>NW_028142901.1:1217500-2435000 GCF_977018435.1 Lepisma saccharinum | reverse complement strand
TTAAGAAACTAGTGTCCAATGTTTTTACTCGTTTGATATCTAGACCAAGCCAGAGATGATTATCCTTAAAATGTTGAAATATTATGCTTTTCACGGTCTGAAAAGCGTTTTAAATATCACATTTAGACCATATGTTCAAAACTTGATTTTTCAAGAAATTAGTGTCCAATGCTAGTTCTCGTTTGAAACTCATTTTCTCTACAGACCAAGCCAGAGATGATTTTCCTTAAAATATTGAATTAATATGCTTTTCACGGCCTGAAAAGTGTTTTAGTTATTACATTTCTACTCTAGGATCAAAACTTGATTTTTCAAGAAACTAGTGTCCAATGCTTGTACTCGTTTGAAACTCATTTAATCTCTAGACCAAGCCACAGAAGATTTACATTAAGATGTTGAATTATTATGCCTTTCAGATCCTGAAAAGCGTTTTAATTATCACATTTGGACTATAGGTTGAACACTTGAGTTTTAGAGAAATTCGCGTTCAATGCTTCTTAACATTTGAGACTCATTTTCCTTACAGACCAAACCAGAGATGGTTTTCTTTAAAATGTTGAATTATTTTGCTTTTCACGTCCTGAAAAGCGTTTTAATTATCACATTTCGACTATAGGATCAAAACTTGATTTTTCAAGAAATTCGTGTCCAATGCTAGTACTCGTTTGAAACTCTTTTCCTCTACAGACCAAGCCAGAGATGATTTTCCTTAAAATGTTGAATTATTATGCTTTTCACGGCCTGAAAAGCGTTTTAATTATCACATTTCGACTATAGGTTCAAAACTTGATTTTTCAAGAAATTACTGTCCAATGCTAGTACTCTTTTGAAACTCATTTTTTCTACAGACCAAGCTAGAGATGATTTTCCTTAAAATGTTGAACTATTATGCTTTTCACTGCCTGAAAAGATTTTTAATTATCACATTTAGACCATAGGATTAAAACTTGAATTTTCGAGAAGTTCGCATTCTATGCGAAACGTATTTTCTTTACAGACCTAGCCAGAAATGATTTTAATTAAGATGTAGAATTATTATGCTTTTCAGAGCCATAAAAGCTATTTAATTAGCACATTTGGACTATAGGCTGAACACTTGACTTTTAGAGAAATTCGCGTTCAATGCTACTACTCGTTTGAAACTCGTTTTCTCCGCAGACAAGGCCTGAGATGATTTTTCTTAAAATGTTGAATTATTTTGCTTTTCACGGCCTGAAAAGAGTTTAAATTATTACATTTCGACTACAGGATCAACACTTGATTTTTCGAAAAATTAACGTCTAATGCTAATACTGGTTTGAAACTCATTTTCTCTACAGACCAAGCCAGAGATGATTTTCTTTAAAATGTTGAATTATTTTGCTTTTCACGGCCTGAAAAGCGTTTTAATTATCACATTTCGACTATAGGATCAAAACTTGATCTTTCAAGAAATTCTTCTACAATGCTAGTTCTCGTTTGAAACTCTTTTCCTCTACAGACCAAGCGAGAGATGATTATCCTTAAAATGTTGAATTATTATGCTTTTCACAGTTTGAAAAGCGTTTTAATCATCACATTTCGACTATAGGATCAAAAAATTGATATTTCGAGAAATTCACGTTTAATGCTAGTACTTGTTTGAATCTCATTTTCTCTACAGACCAAGCCAGAGATGATTTTCCTTAAAATGCTGAATTATTATGCATTTCAGAGCCTGAATGGAGTTCTATTATCACATTTCGACCAAAACTTGATCTTTCAAGAAATTACTGTCCAATGCTCGTATTTTTTGAAACTCATTTTCTCTACAGACCAAGCTAGAGATGATTTTCCTTAAAATGTTGAATTATTATGCATTTCACGGCCTGAAAAGCGTTTTAATTATCACATTTAGCCATAGGATCAAAACTTGAGTTTTCGAGAAATTCGCGTTCAACTCGTTTGAATCTCGATTTCTCCGCAGTTCGAAAAGCGTTTTAATGATCACATTTCGACTATAGGATGGAAATTTGATTTTTCGAGAAATTCACGTTTAATGCTAGTACTTGTTTGAAACTCCTTCTCTACAGACCAAGCCAGAGATGATTTTCATTAAGATGTTGAATTATTATGCTTTTCAGAGTATGAAAAGCGTTTTAATTATCACGTTTGGACCACAGGTTGAACATTTGACTTTCAGAGAAATTCGCGTTCAATACTACTACTCGTTTAAAAATCATTTTCTTTACAGACCAAGCCAGAGATGATTTTCCTTAAAATGTTGAATTATTATGCTTTTCACGGCCTGAAAAGCGTTTTAATTGTCACATTTCGACTATAGGTTCAAAACTTGCTTTTTCAAGAAATTACTGTCCAATGCTAGTACTCTTTTGAAACTCATTTTTTCTACAGACCAAGCTAGAGATGATTGTCCTTAAAATGTTGAACTATTATGCTTTTCACGGCCTGAAAAGATTTTTAATTATCACATTTAGACCGTAGGAATAAAACTTGAGTTTTCGAGAAGTTCGCATTCTATGCGAAACGTATTTTGTTTACAGACCAAGCCAGAGATGATTTTAATTAAGATGTAGAATTATTATGCTTTTCAGAGCCATAAAATCTATTTAATTAGCACCTTTGGACTATAGGCTGAACACTTGACTTTTAGAGAAATTCGCGTTCAACTCGTTTGAAACTCGTTTTCTCCGCAGACCAGGCCTGAGATGATTTTTCTTAAAATGTTGAATTAATTTGGTTTTTCACGGCCTGAAAAGAGTTTTAATTATCACATTTCGACTATAGGATCAAAACTGGATTTTTAAGAAATTCGTGTCCAATGCTGGTACTCGTTTGAAACTCTTTTCCTCTACAGACCAAGCCAGAGATGATTTTCCTTAAAATGTTGAATTATTATGCTTTTCACGGCCTGAAAAGCGTTTTAATTATCATATTTCGACTATAGGATCAAAACTTGATTTTTCGAAATATTAACGTTACATGCTAGTACTCGTTTGAAACTCGTTTTCTCTACAGACCAAGCCAGAGATGATTTTCTTTAAAATGTTGAATTATTTTGCTTTTCACGGCCTGAAAAGCGTTTTAATTATCACATTTCGACTATAGGATCAAAACTTGATTTTTCAAGAAATTCGTGTTAAATGCTAGTACTCGTTTGAAACTCTTTTCCTCAACAGACCAAGCCAGAGATGATTTTCCTTAAAATGTTGAATTATTTTGCTTTTCACGGCCTGAAAAGCGTTTTAATTATCACATTTCGACTATAGGATCAAAACTTGATTTTTCAAGATATTCGTGTTAAATGCTAGTACTCGTTTGAAACTCGTTTTCTCCGCAGACAAGGCCTGAGATGATTTTTCTTAAAATGTTGAATTATTTTGCTTTTCACGGCCTGAAAAGAGTTTAAATTATTACATTTCGACTACAGGATCAACACTTGATTTTTCGAAAAATTAACGTCTAATGCTAATACTGGTTTGAAACTCATTTTCTCTACAGACCAAGCCAGAGATGATTTTCTTTAAAATGTTGAATTATTTTGCTTTTCACGGCCTGAAAAGCGTTTTAATTATCACATTTCGACTATAGGATCAAAACTTGATCTTTCAAGAAATTCTTCTACAATGCTAGTTCTCGTTTGAAACTCTTTTCCTCTACAGACCAAGCCAGAGATGATTTTCCTTAAAATGCTGAATTATTATGCATTTCAGAGCCTGAATGGAGTTCTATTATCACATTTCGACCAAAACTTGATCTTTCAAGAAATTACTGTCCAATGCTCGTATTTTTTGAAACTCATTTTCTCTACAGACCAAGCTAGAGATGATTTTCCTTAAAATGTTGAATTATT
Source organism: Lepisma saccharinum (assembly GCF_977018435.1). Lineage (NCBI taxonomy): Eukaryota > Metazoa > Arthropoda > Insecta > Zygentoma > Lepismatidae > Lepisma > Lepisma saccharinum. The sequence goes on along the minus strand of NW_028142901.1, from coordinate 2,431,168 downwards.
ATGCATTTCACGGCCTGAAAAGCGTTTTAATTATCACATTTAGCCATAGGATCAAAACTTGAGTTTTCGAGAAATTCGCGTTCAACTCGTTTGAAACTCGATTTCTCCGCAGTTCGAAAAGCGTTTTAATGATCACATTTCGACTATAGGATGGAAATTTGATTTTTCGAGAAATTCACGTTTAATGCTAGTACTTGTTTGAAACTCCTTCTCTACAGACCAAGCCAGAGATGATTTTCATTAAGATGTTGAATTATTATGCTTTTCAGAGTATGAAAAGCGTTTTAATTATCACGTTTGGACCACAGGTTGAACATTTGACTTTCAGAGAAATTCGCGTTCAATACTACTACTCGTTTAAAAATCATTTTCTTTACAGACCAAGCCAGAGATGATTTTCCTTAAAATGTTGAATTATTATGCTTTTCACGGCCTGAAAAGCGTTTTAATTGTCACATTTCGACTATAGGTTCAAAACTTGCTTTTTCAAGAAATTACTGTCCAATGCTAGTACTCTTTTGAAACTCATTTTTTCTACAGACCAAGCTAGAGATGATTGTCCTTAAAATGTTGAACTATTATGCTTTTCACGGCCTGAAAAGATTTTTAATTATCACATTTAGACCGTAGGAATAAAACTTGAGTTTTCGAGAAGTTCGCATTCTATGCGAAACGTATTTTGTTTACAGACCAAGCCAGAGATGATTTTAATTAAGATGTAGAATTATTATGCTTTTCAGAGCCATAAAATCTATTTAATTAGCACCTTTGGACTATAGGCTGAACACTTGGCTTTTAGAGAAATTCGCGTTCAACTCGTTTGAAACTCGTTTTCTCCGCAGACCAGGCCTGAGATGATTTTTCTTAAAATGTTGAATTAATTTGGTTTTTCACGGCCTGAAAAGAGTTTTAATTATCACATTTCGACTATAGGATCAAAACTGGATTTTTAAGAAATTCGTGTCCAATGCTGGTACTCGTTTGAAACTCTTTTCCTCTACAGACCAAGCCAGAGATGATTTTCCTTAAAATGTTGAATTATTATGCATTTCACGGCCTGAAAAGCGTTTTAATTATCATATTTCGACTATAGGATCAAAACTTGATTTTTCGAAATATTAACGTTACATGCTAGTACTCGTTTGAAACTCGTTTTCTCTACAGACCAAGCCATAGATGATTTTCCTTAAAATATTGAATTATTATGCTTTTGACGGCCTGAAAAGTGTTTTAATAACACATTTGGACTATAGGATCAAAACTTGATTTTTTTAAGAAACTAGTGTCCAATGTTTTAACTCGTTTGATATCTAGACCAAGCCAGAGATGATTATCCTTAAAATGTTGAATTATTATGTTTTTCACGGCCTGAAAAGCGTTTTAGTTATCACATTTAGACCATATGTTTAAAACTTGAGTTCTCGATAAATTCGCGTTCAGTGCTAATACTTGTTTGAAACTTATTTTCTTTACAGACCAAGCCAGAGATGATTTTCTTTAAAATGTTGAATTATTATGCTTTTCGCAGTTCGAAAAGCGTTTTAATGATCACATTTCGACTATAGGATCAAAATTTGATTTGTCGAGAAATTCACGTTTAATGCTAGTACTTGTTTGAAACTCATTTTCTCTACAGACCAAGCCAGAGATGATTTTCATTAAGATGTTGAATTATTATGCTTTTCAGAGTATGAAAAGCGTTTTAATTATAACGTTTGGACTATGGGTTGAACATTAGATTTTCAGAGAAATTCGCGTTCAATACTACTACTCGTTTAAAAATCATTTTCTTTACAGACCAAGCCAGAGATGATTTTCCTTAAAATGTTGAATTATTATGCTTTTCACGGCCTAAAAAGCGTTTTAATTATCACATTTCGACTATAGGTTCAAAACTTGATTTTTCAAGAAATTACTGTCCAATGCTAGTACTCTTTTGAAACTCATTTTTTCTACAGACCAGGCCTGAGATGATTTTTCTTAAAATGTTGAATTATTTTGCTTTTCATGGCCTGAAAAGAGTTTTAATTATCACATTTCGACTATAGGATCAAAACTGGATTTTTAAGAAATTCGTGTCCAATGCTGGTACTCGTTTGAAACTCTTTTCCTCTACAGACCAAGCCAGAGATGATTTTTCTTAAAATGTTGAATTATTATGCTTTTCACGGCCTGAAAAGCGTTTTAATTATCACATTTCGACTATAAGATCAAAACTTGATTTTTCGAGAGATTCACGTTTAATGATAGTACTTGTTTGAAACTCATTTTCTCTACAGACCCAGCCAGAGATGATTTCCCTTAAAATTTTGAATTATTATGCTCTTCACGACCTGAAAAACGTTTTAATTATCATATTTCGACTATAGGATCAAAACTTGATTTTTCGAGATATTAACGTTACATGCTAGTACTCGTTTGAAACTCGTTTTCTCTACAGACCAAGCCAGAGATGATTTTCCGTAGAATGTTGAATTATTATGTTTTTCACGGCCTCAAAAGCGTTTTAATTATCACATTTCGACTATAGGTTCAAAACTTGATTTTTCAAGAAATTAGTGAACAATGCTATTACTCGTTTGAAAGGAATTTTCTCTACAGACCAAGCTAGAGGTGATTTCCCATATAATATTGAATTATTATGCTCTTCACGGCTTGAAAAGCGTTATAATTATCACATTTAGACCATATGTTCAAAACTTCAGACCAAGCCATAGATGATTTTCATTAAGATGTTGAATTATTATGTTTTTCACGGCCTGAAAAGCGTTTTAATTATCATATTTCGACTACAGGATCAACACTTGATTTTTCGAAAAATTAGCGTCTAATGCTAATACTGGTTTGAAACTCATTTTCTCTACAGACCAAGCCAGAGATGATTTTTCTTAAAATATTGAATTATTATGCTTTTGACGGCCTGAAAAGTGTTTTAATTATCACATTTGGACTATAGGATCAAAACTTGATTTTTTAAGAAACTAGTGTCCAATGCTTTTCCTCGTTTGAAATCTAGATCAAGCCAGAGATGATTATCCTTAAAATGTTGTAATATTATGCTTTTCACGGCCTGAAAAGCGTTTTAAATATTACATTTAGACCATATGTTCAAGACTTGATTTTTCAAGAAATTAGTGTCCAATGCTATTACTCGCTTGAAACTCTTTTCCTCTACACACCAAGCCAGAGATGATTTCCCTTAAAATGTTGAATTATTATGCTTTTCACGGCCTGAAAAGCGTTATAATTATCACATTTAGACCATATGTTCAAAACTTGAGTTCTCGATAAATTCGCATTCAGTGCTAATACTTGTTTGAAACTTATTTTCTTTACAGACCAAGCCATAGATGATTTTCATTAAGATGTTGAATTATTATGTTTTTCACGGCCTGAAAAGCGTTTTAATTATCATATTTCGACTACATGATCAACACTTGATTTTTCGAAAAATTAGCGTCTAATGCTAATACTGGTTTGAAACTCATTTTCTCTACAGACCAAGCCAGAGATGATTTTTCTTAAAATATTGAATTATTATGCTTTTGACGGCCTGAAAAGTGTTTTAATTATCACATTTGGACTATAGGATCAAAACTTGACTTTTTAAGAAACTAGTGTCCAATGCTTTTCCTCGTTTGAAATCTAGATCAAGCCAGAGATGATTATCCTTAAAATGTTGTAATATTATGCTTTTCACAGCCTGAAAAGCGTTTTAAATATTACATTTAGACCATATGTTCAAGACTTGATTTTTCAAGAAATTAGTGTCCAATGCTATTACTCGTTTGAAACTCTTTTCCTCTACACACCAAGCCAGAGATGATTTCCCTTAAAATGTTGAATTATTATGCTTTTCACGGCCTGAAAAGCGTTTTAGTTATCACATTTAGACCATATGTTCAAAACTTGAGTTCTCGATAATTTCGCGTTCAGTGCTAATACTTGTTTGAAACTTATTTTCTTTACAGACCAAGCCAGAGATGATTTTCTTTAAAATATTGAATTATTTTGCTTTTCTCGGCCTGAAAAGCGTTTTAATTATTACATTTCGACTATAGGATCAAAACTTGATTTGTCGTGAAATTCACGTTTAATGCTAGTACTTGTTTGAAACTCATTTTCTCTACAGACCAAGCCAGAGATGATTTTCCTTAAAATGCTGAATTATTATGCATTTCAGAGCCTGAATGGAGTTCTATTATCACATTTCGACCAAAACTTGATCTTTCAAGAAATTACTGTTCAATTCTTCTTAACATTTGAGACTCATTTTCTTTACAGACCAAGCCAGAGATGATTTTCCTTAAAATGTTGAATTATTATGCTTTCACAGTTCGAAAAGCGTTTTAATGATCACATATCGACTACTGGATCAAAACTTGATTTTTCGAGAAATTCACGTTTAATGCTAGTACTTGTTTGAAACTCCTTTTCTCTACAGACCAAGCCAGAGATGATTTTCATTAAGATGTTGAATTATTATGCTTTTCAGATTATGAAAAGCGTTTTAATTATCACGTTTGGACTATAGGTTGAACATTTGACTTTCAGAGAAATTCGCGTTCAATACTACTACTCGTTTAAAAATCAGTTTCTTTACAGACCAAGCCAGAGATGATTTTACTTAAAATGTTGAATTATTATGCTTTTCACGGCCTGAAAAGCGTTTTAATTATCATATTTCGAATATAGGTTCAAAACTTGATTATTCAAGAAATTACTGTCCAATGCTAGTACTCTTTTGAAACTCATTTTTTCTACAGACCAAGCTAGAGATGATTTTCCTTAAAATGTTGAACTATTATGCTTTTCACGGCCTGAAAAGATTTTTAATTATCACATTTAGACCATAGGATCAAAACTTGAGTTTTCGAGAAGTTCGCATTCTATGCGAAACGTATCTTCTTTACAGACCAAGCCAGAGATGATTTTAATTAAGATGTAGAATTATTATGCTTTTCAGAGGCATAAAAGCTATTTAATTAGCACATTTGGACTATAGGCTGAACACTTGACTTTTAGAGAAATTCGCGTTCAACTCGTTTGAAACTCGTTTTCTCCGCAGACCAGGCCTGAGATGATTTTTCTTAAAATGTTGAATTATTTTGCTTTTCACGGCCTGGAAAGAGTATTAATTATCACTTTTCGACTATAGGATCAAAACTTGATTTTTCAAGAAATTAGTGTCCAATGCTATTACTCGTTTGAAACGAATTTTCTCTACAGACCATGCTAGAGGTGATTTCGTTTAAAATGTTGAATTATTATGCTTTTCACGGGCTGAAAAGCGTTTTTATTATCACATTTAGACCATATGTTCAAAACTTGAGTTCTCGATAAATTCGCGTTCAGTGCTAATATTTGTTTGAAACTTATTTTCTTTACAGACCAAGCCAGAGATGATTTTCTTTAAAATGTTGAATTATTTTGCTTTTCACTGCCTGAAAAGAGTTTTAATTATAACATTCAGACTATAGGATCAGAACTTGGATTTTCGAGAAATTCGCGTTCAATGCTGGTACTTGTTTGAAACTCATTTTCTCTACAGACCAAGCCAGAGATGATTTTCCTTAAAATATTGAATTATTATGCTTTTGACGGCCTGAAAAATGTTTTAATTATCACATTTGGACTATAGGATCAAAACTTGATTTTTTAAGAAACTAGTGTCCAATGTTTTTACTCGTTTGATATCTAGACCAAGCCAGAGATGATTATCCTTAAAATGTTGAAATATTATGCTTTTCACGGTCTGGAAAGCGTTTTAAATATCACATTTAGACCATATGTTCAAAACTTGATTTTTCAAGAAATTAGTGTCCAATGCTAGTTCTCGTTTGAAACTCATTTTCTCTACAGACCAAGCCAGAGATAATTTTCCTTAAAATATTGAATTAATATGCTTTTCACGGCCTGAAAAGTGTTTTAGTTATTACATTTCTACTCTATTATCAAAACTTGATTTTTCAAGAGACTAGTGTCCAATGCTTGTACTCGTTTGAAACTCATTTAATCTCTAGACCAAGCCACAGGTGATTTACATTAAGATGTTGAATTATTATGCCTTTAAGATCCTGAAAAGCGTTTTAATTATCACATTTGGACTATAGGTTGAACACTTGAGTTTTAGAGAAATTCGCGTTCAATGCTTCTTAACATTTGAGACTCATTTTCCTTACAGACCAAACCAGAGATGATTTTCTTTAAAATGTTGAATTATTTTGCTTTTCACGGCCTGAAAAGCGTTTTAATTATCACATTTCGACTATAGGATCAAAACTTGATTTTTCAAGAAATTCGTGTCCAATGCTAGTACTCGTTTGAAACTCTTTTCCTCTACAGACCAAGCCAGAGATGATTTTCCTTAAAATGTTGAATTATTATGCTTTTCACGGCCTGAAAAGCGTTTTAATTATCACATTTCGACTATAGGTTCAAAACTTGATTTTTCAAGAAATTACTGTCCAATGCTAGTACTCTTTTGAAACTCATTTTTTATACAGACCAAGCAGGAGATGATTTTCCTTAAAATGTTGAACTATTATGCTTTTCACTGCCTGAAAAGATTTTTAATTATCACATTTAGACCATAGGATTAAAACTTGAATTTTCGAGAAGTTCGCATTCTATGCGAAACGTATTTTCTTTACAGACCTAGCCAGAAATGATTTTAATTAAGATGTAGAATTATTATGCTTTTCAGAGCCATAAAAGCTATTTAATTAGCACATTTGGACTATAGGCTGAACACTTGACTTTTAGAGAAATTCGCGTTCAATGCTACTACTCGTTTGAAACTCGTTTTCTCCGCAGACAAGGCCTGAGATGATTTTTCTTAAAATGTTGAATTATTTTGCTTTTCACGGCCTGAAAAGAGTTTAAATTATTACATTTCGACTACAGGATCAACACTTGATTTTTCGAAAAATTAACGTCTAATGCTAATACTGGTTTGAAACTCATTTTCTCTACAGACCAAGCCAGAGATGATTTTCTTTAAAATGTTGAATTATTTTGCTTTTCACGGCCTGAAAAGCGTTTTAATTATCACATTTCGACTATAGGATCAAAACTTGATCTTTCAAGAAATTCTTCTACAATGCTAGTACTCGTTTGAAACTCTTTTCCTCTACAGACCAAGCGAGAGATGATTATCCTTAAAATGTTGAATTATTATGCTTTTCACAGTTTGAAAAGCGTTTTAATCATCACATTTCGACTATAGGATCAAAAAATTGATATTTCGAGAATTTCACGTTTAATGCTAGTACTTGTTTGAATCTCATTTTCTCTACAGACCAAGCCAGAGATGATTTTCCTTAAAATGCTGAATTATTATGCATTTCAGAGCCTGAATGGAGTTCTATTATCACATTTCGACCAAAACTTGATCTTTCAAGAAATTACTGTCCAATGCTCGTATTTTTTGAAACTCATTTTCTCTACAGACCAAGCTAGAGATGATTTTCCTTAAAATGTTGAATTATTATGCATTTCACGGCCTGAAAAGCGTTTTAATTATCACATTTAGCCATAGGATCAAAACTGGATTTTTAAGAAATTCGTGTCCGATGCTGGTACTCGTTTGAAACTCATTTTCTCTACAGACCAAGCCAGAGATGATTTTCATTAAGATGTTGAATTATTATGCTTTTCAGAGTATGAAAAGCGTTTTAATTATCACGTTTGGACCATAGGTTGAACATTTGACTTTCAGAGAAATTCGCGTTCAATACTACTACTCGTTTAAAAATCATTTTCTTTACAGACCAAGCCAGAGATGATTTTCCTTAAAATGTTGAATTATTATGCTTTTCACGGTCTGAAAAGCGTTTTAATTATCACATTTCGACTATAGGTTCAAAACTTGCTTTTTCAAGAAATTACTGTCCAATGCTAGTACTCTTTTGAAACTCATTTTTTCTACAGACCAAGCTAGAGATGATTGTCCTTAAAATGTTGAATTATTATGCTTTTCACGGCCTGAAAAGATTTTTAATTATCACATTTAGACCGTAGGAATAAAACTTGAGTTTTCGAGAAGTTCGCATTCTATGCGAAACGTATTTTGTTTACAGACCAAGCCAGAGATGATTTTAATTAAGATGTAGAATTATTATGCTTTTCAGAGCCATAAAATCTATTTAATTAGCACCTTTGGACTATAGGCTGAACACTTGACTTTTAGAGAAATTCACGTTCAACTCGTTTGAAACTCGTTTTCTCCGCAGACCAGGCCTGAGATGATTTTTCTTAAAATGTTGAATTATTTTGCTTTTCATGGCCTGAAAAGAGTTTTAATTATCACATTTCGACTATAGGATCAAAACTGGATTTTTAAGAAATTCGTGTCCAATGCTGGTACTCGTTTGAAACTCTTTTCCTCTACAGACCAAGCCAGAGATGATTTTCCTTAAAATGTTGAATTATCATGCTTTTCACGGCCTGAAAAGCGTTTTAAATATCACATTTAGACCATATGTTCAAAACTTGAGTTCTCGATAATTTCGCGTTCAGTGCTAATACTTGTTTGAAACTTATTTTCTTTACAGACCAAGCCAGAGATGATTTTCTTTAAAAATTGAATTATTTTGCTTTTCACGGCCTGAAAAGCGTTTTAATTATCACATTTCGACTACAGGATCAAAACTTGATTTTTCAAGAAATTCGTGTCCAATGCTAGTACTCGTTTGAAACTCTTTTCCTCTGCAGACCAAGCCAGAGATGATTTTCCTTAAAATGTTGAATTATTATGCTTTTCACGGCCTGAAAAGCGTTTTAATTATCACATTTCGACTATAGGTTCAAAACTTGATTTTTCAAGAAATTACTGTCCAATGCTAGTACTCTTTTGAAACTCATTTTTTCTACAGACCAAGCTAGAGATGATTTTCCTTAAAATGTTGAACTATTATGCTTTTCACTGCCTGAAAAGATTTTTAATTATCACATTTAGACCATAGGATTAAAACTTGAGTTTTCGAGAAGTTCGCATTCTATGCGAAACGTATTTTCTTTACAGACCTAGCCAGAAATGATTTTAATTAAGATGTAGAATTATTATGCTTTTCAGAGCCATAAAAGCTATTTAATTAGCACATTTGGACTATAGGCTGAACACTTGACTTTTAGAGAAATTCGCGTTCAACTCGTTTGAAACTCGTTTTCTCCGCAGACCAGGCCTGAGATGATTTTTCTTAAAATGTTGAATTATTTTGCTTTTCATGGCCTGAAAAGAGTTTTAATTATCACATTTCGACTATATAATCAAAACTGGATTTTTAAGAAATTCGTGTCCAATGCTGGTACTCGTTTGAAACTCTTTTCCTCTACAGACCAAGCCAGAGATGATTTTCCTTAAAATGTTGAATTATTATGCTTTTCACGGCCTGAAAAGCGTTTTAATTATCACATTTCGACTATAAGATCAAAACTTGATTTTTCGAGAGATTCACGTTTAATGATAGAACTTGTTTGAAACTCATTTTCTCTACAGACCCAGCCAGAGATGATTTCCGTTAAAATTTTGAATTATTATGCTCTTCACGGCCTGAAAAACGTTTTAATTATCATATTTCGACTATAGGATCAAAACTTGATTTTTCGAGATATTAACGTTACATGCTAGTACTCGTTTGAAACTCGTTTTCTCTACAGACCAAGCCAGAGATGATTTTCCGTAGAATGTTGAATTATTATGTTTTTCACGGCCTCAAAAGCGTTTTAATTATCACATTTCGACTATAGGATCAAAACTTGATTTTTCAAGAAATTAGTGAACAATGCTATTACTCGTTTGAAAGGAATTTTCTCTACAGACCAAGCTAGAGGTGATTTCCCATAAAATATTGAATTATTATGCTCTTCACGGCTTGAAAAGCGTTTTAATTATCACATTTAGACCATATGTTCAAAAGTAGAGTTCTCGATAAATTCGCGTTCAGTGCTAATACTTGTTTGAAACTTATTTTCTTTACAGACCAAGCCATAGATGATTTTCATTAAGATGTTGAATTATTATGTTTTTCACGGCCTGAAAAGCGTTTTAATTATCATATTTCGACTACAGGATCAACACTTGATTTTTCGAAAAATTAGCGTCTAATGCTAATACTGGTTTGAAACTCATTTTCTCTACAGACCAAGCCAGAGATGATTTTTCTTAAAATATTGAATTATTATGCTTTTGACGGCCTGAAAAGTGTTTTAATTAACACATTTGGACTATAGGATCAAAACTTGATTTTTTAAGAAACTAGTGTCCAATGCTTTTCCTCGTTTGAAATCTAGATCAAGCCAGAGATGATTATCCTTAAAATGTTGTAATATTATGCTTTTCACGGCCTGAAAAGCGTTTTAAATATTACATTTAGATCATATGTTCAAGACTTGATTTTTCAAGAAATTAGTGTCCAATGCTATTACTCGTTTGAAACTCTTTTCCTCTACACACCAAGCCAGAGATGATTTCGGTTAAAATGTTGAATTATTATGCTTTTCACGGCCTGAAAAGCGTTTTAGTTATCACATTTAGACCATATGTTCAAAACTTGAGTTCTCGATAATTTCGCGTTCAGTGCTAATACTTGTTTGAAACTGATTTTCTCTACAGACCAAGCCAGAGATGATTTTCCTTAAAATGCTGAATTATTATGCATTTCAGAGCCTGAATGGAGTTCTATTATCACATTTCGACCAAAACTTGATCTTTCAAGAAATTACTGTTCAATGCTTCTTAACATTTGAGACTCATTTTCTTTACAGACCAAGCCAGAGATGATTTTCCTTAAAATGTTGAATTATTATGCTTTTCACAGTTCGAAAAGCGTTTTAATTATCACATTTCGAATATAGGTTCAAAACTTGATTTTTCAAGAAATTACATTCCAATGCTAGTACTCTTTTGAAACTCATTTTTTCTACAGACCAAGCTAGAGATGATTTTCCTTAAAATGTTGAACTATTATGCTTTTCACGGCCTGAAAAGATTTTTAATTATCACATTTAGACCATAGGATCAAAACTTGAGTTTTCGAGAAGTTCGCATTCTATGCGAAACGTATTTTCTTTACAGACCAAGCCAGAGATGATTTTAATTAAGATGTAGAATTATTATGCTTTTCAGAGATATAAAAGCTATTTAATTAGCACATTTGGACTATAGGCTGAACACTTGACTTTTAGAGAAATTCGCGTTCAACTCGTTTGAAACTCGTTTTCTCCGCAGACCAGGCCTGAGGTGATTTTTCTTAAAATGTTGAATTATTTTGCTTTTCACGGCCTGGAAAGAGTTTTAATTATCACTTTTCGACTATAGGATCAAAACTTGATTTTTCAAGAAATTAGTGTCCAATGCTATTACTCGTTTGAAACGAATTTTCTCTACAGACCATGCTAGAGGTGATTTCGTTTAAAATGTTGAATTATTATGCTTTTCACGGGCTGAAAAGCGTTTTAATTATCACATTTAGACCATATGTTCAAAACTTGAGTTCTCGATAAATTCGCGTTCAGTGCTAATACTTGTTTGAAACTTATTTTCTTTACAGACCAAGCCAGAGATGATTTTCTTTAAAATGTTGAATTATTTTGCTTTTCACTGCCTGAAAAGCGTTTTAATTATAACATTCAGACTATAGGATCAGAACTTGGATTTTCGAGAAATTCGCGTTCAATGCTGGTACTCGTTTGAAACTCATTTTCTCTACAGACCAAGCCAGAGATGATTTTCCTTAAAATATTGAATTATTATGCTTTTGACGGCCTGAAAAATGTTTTAATTATCACATTTGGACTATAGGATCAAAACTTGATTTTTTAAGAAACTAGTGTCCAATGTTTTTACTCGTTTGATATCTAGACCAAGCCAGAGATGATTATCCTTAAAATGTTGAAATATTATGCTTTTCACGGTCTGAAAAGCGTTTTAAATATCACATTTAGACCATATGTTCAAAACTTGATTTTCAAGAAATTAATGTCCAATGCTAGTTCTCGTTAGAAACTCATTTTCTCTACAGACCAAGCCAGAGATGATTTTCCTTAAAATATTGAATTAATATGCTTTTCACGGCCTGAAAAGTGTTTAAGTTATTACATTTCTACTCTAGGATCAAAACTTGATTTTTCAAGAAACTAGTGTCCAATGCTTGTACTCGTTTGAAACTCATTTCCTCTACAGACCAAGCCAGATATGATTTTCCTTAAAATGTTGAATTATTATGCTTTTCACGGCCTGAAAAGCGTTTTAATTATCACATTTCGACTATAGGTTCAAAACTTGATTTTTCAAGAAATTACTGTCCAATGCTAGTACTCTCTTGAAACTCATTTTTTCTACAGACCAAGCTAGAGATGATTTTCCTTAAAATGTTGAACTATTATGCTTTTCCCGGCCTGAAAAGATTTTTAATTATCACATTTAGACCATAGGATTAAAACTTGAGTTTTCGAGAAGTTCGCATTCTATGCGAAACGTATTTTCTTTACAGACGTAGCCAGAAATGATTTTAATTAAGATGTAGAATTATTATGCTTTTCAGAGCCATAAAAGCTATTTAATTAGCACATTTGGACTATAGGCTGAACACTTGACTTTTAGAGAAATTCGCGTTCAATGCTACTACTCGTTTGAAACTCGTTTTCTCCGCAGACAAGGCCTGAGATGATTTTTCTTAAAATGTTGAATTATTTTGCTTTTCACGGCCTGAAAAGAGTTTAAATTATTACATTTCGACTACAGGATCAACACTTGATTTTTCGAAAAATTAACGTCTAATGCTAATACTGGTTTGAAACTCATTTTCTCTACAGACCAAGCCAGAGATGATTTTCTTTAAAATGTTGAATTATTTTGTTTTCACGGCCTGAAAAGCGTTTAAATTATCACATTTCGACTATAGGATCAAAACTTGATCTTTCAAGAAATTCTTCTACAATGCTAGTACTCGTTTGAAACTCTTTTCCTCTACAGACCAAGCGAGAGACGATTATCCTTAAAATGTTGAATTATTATGCTTTTCACAGTTTGAAAAGCGTTTTAATCATCACATTTCGACTATAGGATCAAAAAATTGATATTTCGAGAAAATCACGTTTAATGCTAGTACTTGTTTGAATCTCATTTTCTCTACAGACCAAGCCAGAGATGATTTTCCTTAAAATGCTGAATTATTATGCATTTCAGAGCCTGAATGGAGTTCTATTATCACATTTCGACCAAAACTTGATCTTTCAAGAAATTACTGTCCAATGCTCGTATTTTTTGAAACTCATTTTCTCTACAGACCAAGCCAGAGATGATTTTCTTTAAAATGTTGAATTATTTTGCTTTTCACGGCCTGAAAAGCGTTTAAATTATCACATTTCGACTATAGGATCAAAACTTGATCTTTCAAGAAATTCTTCTACAATGCTAGTACTCGTTTGAAACTCTTTTCCTCTACAGACCAAGCGAGAGACGATTATCCTTAAAATGTTGAATTATTATGCTTTTCACAGTTTGAAAAGCGTTTTAATCATCACATTTCGACTATAGGATCAAAAAATTGATATTTCGAGAAATTCACGTTTAACGCTAGTACTTGTTTGAATCTCATTTTCTCTACAGACCAAGCTAGAGATGATTTTCCTTAAAATGTTGAATTATTATGCATTTCACGGCCTGAAAAACGTTTTAATTATCACATTTAGCCATAGGATCAAAACTTGAGTTTTCGAGAAATTCGCGTTCAACTCGTTTGAAACTCGTTTTCTCCGCAGTTCGAAAAGCGTTTTAATGATCACATTTCGACTATAGGATCGAAATTTGATTTTTCGAGAAATTCACGTTTAATGCTAGTACTTGTTTGAAACTCCGTTTCTCTACAGACCAAGGCAGAGATGATTTTCATTAAGATGTTGAATTATTATGCTTTTCAGAGTTTGAAAAGCGTTTTAATTATCACGTTTGGACCATAGGTTGAACATTTGACTTTCAGAGAAATTCGCGTTCAATACTACTACTCGTTTAAAAATCATTTTCTTTACAGACCAAGCCAGAGATGATTTTCCTTAAAATGTTGAATTATTATGCTTTTCACGGCCTGAAAAGCGTTTTAATGATCACATTTCGACTATAGGATCGAAATTTGATTTTTCGAGAAATTCACGTTTAATGCTAGTACTTGTTTGAAACTCCTTTTCTCTACAGACCAAGCCAGAGATGATTTTCATTAAGATGTTGAATTATTATGCTTTTCAGAGTATGAAAAGCGTTTTAATTATCACGTTTGGACCATAGGTTGAACATTTGACTTTCAGAGAAATTCGCGTTCAATACTACTACTCGTTTAAAAATCATTTTCTTTACAGACCAAGCCAGAGATGATTTCCTTAAAATGTTGAATTATTATGCTTTTCACGGCCTGAAAAGATTTTTAATTATCACATTTAGACCGTAGGAATAAAACTTGAGTTTTCGAGAAGTTCGCATTCTATGCGAAACGTATTTTGTTTACAGACCAAGCCAGAGATGATTTTAATTAAGATGTAGAATTATTATGCTTTTCAGAGCCATAAAATCTATTTAATTAGCACCTTTGGACTATAGGCTGAACACTTGACTTTTAGAGAAATTCGCGTTCAACTCGTTTGAAACTCGTTTTCTCCGCAGACCAGGCCTGAGATGATTTTTCTTAAAATGTTGAATTATTTTGCTTTTCATGGCCTGAAAAGAGTTTTAATTATCACATTTCGACTATAGGATCAAAACTGGATTTTTAAGAAATTCGTGTCCAATGCTGGTACTCGTTTGAAACTCTTTTCCTCTACAGACCAAGCCAGAGATGATTTTCCTTAAAATGTTGAATTATTATGCTTTTCACGGCCTGAAAAGCGTTTTAATTATCACATTTCGACTATAAGATCAAAACTTGATTTTTCGAGAGATTCACGTTTAATGATAGCACTTGTTTGAAACTCATTTTCTCTACAGACCCAGCCAGAGATGATTTCCGTTAAAATTTTGAATTATTATGCTCTTCACGGCCTGAAAAACGTTTTAATTATCATATTTCGACTATAGGATCAAAACTTGATTTTTCGAGATATTAACGTTACATGCTAGTACTCGTTTGAAACTCGTTTTCTCTACAGACCAAGCCAGAGATGATTTTCCGTAGAATGTTGAATTATTATGTTTTTCACGGCCTCAAAAGCGTTTTAATTATCACATTTCGACTATAGGATCAAAACTTGATTTTTCAAGAAATTAGTGAACAATGCTATTACTCGTTTGAAAGGAATTTTCTCTACAGACCAAGCTAGAGGTGATTTCCCATAAAATATTGAATTATTATGCTCTTCACGGCTTGAAAAGCGTTTTAATTATCACATTTAGACCATATGTTCAAAACTTGAGTTCTCGATAAATTCGCGTTCAGTGCTAATACTTGTTTGAAACTTATTTTCTTTACAGACCAAGCCATAGATGATTTTCATTAAGATGTTGAATTATTATGTTTTTCACGGCCTGAAAAGCGTTTTAATTATCATATTTCGACTACAGGATCAACACTTGATTTTTCGAAAAATTAACGTCTAATGCTAATACTGGTTTGAAACTCATTTTCTCTACAGACCAAGCCAGAGATGTTTTTTCTTAAAATATTGAATTATTATGCTTTTGACGGCCTGAAAAGTGTTTTAATTAACACATTTGGACTATAGGATCAAAACTTGATTTTTTAAGTAACTAGTGTCCAATACTTTTCCTCGTTTGAAATCTAGATCAAGCCAGAGATGATTATCCTTAAAATGTTGTAATATTATGCTTTTCACGGCCTGAAAAGCGTTTTAAATATTACATTTAGACCATATGTTCAAGAGTTGATTTTTCAAGAAATTAGTGTCCAATGCTATTACTCGTTTGAAACTCTTTTCCTCTACACACCAAGCCAGAGATTATTTCCCTTAAAATGTTGAATTATTATGCTTTTCACGGCCTGAAAAGCGTTTTAGTTATCACATTTAGACCATATGTTCAAAACTTGAGTTCTCGATAATTTCGCGTTCAGTGCTAATACTTGTTTGAAACTTATTTTCTTTACAGACCAAGCCAGAGATGATTTTCTTTAAAAATTGAATTATTTTGCTTTTCTCGGCCTGAAAAGCGTTTTAATTATTACATTTCGACTATAGGATCAAAACTTGATTTGTCGAGACATTCACGTTTAATGCTAGTACTTGTTTGAAACTCATTTTCTCTACAGACCAAGCCAGAGATGATTTTCCTTAAAATGCTGAATTATTATGCATTTCAGAGCCTGAATGGAGTTCTATTATCACATTTCGACCAAAACTTGATCTTTCAAGAAATTACTGTTCAATGCTTCTTAACATTTGAGACTCATTTTCTTTACAGACCAAGCCAGAGATGATTTTCCTTAAAATGTTGAATTATTATGCTTTTCACAGTTCGAAAAGCGTTTTAATGATCACATATCGACTACAGGATCAAAATTTGATTTTTCGAGAAATTCACGTTTAATGCTAGTACTTGTTTGAAACTCCTTTTCTCTACAGACCAAGCCAGAGATGATTTTCATTAAGATGTTGAATTATTATGCTTTTCAGATTATGAAAAGCTTTTTAATTATCACGTTTGGACTATAGGTTGAACATTTGACTTTCAGAGAAATTCGCGTTCAATACTACTACTCGTTTAAAAATCATTTTCTTTACAGACCAAGCCAGAGATGATTTTACTTAAAATGTTGAATTATTATGCTTTTCACGGCCTGAAAAGCGTTTTAATTATCACATTTCGAATATAGGTTCAAAACTTGATTTTTCAAGAAATTACAGTCCAATGCTAGTACTCTTTTGAAACTCATTTTTTCTACAGACCAAGCTAGAGATGATTTTCCTTAAAATGTTGAACTATTATGCTTTTCACGGGCTGAAAAGCGTTTTAATTATCACATTTAGACCATATGTTCAAAACTTGAGTTCTCGATAAATTCGCGTTCAGTGCTAATACTTGTTTGAAACTTATTTTCTTTACAGACCAAGCCAGAGATGATTTTCTTTAAAGTGTTGAATTATTTTGCTTTTCACTGCCTGAAAAGCGTTTTAATTATAACATTCAGACTATAGGATCAGAACTTGGATTTTCGAGAAATTCGCGTTCAATGCTGGTACTTGTTTGAAACTCATTTTCTCTACAGACCAAGCCAGAGATGATTTTCCTTAAAATATTGAATTATTATGCTTTTGACGGGCTGAAAAATGTTTTAATTATCACATTTGGGCTACAGGATCAAAACTTGATTTTTTAAGAAACTAGTGTCCAATGTTTTTACTCGTTTGATATCTAGACCAAGCCAGAGATGATTATCCTTAAAATGTTGAAATATTATGCTTTTCACGGTCTGAAAAGCGTTTTAAATATCACATTTAGACCATATGTTCAAAACTTGATTTTTCAAGAAATTAGTGTCCAATGCTAGTTCTCGTTTGAAACTCATTTTCTCTACAGACCAAGCCAGAGATGATTTTCCTTAAAATATTGAATTAATATGCTTTTCACGGCCTGAAAAGTGTTTTAGTTATTACATTTCTACTCTAGGATCAAAACTTGATTTTTCAAGAAACTAGTGTCCAATGCTTGTACTCGTTTGAAACTCATTTAATCTCTAGACCAAGCCACAGATGATTTACATTAAGATGTTGAATTATTATGCCTTTCAGATCCTGAAAAGCGTTTTAATTATCACATTTGGACTATAGGTTGAACACTTGAGTTTTAGAGAAATTCGCGTTCAATGCTTCTTAACATTTGAGACTCATTTTCCTTACAGACCAAACCAGAGATGATTTTCTTTAAAATGTTGAATTATTTTGCTTTTCACGGCCTGAAAAGCGTTTTAATTATCACATTTCGACTATAGGATCAAAACTTGATTTTTCAAGAAATTCGTGTCCAATGCTAGTACTCGTTTGAAACTCTTTTCCTCTACAGACCAAGCCAGAGATGATTTTCCTTAAAATGTTGAATTATTATGCTTTTCACGGCCTGAAAAGCGTTTTAATTATCACATTTCGACTATAGGTTCAAAACTTGATTTTTCAAGAAATTATTGTCCAATGCTAGTACTCTTTTGAAACTCATTTTTTCTACAGACCAAGCTAGAGATGATTTTCCTTAAAATGTTGAACTATTATTCTTTTCACTGCCTGAAAAGATTTTTAATTATCACATTTAGACCATAGGATTAAAACTTGAATTTTCGAGAAGTTCGCATTCTATGCGAAACGTATTTTCTTTACAGACCTAGCCAGAAATGATTTTAATTAAGATGTAGAATTATTATGCTTTTCAGAGCCATAAAAGCTATTTAATTAGCACATTTGGACTATAGGCTGAACACTTGACTTTTAGAGAAATTCGCGTTCAATGCTACTACTCGTTTGAAACTCGTTTTCTCCGCAGACAAGGCCTGAGATGATTTTTCTTAAAATGTTGAATTATTTTGCTTTTCATGGCCTGAAAAGAGTTTTAATTATCACATTTCGACTATAGGATCAAAACTGGATTTTTAAGAAATTCGTGTCCAATGCTGGTACTCGTTTGAAACTCTTTTCCTCTACAGACCAAGCCAGAGATGATTTTCCTTAAAATGTTGAATTATTATGCTTTTCACGGCCTGAAAAGCGTTTTAATTATCACATTTCGACTATAGGATCGAAATTTGATTTTTCGAGAAATTCACGTTTAATGCTAGTACTTGTTTGAAACTCCGTTTCTCTACAGACCAAGGCAGAGATGATTTTCATTAAGATGTTGAATTATTATGCTTTTCAGAGTATGAAAAGCGTTTTAATTATCACGTTTGGACCATAGGTTGAACATTTGACTTTCAGAGAAATTCGCGTTCAATACTACTACTCGTTTAAAAATCATTTTCTTTACAGACCAAGCCAGAGATGATTTTCCTTAAAATGTTGAATTATTATGCTTTTCACGGCCTGAAAAGCGTTTTAATGATCACATTTCGACTATAGGATCGAAATTTGATTTTTCGAGAAATTCACGTTTAATGCTAGTACTTGTTTGAAACTCCTTTTCTCTACAGACCAAGCCAGAGATGATTTTCATTAAGATGTTGAATTATTATGCTTTTCAGAGTATGAAAAGCGTTTTAATTATCACGTTTGGACCATAGGTTGAACATTTGACTTTCAGAGAAATTCGCGTTCAATACTACTACTCGTTTAAAAATCATTTTCTTTACAGACCAAGCCAGAGATGATTTCCTTAAAATGTTGAATTATTATGCTTTTCACGGCCTGAAAAGATTTTTAATTATCACATTTAGACCGTAGGAATAAAACTTGAGTTTTCGAGAAGTTCGCATTCTATGCGAAACGTATTTTGTTTACAGACCAAGCCAGAGATGATTTTAATTAAGATGTAGAATTATTATGCTTTTCAGAGCCATAAAATCTATTTAATTAGCACCTTTGGACTATAGGCTGAACACTTGACTTTTAGAGAAATTCGCGTTCAACTCGTTTGAAACTCGTTTTCTCCGCAGACCAGGCCTGAGATGATTTTTCTTAAAATGTTGAATTATTTTGCTTTTCATGGCCTGAAAAGAGTTTTAATTATCACATTTCGACTATAGGATCAAAACTGGATTTTTAAGAAATTCGTGTCCAATGCTGGTACTCGTTTGAAACTCTTTTCCTCTACAGACCAAGCCAGAGATGATTTTCCTTAAAATGTTGAATTATTATGCTTTTCACGGCCTGAAAAGCGTTTTAATTATCACATTTCGACTATAAGATCAAAACTTGATTTTTCGAGAGATTCACGTTTAATGATAGCACTTGTTTGAAACTCATTTTCTCTACAGACCCAGCCAGAGATGATTTCCGTTAAAATTTTGAATTATTATGCTCTTCACGGCCTGAAAAACGTTTTAATTATCATATTTCGACTATAGGATCAAAACTTGATTTTTCGAGATATTAACGTTACATGCTAGTACTCGTTTGAAACTCGTTTTCTCTACAGACCAAGCCAGAGATGATTTTCCGTAGAATGTTGAATTATTATGTTTTTCACGGCCTCAAAAGCGTTTTAATTATCACATTTCGACTATAGGATCAAAACTTGATTTTTCAAGAAATTAGTGAACAATGCTATTACTCGTTTGAAAGGAATTTTCTCTACAGACCAAGCTAGAGGTGATTTCCCATAAAATATTGAATTATTATGCTCTTCACGGCTTGAAAAGCGTTTTAATTATCACATTTAGACCATATGTTCAAAACTTGAGTTCTCGATAAATTCGCGTTCAGTGCTAATACTTGTTTGAAACTTATTTTCTTTACAGACCAAGCCATAGATGATTTTCATTAAGATGTTGAATTATTATGTTTTTCACGGCCTGAAAAGCGTTTTAATTATCATATTTCGACTACAGGATCAACACTTGATTTTTCGAAAAATTAACGTCTAATGCTAATACTGGTTTGAAACTCATTTTCTCTACAGACCAAGCCAGAGATGTTTTTTCTTAAAATATTGAATTATTATGCTTTTGACGGCCTGAAAAGTGTTTTAATTAACACATTTGGACTATAGGATCAAAACTTGATTTTTTAAGTAACTAGTGTCCAATACTTTTCCTCGTTTGAAATCTAGATCAAGCCAGAGATGATTATCCTTAAAATGTTGTAATATTATGCTTTTCACGGCCTGAAAAGCGTTTTAAATATTACATTTAGACCATATGTTCAAGACTTGATTTTTCAAGAAATTAGTGTCCAATGCTATTACTCGTTTGAAACTCTTTTCCTCTACACACCAAGCCAGAGATTATTTCCCTTAAAATGTTGAATTATTATGCTTTTCACGGCCTGAAAAGCGTTTTAGTTATCACATTTAGACCATATGTTCAAAACTTGAGTTCTCGATAATTTCGCGTTCAGTGCTAATACTTGTTTGAAACTTATTTTCTTTACAGACCAAGCCAGAGATGATTTTCTTTAAAAATTGAATTATTTTGCTTTTCTCGGCCTGAAAAGCGTTTTAATTATTACATTTCGACTATAGGATCAAAACTTGATTTGTCGAGACATTCACGTTTAATGCTAGTACTTGTTTGAAACTCATTTTCTCTACAGACCAAGCCAGAGATGATTTTCCTTAAAATGCTGAATTATTATGCATTTCAGAGCCTGAATGGAGTTCTATTATCACATTTCGACCAAAACTTGATCTTTCAAGAAATTACTGTTCAATGCTTCTTAACATTTGAGACTCATTTTCTTTACAGACCAAGCCAGAGATGATTTTCCTTAAAATGTTGAATTATTATGCTTTTCACAGTTCGAAAAGCGTTTTAATGATCACATATCGACTACAGGATCAAAATTTGATTTTTCGAGAAATTCACGTTTAATGCTAGTACTTGTTTGAAACTCCTTTTCTCTACAGACCAAGCCAGAGATGATTTTCATTAAGATGTTGAATTATTATGCTTTTCAGATTATGAAAAGCTTTTTAATTATCACGTTTGGACTATAGGTTGAACATTTGACTTTCAGAGAAATTCGCGTTCAATACTACTACTCGTTTAAAAATCATTTTCTTTACAGACCAAGCCAGAGATGATTTTACTTAAAATGTTGAATTATTATGCTTTTCACGGCCTGAAAAGCGTTTTAATTATCACATTTCGAATATAGGTTCAAAACTTGATTTTTCAAGAAATTACAGTCCAATGCTAGTACTCTTTTGAAACTCATTTTTTCTACAGACCAAGCTAGAGATGATTTTCCTTAAAATGTTGAACTATTATGCTTTTCACGGGCTGAAAAGCGTTTTAATTATCACATTTAGACCATATGTTCAAAACTTGAGTTCTCGATAAATTCGCGTTCAGTGCTAATACTTGTTTGAAACTTATTTTCTTTACAGACCAAGCCAGAGATGATTTTCTTTAAAGTGTTGAATTATTTTGCTTTTCACTGCCTGAAAAGCGTTTTAATTATAACATTCAGACTATAGGATCAGAACTTGGATTTTCGAGAAATTCGCGTTCAATGCTGGTACTTGTTTGAAACTCATTTTCTCTACAGACCAAGCCAGAGATGATTTTCCTTAAAATATTGAATTATTATGCTTTTGACGGCCTGAAAAATGTTTTAATTATCACATTTGGGCTACAGGATCAAAACTTGATTTTTTAAGAAACTAGTGTCCAATGTTTTTACTCGTTTGATATCTAGACCAAGCCAGAGATGATTATCCTTAAAATGTTGAAATATTATGCTTTTCACGGTCTGAAAAGCGTTTTAAATATCACATTTAGACCATATGTTCAAAACTTGATTTTTCAAGAAATTAGTGTCCAATGCTAGTTCTCGTTTGAAACTCATTTTCTCTACAGACCAAGCCAGAGATGATTTTCCTTAAAATATTGAATTAATATGCTTTTCACGGCCTGAAAAGTGTTTTAGTTATTACATTTCTACTCTAGGATCAAAACTTGATTTTTCAAGAAACTAGTGTCCAATGCTTGTACTCGTTTGAAACTCATTTAATCTCTAGACCAAGCCACAGATGATTTACATTAAGATGTTGAATTATTATGCCTTTCAGATCCTGAAAAGCGTTTTAATTATCACATTTGGACTATAGGTTGAACACTTGAGTTTTAGAGAAATTCGCGTTCAATGCTTCTTAACATTTGAGACTCATTTTCCTTACAGACCAAACCAGAGATGATTTTCTTTAAAATGTTGAATTATTTTGCTTTTCACGGCCTGAAAAGCGTTTTAATTATCACATTTCGACTATAGGATCAAAACTTGATTTTTCAAGAAATTCGTGTCCAATGCTAGTACTCGATTGAAACTCTTTTCCTCTACAGACCAAGCCAGAGATGATTTTCCTTAAAATGTTGAATTATTATGCTTTTCACGGCCTGAAAAGCGTTTTAATTATCACATTTCGACTATAGGTTCAAAACTTGATTTTTCAAGAAATTATTGTCCAATGCTAGTACTCTTTTGAAACTCATTTTTTCTACAGACCAAGCTAGAGATGATTTTCCTTAAAATGTTGAACTATTATTCTTTTCACTGCCTGAAAAGATTTTTAATTATCACATTTAGACCATAGGATTAAAACTTGAATTTTCGAGAAGTTCGCATTCTATGCGAAACGTATTTTCTTTACAGACCTAGCCAGAAATGATTTTAATTAAGATGTAGAATTATTATGCTTTTCAGAGCCATAAAAGCTATTTAATTAGCACATTTGGACTATAGGCTGAACACTTGACTTTTAGAGAAATTCGCGTTCAATGCTACTACTCGTTTGAAACTCGTTTTTTCCGCAGACAAGGCCTGAGATGATTTTCCTTAAAATGTTGAATTATTTTGCTTTTCACGGCCTGAAAAGAGTTTAAATTATTACATTTCGACTACAGGATCAACACTTGATTTTTCGAAAAATTAACGTCTAATGCTAATACTGGTTTGAAACTCATTTTCTCTACAGACCAAGCCAGAGATGATTTTCTTTAAAATGTTGAATTATTTTGCTTTTCACGGCCTGAAAAGCGTTTTAATTATCACATTTCGACTATAGGATCAAAACTTGATCTTTCAAGAAATTCTTCTACAATGCTAGTTCTCGTTTGAAACTCTTTTCCTCTACAGACCAAGCGAGAGATGATTATCCTTAAAATGTTGAATTATTATGCTTTTCACAGTTTGAAAAGCGTTTTAATCATCACATTTCGACTATAGGATCAAAAAATTGATATTTCGAGAAATTCACGTTTAATGCTAGTACTTGTTTGAATCTCATTTTCTCTACAGACCAAGCCAGAAATGATTTTCCTTAAAATGCTGAATTATTATGCATTTCAGAGCCTGAATGGAGTTATATTATCACATTTCGACCAAAACTTGATCTTTCAAGAAATTACTGTCCAATGCTCGTATTTTTTGAAACTCATTTTCTCTACAGACCAAGCTAGAGATGATTTTCCTTAAAATGTTGAATTATTATGCATTTCACGGCCTGAAAAGCGTTTTAATTATCACATTTAGCCATAGGATCAAAACTTGAGTTTTCGAGAAATTCGCGTTCAACTCGTTTGAAACTCGATTTCTCCGCAGTTCGAAAAGCGTTTTAATGATCACATTTCGACTATAGGATGGAAATTTGATTTTTCGAGAAATTCACGTTTAATGCTAGTACTTGTTTGAAACTCCTTCTCTACAGACCAAGCCAGAGATGATTTTCATTAAGATGTTGAATTATTATGCTTTTCAGAGTATGAAAAGCGTTTTAATTATCACGTTTGGACCACAGGTTGAACATTTGACTTTCAGAGAAATTCGCGTTCAATACTACTACTCGTTTAAAAATCATTTTCTTTACAGACCAAGCCAGAGATGATTTTCCTTAAAATGTTGAATTATTATGCTTTTCACGGCCTGAAAAGCGTTTTAATTGTCACATTTCGACTATAGGTTCAAAACTTGCTTTTTCAAGAAATTACTGTCCAATGCTAGTACTCTTTTGAAACTCATTTTTTCTACAGACCAAGCTAGAGATGATTGTCCTTAAAATGTTGAACTATTATGCTTTTCACGGCCTGAAAAGATTTTTAATTATCACATTTAGACCGTAGGAATAAAACTTGAGTTTTCGAGAAGTTCGCATTCTATGCGAAACGTATTTTGTTTACAGACCAAGCCAGAGATGATTTTAATTAAGATGTAGAATTATTATGCTTTTCAGAGCCATAAAATCTATTTAATTAGCACCTTTGGACTATAGGCTGAACACTTGACTTTTAGAGAAATTCGCGTTCAACTCGTTTGAAACTCGTTTTCTCCGCAGACCAGGCCTGAGATGATTTTTCTTAAAATGTTGAATTAATTTGGTTTTTCACGGCCTGAAAAGAGTTTTAATTATCACATTTCGACTATAGGATCAAAACTGGATTTTTAAGAAATTCGTGTCCAATGCTGGTACTCGTTTGAAACTCTTTTCCTCTCCAGACCAAGCCAGAGATGATTTTCCTTAAAATGTTGAATTATTATGCTTTTCACGGCCTGAAAAGCGTTTTAATTATCATATTTCGACTATAGGATCAAAACTTGATTTTTCGAAATATTAACGTTACATGCTAGTACTCGTTTGAAACTCGTTTTCTCTACAGACCAAGCCAGAGATGATTTTCCTTAAAATATTGAATTATTATGCTTTTGACGGCCTGAAAAGTGTTTTAATAACACATTTGGACTATAGGATCAAAACTTGATTTTTTTAAGAAACTAGTGTCCAATGTTTTAACTCGTTTGATATCTAGACCAAGCCAGAGATGATTATCCTTAAAATGTTGAATTATTATGTTTTTCACGGCCTGAAAAGCGTTTTAGTTATCACATTTAGACCATATGTTTAAAACTTGAGTTCTCGATAAATTCGCGTTCAGTGCAAATACTTGTTTGAAACTTATTTTCTTTACAGACCAAGCCAGAGATGATTTTCTTTAAAATGTTGAATTATTATGCTTTTCGCAGTTCGAAAAGCGTTTTAATGATCACATTTCGACTATAGGATCAAAATTTGATTTGTCGAGAAATTCACGTTTAATGCTAGTACTTGTTTGAAACTCATTTTCTCTACAGACCAAGCCAGAGATGATTTTCATTAAGATGTTGAATTATTATGCTTTTCAGAGTATGAAAAGCGTTTTAATTATAACGTTTGGACTATGGGTTGAACATTAGATTTTCAGAGAAATTCGCGTTCAATACTACTACTCGTTTAAAAATCATTTTCTTTACAGACCAAGCCAGAGATGATTTTCCTTAAAATGTTGAATTATTATGCTTTTCACGGCCTAAAAAGCGTTTTAATTATCACATTTCGACTATAGGTTCAAAACTTGATTTTTCAAGAAATTACTGTCCAATGCTAGTACTCTTTTGAAACTCATTTTTTCTACAGACCAGGCCTGAGATGATTTTTCTTAAAATGTTGAATTATTTTGCTTTTCATGGCCTGAAAAGAGTTTTAATTATCACATTTCGACTATAGGATCAAAACTGGATTTTTAAGAAAAACGTGTCCAATGCTGGTACTCGTTTGAAACTCTTTTCCTCTACAGACCAAGCCAGAGATGATTTTTCTTAAAATGTTGAATTATTATGCTTTTCACGGCCTGAAAAGCGTTTTAATTATCACATTTCGACTATAAGATCAAAACTTGATTTTTCGAGAGATTCACGTTTAATGATAGTACTTGTTTGAAACTCATTTTCTCTACAGACCCAGCCAGAGATGATTTCCCTTAAAATTTTGAATTATTATGCTCTTCACGGCCTGAAAAACGTTTTAATTATCATATTTCGACTATAGGATCAAAACTTGATTTTTCGAGATATTAACGTTACATGCTAGTACTCGTTTGAAACTCGTTTTCTCTACAGACCAAGCCAGAGATGATTTTCCGTAGAATGTTGAATTATTATGTTTTTCACGGCCTCAAAAGCGTTTTAATTATCACATTTCGACTATAGGATCAAAACTTGATTTTTCAAGAAATTAGTGAACAATGCTATTACTCGTTTGAAAGGAATTTTCTCTACAGACCAAGCTAGAGGTGATTTCCCATATAATATTGAATTATTATGCTCTTCACGGCTTGAAAAGCGTTATAATTATCACATTTAGACCATATGTTCAAAACTTCAGACCAAGCCATAGATGATTTTCATTAAGATGTTGAATTATTATGTTTTTCACGGCCTGAAAAGCGTTTTAATTATCATATTTCGACTACAGGATCAACACTTGATTTTTCGAAAAATTAGCGTCTAATGCTAATACTGGTTTGAAACTCATTTTCTCTACAGACCAAGCCAGAGATGATTTTTCTTAAAATATTGAATTATTATGCTTTTGACGGCCTGAAAAGTGTTTTAATTATCACATTTGGACTATAGGATCAAAACTTGATTTTTTAAGAAACTAGTGTCCAATGCTTTTCCTCGTTTGAAATCTAGATCAAGCCAGAGATGATTATCCTTAAAATGTTGTAATATTATGCTTTTCACGGCCTGAAAAGCGTTTTAAATATTACATTTAGACCATATGTTCAAGACTTGATTTTTCAAGAAATTAGTGTCCAATTCTATTACTCGCTTGAAACTCTTTTCCTCTACACACCAAGCCAGAGATGATTTCCCTTAAAATGTTGAATTATTATGCTTTTCACGGCCTGAAAAGCGTTATAATTATCACATTTAGACCATATGTTCAAAACTTGAGTTCTCGATAAATTCGCATTCAGTGCTAATACTTGTTTGAAACTTATTTTCTTTACAGACCAAGCCATAGATGATTTTCATTAAGATGTTGAATTATTATGTTTTTCACGGCCTGAAAAGCGTTTTAATTATCATATTTCGACTACAGGATCAACACTTGATTTTTCGAAAAATTAGCGTCTAATGCTAATACTGGTTTGAAACTCATTTTCTCTACAGACCAAGCCAGAGATGATTTTTCTTAAAATATTGAATTATTATGCTTTTGACGGCCTGAAAAGTGTTTTAATTATCACATTTGGACTATAGGATCAAAACTTGATTTTTTAAGAAACTAGTGTCCAATGCTTTTCCTCGTTTGAAATCTAGATCAAGCCAGAGATGATTATCCTTAAAATGTTGTAATATTATGCTTTTCACAGCCTGAAAAGCGTTTTAAATATTACATTTAGACCATATGTTCAAGACTTGATTTTTCAAGAAATTAGTGTCCAATGCTATTACTCGTTTGAAACTCTTTTCCTCTACACACCAAGCCAGAGATGATTTCCCTTAAAATGTTGAATTATTATGCTTTTCACGGCCTGAAAAGCGTTTTAGTTATCACATTTAGACCATATGTTCAAAACTTGAGTTCTCGATAATTTCGCGTTCAGTGCTAATACTTGTTTGAAACTTATTTTCTTTACAGACCAAGCCAGAGATGATTTTCTTTAAAATATTGAATTATTTTGCTTTTCTCGGCCTGAAAAGCGTTTTAATTATTACATTTCGACTATAGGATCAAAACTTGATTTGTCGTGAAATTCACGTTTAATGCTAGTACTTGTTTGAAACTCATTTTCTCTACAGACCAAGCCAGAGATGATTTTCCTTAAAATGCTGAATTATTATGCATTTCAGAGCCTGAATGGTGTTCTATTATCACATTTCGACCAAAACTTGATCTTTCAAGAAATTACTGTTCAATTCTTCTTAACATTTGAGACTCATTTTCTTTACAGACCAAGCCAGAGATGATTTTCCTTAAAATGTTGAATTATTATGCTTTCACAGTTCGAAAAGCGTTTTAATGATCACATATCGACTACTGGATCAAAACTTGATTTTTCGAGAAATTCACGTTTAATGCTAGTACTTGTTTGAAACTCCTTTTCTCTACAGACCAAGCCAGAGATGATTTTCATTAAGATGTTGAATTATTATGCTTTTCAGATTATGAAAAGCGTTTTAATTATCACGTTTGGACTATAGGTTGAACATTTGACTTTCAGAGAAATTCGCGTTCAATACTACTACTCGTTTAAAAATCATTTTCTTTACAGACCAAGCCAGAGATGATTTTACTTAAAATGTTGAATTATTATGCTTTTCACGGCCTGAAAAGCGTTTTAATTATCATATTTCGAATATAGGTTCAAAACTTGATTATTCAAGAAATTACTGTCCAATGCTAGTACTCTTTTGAAACTCATTTTTTCTACAGACCAAGCTAGAGATGATTTTCCTTAAAATGTTGAACTATTATGCTTTTCACGGCCTGAAAAGGTTTTTAATTATCACATTTAGACCATAGGATCAAAACTTGAGTTTTCGAGAAGTTCGCATTCTATGCGAAACGTATTTTCTTTACAGACCAAGCCAGAGATGATTTTAATTAAGATGTAGAATTATTATGCTTTTCAGAGGCATAAAAGCTATTTAATTAGCACATTTGGACTATAGGCTGAACACTTGACTTTTAGAGAAATTCGCGTTCAACTCGTTTGAAACTCGTTTTCTCCGCAGACCAGGCCTGAGATGATTTTTCTTAAAATGTTGAATTATTTTGCTTTTCACGGCCTGGAAAGAGTATTAATTATCACTTTTCGACTATAGGATCAAAACTTGATTTTTCAAGAAATTAGTGTCCAATGCTATTACTCGTTTGAAACGAATTTTCTCTACAGACCATGCTAGAGGTGATTTCGTTTAAAATGTTGAATTATTATGCTTTTCACGGGCTGAAAAGCGTTTTTATTATCACATTTAGACCATATGTTCAAAACTTGAGTTCTCGATAAATTCGCGTTCAGTGCTAATATTTGTTTGAAACTTATTTTCTTTACAGACCAAGCCAGAGATGATTTTCTTTAAAATGTTGAATTATTTTGCTTTTCACTGCCTGAAAAGAGTTTTAATTATAACATTCAGACTATAGGATCAGAACTTGGATTTTCGAGAAATTCGCGTTCAATGCTGGTACTTGTTTGAAACTCATTTTCTCTACAGACCAAGCCAGAGATGATTTTCCTTAAAATATTGAATTATTATGCTTTTGACGGCCTGAAAAATGTTTTAATTATCACATTTGGACTATAGGATCAAAACTTGATTTTTTAAGAAACTAGTGTCCAATGTTTTTACTCGTTTGATATCTAGACCAAGCCAGAGATGATTATCCTTAAAATGTTGAAATATTATGCTTTTCACGGTCTGGAAAGCGTTTTAAATATCACATTTAGACCATATGTTCAAAACTTGATTTTTCAAGAAATTAGTGTCCAATGCTAGTTCTCGTTTGAAACTCATTTTCTCTACAGACCAAGCCAGAGATAATTTTCCTTAAAATATTGAATTAATATGCTTTTCACGGCCTGAAAAGTGTTTTAGTTATTACATTTCTACTCTATTATCAAAACTTGATTTTTCAAGAGACTAGTGTCCAATGCTTGTACTCGTTTGAAACTCATTTAATCTCTAGACCAAGCCACAGATGATTTACATTAAGATGTTGAATTATTATGCCTTTCAGATCCTGAAAAGCGTTTTAATTATCACATTTGGACTATAGGTTGAACACTTGAGTTTTAGAGAAATTCGCGTTCAATGCTTCTTAACATTTGAGACTCATTTTCCTTACAGACCAAACCAGAGATGATTTTCTTTAAAATGTTGAATTATTTTGCTTTTCACGGCCTGAAAAGCGTTTTAATTATCACATTTCGACTATAGGATCAAAACTTGATTTTTCAAGAAATTCGTGTCCAATGCTAGTACTCGTTTGAAACTCTTTTCCTCTACAGACCAAGCCAGAGATGATTTTCCTTAAAATGTTGAATTATTATGCTTTTCACGGCCTGAAAAGCGTTTTAATTATCACATTTCGACTATAGGTTCAAAACTTGATTTTTCAAGAAATTACTGTCCAATGCTAGTACTCTTTTGAAACTCATTTTTTATACAGACCAAGCAGGAGATGATTTTCCTTAAAATGTTGAACTATTATGCTTTTCACTGCCTGAAAAGATTTTTAATTATCACATTTAGACCATAGGATTAAAACTTGAATTTTCGAGAAGTTCGCATTCTATGCGAAACGTATTTTCTTTACAGACCTAGCCAGAAATGATTTTAATTAAGATGTAGAATTATTATGCTTTTCAGAGCCATAAAAGCTATTTAATTAGCACATTTGGACTATAGGCTGAACACTTGACTTTTAGAGAAATTCGCGTTCAATGCTACTACTCGTTTGAAACTCGTTTTCTCCGCAGACAAGGCCTGAGATGATTTTTCTTAAAATGTTGAATTATTTTGCTTTTCACGGCCTGAAAAGAGTTTAAATTATTACATTTCGACTACAGGATCAACACTTGATTTTTCGAAAAATTAACGTCTAATGCTAATACTGGTTTGAAACTCATTTTCTCTACAGACCAAGCCAGAGATGATTTTCTTTAAAATGTTGAATTATTTTGCTTTTCACGGCCTGAAAAGCGTTTTAATTATCACATTTCGACTATAGGATCAAAACTTGATCTTTCAAGAAATTCTTCTACAATGCTAGTACTCGTTTGAAACTCTTTTCCTCTACAGACCAAGCGAGAGATGATTATCCTTAAAATGTTGAATTATTATGCTTTTCACAGTTTGAAAAGCGTTTTAATCATCACATTTCGACTATAGGATCAAAAAATTGATATTTCGAGAAATTCACGTTTAATGCTAGTACTTGTTTGAATCTCATTTTCTCTACAGACCAAGCCAGAGATGATTTTCCTTAAAATGCTGAATTATTATGCATTTCAGAGCCTGAATGGAGTTCTATTATCACATTTCGACCAAAACTTGATCTTTCAAGCAATTACTGTCCAATGCTCGTATTTTTTGAAACTCATTTTCTCTACAGACCAAGCTAGAGATGATTTTCCTTAAAATGTTGAATTATTATGCTTTTCACGGTCTGAAAAGCGTTTTAATTATCACATTTCGACTATAGGTTCAAAACTTGCTTTTTCAAGAAATTACTGTCCAATGCTAGTACTCTTTTGAAACTCATTTTTTCTACAGACCAAGCTAGAGATGATTGTCCTTAAAATGTTGAATTATTATGCTTTTCACGGCCTGAAAAGATTTTTAATTATCACATTTAGACCGTAGGAATAAAACTTGAGTTTTCGAGAAGTTCGCATTCTATGCGAAACGTATTTTGTTTACAGACCAAGCCAGAGATGATTTTAATTAAGATGTAGAATTATTATGCTTTTCAGAGCCATAAAATCTATTTAATTAGCACCTTTGGACTATAGGCTGAACACTTGACTTTTAGAGAAATTCACGTTCAACTCGTTTGAAACTCGTTTTCTCCGCAGACCAGGCCTGAGATGATTTTTCTTAAAATGTTGAATTATTTTGCTTTTCATGGCCTGAAAAGAGTTTTAATTATCACATTTCGACTATAGGATCAAAACTGGATTTTTAAGAAATTCGTGTCCAATGCTGGTACTCGTTTGAAACTCTTTTCCTCTACAGACCAAGCCAGAGATGATTTTCCTTAAAATGTTGAATTATCATGCTTTTCACGGCCTGAAAAGCGTTTTAAATATCACATTTAGACCATATGTTCAAAACTTGAGTTCTCGATAATTTCGCGTTCAGTGCTAATACTTGTTTGAAACTTATTTTCTTTACAGACCAAGCCAGAGATGATTTTCTTTAAAAATTGAATTATTTTGCTTTTCACGGCCTGAAAAGCGTTTTAATTATCACATTTCGACTACAGGATCAAAACTTGATTTTTCAAGAAATTCGTGTCCAATGCTAGTACTCGTTTGAAACTCTTTTCCTCTACAGACCAAGCCAGAGATGATTTTCCTTAAAATGTTGAATTATTATGCTTTTCACGGCCTGAAAAGCGTTTTAATTATCACATTTCGACTATAGGTTCAAAACTTGATTTTTCAAGAAATTACTGTCCAATGCTAGTACTCTTTTGAAACTCATTTTTTCTACAGACCAAGCTAGAGATGATTTTCCTTAAAATGTTGAACTATTATGCTTTTCACTGCCTGAAAAGATTTTTAATTATCACATTTAGACCATAGGATTAAAACTTGAGTTTTCGAGAAGTTCGCATTCTATGCGAAACGTATTTTCTTTACAGACCTAGCCAGAAATGATTTTAATTAAGATGTAGAATTATTATGCTTTTCAGAGCCATAAAAGCTATTTAATTAGCACATTTGGACTATAGGCTGAACACTTGACTTTTAGAGAAATTCGCGTTCAACTCGTTTGAAACTCGTTTTCTCCGCAGACCAGGCCTGAGATGATTTTTCTTAAAATGTTGAATTATTTTGCTTTTCATGGCCTGAAAAGAGTTTTAATTATCACATTTCGACTATATAATCAAAACTGGATTTTTAAGAAATTCGTGTCCAATGCTGGTACTCGTTTGAAACTCTTTTCCTCTACAGACCAAGCCAGAGATGATTTTCCTTAAAATGTTGAATTATTATGCTTTTCACGGCCTGAAAAGCGTTTTAATTATCACATTTCGACTATAAGATCAAAACTTGATTTTTCGAGAGATTCACGTTTAATGATAGAACTTGTTTGAAACTCATTTTCTCTACAGACCCAGCCAGAGATGATTTCCGTTAAAATTTTGAATTATTATGCTCTTCACGGCCTGAAAAACGTTTTAATTATCATATTTCGACTATAGGATCAAAACTTGATTTTTCGAGATATTAACGTTACATGCTAGTACTCGTTTGAAACTCGTTTTCTCTACAGACCAAGCCAGAGATGATTTTCCGTAGAATGTTGAATTATTATGTTTTTCACGGCCTCAAAAGCGTTTTAATTATCACATTTCGACTATAGGATCAAAACTTGATTTTTCAAGAAATTAGTGAACAATGCTATTACTCGTTTGAAAGGAATTTTCTCTACAGACCAAGCTAGAGGTGATTTCCCATAAAATATTGAATTATTATGCTCTTCACGGCTTGAAAAGCGTTTTAATTATCACATTTAGACCATATGTTCAAAACTTGAGTTCTCGATAAATTCGCGTTCAGTGCTAATACTTGTTTGAAACTTATTTTCTTTACAGACCAAGCCATAGATGATTTTCATTAAGATGTTGAATTATTATGTTTTTCACGGCCTGAAAAGCGTTTTAATTATCATATTTCGACTACAGGATCAACACTTGATTTTTCGAAAAATTAGCGTCTAATGCTAATACTGGTTTGAAACTCATTTTCTCTACAGACCAAGCCAGAGATGATTTTTCTTAAAATATTGAATTATTATGCTTTTGACGGCCTGAAAAGTGTTTTAATTAACACATTTGGACTATAGGATCAAAACTTGATTTTTTAAGAAACTAGTGTCCAATGCTTTTTCTCGTTTGAAATCTAGATCAAGCCAGAGATGATTATCCTTAAAATGTTGTAATATTATGCTTTTCACGGCCTGAAAAGCGTTTTAAATATTACATTTAGATCATATGTTCAAGACTTGATTTTTCAAGAAATTAGTGTCCAATGCTATTACTCGTTTGAAACTCTTTTCCTCTACACGCCAAGCCAGAGATGATTTCGGTTAAAATGTTGAATTATTATGCTTTTCACGGCCTGAAAAGCGTTTTAGTTATCACATTTAGACCATATGTTCAAAACTTGAGTTCTCGATAATTTCGCGTTCAGTGCTAATACTTGTTTGAAACTTATTTTCTTTACAGACCAAGCCAGAGATGATTTTCTTTAAAAATTGAATTATTTTGCTTTTCTCGGCCTGAAAAGCGTTTTAATTATTACATTTCGACTATAGGATCAAAACTTGATTTGTCGAGAAATTCACGTTTAATGCTAGTACTTGTTTGAAACTCATTTTCTCTACAGACCAAGCCAGAGATGATTTTCCTTAAAATGCTGAATTATTATGCATTTCAGAGCCTGAATGTAGTTCTATTATCACATTTCGACCAAAACTTGATCTTTCAAGAAATTACTGTTCAATGCTTCTTAACATTTGAGACTCATTTTCTTTACAGACCAAGCCAGAGATGATTTTCCTTAAAATGTTGAATTATTATGCTTTTCACAGTTCGAAAAGCGTTTTAATTATCACATTTCGAATATAGGTTCAAAACTTGATTTTTCAAGAAATTACATTCCAATGCTAGTACTCTTTTGAAACTCATTTTTTCTACAGACCAAGCTAGAGATGATTTTCCTTAAAATGTTGAACTATTATGCTTTTCACGGCCTGAAAAGATTTTTAATTATCACATTTAGACCATAGGATCAAAACTTGAGTTTTCGAGAAGTTCGCATTCTATGCGAAACGTATTTTCTTTACAGACCAAGCCAGAGATGATTTTAATTAAGATGTAGAATTATTATGCTTTTCAGAGATATAAAAGCTATTTAATTAGCACATTTGGACTATAGGCTGAACACTTGACTTTTAGAGAAATTCGCGTTCAACTCGTTTGAAACTCGTTTTCTCCGCAGACCAGGCCTGAGGTGATTTTTCTTAAAATGTTGAATTATTTTGCTTTTCACGGCCTGGAAAGAGTTTTAATTATCACTTTTCGACTATAGGATCAAAACTTGATTTTTCAAGAAATTAGTGTCCAATGCTATTACTCGTTTGAAACGAATTTTCTCTACAGACCATGCTAGAGGTGATTTCGTTTAAAATGTTGAATTATTATGCTTTTCACGGGCTGAAAAGCGTTTTAATTATCACATTTAGACCATATGTTCAAAACTTGAGTTCTCGATAAATTCGCGTTCAGTGCTAATACTTGTTTGAAACTTATTTTCTTTACAGACCAAGCCAGAGATGATTTTCTTTAAAATGTTGAATTATTTTGCTTTTCACTGCCTGAAAAGCGTTTTAATTATAACATTCAGACTATAGGATCAGAACTTGGATTTTCGAGAAATTCGCGTTCAATGCTGGTACTCGTTTGAAACTCATTTTCTCTACAGACCAAGCCAGAGATGATTTTCCTTAAAATATTGAATTATTATGCTTTTGACGGCCTGAAAAATGTTTTAATTATCACATTTGGACTATAGGATCAAAACTTGATTTTTTAAGAAACTTGTGTCCAATGTTTTTACTCGTTTGATATCTAGACCAAGCCAGAGATGATTATCCTTAAAATGTTGAAATATTATGCATTTCACGGTCTGAAAAGCGTTTTAAATATCACATTTAGACCATATGTTCAAAACTTGATTTTCAAGAAATTAATGTCCAATGCTAGTTCTCGTTAGAAACTCATTTTCTCTACAGACCAAGCCAGAGATGATTTTCCTTAAAATATTGAATTAATATGCTTTTCACGGCCTGAAAAGTGTTTAAGTTATTACATTTCTACTCTAGGATCAAAACTTGATTTTTCAAGAAACTAGTGTCCAATGCTTGTACTCGTTTGAAACTCATTTCCTCTACAGACCAAGCCAGATATGATTTTCCTTAAAATGTTGAATTATTATGCTTTTCACGGCCTGAAAAGCGTTTTAATTATCACATTTCGACTATAGGTTCAAAACTTGATTTTTCAAGAAATTACTGTCCAATGCTAGTACTCTCTTGAAACTCATTTTTTCTACAGACCAAGCTAGAGATGATTTTCCTTAAAATGTTGAACTATTATGCTTTTCCCGGCCTGAAAAGATTTTTAATTATCACATTTAGACCATAGGATTAAAACTTGAGTTTTCGAGAAGTTCGCATTCTATGCGAAACGTATTTTCTTTACAGACGTAGCCAGAAATGATTTTAATTAAGATGTAGAATTATTATGCTTTTCAGAGCCATAAAAGCTATTTAATTAGCACATTTGGACTATAGGCTGAACACTTGACTTTTAGAGAAATTCGCGTTCAATGCTACTACTCGTTTGAAACTCGTTTTCTCCGCAGACAAGGCCTGAGATGATTTTTCTTAAAATGTTGAATTATTTTGCTTTTCACGGCCTGAAAAGAGTTTAAATTATTACATTTCGACTACAGGATCAACACTTGATTTTTCGAAAAATTAACGTCTAATGCTAATACTGGTTTGAAACTCATTTTCTCTACAGACCAAGCCAGAGATGATTTTCTTTAAAATGTTGAATTATTTTGCTTTTCACGGCCTGAAAAGCGTTTAAATTATCACATTTCGACTATAGGATCAAAATTTGATCTTTCAAGAAATTCTTCTACAATGCTAGTACTCGTTTGAAACTCTTTTCCTCTACAGTCCAAGCGAGAGACGATTATCCTTAAAATGTTGAATTATTATGCTTTTCACAGTTTGAAAAGCGTTTTAATCATCACATTTCGACTATAGGATCAAAAAATTGATATTTCGAGAAATTCACGTTTAATGCTAGTACTTGTTTGAATCTCATTTTCTCTACAGACCAAGCCAGAGATGATTTTCCTTAAAATGCTGAATTATTATGCATTTCAGAGCCTGAATGGAGTTCTATTATCACATTTCGACCAAAACTTGATCTTTCAAGAAATTACTGTCCAATGCTCGTATTTTTTGAAACTCATTTTCTCTACAGACCAAGCCAGAGATGATTTTCTTTAAAATGTTGAATTATTTTGCTTTTCACGGCCTGAAAAGCGTTTAAATTATCACATTTCGACTATAGGATCAAAACTTGATCTTTCAAGAAATTCTTCTACAATGCTAGTACTCGTTTGAAACTCTTTTCCTCTACAGACCAAGCGAGAGACGATTATCCTTAAAATGTTGAATTATTATGCTTTTCACAGTTTGAAAAGCGTTTTAATCATCACATTTCGACTATAGGATCAAAAAATTGATATTTCGAGAAATTCACGTTTAACGCTAGTACTTGTTTGAATCTCATTTTCTCTACAGACCAAGCTAGAGATGATTTTCCTTAAAATGTTGAATTATTATGCATTTCACGGCCTGAAAAACGTTTTAATTATCACATTTAGCCATAGGATCAAAACTTGAGTTTTCGAGAAATTCGCGTTCAACTCGTTTGAAACTCGTTTTCTCCGCAGTTCGAAAAGCGTTTTAATGATCACATTTCGACTATAGGATCGAAATTTGATTTTTCGAGAAATTCACGTTTAATGCTAGTACTTGTTTGAAACTCCGTTTCTCTACAGACCAAGGCAGAGATGATTTTCATTAAGATGTTGAATTATTATGCTTTTCAGAGTATGAAAAGCGTTTTAATTATCACGTTTGGACCATAGGTTGAACATTTGACTTTCAGAGAAATTCGCGTTCAATACTACTACTCGTTTAAAAATCATTTTCTTTACAGACCAAGCCAGAGATGATTTTCCTTAAAATGTTGAATTATTATGCTTTTCACGGCCTGAAAAGCGTTTTAATGATCACATTTCGACTATAGGATCGAAATTTGATTTTTCGAGAAATTCACGTTTAATGCTAGTACTTGTTTGAAACTCCTTTTCTCTACAGACCAAGCCAGAGATGATTTTCATTAAGATGTTGACTTATTATGCTTTTCAGAGTATGAAAAGCGTTTTAATTATCACGTTTGGACCATAGGTTGAACATTTGACTTTCAGAGAAATTCGCGTTCAATACTACTACTCGTTTAAAAATCATTTTCTTTACAGACCAAGCCAGAGATGATTTCCTTAAAATGTTGAATTATTATGCTTTTCACGGCCTGAAAAGATTTTTAATTATCACATTTAGACCGTAGGAATAAAACTTGAGTTTTCGAGAAGTTCGCATTCTATGCGAAACGTATTTTGTTTACAGACCAAGCCAGAGATGATTTTAATTAAGATGTAGAATTATTATGCTTTTCAGAGCCATAAAATCTATTTAATTAGCACCTTTGGACTATAGGCTGAACACTTGACTTTTAGAGAAATTCGCGTTCAACTCGTTTGAAACTCGTTTTCTCCGCAGACCAGGCCTGAGATGATTTTTCTTAAAATGTTGAATTATTTTGCTTTTCATGGCCTGAAAAGAGTTTTAATTATCACATTTCGACTATAGGATCAAAACTGGATTTTTAAGAAATTCGTGTCCAATGCTGGTACTCGTTTGAAACTCTTTTCCTCTACAGACCAAGCCAGAGATGATTTTCCTTAAAATGTTGAATTATTATGCTTTTCACGGCCTGAAAAGCGTTTTAATTATCACATTTCGACTATAAGATCAAAACTTGATTTTTCGAGAGATTCACGTTTAATGATAGCACTTGTTTGAAACTCATTTTCTCTACAGACCCAGCCAGAGATGATTTCCGTTAAAATTTTGAATTATTATGCTCTTCACGGCCTGAAAAACGTTTTAATTATCATATTTCGACTATAGGATCAAAACTTGATTTTTCGAGATATTAACGTTACATGCTAGTACTCGTTTGAAACTCGTTTTCTCTACAGACCAAGCCAGAGATGATTTTCCGTAGAATGTTGAATTATTATGTTTTTCACGGCCTCAAAAGCGTTTTAATTATCACATTTCGACTATAGGATCAAAACTTGATTTTTCAAGAAATTAGTGAACAATGCTATTACTCGTTTGAAAGGAATTTTCTCTACAGACCAAGCTAGAGGTGATTTCCCATAAAATATTGAATTATTATGCTCTTCACGGCTTGAAAAGCGTTTTAATTATCACATTTAGACCATATGTTCAAAACTTGAGTTCTCGATAAATTCGCGTTCAGTGCTAATACTTGTTTGAAACTTATTTTCTTTACAGACCAAGCCATAGCTGATTTTCATTAAGATGTTGAATTATTATGTTTTTCACGGCCTGAAAAGCGTTTTAATTATCATATTTCGACTACAGGATCAACACTTGATTTTTCGAAAAATTAACGTCTAATGCTAATACTGGTTTGAAACTCATTTTCTCTACAGACCAAGCCAGAGATGTTTTTTCTTAAAATATTGAATTATTATGCTTTTGACGGCCTGAAAAGTGTTTTAATTAACACATTTGGACTATAGGATCAAAACTTGATTTTTTAAGAAACTAGTGTCCAATGCTTTTCCTCGTTTGAAATCTAGATCAAGCCAGAGATGATTATCCTTAAAATGTTGTAATATTATGCTTTTCACGGCCTGAAAAGCGTTTTAAATATTACATTTAGACCATATGTTCAAGACTTGATTTTTCAAGAAATTAGTGTCCAATGCTATTACTCGTTTGAAACTCTTTTCCTCTACACACCAAGCCAGAGATTATTTCCCTTAAAATGTTGAATTATTATGCTTTTCACGGCCTGAAAAGCGTTTTAGTTATCACATTTAGACCATATGTTCAAAACTTGAGTTCTCGATAATTTCGCGTTCAGTGCTAATACTTGTTTGAAACTTATTTTCTTTACAGACCAAGCCAGAGATGATTTTCTTTAAAAATTGAATTATTTTGCTTTTCTCGGCCTGAAAAGCGTTTTAATTATTACATTTCGACTATAGGATCAAAACTTGATTTGTCGAGACATTCACGTTTAATGCTAGTATTTGTTTGAAACTCATTTTCTCTACAGACCAAGCCAGAGATGATTTTCCTTAAAATGCTGAATTATTATGCATTTCAGAGCCTGAATGGAGTTCTATTATCACATTTCGACCAAAACTTGATCTTTCAAGAAATTACTGTTCAATGCTTCTTAACATTTGAGACTCATTTTCTTTACAGACCAAGCCAGAGATGATTTTCCTTAAAATGTTGAATTATTATGCTTTTCACAGTTCGAAAAGCGTTTTAATGATCACATATCGACTACAGGATCAAAATTTGATTTTTCGAGAAATTCACGTTTAATGCTAGTACTTGTTTGAAACTCCTTTTCTCTACAGACCAAGCCAGAGATGATTTTCATTAAGATGTTGAATTATTATGCTTTTCAGATTATGAAAAGCTTTTTAATTATCACGTTTGGACTATAGGTTGAACATTTGACTTTCAGAGAAATTCGCGTTCAATACTACTACTCGTTTAAAAATCATTTTCTTTACAGACCAAGCCAGAGATGATTTTACTTAAAATGTTGAATTATTATGCTTTTCACGGCCTGAAAAGCGTTTTAATTATCACATTTCGAATATAGGTTCAAAACTTGATTTTTCAAGAAATTACAGTCCAATGCTAGTACTCTTTTGAAACTCATTTTTTCTACAGACCAAGCTAGAGATGATTTTCCTTAAAATGTTGAACTATTATGCTTTTCACGGCCTGAAAAGATTTTTAATTATCACATTTAGACCATAGGATCAAAACTTGAGTTTTCGAGAAGTTCGCATTCTATGCGAAACGTATTTTCTTTACAGACCAAGCCAGAGATGATTTTAATTAAGATGTAGAATTATTATGCTCTTCAGAGGCATAAAAGCTATTTAATTAGCACATTTGGACTATAGGCTGAACACTTGACTTTTAGAGAAATTCGCGTTCAACTCGTTTGAAACTCGTTTTCTCCGCAGACCAGGCCTGAGATGATTTTTCTTAAAATGTTGAATTATTTTGCTTTTCACGGCCTGGAAAGAGTTTTAATTATCACTTTTCGACTATAGGATCAAAACTTGATTTTTCAAGAAATTAGTGTCCAATGCTATTACTCGTTTGAAACGAATTTTCTCTACAGACCATGCTAGAGGTGATTTCGTTTAAAATGTTGAATTATTATGCTTTTCACGGGCTGAAAAGCGTTTTAATTATCACATTTAGACCATATGTTCAAAACTTGAGTTCTCGATAAATTCGCGTTCAGTGCTAATACTTGTTTGAAACTTATTTTCTTTACAGACCAAGCCAGAGATGATTTTCTTTAAAATGTTGAATTATTTTGCTTTTCACTGCCTGAAAAGTGTTTTAATTATAACATTCAGACTATAGGATCAGAACTTGGATTTTCGAGAAGTTCGCGTTCAATGCTGGTACTCGTTTGAAACTCATTTTCTCTACAGACCAAGCCAGAGATGATTTTCCTTAAAATATTGAATTATTATGCTTTTGACGGCCTGAAAAATGTTTTAATTATCACATTTGGACTATAGGATCAAAACTTGATTTTTTAAGAAACTAGTGTCCAATGTTTTTACTCGTTTGATATCTAGACCAAGCCAGAGATGATTATCCTTAAAATGTTGAAATATTATGCTTTTCACGGTCTGAAAAGCGTTTTAAATATCACATTTAGACCATATGTTCAAAACTTGATTTTCAAGAAATTAATGTCCAATGCTAGTTCTCGTTAGAAACTCATTTTCTCTACAGACCAAGCCAGAGATGATTTTCCTTAAAATATTGAATTAATATGCTCTTCACGGCCTGAAAAGTGTTTAAGTTATTACATTTCTACTCTAGGATCAAAACTTGATTTTTCAAGAAATTACTGTCCAATGCTAGTACTCTTTTGAAACTCATTTTTTCTACAGACCAAGCTAGAGATGATTTTCCTTAAAATGTTGAACTATTATGCTTTTCACGGCCTGAAAAGATTTTTAATTATCACATTTAGACCATAGGATTAAAACTTGAGTTTTCGAGAAGTTCGCATTCTATGCGAAACGTATTTTCTTTACAGACGTAGCCAGAAATGATTTTAATTAAGATGTAGAATTATTATGCTTTTCAGAGCCATAAAAGCTATTTAATTAGCACATTTGGACTATAGGCTGAACACTTGACTTTTAGAGAAATTCGCGTTCAATGCTACTACTCGTTTGAAACTCGTTTTCTCCGCAGACAAGGCCTGAGATGATTTTTCTTAAAATGTTGAATTATTTTGCTTTTCACGGCCTGAAAAGAGTTTAAATTATTACATTTCGACTACAGGATCAACACTTGATTTTTCGAAAAATTAACGTCTAATGCTAATACTGGTTTGAAACTCATTTTCTCTACAGACCAAGCCAGAGATGATTTTCTTTAAAATGTTGAATTATTTTGCTTTTCACGGCCTGAAAAGCATTTAAATTATCACATTTCGACTATAGGATCAAAACTTGATCTTTCAAGAAATTCTTCTACAATGCTAGTACTCGTTTGAAACTCTATTCCTCTACAGACCAAGCGAGAGACGATTATCCTTAAAATGTTGAATTATTACGCTTTTCACAGTTTGAAAAGCGTTTTAATCATCACATTTCGACTATAGGATAAAAAATTGATATTTCCAGAAATTCACGTTTAATGCTAGTACTTGTTTGAATCTCATTTTCTCTACAGACCAAGCCAGATATGATTTTCCTTAAAATGCTGAATTATTATGCATTTCAGAGCCTGAATGGAGTTCTATTATCACATTTCGACCAAAACTTGATCTTTCAAGAAATTACTGTCCAATGCTCGTATTTTTTGAAACTCATTTTCTCTACAGACCAAGCTAGAGATGATTTTCCTTAAAATGTTGAATTATTATGCATTTCACGGCCTGAAAAGCGTTTTAATTATCACATTTAGCCATAGGATCAAAACTTGAGTTTTCGAGAAATTCGCGTTCAACTCGTTTGAAACTCGTTTTCTCCGCAGTTCGAAAAGCGTTTTAATGATCACATTTCGACTATAGGATCGAAATTTGATTTTTCGAGAAATTCACGTTTAATGCTAGTACTTGTTTGAAACTCCTTTTCTCTACAGACCAAGCCAGAGATGATTTTCATTAAGATGTTGAATTATTATGCTTTTCAGAGTATGAAAAGCGTTTTAATTATCACGTTTGGACCATAGGTTGAACATTTGACTTTCAGAGAAATTCGCGTTCAATACTACTACTCGTTTAAAAATCATTTTCTTTACAGACCAAGCCAGAGATGATTTTCCTTAAAATGTTGAATTATTATGCTTTTCACGGCCTGAAAAGCGTTTTAATGATCACATTTCGACTATAGGATCGAAATTTGATTTTTCGAGAAATTCACGTTTAATGCTAGTACTTGTTTGAAACTCCTTTTCTCTACAGACCAAGCCAGAGATGATTTTCATTAAGATGTTGAATTATTATGCTTTTCAGAGTATGAAAAGCGTTTTAATTATCACGTTTGGACCATAGGTTGAACATTTGACTTTCAGAGAAATTCGCGTTCAATACTACTACTCGTTTAAAAATCATTTTCTTTACAGACCAAGCCAGAGATGATTTCCTTAAAATGTTGAATTATTATGCTTTTCACGGCTTGAAAAGATTTTTAATTATCACATTTAGACCGTAGGAATAAAACTTGAGTTTTCGAGAAGTTCGCATTCTATGCGAAACGTATTTTGTTTACAGACCAAGCCAGAGATGATTTTAATTAAGATGTAGAATTATTATGCTTTTCAGAGCCATAAAATCTATTTAATTAGCACCTTTGGACTATAGGCTGAACACTTGACTTTTAGAGAAATTCGCGTTCAACTCGTTTGAAACTCGTTTTCTCCGCAGACCAGGCCTGAGATGATTTTTCTTAAAATGTTGAATTATTTTGCTTTTCATGGCCTGAAAAGAGTTTTAATTATCACATTTCGACTATAGGATCAAAACTGGATTTTTAAGAAATTCGTGTCCAATGCTGGTACTCGTTTGAAACTCTTTTCCTCTACAGACCAAGCCAGAGATGATTTTCCTTAAAATGTTGAATTATTATGCTTTTCACGGCCTGAAAAGCGTTTTAATTATAACATT
Organism: Lepisma saccharinum; assembly: GCF_977018435.1. Taxonomy (NCBI): domain Eukaryota; kingdom Metazoa; phylum Arthropoda; class Insecta; order Zygentoma; family Lepismatidae; genus Lepisma; species Lepisma saccharinum. The sequence goes on along the minus strand of NW_028142901.1, from coordinate 2,386,881 downwards.
CAGACTATAGGATCAGAACTTGGATTTTCGAGAAATTCGCGTTCAATGCTGGTACTCGTTTGAAACTCATTTTCTCTACAGACCAAGCCAGAGATGATTTTCCTTAAAATATTGAATTATTATGCTTTTGACGGCCTGAAAAATGTTTTAATTATCACATTTGGACTATAGGATCAAAACTTGATTTTTTAAGAAACTAGTGTCCAATGTTTTTACTCGTTTGATATCTAGACCAAGCCAGAGATGATTATCCTTAAAATGTTGAAATATTATGCTTTTCACGGTCTGAAAAGCGTTTTAAATATCACATTTAGACCATATGTTCAAAACTTGATTTTCAAGAAATTAATGTCCAATGCTAGTTCTCGTTAGAAACTCATTTTCTCTACAGACCAAGCCAGAGATGATTTTCCTTAAAATATTGAATTAATATGCTTTTCACGGCCTGAAAAGTGTTTAAGTTATTACATTTCTACTCTAGGATCAAAACTTGATTTTTCAAGAAACTAGTGTCCAATGCTTGTACTCGTTTGAAACTCATTTCCTCTACAGACCAAGCCAGATATGATTTTCCTTAAAATGTTGAATTATTATGCTTTTCACGGCCTGAAAAGCGTTTTAATTATCACATTTCGACTATAGGTTCAAAACTTGATTTTTCAAGAAATTACTGTCCAATGCTAGTACTCTCTTGAAACTCATTTTTTCTACAGACCAAGCTAGAGATGATTTTCCTTAAAATGTTGAACTATTATGCTTTTCCCGGCCTGAAAAGATTTTTAATTATCACATTTAGGCCATAGGATTAAAACTTGAGTTTTCGAGAAGTTCGCATTCTATGCGAAACGTATTTTCTTTACAGACGTAGCCAGAAATGATTTTAATTAAGATGTAGAATTATTATGCTTTTCAGAGCCATAAAAGCTATTTAATTAGCACATTTGGACTATAGGCTGAACACTTGACTTTTAGAGAAATTCGCGTTCAATGCTACTACTCGTTTGAAACTCGTTTTCTCCGCAGACAAGGCCTGAGATGATTTTTCTTAAAATGTTGAATTATTTTGCTTTTCACGGCCTGAAAAGAGTTTAAATTATTACATTTCGACTACAGGATCAACACTTGATTTTTCGAAAAATTAACGTCTAATGCTAATACTGGTTTGAAACTCATTTTCTCTACAGACCAAGCCAGAGATGATTTTCTTTAAAATGTTGAATTATTTTGCTTTTCACGGCCTGAAAAGCGTTTAAATTATCACATTTCGACTATAGGATCAAAACTTGATCTTTCAAGAAATTCTTCTACAATGCTAGTACTCGTTTGAAACTCTTTTCCTCTACAGACCAAGCGAGAGACGATTATCCTTAAAATGTTGAATTATTATGCTTTTCACAGTTTGAAAAGCGTTTTAATCATCACATTTCGACTATAGGATCAAAAAATTGATATTTCGAGAAATTCACGTTTAATGCTAGTACTTGTTTGAATCTCATTTTCTCTACAGACCAAGCCAGAGATGATTTTCCTTAAAATGCTGAATTATTATGCATTTCAGAGCCTGAATGGAGTTCTATTATCACATTTCGACCAAAACTTGATCTTTCAAGAAATTACTGTCCAATGCTCGTATTTTTTGAAACTCATTTTCTCTACAGACCAAGCCAGAGATGATTTTCTTTAAAATGTTGAATTATTTTGCTTTTCACGGCCTGAAAAGCGTTTAAATTATCACATTTCGACTATAGGATCAAAACTTGATCTTTCAAGAAATTCTTCTACAATGCTAGTACTCGTTTGAAACTCTTTTCCTCTACAGACCAAGCGAGAGACGATTATCCTTAAAATGTTGAATTATTATGCTTTTCACAGTTTGAAAAGCGTTTTAATCATCACATTTCGACTATAGGATCAAAAAATTGATATTTCGAGAAATTCACGTTTAACGCTAGTACTTGTTTGAATCTCATTTTCTCTACAGACCAAGCTAGAGATGATTTTCCTTAAAATGTTGAATTATTATGCATTTCACGGCCTGAAAAACGTTTTAATTATCACATTTAGCCATAGGATCAAAACTTGAGTTTTCGAGAAATTCGCGTTCAACTCGTTTGAAACTCGTTTTCTCCGCAGTTCGAAAAGCGTTTTAATGATCACATTTCGACTATAGGATCGAAATTTGATTTTTCGAGAAATTCACGTTTAATGCTAGTACTTGTTTGAAACTCCGTTTCTCTACAGACCAAGGCAGAGATGATTTTCATTAAGATGTTGAATTATTATGCTTTTCAGAGTATGAAAAGCGTTTTAATTATCACGTTTGGACCATAGGTTGAACATTTGACTTTCAGAGAAATTCGCGTTCAATACTACTACTCGTTTAAAAATCATTTTCTTTACAGACCAAGCCAGAGATGATTTTCCTTAAAATGTTGAATTATTATGCTTTTCACGGCCTGAAAAGCGTTTTAATGATCACATTTCGACTATAGGATCGAAATTTGATTTTTCGAGAAATTCACGTTTAATGCTAGTACTTGTTTGAAACTCCTTTTCTCTACAGACCAAGCCAGAGATGATTTTCATTAAGATGTTGACTTATTATGCTTTTCAGAGTATGAAAAGCGTTTTAATTATCACGTTTGGACCATAGGTTGAACATTTGACTTTCAGAGAAATTCGCGTTCAATACTACTACTCGTTTAAAAATCATTTTCTTTACAGACCAAGCCAGAGATGATTTCCTTAAAATGTTGAATTATTATGCTTTTCACGGCCTGAAAAGATTTTTAATTATCACATTTAGACCGTAGGAATAAGACTTGAGTTTTCGAGAAGTTCGCATTCTATGCGAAACGTATTTTGTTTACAGACCAAGCCAGAGATGATTTTAATTAAGATGTAGAATTATTATGCTTTTCAGAGCCATAAAATCTATTTAATTAGCACCTTTGGACTATAGGCTGAACACTTGACTTTTAGAGAAATTCGCGTTCAACTCGTTTGAAACTCGTTTTCTCCGCAGACCAGGCCTGAGATGATTTTTCTTAAAATGTTGAATTATTTTGCTTTTCATGGCCTGAAAAGAGTTTTAATTATCACATTTCGACTATAGGATCAAAACTGGATTTTTAAGAAATTCGTGTCCAATGCTGGTACTCGTTTGAAACTCTTTTCCTCTACAGACCAAGCCAGAGATGATTTTCCTTAAAATGTTGAATTATTATGCTTTTCACGGCCTGAAAAGCGTTTTAATTATCACATTTCGACTATAAGATCAAAACTTGATTTTTCGAGAGATTCACGTTTAATGATAGCACTTGTTTGAAACTCATTTTCTCTACAGACCCAGCCAGAGATGATTTCCGTTAAAATTTTGAATTATTATGCTCTTCACGGCCTGAAAAACGTTTTAATTATCATATTTCGACTATAGGATCAAAACTTGATTTTTCGAGATATTAACGTTACATGCTAGTACTCGTTTGAAACTCGTTTTCTCTACAGACCAAGCCAGAGATGATTTTCCGTAGAATGTTGAATTATTATGTTTTTCACGGCCTCAAAAGCGTTTTAATTATCACATTTCGACTATAGGATCAAAACTTGATTTTTCAAGAAATTAGTGAACAATGCTATTACTCGTTTGAAAGGAATTTTCTCTACAGACCAAGCTAGAGGTGATTTCCCATAAAATATTGAATTATTATGCTCTTCACGGCTTGAAAAGCGTTTTAATTATCACATTTAGACCATATGTTCAAAACTTGAGTTCTCGATAAATTCGCGTTCAGTGCTAATACTTGTTTGAAACTTATTTTCTTTACAGACCAAGCCATAGATGATTTTCATTAAGATGTTGAATTATTATGTTTTTCACGGCCTGAAAAGCGTTTTAATTATCATATTTCGACTACAGGATCAACACTTGATTTTTCGAAAAATTAACGTCTAATGCTAATACTGGTTTGAAACTCATTTTCTCTACAGACCAAGCCAGAGATGTTTTTTCTTAAAATATTGAATTATTATGCTTTTGACGGCCTGAAAAGTGTTTTAATTAACACATTTGGACTATAGGATCAAAACTTGATTTTTTAAGAAACTAGTGTCCAATGCTTTTCCTCGTTTGAAATCTAGATCAAGCCAGAGATGATTATCCTTAAAATGTTGTAATATTATGCTTTTCACGGCCTGAAAAGCGTTTTAAATATTACATTTAGACCATATGTTCAAGACTTGATTTTTCAAGAAATTAGTGTCCAATGCTATTACTCGTTTGAAACTCTTTTCCTCTACACACCAAGCCAGAGATTATTTCCCTTAAAATGTTGAATTATTATGCTTTTCACGGCCTGAAAAGCGTTTTAGTTATCACATTTAGACCATATGTTCAAAACTTGAGTTCTCGATAATTTCGCGTTCAGTGCTAATACTTGTTTGAAACTTATTTTCTTTACAGACCAAGCCAGAGATGATTTTCTTTAAAAATTGAATTATTTTGCTTTTCTCGGCCTGAAAAGCGTTTTAATTATTACATTTCGACTATAGGATCAAAACTTGATTTGTCGAGACATTCACGTTTAATGCTAGTACTTGTTTGAAACTCATTTTCTCTACAGACCAAGCCAGAGATGATTTTCCTTAAAATGCTGAATTATTATGCATTTCAGAGCCTGAATGGAGTTCTATTATCACATTTCGACCAAAACTTGATCTTTCAAGAAATTACTGTTCAATGCTTCTTAACATTTGAGACTCATTTTCTTTACAGACCAAGCCAGAGATGATTTTCCTTAAAATGTTGAATTATTATGCTTTTCACAGTTCGAAAAGCGTTTTAATGATCACATATCGACTACAGGATCAAAATTTGATTTTTCGAGAAATTCACGTTTAATGCTAGTACTTGTTTGAAACTCCTTTTCTCTACAGACCAAGCCAGAGATGATTTTCATTAAGATGTTGAATTATTATGCTTTTCAGATTATGAAAAGCTTTTTAATTATCACGTTTGGACTATAGGTTGAACATTTGACTTTCAGAGAAATTCGCGTTCAATACTACTACTCGTTTAAAAATCATTTTCTTTACAGACCAAGCCAGAGATGATTTTACTTAAAATGTTGAATTATTATGCTTTTCACGGCCTGAAAAGCGTTTTAATTATCACATTTCGAATATAGGTTCAAAACTTGATTTTTCAAGAAATTACATTCCAATGCTAGTACTCTTTTGAAACTCATTTTTTCTACAGACCAAGCTAGAGATGATTTTCCTTAAAATGTTGAACTATTATGCTTTTCACGGCCTGAAAAGATTTTTAATTATCACATTTAGACCATAGGATCAAAACTTGAGTTTTCGAGAAGTTCGCATTCTATGCGAAACGTATTTTCTTTACAGACCAAGCCAGAGATGATTTTAATTAAGATGTAGAATTATTATGCTTTTCAGAGGCATAAAAGCTATTTAATTAGCACATTTGGACTATAGGCTGAACACTTGACTTTTAGAGAAATTCGCGTTCAACTCGTTTGAAACTCGTTTTCTCCGCAGACCAGGCCTGAGATGATTTTTCTTAAAATGTTGAATTATTTTGCTTTTCACGGCCTGGAAAGAGTTTTAATTATCACTTTTCGACTATAGGATCAAAACTTGATTTTTCAAGAAATTAGTGTCCAATGCTATTACTCGTTTGAAACGAATTTTCTCTACAGACCATGCTAGAGGTGATTTCGTTTAAAATGTTGAATTATTATGCTTTTCACGGGCTGAAAAGCGTTTTAATTATCACATTTAGACCATATGTTCAAAACTTGAGTTCTCGATAAATTCGCGTTCAGTGCTAATACTTGTTTGAAACTTATTTTCTTTACAGACCAAGCCAGAGATGATTTTCTTTAAAATGTTGAATTATTTTGCTTTTCACTGCCTGAAAAGTGTTTTAATTATAACATTCAGACTATAGGATCAGAACTTGGATTTTCGAGAAATTCGCGTTCAATGCTGGTACTCGTTTGAAACTCATTTTCTCTACAGACCAAGCCAGAGATGATTTTCCTTAAAATATTGAATTATTATGCTTTTGACGGCCTGAAAAATGTTTTAATTATCACATTTGGACTATAGGATCAAAACTTGATTTTTTAAGAAACTAGTGTCCAATGTTTTTACTCGTTTGATATCTAGACCAAGCCAGAGATGATTATCCTTAAAATGTTGAAATATTATGCTTTTCACGGTCTGAAAAGCGTTTTAAATATCACATTTAGACCATATGTTCAAAACTTGATTTTCAAGAAATTAATGTCCAATGCTAGTTCTCGTTAGAAACTCATTTTCTCTACAGACCAAGCCAGAGATGATTTTCCTTAAAATATTGAATTAATATGCTTTTCACGGCCTGAAAAGTGTTTAAGTTATTACATTTCTACTCTAGGATCAAAACTTGATTTTTCAAGAAATTACTGTCCAATGCTAGTACTCTTTTGAAACTCATTTTTTCTACAGACCAAGCTAGAGATGATTTTCCTTAAAATGTTGAACTATTATGCTTTTCACGGCCTGAAAAGATTTTTAATTATCACATTTAGACCATAGGATTAAAACTTGAGTTTTCGAGAAGTTCGCATTCTATGCGAAACGTATTTTCTTTACAGACGTAGCCAGAAATGATTTTAATTAAGATGTAGAATTATTATGCTTTTCAGAGCCATAAAAGCTATTTAATTAGCACATTTGGACTATAGGCTGAACACTTGACTTTTAGAGAAATTCGCGTTCAATGCTACTACTCGTTTGAAACTCGTTTTCTCCGCAGACAAGGCCTGAGATGATTTTTCTTAAAATGTTGAATTATTTTGCTTTTCACGGCCTGAAAAGAGTTTAAATTATTACATTTCGACTACAGGATCAACACTTGATTTTTCGAAAAATTAACGTCTAATGCTAATACTGGTTTGAAACTCATTTTCTCTACAGACCAAGCCAGAGATGATTTTCTTTAAAATGTTGAATTATTTTGCTTTTCACGGCCTGAAAAGCTTTTAAATTATCACATTTCGACTATAGGATCAAAACTTGATCTTTCATGAAATTCTTCTACAATGCTAGTACTCGTTTGAAACTCTATTCCTCTACAGACCAAGCGAGAGACGATTATCCTTAAAATGTTGAATTATTATGCTTTTCACAGTTTGAAAAGCGTTTTAATCATCACATTTCGACTATAGGATAAAAAATTGATATTTCCAGAAATTCACGTTTAATGCTAGTACTTGTTTGAATCTCATTTTCTCTACAGACCAAGCCATATATGATTTTCCTTAAAATGCTGAATTATTATGCATTTCAGAGCCTGAATGGAGTTCTATTATCACATTTCGACCAAAACTTGATCTTTCAAGAAATTACTGTCCAATGCTCGTATTTTTTGAAACTCATTTTCTCTACAGACCAAGCTAGAGATGATTTTCCTTAAAATGTTGAATTATTATGCATTTCACGGCCTGAAAAGCGTTTTAATTATCACATTTAGCCATAGGATCAAAACTTGAGTTTTCGAGAAATTCGCGTTCAACTCGTTTGAAACTCGTTTTCTCCGCAGTTCGAAAAGCGTTTTAATGATCACATTTCGACTATAGGATCGAAATTTGATTTTTCGAGAAATTCACGTTTAATGCTAGTACTTGTTTGAAACTCCTTTTCTCTACAGACCAAGCCAGAGATGATTTTCATTAAGATGTTGAATTATTATGCTTTTCAGAGTATGAAAAGCGTTTTAATTATCACGTTTGGACCATAGGTTGAACATTTGACTTTCAGAGAAATTCGCGTTCAATACTACTACTCGTTTAAAAATCATTTTCTTTACAGACCAAGCCAGAGATGATTTTCCTTAAAATGTTGAATTATTATGCTTTTCCCGGCCTGAAAAGCGTTTTAATGATCACATTTCGACTATAGGATCGAAATTTGATTTTTCGAGAAATTCACGTTTAATGCTAGTACTTGTTTGAAACTCCTTTTCTCTACAGACCAAGCCAGAGATGATTTTCATTAAGATGTTGAATTATTATGCTTTTCAGAGTATGAAAAGCGTTTTAATTATCACGTTTGGACCATAGGTTGAACATTTGACTTTCAGAGAAATTCGCGTTCAATACTACTACTCGTTTAAAAATCATTTTCTTTACAGACCAAGCCAGAGATGATTTCCTTAAAATGTTGAATTATTATGCTTTTCACGGCTTGAAAAGATTTTTAATTATCACATTTAGACCGTAGGAATAAAACTTGAGTTTTCGAGAAGTTCGCATTCTATGCGAAACGTATTTTGTTTACAGACCAAGCCAGAGATGATTTTAATTAAGATGTAGAATTATTATGCTTTTCAGAGCCATAAAATCTATTTAATTAGCACCTTTGGACTATAGGCTGAACACTTGACTTTTAGAGAAATTCGCGTTCAACTCGTTTGAAACTCGTTTTCTCCGCAGACCAGGCCTGAGATGATTTTTCTTAAAATGTTGAATTATTTTGCTTTTCATGGCCTGAAAAGAGTTTTAATTATCACATTTCGACTATAGGATCAAAACTGGATTTTTAAGAAATTCGTGTCCAATGCTGGTACTCGTTTGAAACTCTTTTCCTCTACAGACCAAGCCAGAGATGATTTTCCTTAAAATGTTGAATTATTATGCTTTTCACGGCCTGAAAAGCGTTTTAATTATCACATTTCGACTATAAGATCAAAACTTGATTTTTCGAGAGATTCACGTTTAATGATAGCACTTGTTTGAAACTCATTTTCTCTACAGACCCAGCCAGAGATGATTTCCGTTAAAATTTTGAATTATTATGCTCTTCACGGCCTGAAAAACGTTTTAATTATCATATTTCGACTATAGGATCAAAACTTGATTTTTCGAGATATTAACGTTACATGCTAGTACTCGTTTGAAACTCGTTTTCTCTACAGACCAAGCCAGAGATGATTTTCCGTAGAATGTTGAATTATTATGTTTTTCACGGCCTCAAAAGCGTTTTAATTATCACATTTCGACTATAGGATCAAAACTTGATTTTTCAAGAAATTAGTGAACAATGCTATTACTCGTTTGAAAGGAATTTTCTCTACAGACCAAGCTAGAGGTGATTTCCCATAAAATATTGAATTATTATGCTCTTCACGGCTTGAAAAGCGTTTTAATTATCACATTTAGACCATATGTTCAAAACTTGAGTTCTCGATAAATTCGCGTTCAGTGCTAATACTTGTTTGAAACTTATTTTCTTTACAGACCAAGCCATAGATGATTTTCATTAAGATGTTGAATTATTATGTTTTTCACGGCCTGAAAAGCGTTTTAATTATCATATTTCGACTACAGGATCAACACTTGATTTTTCGAAAAATTAACGTCTAATGCTAATACTGGTTTGAAACTCATTTTCTCTACAGACCAAGCCAGAGATGTTTTTTCTTAAAATATTGAATTATTATGCTTTTGACGGCCTGAAAAGTGTTTTAATTAACACATTTGGACTATAGGATCAAAACTTGATTTTTTAAGAAACTAGTGTCCAATGCTTTTCCTCGTTTGAAATCTAGATCAAGCCAGAGATGATTATCCTTAAAATGTTGTAATATTATGCTTTTCACGGCCTGAAAAGCGTTTTAAATATTACATTTAGACCATATGTTCAAGACTTGATTTTTCAAGAAATTAGTGTCCAATGCTATTACTCGTTTGAAACTCTTTTCCTCTACACACCAAGCCAGAGATTATTTCCCTTAAAATGTTGAATTATTATGCTTTTCACGGCCTGAAAAGCGTTTTAGTTATCACATTTAGACCATATGTTCAAAACTTGAGTTCTCGATAATTTCGCGTTCAGTGCTAATACTTGTTTGAAACTTATTTTCTTTACAGACCAAGCCAGAGATGATTTTCTTTAAAAATTGAATTATTTTGCTTTTCTCGGCCTGAAAAGCGTTTTAATTATTACATTTCGACTATAGGATCAAAACTTGATTTGTCGAGACATTCACGTTTAATGCTAGTACTTGTTTGAAACTCATTTTCTCTACAGACCAAGCCAGAGATGATTTTCCTTAAAATGCTGAATTATTATGCATTTCAGAGCCTGAATGGAGTTCTATTATCACATTTCGACCAAAACTTGATCTTTCAAGAAATTACTGTTCAATGCTTCTTAACATTTGAGACTCATTTTCTTTACAGACCAAGCCAGAGATGATTTTCCTTAAAATGTTGAATTATTATGCTTTTCACAGTTCGAAAAGCGTTTTAATGATCACATATCGACTACTGGATCAAAACTTGATTTTTCGAGAAATGCACGTTTAATGCTAGTACTTGTTTGAAACTCCTTTTCTCTACAGACCAAGCCAGAGATGATTTTCATTAAGATGTTGAATTATTATGCTTTTCAGATTATGAAAAGCGTTTTAATTATCACGTTTGGACTATAGGTTGAACATTTGACTTTCAGAGAAATTCGCGTTCAATACTACTACTCGTTTAAAAATCATTTTCTTTACAGACCAAGCCAGAGATGATTTTACTTAAAATGTTGAATTATTATGCTTTTCACGGCCTGAAAAGCGTTTTAATTATCACATTTCGAATATAGGTTCAAAACTTGATTTTTCAAGAAATTACAGTCCAATGCTAGTACTCTTTTGAAACTCATTTTTTCTACAGACCAAGCTAGAGATGATTTTCCTTAAAATGTTGAACTATTATGCTTTTCACGGCCTGAAAAGATTTTTAATTATCACATTTAGACCATAGGATCAAAACTTGAGTTTTCGAGAAGTTCGCATTCTATGCGAAACGTATTTTCTTTACAGACCAAGCCAGAGATGATTTTAATTAAGATGTAGAATTATTATGCTTTTCAGAGGCATAAAAGCTATTTAATTAGCACATTTGGACTATAGGCTGAACACTTGACTTTTAGAGAAATTCGCGTTCAACTCGTTTGAAACTCGTTTTCTCCGCAGACCAGGCCTGAGATGATTTTTCTTAAAATGTTGAATTATTTTGCTTTTCACGGCCTGGAAAGAGTTTTAATTATCACTTTTCGACTATAGGATCAAAACTTGATTTTTCAAGAAATTAGTGTCCAATGCTATTACTCGTTTGAAACGAATTTTCTCTACAGACCATGCTAGAGGTGATTTCGTTTAAAATGTTGAATTATTATGCTTTTCACTGGCTGAAAAGCGTTTTAATTATCACATTTAGACCATATGTTCAAAACTTGAGTTCTCGATAAATTCGCGTTCAGTGCTAATACTTGTTTGAAACTTATTTTCTTTACAGACCAAGCCAGAGATGATTTTCTTTAAAATGTTGAATTATTTTGGTTTTCACTGCCTGAAAAGTGTTTTAATTATAACATTCAGACTATAGGATCAGAACTTGGATTTTCGAGAAATTCGCGTTCAATGCTGGTACTCGTTTGAAACTCATTTTCTCTACAGACCAAGCCAGAGATGATTTTCCTTAAAATATTGAATTATTATGCTTTTGACGGCCTGAAAAGCGTTTTAAATATCACATTTAGACCATATGTTCAAAACTTGATTTTCAAGAAATTAATGTCCAATGCTAGTTCTCGTTAGAAACTCATTTTCTCTACAGACCAAGCCAGAGATGATTTTCCTTAAAATATTGAATTAATATGCTTTTCACGGCCTGAAAAGTGTTTAAGTTATTACATTTCTACTCTAGGATCAAAACTTGATTTTTCAAGAAATTACTGTCCAATGCTAGTACTCTTTTGAAACTCATTTTTTCTACAGACCAAGCTAGAGATGATTTTCCTTAAAATGTTGAACTATTATGCTTTTCACGGCCTGAAAAGATTTTTAATTATCACATTTAGACCATAGGATTAAAACTTGAGTTTTCGAGAAGTTCGCATTCTATGCGAAACGTATTTTCTTTACAGACGTAGCCAGAAATGATTTTAATTAAGATGTAGAATTATTATGCTTTTCAGAGCCATAAAAGCTATTTAATTAGCACATTTGGACTATAGGCTGAACACTTGACTTTTAGAGAAATTCGCGTTCAATGCTACTACTCGTTTGAAACTCGTTTTCTCCGCAGACAAGGCCTGAGATGATTTTTCTTAAAATGTTGAATTATTTTGCTTTTCACGGCCTGAAAAGAGTTTTAATTATTACATTTCGACTACAGGATCAACACTTGATTTTTCGAAAAATTAACGTCTAATGCTAATACTGGTTTGAAACTAATTTTCTCTACAGACCAAGCCAGAGATGATTTTCTTTAAAATGTTGAATTATTTTGCTTTTCACGGCCTGAAAAGCTTTTAAATTATCACATTTCGACTATAGGATCAAAACTTGATCTTTCAAGAAATTCTTCTACAATGCTAGTACTCGTTTGAAACTCTATTCCTCTACAGACCAAGCGAGAGACGATTATCCTTAAAATGTTGAATTATTATGCTTTTCACAGTTTGAAAAGCGTTTTAATCATCACATTTCGACTATAGGATAAAAAATTGATATTTCCAGAAATTCACGTTTAATGCTAGTACTTGTTTGAATCTCATTTTCTCTACAGACCAAGCCAGATATGATTTTCCTTAAAATGCTGAATTATTATGCATTTCAGAGCCTGAATGGAGTTCTATTATCACATTTCGACCAAAACTTGATCTTTCAAGAAATTACTGTCCAATGCTCGTATTTTTTGAAACTCATTTTCTCTACAGACCAAGCTAGAGATGATTTTCCTTAAAATGTTGAATTATTATGCATTTCACGGCCTGAAAAGCGTTTTAATTATCACATTTAGCCATAGGATCAAAACTTGAGTTTTCGAGAAATTCGCGTTCAACTCGTTTGAAACTCGTTTTCTCCGCAGTTCGAAAAGCGTTTTAATGATCACATTTCGACTATAGGATCGAAATTTGATTTTTCGAGAAATTCACGTTTAATGCTAGTACTTGTTTGAAACTCCTTTTCTCTACAGACCAAGCCAGAGATGATTTTCATTAAGATGTTGAATTATTATGCTTTTCAGAGTATGAAAAGCGTTTTAATTATCACGTTTGGACCATAGTTTGAACATTTGACTTTCAGAGAAATTCGCGTTCAATACTACTACTCGTTTAAAAATCATTTTCTTTACAGACCAAGCCAGAGATGATTTTCCTTAAAATGTTGAATTATTATGCTTTTCACGGCCTGAAAAGCGTTTTAATGATCACATTTCGACTATAGGATCGAAATTTGATTTTTCGAGAAATTCACGTTTAATGCTAGTACTTGTTTGAAACTCCTTTTCTCTACAGACCAAGCCAGAGATGATTTTCATTAAGATGTTGAATTATTATGCTTTTCAGAGTATGAAAAGCGTTTTAATTATCACGTTTGGACCATAGGTTGAACATTTGACTTTCAGAGAAATTCGCGTTCAATACTACTACTCGTTTAAAAATCATTTTCTTTACAGACCAAGCCAGAGATGATTTCCTTAAAATGTTGAATTATTATGCTTTTCACGGCTTGAAAAGATTTTTAATTATCACATTTAGACCGTAGGAATAAAACTTGAGTTTTCGAGAAGTTCGCATTCTATGCGAAACGTATTTTGTTTACAGACCAAGCCAGAGATGATTTTAATTAAGATGTAGAATTATTATGCTTTTCAGAGCCATAAAATCTATTTAATTAGCACCTTTGGACTATAGGCTGAACACTTGACTTTTAGAGAAATTCGCGTTCAACTCGTTTGAAACTCGTTTTCTCCGCAGACCAGGCCTGAGATGATTTTTCTTAAAATGTTGAATTATTTTGCTTTTCATGGCCTGAAGAGAGTTTTAATTATCACATTTCGACTATAGGATCAAAACTGGATTTTTAAGAAATTCGTGTCCAATGCTGGTACTCGTTTGAAACTCTTTTCCTCTACAGACCAAGCCAGAGATGATTTTCCTTAAAATGTTGAATTATTATGCTTTTCACGGCCTGAAAAGCGTTTTAATTATCACATTTCGACTATAAGATCAAAACTTGATTTTTCGAGAGATTCACGTTTAATGATAGCACTTGTTTGAAACTCATTTTCTCTACAGACCCAGCCAGAGATGATTTCCGTTAAAATTTTGAATTATTATGCTCTTCACGGCCTGAAAAACGTTTTAATTATCATATTTCGACTATAGGATCAAAACTTGATTTTTCGAGATATTAACGTTACATGCTAGTACTCGTTTGAAACTCGTTTTCTCTACAGACCAAGCCAGAGATGATTTTCCGTAGAATGTTGAATTATTATGTTTTTCACGGCCTCAAAAGCGTTTTAATTATCACATTTCGACTATAGGATCAAAACTTGATTTTTCAAGAAATTAGTGAACAATGCTATTACTCGTTTGAAAGGAATTTTCTCTACAGACCAAGCTAGAGGTGATTTCCCATAAAATATTGAATTATTATGCTCTTCACGGCTTGAAAAGCGTTTTAATTATCACATTTAGACCATATGTTCAAAACTTGAGTTCTCGATAAATTCGCGTTCAGTGCTAATACTTGTTTGAAACTTATTTTCTTTACAGACCAAGCCATAGATGATTTTCATTAAGATGTTGAATTATTATGTTTTTCACGGCCTGAAAAGCGTTTTAATTATCATATTTCGACTACAGGATCAACACTTGATTTTTCGAAAAATTAACGTCTAATGCTAATACTGGTTTGAAACTCATTTTCTCTACAGACCAAGCCAGAGATGATTTTAATTAAGATGTAGAATTATTATGCTTTTCAGAGGCATAAAAGCTATTTAATTAGCACATTTGGACTATAGGCTGAACACTTGACTTTTAGAGAAATTCGCGTTCAACTCGTTTGAAACTCGTTTTCTCCGCAGACCAGGCCTGAGATGATTTTTCTTAAAATGTTGAATTATTTTGCTTTTCACGGCCTGGAAAGAGTTTTAATTATCACTTTTCGACTATAGGATCAAAACTTGATTTTTCAAGAAATTAGTGTCCAATGCTATTACTCGTTTGAATCGAATTTTCTCTACAGACCATGCTAGAGGTGATTTCGTTTAAAATGTTGAATTATTATGCTTTTCACGGGCTGAAAAGCGTTTTAATTATCACATTTAGACCATATGTTCAAAACTTGAGTTCTCGATAAATTCGCGTTCAGTGCTAATACTTGTTTGAAACTTATTTTCTTTACAGACCAAGCCAGAGATGATTTTCTTTAAAATGTTGAATTATTTTGCTTTTCACTGCCTGAAAAGTGTTTTAATTATAACATTCAGACTATAGGATCAGAACTTGGATTTTCGAGAAATTCGCGTTCAATGCTGGTACTCGTTTGAAACTCATTTTCTCTACAGACCAAGCCAGAGATGATTTTCCTTAAAATATTGAATTATTATGCTTTTGACGGCCTGAAAAGCGTTTTAAATATCACATTTAGACCATATGTTCAAAACTTGATTTTCAAGAAATTAATGTCCAATGCTAGTTCTCGTTAGAAACTCATTTTCTCTACAGACCAAGCCAGAGATGATTTTCCTTAAAATATTGAATTAATATGCTTTTCACGGCCTGAAAAGTGTTTAAGTTATTACATTTCTACTCTAGGATCAAAACTTGATTTTTCAAGAAATTACTGTCCAATGCTAGTACTCTTTTGAAACTCATTTTTTCTACAGACCAAGCTAGAGATGATTTTCCTTAAAATGTTGAACTATTATGCTTTTCACGGCCTGAAAAGATTTTTAATTATCACATTTAGACCATAGGATTAAAACTTGAGTTTTCGAGAAGTTCGCATTCTATGCGAAACGTATTTTCTTTACAGACGTAGCCAGAAATGATTTTAATTAAGATGTAGAATTATTATGCTTTTCAGAGCCATAAAAGCTATTTAATTAGCACATTTGGACTATAGGCTGAACACTTGACTTTTAGAGAAATTCGCGTTCAATGCTACTACTCGTTTGAAACTCGTTTTCTCCGCAGACAAGGCCTGAGATGATTTTTCTTAAAATGTTGAATTATTTTGCTTTTCACGGCCTGAAAAGAGTTTAAATTATTACATTTCGACTACAGGATCAACACTTGATTTTTCGAAAAATTAACGTCTAATGCTAATACTGGTTTGAAACTCATTTTCTCTACAGACCAAGCCAGAGATGATTTTCTTTAAAATGTTGAATTATTTTGCTTTTCACGGCCTGAAAAGCTTTTAAATTATCACATTTCGACTATAGGATCAAAACTTGATCTTTCAAGAAATTCTTCTACAATGCTAGTACTCGTTTGAAACTCTATTCCTCTACAGACCAAGCGAGAGACGATTATCCTTAAAATGTTGAATTATTATGCTTTTCACAGTTTGAAAAGCGTTTTAATCATCACATTTCGACTATAGGATAAAAAATTGATATTTCCAGAAATTCACGTTTAATGCTAGTACTTGTTTGAATCTCATTTTCTCTACAGACCAAGCCAGATATGATTTTCCTTAAAATGCTGAATTATTATGCATTTCAGAGCCTGAATGGAGTTCTATTATCACATTTCGACCAAAACTTGATCTTTCAAGAAATTACTGTCCAATGCTCGTATTTTTTGAAACTCATTTTCTCTACAGACCAAGCTAGAGATGATTTTCCTTAAAATGTTGAATTATTATGCATTTCACGGCCTGAAAAGCGTTTTAATTATCACATTTAGCCATAGGATCAAAACTTGAGTTTTCGAGAAATTCGCGTTCAACTCGTTTGAAACTCGTTTTCTCCGCAGTTCGAAAAGCGTTTTAATGATCACATTTCGACTATAGGATCGAAATTTGATTTTTCGAGAAATTCACGTTTAATGCTAGTACTTGTTTGAAACTCCTTTTCTCTACAGACCAAGCCAGAGATGATTTTCATTAAGATGTTGAATTATTATGCTTTTCAGAGTATGAAAAGCGTTTTAATTATCACGTTTGGACCATAGGTTGAACATTTGACTTTCAGAGAAATTCGCGTTCAATACTACTACTCGTTTAAAAATCATTTTCTTTACAGACCAAGCCAGAGATGATTTTCCTTAAAATGTTGAATTATTATGCTTTTCACGGCCTGAAAAGCGTTTTAATGATCACATTTCGACTATAGGATCGAAATTTGATTTTTCGAGAAATTCACGTTTAATGCTAGTACTTGTTTGAAACTCCTTTTCTCTACAGACCAAGCCAGAGATGATTTTCATTAAGATGTTGAATTATTATGCTTTTCAGAGTATGAAAAGCGTTTTAATTATCACGTTTGGACCATAGGTTGAACATTTGACTTTCAGAGAAATTCGCGTTCAATACTACTACTCGTTTAAAAATCATTTTCTTTACAGACCAAGCCAGAGATGATTTCCTTAAAATGTTGAATTATTATGCTTTTCACGGCTTGAAAAGATTTTTAATTATCACATTTAGACCGTAGGAATAAAACTTGTGTTTTCGAGAAGTTCGCATTCTATGCGAAACGTATTTTGTTTACAGACCAAGCCAGAGATGATTTTAATTAAGATGTAGAATTATTATGCTTTTCAGAGCCATAAAATCTATTTAATTAGCACCTTTGGACTATAGGCTGAACACTTGACTTTTAGAGAAATTCGCGTTCAACTCGTTTGAAACTCGTTTTCTCCGCAGACCAGGCCTGAGATGATTTTTCTTAAAATGTTGAATTATTTTGCTTTTCATGGCCTGAAAAGAGTTTTAATTATCACATTTCGACTATAGGATCAAAACTGGATTTTTAAGAAATTCGTGTCCAATGCTGGTACTCGTTTGAAACTCTTTTCCTCTACAGACCAAGCCAGAGATGATTTTCCTTAAAATGTTGAATTATTATG
The DNA here is from genome assembly GCF_977018435.1 of Lepisma saccharinum. Classification (NCBI taxonomy): domain Eukaryota; kingdom Metazoa; phylum Arthropoda; class Insecta; order Zygentoma; family Lepismatidae; genus Lepisma; species Lepisma saccharinum. Next base: position 2,368,941 of record NW_028142901.1, on the reverse strand, counting down.
CTTTTCACGGCCTGAAAAGCGTTTTAATTATCACATTTCGACTATAAGATCAAAACTTGATTTTTCGAGAGATTCACGTTTAATGATAGCACTTGTTTGAAACTCATTTTCTCTACAGACCCAGCCAGAGATGATTTCCGTTAAAATTTTGAATTATTATGCTCTTCACGGCCTGAAAAACGTTTTAATTATCATATTTCGACTATAGGATCAAAACTTGATTTTTCGAGATATTAACGTTACATGCTAGTACTCGTTTGAAACTCGTTTTCTCTACAGACCAAGCCAGAGATGATTTTCCGTAGAATGTTGAATTATTATGTTTTTCACGGCCTCAAAAGCGTTTTAATTATCACATTTCGACTATAGGATCAAAACTTGATTTTTCAAGAAATTAGTGAACAATGCTATTACTCGTTTGAAAGGAATTTTCTCTACAGACCAAGCTAGAGGTGATTTCCCATAAAATATTGAATTATTATGCTCTTCACGGCTTGAAAAGCGTTTTAATTATCACATTTAGACCATATGTTCAAAACTTGAGTTCTCGATAAATTCGCGTTCAGTGCTAATACTTGTTTGAAACTTATTTTCTTTACAGACCAAGCCATAGATGATTTTCATTAAGATGTTGAATTATTATGTTTTTCACGGCCTGAAAAGCGTTTTAATTATCATATTTCGACTACAGGATCAACACTTGATTTTTCGAAAAATTAACGTCTAATGCTAATACTGGTTTGAAACTCATTTTCTCTACAGACCAAGCCAGAGATGATTTTTCTTAAAATATTGAATTATTATGCTTTTGACGGCCTGAAAAGTGTTTTAATTAACACATTTGGACTATAGGATCAAAACTTGATTTTTTAAGAAACTAGTGTCCAATGCTTTTCCTCGTTTGAAATCTAGATCAAGCCAGAGATGATTATCCTTAAAATGTTGTAATATTATGCTTTTCACGGCCTGAAAAGCGTTTTAAATATTACATTTAGACCATGTGTTCAAGACTTGATTTTTCAAGAAATTAGTGTCCAATGCTATTACTCGTTTGAAACTCTTTTCCTCTACACACCAAGCCAGAGATGATTTCCCTTAAAATGTTGAATTATTATGCTTTTCACTGCCTGAAAAGCGTTTTAGTTATCACATTTAGACCATATGTTCAAAACGTGAGTTCTCGATAATTTCGCGTTCAGTGCTAATACTTGTTTGAAACTTATTTTCTTTACAGACCAAGCCAGAGATGATTTTCTTTAAAAATTGAATTATTTTGCTTTTCTCGGCCTGAAAAGCGTTTTAATTATTACATTTCGACTATAGGATCAAAACTTGATTTGTCGAGAAATTCACGTTTAATGCTAGTACTTGTTTGAAACTCATTTTCTCTACAGACCAAGCCAGAGATGATTTTCCTTAAAATGCTGAATTATTATGCATTTCAGAGCCTGAATGGAGTTCTATTATCACATTTCGACCAAAACTTGATCTTTCAAGAAATTACTGTTCAATGCTTCTTAACATTTGAGACTCATTTTCTTTACAGACCAAGCCAGAGATGATTTTCCTTAAAATGTTGAATTATTATGCTTTTCACAGTTCGAAAAGCGTTTTAATGATCACATATCGACTACTGGATCAAAACTTGATTTTTCGAGAAATGCACGTTTAATGCTAGTACTTGTTTGAAACTCCTTTTCTCTACAGACCAAGCCAGAGATGATTTTCATTAAGATGTTGAATTATTATGCTTTTCAGATTATGAAAAGCGTTTTAATTATCACGTTTGGACTATAGGTTGAACATTTGACTTTCAGAGAAATTCGCGTTCAATACTACTACTCGTTTAAAAATCATTTTCTTTACAGACCAAGCCAGAGATGATTTTACTTAAAATGTTGAATTATTATGCTTTTCACGGCCTGAAAAGCGTTTTAATTATCACATTTCGAATATAGGTTCAAAACTTGATTTTTCAAGAAATTACAGTCCAATGCTAGTACTCTTTTGAAACTCATTTTTTCTACAGACCAAGCTAGAGATGATTTTCCTTAAAATGTTGAACTATTATGCTTTTCACGGCCTGAAAAGATTTTTAATTATCACATTTAGACCATAGGATCAAAACTTGAGTTTTCGAGAAGTTCGCATTCTATGCGAAACGTATTTTCTTTACAGACCAAGCCAGAGATGATTTTAATTAAGATGTAGAATTATTATGCTTTTCAGAGGCATAAAAGCTATTTAATTAGCACATTTGGACTATAGGCTGAACACTTGACTTTTAGAGAAATTCGCGTTCAACTCGTTTGAAACTCGTTTTCTCCGCAGACCAGGCCTGAGATGATTTTTCTTAAAATGTTGAATTATTTTGCTTTTCACGGCCTGGAAAGAGTTTTAATTATCACTTTTCGACTATAGGATCAAAACTTGATTTTTCAAGAAATTAGTGTCCAATGCTATTACTCGTTTGAAACGAATTTTCTCTACAGACCATGCTAGAGGTGATTTCGTTTAAAATGTTGAATTATTATGCTTTTCACTGGCTGAAAAGCGTTTTAATTATCACATTTAGACCATATGTTCAAAACTTGAGTTCTCGATAAATTCGCGTTCAGTGCTAATACTTGTTTGAAACTTATTTTCTTTACAGACCAAGCCAGAGATGATTTTCTTTAAAATGTTGAATTATTTTGCTTTTCACTGCCTGAAAAGTGTTTTAATTATAACATTCAGACTATAGGATCAGAACTTGGATTTTCGAGAAATTCGCGTTCAATGCTGGTACTCGTTTGAAACTCATTTTCTCTACAGACCAAGCCAGAGATGATTTTCCTTAAAATATTGAATTATTATGCTTTTGACGGCCTGAAAAGCGTTTTAAATATCACATTTAGACCATATGTTCAAAACTTGATTTTCAAGAAATTAATGTCCAATGCTAGTTCTCGTTAGAAACTCATTTTCTCTACAGACCAAGCCAGAGATGATTTTCCTTAAAATATTGAATTAATATGCTTTTCACGGCCTGAAAAGTGTTTAAGTTATTACATTTCTACTCTAGGATCAAAACTTGATTTTTCAAGAAATTACTGTCCAATGCTAGTACTCTTTTGAAACTCATTTTTTCTACAGACCAAGCTAGAGATGATTTTCCTTAAAATGTTGAACTATTATGCTTTTCACGGCCTGAAAAGATTTTTAATTATCACATTTAGACCATAGGATTAAAACTTGAGTTTTCGAGAAGTTCGCATTCTATGCGAAACGTATTTTCTTTACAGACGTAGCCAGAAATGATTTTAATTAAGATGTAGAATTATTATGCTTTTCAGAGCCATAAAAGCTATTTAATTAGCACATTTGGACTATAGGCTGAACACTTGACTTTTAGAGAAATTCGCGTTCAATGCTACTACTCGTTTGAAACTCGTTTTCTCCGCAGACAAGGCCTGAGATGATTTTTCTTAAAATGTTGAATTATTTTGCTTTTCACGGCCTGAAAAGAGTTTTAATTATTACATTTCGACTACAGGATCAACACTTGATTTTTCGAAAAATTAACGTCTAATGCTAATACTGGTTTGAAACTAATTTTCTCTACAGACCAAGCCAGAGATGATTTTCTTTAAAATGTTGAATTATTTTGCTTTTCACGGCCTGAAAAGCTTTTAAATTATCACATTTCGACTATAGGATCAAAACTTGATCTTTCAAGAAATTCTTCTACAATGCTAGTACTCGTTTGAAACTCTATTCCTCTACAGACCAAGCGAGAGACGATTATCCTTAAAATGTTGAATTATTATGCTTTTCACAGTTTGAAAAGCGTTTTAATCATCACATTTCGACTATAGGATAAAAAATTGATATTTCCAGAAATTCACGTTTAATGCTAGTACTTGTTTGAATCTCATTTTCTCTACAGACCAAGCCAGATATGATTTTCCTTAAAATGCTGAATTATTATGCATTTCAGAGCCTGAATGGAGTTCTATTATCACATTTCGACCAAAACTTGATCTTTCAAGAAATTACTGTCCAATGCTCGTATTTTTTGAAACTCATTTTCTCTACAGACCAAGCTAGAGATGATTTTCCTTAAAATGTTGAATTATTATGCATTTCACGGCCTGAAAAGCGTTTTAATTATCACATTTAGCCATAGGATCAAAACTTGAGTTTTCGAGAAATTCGCGTTCAACTCGTTTGAAACTCGTTTTCTCCGCAGTTCGAAAAGCGTTTTAATGATCACATTTCGACTATAGGATCGAAATTTGATTTTTCGAGAAATTCACGTTTAATGCTAGTACTTGTTTGAAACTCCTTTTCTCTACAGACCAAGCCAGAGATGATTTTCATTAAGATGTTGAATTATTATGCTTTTCAGAGTATGAAAAGCGTTTTAATTATCACGTTTGGACCATAGGTTGAACATTTGACTTTCAGAGAAATTCGCGTTCAATACTACTACTCGTTTAAAAATCATTTTCTTTACAGACCAAGCCAGAGATGATTTTCCTTAAAATGTTGAATTATTATGCTTTTCACGGCCTGAAAAGCGTTTTAATGATCACATTTCGACTATAGGATCGAAATTTGATTTTTCGAGAAATTCACGTTTAATGCTAGTACTTGTTTGAAACTCCTTTTCTCTACAGACCAAGCCAGAGATGATTTTCATTAAGATGTTGAATTATTATGCTTTTCAGAGTATGAAAAGCGTTTTAATTATCACGTTTGGACCATAGGTTGAACATTTGACTTTCAGAGAAATTCGCGTTCAATACTACTACTCGTTTAAAAATCATTTTCTTTACAGACCAAGCCAGAGATGATTTCCTTAAAATGTTGAATTATTATGCTTTTCACGGCTTGAAAAGATTTTTAATTATCACATTTAGACCGTAGGAATAAAACTTGAGTTTTCGAGAAGTTCGCATTCTATGCGAAACGTATTTTGTTTACAGACCAAGCCAGAGATGATTTTAATTAAGATGTAGAATTATTATGCTTTTCAGAGCCATAAAATCTATTTAATTAGCACCTTTGGACTATAGGCTGAACACTTGACTTTTAGAGAAATTCGCGTTCAACTCGTTTGAAACTCGTTTTCTCCGCAGACCAGGCCTGAGATGATTTTTCTTAAAATGTTGAATTATTTTGCTTTTCATGGCCTGAAGAGAGTTTTAATTATCACATTTCGACTATAGGATCAAAACTGGATTTTTAAGAAATTCGTGTCCAATGCTGGTACTCGTTTGAAACTCTTTTCCTCTACAGACCAAGCCAGAGATGATTTTCCTTAAAATGTTGAATTATTATGCTTTTCACGGCCTGAAAAGCGTTTTAATTATCACATTTCGACTATAAGATCAAAACTTGATTTTTCGAGAGATTCACGTTTAATGATAGCACTTGTTTGAAACTCATTTTCTCTACAGACCCAGCCAGAGATGATTTCCGTTAAAATTTTGAATTATTATGCTCTTCACGGCCTGAAAAACGTTTTAATTATCATATTTCGACTATAGGATCAAAACTTGATTTTTCGAGATATTAACGTTACATGCTAGTACTCGTTTGAAACTCGTTTTCTCTACAGACCAAGCCAGAGATGATTTTCCGTAGAATGTTGAATTATTATGTTTTTCACGGCCTCAAAAGCGTTTTAATTATCACATTTCGACTATAGGATCAAAACTTGATTTTTCAAGAAATTAGTGAACAATGCTATTACTCGTTTGAAAGGAATTTTCTCTACAGACCAAGCTAGAGGTGATTTCCCATAAAATATTGAATTATTATGCTCTTCACGGCTTGAAAAGCGTTTTAATTATCACATTTAGACCATATGTTCAAAACTTGAGTTCTCGATAAATTCGCGTTCAGTGCTAATACTTGTTTGAAACTTATTTTCTTTAGAGACCAAGCCATAGATGATTTTCATTAAGATGTTGAATTATTATGTTTTTCACGGCCTGAAAAGCGTTTTAATTATCATATTTCGACTACAGGATCAACACTTGATTTTTCGAAAAATTAACGTCTAATGCTAATACTGGTTTGAAACTCATTTTCTCTACAGACCAAGCCAGAGATGATTTTAATTAAGATGTAGAATTATTATGCTTTTCAGAGGCATAAAAGCTATTTAATTAGCACATTTGGACTATAGGCTGAACACTTGACTTTTAGAGAAATTCGCGTTCAACTCGTTTGAAACTCGTTTTCTCCGCAGACCAGGCCTGAGATGATTTTTCTTAAAATGTTGAATTATTTTGCTTTTCACGGCCTGGAAAGAGTTTTAATTATCACTTTTCGACTATAGGATCAAAACTTGATTTTTCAAGAAATTAGTGTCCAATGCTATTACTCGTTTGAATCGAATTTTCTCTACAGACCATGCTAGAGGTGATTTCGTTTAAAATGTTGAATTATTATGCTTTTCACGGGCTGAAAAGCGTTTTAATTATCACATTTAGACCATATGTTCAAAACTTGAGTTCTCGATAAATTCGCGTTCAGTGCTAATACTTGTTTGAAACTTATTTTCTTTACAGACCAAGCCAGAGATGATTTTCTTTAAAATGTTGAATTATTTTGCTTTTCACTGCCTGAAAAGTGTTTTAATTATAACATTCAGACTATAGGATCAGAACTTGGATTTTCGAGAAATTCGCGTTCAATGCTGGTACTCGTTTGAAACTCATTTTCTCTACAGACCAAGCCAGAGATGATTTTCCTTAAAATATTGAATTATTATGCTTTTGACGGCCTGAAAAGCGTTTTAAATATCACATTTAGACCATATGTTCAAAACTTGATTTTCAAGAAATTAATGTCCAATGCTAGTTCTCGTTAGAAACTCATTTTCTCTACAGACCAAGCCAGAGATGATTTTCCTTAAAATATTGAATTAATATGCTTTTCACGGCCTGAAAAGTGTTTAAGTTATTACATTTCTACTCTAGGATCAAAACTTGATTTTTCAAGAAATTACTGTCCAATGCTAGTACTCTTTTGAAACTCATTTTTTCTACAGACCAAGCTAGAGATGATTTTCCTTAAAATGTTGAACTATTATGCTTTTCACGGCCTGAAAAGATTTTTAATTATCACATTTAGACCATAGGATTAAAACTTGAGTTTTCGAGAAGTTCGCATTCTATGCGAAACGTATTTTCTTTACAGACGTAGCCAGAAATGATTTTAATTAAGATGTAGAATTATTATGCTTTTCAGAGCCATAAAAGCTATTTAATTAGCACATTTGGACTATAGGCTGAACACTTGACTTTTAGAGAAATTCGCGTTCAATGCTACTACTCGTTTGAAACTCGTTTTCTCCGCAGACAAGGCCTGAGATGATTTTTCTTAAAATGTTGAATTATTTTGCTTTTCACGGCCTGAAAAGAGTTTAAATTATTACATTTCGACTACAGGATCAACACTTGATTTTTCGAAAAATTAACGTCTAATGCTAATACTGGTTTGAAACTCATTTTCTCTACAGACCAAGCCAGAGATGATTTTCTTTAAAATGTTGAATTATTTTGCTTTTCACGGCCTGAAAAGCTTTTAAATTATCACATTTCGACTATAGGATCAAAACTTGATCTTTCAAGAAATTCTTCTACAATGCTAGTACTCGTTTGAAACTCTATTCCTCTACAGACCAAGCGAGAGACGATTATCCTTAAAATGTTGAATTATTATGCTTTTCACAGTTTGAAAAGCGTTTTAATCATCACATTTCGACTATAGGATAAAAAATTGATATTTCCAGAAATTCACGTTTAATGCTAGTACTTGTTTGAATCTCATTTTCTCTACAGACCAAGCCAGATATGATTTTCCTTAAAATGCTGAATTATTATGCATTTCAGAGCCTGAATGGAGTTCTATTATCACATTTCGACCAAAACTTGATCTTTCAAGAAATTACTGTCCAATGCTCGTATTTTTTGAAACTCATTTTCTCTACAGACCAAGCTAGAGATGATTTTCCTTAAAATGTTGAATTATTATGCATTTCACGGCCTGAAAAACGTTTTAATTATCACATTTAGCCATAGGATCAAAACTTGAGTTTTCGAGAAATTCGCGTTCAACTCGTTTGAAACTCGTTTTCTCCGCAGTTCGAAAAGCGTTTTAATGATCACATTTCGACTATAGGATCGAAATTTGATTTTTCGAGAAATTCACGTTTAATGCTAGTACTTGTTTGAAACTCCTTTTCTCTACAGACCAAGCCAGAGATGATTTTCATTAAGATGTTGAATTATTATGCTTTTCAGAGTATGAAAAGCGTTTTAATTATCACGTTTGGACCATAGGTTGAACATTTGACTTTCAGAGAAATTCGCGTTCAATACTACTACTCGTTTAAAAATCATTTTCTTTACAGACCAAGCCAGAGATGATTTTCCTTAAAATGTTGAATTATTATGCTTTTCACGGCCTGAAAAGCGTTTTAATGATCACATTTCGACTATAGGATCGAAATTTGATTTTTCGAGAAATTCACGTTTAATGCTAGTACTTGTTTGAAACTCCTTTTCTCTACAGACCAAGCCAGAGATGATTTTCATTAAGATGTTGAATTATTATGCTTTTCAGAGTATGAAAAGCGTTTTAATTATCACGTTTGGACCATAGGTTGAACATTTGACTTTCAGAGAAATTCGCGTTCAATACTACTACTCGTTTAAAAATCATTTTCTTTACAGACCAAGCCAGAGATGATTTCCTTAAAATGTTGAATTATTATGCTTTTCACGGCTTGAAAAGATTTTTAATTATCACATTTAGACCGTAGGAATAAAACTTGTGTTTTCGAGAAGTTCGCAATCTATGCGAAACGTATTTTGTTTACAGACCAAGCCAGAGATGATTTTAATTAAGATGTAGAATTATTATGCTTTTCAGAGCCATAAAATCTATTTAATTAGCACCTTTGGACTATAGGCTGAACACTTGACTTTTAGAGAAATTCGCGTTCAACTCGTTTGAAACTCGTTTTCTCCGCAGACCAGGCCTGAGATGATTTTTCTTAAAATGTTGAATTATTTTGCTTTTCATGGCCTGAAAAGAGTTTTAATTATCACATTTCGACTATAGGATCAAAACTGGATTTTTAAGAAATTCGTGTCCAATGCTGGTACTCGTTTGAAACTCTTTTCCTCTACAGACCAAGCCAGAGATGATTTTCCTTAAAATGTTGAATTATTATGCTTTTCACGGCCTGAAAAGCGTTTTAATTATCACATTTCGACTATAAGATCAAAACTTGATTTTTCGAGAGATTCACGTTTAATGATAGCACTTGTTTGAAACTCATTTTCTCTACAGACCCAGCCAGAGATGATTTCCGTTAAAATTTTGAATTATTATGCTCTTCACGGCCTGAAAAACGTTTTAATTATCATATTTCGACTATAGGATCAAAACTTGATTTTTCGAGATATTAACGTTACATGCTAGTACTCGTTTGAAACTCGTTTTCTCTACAGACCAAGCCAGAGATGATTTTCCGTAGAATGTTGAATTATTATGTTTTTCACGGCCTCAAAAGCGTTTTAATTATCACATTTCGACTATAGGATCAAAACTTGATTTTTCAAGAAATTAGTGAACAATGCTATTACTCGTTTGAAAGGAATTTTCTCTACAGACCAAGCTAGAGGTGATTTCCCATAAAATATTGAATTATTATGCTCTTCACGGCTTGAAAAGCGTTTTAATTATCACATTTAGACCATATGTTCAAAACTTGAGTTCTCGATAAATTCGCGTTCAGTGCTAATACTTGTTTGAAACTTATTTTCTTTACAGACCAAGCCATAGATGATTTTCATTAAGATGTTGAATTATTATGTTTTTCACGGCCTGAAAAGCGTTTTAATTATCATATTTCGACTACAGGATCAACACTTGATTTTTCGAAAAATTAACGTCTAATGCTAATACTGGTTTGAAACTCATTTTCTCTACAGACCAAGCCAGAGATGATTTTTCTTAAAATATTGAATTATTATGCTTTTGACGGCCTGAAAAGTGTTTTAATTAACACATTTGGACTATAGGATCAAAACTTGATTTTTTAAGAAACTAGTGTCCAATGCTTTTCCTCGTTTGAAATCTAGATCAAGCCAGAGATGATTATCCTTAAAATGTTGTAATATTATGCTTTTCACGGCCTGAAAAGCGTTTTAAATATTACATTTAGACCATGTGTTCAAGACTTGATTTTTCAAGAAATTAGTGTCCAATGCTATTACTCGTTTGAAACTCTTTTCCTCTACACACCAAGCCAGAGATGATTTCCCTTAAAATGTTGAATTATTATGCTTTTCACTGCCTGAAAAGCGTTTTAGTTATCACATTTAGACCATATGTTCAAAACGTGAGTTCTCGATAATTTCGCGTTCAGTGCTAATACTTGTTTGAAACTTATTTTCTTTACAGACCAAGCCAGAGATGATTTTCTTTAAAAATTGAATTATTTTGCTTTTCTCGGCCTGAAAAGCGTTTTACTTATTACATTTCGACTATAGGATCAAAACTTGATTTGTCGAGAAATTCACGTTTAATGCTAGTACTTGTTTGAAACTCATTTTCTCTACAGACCAAGCCAGAGATGATTTTCCTTAAAATGCTGAATTATTATGTATTTCAGAGCCTGAATGGAGTTCTATTATCACATTTCGACCAAAACTTGATCTTTCAAGAAATTACTGTTCAATGCTTCTTAACATTTGAGACTCATTTTCTTTACAGACCAAGCCAGAGATGATTTTCCTTAAAATGTTGAATTATTATGCTTTTCACAGTTCGAAAAGCGTTTTAATGATCACATATCGACTACTGGATCAAAACTTGATTTTTCGAGAAATGCACGTTTAATGCTAGTACTTGTTTGAAACTCCTTTTCTCTACAGACCAAGCCAGAGATGATTTTCATTAAGATGTTGAATTATTATGCTTTTCAGATTATGAAAAGCGTTTTAATTATCACGTTTGGACTATAGGTTGAACATTTGACTTTCAGAGAAATTCGCGTTCAATACTACTACTCGTTTAAAAATCATTTTCTTTACAGACCAAGCCAGAGATGATTTTCCTTAAAATGTTGAACTATTATGCTTTTCACGGCCTGAAAAGATTTTTAATTATCACATTTAGACCATAGGATCAAAACTTGAGTTTTCGAGAAGTTCGCATTCTATGCGAAACGTATTTTCTTTACAGACCAAGCCAGAGATGATTTTAATTAAGATGTAGAATTATTATGCTTTTCAGAGGCATAAAAGCTATTTAATTAGCACATTTGGACTATAGGCTGAACACTTGACTTTTAGAGAAATTCGCGTTCAACTCGTTTGAAACTCGTTTTCTCCGCAGACCAGGCCTGAGATGATTTTTCTTAAAATGTTGAATTATTTTGCTTTTCACGGCCTGGAAAGAGTTTTAATTATCACTTTTCGACTATAGGATCAAAACTTGATTTTTCAAGAAATTAGGGTCCAATGCTATTACTCGTTTGAAACGAATTTTCTCTACAGACCATGCTAGAGGTGATTTCGTTTAAAATGTTGAATTATTATGCTTTTCACGGGCTGAAAAGCGTTTTAATTATCACATTTAGACCATATGTTCAAAACTTGAGTTCTCGATAAATTCGCGTTCAGTGCTAATACTTGTTTGAAACTTATTTTCTTTACAGACCAAGCCAGAGATGATTTTCTTTAAAATGTTGAATTATTTTGCTTTTCACTGCCTGAAAAGCGTTTTAATTATAACATTCAGACTATAGGATCAGAGCTTGGATTTTCGAGAAATTCGCGTTCAATGTTTTTACTCGTTTGATATCTAGACCAAGCCAGAGATGATTATCCTTAAAATGTTGAAATATTATGCTTTTCACGGTCTGAAAAGCGTTTTAAATATCACATTTAGACCATATGTTCCAAACTTGATTTTCAAGAAATTAATGTCCAATGCTAGTTCTCGTTAGAAACTCATTTTCTCTACAGACCAAGCCAGAGATGATTTTCCTTAAAATATTGAATTAATATGCTTTTCACGGCCTGAAAAGTGTTTAAGTTATTACATTTCTACTCTAGGATCAAAACTTGATTTTTCAAGAAACTAGTGTCCAATGCTTGTACTCGTTTGAAACTCATTTCCTCTACAGACCAAGCCAGATATGATTTTCCTTAAAATGTTGAATTATTATGCTTTTCACGGCCTGAAAAGCGTTTTAATTATCACATTTCGACTATAGGTTCAAAACTTGATTTTTCAAGAAATTACTGTCCAATGCTAGTACTCTTTTGAAACTCATTTTTTCTACAGACCAAGCTAGAGATGATTTTCCTTAAAATGTTGAACTATTATGCTTTTCACGGCCTGAAAAGATTTTTAATTATCACATTTAGACCATAGGATTAAAACTTGAGTTTTCGAGAAGTTCGCATTCTATGCGAAACGTATTTTCTTTACAGACCTAGCCAGAAATGATTTTAATTAAGATGTAGAATTATTATGCTTTTCAGAGCCATAAAAGCTATTTAATTAGCACATTTGGACTATAGGCTGAACACTTGACTTTTAGAGAAATTCGCGTTCAACTCGTTTGAAACTCGTTTTCTCCGCAGACCAGGCCTGAGATGATTTTTCTTAAAATGTTGAATTATTTTGCTTTTCATGGCCTGAAAAGAGTTTTAATTATCACATTTCGACTATAGGATCAAAACTGGATTTTTAAGAAATTCGTGTCCAATGCTGGTACTCGTTTGAAACTCTTTTCCTCTACAGACCAAGCCAGAGATGATTTTCCTTAAAATGTTGAATTATTATGCTTTTCACGGCCTGAAAAGCGTTTTAATTATCACATTTCGACTATAAGATCAAAACTTGATTTTTCGAGAGATTCACGTTTAATGATAGCACTTGTTTGAAACTCATTTTCTCTACAGACCCAGCCAGAGATGATTTCCGTTAAAATTTTGAATTATTATGCTCTTCACGGCCTGAAAAACGTTTTAATTATCATATTTCGACTATAGGATCAAAACTTGATTTTTCGAGATATTAACGTTACATGCTAGTACTCGTTTGAAAGGAATTTTCTCTACAGACCAAGCTAGAGGTGATTTCCCATAAAATATTGAATTATTATGCTCTTCACGGCTTGAAAAGCGTTTTAATTATCACATTTAGACCATATGTTCAAAACTTGAGTTCTCGATAAATTCGCGTTCAGTGCTAATACTTGTTTGAAACTTATTTTCTTTACAGACCAAGCCATAGATGATTTTCATTAAGATGTTGAATTATTATGTTTTTCACGGCCTGAAAAGCGTTTTAATTATCATACTTCGACTACAGGATCAACACTTGATTTTTCGAAAAATTAACGTCTAATGCTAATACTGGTTTGAAACTCATTTTCTCTACAGACCAAGCCAGAGATGATTTTTCTTAAAATATTGAATTATTATGCTTTTGACGGCCTGAAAAGTGTCTTAATTAACACATTTGGACTATAGGATCAAAATTTGATTTTTTAAGAAACTAGTGTCCAATGCTTTTCCTCGTTTGAAATCTAGATCAAGCCAGAGATGATTATCCTTAAAATGTTGTAATATTATGCTTTTCACGGCCTGAAAAGCGTTTTAAATATTACATTTAGACCATGTGTTCAAGACTTGATTTTTCAAGAAATTAGTGTCCAATGCTATTACTCGTTTGAAACTCTTTTCCTCTACACACCAAGCCAGAGATGATTTCCCTTAAAATGTTGAATTATTATGCTTTTCACTGCCTGAAAAGCGTTTTAGTTATCACATTTTGACCATATGTTCAAAACGTGAGTTCTCGATAATTTCGCGTTCAGTGCTAATACTTGTTTGAAACTTATTTTCTTTACAGACCAAGCCAGAGATGATTTTCTTTAAAAATTGAATTATTTTGCTTTTCTCGGCCTGAAAAGCGTTTTAATTATTACATTTCGACTATAGGATCAAAACTTGATTTGTCGAGAAATTCACGTTTAATGCTAGTACTTGTTTGAAACTCATTTTCTCTACAGACCAAGCCAGAGATGATTTTCCTTAAAATGCTGAATTATTATGTATTTCAGAGCCTGAATGGAGTTCTATTATCACATTTCGACCAAAACTTGATCTTTCAAGAAATTACTGTTCAATGCTTCTTAACATTTGAGACTCATTTTCTTTACAGACCAAGCCAGAGATGATTTTCCTTAAAATGTTGAATTATTATGCTTTTCACAGTTCGAAAAGCGTTTTAATGATCACATATCGACTACTGGATCAAAACTTGATTTTTCGAGAAATGCACGTTTAATGCTAGTACTTGTTTGAAACTCCTTTTCTCTACAGACCAAGCCAGAGATGATTTTCATTAAGATGTTGAATTATTATGCTTTTCAGATTATGAAAAGCGTTTTAATTATCACGTTTGGACTATAGGTTGAACATTTGACTTTCAGAGAAATTCGCGTTCAATACTACTACTCGTTTAAAAATCATTTTCTTTACAGACCAAGCCAGAGATGATTTTCCTTAAAATGTTGAACTATTATGCTTTTCACGGCCTGAAAAGATTTTTAATTATCACATTTAGACCATAGGATCAAAACTTGAGTTTTCGAGAAGTTCGCATTCTATGCGAAACGTATTTTCTTTACAGACCAAGCCAGAGATGATTTTAATTAAGATGTAGAATTATTATCCTTTTCAGAGGCATAAAAGCTATTTAATTAGCACATTTGGACTATAGGCTGAACACTTGACTTTTAAAGAAATTCCCGTTCAACTCGTTTGAAACTCGTTTTCTCCGCAGACCAGGCCTGAGATGATTTTTCTTAAAATGTTGAATTATTTTGCTTTTCACGGCCTGGAAAGAGTTTTAATTATCACTTTTCGACTATAGGATCAAAACTTGATTTTTCAAGAAATTAGTGTCCAATGCTATTACTCGTTTGAAACGAATTTTCTCTACAGACCATGCTAGAGGTGATTTCGTTTAAAATGTTGAATTATTATGCTTTTCACGGGCTGAAAAGCGTTTTAATTATCACATTTAGACCATATGTTCAAAACTTGAGTTCTCGATAAATTCGCGTTCAGTGCTAATACTTGTTTGAAACTTATTTTCTTTACAGACCAAGCCAGAGATGATTTTCTTTAAAATGTTGAATTATTTTGCTTTTCACTGCCTGAAAAGCGTTTTAATTATAACATTCAGACTATAGGATCAGAACTTGGATTTTCGAGAAATTCGCGTTCAATGCTGGTACTCGTTTGAAACTCATTTTCTCTACAGACCAAGCCAGAGATGATTTTCCTTAAAATATTGAATTATTATGCTTTTGACGGCCTGAAAAATGTTTTAATTATCACATTTGGACTATAGGATCAAAACTTGATTTTTTAAGAAACTAGTGTCCAATGTTTTTACTCGTTTGATATCTAGACCAAGCCAGAGATGATTATCCTTAAAATGTTGAAATATTATGCTTTTCACGGTCTGAAAAGCGTTTTAAATATCACATTTAGACCATATGTTCAAAACTTGATTTTTAAAAAATTAATGTCAAATGCTAGTTCTCGTTAGAAACTCATTTTCTCTACAGACCAAGCCAGAGATGATTTTCCTTAAAATATTGAATTAATATGCTTTTCACGGCCTGAAAAGTGTTTAAGTTATTACATTTCTACTCTAGGATCAAAACTTGATTTTTCAAGAAACTAGTGTCCAATGCTTGTACTCGTTTGAAACTCATTTCCTCTACAGACCAAGCCAGATATGATTTTCCTTAAAATGTTGAATTATTATGCTTTTCACGGCCTGAAAAGCGTTTTAATTATCACATTTCGACTATAGGTTCAAAACTTGATTTTTCAAGAAATTACTGTCCAATGCTAGTACTCTTTTGAAACTCATTTTTTCTACAGACCAAGCTAGAGATGATTTTCCTTAAAATGTTGAACTATTATGCTTTTCACGGCCTGAAAAGATTTTTAATTATCACATTTAGACCATAGGATTAAAACTTGAGTTTTCGAGAAGTTCGCATTCTATGCGAAACGTATTTTCTTTACAGACCAAGCCAGAGATGATTTTAATTAAGATGTAGAATTATTATGCTTTTCAGAGCCATAAAAGCTATTTAATTAGCACATTTGGACTATACGCTGAACACTTGACTTTTAGAGAAATTCGCGTTCAATGCTACTACTCGTTTGAAACTCGTTTTCTAAGCAGACAAGGCCTGAGATGATTTTTCTTAAAATGTTGAATTATTTTGCTTTTCACGGCCTGAAAAGAGTTTTAATTATCACATTTCGACTACAGGATCAACACTTGATTTTTCGAAAAATTAACGTCTAATGCTAATACTGGTTTGAAACTCATTTTCTCTACAGACCAAGCCAGAGATGATTTTCTTTAAAATGTTGAATTATTTTGCTTTTCACGGCCTCAAAAGCGTTTTAATCATCATATATCGACTATAGGATCAAAAATTGATATTTCGAGAAATTCACGTTTAATGCTAGTACTTGTTTGAAACTCATTTTCTCTACAGACCAAGCTGGAGATGATTTTCCTTAAAATGTTGAATTATTATGCATTTCACGGCCTGAAAAGCGTTTTAATTTTCACATTTAGCCATAGGATCAAAACTTGAGTTTTCGAGAAATTCGCAATCAATGCTAATACTCGTTTGAAACTCCTTTCTCTACAGACCAAGCCAGAGATGATTTTAATTAAGATGTAGAATTATTATGCTTTTCAGAGCCATAAAACTATTTTATTATCACATTTGGATTATAGGCTGAACACTTGACTTTTAGAGAAATTCGCGTTCAGTGCTAATACTTGTTTGAAACTTATTTTCTTTACAGACCAAGCCAGAGATGATTTTAATTAAGATGTAGAATTATTATGCTTTTCAGAGCCATAAAAGCTATTTAATTAGCACATTTGGACTATACGCTGAACACTTGACTTTTAGAGAAATTCGCGTTCAATGCTACTACTCGTTTGAAACTCGTTTTCTCCGCAGACAAGGCCTGAGATGATTTTCCTTAAAATGCTGAATTATTATGCATTTCAGAGCCTGAATGGATTTCTATTATCACATTTCGACCAAAACTTGATCTTTCAAGAAATTACTGTCCAATGCTCGTATTTTTTGAAACTCATTTTCTCTACAGACCAAGCTAGAGATGATTTTCCTTAAAATGTTGAATTATTATGCATTTCACGGCCTGAAAAGCGTTTTAATTATCACATTTAGCCATAGGATCAAAACTTGAGTTTTCGTGAAATTCGCGTTCAACTCGTTTGAAACTCGTTTTCTCCACAGTTCGAAAAGCGTTTTAATGATCACATTTCGACTATAGGATCGAAATTTGATTTTTCGAGAAATTCACGTTTAATGCTAGTACTTGTTTGAAACTCCTTTTCTCTACAGACCAAGCCAGAGATGATTTTCATTAAGATGTTGAATTATTATGCTTTTCAGAATATGAAAAGCGTTTTAATTATCACGTTTGGACCATAGGTTGAACATTTGACTTTCAGAGAAATTCGCGTTCAATACTACTACTCGTTTAAAAATCATTTTCTTTACAGACCAAGCCAGAGATGATTTTCCTTAAAATGTTGAATTATTATGCTTTTCACGGCCTGAAAAGCGTTTTAATGATCACATTTCGACTATAGGATCGAAATTTGATTTTTCGAGAAATTCACGTTTAATGCTAGTACTTGTTTGAAACTCCTTTTCTCTACAGACCAAGCCAGAGATGATTTTCATTAAGATGTTGAATTATTATGCTTTTCAGAGTATGAAAAGCGTTTTAATTATCACGTTTGGACCATAGGTTGAACATTTGACTTTCAGAGAAATTCGCGTTCAATACTACTACTCGTTTAAAAATCATTTTCTTTACAGACCAAGCCAGAGATGATTTCCTTAAAATGTTGAATTATTATGCTTTTCACGGCCTGAAAAGATTTTTAATTATCACATTTAGACCGTAGGAATAAAACTTGAGTTTTCGAGAAGTTCTAATTCTATGCGAAACGTATTTTGTTTACAGACCAAGCCAGAGATGATTTTAATTAAGATGTAGAATTATTATGCTTTTCAGAGCCATAAAATCTATTTAATTAGCACCTTTGGACTACAGGCTGAACACTTGACTTTTAGAGAAATTCGCGTTCAACTCGTTTGAAACTCGTTTTCTCCGCAGACCAGGCCTGAGATGATTTTTCTTAAAATGTTGAATTATTTTGCTTTTCATGGCCTGAAAAGAGTTTTAATTATCACATTTCGACTATAGGATCAAAACTGGATTTTTAAGAAATTCGTGTCCAATGCTGGTACTCGTTTGAAACTCTTTTCCTCAACAGACCAAGCCAGAGATGATTTTCCTTAAAATGTTGAATTATTATGCTTTTCACGGCCTGAAAAGCGTTTTAATTATCACATTTCGAATACAAGATCAAAACTTGATTTTTCGAGTGATTCACGTTTAATGATAGTACCTGTTTGAAACTCATTTTCTCTACAGACCCAGCCAGAGATGATTTCCGTTAAAATTTCGAATTATTATGCTCTTCACGGCCTGAAAAACGTTTTAATTATCATATTTCGACAATAGGATCAAAACTTGATTTTTCGAGATATTAACGTTACATGCTAGTACTCGTTTGAAGCTCGTTTTCTCTACAGACCAAGCCAGAGATGATTTTCCGTAGAATGTTGAATTATTATGTTTTTCACGGCCTCAAAAGCGTTTTAATTATCACATTTCGACTATAGGATCAAAACTTGATTTTTCAAGAAATTAGTGAACAATGCTATTACTCGTTTGAAAGGAATTTTCTCTACAGACCAAGCTAGAGGTGATTTCCCATAAAATATTGAATTATTATGCTCTTCACGGCTTGAAAAGCGTTTTAATTATCACATTTAGACCATATGTTCAAAACTTGAGTTCTCGATAAATTCGCGTTCAGTGCTAATACTTGTTTGAAACTTATTTTCTTTACAGACCAAGCCATAGATGATTTTCCTTAAAATATTGAATTATTATGCTTTTGACGGCCTGAAAAATGTTTTAATTATCACATTTGGACTATAGGATCAAAACCTGATTTTTTAAGAAACTAGTGTCCAATGTTTTTACTCGTTTGATATCTAGACCAAGCCAGAGATGATTATCCTTAAAATGTTGAAATATTATGCTTTTCACGGTCTGAAAAGCGTTTTAAATATCACATTTAGACCATATGTTCCAAACTTGATTTTCAAGAAATTAATGTCCAATGCTAGTTCTCGTTAGAAACTCATTTTCTCTACAGACCAAGCCAGAGATGATTTTCCTTAAAATATTGAATTAATATGCTTTTCACGGCCTGAAAAGTGTTTAAGTTATTACATTTCTACTCTAGGATCAAAACTTGATTTTTCAAGAAACTAGTGTCCAATGCTTGTACTCGTTTGAAACTCATTTCCTCTACAGACCAAGCCAGATATGATTTTCCTTAAAATGTTGAATTATTATGCTTTTCACGGCCTGAAAAGCGTTTTAATTATCACATTTCGACTATAGGTTCAAAACTTGATTTTTCAAGAAATTACTGTCCAATGCTAGTACTCTTTTGAAACTCATTTTTTCTACAGACCAAGCTAGAGATGATTTTCCTTAAAATGTTGAACTATTATGCTTTTCACGGCCTGAAAAGATTTTTAATTATCACATTTAGACCATAGGATTAAAACTTGAGTTTTCGAGAAGTTCGCATTCTATGCGAAACGTATTTTCTTTACAGACCTAGCCAGAAATGATTTTAATTAAGATGTAGAATTATTATGCTTTTCAGAGCCATAAAAGCTATTTAATTAGCACATTTGGACTATAGGCTGAACACTTGACTTTTAGAGAAATTCGCGTTCAACTCGTTTGAAACTCGTTTTCTCCGCAGACCAGGCCTGAGATGATTTTTCTTAAAATGTTGAATTATTTTGCTTTTCATGGCCTGAAAAGAGTTTTAATTATCACATTTCGACTATAGGATCAAAACTGGATTTTTAAGAAATTCGTGTCCAATGCTGGTACTCGTTTGAAACTCTTTTCCTCTACAGACCAAGCCAGAGATGATTTTCCTTAAAATGTTGAATTATTATGCTTTTCACGGCCTGAAAAGCGTTTTAATTATCACATTTCGACTATAAGATCAAAACTTGATTTTTCGAGAGATTCACGTTTAATGATAGCACTTGTTTGAAACTCATTTTCTCTACAGACCCAGCCAGAGATGATTTCCGTTAAAATTTTGAATTATTATGCTCTTCACGGCCTGAAAAACGTTTTAATTATCATATTTCGACTATAGGATCAAAACTTGATTTTTCGAGATATTAACGTTACATGCTAGTACTCGTTTGAAACTCGTTTTCTCTACAGACCAAGCCAGAGATGATTTTCCGTAGAATGTTGAATTATTATGTTTTTCACGGCCTCAAAAGCGTTTTAATTATCACATTTCGACTATAGGATCAAAACTTGATTTTTCAAGAAATTAGTGAACAATGCTATTACTCGTTTGAAAGGAATTTTCTCTACAGACCAAGCTAGAGGTGATTTCCCATAAAATATTGAATTATTATGCTCTTCACGGCTTGAAAAGCGTTTTAATTATCACATTTAGACCATATGTTCAAAACTTGAGTTCTCGATAAATTCGCGTTCAGTGCTAATACTTGTTTGAAACTTATTTTCTTTACAGACCAAGCCATAGATGATTTTCATTAAGATGTTGAATTATTATGTTTTTCACGGCCTGAAAAGCGTTTTAATTATCATATTTCGACTACAGGATCAACACTTGATTTTTCGAAAAATTAACGTCTAATGCTAATACTGGTTTGAAACTCATTTTCTCTACAGACCAAGCCAGAGATGATTTTTCTTAAAATATTGAATTATTATGCTTTTGACGGCCTGAAAAGTGTTTTAATTAACACATTTGGACTATAGGATCAAAACTTGATTTTTTAAGAAACTAGTGTCCAATGCTTTTCCTCGTTTGAAATCTAGATCAAGCCAGAGATGATTATCCTTAAAATGTTGTAATATTATGCTTTTCACGGCCTGAAAAGCGTTTTAAATATTACATTTAGACCGTGTGTTCAAGACTTGATTTTTCAAGAAATTAGTGTCCAATGCTATTACTCGTTTGAAACTCTTTTCCTCTACACACCAAGCCAGAGATGATTTCCCTTAAAATGTTGAATTATTATGCTTTTCACTGCCTGAAAAGCGTTTTAGTTATCACATTTTGACCATATGTTCAAAACGTGAGTTCTCGATAATTTCGCGTTCAGTGCTAATACTTGTTTGAAACTTATTTTCTTTACAGACCAAGCCAGAGATGATTTTCTTTAAAAATTGAATTATTTTGCTTTTCTCGGCCTGAAAAGCGTTTTAATTATTACATTTCGACTATAGGATCAAAACTTGATTTGTCGAGAAATTCACGTTTAATGCTAGTACTTGTTTGAAACTCATTTTCTCTACAGACCAAGCCAGAGATGATTTTCCTTAAAATGCTGAATTATTATGTATTTCAGAGCCTGAATGGAGTTCTATTATCACATTTCGACCAAAACTTGATCTTTCAAGAAATTACTGTTCAATGCTTCTTAACATTTGAGACTCATTTTCTTTACAGACCAAGCCAGAGATGATTTTCCTTAAAATGTTGAATTATTATGCTTTTCACAGTTCGAAAAGCGTTTTAATGATCACATATCGACTACTGGATCAAAACTTGATTTTTCGAGAAATGCACGTTTAATGCTAGTACTTGTTTGAAACTCCTTTTCTCTACAGACCAAGCCAGAGATGATTTTCATTAAGATGTTGAATTATTATGCTTTTCAGATTATGAAAAGCGTTTTAATTATCACGTTTGGACTATAGGTTGAACATTTGACTTTCAGAGAAATTCGCGTTCAATACTACTACTCGTTTAAAAATCATTTTCTTTACAGACCAAGCCAGAGATGATTTTCCTTAAAATGTTGAACTATTATGCTTTTCACGGCCTGAAAAGATTTTTAATTATCACATTTAGACCATAGGATCAAAACTTGAGTTTTCGAGAAGTTCGCATTCTATGCGAAACTTATTTTCTTTACAGACCAAGCCAGAGATGATTTTAATTAAGATGTAGAATTATTATCCTTTTCAGAGGCATAAAAGCTATTTAATTAGCACATTTGGACTATAGGCTGAACACTTGACTTTTAAAGAAATTCCCGTTCAACTCGTTTGAAACTCGTTTTCTCCGCAGACCAGGCCTGAGATGATTTTTCTTAAAATGTTGAATTATTTTGCTTTTCACGGCCTGGAAAGAGTTTTAATTATCACTTTTCGACTATAGGATCAAAACTTGATTTTTCAAGAAATTAGTGTCCAATGCTATTACTCGTTTGAAACTCTTTTCCTCTACACACCAAGCCAGAGATTATTTCCCTTAAAATGTTGAATTATTATGCTTTTCACGGCCTGAAAAGCGTTTTAATTATCATATTTCGACTACAGGATCAACACTTGATTTTTCGAAAAATTAACGTCTAATGCTAATACTGGTTTGAAACTCATTTTCTCTACAGACCAAGCCAGAGATGATTTTTCTTAAAATATTGAATTATTATGCTTTTGACGGCCTGAAAAGTGTTTTAATTAACACATTTGGACTATAGGATCAAAACTTGATTTTTTAAGAAACTAGTGTCCAATGCTTTTCCTCGTTTGAAATCTAGATCAAGCCAGAGATGATTATCCTTAAAATGTTGTAATATTATGCTTTTCACGGCCTGAAAAGCGTTTTAAATATTACATTTAGACCGTGTGTTCAAGACTTGATTTTTCAAGAAATTAGTGTCCAATGCTATTACTCGTTTGAAACTCTTTTCCTCTACACACCAAGCCAGAGATGATTTCCCTTAAAATGTTGAATTATTATGCTTTTCACTGCCTGAAAAGCGTTTTAGTTATCACATTTTGACCATATGTTCAAAACGTGAGTTCTCGATAATTTCGCGTTCAGTGCTAATACTTGTTTGAAACTTATTTTCTTTACAGACCAAGCCAGAGATGATTTTCTTTAAAAATTGAATTATTTTGCTTTTCTCGGCCTGAAAAGCGTTTTAATTATTACATTTCGACTATAGGATCAAAACTTGATTTGTCGAGAAATTCACGTTTAATGCTAGTACTTGTTTGAAACTCATTTTCTCTACAGACCAAGCCAGAGATGATTTTCCTTAAAATGCTGAATTATTATGTATTTCAGAGCCTGAATGGAGTTCTATTATCACATTTCGACCAAAACTTGATCTTTCAAGAAATTACTGTTCAATGCTTCTTAACATTTGAGACTCATTTTCTTTACAGACCAAGCCAGAGATGATTTTCCTTAAAATGTTGAATTATTATGCTTTTCACAGTTCGAAAAGCGTTTTAATGATCACATATCGACTACTGGATCAAAACTTGATTTTTCGAGAAATGCACGTTTAATGCTAGTACTTGTTTGAAACTCCTTTTCTCTACAGACCAAGCCAGAGATGATTTTCATTAAGATGTTGAATTATTATGCTTTTCAGATTATGAAAAGCGTTTTAATTATCACGTTTGGACTATAGGTTGAACATTTGACTTTCAGAGAAATTCGCGTTCAATACTACTACTCGTTTAAAAATCATTTTCTTTACAGACCAAGCCAGAGATGATTTTCCTTAAAATGTTGAACTATTATGCTTTTCACGGCCTGAAAAGATTTTTAATTATCACATTTAGACCATAGGATCAAAACTTGAGTTTTCGAGAAGTTCGCATTCTATGCGAAACTTATTTTCTTTACAGACCAAGCCAGAGATGATTTTAATTAAGATGTAGAATTATTATCCTTTTCAGAGGCATAAAAGCTATTTAATTAGCACATTTGGACTATAGGCTGAACACTTGACTTTTAAAGAAATTCCCGTTCAACTCGTTTGAAACTCGTTTTCT
Source organism: Lepisma saccharinum (assembly GCF_977018435.1). Lineage (NCBI taxonomy): Eukaryota > Metazoa > Arthropoda > Insecta > Zygentoma > Lepismatidae > Lepisma > Lepisma saccharinum. The sequence goes on along the minus strand of NW_028142901.1, from coordinate 2,344,810 downwards.
CCGCAGACCAGGCCTGAGATGATTTTTCTTAAAATGTTGAATTATTTTGCTTTTCACGGCCTGGAAAGAGTTTTAATTATCACTTTTCGACTATAGGATCAAAACTTGATTTTTCAAGAAATTAGTGTCCAATGCTATTACTCGTTTGAAACTCTTTTCCTCTACACACCAAGCCAGAGATTATTTCCCTTAAAATGTTGAATTATTATGCTTTTCACGGCCTGAAAAGCGTTTTAGTTATCACATTTAGACCATATGTTCAAAACTTGAGTTCTCGATAATTTCGCGTTCAGTGCTAATACTTGTTTGAAACTTATTTTCTTTACAGACCAAGCCAGAGATGATTTTCTTTAAAAATTGAATTATTTTGCTTTTCTCGGCCTGAAAAGCGTTTTAATTATTACATTTCGACTATAGGATCAAAACTTGATTTGTCGAGACATTCACGTTTAATGCTAGTACTTGTTTGAAACTCATTTTCTCTACAGACCAAGCCAGAGATGATTTTCCTTAAAATGCTGAATTATTATGCATTTCAGAGCCTGAATGGAGTTCTATTATCACATTTCGACCAAAACTTGATCTTTCAAGAAATTACTGTTCAATGCTTCTTAACATTTGAGACTCATTTTCTTTACAGACCAAGCCAGAGATGATTTTCCTTAAAATGTTGAATTATTATGCTTTTCACAGTTCGAAAAGCGTTTTAATGATCACATATCGACTACAGGATCAAAATTTGATTTTTCGAGAAATTCACGTTTAATGCTAGTACTTGTTTGAAACTCCTTTTCTCTACAGACCAAGCCAGAGATGATTTTCATTAAGATGTTGAATTATTATGCTTTTCAGATTATGAAAAGCTTTTTAATTATCACGTTTGGACTATAGGTTGAACATTTGACTTTCAGAGAAATTCGCGTTCAATACTACTACTCGTTTAAAAATCATTTTCTTTACAGACCAAGCCAGAGATGATTTTACTTAAAATGTTGAATTATTATGCTTTTCACGGCCTGAAAAGCGTTTTAATTATCACATTTCGAATATAGGTTCAAAACTTGATTTTTCAAGAAATTACATTCCAATGCTAGTACTCTTTTGAAACTCATTTTTTCTACAGACCAAGCTAGAGATGATTTTCCTTAAAATGTTGAACTATTATGCTTTTCACGGCCTGAAAAGATTTTTAATTATCACATTTAGACCATAGGATCAAAACTTGAGTTTTCGAGAAGTTCGCATTCTATGCGAAACGTATTTTCTTTACAGACCAAGCCAGAGATGATTTTAATTAAGATGTAGAATTATTATGCTTTTCAGAGGCATAAAAGCTATTTAATTAGCACATTTGGACTATAGGCTGAACACTTGACTTTTAGAGAAATTCGCGTTCAACTCGTTTGAAACTCGTTTTCTCCGCAGACCAGGCCTGAGATGATTTTTCTTAAAATGTTGAATTATTTTGCTTTTCACGGCCTGGAAAGAGTTTTAATTATCACTTTTCGACTATAGGATCAAAACTTGATTTTTCAAGAAATTAGTGTCCAATGCTATTACTCGTTTGAAACGAATTTTCTCTACAGACCATGCTAGAGGTGATTTCGTTTAAAATGTTGAATTATTATGCTTTTCACGGGCTGAAAAGCGTTTTAATTATCACATTTAGACCATATGTTCAAAACTTGAGTTCTCGATAAATTCGCGTTCAGTGCTAATACTTGTTTGAAACTTATTTTCTTTACAGACCAAGCCAGAGATGATTTTCTTTAAAATGTTGAATTATTTTGCTTTTCACTGCCTGAAAAGTGTTTTAATTATAACATTCAGACTATAGGATCAGAACTTGGATTTTCGAGAAATTCGCGTTCAATGCTGGTACTCGTTTGAAACTCATTTTCTCTACAGACCAAGCCAGAGATGATTTTCCTTAAAATATTGAATTATTATGCTTTTGACGGCCTGAAAAATGTTTTAATTATCACATTTGGACTATAGGATCAAAACTTGATTTTTTAAGAAACTAGTGTCCAATGTTTTTACTCGTTTGATATCTAGACCAAGCCAGAGATGATTATCCTTAAAATGTTGAAATATTATGCTTTTCACGGTCTGAAAAGCGTTTTAAATATCACATTTAGACCATATGTTCAAAACTTGATTTTCAAGAAATTAATGTCCAATGCTAGTTCTCGTTAGAAACTCATTTTCTCTACAGACCAAGCCAGAGATGATTTTCCTTAAAATATTGAATTAATATGCTTTTCACGGCCTGAAAAGTGTTTAAGTTATTACATTTCTACTCTAGGATCAAAACTTGATTTTTCAAGAAATTACTGTCCAATGCTAGTACTCTTTTGAAACTCATTTTTTCTACAGACCAAGCTAGAGATGATTTTCCTTAAAATGTTGAACTATTATGCTTTTCACGGCCTGAAAAGATTTTTAATTATCACATTTAGACCATAGGATTAAAACTTGAGTTTTCGAGAAGTTCGCATTCTATGCGAAACGTATTTTCTTTACAGACGTAGCCAGAAATGATTTTAATTAAGATGTAGAATTATTATGCTTTTCAGAGCCATAAAAGCTATTTAATTAGCACATTTGGACTATAGGCTGAACACTTGACTTTTAGAGAAATTCGCGTTCAATGCTACTACTCGTTTGAAACTCGTTTTCTCCGCAGACAAGGCCTGAGATGATTTTTCTTAAAATGTTGAATTATTTTGCTTTTCACGGCCTGAAAAGAGTTTAAATTATTACATTTCGACTACAGGATCAACACTTGATTTTTCGAAAAATTAACGTCTAATGCTAATACTGGTTTGAAACTCATTTTCTCTACAGACCAAGCCAGAGATGATTTTCTTTAAAATGTTGAATTATTTTGCTTTTCACGGCCTGAAAAGCTTTTAAATTATCACATTTCGACTATAGGATCAAAACTTGATCTTTCATGAAATTCTTCTACAATGCTAGTACTCGTTTGAAACTCTATTCCTCTACAGACCAAGCGAGAGACGATTATCCTTAAAATGTTGAATTATTATGCTTTTCACAGTTTGAAAAGCGTTTTAATCATCACATTTCGACTATAGGATAAAAAATTGATATTTCCAGAAATTCACGTTTAATGCTAGTACTTGTTTGAATCTCATTTTCTCTACAGACCAAGCCAGATATGATTTTCCTTAAAATGCTGAATTATTATGCATTTCAGAGCCTGAATGGAGTTCTATTATCACATTTCGACCAAAACTTGATCTTTCAAGAAATTACTGTCCAATGCTCGTATTTTTTGAAACTCATTTTCTCTACAGACCAAGCTAGAGATGATTTTCCTTAAAATGTTGAATTATTATGCATTTCACGGCCTGAAAAGCGTTTTAATTATCACATTTAGCCATAGGATCAAAACTTGAGTTTTCGAGAAATTCGCGTTCAACTCGTTTGAAACTCGTTTTCTCCGCAGTTCGAAAAGCGTTTTAATGATCACATTTCGACTATAGGATCGAAATTTGATTTTTCGAGAAATTCACGTTTAATGCTAGTACTTGTTTGAAACTCCTTTTCTCTACAGACCAAGCCAGAGATGATTTTCATTAAGATGTTGAATTATTATGCTTTTCAGAGTATGAAAAGCGTTTTAATTATCACGTTTGGACCATAGGTTGAACATTTGACTTTCAGAGAAATTCGCGTTCAACACTACTACTCGTTTAAAAATCATTTTCTTTACAGACCAAGCCAGAGATGATTTTCCTTAAAATGTTGAATTATTATGCTTTTCACGGCCTGAAAAGCGTTTTAATTATCACATTTCGACTATAGGATCGAAATTTGATTTTTCGAGAAATTCACGTTTAATGCTAGTACTTGTTTGAAACTCCTTTTCTCTACAGACCAAGCCAGAGATGATTTTCATTAAGATGTTGAATTATTATGCTTTTCAGAGTATGAAAAGCGTTTTAATTATCACGTTTGGACCATAGGTTGAACATTTGACTTTCAGAGAAATTCGCGTTCAATACTACTACTCGTTTAAAAATCATTTTCTTTACAGACCAAGCCAGAGATGATTTCCTTAAAATGTTGAATTATTATGCTTTTCACGGCTTGAAAAGATTTTTAATTATCACATTTAGACCGTAGGAATAAAACTTGAGTTTTCGAGAAGTTCGCATTCTATGCGAAACGTATTTTGTTTACAGACCAAGCCAGAGATGATTTTAATTAAGATATAGAATTATTATGCTTTTCAGAGCCATAAAATCTATTTAATTAGCACCTTTGGACTATAGGCTGAACACTTGACTTTTAGAGAAATTCGCGTTCAACTCGTTTGAAACTCGTTTTCTCCGCAGACCAGGCCTGAGATGATTTTTCTTAAAATGTTGAATTATTTTGCTTTTCATGGCCTGAAAAGAGTTTTAATTATCACATTTCGACTATAGGATCAAAACTGGATTTTTAAGAAATTCGTGTCCAATGCTGGTACTCGTTTGAAACTCTTTTCCTCTACAGACCAAGCCAGAGATGATTTTCCTTAAAATGTTGAATTATTATGCTTTTCACGGCCTGAAAAGCGTTTTAATTATCACATTTCGACTATAAGATCAAAACTTGATTTTTCGAGAGATTCACGTTTAATGATAGCACTTGTTTGAAACTCATTTTCTCTACAGACCCAGCCAGAGATGATTTCCGTTAAAATTTTGAATTATTATGCTCTTCACGGCCTGAAAAACGTTTTAATTATCATATTTCGACTATAGGATCAAAACTTGATTTTTCGAGATATTAACGTTACATGCTAGTACTCGTTTGAAACTCGTTTTCTCTACAGACCAAGCCAGAGATGATTTTCCGTAGAATGTTGAATTATTATGTTTTTCACGGCCTCAAAAGCGTTTTAATTATCACATTTCGACTATAGGATCAAAACTTGATTTTTCAAGAAATTAGTGAACAATGCTATTACTCGTTTGAAAGGAATTTTCTCTACAGACCAAGCTAGAGGTGATTTCCCATAAAATATTGAATTATTATGCTCTTCACGGCTTGAAAAGCGTTTTAATTATCACATTTAGACCATATGTTCAAAACTTGAGTTCTCGATAAATTCGCGTTCAGTGCTAATACTTGTTTGAAACTTATTTTCTTTACAGACCAAGCCATAGATGATTTTCATTAAGATGTTGAATTATTATGTTTTTCACGGCCTGAAAAGCGTTTTAATTATCATATTTCGACTACAGGATCAACACTTGATTTTTCGAAAAATTAACGTCTAATGCTAATACTGGTTTGAAACTCATTTTCTCTACAGACCAAGCCAGAGATGTTTTTTCTTAAAATATTGAATTATTATGCTTTTGACGGCCTGAAAAGTGTTTTAATTAACACATTTGGACTATAGGATCAAAACTTGATTTTTTAAGAAACTAGTGTCCAATGCTTTTCCTCGTTTGAAATCTAGATCAAGCCAGAGATGATTATCCTTAAAATGTTGTAATATTAAGCTTTTCACGGCCTGAAAAGCGTTTTAAATATTACATTTAGACCATATGTTCAAGACTTGATTTTTCAAGAAATTAGTGTCCAATGCTATTACTCGTTTGAAACTCTTTTCCTCTACACACCAAGCCAGAGATGATTTCCCTTAAAATGTTGAATTATTATGCTTTTCACGGCCTGAAAAGCGTTTTAGTTATCACATTTAGACCATATGTTCAAAACTTGAGTTCTCGATAATTTCGCGTTCAGTGCTAATACTTGTTTGAAACTTATTTTCTTTACAGACCAAGCCAGAGATGATTTTCTTTAAAAATTGAATTATTTTGCTTTTCTCGGCCTGAAAAGCGTTTTAATTATTACATTTCGACTATAGGATCAAAACTTGATTTGTCGAGACATTCACGTTTAATGCTAGTACTTGTTTGAAACTCATTTTCTCTACAGACCAAGCCAGAGATGATTTTCCTTAAAATGCTGAATTATTATGCATTTCAGAGCCTGAATGGAGTTCTATTATCACATTTCGACCAAAACTTGATCTTTCAAGAAATTACTGTTCAATGCTTCTTAACATTTGAGACTCATTTTCTTTACAGACCAAGCCAGAGATGATTTTCCTTAAAATGTTGAATTATTATGCTTTTCACAGTTCGAAAAGCGTTTTAATGATCACATATCGACTACTGGATCAAAACTTGATTTTTCGAGAAATGCACGTTTAATGCTAGTACTTGTTTGAAACTCCTTTTCTCTACAGACCAAGCCAGAGATGATTTTCATTAAGATGTTGAATTATTATGCTTTTCAGATTATGAAAAGCGTTTTAATTATCACGTTTGGACTATAGGTTGAACATTTGACTTTCAGAGAAATTCGCGTTCAATACTACTACTCGTTTAAAAATCATTTTCTTTACAGACCAAGCCAGAGATGATTTTACTTAAAATGTTGAATTATTATGCTTTTCACGGCCTGAAAAGCGTTTTAATTATCACATTTCGAATATAGGTTCAAAACTTGATTTTTCAAGAAATTACAGTCCAATGCTAGTACTCTTTTGAAACTCATTTTTTCTACAGACCAAGCTAGAGATGATTTTCCTTAAAATGTTGAACTATTATGCTTTTCACGGCCTGAAAAGATTTTTAATTATCACATTTAGACCATAGGATCAAAACTTGAGTTTTCGAGAAGTTCGCATTCTATGCGAAACGTATTTTCTTTACAGACCAAGCCAGAGATGATTTTAATTAAGATGTAGAATTATTATGCTTTTCAGAGGCATAAAAGCTATTTAATTAGCACATTTGGACTATAGGCTGAACACTTGACTTTTAGAGAAATTCGCGTTCAACTCGTTTGAAACTCGTTTTCTCCGCAGACCAGGCCTGAGATGATTTTTCTTAAAATGTTGAATTATTTTGCTTTTCACGGCCTGGAAAGAGTTTTAATTATCACTTTTCGACTATAGGATCAAAACTTGATTTTTCAAGAAATTAGTGTCCAATGCTATTACTCGTTTGAAACGAATTTTCTCTACAGACCATGCTAGAGGTGATTTCGTTTAAAATGTTGAATTATTATGCTTTTCACTGGCTGAAAAGCGTTTTAATTATCACATTTAGACCATATGTTCAAAACTTGAGTTCTCGATAAATTCGCGTTCAGTGCTAATACTTGTTTGAAACTTATTTTCTTTACAGACCAAGCCAGAGATGATTTTCTTTAAAATGTTGAATTATTTTGCTTTTCACTGCCTGAAAAGTGTTTTAATTATAACATTCAGACTATAGGATCAGAACTTGGATTTTCGAGAAATTCGCGTTCAATGCTGGTACTCGTTTGAAACTCATTTTCTCTACAGACCAAGCCAGAGATGATTTTCCTTAAAATATTGAATTATTATGCTTTTGACGGCCTGAAAAGCGTTTTAAATATCACATTTAGACCATATGTTCAAAACTTGATTTTCAAGAAATTAATGTCCAATGCTAGTTCTCGTTAGAAACTCATTTTCTCTACAGACCAAGCCAGAGATGATTTTCCTTAAAATATTGAATTAATATGCTTTTCACGGCCTGAAAAGTGTTTAAGTTATTACATTTCTACTCTAGGATCAAAACTTGATTTTTCAAGAAATTACTGTCCAATGCTAGTACTCTTTTGAAACTCATTTTTTCTACAGACCAAGCTAGAGATGATTTTCCTTAAAATGTTGAACTATTATGCTTTTCACGGCCTGAAAAGATTTTTAATTATCACATTTAGACCATAGGATTAAAACTTGAGTTTTCGAGAAGTTCGCATTCTATGCGAAACGTATTTTCTTTACAGACGTAGCCAGAAATGATTTTAATTAAGATGTAGAATTATTATGCTTTTCAGAGCCATAAAAGCTATTTAATTAGCACATTTGGACTATAGGCTGAACACTTGACTTTTAGAGAAATTCGCGTTCAATGCTACTACTCGTTTGAAACTCGTTTTCTCCGCAGACAAGGCCTGAGATGATTTTTCTTAAAATGTTGAATTATTTTGCTTTTCACGGCCTGAAAAGAGTTTAAATTATTACATTTCGACTACAGGATCAACACTTGATTTTTCGAAAAATTAACGTCTAATGCTAATACTGGTTTGAAACTCATTTTCTCTACAGACCAAGCCAGAGATGATTTTCTTTAAAATGTTGAATTATTTTGCTTTTCACGGCCTGAAAAGCTTTTAAATTATCACATTTCGACTATAGGATCAAAACTTGATCTTTCAAGAAATTCTTCTACAATGCTAGTACTCGTTTGAAACTCTATTCCTCTACAGACCAAGCGAGAGACGATTATCCTTAAAATGTTGAATTATTATGCTTTTCACAGTTTGAAAAGCGTTTTAATCATCACATTTCGACTATAGGATAAAAAATTGATATTTCCAGAAATTCACGTTTAATGCTAGTACTTGTTTGAATCTCATTTTCTCTACAGACCAAGCCAGATATGATTTTCCTTAAAATGCTGAATTATTATGCATTTCAGAGCCTGAATGGAGTTCTATTATCACATTTCGACCAAAACTTGATCTTTCAAGAAATTACTGTCCAATGCTCGTATTTTTTGAAACTCATTTTCTCTACAGACCAAGCTAGAGATGATTTTCCTTAAAATGTTGAATTATTATGCATTTCACGGCCTGAAAAGCGTTTTAATTATCACATTTAGCCATAGGATCAAAACTTGAGTTTTCGAGAAATTCGCGTTCAACTCGTTTGAAACTCGTTTTCTCCGCAGTTCGAAAAGCGTTTTAATGATCACATTTCGACTATAGGATCGAAATTTGATTTTTCGAGAAATTCACGTTTAATGCTAGTACTTGTTTGAAACTCCTTTTCTCTACAGACCAAGCCAGAGATGATTTTCATTAAGATGTTGAATTATTATGCTTTTCAGAGTATGAAAAGCGTTTTAATTATCACGTTTGGACCATAGGTTGAACATTTGACTTTCAGAGAAATTCGCGTTTAATACTACTACTCGTTTAAAAATCATTTTCTTTACAGACCAAGCCAGAGATGATTTTCCTTAAAATGTTGAATTATTATGCTTTTCACGGCCTGAAAAGCGTTTTAATGATCACATTTCGACTATAGGATCGAAATTTGATTTTTCGAGAAATTCACGTTTAATGCTAGTACTTGTTTGAAACTCCTTTTCTCTACAGACCAAGCCAGAGATGATTTTCATTAAGATGTTGAATTATTATGCTTTTCAGAGTATGAAAAGCGTTTTAATTATCACGTTTGGACCATAGGTTGAACATTTGACTTTCAGAGAAATTCGCGTTCAATACTACTACTCGTTTAAAAATCATTTTCTTTACAGACCAAGCCAGAGATGATTTCCTTAAAATGTTGAATTATTATGCTTTTCACGGCTTGAAAAGATTTTTAATTATCACATTTAGACCGTAGGAATAAAACTTGAGTTTTCGAGAAGTTCGCATTCTATGCGAAACGTATTTTGTTTACAGACCAAGCCAGAGATGATTTTAATTAAGATGTAGAATTATTATGCTTTTCAGAGCCATAAAATCTATTTAATTAGCACCTTTGGACTATAGGCTGAACACTTGACTTTTAGAGAAATTCGCGTTCAACTCGTTTGAAACTCGTTTTCTCCGCAGACCAGGCCTGAGATGATTTTTCTTAAAATGTTGAATTATTTTGCTTTTCATGGCCTGAAGAGAGTTTTAATTATCACATTTCGACTATAGGATCAAAACTGGATTTTTAAGAAATTCGTGTCCAATGCTGGTACTCGTTTGAAACTCTTTTCCTCTACAGACCAAGCCAGAGATGATTTTCCTTAAAATGTTGAATTATTATGCTTTTCACGGCCTGAAAAGCGTTTTAATTATCACATTTCGACTATAAGATCAAAACTTGATTTTTCGAGAGATTCACGTTTAATGATAGCACTTGTTTGAAACTCATTTTCTCTACAGACCCAGCCAGAGATGATTTCCGTTAAAATTTTGAATTATTATGCTCTTCACGGCCTGAAAAACGTTTTAATTATCATATTTCGACTATAGGATCAAAACTTGATTTTTCGAGATATTAACGTTACATGCTAGTACTCGTTTGAAACTCGTTTTCTCTACAGACCAAGCCAGAGATGATTTTCCGTAGAATGTTGAATTATTATGTTTTTCACGGCCTCAAAAGCGTTTTAATTATCACATTTCGACTATAGGATCAAAACTTGATTTTTCAAGAAATTAGTGAACAATGCTATTACTCGTTTGAAAGGAATTTTCTCTACAGACCAAGCTAGAGGTGATTTCCCATAAAATATTGAATTATTATGCTCTTCACGGCTTGAAAAGCGTTTTAATTATCACATTTAGACCATATGTTCAAAACTTGAGTTCTCGATAAATTCGCGTTCAGTGCTAATACTTGTTTGAAACTTATTTTCTTTACAGACCAAGCCATAGATGATTTTCATTAAGATGTTGAATTATTATGTTTTTCACGGCCTGAAAAGCGTTTTAATTATCATATTTCGACTACAGGATCAACACTTGATTTTTCGAAAAATTAACGTCTAATGCTAATACTGGTTTGAAACTCATTTTCTCTACAGACCAAGCCAGAGATGATTTTAATTAAGATGTAGAATTATTATGCTTTTCAGAGGCATAAAAGCTATTTAATTAGCACATTTGGACTATAGGCTGAACACTTGACTTTTAGAGAAATTCGCGTTCAACTCGTTTGAAACTCGTTTTCTCCGCAGACCAGGCCTGAGATGATTTTTCTTAAAATGTTGAATTATTTTGCTTTTCACGGCCTGGAAAGAGTTTTAATTATCACTTTTCGACTATAGGATCAAAACTTGATTTTTCAAGAAATTAGTGTCCAATGCTATTACTCGTTTGAATCGAATTTTCTCTACAGACCATGCTAGAGGTGATTTCGTTTAAAATGTTGAATTATTATGCTTTTCACTGGCTGAAAAGCGTTTTAATTATCACATTTAGACCATATGTTCAAAACTTGAGTTCTCGATAAATTCGCGTTCAGTGCTAATACTTGTTTGAAACTTATTTTCTTTACAGACCAAGCCAGAGATGATTTTCTTTAAAATGTTGAATTATTTTGCTTTTCACTGCCTGAAAAGTGTTTTAATTATAACATTCAGACTATAGGATCAGAACTTGGATTTTCGAGAAATTCGCGTTCAATGCTGGTACTCGTTTGAAACTCATTTTCTCTACAGACCAAGCCAGAGATGATTTTCCTTAAAATATTGAATTATTATGCTTTTGACGGCCTGAAAAGCGTTTTAAATATCACATTTAGACCATATGTTCAAAACTTGATTTTCAAGAAATTAATGTCCAATGCTAGTTCTCGTTAGAAACTCATTTTCTCTACAGACCAAGCCAGAGATGATTTTCCTTAAAATATTGAATTAATATGCTTTTCACGGCCTGAAAAGTGTTTAAGTTATTACATTTCTACTCTAGGATCAAAACTTGATTTTTCAAGAAATTACTGTCCAATGCTAGTACTCTTTTGAAACTCATTTTTTCTACAGACCAAGCTAGAGATGATTTTCCTTAAAATGTTGAACTATTATGCTTTTCACGGCCTGAAAAGATTTTTAATTATCACATTTAGACCATAGGATTAAAACTTGAGTTTTCGAGAAGTTCGCATTCTATGCGAAACGTATTTTCTTTACAGACGTAGCCAGAAATGATTTTAATTAAGATGTAGAATTATTATGCTTTTCAGAGCCATAAAAGCTATTTAATTAGCACATTTGGACTATAGGCTGAACACTTGACTTTTAGAGAAATTCGCGTTCAATGCTACTACTCGTTTGAAACTCGTTTTCTCCGCAGACAAGGCCTGAGATGATTTTTCTTAAAATGTTGAATTATTTTGCTTTTCACGGCCTGAAAAGAGTTTAAATTATTACATTTCGACTACAGGATCAACACTTGATTTTTCGAAAAATTAACGTCTAATGCTAATACTGGTTTGAAACTCATTTTCTCTACAGACCAAGCCAGAGATGATTTTCTTTAAAATGTTGAATTATTTTGCTTTTCACGGCCTGAAAAGCTTTTAAATTATCACATTTCGACTATAGGATCAAAACTTGATCTTTCAAGAAATTCTTCTACAATGCTAGTACTCGTTTGAAACTCTATTCCTCTACAGACCAAGCGAGAGACGATTATCCTTAAAATGTTGAATTATTATGCTTTTCACAGTTTGAAAAGCGTTTTAATCATCACATTTCGACTATAGGATAAAAAATTGATATTTCCAGAAATTCACGTTTAATGCTAGTACTTGTTTGAATCTCATTTTCTCTACAGACCAAGCCAGATATGATTTTCCTTAAAATGCTGAATTATTATGCATTTCAGAGCCTGAATGGAGTTCTATTATCACATTTCGACCAAAACTTGATCTTTCAAGAAATTACTGTCCAATGCTCGTATTTTTTGAAACTCATTTTCTCTACAGACCAAGCTAGAGATGATTTTCCTTAAAATGTTGAATTATTATGCATTTCACGGCCTGAAAAGCGTTTTAATTATCACATTTAGCCATAGGATCAAAACTTGAGTTTTCGAGAAATTCGCGTTCAACTCGTTTGAAACTCGTTTTCTCCGCAGTTCGAAAAGCGTTTTAATGATCACATTTCGACTATAGGATCGAAATTTGATTTTTCGAGAAATTCACGTTTAATGCTAGTACTTGTTTGAAACTCCTTTTCTCTACAGACCAAGCCAGAGATGATTTTCATTAAGATGTTGAATTATTATGCTTTTCAGAGTATGAAAAGCGTTTTAATTATCACGTTTGGACCATAGGTTGAACATTTGACTTTCAGAGAAATTCGCGTTCAATACTACTACTCGTTTAAAAATCATTTTCTTTACAGACCAAGCCAGAGATGATTTTCCTTAAAATGTTGAATTATTATGCTTTTCACGGCCTGAAAAGCGTTTTAATGATCACATTTCGACTATAGGATCGAAATTTGATTTTTCGAGAAATTCACGTTTAATGCTAGTACTTGTTTGAAACTCCTTTTCTCTACAGACCAAGCCAGAGATGATTTTCATTAAGATGTTGAATTATTATGCTTTTCAGAGTATGAAAAGCGTTTTAATTATCACGTTTGGACCATAGGTTGAACATTTGACTTTCAGAGAAATTCGCGTTCAATACTACTACTCGTTTAAAAATCATTTTCTTTACAGACCAAGCCAGAGATGATTTCCTTAAAATGTTGAATTATTATGCTTTTCACGGCTTGAAAAGATTTTTAATTATCACATTTAGACCGTAGGAATAAAACTTGTGTTTTCGAGAAGTTCGCATTCTATGCGAAACGTATTTTGTTTACAGACCAAGCCAGAGATGATTTTAATTAAGATGTAGAATTATTATGCTTTTCAGAGCCATAAAATCTATTTAATTAGCACCTTTGGACTATAGGCTGAACACTTGACTTTTAGAGAAATTCGCGTTCAACTCGTTTGAAACTCGTTTTCTCCGCAGACCAGGCCTGAGATGATTTTTCTTAAAAAGTTGAATTATTTTGCTTTTCATGGCCTGAAAAGAGTTTTAATTATCACATTTCGACTATAGGATCAAAACTGGATTTTTAAGAAATTCGTGTCCAATGCTGGTACTCGTTTGAAACTCTTTTCCTCTACAGACCAAGCCAGAGATGATTTTCCTTAAAATGTTGAATTATTATGCTTTTCACGGCCTGAAAAGCGTTTTAATTATCACATTTCGACTATAAGATCAAAACTTGATTTTTCGAGAGATTCACGTTTAATGATAGCACTTGTTTGAAACTCATTTTCTCTACAGACCCAGCCAGAGATGATTTCCGTTAAAATTTTGAATTATTATGCTCTTCACGGCCTGAAAAACGTTTTAATTATCATATTTCGACTATAGGATCAAAACTTGATTTTTCGAGATATTAACGTTACATGCTAGTACTCGTTTGAAACTCGTTTTCTCTACAGACCAAGCCAGAGATGATTTTCCGTAGAATGTTGAATTATTATGTTTTTCACGGCCTCAAAAGCGTTTTAATTATCACATTTCGACTATAGGATCAAAACTTGATTTTTCAAGAAATTAGTGAACAATGCTATTACTCGTTTGAAAGGAATTTTCTCTACAGACCAAGCTAGAGGTGATTTCCCATAAAATATTGAATTATTATGCTCTTCACGGCTTGAAAAGCGTTTTAATTATCACATTTAGACCATATGTTCAAAACTTGAGTTCTCGATAAATTCGCGTTCAGTGCTAATACTTGTTTGAAACTTATTTTCTTTACAGACCAAGCCATAGATGATTTTCATTAAGATGTTGAATTATTATGTTTTTCACGGCCTGAAAAGCGTTTTAATTATCATATTTCGACTACAGGATCAACACTTGATTTTTCGAAAAATTAACGTCTAATGCTAATACTGGTTTGAAACTCATTTTCTCTACAGACCAAGCCAGAGATGATTTTTCTTAAAATATTGAATTATTATGCTTTTGACGGCCTGAAAAGTGTTTTAATTAACACATTTGGACTATAGGATCAAAACTTGATTTTTTAAGAAACTAGTGTCCAATGCTTTTCCTCGTTTGAAATCTAGATCAAGCCAGAGATGATTATCCTTAAAATGTTGTAATATTATGCTTTTCACGGCCTGAAAAGCGTTTTAAATATTACATTTAGACCATGTGTTCAAGACTTGATTTTTCAAGAAATTAGTGTCCAATGCTATTACTCGTTTGAAACTCTTTTCCTCTACACACCAAGCCAGAGATGATTTCCCTTAAAATGTTGAATTATTATGCTTTTCACTGCCTGAAAAGCGTTTTAGTTATCACATTTAGACCATATGTTCAAAACGTGAGTTCTCGATAATTTCGCGTTCAGTGCTAATACTTGTTTGAAACTTATTTTCTTTACAGACCAAGCCAGAGATGATTTTCTTTAAAAATTGAATTATTTTGCTTTTCTCGGCCTGAAAAGCGTTTTAATTATTACATTTCGACTATAGGATCAAAACTTGATTTGTCGAGAAATTCACGTTTAATGCTAGTACTTGTTTGAAACTCATTTTCTCTACAGACCAAGCCAGAGATGATTTTCCTTAAAATGCTGAATTATTATGTATTTCAGAGCCTGAATGGAGTTCTATTATCACATTTCGACCAAAACTTGATCTTTCAAGAAATTACTGTTCAATGCTTCTTAACATTTGAGACTCATTTTCTTTACAGACCAAGCCAGAGATGATTTTCCTTAAAATGTTGAATTATTATGCTTTTCACAGTTCGAAAAGCGTTTTAATGATCACATATCGACTACTGGATCAAAACTTGATTTTTCGAGAAATGCACGTTTAATGCTAGTACTTGTTTGAAACTCCTTTTCTCTACAGACCAAGCCAGAGATGATTTTCATTAAGATGTTGAATTATTATGCTTTTCAGATTATGAAAAGCGTTTTAATTATCACGTTTGGACTATAGGTTGAACATTTGACTTTCAGAGAAATTCGCGTTCAATACTACTACTCGTTTAAAAATCATTTTCTTTACAGACCAAGCCAGAGATGATTTTCCTTAAAATGTTGAACTATTATGCTTTTCACGGCCTGAAAAGATTTTTAATTATCACATTTAGACCATAGGAACAAAACTTGAGTTTTCGAGAAGTTCGCATTCTATGCGAAACGTATTTTCTTTACAGACCAAGCCAGAGATGATTTTAATTAAGATGTAGAATTATTATGCTTTTCAGAGGCATAAAAGCTATTTAATTAGCACATTTGGACTATAGGCTGAACACTTGACTTTTAGAGAAATTCGCGTTCAACTCGTTTGAAACTCGTTTTCTCCGCAGACCAGGCCTGAGATGATTTTTCTTAAAATGTTGAATTATTTTGCTTTTCACGGCCTGGAAAGAGTTTTAATTATCACTTTTCGACTATAGGATCAAAACTTGATTTTTCAAGAAATTAGTGTCCAATGCTATTACTCGTTTGAAACGAATTTTCTCTACAGACCATGCTAGAGGTGATTTCGTTTAAAATGTTGAATTATTATGCTTTTCACGGGCTGAAAAGCGTTTTAATTATCACATTTAGACCATATGTTCAAAACTTGAGTTCTCGATAAATTCGCGTTCAGTGCTAATACTTGTTTGAAACTTATTTTCTTTACAGACCAAGCCAGAGATGATTTTCTTTAAAATGTTGAATTATTTTGCTTTTCACTGCCTGAAAAGCGTTTTAATTATAACATTCAGACTATAGGATCAGAGCTTGGATTTTCGAGAAATTCGCGTTCAATGCTGGTACTCGTTTGAAACTCATTTTCTCTACAGACCAAGCCAGAGATGATTTTCCTTAAAATATTGAATTATTATGCTTTTGACGGCCTGAAAAATGTTTTAATTATCACATTTGGACTATAGGATCAAAACCTGATTTTTTAAGAAACTAGTGTCCAATGTTTTTACTCGTTTGATATCTAGACCAAGCCAGAGATGATTATCCTTAAAATGTTGAAATATTATGCTTTTCACGGTCTGAAAAGCGTTTTAAATATCACATTTAGACCATATGTTCCAAACTTGATTTTCAAGAAATTAATGTCCAATGCTAGTTCTCGTTAGAAACTCATTTTGTCTACAGACCAAGCCAGAGATGATTTTCCTTAAAATATTGAATTAATATGCTTTTCACGGCCTGAAAAGTGTTTAAGTTATTACATTTCTACTCTAGGATCAAAACTTGATTTTTCAAGAAACTAGTGTCCAATGCTTGTACTCGTTTGAAACTCATTTCCTCTACAGACCAAGCCAGATATGATTTTCCTTAAAATGTTGAATTATTATGCTTTTCACTGCCTGAAAAGCGTTTTAATTATCACATTTCGACTATAGGTTCAAAACTTGATTTTTCAAGAAATTACTGTCCAATGCTAGTACTCTTTTGAAACTCATTTTTTCTACAGACCAAGCTAGAGATGATTTTCCTTAAAATGTTGAACTATTATGCTTTTCACGGCCTGAAAAGATTTTTAATTATCACATTTAGACCATAGGATTAAAACTTGAGTTTTCGAGAAGTTCGCATTCTATGCGAAACGTATTTTCTTTACAGACCTAGCCAGAAATGATTTTAATTAAGATGTAGAATTATTATGCTTTTCAGAGCCATAAAAGCTATTTAATTAGCACATTTGGACTATAGGCTGAACACTTGACTTTTAGAGAAATTCGCGTTCAACTCGTTTGAAACTCGTTTTCTCCGCAGACCAGGCCTGAGATGATTTTTCTTAAAATGTTGAATTATTTTGCTTTTCATGGCCTGAAAAGAGTTTTAATTATCACATTTCGACTATAGGATCAAAACTGGATTTTTAAGAAATTCGTGTCCAATGCTGGTACTCGTTTGAAACTCTTTTCCTCTACAGACCAAGCCAGAGATGATTTTCCTTAAAATGTTGAATTATTATGCTTTTCACGGCCTGAAAAGCGTTTTAATTATCACATTTCGACTATAAGATCAAAACTTGATTTTTCGAGAGATTCACGTTTAATGATAGCACTTGTTTGAAACTCATTTTCTCTACAGACCCAGCCAGAGATGATTTCCGTTAAAATTTTGAATTATTATGCTCTTCACGGCCTGAAAAACGTTTTAATTATCATATTTCGACTATAGGATCAAAACTTGATTTTTCGAGATATTAACGTTACATGCTAGTACTCGTTTGAAACTCGTTTTCTCTACAGACCAAGCCAGAGATGATTTTCCGTAGAATGTTGAATTATTATGTTTTTCACGGCCTCAAAAGCGTTTTAATTATCACATTTCGACTATAGGATCAAAACTTGATTTTTCAAGAAATTAGTGAACAATGCTATTACTCGTTTGAAAGGAATTTTCTCTACAGACCAAGCTAGAGGTGATTTCCCATAAAATATTGAATTATTATGCTCTTCACGGCTTGAAAAGCGTTTTAATTATCACATTTAGACCATATGTTCAAAACTTGAGTTCTCGATAAATTCGCGTTCAGTGCTAATACTTGTTTGAAACTTATTTTCTTTACAGACCAAGCCATAGATGATTTTCATTAAGATGTTGAATTATTATGTTTTTCACGGCCTGAAAAGCGTTTTAATTATCATACTTCGACTACAGGATCAACACTTGATTTTTCGAAAAATTAACGTCTAATGCTAATACTGGTTTGAAACTCATTTTCTCTACAGACCAAGCCAGAGATGATTTTTCTTAAAATATTGAATTATTATGCTTTTGACGGCCTGAAAAGTGTTTTAATTAACACATTTGGACTATAGGATCAAAACTTGATTTTTTAAGAAACTAGTGTCCAATGCTTTTCCTCGTTTGAAATCTAGATCAAGCCAGAGATGATTATCCTTAAAATGTTGTAATATTATGCTTTTCACGGCCTGAAAAGCGTTTTAAATATTACATTTAGACCATGTGTTCAAGACTTGATTTTTCAAGAAATTAGTGTCCAATGCTATTACTCGTTTGAAACTCTTTTCCTCTACACACCAAGCCAGAGATGATTTCCCTTAAAATGTTGAATTATTATGCTTTTCACTGCCTGAAAAGCGTTTTAGTTATCACATTTTGACCATATGTTCAAAACGTGAGTTCTCGATAATTTCGCGTTCAGTGCTAATACTTGTTTGAAACTTATTTTCTTTACAGACCAAGCCAGAGATGATTTTCTTTAAAAATTGAATTATTTTGCTTTTCTCGGCCTGAAAAGCGTTTTAATTATTACATTTCGACTATAGGATCAAAACTTGATTTGTCGAGAAATTCACGTTTAATGCTAGTACTTGTTTGAAACTCATTTTCTCTACAGACCAAGCCAGAGATGATTTTCCTTAAAATGCTGAATTATTATGTATTTCAGAGCCTGAATGGAGTTCTATTATCACATTTCGACCAAAACTTGATCTTTCAAGAAATTACTGTTCAATGCTTCTTAACATTTGAGACTCATTTTCTTTACAGACCAAGCCAGAGATGATTTTCCTTAAAATGTTGAATTATTATGCTTTTCACAGTTCGAAAAGCGTTTTAATGATCACATATCGACTACTGGATCAAAACTTGATTTTTCGAGAAATGCACGTTTAATGCTAGTACTTGTTTGAAACTCCTTTTCTCTACAGACCAAGCCAGAGATGATTTTCATTAAGATGTTGAATTATTATGCTTTTCAGATTATGAAAAGCGTTTTAATTATCACGTTTGGACTATAGGTTGAACATTTGACTTTCAGAGAAATTCGCGTTCAATACTACTACTCGTTTAAAAATCATTTTCTTTACAGACCAAGCCAGAGATGATTTTCCTTAAAATGTTGAACTATTATGCTTTTCACGGCCTGAAAAGATTTTTAATTATCACATTTAGACCATAGGATCAAAACTTGAGTTTTCGAGAAGTTCGCATTCTATGCGAAACGTATTTTCTTTACAGACCAAGCCAGAGATGATTTTAATTAAGATGTAGAATTATTATCCTTTTCAGAGGCATAAAAGCTATTTAATTAGCACATTTGGACTATAGGCTGAACACTTGACTTTTAAAGAAATTCCCGTTCAACTCGTTTGAAACTCGTTTTCTCCGCAGACCAGGCCTGAGATGATTTTTCTTAAAATGTTGAATTATTTTGCTTTTCACGGCCTGGAAAGAGTTTTAATTATCACTTTTCGACTATAGGATCAAAACTTGATTTTTCAAGAAATTAGTGTCCAATGCTATTACTCGTTTGAAACGAATTTTCTCTACAGACCATGCTAGAGGTGATTTCGTTTAAAATGTTGAATTATTATGCTTTTCACGGGCTGAAAAGCGTTTTAATTATCACATTTAGACCATATGTTCAAAACTTGAGTTCTCGATAAATTCGCGTTCAGTGCTAATACTTGTTTGAAACTTATTTTCTTTACAGACCAAGCCAGAGATGATTTTCTTTAAAATGTTGAATTATTTTGCTTTTCACTGCCTGAAAAGCGTTTTAATTATAACATTCAGACTATAGGATCAGAACTTGGATTTTCGAGAAATTCGCGTTCAATGCTGGTACTCGTTTGAAACTCATTTTCTCTACAGACCAAGCCAGAGATGATTTTCCTTAAAATATTGAATTATTATGCTTTTGACGGCCTGAAAAATGTTTTAATTATCACATTTGGACTATAGGATCAAAACTTGATTTTTTAAGAAACTAGTGTCCAATGTTTTTACTCGTTTGATATCTAGACCAAGCCAGAGATGATTATCCTTAAAATGTTGAAATATTATGCTTTTCACGGTCTGAAAAGCGTTTTAAATATCACATTTAGACCATATGTTCAAAACTTGATTTTCAAGAAATTAATGTCCAATGCTAGTTCTCGTTAGAAACTCATTTTCTCTACAGACCAAGCCAGAGATGATTTTCCTTAAAATATTGAATTAATATGCTTTTCACGGCCTGAAAAGTGTTTAAGTTATTACATTTCTACTCTAGGATCAAAACTTGATTTTTCAAGAAACTAGTGTCCAATGCTTGTACTCGTTTGAAACTCATTTCCTCTACAGACCAAGCCAGATATGATTTTCCTTAAAATGTTGAATTATTATGCTTTTCAAGGCCTGAAAAGCGTTTTAATTATCACATTTCGACTATAGGTTCAAAACTTGATTTTTCAAGAAATTACTGTCCAATGCTAGTACTCTTTTGAAACTCATTTTTTCTACAGACCAAGCTAGAGATGATTTTCCTTAAAATGTTGAACTATTATGCTTTTCACGGCCTGAAAAGATTTTTAATTATCACATTTAGACCATAGGATTAAAACTTGAGTTTTCGAGAAGTTCGCATTCTATGCGAAACGTATTTTCTTTACAGACCTAGCCAGAAATGATTTTAATTAAGATGTAGAATTATTATGCTTTTCAGAGCCATAAAAGCTATTTAATTAGCACATTTGGACTATAGGCTGAACACTTGACTTTTAGAGAAATTCGCGTTCAATGCTACTACTCGTTTGAAACTCGTTTTCTCCGCAGACAAGGCCTGAGATGATTTTTCTTAAAATGTTGAATTATTTTGCTTTTCACGGCCTGAAAAGAATTTAAATTATCACATTTCGACTATAGGATCAAAACTTGATCTTTCAAGAAATTCTTCTACAATGCTAGTACTCGTTTGAAACTCTTTTCCTCTACAGACCAAGCGAGAGACGATCATCCTTAAAATGTTGAATTATTATGCTTTTCACAGTTTGAAAAGCGTTTTAATCATCACATTTCGACTATAGGATCAAAAAATTGATATTTCGAGAAATTCACGTTTAATGCTAGTACTTGTTTGAATCTCATTTTCTCTACAGACCAAGCCAGAGATGATTTTCCTTAAAATGCTGAATTATTATGCATTTCAGAGCCTGAATGGATTTCTATTATCACATTTCGACCAAAACTTGATCTTTCAAGAAATTACTGTCCAATGCTCGTATTTTTTGAAACTCATTTTCTCTACAGACCAAGCTAGAGATGATTTTCCTTAAAATGTTGAATTATTATGCATTTCACGGCCTGAAAAGCGTTTTAATTATCACATTTAGCCATAGGATCAAAACTTGAGTTTTCGTGAAATTCGCGTTCAACTCGTTTGAAACTCGTTTTCTCCACAGTTCGAAAAGCGTTTTAATGATCACATTTCGACTATAGGATCGAAATTTGATTTTTCGAGAAATTCACGTTTAATGCTAGTACTTGTTTGAAACTCCTTTTCTCTACAGACCAAGCCAGAGATGATTTTCATTAAGATGTTGAATTATTATGCTTTTCAGAGTATGAAAAGCGTTTTAATTATCACGTTTGGACCATAGGTTGAACATTTGACTTTCAGAGAAATTCGCGTTCAATACTACTACTCGTTTAAAAATCATTTTCTTTACAGACCAAGCCAGAGATGATTTTCCTTAAAATGTTGAATTATTATGCTTTTCACGGCCTGAAAAGCGTTTTAATGATCACATTTCGACTATAGGATCGAAATTTGATTTTTCGAGAAATTCACGTTTAATGCTAGTACTTGTTTGAAACTCCTTTTCTCTACAGACCAAGCCAGAGATGATTTTCATTAAGATGTTGAATTATTATGCTTTTCAGAGTATGAAAAGCGTTTTAATTATCACGTTTGGACCATAGGTTGAACATTTGACTTTCAGAGAAATTCGCGTTCAATACTACTACTCGTTTAAAAATCATTTTCTTTACAGACCAAGCCAGAGATGATTTCCTTAAAATGTTGAATTATTATGCTTTTCACGGCCTGAAAAGATTTTTAATTATCACATTTAGACCGTAGGAATAAAACTTGAGTTTTCGAGAAGTTCTAATTCTATGCGAAACGTATTTTGTTTACAGACCAAGCCAGAGATGATTTTAATTAAGATGTAGAATTATTATGCTTTTCAGAGCCATAAAATCTATTTAATTAGCACCTTTGGACTACAGGCTGAACACTTGACTTTTAGAGAAATTCGCGTTCAACTCGTTTGAAACTCGTTTTCTCCGCAGACCAGGCCTGAGATGATTTTTCTTAAAATGTTGAATTATTTTGCTTTTCATGGCCTGAAAAGAGTTTTAATTATCACATTTCGACTATAGGATCAAAACTGGATTTTTAAGAAATTCGTGTCCAATGCTGGTACTCGTTTGAAACTCTTTTCCTCAACAGACCAAGCCAGAGATGATTTTCCTTAAAATGTTGAATTATTATGCTTTTCACGGCCTGAAAAGCGTTTTAATTATCACATTTCGAATACAAGATCAAAACTTGATTTTTCGAGTGATTCACGTTTAATGATAGTACTTGTTTGAAACTCATTTTCTCTACAGACCCAGCCAGAGATGATTTCCGTTAAAATTTCGAATTATTATGCTCTTCACGGCCTGAAAAACGTTTTAATTATCATATTTCGACAATAGGATCAAAACTTGATTTTTCGAGATATTAACGTTACATGCTAGTACTCGTTTGAAGCTCGTTTTCTCTACAGACCAAGCCAGAGATGATTTTCCGTAGAATGTTGAATTATTATGTTTTTCACGGCCTCAAAAGCGTTTTAATTATCACATTTCGACTATAGGATCAAAACTTGATTTTTCAAGAAATTAGTGAACAATGCTATTACTCGTTTGAAAGGAATTTTCTCTACAGACCAAGCTAGAGGTGATTTCCCATAAAATATTGAATTATTATGCTCTTCACGGCTTGAAAAGCGTTTTAATTATCACATTTAGACCATATGTTCAAAACTTGAGTTCTCGATAAATTCGCGTTCAGTGCTAATACTTGTTTGAAACTTATTTTCTTTACAGACCAAGCCATAGATGATTTTCCTTAAAATATTGAATTATTATGCTTTTGACGGCCTGAAAAATGTTTTAATTATCACATTTGGACAATAGGATCAAAACCTGATTTTTTAAGAAACTAGTGTCCAATGTTTTTACTCGTTTGATATCTAGACCAAGCCAGAGATGATTATCCTTAAAATGTTGAAATATTATGCTTTTCACGGTCTGAAAAGCGTTTTAAATATCACATTTAGACCATATGTTCCAAACTTGATTTTCAAGAAATTAATGTCCAATGCTAGTTCTCGTTAGAAACTCATTTTCTCTACAGACCAAGCCAGAGATGATTTTCCTTAAAATATTGAATTAATATGCTTTTCACGGCCTGAAAAGTGTTTAAGTTATTACATTTCTACTCTAGGATCAAAACTTGATTTTTCAAGAAACTAGTGTCCAATGCTTGTACTCGTTTGAAACTCATTTCCTCTACAGACCAAGCCAGATATGATTTTCCTTAAAATGTTGAATTATTATGCTTTTCACGGCCTGAAAAGCGTTTTAATTATCACATTTCGACTATAGGTTCAAAACTTGATTTTTCAAGAAATTACTGTCCAATGCTAGTACTCTTTTGAAACTCATTTTTTCTACAGACCAAGCTAGAGATGATTTTCCTTAAAATGTTGAACTATTATGCTTTTCACGGCCTGAAAAGATTTTTAATTATCACATTTAGACCATAGGATTAAAACTTGAGTTTTCGAGAAGTTCGCATTCTATGCGAAACGTATTTTCTTTACAGACCTAGCCAGAAATGATTTTAATTAAGATGTAGAATTATTATGCTTTTCAGAGCCATAAAAGCTATTTAATTAGCACATTTGGACTATAGGCTGAACACTTGACTTTTAGAGAAATTCGCGTTCAACTCGTTTGAAACTCGTTTTCTCCGCAGACCAGGCCTGAGATGATTTTTCTTAAAATGTTGAATTATTTTGCTTTTCATGGCCTGAAAAGAGTTTTAATTATCACATTTCGACTATAGGATCAAAACTGGATTTTTAAGAAATTCGTGTACAATGCTGGTACTCGTTTGAAACTCTTTTCCTCTACAGACCAAGCCAGAGATGATTTTCCTTAAAATGTTGAATTATTATGCTTTTCACGGCCTGAAAAGCGTTTTAATTATCACATTTCGACTATAAGATCAAAACTTGATTTTTCGAGAGATTCACGTTTAATGATAGCACTTGTTTGAAACTCATTTTCTCTACAGACCCAGCCAGAGATGATTTCCGTTAAAATTTTGAATTATTATGCTCTTCACGGCCTGAAAAACGTTTTAATTATCATATTTCGACTATAGGATCAAAACTTGATTTTTCGAGATATTAACGTTACATGCTAGTACTCGTTTGAAACTCGTTTTCTCTACAGACCAAGCCAGAGATGATTTTCCGTAGAATGTTGAATTATTATGTTTTTCACGGCCTCAAAAGCGTTTTAATTATCACATTTCGACTATAGGATCAAAACTTGATTTTTCAAGAAATTAGTGAACAATGCTATTACTCGTTTGAAAGGAATTTTCTCTACAGACCAAGCTAGAGGTGATTTCCCATAAAATATTGAATTATTATGCTCTTCACGGCTTGAAAAGCGTTTTAATTATCACATTTAGACCATATGTTCAAAACTTGAGTTCTCGATAAATTCGCGTTCAGTGCTAATACTTGTTTGAAACTTATTTTCTTTACAGACCAAGCCATAGATGATTTTCATTAAGATGTTGAATTATTATGTTTTTCACGGCCTGAAAAGCGTTTTAATTATCATATTTCGACTACAGGATCAACACTTGATTTTTCGAAAAATTAACGTCTAATGCTAATACTGGTTTGAAACTCATTTTCTCTACAGACCAAGCCAGAGATGATTTTTCTTAAAATATTGAATTATTATGCTTTTGACGGCCTGAAAAGTG
Organism: Lepisma saccharinum; assembly: GCF_977018435.1. Taxonomy (NCBI): domain Eukaryota; kingdom Metazoa; phylum Arthropoda; class Insecta; order Zygentoma; family Lepismatidae; genus Lepisma; species Lepisma saccharinum. The sequence continues at coordinate 2,319,334 of NW_028142901.1, read as the reverse complement.
TTTTAATTAACACATTTGGACTATAGGATCAAAACTTGATTTTTTAAGAAACTAGTGTCCAATGCTTTTCCTCGTTTGAAATCTAGATCAAGCCAGAGATGATTATCCTTAAAATGTTGTAATATTATGCTTTTCACGGCCTGAAAAGCGTTTTAAATATTACATTTAGACCGTGTGTTCAAGACTTGATTTTTCAAGAAATTTGTGTCCAATGCTATTACTCGTTTGAAACTCTTTTCCTCTACACACCAAGCCAGAGATGATTTCCCTTAAAATGTTGAATTATTATGCTTTTCACTGCCTGAAAAGCGTTTTAGTTATCACATTTTGACCATATGTTCAAAACGTGAGTTCTCGATAATTTCGCGTTCAGTGCTAATACTTGTTTGAAACTTATTTTCTTTACAGACCAAGCCAGAGATGATTTTCTTTAAAAATTGAATTATTTTGCTTTTCTCGGCCTGAAAAGCGTTTTAATTATTACATTTCGACTATAGGATCAAAACTTGATTTGTCGAGAAATTCACGTTTAATGCTAGTACTTGTTTGAAACTCATTTTCTCTACAGACCAAGCCAGAGATGATTTTCCTTAAAATGCTGAATTATTATGTATTTCAGAGCCTGAATGGAGTTCTATTATCACATTTCGACCAAAACTTGATCTTTCAAGAAATTACTGTTCAATGCTTCTTAACATTTGAGACTCATTTTCTTTACAGACCAAGCCAGAGATGATTTTCCTTAAAATGTTGAATTATTATGCTTTTCACAGTTCGAAAAGCGTTTTAATGATCACATATCGACTACTGGATCAAAACTTGATTTTTCGAGAAATGCACGTTTAATGCTAGTACTTGTTTGAAACTCCTTTTCTCTACAGACCAAGCCAGAGATGATTTTCATTAAGATGTTGAATTATTATGCTTTTCAGATTATGAAAAGCGTTTTAATTATCACGTTTGGACTATAGGTTGAACATTTGACTTTCAGAGAAATTCGCGTTCAATACTACTACTCGTTTAAAAATCATTTTCTTTACAGACCAAGCCAGAGATGATTTTCCTTAAAATGTTGAACTATTATGCTTTTCACGGCCTGAAAAGATTTTTAATTATCACATTTAGACCATAGGATCAAAACTTGAGTTTTCGAGAAGTTCGCATTCTATGCGAAACTTATTTTCTTTACAGACCAAGCCAGAGATGATTTTAATTAAGATGTAGAATTATTATCCTTTTCAGAGGCATAAAAGCTATTTAATTAGCACATTTGGACTATAGGCTGAACACTTGACTTTTAAAGAAATTCCCGTTCAACTCGTTTGAAACTCGTTTTCTCCGCAAACCAGGCCTGAGATGATTTTTCTTAAAATGTTGAATTATTTTGCTTTTCACGGCCTGGAAAGAGTTTTAATTATCACTTTTCGACTATAGGATCAAAACTTGATTTTTCAAGAAATTAGTGTCCAATGCTATTACTCGTTTGAAACGAATTTTCTCTACAGACCATGCTAGAGGTGATTTCGTTTAAAATGTTGAATTATTATGCTTTTCACGGGCTGAAAAGCGTTTTAATTATCACATTTAGACCATATGTTCAAAACTTGAGTTCTCGATAAATTCGCGTTCAGTGCTAATACTTGTTTGAAACTTATTTTCTTTACAGACCAAGCCAGAGATGATTTTCTTTAAAATGTTGAATTATTTTGCTTTTCACTGCCTGAAAAGCGTTTTAATTATAACATTCAGACTATAGGATCAGAACTTGGATTTTCGAGAAATTCGCGTTCAATGCTGGTACTCGTTTGAAACTCATTTTCTCTACAGACCAAGCCAGAGATGATTTTCCTTAAAATATTGAATTATTATGCTTTTGACGGCCTGAAAAATGTTTTAATTATCACATTTGGACTATAGGATCAAAACTTGATTTTTTAAGAAACTAGTGTCCAATGTTTTTACTCGTTTGATATCTAGACCAAGCCAGAGATGATTATCCTTAAAATGTTGAAATATTATGCTTTTCACGGTCTGAAAAGCGTTTTAAATATCACATTTAGACCATATGTTCAAAACTTGATTTTCAAGAAATTAATGTCCAATGCTAGTTCTCGTTAGAAACTCATTTTCTCTACAGACCAAGCCAGAGATGATTTTCCTTAAAATATTGAATAAGATGCTTTTCACGGCCTGAAAAGTGTTTAAGTTATTACATTTCTACTCTAGGATCAAAACTTGATTTTTCAAGAAACTAGTGTCCAATGCTTGTACTCGTTTGAAACTCATTTCCTCTACAGACCAAGCCAGATATGATTTTCCTTAAAATGTTGAATTATTATGCTTTTCACGGCCTGAAAAGCGTTTTAATTATCACATTTCGACTATAGGTTCAAAACTTGATTTTTCAAGAAATTACTGTCCAATGCTAGTACTCTTTTGAAACTCATTTTTTCTACAGACCAAGCTAGAGATGATTTTCCTTAAAATGTTGAACTATTATGCTTTTCACGGCCTGAAAAGATTTTTAATTATCACATTTAGACCATAGGATTAAAACTTGAGATTTCGAGAAGTTCGCATTCTATGCGAAACGTATTTTCTTTACAGACCTAGCCAGAAATGATTTTAATTAAGATGTAGAATTATTATGCTTTTCAGAGCCATAAAAGCTATTTAATTAGCACATTTGGACTATAGGCTGAACACTTGACTTTTAGAGAAATTCGCGTTCAATGCTACTACTCGTTTGAAACTCGTTTTCTCCGCAGACAAGGCCTGAGATGATTTTTCTTAAAATGTTGAATTATTTTGCTTTTCACGGCCTGAAAAGAGTTTAAATTATCACATTTCGACTATAGGATCAAAACTTGATCTTTCAAGAAATTCTTCTACAATGCTAGTACTCGTTTGAAACTCTTATCCTCTACAGACCAAGCGAGAGACGATCATCCTTAAAATGTTGAATTATTATGCTTTTCACAGTTTGAAAAGCGTTTTAATCATCACATTTCGACTATAGGATCAAAAAATTGATATTTCGAGAAATTCACGTTTAATGCTAGTACTTGTTTGAATCTCATTTTCTCTACAGACCAAGCCAGAGATGATTTTCCTTAAAATGCTGAATTATTATGCATTTCAGAGCCTGAATGGATTTCTATTATCACATTTCGACCAAAACTTGATCTTTCAAGAAATTACTGTCCAATGCTCGTATTTTTTGAAACTCATTTTCTCTACAGACCAAGCTAGAGATGATTTTCCTTAAAATGTTGAATTATTATGCATTTCACGGCCTGAAAAGCGTTTTAATTATCACATTTAGCCATAGGATCAAAACTTGAGTTTTCGTGAAATTCGCGTTCAACTCGTTTGAAACTCGTTTTCTCCACAGTTCGAAAAGCGTTTTAATGATCACATTTCGACTATAGGATCGAAATTTGATTTTTCGAGAAATTCACGTTTAATGCTAGTACTTGTTTGAAACTCCTTTTCTCTACAGACCAAGCCAGAGATGATTTTCATTAAGATGTTGAATTATTATGCTTTTCAGATTATGAAAAGCGTTTTAATTATCACGTTTGGACTATAGGTTGAACATTTGACTTTCAGAGAAATTCGCGTTCAATACTACTACTCGTTTAAAAATCATTTTCTTTACAGACCAAGCCAGAGATGATTTTACTTAAAATGTTGAATTATTATGCTTTTCACGGCCTGAAAAGCGTTTTAATTATCACATTTCGAATATAGGTTCAAAACTTGATTTTTCAAGAAATTACAGTCCAATGCTAGTACTCTTTTGAAACTCATTTTTTCTACAGACCAAGCTAGAGATGATTTTCCTTAAAATGTTGAACTATTATGCTTTTCACGGCCTGAAGAGATTTTTAATTATCACATTTAGACCATAGGATCAAAACTTGAGTTTTCGAGAAGTTCGCATTCTATGCGAAACGTATTGTCTTTACAGACCAAGCCAGAGATGATTTTAATTAAGATGTAGAATTATTATGCTTTTCAGAGCCATAAAAGCTATTTAATTAGCACATTTGGACTATAGGCTGAACACTTGACTTTTAGAGAAATTCGCGTTCAACTCGTTTGAAACTCGTTTTCTCCGCAGACCAGGCCTGAGATGATTTTTCTTAAAATGTTGAATTATTTTGCTCTTCATGGCCTGAAAAGAGTTTTAATTATCACATTTCGACTATAGGATCAAAACTTGATTTTTAAGAAATTCGTGTCCAATGCTGGTACTCGTTTGAAACTCTTTTCCTCTACAGACCAAGCCAGAGATGATTTTCCTTAAAATGTTGAATTATTATGCTTTTCACGGCCTGAAAAGCGTTTTAATTATCACATTTCGACTATAAGATCAAAACTTGATTTTTCGAGAGATTCACGTTTAATGATAGCACTTGTTTGAAACTCATTTTCTCTACAGACCCAGCCAGAGATGATTTCCGTTAAAATTTTGAATTATTATGCTCTTCACGGCCTGAAAAACGTTTTAATTATCATATTTCGACTATAGGATCAAAACTTGATTTTTCGAGATATTAACGTTACATGTTAGTACTCGTTTGAAACTCGTTTTCTCTACAGACCAAGCCAGAGATGATTTTCCGTATAATGTTGAATTATTATGTTTTTCACGGCCTCAAAAGCGTTTTAATTATCACATTTCGACTATAGGATCAAAACTTGATTTTTTAAGAAACTAGTGTCCAATGCTTTTCCTCGTTTGAAATCTAGATCAAGCCAGAGATGATTATCCTTAAAATGTTGTAATATTATGCTTTTCAAGGCCTGAAAAGCGTTTTAAATATTACATTTAGACCATATGTTCAAGACTTGATTTTTCAAGAAATTAGTGTCCAATGCTATTACTCGTTTGAAACTCTTTTCCTCTACACACCAAGCCAGAAATGATTTCCCTTAAAATGTTGAATTATTTTGCTTTTCTCGGCCTGAAAAGCGTTTTAATTATTACATTTCGACTATAGGATCAAAACTTGATTTGTCGAGAAATTCACGTTTAATGCTAGTACTTGTTTGAAACTCATTTTCTCTACAGACCAAGCCAGAGATGATTTTCCTTAAAATGCTGAATTATTATGCATTTCAGAGCCTGAATGGAGTTCTATTATCACATTTCGACCAAAACTTGATCTTTCAAGAAATTACTGTTCAATGCTTCTTAACATTTGAGACTCATTTTCTTTACAGACCAAGCCAGAGATGATTTTCCTTAAAATGTTGAATTATTATGCTTTTCACGGCCTGAAAAGCGTTTTAATTATCACATTTCGAATATAGGTTCAAAACTTGATTTTTCAAGAAATTACAGTCCAATGCTAGTACTCTTTTGAAACTCATTTTTTCTACAGACCAAGCTAGAGATGATTTTCCTTAAAATGTTGAACTATTATGCTTTTCACGGCCTGAAAAGATTTTTAATTATCACATATAGACCATAGGATCAAAACTTGAGTTTTCGAGAAGTTCGCATTCTATGCGAAACGTATTTTCTTTACAGACCAAGCCAGAGATGATTTTAATTAAGATGTAGAATTATTATGCTTTTCAGAGGCATAAAAGCTATTTAATTAGCACATTTGGACTATAGGCTGAACACTTGACTTTTAGAGAAATTCGCGTTCAACTCGTTTGAAACTCGTTTTCTCCGCAGACCAGGCCTGAGATGATTTTTCTTAAAATGTTGAATTATTTTGCTTTTCACGGCCTGGAAAGAGTTTTAATTATCACTTTTCGACTATAGGATCAAAACTTGATTTTTCAAGAAATTAGTGTCCAATGCTATTACTCGTTTGAAACGAATTTTCTCTACAGACCATGCTAGAGGTGATTTCGTTTAAAATGTTGAATTATTATGCTTTTCACGGGCTGAAAAGCGTTTTAATTATCACATTTAGACCATATGTTCAAAACTTGAGTTCTCGATAAATTCGCGTTCAGTGCTAATACTTGTTTGAAACTTATTTTCTTTACAGACCAAGCCAGAGATGATTTTCTTTAAAATGTTGAATTATTTTGCTTTTCACTGCCTGAAAAGTGTTTTAATTATAACATTCAGACTATAGGATCAGAACTTGGATTTTCGAGAAATTCGCGTTCAATGCTGGTACTCGTTTGAAACTCATTTTCTCTACAGACCAAGCCAGAGATGATTTTCCTTAAAATATTGAATTATTATGCTTTTGACGGCCTGAAAAATGTTTTAATTATCACATTTGGACTATAGGATCAAAACTTGATTTTTTAAGAAACTAGTGTCCAATGTTTTTACTCGTTTGATATCTAGACCAAGCCAGAGATGATTATCCTTAAAATGTTGAAATATTATGCTTTTCACGGTCTGAAAAGCGTTTTAAATATCACATTTAGACCATATGTTCAAAACTTGATTTTCAAGAAATTAATGTCCAATGCTAGTTCTCGTTAGAAACTCATTTTCTCTACAGACCAAGCCAGAGATGATTTTCCTTAAAATATTGAATTAATATGCTTTTCACGGCCTGAAAAGTGTTTAAGTTATTACATTTCTACTCTAGGATCAAAACTTGATTTTTCAAGAAATTACTGTCCAATGCTAGTACTCTTTTGAAACTCATTTTTTCTACAGACCAAGCTAGAGATGATTTTCCTTAAAATGTTGAACTATTATGCTTTTCACGGCCTGAAAAGATTTTTAATTATCACATTTAGACCATAGGATTAAAACTTGAGTTTTCGAGAAGTTCGCATTCTATGCGAAACGTATTTTCTTTACAGACCTAGCCAGAAATGATTTTAATTAAGATGTAGAATTATTATGCTTTTCAGAGCCATAAAAGCTATTTAATTAGCACATTTGGACTATAGGCTGAACACTTGACTTTTAGAGAAATTCGCGTTCAATGCTACTACTCGTTTGAAACTCGTTTTCTCCGCAGACAAGGCCTGAGATGATTTTTCTTAAAATGTTGAATTATTTTGCTTTTCACGGCCTGAAAAGAGTTTAAATTATTACATTTCGACTACAGGATCAACACTTGATTTTTCGAAAAATTAACGTCTAATGCTAATACTGGTTTGAAACTCATTTTCTCTACAGACCAAGCCAGAGATGATTTTCTTTAAAATGTTGAATTATTTTGCTTTTCACGGCCTGAAAAGCGTTTAAATTATCACATTTCGACTATAGGATCAAAACTTGATCTTTCAAGAAATTCTTCTACAATGCTAGTACTCGTTTGAAACTCTTTTCCTCTACAGACCAAGCGAGAGACGATTATCCTTAAAATGTTGAATTATTATGCTTTTCACAGTTTGAAAAGCGTTTTAATCATCACATTTCGACTATAGGATCAAAAAATTGATATTTCGAGAAATTCACGTTTAATGCTAGTACTTGTTTGAATCTCATTTTCTCTACAGACCAAGCCAGAGATGATTTTCCTTAAAATGCTGAATTATTATGCATTTCAGAGCCTGAATGGAGTTCTATTATCACATTTCGACCAAAACTTGATCTTTCAAGAAATTACTGTCCAATGCTCGTATTTTTTGAAACTCATTTTCTCTACAGACCAAGCTAGAGATGATTTTCCTTAAAATGTTGAATTATTATGCATTTCACGGCCTGAAAAGCGTTTTAATTATCACATTTAGCCATAGGACCAAAACTTGAGTTTTCGAGAAATTCGCGTTCAACTCGTTTGAAACTCGTTTTCTCCGCAGTTCGAAAAGCGTTTTAATGATCACATTTCGACTATAGGATCGAAATTTGATTTTTCGAGAAATTCACGTTTAATGCTAGTACTTGTTTGAAACTCCTTTTCTCTACAGACCAAGCCAGAGATGATTTTCATTAAGATGTTGAATTATTATGCTTTTCAGAGTATGAAAAGCGTTTTAATTATCACGTTTGGACCATAGGTTGTACATTTGACTTTCAGAGAAATTCGCGTTCAATACTACTACTCGTTTAAAAATCATTTTCTTTACAGACCAAGCCAGAGATGATTTTCCTTAAAATGTTGAATTATTATGCTTTTCACGGCCTGAAAAGCGTTTTAATGATCACATTTCGACTATAGGATCGAAATTTGATTTTTCGAGAAATTCACGTTTAATGCTAGTACTTGTTTGAAACTCCTTTTCTCTACAGACCAAGCCAGAGATGATTTTCATTAAGATGTTGAATTATTATGCTTTTCAGAGTATGAAAAGCGTTTTAATTATCACGTTTGGACCATAGGTTGAACATTTGACTTTCAGAGAAATTCGCGTTCAATACTACTACTCGTTTAAAAATCATTTTCTTTACAGACCAAGCCAGAGATGATTTCCTTAAAATGTTGAATTATTATGCTTTTCACGGCCTGAAAAGATTTTTAATTATCACATTTAGACCGTAGGAATAAAACTTGAGTTTTCGAGAAGTTCGCATTCTATGCGAAACGTATTTTGTTTACAGACCAAGCCAGAGATGATTTTAATTAAGATGTAGAATTATTATGCTTTTCAGAGCCATAAAATCTATTTAATTAGCACCTTTGGACTATAGGCTGAACACTTGACTTTTAGAGAAATTCGCGTTCAACTCGTTTGAAACTCGTTTTCTCCGCAGACCAGGCCTGAGATGATTTTTCTTAAAATGTTGAATTATTTTGCTTTTCACGGCCTGAAAAGCGTTTTAATTATCACATTTCGACTATAAGATCAAAACTTGATTTTTCGAGAGATTCTCGTTTAATGATAGTACTTGCTTGAAACTCATTTTCTCTACAGACCCAGCCAGAGATGATTTCCGTTAAAATTTCGAATTATTATGCTCTTCACGGCCTGAAAAACGTTTTAATTATCATATTTCGACTATAGAATCAAAACTTGATTTTTCGAGATATTAACGTTACATGCTAGTACTCGTTTGAAGCTCGTTTTCTCTACAGACCAAGCCAGAGATGATTTTCCGTAGAATGTTGAATTATTATGTTTTTCACGGCCTCAAAAGCGTTTTAATTATCACATTTCGACTATAGGATCAAAACTTGATTTTTCAAGAAATTAGTGAACAATGCTATTACTCGTTTGAAAGGAATTTTCTCTACAGACCAAGCTAGAGGTGATTTCCCATAAAATATTGAATTATTATGCTCTTCACGGCTTGAAAAGCGTTTTAATTATCACATTTAGACCATATGTTCAAAACTTGAGTTCTCGATAAATTCGCGTTCAGTGCTAATACTTGTTTGAAACTTATTTTCTTTACAGACCAAGCCATAGATGATTTTCATTAAGATGTTGAATTATTATGTTTTTCACGGCCTGAAAAGCGTTTTAATTATCATATTTCGACTACAGGATCAACACTTGATTTTTCGAAAAATTAACGTCTAATGCTAATACTGGTTTGAAACTCATTTTTTCTACAGACCAAGCCAGATATGATTTTTCTTAAAATATTGAATTATTATGCTTTTGACGGCCTGAAAAGTGTTTTAATTATCACATTTGGACTATAGGATCAAAACTTGATTTTTTAAGAAACTAGTGTCCAATGCTTTTCCTCGTTTGAAATCTAGATCAAGCCAGAGATGATTATCCTTAAAATGTTGTAATATTATGCTTTTCACGGCCTGAAAAGCGTTTTAAATATTACATTTAGACCATATGTTCAAGACTTGATTTTTCAAGAAATTAGTGTCCAATGCTATTACTCGTTTGAAACTCTTTTCCTCTACACACCAAGCCAGAGATGATTTCCCTTAAAATGTTGAATTATTATGCTTTTCACGGCCTGAAAAGCGTTTTAGTTATCACATTTAGACCATATGTTCAAAACTTGAGTTCTCGATAATTTCGCGTTCAGTGCTAATACTTGTTTGAAACTTATTTTCTTTACAGACCAAGCCAGAGATGATTTTCATTAAAAATTGAATTATTTTGCTTTTCTCGGCCTGAAAAGCGTTTTAATTATTACATTTCGACTATAGGATCAAAACTTGATTTGTCGAGAAATTCACGTTTAATGCTAGTACTTGTTTGAAACTCATTTTCTCTACAGACCAAGCCAGAGATGATTTTCCTTAAAATGCTGAATTATTTTGCATTTCAGAGCCTGAATGGAGTTCTATTATCACATTTCGACCAAAACTTGATCTTTCAAGAAATTACTGTTCAATGCTTCTTAACATTTGAGACTCATTTTCTTTACAGACCAAGCCAGAGATGATTTTCCTTAAAATGTTGAATTATTATGCTTTTCACAGTTCGAAAAGCGTTTTAATGATCACATATCGACTACTGGATCAAAACTTGATTTTTCGAGAAATGCACGTTTAATGCTAGTATTTGTTTGAAACTCCTTTTCTCTACAGACCAAGCCAGAGATGATTTTCATTAAGATGTTGAATTATTATGCCTTTCAGATTATGAAAAGCGTTTTAATTATCACGTTTGGACTATAGGTTGAACATTTGACTTTCAGAGAAATTCGCGTTCAATACTACTACTCGTTTAAAAATCATTTTCTTTACAGACCAAGCCAGAGATGATTTTACTTAAAATGTTGAATTATTATGCTTTTCACGGCCTGAAAAGCGTTTTAATTATCACATTTCGAATATAGGTTCAAAACTTGATTTTTCAAGAAATTACAGTCCAATGCTAGTACTCTTTTGAAACTCATTTTTTCTACAGACCAAGCTAGAGATGATTTTCCTTAAAATGTTGAACTATTATGCTTTTCACGGCCTGAAGAGATTTTTAATTATCACATTTAGACCATAGGATCAAAACTTGAGTTTTCGAGAAGTTCGCATTCTATGCGAAACGTATTTTCTTTACAGACCAAGCCAGAGATGATTTTAATTAAGATGTAGAATTATTATGCTTTTCAGAGCCATAAAAGCTATTTAATTAGCACATTTGGACTATAGGCTGAACACTTGACTTTTAGAGAAATTCGCGTTCAACTCGTTTGAAACTCGTTTTCTCCGCAGACCAGGCCTGAGATGATTTTTCTTAAAATGTTGAATTATTTTGCTTTTCACGGCCTGAAAAGAGTTTTAATTATCACTTTTCGACTATAGGATCAAAACTTGATTTTTCAAGAAATTAGTGTCCAATGCTATTACTCGTTTGATATCTAGACCAAGCCAGAGATGATTATCCTTAAAATGTTGAAATATTATGCTTTTCACGGTCTGAAAAGCGTTTTAAATATCACATTTAGACCATATGTTCAAAACTTGAGTTCTCGATAAATTCGCGTTCAGTGCTAATACTTGTTTGAAACTTATTTTCTTTACAGACCAAGCCAGAGATGATTTTCTTTAAAATGTTGAATTATTTTGCTTTTCACTGCCTGAAAAGCGTTTTAATTATAACATTCAGACTATAGGATCAGAACTTGGATTTTCGAGAAATTCGCGTTCAATGCTGGTACTCGTTTGAAACTCATTTTCTCTACAGACCAAGCCAGAGATGATTTTCCTTAAAATATTGAATTATTATGCTTTTGACGGCCTGAAAAATGTTTTAATTATCACATTTGGACTATAGGATCAAAACTTGATTTTTTAAGAAACTAGTGTCCAATGTTTTTACTCGTTTGATATCTAGACCAAGCCAGAGATGATTATCCTTAAAATGTTGAAATATTATTCTTTTCACGGTCTGAAAAGCGTTTTAAATAATACATTTAGACCATATGTTCAAAACTTGATTTTTCAAGAAATTAGTGTCCAATGCTAGTTCTCGTTTGAAACTCATTTTCTCTACAGACCAAGCCAGAGATGATTTTCCTTAAAATATTGAATTATTATGCTTTTGACGACCTGAAAAATGTTTTAATTATCACATTTGGACTATAGGATCAAAACTTGATTTATTAAGAAACTAGTGTCCAATGCTTTTACTCGTTTGATATCTAGACCAAGCCAGAGATGATTATCCTTAAAATGTTGAAATATTATGCTTTTCACGGCCTGAAAAGTGTTTTAATTATTACATTTCTACTCTAGGATCAAAACTTGATTTTTCAAGAAACTAGTGTCCAATGCTTGTACTCGTTTGAAACTCATTCAATCTCTAGACCAAGCCACAGATGATTTACATTAAGATGTTGAATTATTATGCCTTTCAGATCCTTAAAAGCGTTTTAATTATCACATTTGGACTATAGGTTGAACACTTGAGTTTTAGAGAAATTCGCGTTCAATGCTTCTTAACATTTGAGACTCATTTTCCTTACAGACCAAACCAGAGATGATTTTCTTTAAAATGTTGAATTATTTTGCTTTTCACGGCATGAAAAGCGTTTTAATTATCACATTTCGACTACAGGATCAAAACTTGATTTTTCAAGAAATTCGTGTCCAATGCTAGTACTCGTTTCCTCTACAGACCAAGCCAGAGATGATTTTCCTTAAAATGTTGAATTATTATGCTTTTCACGGCCTTTAAAGCGTTTTAATTATCACATTTCGACTATAGGTTCAAAACTTGATTTTTCAAGAAATTACTGTCCAATGCTAGTACTCTTTTGAAACTCATTTTTTCTACAGACCAAGCTAGAGATGATTTTCCTTAAAATGTTGAACTATTATGCTTTTCACGGCCTGAAAAGATTTTTAATTATCACATTTAGACCATAGGATTAAAACTTGAGTTTTCGAGAAGTTCGCATTCTATGCGAAACGTATTTTCTTTACAGACCTAGCCAGAAATGATTTTAATTAAGATGTAGAATTATTATGCTTTTCAGAGCCATAAAAGCTATTTAATTAGCACATTTGGACTATAGGCTGAACACTTGACTTTTAGAGAAATTCGCGTTCAATGCTACTACTCGTTTGAAACTCGTTTTCTCCGCAGACAAGGCCTGAGATGATTTTTCTTAAAATGTTGAATTATTTTGCTTTTCACGGCCTGAAAAGAGTTTTAATTATCACATTTCGACTACAGGATCAACACTTGATTTTTCGAAAAATTAACGTCTAATGCTAATACTGGTTTGAAACTCATTTTCTCTACAGACCAAGCCAGAGATGATTTTCTTTAAAATGTTGAATTATTTTGCTTTTCACGGCCTGAAAAGCGTTTTAATTATCACATTTCGACTATAGGATCAAAACTTGATCTTTCACGAAATTCTTCTACAATGCTAGTACTCGTTTGAAACTCTTTTCCTCTACAGACCAAGCCAGAGATGATTATCCTTAAAATGTTGAATTATTATGGTTTTCACAGTTTGAAAAGCGTTTTAATCATCACATTTCGACTATAGGATCAAAAAATTGATATTTCGAGAAATTCACGTTTAATGCTAGTACTTGTTTGAATCTCATTTTCTCTACAGACCAAGCCAGAGATGATTTTCCTTAAAATGCTGAATTATTATGCATTTCAGAGCCTGAATGGAGTTCTATTATCACATTTCGACCAAAACTTGATCTTTCAAGAAATTACTGTCCAATGCTCGTATTTTTTGAAACTCATTTTCTCTACAGACCAAGCTAGAGATGATTTTCCTTAAAATGTTGAATTATTATGCATTTCACGGCCTGAAAAGCGTTTTAATTATCACATTTAGCCATAGGATCAAAACTTGAGTTTTCGAGAAATTCGCCATCAATGCTAATACTCGTTTGAAACTCCTTTTCTCTACAGACCAAGCCAGAGATGATTTTAATTAAGATGTAGAATTATTATGCTTTTCAGATTATGAAAAGCGTTTTAATTATCACGTTTGGACTATAGGTTGAACATTTGACTTTCAGAGAAATTCGCGTTCAAATACTACTACTCGTTTAAAAATCATTTTCTTTACAGACCAAGCCAGAAATGATTTTCCTTAAAATGTTGAATTATTATGCTTTTCACGGCCTGAAAAGCGTTTTAATTATCACATTTCGACTATAGGTTCAAAACTTGATTTTTCAAGAAATTACTGTCCAATGCTAGTACTCTTTTGAAACTCATTTTTTCTACAGACCAAGCTAGAGATGATTTTCCTTAAAATGTTGAACTATTATGCTTTTCACGGCCTGAAAAGATTTTTAATTATCACATTTAGACCATAGGATCAAAACTTGAGTTTTCGAGAAGTTCGCATTCTATGCGAAACGTATTTTCTTTACAGACCAAGCCAGAGATGATTTTAATTAAGATGTAGAATTATTATGCTTTTCAGAGCCATAAAAGCTATTTAATTAGCACATTTGGACTATACGCTGAACACTTGACTTTTAGAGAAATTCGCGTTCAATGCTACTACTCGTTTGAAACTCGTTTTCTAAGCAGACAAGGCCTGAGATGATTTTTCTTAAAATGTTGAATTATTTTGCTTTTCACGGCCTGAAAAGAGTTTTAATTATCACATTTCGACTACAGGATCAACACTTGATTTTTCGAAAAATTAACGTCTAATGCTAATACTGGTTTGAAACTCATTTTCTCTACAGACCAAGCCAGAGATGATTTTCTTTAAAATGTTGAATTATTTTGCTTTTCACGGCCTGAAAAGCGTTTTAATTATCACATTTCGACTATAGGATCAAAACTTGATCTTTCAAGAAATTCGTGTACAATGCTAGTACTCGTTTGAAACTCTTTTCCTCTACAGACCAAGCCAGAGATGATTTTCCTTAAAATGTTGAATTATTATGCTTTTCACAGTTTGAAAAGCGTTTTAATCATCATATTTCGACTATAGGATCAAAAAATTGATATTTCGAGAAATTCACGTTTAATGCTAGTACTTGTTTGAAACTCATTTTCTCTACAGACCAAGCCAGAGATGATTTTCTTTAAAATGCTGAATTATTATGCATTTCAGAGCCTGAATGGAGTTCTATTATCACATTTCGACCAAAACTTGATCTTTCAAGAAATTACTGTCCAATGCTCGTATTTTTTGAAACTCATTTTCTCTACAGACCAAGCTAGAGATGATTTTCCTTAAAATGTTGAATTATTATGCATTTCACGGCCTGAAAAGCGTTTTAATTTTCACATTTAGCCATAGGATCAAAACTTGAGTTTTCGAGAAATTCGCCATCAATGCTAATACTCGTTTGAAACTCCTTTTCTCTACAGACCAAGCCAGAGATGATTTTAATTAAGATGTAGAATTATTATGCTTTTCAGAGCCATAAAACTATTTTATTATCACATTTTTATTATAGGCTGAACACTTGACTTTTAGAGAAATTCGCGTTCAGTGCTAATACTTGTTTGAAACTTATTTTCTTTACAGACCAAGCCAGAGATGATTTTAATTAAGATGTAGAATTATTATGCTTTTCAGAGCCATAAAAGCTATTTAATTAGCACATTTGGACTATACGCTGAACACTTGACTTTTAGAGAAATTCGCGTTCAATGCAACTACTCGTTTGAAACTCGTTTTCTCCGCAGACAAGGCCTGAGATGATTTTTCTTAAAATGTTGAATTATTTTGCTTTTCACGGCCTGAAAAGAGTTTTAATTATCACATTTCGACTACAGGATCAACACTTGATTTTTCGAAAAATTAACGTCTAATGCTAATACTGGTTTGAAACTCATTTTCTCTACAGACCAAGCCAGAGATGATTTTCTTTAAAATGTTGAATTATTTTGCTTTTCACGGCCTGAAAAGCGTATTAATTATCACATTTCGACTATAGGATCAAAACTTGATCTTTCAAGAAATTCGTGTACAATGCTAGTACTCGTTTGAAACTCTTTTCCTCTACAGACCAAGCCAGAGATGATTTTCCTTAAAATGTTGAATTATTATGCTTTTCACAGTTTGAAAAGCGTTTTAATCATCATATTTCGACTATAGGATCAAAAAATTGATATTTCGAGAAATTCACGTTTAATGCTGGTACTTGTTTGAAACTCATTTTCTCTACAGACCAAGCCAGAGATGATTTTCTTTAAAATGCTGAATTATTATGCATTTCAGAGCCTGAATGGAGTTCTATTATCACATTTCGACCAAAACTTGATCTTTCAAGAAATTACTGTCCAATGCTCGTATTTTTTGAAACTCATTTTCTCTACAGACCAAGCTAGAGATGATTTTCCTTAAAATGTTGAATTATTATGCATTTCACGGCCTGAAAAGCGTTTTAATTATCACATTTAGCCATAGGATCAAAACTTGAGTTTTCGAGAAATTCGCGTTCAACTCGTTTGAAACTCGTTTTCTCCGCAGTTCGAAAAGCGTTTTAATGATCACATTTCGACTATAGGATCGAAATTTGATTTTTCGAGAAATTCACGTTTAATGCTAGTACTTGTTTGAAACTCCTTTTCTCTACAGACCAAGCCAGAGATGATTTTCATTAAGATGTTGAATTATTATGCTTTTCAGAGTATGAAAAGCGTTTTAATTATCACGTTTGGACCATAGGTTGAACATTTGACTTTCAGAGAAATTCGCGTTCAATACTACTACTCGTTTAAAAATCATTTTCTTTACAGACCAAGCCAGAGATGATTTTCCTTAAAATGTTGAATTATTATGCTTTTCACGGCCTGAAAAGCGTTTTAATGATCACATTTCGACTATAGGATCGAAATTTGATTTTTCGAGAAATTCACGTTTAATGCTAGTACTTGTTTGAAACTCCTTTTCTCTACAGACCAAGCCAGAGATGATTTTCATTAAGATGTTGAATTATTATGCTTTTCAGAGTATGAAAAGCGTTTTAATTATCACGTTTGGACCATAGGTTGAACATTTGACTTTCAGAGAAATTCGCGTTCAATACTACTACTCGTTTAAAAATCATTTTCTTTACAGACCAAGCCAGAGATGATTTCCTTAAAATGTTGAATTATTATGCTTTTCACGGCCTGAAAAGATTTTTAATTATCACATTTAGACCGTAGGAATAAAACTTGAGTTTTCGAGAAGTTCGCATTCTATGCGAAACGTATTTTGTTTACAGACCAAGCCAGAGATGATTTTAATTAAGATGTAGAATTATTATGCTTTTCAGAGCCATAAAATCTATTTAATTAGCACCTTTGGACTATAGGCTGAACACTTGACTTTTAGAGAAATTCGCGTTCAACTCGTTTGAAACTCGTTTTCTCCGCAGACCAGGCCTGAGATGATTTTTCTTAAAATGTTGAATTATTTTGCTTTTTACGGCGTGAAAAGCGTTTTAATTATCACATTTCGACTATAAGATCAAAACTTGATTTTTCGAGAGATTCACGTTTAATGATAGTACTTGTTTGAAACTCATTTTCTCTACAGACCCAGCCAGAGATGATTTCCGTTAAAATTTCGAATTATTATGCTCTTCACGGCCTGAAAAACGTTTTAATTATCATATTTCGACTATAGGATCAAAACTTGATTTTTCGAGATATTAACGTTACATGCTAGTACTCGTTTGAAGCTCGTTTTCTCTACAGACCAAGCCAGAGATGATTTTCCGTAGAATGTTGAATTATTATGTTTTTCACGGCCTCAAAAGCGTTTTAATTATCACATTTCGACTATAGGATCAAAACTTGATTTTTCAAGAAATTAGTGAACAATGCTATTACTCGTTTGAAAGGAATTTTCTCTACAGACCAAGCTAGAGGTGATTTCCCATAAAATATTGAATTATTATGCTCTTCACGGCTTGAAAAGCGTTTTAATTATCACATTTAGACCATATGTTCAAAACTTGAGTTCTCGATAAATTCGCGTTCAGTGCTAATACTTGTTTGAAACTTATTTTCTTTAGAGACCAAGCCATAGATGATTTTCATTAAGATGTTGAATTATTATGTTTTTCACGGCCTGAAAAGCGTTTTAATTATCATATTTCGACTACAGGATCAACACTTGATTTTTCGAAAAATTAACGTCTAATGCTAATACTGGTTTGAAACTCATTTTCTCTACAGACCAAGCCAGATATGATTTTTCTTAAAATATTGAATTATTATGCTTTTGACGGCCTGAAAAGTGTTTTAATTATTATATTTGGACTATAGGATCAAAACTTGATTTTTTAAGAAACTAGTGTCCAATGCTTTTCCTCGTTTGAAATCTAGATCAAGCCAGAGATGATTATCCTTAAAATGTTGTAATATTATGCTTTTCACGGCCTGAAAAGCGTTTTAAATATTACATTTAGACCATATGTTCAAGACTTGATTTTTCAAGAAATTAGTGTCCAATGCTATTACTCGTTTGAAACTCTTTTCCTCTACACACCAAGCCAGAGATGATTTCCCTTAAAATGTTGAATTATTATGCTTTTCACGGCCTGAAAAGCGTTTTAGTTATCACATTTAGACCATATGTTCAAAACTTGAGTTCTCGATAATTTCGCGTTCAGTGCTAATACTTGTTTGAAACTTATTTTCTTTACAGACCAAGCCAGAGATGATTTTCTTTAAAAATTGAATTATTTTGCTTTTCTCGGCCTGAAAAGCGTTTTAATTATTACATTTCGACTATAGGATCAAAACTTGATTTGTCGAGAAATTCACGTTTAATGCTAGTACTTGTTTGAAACTCATTTTCTCTACAGACCAAGCCAGAGATGATTTTCCTTAAAATGCTGAATTATTTTGCATTTCAGAGCCTGAATGGAGTTCTATTATCACATTTCGACCAAAACTTGATCTTTCAAGAAATTACTGTTCAATGCTTCTTAACATTTGAGACTCATTTTCTTTACAGACCAAGCCAGAGATGATTTTCCTTAAAATGTTGAATTATTATGCTTTTCACAGTTCGAAAAGCGTTTTAATGATCACATATCGACTACTGGATCAAAACTTGATTTTTCGAGAAATGCACGTTTAATGCTAGTACTTGTTTGAAACTCCTTTTCTCTACAGACCAAGCCAGAGATGATTTTCATTAAGATGTTGAATTATTATGCTTTTCAGATTATGAAAAGCGTTTTAATTATCACGTTTGGACTATAGGTTGAACATTTGACTTTCAGAGAAATTCGCGTTCAATACTACTACTCGTTTAAAAATCATTTTCTTTACAGACCAAGCCAGAGATGATTTTACTTAAAATGTTGAATTATTATGCTTTTCACAGCCTGAAAAGCGTTTTAATTATCACATTTCGAATATAGGTTCAAAAATTGATTTTTCAAGAAATTACAGTCCAATGCTAGTACTCTTTTGAAACTCATTTTTTCTACAGACCAAGCTAGAGATGATTTTCCTTAAAATGTTGAACTATTATGCTTTTCACGGCCTGAAGAGATTTTTAATTATCACATTTAGACCATAGGATCAAAACTTGAGTTTTCGAGAAGTTCGCATTCTATGCGAAACGTATTTTCTTTACAGACCAAGCCAGAGATGATTTTAATTAAGATGTAGAATTATTATGCTTTTCAGAGCCATAAAAGCTATTTAATTAGCACATTTGGACTATAGGCTGAACACTTGACTTTTAGAGAAATTCGCGTTCAACTCGTTTGAAACTCGTTTTCTCCGCAGACCAGGCCTGAGATGATTTTTCTTAAAATGTTGAATTATTTTGCTTTTCACGGCCTGAAAAGAGTTTTAATTATCACTTTTCGACTATAGGATCAAAACTTGATTTTTCAAGAAATTAGTGTCCAATGCTATTACTCGTTTGATATCTAGACCAAGCCAGAGATGATTATCCTTAAAATGTTGAAATATTATGCTTTTCACGGTCTGAAAAGCGTTTTAAATATCACATTTAGACCATATGTTCAAAACTTGAGTTCTCGATAAATTCGCGTTCAGTGCTAATACTTGTTTGAAACTTATTTTCTTTACAGACCAAGCCAGAGATGATTTTCTTTAAAATGTTGAATTATTTTGCTTTTCACTGCCTGAAAAGCGTTTTAATTATAACATTCAGACTATAGGATCAGAACTTGGATTTTCGAGAAATTCGCGTTCAATGCTGGTACTCGTTTGAAACTCATTTTCTCTACAGACCAAGCCAGAGATGATTTTCCTTAAAATATTGAATTATTATGCTTTTGACGGCCTGAAAAATGTTTTAATTATCACATTTGGACTATAGGATCAAAACTTGATTTTTTAAGAAACTAGTGTCCAATGTTTTTACTCGTTTGATATCTAGACCAAGCCAGAGATGATTATCCTTAAAATGTTGAAATATTATTCTTTTCACGGTCTGAAAAGCGTTTTAAATAATACATTTAGACCATATGTTTAAAACTTGATTTTTCAAGAAATTAGTGTCCAATGCTAGTTCTCGTTTGAAACTCATTTTCTCTACAGACCAAGCCAGAGATGATTTTCCTTAAAATATTGAATTATTATGCTTTTGACGGCCTGAAAAATGTTTTAATTATCACATTTGGACTATAGGATCAAAACTTGATTTATTAAGAAACTAGTGTCCAATGCTTTTACTCGTTTGATATCTAGACCAAGCCAGAGATGATTATCCTTAAAATGTTGAAATATTATGCTTTTCACGGCCTGAAAAGTGTTTTAATTATTACATTTCTACTCTAGGATCAAAACTTGATTTTTCAAGAAACTAGTGTCCAATGCTTGTACTCGTTTGAAACTCATTCAATCTCTAGACCAAGCCACAGATGATTTACATTAAGATGTTGAATTATTATGCCTTTCAGATCCTTAAAAGCGTTTTAATTATCACATTTGGACTATAGGTTGAACACTTGAGTTTTAGAGAAATTCGCGTTCAATGCTTCTTAACATTTGAGACTCATTTTCCTTACAGACCAAACCAGAGATGATTTTCTTTAAAATGTTGAATTATTTTGCTTTTCACGGCATGAAAAGCGTTTTAATTATCACATTTCGACTACAGGATCAAAACTTGATTTTTCAAGAAATTCGTGTCCAATGCTAGTACTCGTTTCCTCTACAGACCAAGCCAGAGATGATTTTCCTTAAAATGTTGAATTATTATGCTTTTCACGGCCTTTAAAGCGTTTTAATTATCACATTTCGACTATAGGTTCAAAACTTGATTTTTCAAGAAATTACTGTCCAATGCTAGTACTCTTTTGAAACTCATTTTTTCTACAGACCAAGCTAGAGATGATTTTCCTTAAAATGTTGAACTATTATGCTTTTCACGGCCTGAAAAGATTTTTAATTATCACATTTAGACCATAGGATTAAAACTTGAGTTTTCGAGAAGTTCGCATTCTATGCGAAACGTATTTTCTTTACAGACCTAGCCAGAAATGATTTTAATTAAGATGTAGAATTATTATGCTTTTCAGAGCCATAAAAGCTATTTAATTAGCACATTTGGACTATAGGCTGAACACTTGACTTTTAGAGAAATTCGCGTTCAATGCTACTACTCGTTTGAAACTCGTTTTCTCCGCAGACAAGGCCTGAGATGATTTTTCTTAAAATGTTGAATTATTTTGCTTTTCACGGCCTGAAAAGAGTTTTAATTATCACATTTCGACTACAGGATCAACACTTGATTTTTCGAAAAATTAACGTCTAATGCTAATACTGGTTTGAAACTCATTTTCTCTACAGACCAAGCCAGAGATGATTTTCTTTAAAATGTTGAATTATTTTGCTTTTCACGGCCTGAAAAGCGTTTTAATTATCACATTTCGACTATAGGATCAAAACTTGATCTTTCACGAAATTCTTCTACAATGCTAGTACTCGTTTGAAACTCTTTTCCTCTACAGACCAAGCCAGAGATGATTATCCTTAAAATGTTGAATTATTATGGTTTTCACAGTTTGAAAAGCGTTTTAATCATCACATTTCGACTATAGGATCAAAAAATTGATATTTCGAGAAATTCACGTTTAATGCTAGTACTTGTTTGAATCTCATTTTCTCTACAGACCAAGCCAGAGATTATTTTCCTTAAAATGCTGAATTATTATGCATTTCAGAGCCTGAATGGAGTTCTATTATCACATTTCGACCAAAACTTGATCTTTCAAGAAATTACTGTCCAATGCTCGTATTTTTTGAAACTCATTTTCTCTACAGACCAAGCTAGAGATGATTTTCCTTAAAATGTTGAATTATTATGCATTTCACGGCCTGAAAAGCGTTTTAATTATCACATTTAGCCATAGGATCAAAACTTGAGTTTTCGAGAAATTCGCCATCAATGCTAATACTCGTTTGAAACTCCTTTTCTCTACAGACCAAGCCAGAGATGATTTTCATTAAGATGTTGAATTATTATGCTTTTCAGATTATGAAAAGCGTTTTAATTATCACGTTTGGACTATAGGTTGAACATTTGACTTTCAGAGAAATTCGCGTTCAAATACTACTACTCGTTTAAAAATCATTTTCTTTACAGACCAAGCCAGAAATGATTTTCCTTAAAATGTTGAATTATTATGCTTTTCACGGCCTGAAAAGCGTTTTAATTATCACATTTCGACTATAGGTTCAAAACTTGATTTTTCAAGAAATTACTGTCCAATGCTAGTACTCTTTTGAGACTCATTTTCCTTACAGACCAAACCAGAGATGATTTTCTTTAAAATGTTGAATTATTTTGCTTTTCACGGCATGAAAAGCGTTTTAATTATCACATTTCGACTACAGGATCAAAACTTGATTTTTCAAGAAATTCGTGTCCAATGCTAGTACTCGTTTCCTCTACAGACCAAGCCAGAGATGATTTTCCTTAAAATATTGAATTATTATGCTTTTCACGGCCTTTAAAGCGTTTTAATTATCACATTTCGACTATAGGTTCAAAACTTGATTTTTCAAGAAATTACTGTCCAATGCTAGTACTCTTTTGAAACTCATTTTTTCTACAGACCAAGCTAGAGATGATTTTCCTTAAAATGTTGAACTATTATGCTTTTCACGGCCTGAAAAGATTTTTAATTATCACATTTAGACCATAGGATTAAAACTTGAGTTTTCGAGAAATTCGCCATCAATGCTAATACTCGTTTGAAACTCCTTTTCTCTACAGACCAAGCCAGAGATGATTTTAATTAAGATGTAGAATTATTATGCTTTTCAGAGCCATAAAACTATTTTATTATCACATTTTTATTATAGGCTGAACACTTGACTTTTAGAGAAATTCGCGTTCAGTGCTAATACTTGTTTGAAACTTATTTTCTTTACAGACCAAGCCAGAGATGATTTTAATTAAGATGTAGAATTATTATGCTTTTCAGAGCCATAAATCTATTTAATTAGCACATTTGGACTATACGCTGAACACTTGACTTTTAGAGAAATTCGCGTTCAACGCTACTACTCGTTTGAAACTCGTTTTCTCCGCAGACAAGGCCTGAGATGATTTTTCTTAAAATGTTGAATTATTTTGCTTTTCACGGCCTGAAAAGAGTTTTAATTATCACATTTCGACTACAGGATCAACACTTGATTTTTCGAAAAATTAACGTCTAATGCTAATACTGGTTTGAAACTCATTTTCTCTACAGACCAAGCCAGAGATGATTTTCTTTAAAATGTTGAATTATTTTGCTTTTCACGGCCTGAAAAGCGTTTTAATTATCACATTTCGACTATAGGATCAAAACTTGATCTTTCAAGAAATTCGTGTACAATGCTAGTACTCGTTTGAAACTCTTTTCCTCTACAGACCAAGCCAGAGATGATTTTCCTTAAAATGTTGAATTATTATGCATTTCACGGCCTGAAAAGCGTTTTAATTTTCACATTTAGCCATAGGATCAAAACTTGAGTTTTCGAGAAATTCGCCATCAATGCTAATACTCGTTTGAAACTCCTTTTCTCTACAGACCAAGCCAGAGATGATTTTAATTAAGATGTAGAATTATTATGCTTTTCAGAGCCATAAAACTATTTTATTATCACATTTTTATTATAGGCTGAACACTTGACTTTTAGAGAAATTCGCGTTCAGTGCTAATACTTGTTTGAAACTTATTTTCTTTACAGACCAAGCCAGAGATGATTTTAATTAAGATGTAGAATTATTATGCTTTTCAGAGCCATAAATCTATTTAATTAGCACATTTGGACTATACGCTGAACACTTGACTTTTAGAGAAATTCGCGTTCAATGCTACTACTCGTTTGAAACTCGTTTTCTCCGCAGACAAGGCCTGAGATGATTTTTCTTAAAATGTTGAATTATTTTGCTTTTCACGGCTTAAAAGAGTTTTAATTATCACATTTCGACTACAGGATCAACACTTGATTTTTCGAAAAATTAACGTCTAATGCTAATACTGGTTTGAAACTCATTTTCTCTACAGACCAAGCCAGAGATGATTTTCTTTAAAATGTTGAATTATTTTGCTTTTCACGGCCTGAAAAGCGTTTTAATTATCACATTTCGACTATAGGATCAAAACTTGATCTTTCAAGAAATTCGTGTACAATGCTAGTACTCGTTTGAAACTCTTTTCCTCTACAGACCAAGCCAGAGATGATTTTCCTTAAAATGTTGAATTATTATGCTTTTCACAGTTTGAAAAGCGTTTTAATCATCATATTTCGACTATAGGATCAAAAATTTGATATTTCGAGAAATTCACGTTTAATGCTAGTACTTGTTTGAAACTCATTTTCTCTACAGACCAAGCCAGAGATGATTTTCTTTAAAATGCTGAATTATTATGCATTTCAGAGCCTGAATGGAGTTCTATTATCACATTTCGACCAAAACTTGATTTTCAAGAAATTACTGTCCAATGCTCGTATTTTTTGAAACTCATTTTCTCTACAGACCAAGCTAGAGATGATTTTCCTTAAAATGTTGAATTATTATGCATTTCACGGCCTGAAAAGCGTTTTAATTTTCACATTTAGCCATAGGATCAAAACTTGAGTTTTCGAGAAATTCGCCATCAATGCTAATACTCGTTTGAAACTCTTTTCCTCTACAGACCAAGCCAGAGATGTTTTTAATTAAGATGTAGAATTATTATGCTTTTCAGAGCCATAAAACTATTTTATTATCACATTTGGATTATAGGCTGAACACTTGACTTTTAGAGAAATTCGCGTTCAGTGCTAATACTTGTTTGAAACTTATTTTCTTTACAGACCAAGCCAGAGATGATTTTTATTAAGATGTAGAATTATTATGCTTTTCAGAGCCATAAAAGCTATTTAATTAGCACATTTGGACTATACGCTGAACACTTGACTTTTAGAGAAATTCGCGTTCAATGCTACTACTCGTTTGAAACTCGTTTTCTCCGCAGACAAGGCCTGAGATGATTTTTCTTAAAATGTTGAATTATTTTGCTTTTCACGGCCTGAAAAGAGTTTTAATTATCACATTTCGACTACAGGATCAACACTTGATTTTTCGAAAAATTAACGTCTAATGCTAATACTGGTTTGAAACTCATTTTCTCTACAGACCAAGCCAGAGATGATTTTCTTTAAAATGTTGAATTATTTTGCTTTTCACGGCCTGAAAAGCGTTTTAATTATCACATTTCGACTATAGGATCAAAACTTGATCTTTCAAGAAATTCGTGTACAATGCTAGTACTCGTTTGAAACTCTTTTCCTCTACAGACCAAGCCAGAGATGATTTTCCTTAAAATGTTGAATTATTATGCTTTTCACAGTTTGAAAAGTGTTTTAATCATCACATTTCGACTATAGGATCAAAAAATTGATATTTCGAGAAATTCACGTTTAATGCTAGTACTTGTTTGAAACTCATTTTCTCTACAGACCAAGCCAGAGATGATTTTCCTTAAAATGCTGAATTATTATGCATTTCAGAGCCTGAATGAAGTTCTATTATCACATTTCGACCAAAACTTGATCTTTCAAGAAATTACTGTCCAATGCTCGTATTTTTTGAAACTCATTTTCTCTACAGACCAAGCTAGAGATGATTTTCCTTAAAATGTTGAATTATTATGCTTTTGTCGGCCTGAAAAATGTTTTAATTATCACATTTGGACTATAGGATCAAAACTTGATTTTTTAAGAAACTAGTGTCCAATGTTTTTACTCGTTTGATATCTAGACCAAGCCAGAGATGATTATCCTTAAAATGTTGAAATATTATGCTTTTCACGGCCTGAAAAGTGTTTTAATTATTACATTTCTACTCTAGGATCAAAACTTGATTTTTCAAGAAACTAGTGTCCAATGCTTGTACTCGTTTGAAACTCATTCAATCTCTAGACCAAGCCACAGATGATTTACATTAAGATGTTGAATTATTATGCCTTTCAGATCCTGAAAAGCGTTTTAATTATCACATTTGGACTATAGGTTGAACACTTGAGTTTTAGAGAAATTCGCGTTCAATACTTCTTAACATTTCAGACTCATTTTCCTTACAGACCAAACCAGAGATGATTTTCTTTAAAATGTTGAATTATTTTGCTTTTCACGGCCTGAAAAGCGTTTTAATTATCACATTTCGACTACAGGATCAAAACTTGATTTTTCAAGAAATTCGTGTCCAATGCTAGTACTCGTTTGAAACTCTTTTCCTCTACAGACCAAGCCAGAGATGATTTTCCTTAAAATGTTGAATTATTATGCTTTTCACGGCCTTTAAAGCGTTTTAATTATCACATTTCGACTATAGGTTCAAAACTTGATTTTTCAAGAAATTACTGTCCAATGCTAGTACTCTTTTGAAACTCATTTTTTCTACAGACCAAGCTAGAGATGATTTTCCTTAAAATGTTGAACTATTATGCTTTTCACGGCCTGAAAAGATTTTTAATTATCACATTTAGACCATAGGATTAAAACTTGAGTTTTCGAGAAGTTCGCATTCTATGCGAAACGTATTTTCTTTACAGACCTAGCCAGAAATGATTTTAATTAAGATGTAGAATTATTATGCTTTTCAGAGCCATAAAAGCTATTTAATTAGCACATTTGGACTATAGGCTGAACACTTGACTTTTAGAGAAATTCGCGTTCAATGCTACTACTCGTTTGAAACTCGTTTTCTCCGCAGACAAGGCCTGAGATGATTTTTCTTAAAATGTTGAATTATTTTGCTTTTCACGGCCTGAAAAGAGTTTTAATTATCACATTTCGACTACAGGATCAACACTTGATTTTTCGAAAAATTAACGTCTAATGCTAATACTGGTTTGAAACTCATTTTCTCTACAGACCAAGCCAGAGATGATTTTCTTTAAAATGTTGAATTATTTTGCTTTTCACGGCCTGAAAAGCGTTTTAATTATCACATTTCGACTATAGGATCAAAACTTGATCTTTCACGAAATTCTTCTACAATGCTAGTACTCGTTTGAAACTCTTTTCCTCTACAGACCAAGCCAGAGATGATTATCCTTAAAATGTTGAATTATTATGGTTTTCACAGTTTGAAAAGCGTTTTAATCATCACATTTCGACTATAGGATCAAAAAATTGATATTTCGAGAAATTCACGTTTAATGCTAGTACTTGTTTGAATCTCATTTTCTCTACAGACCAAGCCAGAGATTATTTTCCTTAAAATGCTGAATTATTATGCATTTCAGAGCCTGAATGGAGTTCTATTATCACATTTCGACCAAAACTTGATCTTTCAAGAAATTACTGTCCAATGCTCGTATTTTTTGAAACTCATTTTCTCTACAGACCAAGCTAGAGATGATTTTCCTTAAAATGTTGAATTATTATGCATTTCACGGCCTGAAAAGCGTTTTAATTATCACATTTAGCCATAGGATCAAAACTTGAGTTTTCGAGAAATTCGCCATCAATGCTAATACTCGTTTGAAACTCCTTTTCTCTACAGACCAAGCCAGAGATGATTTTCATTAAGATGTTGAATTATTATGCTTTTCAGATTATGAAAAGCGTTTTAATTATCACGTTTGGACTATAGGTTGAACATTTGACTTTCAGAGAAATTCGCGTTCAAATACTACTACTCGTTTAAAAATCATTTTCTTTACAGACCAAGCCAGAAATGATTTTCCTTAAAATGTTGAATTATTATGCTTTTCACGGCCTGAAAAGCGTTTTAATTATCACATTTCGACTATAGGTTCAAAACTTGATTTTTCAAGAAATTACTGTCCAATGCTAGTACTCTTTTGAGACTCATTTTCCTTACAGACCAAACCAGAGATGATTTTCTTTAAAATGTTGAATTATTTTGCTTTTCACGGCATGAAAAGCGTTTTAATTATCACATTTCGACTACAGGATCAAAACTTGATTTTTCAAGAAATTCGTGTCCAATGCTAGTACTCGTTTCCTCTACAGACCAAGCCAGAGATGATTTTCCTTAAAATGTTGAATTATTATGCTTTTCACGGCCTTTAAAGCGTTTTAATTATCACATTTCGACTATAGGTTCAAAACTTGATTTTTCAAGAAATTACTGTCCAATGCTAGTACTCTTTTGAAACTCATTTTTTCTACAGACCAAGCTAGAGATGATTTTCCTTAAAATGTTGAACTATTATGCTTTTCACGGCCTGAAAAGATTTTTAATTATCACATTTAGACCATAGGATTAAAACTTGAGTTTTCGAGAAATTCGCCATCAATGCTAATACTCGTTTGAAACTCCTTTTCTCTACAGACCAAGCCAGAGATGATTTTAATTAAGATGTAGAATTATTATGCTTTTCAGAGCCATAAAACTATTTTATTATCACATTTTTATTATAGGCTGAACACTTGACTTTTAGAGAAATTCGCGTTCAGTGCTAATACTTGTTTGAAACTTATTTTCTTTACAGACCAAGCCAGAGATGATTTTAATTAAGATGTAGAATTATTATGCTTTTCAGAGCCATAAATCTATTTAATTAGCACATTTGGACTATACGCTGAACACTTGACTTTTAGAGAAATTCGCGTTCAATGCTACTACTCGTTTGAAACTCGTTTTCTCCGCAGACAAGGCCTGAGATGATTTTTCTTAAAATGTTGAATTATTTTGCTTTTCACGGCCTGAAAAGAGTTTTAATTATCACATTTCGACTACAGGATCAACACTTGATTTTTCGAAAAATTAACGTCTAATGCTAATACTGGTTTGAAACTCATTTTCTCTACAGACCAAGCCAGAGATGATTTTCTTTAAAATGTTGAATTATTTTGCTTTTCACGGCCTGAAAAGCGTTTTAATTATCACATTTCGACTATAGGATCAAAACTTGATCTTTCAAGAAATTCGTGTACAATGCTAGTACTCGTTTGAAACTCTTTTCCTCTACAGACCAAGCCAGAGATGATTTTCCTTAAAATGTTGAATTATTATGCATTTCACGGCCTGAAAAGCGTTTTAATTTTCACATTTAGCCATAGGATCAAAACTTGAGTTTTCGAGAAATTCGCCATCAATGCTAATACTCGTTTGAAACTCCTTTTCTCTACAGACCAAGCCAGAGATGATTTTAATTAAGATGTAGAATTATTATGCTTTTCAGAGCCATAAAACTATTTTATTATCACATTTTTATTATAGGCTGAACACTTGACTTTTAGAGAAATTCGCGTTCAGTGCTAATACTTGTTTGAAACTTATTTTCTTTACAGACCAAGCCAGAGATGATTTTAATTAAGATGTAGAATTATTATGCTTTTCAGAGCCATAAATCTATTTAATTAGCACATTTGGACTATACGCTGAACACTTGACTTTTAGAGAAATTCGCGTTCAATGCTACTACTCGTTTGAAACTCGTTTTCTCCGCAGACAAGGCCTGAGATGATTTTTCTTAAAATGTTGAATTATTTTGCTTTTCACGGCCTGAAAAGAGTTTTAATTATCACATTTCGACTACAGGATCAACACTTGATTTTTCGAAAAATTAACGTCTAATGCTAATACTGGTTTGAAACTCATTTTCTCTACAGACCAAGCCAGAGATGATTTTCTTTAAAATGTTGAATTATTTTGCTTTTCACGGCCTGAAAAGCGTTTTAATTATCACATTTCGACTATAGGATCAAAACTTGATCTTTCAAGAAATTCGTGTACAATGCTAGTACTCGTTTGAAACTCTTTTCCTCTACAGACCAAGCCAGAGATGATTTTCCTTAAAATGTTGAATTATTATGCTTTTCACAGTTTGAAAAGCGTTTTAATCATCATATTTCGACTATAGGATCAAAAATTTGATATTTCGAGAAATTCACGTTTAATGCTAGTACTTGTTTGAAACTCATTTTCTCTACAGACCAAGCCAGAGATGATTTTCTTTAAAATGCTGAATTATTATGCATTTCAGAGCCTGAATGGAGTTCTATTATCACATTTCGACCAAAACTTGATTTTCAAGAAATTACTGTCCAATGCTCGTATTTTTTGAAACTCATTTTCTCTACAGACCAAGCTGGAGATGATTTTCCTTAAAATGTTGAATTATTATGCATTTCACGGCCTGAAAAGCGTTTTAATTTTCACATTTAGCCATAGGATCAAAACTTGAGTTTTCGAGAAATTCGCCATCAATGCTAATACTCGTTTGAAACTCTTTTCCTCTACAGACCAAGCCAGAGATGTTTTTAATTAAGATGTAGAATTATTATGCTTTTCAGAGCCATAAAACTATTTTATTATCACATTTGGATTATAGGCTGAACACTTGACTTTTAGAGAAATTCGCGTTCAGTGCTAATACTTGTTTGAAACTTATTTTCTTTACAGACCAAGCCAGAGATGATTTTTATTAAGATGTAGAATTATTATGCTTTTCAGAGCCATAAAAGCTATTTAATTAGCACATTTGGACTATACGCTGAACACTTGACTTTTAGAGAAATTCGCGTTCAATGCTACTACTCGTTTGAAACTCGTTTTCTCCGCAGACAAGGCCTGAGATGATTTTTCTTAAAATGTTGAATTATTTTGCTTTTCACGGCCTGAAAAGAGTTTTAATTATCACATTTCGACTACAGGATCAACACTTGATTTTTCGAAAAATTAACGTCTAATGCTAATACTGGTTTGAAACTCATTTTCTCTACAGACCAAGCCAGAGATGATTTTCTTTAAAATGTTGAATTATTTTGCTTTTCACGGCCTGAAAAGCGTTTTAATTATCACATTTCGACTATAGGATCAAAACTTGATCTTTCAAGAAATTCGTGTACAATGCTAGTACTCGTTTGAAACTCTTTTCCTCTACAGACCAAGCCAGAGATGATTTTCCTTAAAATGTTGAATTATTATGCTTTTCACAGTTTGAAAAGTGTTTTAATCATCACATTTCGACTATAGGATCAAAAAATTGATATTTCGAGAAATTCACGTTTAATGCTAGTACTTGTTTGAAACTCATTTTCTCTACAGACCAAGCCAGAGATGATTTTCCTTAAAATGCTGAATTATTATGCATTTCAGAGCCTGAATGAAGTTCTATTATCACATTTCGACCAAAACTTGATCTTTCAAGAAATTACTGTCCAATGCTCGTATTTTTTGAAACTCATTTTCTCTACAGACCAAGCTAGAGATGATTTTCCTTAAAATGTTGAATTATTATGCTTTTGTCGGCCTGAAAAATGTTTTAATTATCACATTTGGACTATAGGATCAAAACTTGATTTTTTAAGAAACTAGTGTCCAATGTTTTTACTCGTTTGATATCTAGACCAAGCCAGAGATGATTATCCTTAAAATGTTGAAATATTATGCTTTTCACGGTCTGAAAAGCGTTTTAAATATCACATTTGGACCATATGTTCAAAACTTGATTTTTCAAGAAATTAGTGTCCAATGCTAGTTCTCGTTTGAAACTCATTTTCTCTACAGACCAAGCCAGAGATGATTTTCCTTAAAATATTGAATTATTATGCTTTTGACGGCCTGAAAAATGTTTTAATTATCACATTTGGACTATAGGATCAAAACTTGATTTTTTAAGAAACTAGTGTCCAATGTTTTTACTCGTTTGATATCTAGACCAAGCCAGAGATGATTATCCTTAAAATGTTGAAATATTATGCTTTTCACGGCCTGAAAAGTGTTTTAATTATTACATTTCTACTCTAGGATCAAAACTTGATTTTTCAAGAAACTAGTGTCCAATGCTTGTACTCGTTTGAAACTCATTCAATCTCTAGACCAAGCCACAGATGATTTACATTAAGATGTTGAATTATTATGCCTTTCAGATCCTGAAAAGCGTTTTAATTATCACATTTGGACTATAGGTTGAACACTTGAGTTTTAGAGAAATTCGCGTTCAATACTTCTTAACATTTCAGACTCATTTTCCTTACAGACCAAACCAGAGATGATTTTCTTTAAAATGTTGAATTATTTTGCTTTTCACGGCCTGAAAAGCGTTTTAATTATCACATTTCGACTATAGGTTCAAAACTTGATTTTTCAAGAAATTACTGTCCAATGCTAGTACTCTTTTGAAACTCATTTTTTCTACAGACCAAGCTAGAGATGATTTTCCTTAAAATGTTGAACTATTATGCTTTTCACGGCCTGAAAAGATTTTTAATTATCACATTTAGACCATAGGATTAAAACTTGAGTTTTCGAGAAGTTCGCATTCTATGCGAAACGTATTTTCTTTACAGACCTAGCCAGAAATGATTTTAATTAAGATGTAGAATTATTATGCTTTTCAGAGCCATAAAAGCTATTTAATTAGCACATTTGGACTATAGGCTGAACACTTGACTTTTAGAGAAATTCGCGTTCAATGCTACTACTCGTTTGAAACTCGTTTTCTCCGCAGACAAGGCCTGAGATGATTTTTCTTAAAATGTTGAATTATTTTGCTTTTCACGGCCTGAAAAGAGTTTTAATTATCACATTTCGACTACAGGATCAACACTTGATTTTTCGAAAAATTAACGTCTAATGCTAATACTGGTTTGAAACTCATTTTCTCTACAGACCAAGCCAGAGATGATTTTCTTTAAAATGTTGAATTATTTTGCTTTTCACGGCCTGAAAAGCGTTTTAATTATCACATTTCGACTATAGGATCAAAACTTGATCTTTCACGAAATTCTTCTACAATGCTAGTACTCGTTTGAAACTCTTTTCCTCTACAGACCAAGCCAGAGATGATTATCCTTAAAATGTTGAATTATTATGGTTTTCACAGTTTGAAAAGCGTTTTAATCATCACATTTCGACTATAGGATCAAAAAATTGATATTTCGAGAAATTCACGTTTAATGCTAGTACTTGTTTGAATCTCATTTTCTCTACAGACCAAGCCAGAGATTATTTTCCTTAAAATGCTGAATTATTATGCATTTCAGAGCCTGAATGGAGTTCTATTATCACATTTCGACCAAAACTTGATCTTTCAAGAAATTACTGTCCAATGCTCGTATTTTTTGAAACTCATTTTCTCTACAGACCAAGCTAGAGATGATTTTCCTTAAAATGTTGAATTATTATGCATTTCACGGCCTGAAAAGCGTTTTAATTATCACATTTAGCCATAGGATCAAAACTTGAGTTTTCGAGAAATTCGCCATCAATGCTAATACTCGTTTGAAACTCCTTTTCTCTACAGACCAAGCCAGAGATGATTTTCATTAAGATGTTGAATTATTATGCTTTTCAGATTATGAAAAGCGTTTTAATTATCACGTTTGGACTATAGGTTGAACATTTGACTTTCAGAGAAATTCGCGTTCAAATACTACTACTCGTTTAAAAATCATTTTCTTTACAGACCAAGCCAGAAATGATTTTCCTTAAAATGTTGAATTATTATGCTTTTCACGGCCTGAAAAGCGTTTTAATTATCACATTTCGACTATAGGTTCAAAACTTGATTTTTCAAGAAATTACTGTCCAATGCTAGTACTCTTTTGAGACTCATTTTCCTTACAGACCAAACCAGAGATGATTTTCTTTAAAATGTTGAATTATTTTGCTTTTCACGGCATGAAAAGCGTTTTAATTATCACATTTCGACTACAGGATCAAAACTTGATTTTTCAAGAAATTCGTGTCCAATGCTAGTACTCGTTTCCTCTACAGACCAAGCCAGAGATGATTTTCCTTAAAATGTTGAATTATTATGCTTTTCACGGCCTTTAAAGCGTTTTAATTATCACATTTCGACTATAGGTTCAAAACTTGATTTTTCAAGAAATTACTGTCCAATGCTAGTACTCTTTTGAAACTCATTTTTTCTACAGACCAAGCTAGAGATGATTTTCCTTAAAATGTTGAACTATTATGCTTTTCACGGCCTGAAAAGATTTTTAATTATCACATTTAGACCATAGGATTAAAACTTGAGTTTTCGAGAAATTCGCCATCAATGCTAATACTCGTTTGAAACTCCTTTTCTCTACAGACCAAGCCAGAGATGATTTTAATTAAGATGTAGAATTATTATGCTTTTCAGAGCCATAAAACTATTTTATTATCACATTTTTATTATAGGCTGAACACTTGACTTTTAGAGAAATTCGCGTTCAGTGCTAATACTTGTTTGAAACTTATTTTCTTTACAGACCAAGCCAGAGATGATTTTAATTAAGATGTAGAATTATTATGCTTTTCAGAGCCATAAATCTATTTAATTAGCACATTTGGACTATACGCTGAACACTTGACTTTTAGAGAAATTCGCGTTCAATGCTACTACTCGTTTGAAACTCGTTTTCTCCGCAGACAAGGCCTGAGATGATTTTTCTTAAAATGTTGAATTATTTTGCTTTTCACGGCCTGAAAAGAGTTTTAATTATCACATTTCGACTACAGGATCAACACTTGATTTTTCGAAAAATTAACGTCTAATGCTAATACTGGTTTGAAACTCATTTTCTCTACAGACCAAGCCAGAGATGATTTTCTTTAAAATGTTGAATTATTTTGCTTTTCACGGCCTGAAAAGCGTTTTAATTATCACATTTCGACTATAGGATCAAAACTTGATCTTTCAAGAAATTCGTGTACAATGCTAGTACTCGTTTGAAACTCTTTTCCTCTACAGACCAAGCCAGAGATGATTTTCCTTAAAATGTTGAATTATTATGCATTTCACGGCCTGAAAAGCGTTTTAATTTTCACATTTAGCCATAGGATCAAAACTTGAGTTTTCGAGAAATTCGCCATCAATGCTAATACTCGTTTGAAACTCCTTTTCTCTACAGACCAAGCCAGAGATGATTTTCTTTAAAATGCTGAATTATTATGCATTTCAGAGCCTGAATGGAGTTCTATTATCACATTTCGACCAAAACTTGATTTTCAAGAAATTACTGTCCAATGCTCGTATTTTTTGAAACTCATTTTCTCTACAGACCAAGCTAGAGATGATTTTCCTTAAAATGTTGAATTATTATGCATTTCACGGCCTGAAAAGCGTTTTAATTTTCACATTTAGCCATAGGATCAAAACTTGAGTTTTCGAGAAATTCGCCATCAATGCTAATACTCGTTTGAAACTCTTTTCCTCTACAGACCAAGCCAGAGATGTTTTTAATTAAGATGTAGAATTATTATGCTTTTCAGAGCCATAAAACTATTTTATTATCACATTTGGATTATAGGCTGAACACTTGACTTTTAGAGAAATTCGCGTTCAGTGCTAATACTTGTTTGAAACTTATTTTCTTTACAGACCAAGCCAGAGATGATTTTTATTAAGATGTAGAATTATTATGCTTTTCAGAGCCATAAAAGCTATTTAATTAGCACATTTGGACTATACGCTGAACACTTGACTTTTAGAGAAATTCGCGTTCAATGCTACTACTCGTTTGAAACTCGTTTTCTCCGCAGACAAGGCCTGAGATGATTTTTCTTAAAATGTTGAATTATTTTGCTTTTCACGGCCTGAAAAGAGTTTTAATTATCACATTTCGACTACAGGATCAACACTTGATTTTTCGAAAAATTAACGTCTAATGCTAATACTGGTTTGAAACTCATTTTCTCTACAGACCAAGCCAGAGATGATTTTCTTTAAAATGTTGAATTATTTTGCTTTTCACGGCCTGAAAAGCGTTTTAATTATCACATTTCGACTATAGGATCAAAACTTGATCTTTCAAGAAATTCGTGTACAATGCTAGTACTCGTTTGAAACTCTTTTCCTCTACAGACCAAGCCAGAGATGATTTTCCTTAAAATGTTGAATTATTATGCTTTTCACAGTTTGAAAAGTGTTTTAATCATCACATTTCGACTATAGGATCAAAAAATTGATATTTCGAGAAATTCACGTTTAATGCTAGTACTTGTTTGAAACTCATTTTCTCTACAGACCAAGCCAGAGATGATTTTCCTTAAAATGCTGAATTATTATGCATTTCAGAGCCTGAATGAAGTTCTATTATCACATTTCGACCAAAACTTGATCTTTCAAGAAATTACTGTCCAATGCTCGTATTTTTTGAAACTCATTTTCTCTACAGACCAAGCTAGAGATGATTTTCCTTAAAATGTTGAATTATTATGCTTTTGTCGGCCTGAAAAATGTTTTAATTATCACATTTGGACTATAGGATCAAAACTTGATTTTTTAAGAAACTAGTGTCCAATGTTTTTACTCGTTTGATATCTAGACCAAGCCAGAGATGATTATCCTTAAAATGTTGAAATATTATGCTTTTCACGGTCTGAAAAGCGTTTTAAATATCACATTTGGACCATATGTTCAAAACTTGATTTTTCAAGAAATTAGTGTCCAATGCTAGTTCTCGTTTGAAACTCATTTTCTCTACAGACCAAGCCAGAGATGATTTTCCTTAAAATATTGAATTATTATGCTTTTGACGGCCTGAAAAATGTTTTAATTATCACATTTGGACTATAGGATCAAAACTTGATTTTTTAAGAAACTAGTGTCCAATGTTTTTACTCGTTTGATATCTAGACCAAGCCAGAGATGATTATCCTTAAAATGTTGAAATATTATGCTTTTCACGGCCTGAAAAGTGTTTTAATTATTACATTTCTACTCTAGGATCAAAACTTGATTTTTCAAGAAACTAGTGTCCAATGCTTGTACTCGTTTGAAACTCATTCAATCTCTAGACCAAGCCACAGATGATTTACATTAAGATGTTGAATTATTATGCCTTTCAGATCCTGAAAAGCGTTTTAATTATCACATTTGGACTATAGGTTGAACACTTGAGTTTTAGAGAAATTCGCGTTCAATACTTCTTAACATTTCAGACTCATTTTCCTTACAGACCAAACCAGAGATGATTTTCTTTAAAATGTTGAATTATTTTGCTTTTCACGGCCTGAAAAGCGTTTTAATTATCACATTTCGACTACAGGATCAAAACTTGATTTTTCAAGAAATTCGTGTCCAATGCTAGTACTCGTTTGAAACTCTTTTCCTCTACAGACCAAGCCAGAGATGATTTTCCTTAAAATGTTGAATTATTATGCTTTTCACGGCCTTTAAAGCGTTTTAATTATCACATTTCGACTATAGGTTCAAAACTTGATTTTTCAAGAAATTACTGTCCAATGCTAGTACTCTTTTGAAACTCATTTTTTCTACAGACCAAGCTAGAGATGATTTTCCTTAAAATGTTGAACTATTATGCTTTTCACGGCCTGAAAAGATTTTTAATTATCACATTTAGACCATAGGATTAAAACTTGAGTTTTCGAGAAGTTCGCTTTCTATGCGAAACGTATTTTCTTTACAGACCTAGCCAGAAATGATTTTAATTAAGATGTAGAATTATTATGCTTTTCAGAGCCATAAAAGCTATTTAATTAGCACATTTGGACTATAGGCTGAACACTTGACTTTTAGAGAAATTCGCGTTCAATGCTACTACTCGTTTGAAACTCGTTTTCTCCGCAGACAAGGCCTGAGATGATTTTTCTTAAAATGTTGAATTATTATGCTTTTCATGGCCTGAAAACAGTTTTAATTATCACATTTCGACTATAGGATCAAAACTAGATTTTTAAGAAATTCGTGTCCAATGCTGGTACTCGTTTGAAACTCTTTTCCTCTACAGACCAAGCCAGAGATGATTTTCCTTAAAATGTTGAATTATTATGCTTTTCACGGCCTGAAAAGCGTTTTAATTATCACATTTCGACTATAAGATCAAAACTTGATTTTTCGAGAGATTCACGTTTAATGATAGTACTTGTTTGAAACTCATTTTCTCTACAGACCCAGCCAGAGATGAATTTCCTTAAAATGCTGAATTATTATGCATTTCAGAGCCTGAATGGAGTTCTATTATCACATTTCGACCAAAACTTGATCTTTCAAGAAATTACTGTTCAATG
The DNA here is from genome assembly GCF_977018435.1 of Lepisma saccharinum. NCBI lineage: Eukaryota > Metazoa > Arthropoda > Insecta > Zygentoma > Lepismatidae > Lepisma > Lepisma saccharinum. Next base: position 2,281,179 of record NW_028142901.1, on the reverse strand, counting down.
CTTCTTAACATTTGAGACTCATTTTCTTTACAGACCAAGCCAGAGATGATTTTCCTTAAAATGTTGAATTATTATGCTTTTCGCAGTTCGAAAAGCGTTTTAATGATCACATATCGACTACTGGATCAAAACTTGATTTTTCGAGAAATGCACGTTTAATGCTAGTACTTGTTTGAAACTAGTTTTCTCTACAGAACAAGCCAGAGATGATTTTCATTAAGATGTTGAATTATTATGCTTTTCAGATTATGAAAAGCGTTTTAATTATCACGTTTGGACTATAGGTTGAACATTTGACTTTCAGAGAAATTCGCGTTCAATACTACTACTCGTTTAAAAATCATTTTCTTTACAGACCAAGCCAGAGATGATTTTACTTAAAATGTTGAATTATTATGCTTTTCACGGCCTGAAAAGCGTTTTAATTATCACATTTCGAATATAGGTTCAAAACTTGATTTTTCAAGAAATTACAGTCCAATGCTAGTACTCTTTTGAAACTCATTTTTTCTACAGACCAAGCTAGAGATGATTTTCCTTAAAATGTTGAACTATTATGCTTTTCACGGCCTGAAGAGATTTTTAATTATCACATTTAGACCATAGGATTAAAACTTGAGTTTTCGAGAAGTTCGCATTCTATGCGAAACGTATTTTCTTTACAGACCAAGCCAGAGATGATTTTAATTAAGATGTAGAATTATTATGCTTTTCAGAGCCATAAAAGCTATTTAATTAGCACATTTGGACTATAGGCTGAACACTTGACTTTTAGAGAAATTCGCGTTCAACTCGTTTGAAATTCGTTTTCTCCGCAGACCAGGCCTGAGATGATTTTTCTTAAAATGTTGAATTATTTTGCATTTCACGGCCTGAAAAGAGTTTTAATTATCACTTTTCGACTATAGGATCAAAACTTGATTTTTCAAGAAATTAGTGTCCAATGCTATTACTCGTTTGATATCTAGACCAAGCCAGAGATGATTATCCTTAAAATGTTGAAATATTATGCTTTTCACGGTCTGAAAAGCGTTTTAAATATCACATTTAGACCATATGTTCAAAACTTGAGTTCTCGATAAATTCGCGTTCAGTGCTAATACTTGTTTGAAACTTATTTTCTTTACAGACCAAGCCAGAGATGATTTTCTTTAAAATGTTGAATTATTTTACTTTTCACTGCCTGAAAAGCGTTTTAATTATAACATTCAGACTATAGGATCAGAACTTGGATTTTCGAGAAATTCGCGTTCAATGCTGGTACTCGTTTGAAACTCATTTTCTCTACAGACCAAGCCAGAGATGATTTTCCTTAAAATATTGAATTATTATGCTTTTGACGTCCTGAAAAATGTTTTAATTATCACATTTGGACTATAGGATCAAAACTTGATTTTTTAAGAAACTAGTGTCCAATGTTTTTACTCGTTTGATATCTAGACCAAGCCAGAGATGATTATCCTTAAAATGTTGAAATATTATGCTTTTCACGGTCTGAAAAGCGTTTTAAATATCACATTTAGACCATATGTTCAAAACTTGATTTTTCAAGAAATTAGTGTCCAATGCTAGTTCTCGTTTGAAACTCATTTTCTCTACAGACCAAGCCAGAGATGATTTTCCTAAAAATATTGAATTATTATGCTTTTGACGGCCTGAAAAATGTTTTAATTATCACATTTGGACTATAGGATCAAAACTTGATTTTTTAAGAAACTAGTGTCCAATGTTTTTACTCGTTTGATATCTAGACCAAGCCAGAGATGATTATCCTTAAAATGTTGAAATATTATGCTTTTCACGGCCTGAAAAGTGTTTTAATTATTACATTTCTACTCTAGGATCAAAACTTGATTTTTCAAGAAACTAGTGTCCAATGCTTGTACTCGCTTGAAACTCATTCAATCTCTAGACCAAGCCACAGATGATTTACATTAAGATGTTGAATTATTATGCCTTTCAGATCCTTAAAAGCGTTTTAATTATCACATTTGGACTATAGGTTGAACACTTGAGTTTTAGAGAAATTCGCGTTCAATGCTTCTTAACATTTGAGACTCATTTTCCTTACAGACCAAACCAGAGATGATTTTCTTTAAAATGTTGAATTATTTTGCTTTTCACTGCCTGAAAAGCGTTTTAATTATCACATTTCGAATACAGGATCAAAACTTGATTTTTCAAGAAATTCGTGTCCAATGGTAGTACTCGTTTGAAACTCTTTTCCTCTACAGACCAAGCCAGAGATGATTTTCCTTAAAATGTTGAATTATTATGCTTTTCACGGCCTTTAAAGCGTTTTAATTATCACATTTCGACAATAGGTTCAAAACTTGATTTTTCAAGAAATTACTGTCCAATGCTAGTACTCTTTTGAAACTCATTTTTTCTACAGACCAAGCTAGAGATGATTTTCCTTAAAATGTTGAACTATTATGCTTTTCACGGCCTGAAAAGATTTTTAATTATCACATTTAGACCATAGGATTAAAACTTGAGTTTTCGAGAAGTTCGCATTCTATGCGAAACGTATTTTCTTTACAGACCTAGCCAGAAATGATTTTAATTAAGATGTAGAATTATTATGCTTTTCAGAGCCATAAAAGCTATTTAATTAGCACATTTGGACTATAGGCTGAACACTTGACTTTTAGAGAAATTCGCGTTCAATGCTACTACTCGTTTGAAACTCGTTTTCTCCGCAGACAAGGCCTGAGATGATTTTTCTTAAAATGTTGAATTATTATGCTTTTCATGGCCTGAAAGGAGTTTTAATTATCACATTTCGACTATAGGATCAAAACTGGATTTTTAAGAAATTCGTGTCCAATGCTGGTACTCGTTTGAAACTCTTTTCCTCTACAGACCAAGCCAGAGATGATTTTCCTTAAAATGTTGAATTATTATGCTTTTCACGGCCTGAAAAGCGTTTTAATTATCACATTTCGACTATAAGATCAAAACTTGATTTTTCGAGAGATTCACGTTTAATGATAGTACTTGTTTGAAACTCATTTTCTCTACAGACCCAGCCAGAGATGAATTTCCTTAAAATGCTGAATTATTATGCATTTCAGAGCCTGAATGGAGTTCTATTATCACATTTCGACCAAAACTTGATCTTTCAAGAAATTACTGTTCAATGCTTCTTAACATTTGAGACTCATTTTCTTTACAGACCAAGCCAGAGATGATTTTCCTTAAAATGTTGAATTATTATGCTTTTCACAGTTCGAAAAGCGTTTTAATGATCACATATCGACTACTGGATCAAAACTTGATTTTTCGAGAAATGCACGTTTAATGCTAGTACTTGTTTGAAACTAGTTTTCTCTACAGACCAAGCCAGAGATGATTTTCATTAAGATGTTGAATTATTATGCTTTTCAGATTATGAAAAGCGTTTTAATTATCACGTTTGGACTATAGGTTGAACATTTGACTTTCAGAGAAATTCGCGTTCAATACTACTACTCGTTTAAAAATCATTTTCTTTACAGACCAAGCCAGAGATGATTTTACTTAAAATGTTGAATTATTATGCTTTTCATGGCCTGAAAAGCGTTTTAATTATCACATTTCGAATATATTTTCAAAACTTGATTTTTCAAGAAATTACAGTCCAATGCTAGTACTCTTTTGAAACTCATTTTTTCTACAGACCAAGCTAGAGATGATTTTCCTTAAAATGTTGAACTATTATGCTTTTCACGGCCTGAAGAGATTTTTAATTATCACATTTAGACCATAGGATCAAAACTTGAGTTTTCGAGAAGTTCGCATTCTATGCGAAACGTATTTTCTTTACAGACCAAGCCAGAGATGATTTTAATTAAGATGTAGAATTATTATGCTTTTCAGAGCCATAAAAGCTATTTAATTAGCACATTTGGACTATAGGCTGAACACTTGACTTTTAGAGAAATTCGCGTTCAACTCGTTTGAAACTCGTTTTCTCCGCAGACCAGGCCTGAGATGATTTTTCTTAAAATGTTGAATTATTTTGCTTTTCACGGCCTGAAAAGAGTTTTAATTATCACTTTTCGACTATAGGATCAAAACTTGATTTTTCAAGAAATTAGTGTCCAATGCTATTACTCGTTTGATATCTAGACCAAGCCAGAGATGATTATCCTTAAAATGTTGAAATATTATGCTTTTCACGGTCTGAAAAGCGTTTTAAATATCACATTTAGACCATATGTTCAAAACTTGAGTTCTCGATAAATTCGCGTTCAGTGCTAATACTTGTTTGAAACTTATTTTCTTTACAGACCAAGCCAGAGATGATTTTCTTTAAAATGTTGAATTATTTTGCTTTTCACTGCCTGAAAAGCGTTTTAATTATAACATTCAGACTATAGGATCAGAACTTGGATTTTCGAGAAATTCGCGTTCAATGCTGGTACTCGTTTGAAACTCATTTTCTCTACAGACCAAGCCAGAGATGATTTTCTTTAAAATATTGAATTATTATGCTTTTGACGGCCTGAAAAATGTTTTAATTATCACATTTGGACTATAGGATCAAAACTTGATTTTTTAAGAAACTAGTGTCCAATGTTTTTACTCGTTTGATATCTAGACCAAGCCAGAGATGATTATCCTTAAAATGTTGAAATATTATGCTTTTCACGGTCTGAAAAGCGTTTTAAATATCACATTTAGACCATATGTTCAAAACTTGATTTTTCAAGAAATTAGTGTCCAATGCTAGTTCTCGTTTGAAACTCATTTTCTCTACAGACCAAGCCAGAGATGATTTTCCTTAAAATATTGAATTATTATGCTTTTGACGGCCTGAAAAATGTTTTAATTATCACATTTGGACTATAGGATCAAAACTTGATTTTTTAAGAAACTAGTGTCCAATGTTTTTACTCGTTTGATATCTAGACCAAGCAAGAGATGATTAACCTTAAAATGTTGAAATATTATGCTTTTCACGGCCTGAAAAGTGTTTTAATTATTACATTTCTACTCTAGGATCAAAACTTGATTTTTCAAGAAACTAGTGTTCAATGCTTGTTCTCGTTTGAAACTCATTCAATCTCTAGACCAAGCCACAGATGATTTACATTAAGATGTTGAATTATTATGCCTTTCAGATCCTTAAAAGCGTTTTAATTATCACATTTGGACTATAGGTTGAACACTTGAGTTTTAGAGAAATTCGCGTTCAATGCTTCTTAACATTTGAGACTCATTTTCCTTACAGACCAAACCAGAGATGATTTTCTTTAAAATGTTGAATTATTTTGCTTTTCACGGCATGAAAAGCGTTTTAATTATCACATTTCGACTACAGGATCAAAACTTGATTTTTCAAGAAATTCTTGTCCAATGCTAGTACTCGTTTGAAACTCTTTTCCTCTACAGACCAAGCCAGAGATGATTTTCCTTAAAATGTTGAATTATTATGCTTTTCACGGCCTTTAAAGCGTTTTAATTATCACATTTCGACTATAGGTTCAAAACTTGATTTTTCAAGAAATTACTGTCCAATGCTAGTACTCTTTTGAAACTCATTTTTTCTACAGACCAAGCTAGAGATGATTTTCCTTAAAATGTTGAACTATTATGCTTTTCACGGCCTGAAAAGATTTTTAATTATCACATTTAGACCATAGGATTAAAACTTGAGTTTTCGAGAAGTTCGCTTTCTATGCGAAACGTATTTTCTTTACAGACCTAGCCAGAAATGATTTTAATTAAGATGTAGAATTATTATGCTTTTCAGAGCCATAAAAGCTATTTAATTAGCACATTTGGACTATAGGCTGAACACTTGACTTTTAGAGAAATTCGCGTTCAATGCTACTACTCGTTTGAAACTCGTTTTCTCCGCAGACAAGGCCTGAGATGATTTTTCTTAAAATGTTGAATTATTTTGCTTTTCACGGCCTGAAAAGAGTTTTAATTATCACATTTCGACTACAGGATCAACACTTGATTTTTCGAAAAACTAACGTCTAATGCTAATACTGGTTTGAAACTCATTTTCTCTACAGACCAAGCCAGAGATGATTTTCTTTAAAATGTTGAATTATTTTGCTTTTCACGGCCTGAAAAGCGTTTTAATTATCACATTTCGACTATAGGATCAAAACTTGATCTTTCACGAAATTCTTCTACAATGCTAGTACTCGTTTGAAACTCTTTTCCTCTACAGACCAAGCCAGAGATGATTATCCTTAAAATGTTGAATTATTATGGTTTTCACAGTTTGAAAAGCGTTTTAATCATCACATTTCGACTATAGGATCAAAAAATTGATATTTCGAGAAATTCACGTTTAATGCTAGTACTTGTTTGAATCTCATTTTCTCTACAGACCAAGCCAGAGATGATTTTCCTTAAAATGCTGAATTATTATGCATTTCAGAGCCTGAATGGAGTTCTATTATCACATTTCGACCAAAACTTGATCTTTCAAGAAATTACTGTCCAATGCTCGTATTTTTTGAAACTCATTTTCTCTACAGACCAAGCTAGAGATGATTTTCCTTAAAATGTTGAATTATTATGCATTTCACCGCCTGAAAAGCGTTTTAATTATCACATTTAGCCATAGGATCAAAACTTGAGTTTTCGAGAAATTCGCCATCAATGCTAATACTCGTTTGAAACTCCTTTTCTCTACAGACCAAGCCAGAGATGATTTTAATTAAGATGTAGAATTATTATGCTTTTCAGAACCATAAAAGCTATTTAATTATCACATTTGGATTATAGGCTGAACACTAGACTTTTAGAGAAATTCGCGTTCAGTGCTAATACTTGTTTGAAACTTATTTTCTTTACAGACCAAGCCAGTGATGATTTTCTTTAAAATGTTGAATTATTTTGCTTTTCACAGTTCGAAAAGCGTTTTAATGATCACATATCGACTACAGGATCAAAACTTGATTTTTCGAGAAATTCACGTTTAATGCTAGTACTTGTTTGAAACCCCTTTGCTCTACAGACCAAGCCAGAGATGATTTTCATTAAGATGTTGAATTATTATGCTTTTCAGATTATGAAAAGCGTTTTAATTATCACGTTTGGACTATAGGTTGAACATTTGACTTTCAGAGAAATTCGCGTTCAAATACTACTACTCGTTTAAAAATCATTTTCTTTACAGACCAAGCCAGAAATGATTTTCCTTAAAATGTTGAATTATTATGCTTTTCACGGCCTGAAAAGCGTTTTAATTATCACATTTCGACTATAGGTTCAAAACTTGATTTTTCAAGAAATTACTGTCCAATGCTAGTACTCTTTTGAAACTCATTTTTTCTACAGACCAAGCTAGAGATGATTTTCCTTAAAATGTTGAACTATTATGCTTTTCACGGCCTGAAAAATTTTTAATTATCACATTTAGACCATAGGATCAAAACTTGAGTTTTCGAGAAGTTCGCATTCTATGCGAAACGTATTTTCTTTACAGACCAAGCCAGAGATGATTTTAATTAAGATGTAGAATTATTATGCTTTTCAGAGCCATAAAAGCTATTTAATTAGCACATTTGGACTATACGCTGAACACTTGACTTTTAGAGAAATTCGCGTTCAATGCTACTACTCGTTTGAAACTCGTTTTCTAAGCAGACAAGGCCTGAGATGATTTTTCTTAAAATGTTGAATTATTTTGCTTTTCACGGCCTGAAAAGAGTTTTAATTATCACATTTCGACTACAGGATCAACACTTGATTTTTCGAAAAATTAACGTCTAATGCTAATACTGGTTTGAAACTCATTTTCTCTACAGACCAAGCCAGAGATGATTTTCTTTAAAATGTTGAATTATTTTGCTTTTCACGGCCTGAAAAGCGTTTTAATTATCACATTTCGACTATAGGATCAAAACTTGATCTTTCAAGAAATTCGTGTACAATGCTAGTAATCGTTTGAAACTCTTTTCCTCTACAGACCAAGCCAGAGATGATTTTCCTTAAAATGTTGAATTATTATGCTTTTCACAGTTTGAAAAGCGTTTTAATCATCATATATCGACTATAGGATCAAAAAATTGATATTTCGAGAAATTCACGTTTAATGCTAGTACTTGTTTGAAACTCATTTTCTCTACAGACCAAGCTAGAGATGATTTTCCTTAAAATGTTGAATTATTATGCATTTCACGGCCTGAAAAGCGTTTTAATTTTCACATTTAGCCATAGGATCAAAACTTGAGTTTTCGAGAAATTCGCAATCAATGCTAATACTCGTTTGAAACTCCTTTCTCTACAGACCAAGCCAGAGATGATTTTAATTAAGATGTAGAATTATTATGCTTTTCAGAGCCATAAAACTATTTTATTATCACATTTGGATTATAGGCTGAACACTTGACTTTTAGAGAAATTCGCGTTCAGTGCTAATACTTGTTTGAAACTTATTTTCTTTACAGACCAAGCCAGAGATGATTTTAATTAAGATGTAGAATTATTATGCTTTTCAGAGCCATAAAAGCTATTTAATTAGCACATTTGGACTATACGCTGAACACTTGACTTTTAGAGAAATTCGCGTTCAATGCTACTACTCGTTTGAAACTCGTTTTCTCCGCAGACAAGGCCTGAGATGATTTTTCTTAAAATGTTGAATTATTTTGCTTTTCACGGCCTGAAAAGAGTTTTAATTATCACATTTCGACTACAGGATCAACACTTGATTTTTCGAAAAATTAACGTCTAATGCTAATACTGGTTTGAAACTCATTTTCTCTACAGACCAAGCCAGAGATGATTTTCTTTAAAATGTTGAATTATTTTCCTTTTCACGGTCTGAAAAGCGTTTTAATTATCACATTTCGACTATAGGATCAAAACTTGATCTTTCAAGAAATTCGTGTACAATGCTAGTACTCGTTTGAAACTCTTTTCCTCTACAGACCAAGCCAGAGATGATTTTCCTTAAAATGTTGAATTATTTTGCTTTTCACGGCCTGAAAAGAGTTTTAATTATCACATTTCGACTACAGGATCAACACTTGATTTTTCGAAAAATTAACGTCTAATGCTAATACTGGTTTGAAACTCATTTTCTCTACAGACCAAGCCAGAGATGATTTTCTTTAAAATGTTGAATTATTTTGCTTTTCACGGTCTGAAAAGCGTTTAAATTATCACATTTCGACTATAGGATCAAAACTTGATCTTTCAAGAAATTCACGTTTAATGCTAGTACTTGTTTGAAACTCATTTTCTCTACAGACCAAGCCAGAGATGATTTTCCTTAAAATGTTGAATTATTTTGCTTTTCACGGCCTGAAAAGAGTTTTAATTATCACATTTCGACTACAGGATCAACACTTGATTTTTCGAAAAATTAACGTCTAATGCTAATACTGGTTTGAAACTCATTTTCTCTACAGACCAAGCCAGAGATGATTTTCTTTAAAATGTTGAATTATTTTGCTTTTCACGGTCTGAAAAGCGTTTTAATTATCACATTTCGACTATAGGATCAAAACTTGATCTTTCAAGAAATTCGCGTTCAGTGCTAATACTTGTTTGAAACTTATTTTCTTTACAGACCAAGCCAGAGATGATTTTAATTAAGATGTAGAATTATTATGCTTTTCAGAGCCATAAAAGCTATTTAATTAGCACATTTGGACTATACGCTGAACACTTGACTTTTAGAGAAATTCGCGTTCAATGCTACTACTCGTTTGAAACTCGTTTTCTCCGCAGACAAGGCCTGAGATGATTTTTCTTAAAATGCTGAATTATTATGCATTTCAGAGCCTGAATGGAGTTCTATTATCACATTTCGACCAAAACTTGATCTTTCAAGAAATTACTGTCCAATGCTCGTATTTTTCGAAACTCATTTTCTCTACAGACCAAGCCAGAGATGATTTTCCTTAAAATATTGAATTATTATGCTTTTGTCGGCCTGAAAAATGTTTTAATTATCACATTTGGACTATAGGATCAAAACTTGATTTTTTAAGAAACTAGTGTCCAATGTTTTTACTCGTTTGATATCTAGACCAAGCCAGAGATGATTATCCTTAAAATGTTGAAATATTATGCTTTTCACGGTCTGAAAAGCGTTTTAATTATCACATTTCGACTATAGGTTCAAAACTTGATTTTTCAAGAAATTACTGTCCAATGCTAGTACTCTTTTGAAACTCATTTTTTCTACAGACCAAGCTAGAGATGATTTTCCTTAAAATGTTGAACTATTATGCTTTTCACGGCCTGAAAAGCTATTTAATTAGCACATTTGGACTATAGGCTGAACACTTGACTTTTAGAGAAATTCGCGTTCAATGCTACTACTCGTTTGAAACTCGTTTTCTCCGCAGACAAGGCCTGAGATGATTTTTCTTAAAATGTTGAATTATTTTGCTTTTCACGGCCTGAAAAGAGTTTTAATTATCACATTTCGACTACAGGATCAACACTTGATTTTTCGAAAAATTAACGTCTAATGCTAATACTGGTTTGAAACTCATTTTCTCTACAGACCAAGCCAGAGATGATTTTCTTTAAAATGTTGAATTATTTTGCTTTTCACGGCCTGAAAAGCGTTTTAATTATCACATTTCGACTATAGGATCAAAACTTGATCTTTCACGAAATTCTTCTACAATGCTAGTACTCGTTTGAAACTCTTTTCCTCTACAGACCAAGCCAGAGATGATTTTCCTTAAAATGTTGAATTATTATGGTTTTCACAGTTTGAAAAGCGTTTTAATCATCACATTTCGACTATAGGATCAAAAAATTGATATTTCGAGAAATTCACGTTTAATGCTAGTACTTGTTTGAATCTCATTTTCTCTACAGACCAAGCCAGAGATGATTTTGCTTAAAATGCTGAATTATTATGCATTTCAGAGCCTGAATGGAGTTCTATTATCACATTTCGACCAAAACTTGATCTTTCAAGAAATTACTGTCCAATGCTCGTATTTTTTGAAACTCATTTTCTCTACAGACCAAGCTAGAGATGATTTTCCTTAAAATGTTGAATTATTATGCATTTCACTGCCTGAAAAGCGTTTTAATTATCACATTTAGCCATAGGATCAAAACTTGAGTTTTCGAGAAATTCGCCATCAATGCTAATACTCGTTTGAAACTCCTTTTCTCTACAGACCAAGCCAGAGATGATTTTAATTAAGATGTAGAATTATTATGCTTTTCAGAACCATAAAAGCTATTTAATTATCACATTTGGATTATAGGCTGAACACTAGACTTTTAGAGAAATTCGCGTTCAGTGCTAATACTTGTTTGAAACTTATTTTCTTTACAGACCAAGCCAGTGATGATTTTCTTTAAAATGTTGAATTATTTTGCTTTTCACAGTTCGAAAAGCGTTTTAATGATCACATATCGACTACAGGATCAAAACTTGATTTTTCGAGAAATTCACGTTTAATGCTAGTACTTGTTTGAAACCCCTTTGCTCTACAGACCAAGCCAGAGATGATTTTCATTAAGATGTTGAATTATTATGCTTTTCAGATTATGAAAAGCGTTTTAATTATCACGTTTCGACTATAGGTTGAACATTTGACTTTCAGAGAAATTCGCGTTCAAATACTACTACTCGTTTAAAAATCATTTTCTTTACAGACCAAGCCAGAAATGATTTTCCTTAAAATGTTGAATTATTATGCTTTTCACGGCCTGAAAAGCGTTTTAATTATCACATTTCGACTATAGGTTCAAAACTTGATTTTTCAAGAAATTACTGTCCAATGCTAGTACTCTTTTGAAACTCATTTTTTCTACAGACCAAGCTAGAGATGATTTTCCTTAAAATGTTGAACTATTATGCTTTTCACGGCCTGAAAAGATTTTTAATTATCACATTTAGACCATAGGATCAAAACTTGAGTTTTCGAGAAGTTCGCATTCTATGCGAAACGTATTTTCTTTACAGACCAAGCCAGAGATGATTTTAATTAAGATGTAGAATTATTATGCTTTTCAGAGCCATAAAAGCTATTTAATTAGCACATTTGGACTATACGCTGAACACTTGACTTTTAGAGAAATTCGCGTTCAATGCTACTACTCGTTTGAAACTCGTTTTCTAAGCAGACAAGGCCTGAGATGATTTTTCTTAAAATGTTGAATTATTTTGCTTTTCACGGCCTGAAAAGAGTTTTAATTATCACATTTCGACTACAGGATCAACACTTGATTTTTCGAAAAATTAACGTCTAATGCTAATACTGGTTTGAAACTCATTTTCTCTACAGACCAAGCCAGAGATGATTTTCTTTAAAATGTTGAATTATTTTGCTTTTCACGGCCTGAAAAGCGTTTTAATCATCATATATCGACTATAGGATCAAAAATTGATATTTCGAGAAATTCACGTTTAATGCTAGTACTTGCTTGAAACTCATTTTCTCTACAGACCAAGCTGGAGATGATTTTCCTTAAAATGTTGAATTATTATGCATTTCACGGCCTGAAAAGCGTTTTAATTTTCACATTTAGCCATAGGATCAAAACTTGAGTTTTCGAGAAATTCGCAATCAATGCTAATACTCGTTTGAAACTCCTTTCTCTACAGACCAAGCCAGAGATGATTTTAATTAAGATGTAGAATTATTATGCTTTTCAGAGCCATAAAACTATTTTATTATCACATTTGGATTATAGGCTGAACACTTGACTTTTAGAGAAATTCGCGTTCAGTGCTAATACTTGTTTGAAACTTATTTTCTTTACAGACCAAGCCAGAGATGATTTTAATTAAGATGTAGAATTATTATGCTTTTCAGAGCCATAAAAGCTATTTAATTAGCACATTTGGACTATACGCTGAACACTTGACTTTTAGAGAAATTCGCGTTCAATGCTACTACTCATTTGAAACTCGTTTTCTCCGCAGACAAGGCCTGAGATGATTTTTCTTAAAATGTTGAATTATTTTGCTTTTCACGGCCTGAAAAGAGTTTTAATTATCACATTTCGACTACAGGATCAACACTTGATTTTTCGAAAAATTAACGTCTAATGCTAATACTGGTTTGAAACTCATTTTCTCTACAGACCAAGCCAGAGATGATTTTCTTTAAAATGTTGAATTATTTTGCTTTTCACGGTCTGAAAAGCGTTTTAATTATCACATTTCGACTATAGGATCAAAACTTGATCTTTCAAGAAATTCGTGTACAATGCTAGTACTCGTTTGAAACTCTTTTCCTCTACAGACCAAGCCAGAGATGATTTTCCTTAAAATGTTGAATTATTATGCTTTTCACAGTTTGAAAAGTGTTTTAATCATCACATTTCGACTATAGGATCAAAAAATTGATATTTCGAGAAATTCACGTTTAATGCTAGTACTTGTTTGAAACTCATTTTCTCTACAGACCAAGCCAGAGATGATTTTCCTTAAAATGCTGAATTATTATGCATTTCAGAGCCTGAATGGAGTTCTATTATCACATTTCGACCAAAACTTGATCTTTCAAGAAATTACTGTCCAATGCTCGTATTTTTCGAAACTCATTTTCTCTACAGACCAAGCCAGAGATGATTTTCCTTAAAATATTGAATTATTATGCTTTTGTCGGCCTGAAAAATGTTTTAATTATCACATTTGGACTATAGGATCAAAACTTGATTTTTTAAGAAACTAGTGTCCAATGTTTTTACTCGTTTGATATCTAGACCAAGCCAGAGATGATTATCCTTAAAATGTTGAAATATTATGCTTTTCACGGTCTGAAAAGCGTTTTAATTATCACATTTCGACTATAGGTTCAAAACTTGATTTTTCAAGAAATTACTGTCCAATGCTAGTACTCTTTTGAAACTCATTTTTTCTACAGACCAAGCTAGAGATGATTTTCCTTAAAATGTTGAACTATTATGCTTTTCACGGCCTGAAAAGATTTTTAATTATCACATTTAGACCATAGGATTAAAACTTGAGTTTTCGAGAAGTTCGCATTCTATGCGAAACGTATTTTCTTTACAGACCTAGCCAGAAATGATTTTAATTAAGATGTAGAATTATTATGCTTTTCAGAGCCATAAAAGCTATTTAATTAGCACATTTGGACTATAGGCTGAACACTTGACTTTTAGAGAAATTCGCGTTCAATGCTACTACTCGTTTGAAACTCGTTTTCTCCGCAGACAAGGCCTGAGATGATTTTTCTTAAAATGTTGAATTATTTTGCTTTTCACGGCCTGAAAAGAGTTTTAATTATCACATTTCGACTACAGGATCAACACTTGATTTTTCGAAAAATTAACGTCTAATGCTAATACTGGTTTGAAACTCATTTTCTCTACAGACCAAGCCAGAGATGATTTTCTTTAAAATGTTGAATTATTTTGCTTTTCACGGCCTGAAAAGCGTTTTAATTATCACATTTCGACTATAGGATCAAAACTTGATCTTTCACGAAATTCTTCTACAATGCTAGTACTCGTTTGAAACTCTTTTCCTCTACAGACCAAGCCAGAGATGATTATCCTTAAAATGTTGAATTATTATGGTTTTCACAGTTTGAAAAGCGTTTTAATCATCACATTTCGACTATAGGATCAAAAAATTGATATTTCGAGAAATTCACGTTTAATGCTAGTACTTGTTTGAATCTCATTTTCTCTACAGACCAAGCCAGAGATGATTTTGCTTAAAATGCTGAATTATTATGCATTTCAGAGCCTGAATGGAGTTCTATTATCACATTTCGACCAAAACTTGATCTTTCAAGAAATTACTGTCCAATGCTCGTATTTTTTGAAACTCATTTTCTCTACAGACCAAGCTAGAGATGATTTTCCTTAAAATGTTGAATTATTATGCATTTCACTGCCTGAAAAGCGTTTTAATTATCACATTTAGCCATAGGATCAAAACTTGAGTTTTCGAGAAATTCGCCATCAATGCTAATACTCGTTTGAAACTCCTTTTCTCTACAGACCAAGCCAGAGATGATTTTAATTAAGATGTAGAATTATTATGCTTTTCAGAACCATAAAAGCTATTTAATTATCACATTTGGATTATAGGCTGAACACTAGACTTTTAGAGAAATTCGCGTTCAGTGCTAATACTTGTTTGAAACTTATTTTCTTTACAGACCAAGCCAGTGATGATTTTCTTTAAAATGTTGAATTATTTTGCTTTTCACAGTTCGAAAAGCGTTTTAATGATCACATATCGACTACAGGATCAAAACTTGATTTTTCGAGAAATTCACGTTTAATGCTAGTACTTGTTTGAAACCCCTTTGCTCTACAGACCAAGCCAGAGATGATTTTCATTAAGATGTTGAATTATTATGCTTTTCAGATTATGAAAAGCGTTTTAATTATCACGTTTGGACTATAGGTTGAACATTTGACTTTCAGAGAAATTCGCGTTCAAATACTACTACTCGTTTAAAAATCATTTTCTTTACAGACCAAGCCAGAAATGATTTTCCTTAAAATGTTGAATTATTATGCTTTTCACGGCCTGAAAAGCGTTTTAATTATCACATTTCGACTATAGGTTCAAAACTTGATTTTTCAAGAAATTACTGTCCAATGCTAGTACTCTTTTGAAACTCATTTTTTCTACAGACCAAGCTAGAGATGATTTTCCTTAAAATGTTGAACTATTATGCTTTTCACGGCCTGAAAAGATTTTTAATTATCACATTTAGACCATAGGATCAAAACTTGAGTTTTCGAGAAATTACTGTCCAATGCTAGTACTCTTTTGAAACTCATTTTTTCTACAGACCAAGCTAGAGATGATTTTCCTTAAAATGTTGAACTATTATGCTTTTCACGGCCTGAAAAGATTTTTAATTATCACATTTGGACTATAGGATCAAAACTTGATTTTTTAAGAAACTAGTGTCCAATGTTTTTACTCGTTTGATATCTAGACCAAGCCAGAGATGATTATCCTTAAAATGTTGAAATATTATGCTTTTCACGGTCTGAAAAGCGTTTTAATTATCACATTTCGACTATAGGTTCAAAACTTGATTTTTCAAGAAATTACTGTCCAATGCTAGTACTCTTTTGAAACTCATTTTTTCTACAGACCAAGCTAGAGATGATTTTCCTTAAAATGTTGAACTATTATGCTTTTCACGGCCTGAAAAGATTTTTAATTATCACATTTAGACCATAGGATTAAAACTTGAGTTTTCGAGAAGTTCGCATTCTATGCGAAACGTATTTTCTTTACAGACCAAGCCAGAGATGATTTTAATTAAGATGTAGAATTATTATGCTTTTCAGAGCCATAAAAGCTATTTAATTAGCACATTTGGACTATACGCTGAACACTTGACTTTTAGAGAAATTCGCGTTCAATGCTACTACTCGTTTGAAACTCGTTTTCTAAGCAGACAAGGCCTGAGATGATTTTTCTTAAAATGTTGAATTATTTTGCTTTTCACGGCCTGAAAAGAGTTTTAATTATCACATTTCGACTACAGGATCAACACTTGATTTTTCGAAAAATTAACGTCTAATGCTAATACTGGTTTGAAACTCATTTTCTCTACAGACCAAGCCAGAGATGATTTTCTTTAAAATGTTGAATTATTTTGCTTTTCAAGGCCTCAAAAGCGTTTTAATCATCATATATCGACTATAGGATCAAAAATTGATATTTCGAGAAATTCACGTTTAATGCTAGTACTTGTTTGAAACTCATTTTCTCTACAGACCAAGCTGGAGATGATTTTCCTTAAAATGTTGAATTATTATGCATTTCACGGCCTGAAAAGCGTTTTAATTTTCACATTTAGCCATAGGATCAAAACTTGAGTTTTCGAGAAATTCGCAATCAATGCTAATACTCGTTTGAAACTCCTTTCTCTACAGACCAAGCCAGAGATGATTTTAATTAAGATGTAGAATTATTATGCTTTTCAGAGCCATAAAACTATTTTATTATCACATTTGGATTATAGGCTGAACACTTGACTTTTAGAGAAATTCGCGTTCAGTGCTAATACTTGTTTGAAACTTATTTTCTTTACAGACCAAGCCAGAGATGATTTTAATTAAGATGTAGAATTATTATGCTTTTCAGAGCCATAAAAGCTATTTAATTAGCACATTTGGACTATACGCTGAACACTTGACTTTTAGAGAAATTCGCGTTCAATGCTACTACTCGTTTGAAACTCGTTTTCTCCGCAGACAAGGCCTGAGATGATTTTTCTTAAAATGTTGAATTATTTTGCTTTTCACGGCCTGAAAAGAGTTTTAATTATCACATTTCGACTACAGGATCAACACTTGATTTTTCGAAAAATTAACGTCTAATGCTAATACTGGTTTGAAACTCATTTTCTCTACAGACCAAGCCAGAGATGATTTTCTTTAAAATGTTGAATTATTTTGCTTTTCACGGTCTGAAAAGCGTTTTAATTATCACATTTCGACTATAGGATCAAAACTTGATCTTTCAAGAAATTCGTGTACAATGCTAGTACTCGTTTGAAACTCTTTTCCTCTACAGACCAAGCCAGAGATGATTTTCCTTAAAATGTTGAATTATTATGCTTTTCACAGTTTGAAAAGTGTTTTAATCATCACATTTCGACTATAGGATCAAAAAATTGATATTTCGAGAAATTCACGTTTAATGCTAGTACTTGTTTGAAACTCATTTTCTCTACAGACCAAGCCAGAGATGATTTTCCTTAAAATGCTGAATTATTATGCATTTCAGAGCCTGAATGGAGTTCTATTATCACATTTCGACCAAAACTTGATCTTTCAAGAAATTACTGTCCAATGCTCGTATTTTTTGAAACTCATTTTCTCTACAGACCAAGCTAGAGATGATTTTCCTTAAAATGTTGAATTATTATGCATTTCACTGCCTGAAAAGCGTTTTAATTATCACATTTAGCCATAGGATCAAAACTTGAGTTTTCGAGAAATTCGCCATCAATGCTAATACTCGTTTGAAACTCCTTTTCTCTACAGACCAAGCCAGAGATGATTTTAATTAAGATGTAGAATTATTATGCTTTTCAGAACCATAAAAGCTATTTAATTATCACATTTGGATTATAGGCTGAACACTAGACTTTTAGAGAAATTCGCGTTCAGTGCTAATACTTGTTTGAAACTTATTTTCTTTACAGACCAAGCCAGAGATGATTTTCTTTAAAATGTTGAATTATTTTGCTTTTCACAGTTCGAAAAGCGTTTTAATGATCACATATCGACTACAGGATCAAAACTTGATTTTTCGAGAAATTCACGTTTAATGCTAGTACTTGTTTGAAACCCCTTTGCTCTACAGACCAAGCCAGAGATGATTTTCATTAAGATGTTGAATTATTATGCTTTTCAGATTATGAAAAGCGTTTTAATTATCACGTTTGGACTATAGGTTGAACATTTGACTTTCAGAGAAATTCGCGTTCAAATACTACTACTCGTTTAAAAATCATTTTCTTTACAGACCAAGCCAGAAATGATTTTCCTTAAAATGTTGAATTATTATGCTTTTCACGGCCTGAAAAGCGTTTTAATTATCACATTTCGACTATAGGTTCAAAACTTGATTTTTCAAGAAATTACTGTCCAATGCTAGTACTCTTTTGAAACTCATTTTTTCTACAGACCAAGCTAGAGATGATTTTCCTTAAAATGTTGAACTATTATGCTTTTCACGGCCTGAAAAGATTTTTAATTATCACATTTAGACCATAGGATCAAAACTTGAGTTTTCGAGAAATTACTGTCCAATGCTAGTACTCTTTTGAAACTCATTTTTTCTACAGACCAAGCTAGAGATGATTTTCCTTAAAATGTTGAACTATTATGCTTTTCACGGCCTGAAAAGATTTTTAATTATCACATTTGGACTATAGGATCAAAACTTGATTTTTTAAGAAACTAGTGTCCAATGTTTTTACTCGTTTGATATCTAGACCAAGCCAGAGATGATTATCCTTAAAATGTTGAAATATTATGCTTTTCTCGGTCTGAAAAGCGTTTTAATTATCACATTTCGACTATAGGTTCAAAACTTGATTTTTCAAGAAATTACTGTCCAATGCTAGTACTCTTTTGAAACTCATTTTTTCTACAGACCAAGCTAGAGATGATTTTCCTTAAAATGTTGAACTATTATGCTTTTCACGGCCTGAAAAGATTTTTAATTATCACATTTAGACCATAGGATTAAAACTTGAGTTTTCGAGAAGTTCGCATTCTATGCGAAACGTATTTTCTTTACAGACCAAGCCAGAGATGATTTTAATTAAGATGTAGAATTATTATGCTTTTCAGAGCCATAAAAGCTATTTAATTAGCACATTTGGACTATACGCTGAACACTTGACTTTTAGAGAAATTCGCGTTCAATGCTACTACTCGTTTGAAACTCGTTTTCTAAGCAGACAAGGCCTGAGATGATTTTTCTTAAAATGTTGAATTATTTTGCTTTTCACGGCCTGAAAAGAGTTTTAATTATCACATTTCGACTACAGGATCAACACTTGATTTTTCGAAAAATTAACGTCTAATGCTAATACTGGTTTGAAACTCATTTTCTCTACAGACCAAGCCAGAGATGATTTTCTTTAAAATGTTGAATTATTTTGCTTTTCACGGCCTCAAAAGCGTTTTAATCATCATATATCGACTATAGGATCAAAAATTGATATTTCGAGAAATTCACGTTTAATGCTAGTACTTGTTTGAAACTCATTTTCTCTACAGACCAAGCTGGAGATGATTTTCCTTAAAATGTTGAATTATTATGCATTTCACGGCCTGAAAAGCGTTTTAATTTTCACATTTAGCCATAGGATCAAAACTTGAGTTTTCGAGAAATTCGCAATCAATGCTAATACTCGTTTGAAACTCCTTTCTCTACAGACCAAGCCAGAGATGATTTTAATTAAGATGTAGAATTATTATGCTTTTCAGAGCCATAAAACTATTTTATTATCACATTTGGATTATAGGCTGAACACTTGACTTTTAGAGAAATTCGCGTTCAGTGCTAATACTTGTTTGAAACTTATTTTCTTTACAGACCAAGCCAGAGATGATTTTAATTAAGATGTAGAATTATTATGCTTTTCAGAGCCATAAAAGCTATTTAATTAGCACATTTGGACTATACGCTGAACACTTGACTTTTAGAGAAATTCGCGTTCAATGCTACTACTCGTTTGAAACTCGTTTTCTCCGCAGACAAGGCCTGAGATGATTTTTCTTAAAATGTTGAATTATTTTGCTTTTCACGGCCTGAAAAGAGTTTTAATTATCACATTTCGACTACAGGATCAACACTTGATTTTTCGAAAAATTAACGTCTAATGCTAATACTGGTTTGAAACTCATTTTCTCTACAGACCAAGCCAGAGATGATTTTCTTTAAAATGTTGAATTATTTTGCTTTTCACGGTCTGAAAAGCGTTTTAATTATCACATTTCGACTATAGGATCAAAACTTGATCTTTCAAGAAATTCGTGTACAATGCTAGTACTCGTTTGAAACTCTTTTCCTCTACAGACCAAGCCAGAGATGATTTTCCTTAAAATGTTGAATTATTATGCTTTTCACAGTTTGAAAAGTGTTTTAATCATCACATTTCGACTATAGGATCAAAAAATTGATATTTCGAGAAATTCACGTTTAATGCTAGTACTTGTTTGAAACTCATTTTCTCTACAGACCAAGCCAGAGATGATTTTCCTTAAAATGCTGAATTATTATGCATTTCAGAGCCTGAATGGAGTTCTATTATCACATTTCGACCAAAACTTGATCTTTCAAGAAATTACTGTCCAATGTTCGTATTTTTCGAAACTCATTTTCTCTACAGACCAAGCCAGAGATGATTTTCCTTAAAATATTGAATTATTATGCTTTTGTCGGCCTGAAAAATGTTTTAATTATCACATTTGGACTATAGGATCAAAACTTGATTTTTTAAGAAACTAGTGTCCAATGTTTTTACTCGTTTGATATCTAGACCAAGCCAGAGATGATTATCCTTAAAATGTTGAAATATTATGCTTTTCACGGTCTGAAAAGCGTTTTAAATATCACATTTGGACCATATGTTCAAAACTTGATTTTTCAAGAAATTAGTGTCCAAAGCTAGTTCTCGTTTGAAACTCATTTTCTCTACAGACCAAGCCAGAGATGATTTTCCTTAAAATATTGAATTATTATGCTTTTGACGGCCTGAAAAATGTTTTAAATATCACATTTGGACTATAGGATCAAAACTTGATTTTTTAAGAAACTAGTGTCCAATGTTTTTACTCGTTTGATATCTAGACCAAGCCAGAGATGATTATCCTTAAAATGTTGAAATATTATGCTTTTCACGGTCTGAAAAGCGTTTTAAATATCACATTTGGACCATATGTTCAAAACTTGATTTTTCAAGAAATTAGTGTCCAAAGCTAGTTCTCGTTTGAAACTCATTTTCTCTACAGACCAAGCCAGAGATGATTTTCCTTAAAATATTGAATTATTATGCTTTTGACGGCCTGAAAAGTGTTTTAATTATTACATTTCTACTCTAGGATCAAAACTTGATTTTTCAAGAAACTAGTGTCCAATGCTTGTACTCGTTTGAAACTCATTCAATCTCTAGACCAAGCCACAGATGATTTACATTAAGATGTTGAATTATTATGCCTTTCAGATCCTGAAAAGCGTTTTAATTATCACATTTGGACTATAGGTTGAACACTTGAATTTTAGAGAAATTCGCGTTCAATGCTTCTTAACATTTGAGACTCATTTTCCTTACAGACCAAACCAGAGATGATTTTCTTTAAAATGTTGAATTATTTTGCTTTTCACGGCCTGAAAAGCGTTTTAATTATCACATTTCGACTACAGGATCAAAACTTGATTTTTCAAGAAATTCGTGTCCAATGCTAGTACTCGTTTGAAACTCTTTTCCTCTACAGACCAAGCCAGAGATGATTTTCCTTAAAATGTTGAATTATTATGCTTTTCACGGCCTGAAAAGCGTTTTAATTATCACATTTCGACTATAGGTTCAAAACTTGATTTTTCAAGAAATTACTGTCCAATGCTAGTACTCTTTTGAAACTCATTTTTTCTACAGACCAAGCTAGAGATGATTTTCCTTAAAATGTTGAACTATTATGCTTTTCACGGCCTGAAAAGATTTTTAATTATCACATTTAGACCATAGGATTAAAACTTGAGTTTTCGAGAAGTTCGCATTCTATGCGAAACGTATTTTCTTTACAGACCTAGCCAGAAATGATTTTAATTAAGATGTAGAATTATTATGCTTTTCAGAGCCATAAAAGCTATTTAATTAGCACATTTGGACTATAGGCTGAACACTTGACTTTTAGAGAAATTCGCGTTCAATGCTACTACTCGTTTGAAACTCGTTTTCTCCGCAGACAAGGCCTGAGATGATTTTTCTTAAAATGTTGAATTATTATGCTTTTCATGGCCTGAAAAGAGTTTTAATTATCACATTTCGACTATAGGATCAAAACTGGATTTTTAAGAAATTCGTGTCCAATGCTGGTACTCGTTTGAAACTCTTTTCCTCTACAGACCAAGCCAGAGATGATTTTCCTTAAAATGTTGAATTATTATGCTTTTCACGGCCTGAAAAGCGTTTTAATTATCACATTTCGACTATAAGATCAAAACTTGATTTTTCGAGAGATTCACGTTTAATGATAGTACTTGTTTGAAACTCATTTTCTCTACAGACCCAGCCAGAGATGATTTTCCTTAAAATGCTGAATTATTATGCATTTCAGAGCCTGAATGGAGTTCTATTATCACATTTCGACCAAAACTTGATCTTTCAAGAAATTACTGTTCAATGCTTCTTAACATTTGAGACTCATTTTCTTTACAGACCAAGCCAGAGATGATTTTCCTTAAAATGTTGAATTATTATGCTTTTCACAGTTCGAAAAGCGTTTTAATGATCACATATCGACTACTGGATCAAAACTTGATTTTTCGAGAAATAAACGTTTAATGCTAGTACTTGTTTGAAACTAGTTTTCTCTACAGACCAAGCCAGAGATGATTTTCATTAAGATGTTGAATTATTATGCTTTTCAGATTATGAAAAGCGTTTTAATTATCACGTTTGGACTATAGGTTGAACATTTGACTTTCAGAGAAATTCGCGTTCAATACTACTACTCGTTTAAAAATCATTTTCTTTACAGACCAAGCCAGAGATGATTTTACTTAAAATGTTGAATTATTATGCTTTTCACGGCCTGAAAAGCGTTTTAATTATCACATTTCGAATATAGGTTCAAAACTTGATTTTTCAAGAAATTACAGTCCAATGCTAGTACTCTTTTGAAACTCATTTTTTCTACAGACCAAGCTAGAGATGATTTTCCTTAAAATGTTGAACTATTATTCTTTTCACGGCCTGAAGAGATTTTTAATTATCACATTTAGACCATAGGATCAAAACTTGAGTTTTCGAGAAGTTCGCATTCTATGCGAAACGTATTTTCTTTACAGACCAAGCCAGAGATGATTTTAATTAAGATGTAGAATTATTATGCTTTTCAGAGCCATAAAAGCTATTTAATTAGCACATTTGGACTATAGGCTGAACACTTGACTTTTAGAGAAATTCGCGTTCAACTCGTTTGAAACTCGTTTTCTCCGCAGACCAGGCCTGAGATGATTTTTCTTAAAATGTTGAATTATTTTGCTTTTCACGGCCTGAAAAGAGTTTTAATTATCACTTTTCGACTATAGGATCAAAACTTGATTTTTCAAGAAATTAGTGTCCAATGCTATTACTCGTTTGATATCTAGACCAAGCCAGAGATGATTATTCTTAAAATGTTGAAATATTATGCTTTTCACGGTCTGAAAAGCGTTTTAAATATCACATTTAGACCATATGTTCAAAACTTGAGTTCTCGATAAATTCGCGTTCAGTGCTAATACTTGTTTGAAACTTATTTTCTTTACAGACCAAGCCAGAGATGATTTTCTTTAAAATGTTGAATTATTTTGCTTTTCACTGCCTGAAAAGCGTTTTAATTATATCATTCAGACTATAGGATCAGAACTTGGATTTTCGAGAAATTCGCGTTCAATGCTGGTACTCGTTTGAAACTCATTTTCTCTACAGACCAAGCCAGAGATGATTTTCCTTAAAATATTGAATTATTATGCTTTTGACGGCCTGAAAAATGTTTTAATTATCACATTTGGACTATAGGATCAAAACTTGATTTTTTAAGAAACTAGTGTCCAATGTTTTTACTCGTTTGATATCTAGACCAAGCCAGAGATGATTATCCTTAAAATGTTGAAATATTATGCTTTTCACGGTCTGAGAAGCGTTTTAAATATCACATTTAGACCATATGTTCAAAACTTGATTTTTCAAGAAATTAGTGTCCAATGCTAGTTCTCGTTTGAAACTCATTTTCTCTACAGACCAAGCCAGAGATGATTTTCCTTAAAATATTGAATTATTATGCTTTTGACGGCCTGAAAAATGTTTTAATTATCACATTTGGACTATAGGATCAAAACTTGATTTTTTAAGAAACTAGTGTCCAATGTTTTTACTCGTTTGATATCTAGACCAAGCCAGAGATGATTATCCTTAAAATGTTGAAATATTATGCTTTTCACGGCCTGAAAAGTGTTTTAATTATTACATTTCTACTCTAGGATCAAAACTTGATTTTTCAAGAAACTAGTGACCAATGCTTGTACTCGTTTGAAACTCATTCAATCTCTAGACCAAGCCACAGATGATTTACATTAAGATGTTGAATTATTATGCCTTTCAGATCCTTAAAAGCGTTTTAATTATCACATTTGGACTATAGGTTGAACACTTGAGTTTTAGAGAAATTCGCGTTCAATGCTTCTTAACATTTGAGACTCATTTTCCTTACAGACCAAACCAGAGATGATTTTCTTTAAAATGTTGAATTATTTTGCTTTTCACGGCATGAAAAGCGTTTTAATTATCACATTTCGACAACAGGATCAAAACTTGATTTTTCAAGAAATTCGTGTCCAATGCTAGTACTCGTTTGAAACTCTTTTCCTCTACAGACCAAGCCAGAGATGATTTTCCTTAAAATGTTGAATTATTATGCTTTTCACGGCCTTTAAAGCGTTTTAATTATCACATTTCGACTATAGGTTCAAAACTTGATTTTTCAAGAAATTACTGTCCAATGCTAGTACTCTTTTGAAACTCTTTTCCTCTACAGACCAAGCCAGAGATGATTTTCCTTAAAATGTTGAATTATTATGCTTTTCACGGCCTTTAAAGCGTTTTAATTATCACATTTCGACAACAGGATCAAAACTTGATTTTTCAAGAAATTCGTGTCCAATGCTAGTACTCGTTTGAAACTCTTTTCCTCTACAGACCAAGCCAGAGATGATTTTCTTTAAAATGTTGAATTATTATGCTTTTCATGGCCTGAAAAGAGTTTTAATTATCACATTTCGACTATAGGATCAAAACTGGATTTTTAAGAAATTCGTGTCCAATGCTGGTACTCGTTTGAAACTCCTTTCCTCTACAGACCAAGCCAGAGATGATTTTCCTTAAAATGTTGAATTATTATGCTTTTCACGGCCTGAAAAGCGTTTTAATTATCACATTTCGACTATAAGATCAAAACTTGATTTTTCGAGAGATTCACGTTTAATGATAGTACTTGTTTGAAACTCATTTTCTCTACAGACCCAGCCAGAGATGATTTTCCTTAAAATGCTGAATTATTATGCATTTCAGAGCCTGAATGGAGTTCTATTATCACATTTCGACCAAAACTTGATCTTTCAAGAAATTACTGTTCAATGCTTCTTAACATTTGAGACTCATTTTCTTTACAGACCAAGCCAGAGATGATTTTCCTTAAAATGTTGAATTATTATGCTTTTCACAGTTCGAAAAGCGTTTTAATGATCACATATCGACTACTGGATCAAAACTTGATTTTTCGAGAAATAAACGTTTAATGCTAGTACTTGTTTGAAACTAGTTTTCTCTACAGACCAAGCCAGAGATGATTTTCATTAAGATGTTGAATTATTATGCTTTTCAGATTATGAAAAGCGTTTTAATTATCACGTTTGGACTATAGGTTGAACATTTGACTTTCAGAGAAATTCGCGTTCAATACTACTACTCGTTTAAAAATCATTTTCTTTACAGACCAAGCCAGAGATGATTTTCCTTAAAATGTTGAATTATTATGCTTTTCACGGCCTGAAAAGCGTTTTAATTATCACATTTCGAATATAGGTTCAAAACTTGATTTTTCAAGAAATTACAGTCCAATGCTAGTACTCTTTTGAAACTCATTTTTTCTACAGACCAAGCTAGAGATGATTTTCCTTAAAATGTTGAACTATTATGCTTTTCACGGCCTGAAGAGATTTTTAATTATCACATTTAGACCATAGGATCAAAACTTGAGTTTTCGAGAAGTTCGCATTCTATGCGAAACGTATTTTCTTTACAGACCTAGCCAGAAATGATTTTAATTAAGATGTAGAATTATTATGCTTTTCAGAGCCATAAAAGCTATTTAATTAGCACATTTGGACTATAGGCTGAACACTTGACTTTTAGAGAAATTCGCGTTCAATGCTACTACTCGTTTGAAACTCGTTTTCTCCGCAGACAAGGCCTGAGATGATTTTTCTTAAAATGTTGAATTATTATGCTTTTCATGGCCTGAAAAGAGTTTTAATTATCACATTTCGACTACAGGATCAACACTTGATTTTTCGAAAAATTAACGTGTAATGCTAATACTGGTTTGAAACTCATTTTCTCTACAGACCAAGCCAGAGATGATTTTCTTTAAAATGTTGAATTATTTTGCTTTTCACGGCCTGAAAAGCGTTTTAATTATCACATTTCGACTATAGGATCAAAACTTGATCTTTCACGAAATTCTTCTACAATGCTAGTACTCGTTTGAAACTCTTTTCCTCTACAGACCAAGCCAGAGATGATTATCCTTAAAATGTTGAATTATTATGGTTTTCACAGTTTGAAAAGCGTTTTAATCATCACATTTCGATTATAGGATCAAAAAATTGATATTTCGAGAAATTCACGTTTAATGCTAGTACTTGTTTGAATCTCATTTTCTCTACAGACCAAGCCAGAGATGATTTTCCTTAAAATGCTGAATTATTATGCATTTCAGAGCCTGAATGGAGTTCTATTATCACATTTCGACCAAAACTTGATCTTTCAAGAAATTACTGTCCAATGCTCGTATTTTTTGAAACTCATTTTCTCTACAGACCAAGCTAGAGATGATTTTCCTTAAAATGTTGAATTATTATGCATTTCACGGCCTGAAAAGCGTTTTAATTATCACATTAACCATAGGATCAAAACTTGAGTTTTCGAGAAACTCGCCATCAATGCTAATACTCGTTTGAAACTCCTTTTCTCTACAGACCAAGCCAGAGATGATTTTAATTAAGATGTAGAATTATTATGCTTTTCAGAACCATAAAAGCTATTTAATTATCACATTTGGATTATAGGCTGAACACTAGACTTTTAGAGAAATTCGCGTTCAGTGCTAATACTTGTTTGAAACTTATTTTCTTTACAGACCAAGCCAGTGATGATTTTCTTTAAAATGTTGAATTATTTTGCTTTTCACAGTTCGAAAAGCGTTTTAATGATCACATATCGACTACAGGATCAAAACTTGATTTTTCGAGAAATTCACGTTTAATGCTAGTACTTGTTTGAAACCCCTTTGCTCTACAGACCAAGCCAGAGATGATTTTCATTAAGATGTTGAATTATTATGCTTTTCAGATTATGAAAAGCGTTTTAATTATCACGTTTGGACTATAGGTTGAACATTTGACTTTCAGAGAAATTCGCGTTCAAATACTACTACTCGTTTAAAAATCATTTTCTTTACAGACCAAGCCAGAAATGATTTTCCTTAAAATGTTGAATTATTATGCTTTTCACGGCCTGAAAAGCGTTTTAATTATCACATTTCGACTATAGGTTCAAAACTTGATTTTTCAAGAAATTACTGTCCAATGCTAGTACTCTTTTGAAACTCATTTTTTCTACAGACCAAGCTAGAGATGATTTTCCTTAAAATGTTGAACTATTATGCTTTTCACGGCCTGAAAAGATTTTTAATTATCACATTTAGACCATAGGATCAAAACTTGAGTTTTCGAGAAGTTCGCATTCTATGCGAAACGTATTTTCTTTACAGACCAAGCCAGAGATGATTTTAATTAAGATGTAGAATTATTATGCTTTTCAGAGCCATAAAAGCTATTTAATTAGCACATTTGGACTATACGCTGAACACTTGACTTCTAGAGAAATTCGCGTTCAATGCTACTACTCGTTTGAAACTCGTTTTCTAAGCAGACAAGGCCTGAGATGATTTTTCTTAAAATGTTGAATTATTTTGCTTTTCACGGCCTGAAAAGAGTTTTAATTATCACATTTCGACTACAGGATCAACACTTGATTTTTCGAAAAATTAACGTCTAATGCTAATACTGGTTTGAAACTCATTTTCTCTACAGACCAAGCCAGAGATGATTTTCTTTAAAATGTTGAATTATTTTGCTTTTCACGGCCTGAAAAGCGTTTTAAT
Source organism: Lepisma saccharinum (assembly GCF_977018435.1). Classification (NCBI taxonomy): domain Eukaryota; kingdom Metazoa; phylum Arthropoda; class Insecta; order Zygentoma; family Lepismatidae; genus Lepisma; species Lepisma saccharinum. The sequence goes on along the minus strand of NW_028142901.1, from coordinate 2,252,556 downwards.
TATCACATTTCGACTATAGGATCAAAACTTGATCTTTCAAGAAATTCGTGTACAATGCTAGTACTCGTTTGAAACTCTTTTCCTCTACAGACCAAGCCAGAGATGATTTTCCTTAAAATGTTGAATTATTATGCTTTTCACTGCCTTTAAAGCGTTTTAATTATCACATTTCGACTATAGGTTCAAAACTTGATTTTTCAAGAAATTACTGTCCAATGCTAGTACTCTTTTGAAACTCATTTTTTCTACAGACCAAGCTAGAGATGATTTTCCTTAAAATGTTGAACTATTATGCTTTTCACGGCCTGAAAAGATTTTTAATTATCACATTTAGACCATAGGATTAAAACTTGAGTATTCGAGAAGTTCGCATTCTATGCGAAACGTATTTTCTTTACAGACCTAGCCAGAAATGATTTTAATTAAGATGTAGAATTATTATGCTTTTCAGAGCCATAAAAGCTATTTAATTAGCACATTTGGACTATAGGCTGAACACTTGACTTTTAGAGAAATTCGCGTTCAATGCTACTACTCGTTTGAAACTCGTTTTCTCCGCAGACAAGGCCTGAGATGATTTTTCTTAAAATGTTGAATTATTATGCTTTTCATGGCCTGAAAAGAGTTTTAATTATCACATTTCGACTATAGGATCAAAACTGGATTTTTAAGAAATTCGTGTCCAATGCTGGTACTCGTTTGAAACTCTTTTCCTCTACAGACCAAGCCAGAGATGATTTTCCTTAAAATGTTGAATTATTATGCTTTTCACGGCCTGAAAAGCGTTTTAATTATCACATTTCGACTATAAGATCAAAACTTGATTTTTCGAGAGATTCACGTTTAATGATAGTACTTGTTTGAAACTCATTTTCTCTACAGACCCAGCCAGAGATGATTTTCCTTAAAATGCTGAATTATTATGCATTTCAGAGCCTGAATGGAGTTCTATTATCACATTTCGACCAAAACTTGATCTTTCAAGAAATTACTGTTCAATGCTTCTTAACATTTGAGACTCATTTTCTTTACAGACCAAGCCAGAGATGATTTTCCTTAAAATGTTGAATTATTATGCTTTTCACAGTTCGAAAAGCGTTTTAATGATCACATATCGACTACTGGATCAAAACTTGATTTTTCGAGAAATAAACGTTTAATGCTAGTACTTGTTTGAAACTAGTTTTCTCTACAGACAAAGCCAGAGATGATTTTCATTAAGATGTTGAATTATTATGCTTTTCAGATTATGAAAAGCGTTTTAATTATCACGTTTGGACTATAGGTTGAACATTTGACTTTCAGAGAAATTCGCGTTCAATACTACTACTCGTTTAAAAATCATTTTCTTTACAGACCAAGCCAGAGATGATTTTCCTTAAAATGTTGAATTATTATGCTTTTCACGGCCTGAAAAGCGTTTTAATTATCACATTTCGAATATAGGTTCAAAACTTGATTTTTCAAGAAATTACAGTCCAATGCTAGTACTCTTTTGAAACTCATTTTTTCTACAGACCAAGCTAGAGATGATTTTCCTTAAAATGTTGAACTATTATGCTTTTCACGGCCTGAAGAGATTTTTAATTATCACATTTAGACCATAGGATCAAAACTTGAGTTTTCGAGAAGTTCGCATTCTATGCGAAACGTATTTTCTTTACAGACCAAGCCAGAGATGATTTTAATTAAGATGTAGAATTATTATGCTTTTCAGAGCCATAAAAGCTATTTAATTAGCACATTTGGACTATAGGCTGAACACTTGACTTTTAGAGAAATTCCCGTTCAACTCGTTTGAAACTCGTTTTCTCCGCAGACCAGGCCTGAGATGATTTTTCTTAAAATGTTGAATTATTTTGCTTTTCACGGCCTGAAAAGAGTTTTAATTATCACTTTTCGACTATAGGATCAAAACTTGATTTTTCAAGAAATTAGTGTCCAATGCTATTACTCGTTTGATATCTAGACCAAGCCAGAGATGATTATCCTTAAAATGTTGAAATATTATGCTTTTCACGGTCTCAAAAGCGTTTTAAATATCACATTTAGACCATATGTTCAAAACTTGAGTTCTCGATAAATTCGCGTTCAGTGCTAATACTTGTTTGAAACTTATTTTCTTTACAGACCAAGCCAGAGATGATTTTCTTTAAAATGTTGAATTATTTTGCTTTTCACTGCCTGAAAAGCGTTTTAATTATAACATTCAGACTATAGGATCAGAACTTGGATTTTCGAGAAATTCGCGTTCAATACTGGTACTCGTTTGAAACTCATTTTCTCTACAGACCAAGCCAGAGATGATTTTCCTTAAAATGTTGAATTATTATGCTTTTGACGGCCTGAAAAATGTTTTAATTATCACATTTGGACTATAGGATCAAAACTTGATTTTTTAAGAAACTAGTGTCCAATGTTTTTACTCGTTTGATATCTAGACCAAGCCAGAGATGATTATCCTTAAAATGTTGAAATATTATGCTTTTCACGGCCTGAAAGGTGTTTTAATTATTACATTTCTACTCTAGGATCAAAACTTGATTTTACAAGAAACTAGTGTCCAATGCTTGTACTCGTTTGAAACTCATTCAATCTCTAGACCAAGCCACAGATGATTTACATTAAGATGTTGAATTATTATGCCTTTCAGATCCTTAAAAGCGTTTTAATTATCACATTTGGACTATAGGTTGAACACTTGAGTTTTAGAGAAATTCGCGTTCAATGCTTCTTAACATCTGAGACTCATTTTCCTTACAGACCAAACCAGAGATGATTTTCTTTAAAATGTTGAATTATTTTGCTTTTTACGGCATGAAAAGCGTTTTAATTATCACATTTCGACAACAGGATCAAAACTTGATTTTTCAAGAAATTCGTGTCCAATGCTAGTACTCGTTTGAAACTCTTTTCCTCTACAGACCAAGCCAGAGATGATTTTCCTTAAAATGTTGAATTATTATGCTTTTCACGGCCTTTAAAGCGTTTTAATTATCACATTTCGACTATAGGTTCAAAACTTGATTTTTCAAGAAATTACTGTCCAATGCTAGTACTCTTTTGAAACTCATTTTTTCTACAGACCAAGCCAGAGATGATTTTCCTTAAAATGTTGAATTATTATGCTTTTCACGGCCTGAAAAGCGTTTTAATTATCACATTTCGAATATAGGTTCAAAACTTGATTTTTCAAGAAATTACAGTCCAATGCTAGTACTCTTTTGAAACTCACTTTTTCTACAGACCAAGCTAGAGATGATTTTCCTTAAAATGTTGAACTATTATGCTTTTCACGGCCTGAAGAGATTTTTAATTATCACATTTAGACCATAGGATCAAAACTTGAGTTTTCGAGAAGTTCGCATTCTATGCGAAACGTATTTTCTTTACAGACCAAGACAGAGATGATTTTAATTAAGATGTAGAATTATTATGCTTTTCAGAGCCATAAAAGCTATTTAATTAGCACATTTGGACTATAGGCTGAACACTTGACTTTTAGAGAAATTCGCGTTCAACTCGTTTGAAACTCGTTTTCTCCGCAGACCAGGCCTGAGATGATTTTTCTTAAAATGTTGAATTATTTTGCTTTTCACGGCCTGAAAAGAGTTTTAATTATCACTTTTCGACTATAGGATCAAAACTTGATTTTTCAAGAAATTAGTGTCCAATGCTATTACTCGTTTGATATCTAGACCAAGCCAGAGATGATTATCCTTAAAATGTTGAATTATTATGCTTTTCACGGTCTGAAAAGCGTTTTAAATATCACATTTAGACCATATGTTCAAAACTTGAGTTCTCGATAAATTCGCGTTCAGTGCTAATACTTGTTTGAAACTTATTTTCTTTACAGACCAAGCCAGAGATGATTTTCTTTAAAATGTTGAATTATTTTGCTTTTCACTGCCTGAAAAGCGTTTTAATTATAACATTCAGACTATAGGATCAGAACTTGGATTTTCGAGAAATTCGCGTTCAATGCTGGTACTCGTTTGAAACTCATTTTCTCTACAGACCAAGCCAGAGATGATTTTCCTTAAAATATTGAATTATTATGCTTTTGACGGCCTGAAAAATGTTTTAATTATCACATTTGGACTATAGGATCAAAACTTGATTTTTTAAGAAACTAGTGTCCAATGTTTTTACTCGTTTGATATCTAGACCAAGCCAGAGATGATTATCCTTAAAATGTTGAAATATTATGCTTTTCACGGTCTGAAAAGCGTTTTAAATATCACATTTAGACCATATGTTCAAAACTTGATTTTTCAAGAAATTAGTGTCCAATGCTAGTTCTCGTTTGAAACTCATTTTCTCTACAGACCAAGCCAGAGATGATTTTCCTTAAAATATTGAATTATTATGCTTTTGACGGCCTGAAAAATGTTTTAATTATCACATTTGAACTATAGGATCAAAACTTGATTTTTTAAGAAACTAGTGTCCAATGTTTTTACTCGTTTGATATCTAGACCAAGCCAGAGATGATTATCCTTAAAATGTTGAAATATTATGCTTTTCACGGCCTGAAAGGTGTTTTAATTATTACATTTCTACTCTAGGATCAAAACTTGATTTTTCAAGAAACTAGTGTCCAATGCTTGTACTCGTTTGAAACTCATTCAATCTCTAGACCAAGCCACAGATGATTTACATTAAGATGTTGAATTATTATGCCTTTCAGATCCTTAAAAGCGTTTTAATTATCACATTTGGACTATAGGTTGAACACTTGAGTTTTAGAGAAATTCGCGTTCAATGCTTCTTAACATTTGAGACTCATTTTCCTTACAGACCAAACCAGAGATGATTTTCTTTAAAATGTTGAATTATTTTGCTTTTTACGGCATGAAAAGCGTTTTAATTATCACATTTCGACAACAGGATCAAAACTTGATTTTTCAAGAAATTCGTGTCCAATGCTAGTACTCGTTTGAAACTCTTTTCCTCTACAGACCAAGCCAGAGATGATTTTCCTTAAAATGTTGAATTATTATGCTTTTCACGGCCTTTAAAGCGTTTTAATTATCACATTTCGACTATAGGTTCAAAACTTGATTTTTCAAGAAATTACTGTACAATGCTAGTACTCTTTTCAAACTCATTTTTTCTACAGACCAAGCTAGAGATGATTTTCCTTAAAATGTTGAACTATTAGAGAAATTCGCGTTCAGTGCTAATACTTGTTTGAAACTTATTTTCTTTACAGACCAAGCCAGTGATGATTTTCTTTAAAATGTTGAATTATTTTGCTTTTCACAGTTCGAAAAGCGTTTTAATGATCACATATCGACTACAGGATCAAAACTTGATTTTTCGAGAAATAAACGTTTAATGCTAGTACTTGTTTGAAACTAGTTTTCTCTACAGACCAAGCCAGAGATGATTTTCATTAAGATGTTGAATTATTATGCTTTTCAGATTATGAAAAGCGTTTTAATTATCACGTTTGGACTATAGGTTGAACATTTGACTTTCAGAGAAATTCGCGTTCAATACTACTACTCGTTTAAAAATCATTTTCTTTACAGACCAAGCCAGAGATGATTTTACTTAAAATGTTGAATTATTATGCTTTTCACGGCCTGAAAAGCGTTTTTATTATCACATTTCGACTATAGGATCAAAACTTGATTTTTCAAGAAATTCCTGTCCAATGCTAGTACTCGTTTGAAACTCTTTTCCTCTACAGACAAAGCCAGAGATGATTTTCCTTAAAATGTTGAATTATTATGCTTTTCACAGTTCGAAAAGCGTTTTAATGATCACATTTCGACTATAGGATCGAAATTTGATTTTTCGAGAAATTCACGTTTAATGCTAGTACTTGTTTGAAACTCCTTTTCTCTACAGACCAAGCCAGAGATGATTTTCATTAAGATGTTGAATTATTATGCTTTTCAGAGTATGAAAAGCGTTTTAATTATCACGTTTGGACTATAGGTTGAACATTTGACTTTTAGAGAAATTCGCGTTCAACTCGTTTGAAACTCGTTTCCTCCGCAGACCAGGCCTGAGATGATTTTTCTTAAAATGTTGAATTATTTTGCTTTTCATGGCCTGAAAAGAGTTTTAATTATCACATTTCGACTATAGGATCAAAACTGGATTTTTAAGAAATTCGTGTCCAATGCTGGTACTCGTTTGAAACTCTTTTCCTCTACAGACCAAGCCAGAGATGATTTTCCTTAAAATGTTGAATTATTATGCTTTTCACGGCCTGAAAAGCGTTTTAATTATCATATTTCGACTATAGGATCAAAACTTGATTTTTCGAGATATTAACATGCTAGTACTCGTTTGAAACTCATTTTCTCTACAGACCAAGCCAGAGATGATTTTCCTTAGAATGTTGAATTATTATGTTTTTCACGGCCTCAAAAGCGTTTTAATTTCGTTTCAAACGAGTAATAGCATTTGACACTAATTTCTTGAAAAATCAAGTTTTTATCCTATAGTCGAAATATGATAACATTTCGACTATAGGATAAAAACATGATTTTTCAAGAAATTAGTGTCAAATGCTATTACTCGTTTGAAACGAATTTTCTCTACAGACCAAGCTAGAGGTGATTTCCCATAAAATATTGAATTATTATGCTTTTCACGGCGTGAGAAGCGTTTTAATTATCACATTTAGACCATATGTTCAAAACTTGACTTCTCGGTAAATTCGCATTCAGTGCTAATACTTGTTTGAAACTTATTTTCTTTACAGACCAAGCCATACATGATTTTCATTAAGATGTTGAATTATTATGTTTTTCACGGCCTGAAAAGCGTTTTAATTATCATATTTCGACTACAGGATCAACACTTGATTTTTCGAAAAATTAACGTCTAATGCTAATACTGGTTTGAAACTCATTTTCTCTACAGACCAAGCCAGAGATTATTTTTCTTAAAATATTGATTTATTATGCTTTTGACGGCCTGAAAAGTGTTTTAATTATCACATTTGGACTATAGGATCAAAACTTGATTTTTTAAGAAACTAGTGTCCAATGCTTTTCCTCGTTTGATATCTATATCAAGCCAGAGATGATTATCCTTAAAATGTTGAAATATTATGCTTTTCACGGCCTGAAAAGCGTTTTAAATATTACATTTAGACCATATGTTCAAGACTTGATTTTTCAAGAAATTAGTGTCCAATGCTAATACTTGTTTGAAACTTATTTTCTTTACAGACCAAGCCAGAGATGATTTTCTTTAAAATATTGAATTATTTTGCTTTTCTCGGCCTGAAAAGCGTTTTAATTATCACATTTCGACTATAGGATCAAAACTTGATTTGTCGAGAAATTCACGTTTAATGCTACTACTCGTTTAAAAATCATTTTCTTTACAGACCAAGCCAGAGATGATTTTCTTTAAAATGTTGAATTATTTTGCTTTTCACGGCCTGAAAAGCGTTTTAATTATCACATTTCGACTATAGGATCAAAACTTGATTTTTCAAGAAATTCGTGTCCAATGCTAGTACTCGTTTGAAACTCTTTTCCTCTACAAACCAAGCCTGAGATGATTTTCCTTAAAATGTTGAATTATTATGCTTTTCACAGTTCGAAAAGCGTTTTAATGATCACATATCGACTACAGGTTCAAAACTTGATTTTTCAAGAAATTACTGTCCAATGCTAGTACTCTTTTGAAACTCATTTTTTCTACAGACCAAGCTAGAGATGATTTTCCTTAAAATGTTGAACTATTATGCTTTTCACGGCCTGAAAAGATTTTTAATTATCACATTTAGACCATAGGATCAAAACTTGAGTTTTCGAGAAGTTCGCATTCTATGCGAAACGTATTTTCTTTACAGACCAAGCCAGAGATGATTTTAATTAAGATGTAGAATTATTATGCTTTTCAGAGCCATAAAAGCTATTTAATTAGCACATTTGGACTATAGGCTGAACACTTGACTTTTAGAGAAATTCGCGTTCAGTGCTAATACTTGTTTGAAACTTATTTTCTTTACAGACCAAGCAATAGATGATTTTCATTAAGATGTTGAATTATTATGTTTTTCACGGCCTGAAAAGCGTTTTAATTATCATATTTCGACTACAGGATCAACACTTGATTTTTCGAAAAATTAACGTCTAATGCTAATACTGGTTTGAAACTCATTTTCTCTACAGACCAAGCCAGAGATGATTTTTCTTAAAATATTGAATTATTATGCTTTTGACGGCCTGAAAAGTGTTTTAATTATCACATTTGGACTATAGGATCAAAACTTGATTTTTTAAGAAACTAGTGTCCAATGCTTTTCCTCGTTTGATATCTAGATCAAGCCAGAGATGATTATCCTTAAAATGTTGAAATATTATGCTTTTCACTGCCTGAAAAGCGTTTTAAATATTACATTTAGACCATATGTTCAAGACTTGATTTTTCAAGAAATTAGTGTCCAATGCTATTACTCGTTTGAAACCCTTTTCCTCTACACACCAAGCCAGAGATGATTATCCTTAAAATGTTGAAATATTATGCTTTTCACTGCCTGAAAAGCGTTTTAGTTATCACATTTAGACCATATGTTCAAAACTTGAGTTCTCGATAATTTCGCGTTCAGTGCTAATACTTGTTTGAAACTTATTTTCTTTACAGACCAAGCCAGAGATGATTTTCTTTAAAATATTGAATTATTTTGCTTTTCTCGGCCTGAAAAGCGTTTTAATTATTACATTTCGACTATAGGATCAAAACTTGATTTGTCGAGAAATTCACGTTTAATGCTAGTACTTGTTTGAAACTCATTTTTTCTACAGACCAAGCCAGAGATGATTTTCCTTAAAATGCTGAATTATTATGCATTTCAGAGCCTGAATGGAGTTTTATTATCACATTTCGACCAAAACTTGATCTTTCAAGAAATTACTGTTCAATGCTTCTTAACATTTGAGACTCATTTTCTTTACAGACCAAGCCAGAGATGATTTTCTTTAAAATGTTGAATTATTTTGCTTTTCACGGCCTGAAAAGCGTTTTAATTATCACATTTCGACTATAGGATCAAAACTTGATTTTTCAAGAAATTCGTGCGTAATGCTAGTACTCGTTTGAAACTCTTTTCCTCTACAAACCAAGCCTGAGATGATTTTCCTTAAAATGTTGAATTATTATGCTTTTCACAGTTCGAAAAGCGTTTTAATGATCACATATCGACTACAGGATCAAAACTTGATTTTTCGAGAAATTCACGTTTAATGCTAGTACTTGTTTGAAACTCCTTTTCTCTACAGACCAAGCCAGAGATGATTTTCATTAAGATGTTGAATTATTATGCTTTTCAGATTATGAAAAGCGTTTTAATTATCACGTTTGGACTATAGGTTGAACATTTGACTTTCAGAGAAATTCGCGTTCAATACTACTACTCGTTTAAAAATCATTTTCTTTACAGACCAAGCCAGAGATGATTTTCCTTAAAATGTTGAATTATTATGCTTTTCACGGCCTGAAAAGCGTTTTAATTATCACATTTCGACTATAGGTTCAAAACTTGATTTTTCAAGAAATTACTGTCCAATGCTAGTACTCTTTTGAAACTCATTTTTTCTACAGACCAAGCTAGGGATGATTTTCCTTAAAATGTTGAACTATTATGCTTTTCACGGCCTGAAAAGATTTTTAATTATCACATTTAGACTATAGGATCAAAACTTGAGTTTTCGAGAAGTTCGCATTCTATGCGAAACGTATTTTCTTTACAGACCAAGCCAGAGATGATTTTAATTAAGATGTAGAATTATTATGCTTTTCAGAGCCATAAAAGCTATTTAATTAGCACATTTGGACTATACGCTGAACACTTGACTTTTAGAGAAATTCGCGTTCAATGCTACTACTCGTTTGAAACTCGTTTTCTAAGCAGACAAGGCCTGAGATGATTTTTCTTAAAATGTTGAATTATTTTGCTTTTCACGGCCTGAAAAGAGTTTTAATTATCACATTTCGACTACAGGATCAACACTTGATTTTTCGAAAAATTAACGTCTAATGCTAATACTGGTTTGAAACTCATTTTCTCTACAGACCAAGCCAGAGCTGATTTTCTTTAAAATGTTGAATTATTTTGCTTTTCAAGGCCTGAAAAGCGTTTTAATTATCACATTTAGACCATATGTTTAAAACTTGAGTTCTCGATAAATTCGCGTTCAGTGCTAATACTTGTTTGAAACTTATTTTCTTTACAGACCAAGCCAGAGATGAGTTTCTTTAAAATGTTGAATTATTTTGCTTTTCACTGCCTGAAAAGCGTTTTAATTATAACATTCAGACTATAAGATCAGAACTTGGATTTTCGAGAAATTTGCGTTCAATGCTGGTACTCGTTTGAAACTCATTTTCTCTACAGACCAAGCCAGAGATGATTTTCCTTAAAATATTGAATTATTATATTTTTGACGGCCTGAAAAATGTTTTAATTATCACATTTGGACTATAGGATCAAAACTTGATTTTTTAAGAAACTAGTGTCCAATGTTTTTACTCGTTTGATATCTAGACCAAGCCAGAGATGATTATCCTTAAAATGTTGAAATATTATGCTTTTCACGGTCTGAAAAGCGTTTTAAATATCACATTTAGACCATATGTTCAAAACTTGATTTTTCAAGAAATTAGTGTCCAATGCTAGTTCTCGTTTGAAATTCATTTTCTCTACAGACCAAGCCAGAGATGATTTTCCTTAAAATATTGAATTAATATGCTTTTCACGGCCTGAAAAGTGTTTTAATTATTACATTTCTACTCTAGGATCAAAACTTGATTTTTCAAGAAACTAGTGTCCAATGCTTGTACTCGTTTGAAACTCATTTAATCTCTAGACCAAGCCACAGATGATTTACATTAAGACGTTGAATTATTATGCTTTTCAGATCCTGAAAAGCGTTTTAATTATCACATTTGGACTATAGGTTGAACACTTGAGTTTTAGAGAAATTCGCGTTCAATGCTTCTTAACATTTGAGACTCATTTTCCTTACAGACCAAACCAGAGATGATTTTCTTTAAAATGTTGAATTATTATGCTTTTCACAGTTCGAAAAGCGTTTTAATGATCACATTTCGACTATAGGATCGAAATTTGATTTTTCGAGCAATTCACGTTTAATCCTAGTACTTGTTTGAAACTCCTTTTCTCTACAGACCAAGCCAGAGATGATTTTCCTTAAAATGTTGAATTATTATGCTTTTCACGGCCTGAAAAGCGTTTTAACATTTTAACATTTCGACTATAGGTTCAAAACTTGCTTTTTCAAGAAATTACTGTCCAATGCTAGTTTAAAAATCATTTTCTTAACAGACCAAGCCAGAGATGATTTTCCTTAAAATACTGAATTATTATGCATTTCAGGGCCTGAAAAGCGTTTTAATTATCACATTTCGACTATAGGATCAAAACTTGATTTTTCAAGAAATTCGTGCGTAATGCTAGTACTCGTTTGAAACTCTTTTCCTCTACAAACCAAGCCTGATATGATTTTCCTTAAAATGTTGAATTATTATGCTTTTCACAGTTCGAAAAGCGTTTTAATGATCACATATCGACTACAGGATCAAAACTTGATTTTTCGAGAAATTCACGTTTAATGCTAGTACTTGTTTGAAACTCCTTTTCTCTACAGACCAAGCCAGAGATGATTTTCATTAAGATGTTGAATTATTATGCTTTTCAGATTATGAAAAGCGTTTTAATTATCACGTTTGGACTATAGGTTGAACATTTGACTTTCAGAGAAATTCGCGTTCAATACTACTACTCGTTTAAAAATCATTTTCTTTACAGACCAAGCCAGAGATGATTTTCCTTAAAATGTTGAATTATTATGCTTTTCACGGCCTGAAAAGCGTTTTAATTATCACATTTCGATTATAGGTTCAAAACTTGATTTTTCAAGAAATTACTGTCCAATGCTAGTACTCTTTTGAAACTCATTTTTTCTACAGACCAAGCTAGGGATGATTTTCCTTAAAATGTTGAACTATTATGCTTTCCACGGCCTGAAAAGATTTTTAATTATCACATTTAGACTATAGGATCAAAACTTGAGTTTTCGAGAAGTTCGCAATCTATGCGAAACGTATTTTCTTTACAGACCAAGCCAGAGATGATTTTAATTAAGATGTAGAATTATTATGCTTTTCAGAGCCATAAAAGCTATTTAGTTAGCACATTTGGACTATAGGCGGAACACTTGACTTTTAGAGAAATTCGCGTTCAACTCGTTTGAAACTCGTTTTCTCCGCAGACCAGGCCTGAGATGATTTTTCTTAAAATGTTGAATTATTTTGCTTTTCACTGCCTGAAAAGAGTTTTAATTATCACTTTTCGACAATAGGATCAAAACTTGATTTTTCAAGAAATTAGTTTCCAATGCTATTAGTCGTTTGAAACGAATTTTCTCTACAGACCATGCTAGAGGTGATTTCCCTTAAAATGTTGAATTATTATGCTTTTCACGGGCTGAAAAGCGTTTTAATTATCACATTTAGACCATATGTTTAAATCTTGAGTTCTCGATAAATTCGCGTTCAGTTCTAATACTTGTTTGAAACTTATTTTCTTTACAGACCAAGCCAGAGATGATTTTCTTTAAAATGTTGAATTATTTTGCTTTTCACTGCCTGAAAAGCGTTTTAATTATAACATTCAGACAATAAGATCAGAACTTGGATTTTCGAGAAATTTGCGCTCAATGCTGGTACTCGTTTGAAACTCATTTTCTCTACAGACCAAGCCAAAGATGATTTTCCTTAAAATATTGAATTATTATATTTTTGACGGCCTGAAAAATGTTTTAATTATCACATTTGGACTATAGGATCAAAACTTGATTTTTTAAGAAACTAGTGTCCAATGTATTTACTCGTTTGATATCTAGACCAAGCCAGAGATGATTATCCTTAAAATGTTGAAATATTATGCTTTTCACGGTCTGAAAAGCGTTTTAAATATCACATTTAGACCATATGTTCAAAACTTGATTTTTCGAGAAATTAGTGTCCAATGCTAGTTCTCGTTTGAAATTCATTTTCTCTACAGACCAAGCCAGAGATGATTTTCCTTAAAATATTGAATTAATATGCTTTTCACGGCCTGAAAAGTGTTTTAATTATTACATTTCTACTCTAGGATCAAAACTTGATTTTTCAAGAAACTAGTGTCCAATGCTTGTACTCGTTTGAAACTCATTTAATCTCTAGACCAAGCCACAGATGATTTACATTAAGATGTTGAATTATTATGCTTTTCAGATCCTGAAAAGCGTTTTAATTATCACATTTGGACTATAGGTTGAACACTTGAGTTTTAGAGAAATTCGCGTTCAATGCTTCTTAACATTTGAGACTCATTTTCCTTACAGACCAAACCAGAGATGATTTTCTTTAAAATGTTGAATTATTTTGCTTTTCACGGCCTGAAAAGCGTTTTAATTATCACATTTCGACTATAGGATCAAAACTTGATTTTTCAAGAATTTCGTGTCCAATGCTAGTACTCGTTTGAAACTCTTTTCCTCTACTGACCAAGCCAGAGATGATTTTCCTTAAAATGTTGAATTATTATGCTTTCCACAGTTCGAAAAGCGTTTTAATGATCACATTTCGACTATAGGATCGAAATTTGATTTTTCGAGAAATTCACGTTTAATCCTAGTACATGTTTGAAACTCCTTTTCTCTACAGACCAAGCCAGAGATGATTTTCATTAAGATGTTGAATTATTATGCTATTCAGAGTATGAAAAGCGTTTTAATTATCACGTTTGGACTATAGGTTGAACATTTGACTTTCAGAGAAATTCGCGTTCAATACTACTACTCGTTTAAAAATCATTTTCTTTACAGACCAAGCCAGAGATGATTTTCCTTAAAATGTTGAATTATTATGCTTTTCACGGCCTGAAAAGCGTTTTAACATTTTAACATTTCGACTATAGGTTCAAAACTTGCTTTTTCAAGAAATTACTGTCCAATGCTAGTTTCAAAATGATTTTCTTTACAGACCAAGCCAGAGATGATTTTCCTTAAAATGTTGAATTATTATGCTTTTCACGTCCTGAAAAGCGTTTTAACATTTTAACATTTCGACTATAGGTTCAAAACTTGCTTTTTCAAGAAATTACTGTCCAATGCTAGTACTCTTTTGAAACTCATTTTTTCTACAGACCAAGCTAGAGATGATTTTCCTTAAAATGTTGAACTATTATGCTTTTCACGGACTGAAAAGATTTTTAATTATCACATTTAGACCGTAGGATTAAAACTTGAGTTTTCGAGAAGTTCGCATTCTCTGCGAAGCTTTTTTTGTTTACAGACCAAGCCAGAGATGATTTTAATTAAGATGTAGAATTATTATGCTTTTCAGAGCCATAAAAGCTATTTAATTAGCACATTTGGACTATAGGCTGAACACTTGACTTTTAGAGAAATTCGCGTTCAACTCGTTTGAAACTCGTTTTCTCCGCAGACCAGGCCTGAGATGATTTTTCTTAAAATATTGAATTATTATATTTTTGACGGCCTGAAAAATGTTTTAATTATCACGTTTGGACTATAGGATCAAAACTTGATTTTTTAAGAAACTAGTGTCCAATGTTTTTACTCGTTTGATATCTAGACCAAGCCAGAGATGATTATCCTTAAAATGTTGAAATATTATGCTTTTCACGGTCTGAAAAGCGTTTTAAATATCACATTTAGACCATATGTTCAAAACTTAATTTTTCAAGAAATTAGTGTCCAATGCTAGTTCTCGTTTGAAATTCAATTTCTCTACAGACCAAGCCAGAGATGATTTTCCTTAAAATATTGAATTAATATGCTTTTCACGGCCTGAAAAGTGTTTTAATTATTACATTTCTACTCTAGGATCAAAACTTGATTTTTCAAGAAACTAGTGTCCAATGCTTGTACTCGTTTGAAACTCATTTAATCTCTAGACCAAGCCACAGATGATTTACATTAAGATGTTGAATTATTATGCTTTTCAGATCCTGAAAAGCGTTTTAATTATCACATTTGGACTATAGGTTGAACACTTGAGTTTTAGAGAAATTCGCGTTCAATGCTTCTTAACATTTGAGACTCATTTTCCTTACAGACCAAACCAGAGATGATTTTCTTTAAAATGTTGAATTATTTTGCTTTTCACGGCCTGAAAAGCGTTTTAATTATCACATTTCGACTATAGGATCAAAACTTGATTTTTCAAGAATTTCGTGTCCAATGCTAGTACTCGTTTGAAACTCTTTTCCTCTACTGACCAAGCCAGAGATGATTTTCCTTAAAATGTTGAATTATTATGCTTTTCACAGTTCGAAAAGCGTTTTAATGATCACATTTCGACTGTAGGATCGAAATTTGATTTTTCGAGCAATTCACGTTTATTCCTAGTACTTGTTTGAAACTCCTTTTCTCTACAGACCAAGCCAGAGATGATTTTCATTAAGATGTTGAATTATTATGCTTTTCAGAGTATGAAAAGCGTTTTCATTATCACGTTTGGACTATAGGCGGAACACTTGACTTTTAGAGAAATTCGCGTTCAACTCGTTTGAAACTCGTTTTCTCCGCAGACCAGGCCTGAGATGATTTTCCTTAAAATATTGAATTATTATATTTTTGACGGCCTGAAAAATGTTTTAATTATCACATTTGGACTATAGGATCAAAACTTGATTTTTTAAGAAACTAGTGTCCAATGTTTTTACTCGTTTGATATCTAGACCAAGCCAGAGATGATTATCCTTAAAATGTTGAAATATTATGCTTTTCACGGTCTGAAAAGCGTTTTAAATATCACATTTAGACCATATGTTCAAAACTTGATTTTTCAAGAAATTAGTGTCCAATGCTAGTTCTCGTTTGAAATTCATTTTCTCTACAGACCAAGCCAGAGATGATTTTCCTTAAAATATTGAATTAATATGCTTTTCACGGCCTGAAAAGTGTTTTAATTATTACATTTCTACTCTAGGATCAAAACTTGATTTTTCAAGAAACTAGTGTCCAATGCTTGTACTCGTTTGAAACTCATTTAATCTCTAGACCAAGCCACAGATGATTTACATTAAGATGTTGAATTATTATGCTTTTCAGATCCTGAAAAGCGTTTTAATTATCACATTTGGACTATAGGTTGAACACTTGAGTTTTAGAGAAATTCGCGTTCAATGCTTCTTAACATTTGAGACTCATTTTCCTTACAGACCAAACCAGAGATGATTTTCTTTAAAATGTTGAATTATTTTGCTTTTCACGGCCTGAAAAGCGTTTTAATTATCACATTTCGACTATAGGATCAAAACTTGATTTTTCAAGAATTTCGTGTCCAATGCTAGTACTCGTTTGAAACTCTTTTCCTCTACTGACCAAGCCAGAGATGATTTTCCTTAAAATGTTGAATTATTATGCTTTTCACAGTTCGAAAAGCGTTTTAATGATCACATTTCGACTATAGGATCGAAATTTGATTTTTCGAGAAATTCACGTTTAATCCTAGTACTTGTTTGAAACTCCTTTTCTCTACAGACCAAGCCAGAGATGATTTTCATTAAGATGTTGAATTATTATGCTATTCAGAGTATGAAAAGCGTTTTAATTATCACGTTTGGACTATAGGTTGAACATTTGACTTTCAGAGAAATTCGCGTTCAATACTACTACTCGTTTAAAAATCATTTTCTTTACAGACCAAGCCAGAGATGATTTTCCTTAAAATGTTGAATTATTATGCTTTTCACGGCCTGAAAAGCGTTTTAACATTTTAACATTTCGACTATAGGTTCAAAACTTGATTTTTCAAGAAATTATTGTCCAATGCTAGTTTCAAAATGATTTTCTTTACAGACCAAGCCAGAGATGATTTTCCTTAAAATGTTGAATTATTATGCTTTTCACGGCCTGAAAAGCGTTTTAACATTTTAACATTTCGACTATAGGTTCAAAACTTGCTTTTTCAAGAAATTACTGTCCAATGCTAGTACTCTTTTGAAACTCATTTTTTCTACAGACCAAGCTAGAGATGATTTTCCTTAAAATGTTGAACTATTATGCTTTTCACGGCCTGAAAAGATTTTTAATTATCACATTTAGACCGTAGGATTAAAACTTGAGTTTTCGAGAAGTTCGCATTCTCTGCGAAGCTTTTTTTGTTTACAGACCAAGCCAGAGATGATTTTTATTAAGATGTAGAATTATTATGCTTTTCAGAGCCATAAAAGCTATTTAATTAGCACATTTGGACTATAGGCTGAACACTTGACTTTTAGAGAAATTCGCGTTCAACTCGTTTGAAACTCGTTTTCTCCGCAGACCAGGCCTGAGATGATTTTTCTTAAAATGTTGAATTATTTTGCTTTTCATGGCCTGAAAAGAGTTTTAATTATCACATTTCGACTATAGGATCAAAACTGGATTTTTAAGAAATTCGTGTCCAATGCTAGTACTCGTTTGAAACTCTTTTCCTCTACAGACCAAGCCAGAGATGATTTTCCTTAAAATGTTGAATTATTATGATTTTCACGGCCTGAAAAGCGTTTTAATTATCACATTTCGACTATAAGATCAAAACTTGATTTTTCGAGAGATTCACGTTTAATGATAGTACTTGTTTGAAACTCATTTTCTCTACAGACCCAGCCAGAGATGATTTCCGTTAAAATTTTGAATTATTATGCTCTTCACGGCCTGAAAAACGTTTTAATTATCATATTTCGACTATAGGATCAAAACTTGATTTTTCGAGATATTAACATGCTAGTACTCGTTTGAAACTCATTTTCTCTACAGACCAAGCCAGAGATGATTTTCCTTAGAATGTTGAATTATTATGTTTTTCACGGCCTCAAAAGCGTTTTAATTTCGTTTCAAACGAGTAATAGCATTTGACACTAATTTCTTGAAAAATCAAGTTTTTATCCTATAGTCGAAATGTGATAACATTTCGACTATAGGATAAAAACATGATTTTTCAAGAAATTAGTGTCAAATGCTATTACTCGTTTAAAAACGAATTTTCTCTACAGACCAAGCTAGAGGTGATTTCCCATAAAATATTGAATTATTATGCTTTTCACGGCCTGAAAAGCGTTTTAATTATCACAATTAGACCATATGTTCAAAACTTGACTTCTCGGTAAATTCGCATTCAGTGCTAATACTTGTTTGAAACTTATTTTCTTTACAGACCAAGCCATACATGATTTTCATTAAGATGTTGAATTATTATGTTTTTCACGGCCTGAAAAGCGTTTTAATTATCATATTTCGACTACAGGATCAACACTTGATTTTTCGAAAAATTGACGTCTAATGCTAATACTGGTTTGAAACTCATTTTCTCTACAGACCAAGCCAGAGATTATTTTTCTTAAAATATTGATTTATTATGCTTTTGACGGCCTGAAAAGTGTTTTAATTATCACATTTGGACTATAGGATCAAAACTTGATTTTTTAAGAAACTAGTGTCCAATGCTTTTCCTCGTTTGATATCTATATCAAGCCAGAGATGATTATCCTTAAAATGTTGAAATATTATGCTTTTCACGGCCTGAAAAGCGTTTTAAATATTACATTTAGACCATATGTTCAAGACTTGATTTTTCAAGAAATTAGTGTCCAATGCTAATACTTGTTTGAAACTTATTTTCTTTACAGACCAAGCCAGAGATGATTTTCTTTAAAATATTGAATTATTTTGCTTTTCTCGGCCTGAAAAGCGTTTTAATTATCACATTTCGACTATAGGATCAAAACTTGATTTGTCGAGAAATTCACGTTTAATGCTACTACTCGTTTAAAAATCATTTTCTTTACAGACCAAGCCAGAGATGATTTTCTTTAAAATGTTGAATTATTTTGCTTTTCACGGCCTGAAAAGCGTTTTAATTATCACATTTCGACTATAGGATCAAAACTTGATTTTTTAAGAAACTAGTGTCCAATGTTTTTACTCGTTTGATATCTAGACCAAGCCAGAGATGATTATCCTTAAAATGTTGAAATATTATGCTTTTCACGGTCTGAAAAGCGTTTTAAATATCACATTTAGACCATATGTTCAAAACTTGATTTTTCAAGAAATTAGTGTCCAATGCTAGTTCTCGTTTGAAATTCATTTTCTCTACAGACCAAGCCAGAGATGATTTTCCTTAAAATATTGAATTAATATGCTTTTCACGGCCTGAAAAGTGTTTTAATTATTACATTTCTACTCTAGGATCAAAACTTGATTTTTCAAGAAACTAGTGTCCAATGCTTGTACTCGTTTGAAACTCATTTAATCTCTAGACCAAGCCACAGATGATTTACATTAAGACGTTGAATTATTATGCTTTTCAGATCCTGAAAAGCGTTTTAATTATCACATTTGGACTATAGGTTGAACACTTGAGTTTTAGAGAAATTCGCGTTCAATGCTTCTTAACATTTGAGACTCATTTTCCTTACAGACCAAACCAGAGATGATTTTCTTTAAAATGTTGAATTATTATGCTTTTCACAGTTCGAAAAGCGTTTTAATGATCACATTTCGACTATAGGATCGAAATTTGATTTTTCGAGCAATTCACGTTTAATCCTAGTACTTGTTTGAAACTCCTTTTCTCTACAGACCAAGCCAGAGATGATTTTCATTAAGATGTTGAATTATTATGCTTTTCAGAGTATGAAAAGCGTTTTAATTATCACGTTTGGACTATAGGTTGAACATTTGACTTTCAGAGAAATTCGCGTTCGATACTACTACTCGTTTAAAAATCATTTTCTTTACAGACCAAGCCAGAGATGATTTTCCTTAAAATGTTGAATTATTATGCTTTTCACGGCCTGAAAAGCGTTTTAACATTTTAACATTTCGACTATAGGTTCAAAACTTGCTTTTTCAAGAAATTACTGTCCAATGCTAGTTTAAAAATCATTTTCTTAACAGACCAAGCCAGAGATGATTTTCCTTAAAATACTGAATTATTATGCATTTCAGGGCCTGAAAAGCGTTTTAATTATCACATTTCGACTATAGGATCAAAACTTGATTTTTCAAGAAATTCGTGCGTAATGCTAGTACTCGTTTGAAACTCTTTTCCTCTACAAACCAAGCCTGATATGATTTTCCTTAAAATGTTGAATTATTATGCTTTTCACAGTTCGAAAAGCGTTTTAATGATCACATATCGACTACAGGATCAAAACTTGATTTTTCGAGAAATTCACGTTTAATGCTAGTACTTGTTTGAAACTCCTTTTCTCTACAGACCAAGCCAGAGATGATTTTCATTAAGATGTTGAATTATTATGCTTTTCAGATTATGAAAAGCGTTTTAATTATCACGTTTGGACTATAGGTTGTACATTTGACTTTCAGAGAAATTCGCGTTCAATACTACTACTCGTTTAAAAATCATTTTCTTTACAGACCAAGCCAGAGATGATTTTCCTTAAAATGTTGAATTATTATGCTTTTCACGGCCTGAAAAGCGTTTTAATTATCACATTTCGACTATAGGTTCAAAACTTGATTTTTCAAGAAATTACTGTCCAATGCTAGTACTCTTTTGAAACTCATTTTTTCTACAGACCAAGCTAGGGATGATTTTCCTTAAAATGTTGAACTATTATGCTTTCCACGGCCTGAAAAGATTTTTAATTATCACATTTAGACTATAGGATCAAAACTTGAGTTTTCGAGAAGTTCGCAATCTATGCGAAACGTATTTTCTTTACAGACCAAGCCAGAGATGATTTTAATTAAGATGTAGAATTATTATGCTTTTCAGAGCCATAAAAGCTATTTAGTTAGCACATTTGGACTATAGGCGGAACACTTGACTTTTAGAGAAATTCGCGTTCAACTCGTTTGAAACTCGTTTTCTCCGCAGACCAGGCCTGAGATGATTTTTCTTAAAATGTTGAATTATTTTGCTTTTCACTGCCTGAAAAGAGTTTTAATTATCACTTTTCGACAATAGGATCAAAACTTGATTTTTCAAGAAATTAGTTTCCAATGCTATTAGTCGTTTGAAACGAATTTTCTCTACAGACCATGCTAGAGGTGATTTCCCTTAAAATGTTGAATTATTATGCTTTTCACGGGCTGAAAAGCGTTTTAATTATCACATTTAGACCATATGTTTAAATCTTGAGTTCTCGATAAATTCGCGTTCAGTTCTAATACTTGTTTGAAACTTATTTTCTTTACAGACCAAGCCAGAGATGATTTTCTTTAAAATGTTGAATTATTTTGCTTTTCACTGCCTGAAAAGCGTTTTAATTATAACATTCAGACAATAAGATCAGAACTTGGATTTTCGAGAAATTTGCGCTCAATGCTGGTACTCGTTTGAAACTCATTTTCTCTACAGACCAAGCCAAAGATGATTTTCCTTAAAATATTGAATTATTATATTTTTGACGGCCTGAAAAATGTTTTAATTATCACATTTGGACTATAGGATCAAAACTTGATTTTTTAAGAAACTAGTGTCCAATGTATTTACTCGTTTGATATCTAGACCAAGCCAGAGATGATTTTCCTTAAAATATTGAATTAATATGCTTTTCACGGCCTGAAAAGTGTTTTAATTATTACATTTCTACTCTAGGATCAAAACTTGATTTTTCAAGAAACTAGTGTCCAATGCTTGTACTCGTTTGAAACTCATTTAATCTCTAGACCAAGCCACAGATGATTTACATTAAGATGTTGAATTATTATGCTTTTCAGATCCTGAAAAGCGTTTTAATTATCACATTTGGACTATAGGTTGAACACTTGAGTTTTAGAGAAATTCGCGTTCAATGCTTCTTAACATTTGAGACTCATTTTCCTTACAGACCAAACCAGAGATGATTTTCTTTAAAATGTTGAATTATTTTGCTTTTCACGGCCTGAAAAGCGTTTTAATTATCACATTTCGACTATAGGATCAAAACTTGATTTTTCAAGAATTTCGTGTCCAATGCTAGTACTCGTTTGAAACTCTTTTCCTCTACTGACCAAGCCAGAGATGATTTTCCTTAAAATGTTGAATTATTATGCTTTCCACAGTTCGAAAAGCGTTTTAATGATCACATTTCGACTATAGGATCGAAATTTGATTTTTCGAGAAATTCACGTTTAATCCTAGTACTTGTTTGAAACTCCTTTTCTCTACAGACCAAGCCAGAGATGATTTTCATTAAGATGTTGAATTATTATGCTTTTCAGAGTATGAAAAGCGTTTTAATTATCACGTTTGGACTATAGGTTGAACATTTGACTTTCAGAGAAATTCGCGTTCAATACTACTACTCGTTTAAAAATCATTTTCTTTACAGACCAAGCCAGAGATGATTTTCCTTAAAATGTTGAATTATTATGCTTTTCACGGCCTGAAAAGCGTTTTAACATTTTAACATTTCGACTATAGGTTCAAAACTTGCTTTTTCAAGAAATTACTGTCCAATGCTAGTTTCAAAATGATTTTCTTTACAGACCAAGCCAGAGATGATTTTCCTTAAAATGTTGAATTATTATGCTTTTCACGTCCTGAAAAGCGTTTTAACATTTTAACATTTCGACTATAGGTTCAAAACTTGCTTTTTCAAGAAATTACTGTCCAATGCTAGTACTCTTTTGAAACTCATTTTTTCTACAGACCAAGCTAGAGATGATTTTCCTTAAAATGTTGAACTATTATGCTTTTCACGGCCTGAAAAGATTTTTAATTATCACATTTAGACCGTAGGATTAAAACTTGAGTTTTCGAGAAGTTCGCATTCTCTGCGAAGCTTTTTTTGTTTACAGACCAAGCCAGAGATGATTTTAATTAAGATGTAGAATTATTATGCTTTTCAGAGCCATAAAAGCTATTTAATTAGCACATTTGGACTATAGGCTGAACACTTGACTTTTAGAGAAATTCGCGTTCAACTCGTTTGAAACTCGTTTTCTCCGCAGACCAGGCCTGAGATGATTTTTCTTAAAATATTGAATTATTATATTTTTGACGGCCTGAAAAATGTTTTAATTATCACGTTTGGACTATAGGATCAAAACTTGATTTTTTAAGAAACTAGTGTCCAATGTTTTTACTCGTTTGATATCTAGACCAAGCCAGAGATGATTATCCTTAAAATGTTGAAATATTATGCTTTTCACGGTCTGAAAAGCGTTTTAAATATCACATTTAGACCATATGTTCAAAACTTGATTTTTCAAGAAATTAGTGTCCAATGCTAGTTCTCGTTTGAAATTCAATTTCTCTACAGACCAAGCCAGAGATGATTTTCCTTAAAATATTGAATTAATATGCTTTTCACGGCCTGAAAAGTGTTTTAATTATTACATTTCTACTCTAGGATCAAAACTTGATTTTTCAAGAAACTAGTGTCCAATGCTTGTACTCGTTTGAAACTCATTTAATCTCTAGACCAAGCCACAGATGATTTACATTAAGATGTTGAATTATTATGCTTTTCAGATCCTGAAAAGCGTTTTAATTATCACATTTGGACTATAGGTTGAACACTTGAGTTTTAGAGAAATTCGCGTTCAATGCTTCTTAACATTTGAGACTCATTTTCCTTACAGACCAAACCAGAGATGATTTTCTTTAAAATGTTGAATTATTTTGCTTTTCACGGCCTGAAAAGCGTTTTAATTATCACATTTCGACTATAGGATCAAAACTTGATTTTTCAAGAATTTCGTGTCCAATGCTAGTACTCGTTTGAAACTCTTTTCCTCTACTGACCAAGCCAGAGATGATTTTCCTTAAAATGTTGAATTATTATGCTTTTCACAGTTCGAAAAGCGTTTTAATGATCACATTTCGACTATAGGATCGAAATTTGATTTTTCGAGCAATTCACGTTTATTCCTAGTACTTGTTTGAAACTCCTTTTCTCTACAGACCAAGCCAGAGATGATTTTCATTAAGATGTTGAATTATTATGCTTTTCAGAGTATGAAAAGCGTTTTCATTATCACGTTTGGACTATAGGCGGAACACTTGACTTTTAGAGAAATTCGCGTTCAACTCGTTTGAAACTCGTTTTCTCCGCAGACCAGGCCTGAGATGATTTTCCTTAAAATATTGAATTATTATATTTTTGACGGCCTGAAAAATGTTTTAATTATCACATTTGGACTATAGGATCAAAACTTGATTTTTTAAGAAACTAGTGTCCAATGTTTTTACTCGTTTGATATCTAGACCAAGCCAGAGATGATTATCCTTAAAATGTTGAAATATTATGCTTTTCTCGGTCTGAAAAGCGTTTTAAATATCACATTTAGACCATATGTTCAAAACTTGATTTTTCAAGAAATTAGTGTCCAATGCTAGTTCTCGTTTGAAATTCATTTTCTCTACAGACCAAGCCAGAGATGATTTTCCTTAAAATATTGAATTAATATGCTTTTCACGGCCTGAAAAGTGTTTTAATTATTACATTTCTACTCTAGGATCAAAACTTGATTTTTCAAGAAACTAGTGTCCAATGCTTGTACTCGTTTGAAACTCATTTAATCTCTAGACCAAGCCACAGATGATTTACATTAAGATGTTGAATTATTATGCTTTTCAGATCCTGAAAAGCGTTTTAATTATCACATTTGGACTATAGGTTGAACACTTGAGTTTTAGAGAAATTCGCGTTCAATGCTTCTTAACATTTGAGACTCATTTTCCTTACAGACCAAACCAGAGATGATTTTCTTTAAAATGTTGAATTATTTTGCTTTTCACGGCCTGAAAAGCGTTTTAATTATCACATTTCGACTATAGGATCAAAACTTGATTTTTCAAGAATTTCGTGTCCAATGCTAGTACTCGTTTGAAACTCTTTTCCTCTACTGACCAAGCCAGAGATGATTTTCCTTAAAATGTTGAATTATTATGCTTTTCACAGTTCGAAAAGCGTTTTAATGATCACATTTCGACTATAGGATCGAAATTTGATTTTTCGAGAAATTCACGTTTAATCCTAGTACTTGTTTGAAACTCCTTTTCTCTACAGACCAAGCCAGAGATGATTTTCATTAAGATGTTGAATTATTATGCTATTCAGAGTATGAAAAGCGTTTTAATTATCACGTTTGGACTATAGGTTGAACATTTGACTTTCAGAGAAATTCGCGTTCAATACTACTACTCGTTTAAAAATCATTTTCTTTACAGACCAAGCCAGAGATGATTTTCCTTAAAATGTTGAATTATTATGCTTTTCACGGCCTGAAAAGCGTTTTAACATTTTAACATTTCGACTATAGGTTCAAAACTTGATTTTTCAAGAAATTATTGTCCAATGCTAGTTTCAAAATGATTTTCTTTACAGACCAAGCCAGAGATGATTTTCCTTAAAATGTTGAATTATTATGCTTTTCACGGCCTGAAAAGCGTTTTAACATTTTAACATTTCGACTATAGGTTCAAAACTTGCTTTTTCAAGAAATTACTGTCCAATGCTAGTACTCTTTTGAAACTCATTTTTTCTACAGACCAAGCTAGAGATGATTTTCCTTAAAATGTTGAACTATTATGCTTTTCACGGCCTGAAAAGATTTTTAATTATCACATTTAGACCGTAGGATTAAAACTTGAGTTTTCGAGAAGTTCGCATTCTCTGCGAAGCTTTTTTTGTTTACAGACCAAGCCAGAGATGATTTTTATTAAGATGTAGAATTATTATGCTTTTCAGAGCCATAAAAGCTATTTAATTAGCACATTTGGACTATAGGCTGAACACTTGACTTTTAGAGAAATTCGCGTTCAACTCGTTTGAAACTCGTTTTCTCCGCAGACCAGGCCTGAGATGATTTTTCTTAAAATGTTGAATTATTTTGCTTTTCATGGCCTGAAAAGAGTTTTAATTATCACATTTCGACTATAGGATCAAAACTGGATTTTTAAGAAATTCGTGTCCAATGCTAGTACTCGTTTGAAACTCTTTTCCTCTACAGACCAAGCCAGAGATGATTTTCCTTAAAATGTTGAATTATTATGATTTTCACGGCCTGAAAAGCGTTTTAATTATCACATTTCGACTATAAGATCAAAACTTGATTTTTCGAGAGATTCACGTTTAATGATAGTACTTGTTTGAAACTCATTTTCTCTACAGACCCAGCCAGAGATGATTTCCGTTAAAATTTTGAATTATTATGCTCTTCACGGCCTGAAAAACGTTTTAATTATCATATTTCGACTATAGGATCAAAACTTGATTTTTCGAGATATTAACATGCTAGTACTCGTTTGAAACTCATTTTCTCTACAGACCAAGCCAGAGATGATTTTCCTTAGAATGTTGAATTATTATGTTTTTCACGGCCTCAAAAGCGTTTTAATTTCGTTTCAAACGAGTAATAGCATTTGACACTAATTTCTTGAAAAATCAAGTTTTTATCCTATAGTCGAAATGTGATAACATTTCGACTATAGGATAAAAACATGATTTTTCAAGAAATTAGTGTCAAATGCTATTACTCGTTTAAAAACGAATTTTCTCTACAGACCAAGCTAGAGGTGATTTCCCATAAAATATTGAATTATTATGCTTTTCACGGCCTGAAAAGCGTTTTAATTATCACAATTAGACCATATGTTCAAAACTTGACTTCTCGGTAAATTCGCATTCAGTGCTAATACTTGTTTGAAACTTATTTTCTTTACAGACCAAGCCATACATGATTTTCATTAAGATGTTGAATTATTATGTTTTTCACGGCCTGAAAAGCGTTTTAATTATCATATTTCGACTACAGGATCAACACTTGATTTTTCGAAAAATTGACGTCTAATGCTAATACTGGTTTGAAACTCATTTTCTCTACAGACCAAGCCAGAGATTATTTTTCTTAAAATATTGATTTATTATGCTTTTGACGGCCTGAAAAGTGTTTTAATTATCACATTTGGACTATAGGATCAAAACTTGATTTTTTAAGAAACTAGTGTCCAATGCTTTTCCTCGTTTGATATCTATATCAAGCCAGAGATGATTATCCTTAAAATGTTGAAATATTATGCTTTTCACGGCCTGAAAAGCGTTTTAAATATTACATTTAGACCATATGTTCAAGACTTGATTTTTCAAGAAATTAGTGTCCAATGCTAATACTTGTTTGAAACTTATTTTCTTTACAGACCAAGCCAGAGATGATTTTCTTTAAAATATTGAATTATTTTGCTTTTCTCGGCCTGAAAAGCGTTTTAATTATCACATTTCGACTATAGGATCAAAACTTGATTTGTCGAGAAATTCACGTTTAATGCTACTACTCGTTTAAAAATCATTTTCTTTACAGACCAAGCCAGAGATGATTTTCTTTAAAATGTTGAATTATTTTGCTTTTCACGGCCTGAAAAGCGTTTTAATTATCACATTTCGACTATAGGATCAAAACTTGATTTTTCAAGAAATTCGTGTCCAATGCTAGTACTCGTTTGAAACTCTTTTCCTCTACAAACCAAGCCTGAGATGATTTTCCTTAAAATGTTGAATTATTATGCTTTTCACAGTTCGAAAAGCGTTTTAATGATCACATATCGACTACAGGTTCAAAACTTGATTTTTCAAGAAATTACTGTCCAATGCTAGTACTCTTTTGAAACTCATTTTTTCTACAGACCAAGCTAGAGATGATTTTCCTTAAAATGTTGAACTATTATGCCTTTCACGGCCTGAAAAGATTTTTAATTATCACATTTAGACCATAGGATCAAAACTTGAGTTTTCGAGAAGTTCGCATTCTATGCGAAACGTATTTTCTTTACAGACCAAGCCAGAGATGATTTTAATTAAGATGTAGAATTATTATGCTTTTCAGAGCCATAAAAGCTATTTAATTATCACATTTGGACTATAGGCTGAACACTTGACTTATAGAGAAATTCGCGTTCAATGCTACTACTCGTTTGAAACTCGTTTTCTCCGCAGACAAGGCTTGAGATGATTTTTCTTAAAATGTTGAATTATTTTGCTTTTCACGGCCTGAAAAGAGTTTTAATTATCACATTTCGACTACAGGATCAACACTTGATTTTTCGAAAAATTAACGTCTAATGCTAATACTGGTTTGAAACTCATTTTCTCTACAGACCAAGCCAGAGATGATTTTCTTTAAAATGTTGAATTATTTTGCTTTTCACGGCCTGAAAAGCGTTTTAATTATCACATTTCGACTATAGGATCAAAACTTGATCTTTCAAGAAATTCGTCTACAATGCTAGTACTCGTTTGAAACTCTTTTCCTCTACAGACCAAGCCAGAGATGATTTTCCTTAAAATGTTGAATTATTATGCTTTTCACAGTTTGAAAAGCGTTTTAATCATCACATTTCGACTATTGGATCAAAAAATTGATATTTCGAGAAATTCACGTTTAATGCTAGTACTTGTTTGAAACTCATTTTCTCTACAGACCAAGCCAGAGATGATTTTCCTTAAAATGCTGAATTATTATGCATTTCAGAGCCTGAATGGAGTTCTATTATCACATTTCGACCAAAACTTGATCTTTCAAGAAATTACTGTCCAATGCTCGTATTTTTTTAAACTCATTTTCTCTACAGACCAAGCTAGAGATGATTTTCCTTAAAATGTTGAATTATTATGCATTTCACGGCCTGAAAAACGTTTTAATTATCACATTTAGCCATAGGATCAAAACTTGAGTTTTCGAGAAATTCGCCATCAATGCTAATACTCGTTTGAAACTCCTTTTCTCTACAGACCAAGCCAGAGATGATTTTAATTAAGATGTAGAATTATTATGCTTTTCAGAGCCATAAAAGCTATTTAATTATCACATTTGGATTATAGGCTGAACACTTGACTTTTAGAGAAATTCGCGTTCAGTGGTAATACTTGTTTGAAACTTATTTTCTTTACAGACCAAGCAATAGATGATTTTCATTAAGATGTTGAATTATTATGTTTTTCACGGCCTGAAAAGCGTTTTAATTATCATATTTCGACTACAGGATCAACACTTGATTTTTCGAAAAATTAACGTCTAATGCTAATACTGGTTTGAAACTCATTTTCTCTACAGACCAAGCCAGAGATGATTTTTCTTAAAATATTGAATTATTATGCTTTTGACGGCCTGAAAAGT
Organism: Lepisma saccharinum; assembly: GCF_977018435.1. NCBI lineage: Eukaryota > Metazoa > Arthropoda > Insecta > Zygentoma > Lepismatidae > Lepisma > Lepisma saccharinum. The sequence goes on along the minus strand of NW_028142901.1, from coordinate 2,223,427 downwards.
GTTTTAATTATCACATTTGGACTATAGGATCAAAACTTGATTTTTTAAGAAACTAGTGTCCAATGCTTTTCCTCGTTTGATATCTAGATCAAGCCAGAGATGATTATCCTTAAAATGTTGAAATATTATGCTTTTCACTGCCTGAAAAGCGTTTTAAATATTACATTTAGACCATATGTTCAAGACTTGATTTTTCAAGAAATTAGTGTCCAATGCTATTACTCGTTTGAAACTCTTTTCCTCTACACACCAAGCCAGAGATGATTATCCTTAAAATGTTGAAATATTATGCTTTTCACTGCCTGAAAAGCGTTTTAGTTATCACATTTAGACCATATGTTCAAAACTTGAGTTCTCGATAATTTCGCGTTCAGTGCTAATACTTGTTTGAAACTTATTTTCTTTACAGACCAAGCCAGAGATGATTTTCTTTAAAATATTGAATTATTTTGCTTTTCTCGGCCTGAAAAGCGTTTTAATTATTACATTTCGACTATAGGATCAAAACTTGATTTGTCGAGAAATTCACGTTTAATGCTAGTACTTGTTTGAAACTCATTTTCTCTACAGACCAAGCCAGAGATGATTTTCCTTAAAATGCTGAATTATTATGCATTTCAGAGCCTGAATGGAGTTCTATTATCACATTTCGACCAAAACTTGATCTTTCAAGAAATTACTGTTCAATGCTTCTTAACATTTGAGACTCATTTTCTTTACAGACCAAGCCAGAGATGATTTTCTTTAAAATGTTGAATTATTTTGCTTTTCACGGCCTGAAAAGCGTTTTAATTATCACATTTCGACTATAGGATCAAAACTTGATTTTTCAAGAAATTCGTGCGTAATGCTAGTACTCGTTTGAAACTCTTTTCCTCTACAAACCAAGCCTGAGATGATTTTCCTTAAAATGTTGAATTATTATGCTTTTCACAGTTCGAAAAGCGTTTTAATGATCACATATCGACTACAGGATCAAAACTTGATTTTTCGAGAAATTCACGTTTAATGCTAGTACTTGTTTGAAACTCCTTTTCTCTACAGACCAAGCCAGAGATGATTTTCATTAAGATGTTGAATTATTATGCTTTTCAGATTATGAAAAGCGTTTTAATTATCACGTTTGGACTATAGGTTGAACATTTGACTTTCAGAGAAATTCGCGTTCAATACTACTACTCGTTTAAAAATCATTTTCTTTACAGACCAAGCCAGAGATGATTTTCCTTAAAATGTTGAATTATTATGCTTTTCACGGCCTGAAAAGCGTTTTAATTATCACATTTCGACTATAGGTTCAAAACTTGATTTTTCAAGAAATTACTGTCCAATGCTAGTACTCTTTTGAAACTCATTTTTTCTACAGACCAAGCTAGGGATGATTTTCCTTAAAATGTTGAACTATTATGCTTTTCACGGCCTGAAAAGATTTTTAATTATCACATTTAGACTATAGGATCAAAACTTGAGTTTTCGAGAAGTTCGCATTCTATGCGAAACGTATTTTCTTTACAGACCAAGCCAGAGATGATTTTAATTAAGATGTAGAATTATTATGCTTTTCAGAGCCATAAAAGCTATTTAATTAGCACATTTGGACTATAGGCGGAACACTTGACTTTTAGAGAAATTCGCGTTCAACTCGTTTGAAACTCGTTTTCTCCGCAGACCAGGCCTGAGATGATTTTTCTTAAAATGTTGAATTATTTTGCTTTTCACGGCCTGAAAAGAGTTTTAATTATCACTTTTCGACTATAGGATCAAAACTTGATTTTTCAAGAAATTAGTGTCCAATGCTATTAGTCGTTTGAAACGAATTTTCTCTACAGACCATGCTAGAGGTGATTTCCCTTAAAATGTTGAATTATTATGCTTTTCACGGGCTGAAAAGCGTTTTAATTATCACATTTAGACCATATGTTTAAAACTTGATTTCTCGATAAATTCGCGTTCAGTGCTAATACTTGTTTGAAACTTATTTTCTTTACAGACCAAGCCAGAGATGATTTTCTTTAAAATGTTGAATTATTTTGCTTTTCACTGCCTGAAAAGCGTTTTAATTATAACATTCAGACTATAAGATCAGAACTTGGATTTTCGAGAAATTTGCGTTCAATGCTGGTACTCGTTTGAAACTCATTTTCTCTACAGACCAATCCAGAGATGATTTTCCTTAAAATATTGAATTATTATATTTTTGACGGCCTGAAAAATGTTTTAATTATCACATTTGGACTATAGGATCAAAACTTGATTTTTTAAGAAACTAGTGTCCAATGTTTTTACTCGTTTGATATCTAGACCAAGCCAGAGATGATTATCCTTAAAATGTTGAAATATTATGCTTTTCACGGTCTGAAAAGCGTTTTAAATATCACATTTAGACCATATGTTCAAAACTTGATTTTTCAAGAAATTAGTGTCCAATGCTAGTTCTCGTTTGAAATTCATTTTCTCTACAGACCAAGCCAGAAATGATTTTCCTTAAAATATTGAATTAATATGCTTTTCACGGCCTGAAAAGTGTTTTAATTATTACATTTCTACTCTAGGATCAAAACTTGATTTTTCAAGAAACTATTGTCCAATGCTTGTACTCGTTTGAAACTCATTTAATCTCTAGACCAAGCCACAGATGATTTACATTAAGATGTTGAATTATTATGCTTTTCAGATCCTGAAAAGCGTTTTAATTATCACATTTGGACTATAGGTTGAACACTTGAGTTTTAGAGAAATTCGCGTTCAATGCTTCTTAACATTTGAGACTCATTTTCCTTACAGACCAAACCAGAGATGATTTTCTTTAAAATGTTGAATTATTTTGCTTTTCACGGCCTGAAAAGCGTTTTAATTATCACATTTCGACTATAGGATCAAAACTTGATTTTTCAAGAATTTCGTGTCCAATGCTAGTACTCGTTTGAAACTCTTTTCCTCTACTGACCAAGCCAGAGATGATTTTCCTTAAAATGTTGAATTATTATGCTTTTCACAGTTCGAAAAGCGTTTTAATGATCACATTTCGACTATAGGATCGAAATTTGATTTTTCGAGAAATTCACGTTTAATCCTAGTACTTGTTTAAAAATCATTTTCTTTACAGACCAAGCCAGAGATGATTTTCCTTAAAATGTTGAATTATTATGCTTTTCACGGCCTGAAAAGCGTTTTAACATTTTAACATTTCGACTATAGGTTCAAAACTTGCTTTTTCAAGAAATTACTGTCCAATGCTAGTTTCAAAATCATTTTCTTTACAGACCAAGCCAGAGATGATTTTCCTTAAAATGTTGAATTATTATGCTTTTCACGGCCTGAAAAGCGTTTTAACATTTTAACATTTCGACTATAGGTTCAAAACTTGCTTTTTCAAGAAATTACTGTCCAATGCTAGTACTCTTTTGAAACTCATTTTCTCTACAGACCAAGCTAGAGATGATTTTCCTTAAAATGTTGAACTATTATGCTTTTCACGGCCTGAAAAGATTTTTAATTATCACATTTAGACCGTAGGATTAAAACTTGAGTTTTCGAGAAGTTCGCATTCTCTGCGAAGCTTTTTTTGTTTACAGACCAAGCCAGAGATGATTTTAATTAAGATGTAGAATTATTATGCTTTTCAGAGCCATAAAAGCTATTTAATTAGCACATTTGGACTATAGGCTGAACACTTGATTTTAGAGAAATTCGCGTTCAACTCGTTTGAAACTCGTTTTCTCCGCAGACCAGGCCTGAGATGATTTTTCTTAAAATGTTGAATTATTTTGCTTTTCATGGCCTGAAAAGAGTTTTAATTATCACATTTCGACTATAGGATCAAAACTGGATTTTTAAGAAATTCGTGTCCAATGCTAGTACTCGTTTGAAACTCTTTTCCTCTACAGACCAAGCCAGAGATAATTTTCCTTAAAATGTTGAATTATTATGCTTTTCACGGCCTGAAAAGCGTTTTAATTATCACATTTCGACTATAAGATCAAAACTTGATTTTTCGAGAGATTCACGTTTAATGATAGTACTTGTTTGAAACTCATTTTCTCTACAGACCCAGCCAGAGATGATTTCCGTTAAAATTTTGAATTATTATGCTCTTCACGGCCTGAAAAACGTTTTAATTATCATATTTCGACTATAGGATCAAAACTTGATTTTTCGAGATATTAACATGCTAGTACTCGTTTGAAACTCATTTTCTCTACAGACCAAGCCAGAGATGATTTTCCTTAGAATGTTGAATTATTATGTTTTTCACGGCCTCAAAAGCGTTTTAATTTCGTTTCAAACGAGTAATAGCATTTGACACTAATTTCTTGAAAAATCAAGTTTTTATCCTATAGTCGAAATGTGATAACATTTCGACTATAGGATAAAAACATGATTTTTCAAGAAATTAGTGTCAAATGCTATTACTCGTTTAAAAACGAATTTTCTCTACAGACCAAGCTAGAGGTGATTTCCCATAAAATATTGAATTATTATGCTTTTCACGGCCTGAAAAACGTTTTAATTATCACAATTAGACCATATGTTCAAAACTTGACTTTTCGGTAAATTCGCATTCAGTGCTAATACTTGTTTGAAACTTATTTTCTTTACAGACCAAGCCATACATGATTTTCATTAAGATGTTGAATTATTATGTTTTTCACGGCCTGAAAAGCGTTTTAATTATCATTTTTCGACTACAGGATCAACACTTGATTTTTCGAAAAATTGACGTCTAATGCTAATACTGGTTTGAAACTCATTTTCTCTACAGACCAAGCCAGAGATTATTTTTCTTAAAATATTGATTTATTATGCTTTTGACGGCCTGAAAAGTGTTTTAATTATCACATTTGGACTATAGGATCAAAACTTGATTTTTTAAGAAACTAGTGTCCAATGCTTTTCCTCGTTTGATATCTATATCAAGCCAGAGATGATTATCCTTAAAATGTTGAAATATTATGCTTTTCACGGCCTGAAAAGCGTTTTAAATATTACATTTAGACCATATGTTCAAGACTTGATTTTTCAAGAAATTAGTGTCCAATGCTAATACTTGTTTGAAACTTATTTTCTTTACAGACCAAGCCAGAGATGATTTTCTTTAAAATATTGAATTATTTTGCTTTTCTCGGCCTGAAAAGCGTTTTAATTATCACATTTCGACTATAGGATCAAAACTTGATTTGTCGAGAAATTCACGTTTAATGCTACTACTCGTTTAAAAATCATTTTCTTTACAGACCAAGCCAGAGATGATTTTCTTTAAAATGTTGAATTATTTTGCTTTTCACGGCCTGAAAAGCGTTTTAATTATCACATTTCGACTATAGGATCAAAACTTGATTTTTCAAGAAATTCGTGTCCAATGCTAGTACTCGTTTGAAACTCTTTTCCTCTACAAACCAAGCCTGAGATGATTTTCCTTAAAATGTTGAATTATTATGCTTTTCACAGTTCGAAAAGCGTTTTAATGATCACATATCGACTACAGGTTCAAAACTTGATTTTTCAAGAAATTACTGTCCAATGCTAGTACTCTTTTGAAACTCATTTTTTCTACAGACCAAGCTAGAGATGATTTTCCTTAAAATGTTGAACTATTATGCCTTTCACGGCCTGAAAAGATTTTTAATTATCACATTTAGACCATAGGATCAAAACTTGAGTTTTCGAGAAGTTCGCATTCTATGCGAAACGTATTTTCTTTACAGACCAAGCCAGAGATGATTTTAATTAAGATGTAGAATTATTATGCTTTTCAGAGCCATAAAAGCTATTTAATTATCACATTTGGACTATAGGCTGAACACTTGACTTTTAGAGAAATTCGCGTTCATTGCTACTACTCGTTTGAAACTCGTTTTCTCCGCAGACAAGTCTTGAAATGATTTTTCTTAAAATGTTGAATTATTTTGCTTTTCACGGCCTGAAAAGAGTTTTAATTATCACATTTCGACTATAGGATCAAAACTTGATCTTTCAAGAAATTCGTCTACAATGCTAGTACTCGTTTGAAACTCTTTTCCTCTACAGACCAAGCCAGAGATGATTTTCCTTAAAATGTTGAATTATTTTGCTTTTCACGGCCTGAAAAGCGTTTTAATTATCACATTTCGACTATAGGATCAAAACTTGATCTTTCAAGAAATTCGTCTACAATGCTAGTACTCGTTTGAAACTCTTTTCCTCTACAGACCAAGCCAGAGATGATTTTCCTTAAAATGCTGAATTATTATGCATTTCAGAGCCTGAATGGAGTTCTATTATCACATTTCGACCAAAACTTGATCTTTCAAGAAATTACTGTCCAATGCTCGTATTTTTTGAAACTCATTTTCTCTACAGACCAAGCTAGAGATGATTTTCATTAAGATGTTGAATTATTATGTTTTTCACGGCCTGAAAAGCGTTTTAATTATCATATTTCGACTACAGGATCAACACTTGATTTTTCGAAAAATTAACGTCTAATGCTAATACTGGTTTGAAACTCATTTTCTCTACAGACCAAGCCAGAGATGATTTTTCTTAAAATATTGAATTATTATGCTTTTGACGGCCTGAAAAGTGTTTTAATTATCACATTTGGACTATAGGATCAAAACTTGATTTTTTAAGAAACTAGTGTCCAATGCTTTTCCTCGTTTGATATCTAGATCAAGCCAGAGATGATTATCCTTAAAATGTTGAAATATTGTGCTTTTCACTGCCTGAAGAGCGTTTTAAATATTACATTTAGACCATATGTTCAAGACTTGATTTTTCAAGAAATTAGTGTCCAATGCTATTACTCGTTTGAAACTCTTTTCCTCTACACACCAAGCCAGAGATGATTATCCTTAAAATGTTGAAATATTATGCTTTTCACTGCCTGAAAAGCGTTTTAGTTATCACATTTAGACCATATGTTCAAAACTTGAGTTCTCGATAATTTCGCGTTCAGTGCTAATACTTGTTTGAAACTTATTTTCTTTACAGACCAAGCCAGAGATGATTTTCTTTAAAATATTGAATTATTTTGCTTTTCTCGGCCTGAAAAGCGTTTTAATTATTACATTTCGACTATAGGATCAAAACTTGATTTGTCGAGAAATTCACGTTTAATGCTAGTACTTGTTTGAAACTCATTTTCTCTACAGACCAAGCCAGAGATGATTTTCCTTAAAATGCTGAATTATTATGCATTTCAGAGCCTGAATGGAGTTCTATTATCACATTTCGACCTAAACTTGATCTTTCAAGAAATTACTGTTCAATGCTTCTTAACATTTGAGACTCATTTTCTTTACAGACCAAGCCAGAGATGATTTTCTTTAAAATGTTGAATTATTTTGCTTTTCACGGCCTGAAAAGCGTTTTAATTATCACATTTCGACTATAGGATCAAAACTTGATTTTTCAAGAAATTCGTGCGTAATGCTAGTACTCATTTGAAACTCTTTTCCTCTACAAACCAAGCCTGAGATGATTTTCCTTAAAATGTTGAATTATTATGCTTTTCACAGTTCGAAAAGCGTTTTAATGATCACATATCGACTACAGGATCAAAACTTGATTTTTCGAGAAATTCACGTTTAATGCTAGTACTTGTTTGAAACTCCTTTTCTCTACAGACCAAGCCAGAGATGATTTTCATTAAGATGTTGAATTATTATGCTTTTCAGATTATGAAAAGCGTTTTAATTATCACGTTTGGACTATAGGTTGAACATTTGACTTTCAGAGAAATTCGCGTTCAATACTACTACTCGTTTAAAAATCATTTTCTTTACAGACCAAGCCAGAGATGATTTTCCTTAAAATGTTGAATTATTATGCTTTTCACGGCCTGAAAAGCGTTTTAATTATCACATTTCGACTATAGGTTCAAAACTTGATTTTTCAAGAAATTACTGTCCAATGCTAGTACTCTTTTGAAACTCATTTTTTCTACAGACCAAGCTAGGGATGATTTTCCTTAAAATGTTGAACTATTATGCTTTTCACGGCCTGAAAAGATTTTTAATTATCACATTTAGACTATAGGATCAAAACTTGAGTTTTCGAGAAGTTCGCATTCTATGCGAAACGTATTTTCTTTACAGACCAAGCCAGAGATGATTTTAATTAAGATGTAGAATTATTATGCTTTTCAGAGCCATAAAAGCTATTTAGTTAGCACATTTGGACTATAGGCGGAACACTTGACTTTTAGAGAAATTCGCGTTCAACTCGTTTGAAACTCGTTTTCTCCGCAGACCAGGCCTGAGATGATTTTTCTTAAAATGTTGAATTATTTTGCTTTTCACTGCCTGAAAAGAGTTTTAATTATCACTTTTCGACTATAGGATCAAAACTTGATTTTTCAAGAAATTAGTGTCCAATGCTATTAGTCGTTTGAAACGAATTTTCTCTACAGACCATGCTAGAGGTGATTTCCCTTAAAATGTTGAATTATTATGCTTTTCACGGGCTGAAAAGCGTTTTAATTATCACATTTAGACCATATGTTTAAAACTTGAGTTCTCGATAAATTCGCGTTCAGTGCTAATACTTGTTTGAAACTTATTTTCTTTACAGACCAATCCAGAGATGATTTTCTTTAAAATGTTGAATTATTTTGCTTTTCACTGCCTGAAAAGCGTTTTAATTATAACATTCAGACAATAAGATCAGAACTTGGATTTTCGAGAAATTTGCGTTCAATGCTGGTACTCGTTTGAAACTCATTTTCTCTACAGACCAAGCCAAAGATGATTTTGCTTAAAATATTGAATTATTATATTTTTGACGGCCTGAAAAATGTTTTAATTATCACATTTGGACTATAGGATCAAAACTTTATTTTTTAAGAAACTAGTGTCCAATGTTTTTACTCGTTTGATATCTAGACCAAGCCAGAGATGATTATCCTTAAAATGTTGAAATATTATGCTTTTCACGGTCTGAAAAGCGTTTTAAATATCACATTCAGACCATATGTTCAAAACTTGATTTTTCAAGAAATTAGTGTCCAATGCTAGTTCTCGTTTGAAATTCATTTTCTCTACAGACCAAGCCAGAGATGATTTTCCTTAAAATATTGAATTAATATGCTTTTCACGGCCTGAAAAGTGTTTTAATTATTACATTTCTACTCTAGGATCAAAACTTGATTTTTCAAGAAACTAGTGTCCAATGCTTGTACTCGTTTGAAACTCATTTAATCTCTAGACCAAGCCACAGATGATTTACATTAAGATGTTGAATTATTATGCTTTTCAGATCCTGAAAAGCGTTTTAATTATCACATTTGGACTATAGGTTGAACACTTGAATTTTAGAGAAATTCGCGTTCAATGCTTCTTAACATTTGAGACTCATTTTCCTTACAGACCAAACCAGAGATGATTTTCTTTAAAATGTTGAATTATTTTGCTTTTCACGGCCTGAAAAGCGTTTTAATTATCACATTTCGACTATAGGATCAAAACTTGATTTTTCAAGAATTTCGTGTCCAATGCTAGTACTCGTTTGAAACTCTTTTCCTCTACTGACCAAGCCAGAGATGATTTTCCTTAAAATGTTGAATTATTATGCTTTTCACAGTTCGAAAAGCGTTTTAATGATCACATTTCGACTATAGGATCGAAATTTGATTTTTCGAGAAATTCACGTTTAATCCTAGTACTTGTTTGAAACTCCTTTTCTCTACAGACCAAGCCAGAGATGATTTTCATTAAGATGTTGAATTATTATGCTATTCAGAGTATGAAAAGCGTTTTAATTATCACGTTTGGACTATAGGTTGAACATTTGACTTTCAGAGAAATTCGCGTTCAATACTACTACTCGTTTAAAAATCATTTTCTTTACAGACCAAGCCAGAGATGATTTTCCTTAAAATGTTGAATTATTATGCTTTTCACGGCCTGAAAAGCGTTTTAACATTTTAACATTTCGACTATAGGTTCAAAACTTGCTTTGTCAAGAAATTACTGTCCAATGCTAGTTTCAAAATCATTTTCTTTACAGACCAAGCCAGAGATGATTTTCCTTAAAATGTTGAATTATTATGCTTTTCACGGCCTGAAAAGCGTTTTAACATTTTAACATTTCGACTATAGGTTCAAAACTTGCTTTTTCAAGAAATTACTGTCCAATGCTAGTACTCTTTTGAAACTCATTTTTTCTACAGACCAAGCTAGAGATGATTTTCCTTAAAATGTTGAACTATTATGCTTTTCACGGACTGAAAAGATTTTTAATTATCACATTTAGACCGTAGGATTAAAACTTGAGTTTTCGAGAAGTTCGCATTCTCTGCGAAGCTTTTTTTGTTTACAGACCAAGCCAGAGATGATTTTAATTAAGATGTAGAATTATTATGCTTTTCAGAGCCATAAAAGCTATTTAATTAGCACATTTGGACTATAGGCTGAACACTTGACTTTTAGAGAAATTCGCGTTCAACTCGTTTGAAACTCGTTTTCTCCGCAGACCAGGCCTGAGATGATTTTTCTTAAAATATTGAATTATTATATTTTTGACGGCCTGAAAAATGTTTTAATTATCACGTTTGGACTATAGGATCAAAACTTGATTTTTTAAGAAACTAGTGTCCAATGTTTTTACTCGTTTGATATCTAGACCAAGCCAGAGATGATTATCCTTAAAATGTTGAAATATTATGCTTTTCACGGTCTGAAAAGCGTTTTAAATATCACATTTAGACCATATGTTCAAAACTTGATTTTTCAAGAAATTAGTGTCCAATGCTAGTTCTCGTTTGAAATTCATTTTCTCTACAGACCAAGCCAGAGATGATTTTCCTTAAAATATTGAATTAATATGCTTTTCACGGCCTGAAAAGTGTTTTAATTATTACATTTCTACTCTAGGATCAAAACTTGATTTTTCAAGAAACTAGTGTCCAATGCTTGTACTCGTTTGAAACTCATTTAATCTCTAGACCAAGCCACAGATGATTTACATTAAGATGTTGAATTATTATGCTTTTCAGATCCTGAAAAGCGTTTTAATTATCACATTTGGACTATAGGTTGAACACATGAGTTTTAGAGAAATTCGCGTTCAATGCTTCTTAACATTTGAGACTCATTTTCCTTACAGACCAAACCAGAGATGATTTTCTTTAAAATGTTGAATTATTTTGCTTTTCACGGCCTGAAAAGCGTTTTAATTATCACATTTCGACTATAGGATCAAAACTTGATTTTTCAAGAATTTCGTGTCCAATGCTAGTACTCGTTTGAAACTCTTTTCCTCTACTGACCAAGCCAGAGATGATTTTCCTTAAAATGTTGAATTATTATGCTTTTCACAGTTCGAAAAGCGTTTTAATGATCACATTTCGACTATAGGATCGAAATTTGATTTTTCGAGCAATTCACGTTTAATCCTAGTACTTGTTTGAAACTCCTTTTCTCTACAGACCAAGCCAGAGATGATTTTCATTAAGATGTTGAATTATTATGCTTTTCAGAGTATGAAAAGCGTTTTAATTATCACGTTTGGACTATAGGCGGAACACTTGACTTTTAGAGAAATTCGCGTTCAACTCGTTTGAAACTCGTTTTCTCCGCAGACCAGGCCTGAGATGATTTTCCTTAAAATATTGAATTATTATATTTTTGACGGCCTGAAAAATGTTTTAATTATCACATTTGGACTATAGGATCAAAACTTGATTTTTTAAGAAACTAGTGTCCAATGTTTTTACTCGTTTGATATCTAGACCAAGCCAGAGATGATTATCCTTAAAATGTTGAAATATTATGCTTTTCACGGTCTGAAAAGCGTTTTAAATATCACATTTAGACCATATGTTCAAAACTTGATTTTTCAAGAAATTAGTGTCCAATGCTAGATCTCGTTTGAAATTCATTTTCTCTACAGACCAAGCCAGAGATGATTTTCCTTAAAATATTGAATTAATATGCTTTTCACGGCCTGAAAAGTGTTTTAATTATTACATTTCTACTCTAGGATCAAAACTTGATTTTTCAAGAAACTAGTGTCCAATGCTTGTACTCGTTTGAAACTCATTTAATCTCTAGACCAAGCCACAGATGATTTACATTAAGATGTTGAATTATTATGCTTTTCAGATCCTGAAAAGCGTTTTAATTATCACATTTGGACTATAGGTTGAACACTTGAGTTTTAGAGAAATTCGCGTTCAATGCTTCTTAACATTTGAGACTCATTTTCCTTACAGACCAAACCAGAGATGATTTTCTTTAAAATGTTGAATTATTTTGCTTTTCACGGCCTGAAAAGCGTTTTAATTATCACATTTCGACTATAGGATCAAAACTTGATTTTTCAAGAATTTCGTGTCCAATGCTAGTACTCGTTTGAAACTCTTTTCCTCTACTGACCAAGCCAGAGATGATTTTCCTTAAAATGTTGAATTATCATGCTTTTCACAGTTCGAAAAGCGTTTTAATGATCACATTTCGACTATAGGATCGAAATTTGATTTTTCGAGAAATTCACGTTTAATCCTAGTACTTGTTTGAAACTCTTTTCCTCTACTGACCAAGCCAGAGATGATTTTCCTTAAAATGTTGAATTATCATGCTTTTCACAGTTCGAAAAGCGTTTTAATGATCACATTTCGACTATAGGATAAAAACATGATTTTTCAAGAAATTAGTGTCAAATGCTATTACTCGTTTGAAACTTATTTTCTTTACAGACCAAGCCATACATGATTTTCATTAAGATGTTGAATTATTATGTTTTTCACGGCCTGAAAAGCGTTTTAATTATCATATTTCGACTACAGGATCAACACTTGATTTTTCGAAAAATTGACGTCTAATGCTAATACTGGTTTGAAACTCATTTTCTCTACAGACCAAGCCAGAGATTATTTTTCTTAAAATATTGATTTATTATGCTTTTGACGGCCTGAAAAGTGTTTTAATTATCACATTTGGACTATAGGATCAAAACTTGATTTTTTAAGAAACTAGTGTCCAATGCTTTTCCTCGTTTGATATCTATATCAAGCCAGAGATGATTATCCTTAAAATGTTGAAATATTATGCTTTTCACGGCCTGAAAAGCGTTTTAAATATTACATTTAGACCATATGTTCAAGACTTGATTTTTCAAGAAATTAGTGTCCAATGCTAATACTTGTTTGAAACTTATTTTCTTTACAGACCAAGCCAGAGATGATTTTCTTTAAAATATTGAATTATTTTGCTTTTCTCGGCCTGAAAAGCGTTTTAATTATCACATTTCGACTATAGGATCAAAACTTGATTTGTCGAGAAATTCACGTTTAATGCTACTACTCGTTTAAAAATCATTTTCTTTACAGACCAAGCCAGAGATGATTTTCTTTAAAATGTTGAATTATTTTGCTTTTCACGGCCTGAAAAGCATTTTAATTATCACATTTCGACTATAGGATCAAAACTTGATTTTTCAAGAAATTCGTGTCCAATGCTAGTACTCGTTTGAAACTCTTTTCCTCTACAAACCAAGCCTGAGATGATTTTCCTTAAAATGTTGAATTATTATGCTTTTCACAGTTCGAAAAGCGTTTTAATGATCACATATCGACTACAGGTTCAAAACTTGATTTTTCAAGAAATTACTGTCCAATGCTAGTACTCTTTTGAAACTCATTTTTTCTACAGACCAAGCTAGAGATGATTTTCCTTAAAATGTTGAACTATTATGCCTTTCACGGCCTGAAAAGATTTTTAATTATCACATTTAGACCATAGGATCAAAACTTGAGTTTTCGAGAAGTTCGCATTCTATGCGAAACGTATTTTCTTTACAGACCAAGCCAGAGATGATTTTAATTAAGATGTAGAATTATTATGCTTTTCAGAGCCATAAAAGCTATTTAATTATCACATTTGGACTATAGGCTGAACACTTGACTTTTAGAGAAATTCGCGTTCAATGCTACTACTCGTTTGAAACTCGTTTTCTCCGCAGACAAGGCTTGAGATGATTTTTCTTAAAATGTTGAATTATTTTGCTTTTCACGGCCTGAAAAGAGTTTTAATTATCACATTTCGACTACAGGATCAACACTTGATTTTTCGAAAAATTAACGTCTAATGCTAATACTGGTTTGAAACTCATTTTCTCTACAGACCAAGCCAGAGATGATTTTCTTTAAAATGTTGAATTATTTTGCTTTTCACGGCCTGAAAAGCGTTTTAATTATCACATTTCGACTATAGGATCAAAACTTGATCTTAAAAGAAATTCGTCTACAATGCTAGTACTCGTTTGAAACTCTTTTCCTCTACAGACCAAGCCAGAGATGATTTTCCTTAAAATGTTGAATTATTATGCTTTTCACAGTTTGAAAAGCGTTTTAATCATCACATCTCGACTATTGGATCAAAAAATTGATATTTCGAGAAATTCACGTTTAATGCTAGTACTTGTTTGAAACTCATTTTCTCTACAGACCAAGCCAGAGATGATTTTCCTTAAAATGCTGAATTATTATGCATTTCAGAGCCTGAATGGAGTTCTATTATCACATTTCGACCAAAACTTGATCTTTCAAGAAATTACTGTCCAATGCTCGTATTTTTTTAAACTCATTTTCTCTACAGACCAAGCTAGAGATGAGTTTCCTTAAAATGTTGAATTATTATGCATTTCACGGCCTGAAAAACGTTTTAATTATCACATTTAGCCATAGGATCAAAACTTGAGTTTTCGAGAAATTCGCCATCAATGCTAATACTCGTTTGAAACTCCTTTTCTCTACAGACCAAGCCAGATATGATTTTAATTAAGATGTAGAATTATTATGCTTTTCAGAGCCATAAAAGCTATTTAATTATCACATTTGGATTATAGGCTGAACACTTGACTTTTAGAGAAATTCGCGTTCAGTGCTAATACTTGTTTGAAACTTATTTTCTTTACAGACCAAGCAATAGATGATTTTCATTAAGATGTTGAATTATTATGTTTTTCACGGCCTGAAAAGCGTTTTAATTATCATATTTCGACTACAGGATCAACACTTGATTTTTCGAAAAATTAACGTCTAATGCTAATACTGGTTTGAAACTCATTTTCTCTACAGACCAAGCCAGAGATGATTTTTCTTAAAATATTGAATTATTATGCTTTTGACGGCCTGAAAAGTGTTTTAATTATCACATTTGGACTATAGGATCAAAACTTGATTTTTTAAGAAACTAGTGTCCAATGCTTTTCCTCGTTTGATATCTAGATCAAGCCAGAGATGATTATCCTTAAAATGTTGAAATATTATGCTTTTCACTGCCTGAAAAGCGTTTTAAATATTACATTTAGACCATATGTTCAAGACTTGATTTTTCAAGAAATTAGTGTCCAATGCTATTACTCGTTTGAAACTCTTTTCCTCTACACACCAAGCCAGAGATGATTATCCTTAAAATGTTGAAATATTATGCTTTTCACTGCCTGAAAAGCGTTTTAGTTATCACATTTAGACCATATGTTCAAAACTTGAGTTCTCGATAATTTCGCGTTCAGTGCTAATACTTGTTTGAAACTTATTTTCTTTACAGACCAAGCCAGAGATGATTTTCTTTAAAATATTGAATTATTTTGCTTTTCTCGGCCTGAAAAGCGTTTTAATTATTACATTTCGACTATAGGATCAAAACTTGATTTGTCGAGAAATTCACGTTTAATGCTAGTACTTGTTTGAAACTCATTTTCTCTACAGACCAAGCCAGAGATGATTTTCCTTAAAATGCTGAATTATTATGCATTTCAGAGCCTGAATGGAGTTCTATTATCACATTTCGACCAAAACTTGATCTTTCAAGAAATTACTGTTCAATGCTTCTTAACATTTGAGACTCATTTTCTTTACAGACCAAGCCAGAGATGATTTTCTTTAAAATGTTGAATTATTTTGCTTTTCACGGCCTGAAAAGCGTTTTAATTATCACATTTCGACTATAGGATCAAAACTTGATTTTTCAAGAAATTTGTGCGTAATGCTAGTACTCGTTTGAAACTCTTTTCCTCTACAAACCAAGCCTGAGATGATTTTCCTTAAAATGTTGAATTATTATGCTTTTCACAGTTCGAAAAGCGTTTTAATGATCACATATCGACTACAGGATCAAAACTTGATTTTTCGAGAAATTCACGTTTAATGCTAGTACTTGTTTGAAACTCCTTTTCTCTACAGACCAAGCCAGAGATGATTTTCATTAAGATGTTGAATTATTATGCTTTTCAGATTAAGAAAAGCGTTTTAATTATCACGTTTGGACTATAGGTTGAACATTTGACTTTCATAGAAATTCGCGTTCAATACTACTACTCGTTTAAAAATCATTTTCTTTACAGACCAAGCCAGAGATGATTTTCCTTAAAATGTTGAATTATTATGCTTTTCACGGCCTGAAAAGCGTTTTAATTATCACATTTCGACTATAGGTTCAAAACTTGATTTTTCAAGAAATTACTGTCCAATGCTAGTACTCTTTTGAAACTCATTTTTTCTACAGACCAAGCTAGGGATGATTTTCCTTAAAATGTTGAACTATTATGCTTTTCACGGCCTGAAAAGATTTTTAATTATCACATTTAGACTATAGGATCAAAACTTGAGTTTTCGAGAAGTTCGCATTCTATGCGAAACGTATTTTCTTTACAGACCAAGCCAGAGATGATTTTAATTACGATGTAGAATTATTATGCTTTTCAGAGCCATAAAAGCTATTTAATTAGCACATTTGGACTATAGGCGGAACACTTGACTTTTAGAGAAATTCGCGTTCAACTCGTTTGAAACTCGTTTTCTCCGCAGACCAGGCCTGAGATGATTTTTCTTAAAATGTTGAATTATTTTGCTTTTCACGGCCTGAAAAGAGTTTTAATTATCACTTTTCGACTATAGGATCAAAACTTGATTTTTCAAGAAATTAGTGTCCAATGCTATTAGTCGTTTGAAACGAATTTTCTCTACAGACCATGCTAGAGGTGATTTCCCTTAAAATGTTGAATTATTATGCTTTTCACGGGCTGAAAAGCGTTTTAATTATCACATTTAGACCATATGTTTAAAACTTGATTTCTCGATAAATTCGCGTTCAATGCTGGTACTCGTTTGAAACTCATTTTCTCTACAGACCAATCCAGAGATGATTTTCCTTAAAATATTGAATTATTATATTTTTGACGGCCTGAAAAATGTTTTAATTATCACATTTGGACTATAGGATCAAAACTTGATTTTTTAAGAAACTAGTGTCCAATGTTTTTACTCGTTTGATATCTAGACCAAGCCAGAGATGATTATCCTTAAAATGTTGAAATATTATGCTTTTCACGGTCTGAAAAGCGTTTTAAATATCACATTTAGACCATATGTTCAAAACTTGATTTTTCAAGAAATTAGTGTCCAATGCTAGTTCTCGTTTGAAATTCATTTTCTCTACAGACCAAGCCAGAGATGATTTTCCTTAAAATATTGAATTAATATGCTTTTCACGGCCTGAAAAGTGTTTTAATTATTACATTTCTACTCTAGGATCAAAACTTGATTTTTCAAGAAACTAGTGTCCAATGCTTGTACTCGTTTGAAACTCATTTAATCTCTAGACCAAGCCACAGATGATTTACATTAAGATGTTGAATTATTATGCTTTTCAGATCCTGAAAAGCGTTTTAATTATCACATTTGGACTATAGGTTGAACACTTGAGTTTTAGAGAAATTCGCGTTCAATGCTTCTTAACATTTGAGACTCATTTTCCTTACAGACCAAACCAGAGATGATTTTCTTTAAAATGTTGAATTATTTTGCTTTTCACGGCCTGAAAAGCGTTTTAATTATCACATTTCGACTATAGGATCAAAACTTGATTTTTCAAGAATTTCGTGTCCAATGCTAGTACTCGTTTGAAACTCTTTTCCTCTACTGACCAAGCCAGAGATGATTTTCCTTAAAATGTTGAATTATCATGCTTTTCACAGTTCGAAAAGCGTTTTAATGATCACATTTCGACTATAGGATCGAAATTTGATTTTTCGAGAAATTCACGTTTAATCCTAGTACTTGTTTGAAACTCCTTTTCTCTACAGACCAAGCCAGAGATGATTTTCATTAAGATGTTGAATTATTATGCTTTTCAGAGTATGAAAAGCGTTTTAATTATCACGTTTGGACTATAGGTTGAACATTTGACTTTCAGAGAAATTCGCGTTCAATACTACTACTCGTTTAAAAATCATTTTCTTTACAGACCAAGCCAGAGATGATTTTCCTTAAAATGTTGAATTATTATGCTTTTCACGGCCTGAAAAGCGTTTTAACATTTTAACATTTCGACTATAGGTTCAAAACTTGCTTTTTCAAGAAATTACTGTCCAATGCTAGTTTCAAAATCATTTTCTTTACAGACCAAGCCAGAGATGATTTTCCTTAAAATGTTGAATTATTATGCTTTTCACGGCCTGAAAAGCGTTTTAACATTTTAACATTTCGACTATAGGTTCAAAACTTGCTTTTTCAAAAAATTACTGTCCAATGCTAGTACTCTTTTGAAACTCATTTTTTCTACAGACCAAGCTAGAGATGATTTTCCTTAAAATGTTGAACTATTATGCTTTTCACGGCCTGAAAAGATTTTTAATTATCACATTTAGACCGTAGGATTAAAACTTGAGTTTTCGAGAAGTTCGCATTCTCTGCGAAGCTTTTTTTGTTTACAGACCAAGCCAGAGATGATTTTAATTAAGATGTAGAATTATTATGCTTTTCAGAGCCATAAAAGCTATTTAATTAGCACATTTGGACTATAGGCTGAACACTTGACTTTTAGAGAAATTCGCGTTCAACTCGTTTGAAACTCGTTTTCTCCGCAGACCAGGCCTGAGATGATTTTTCTTAAAATGTTGAATTATTTTGCTTTTCATGGCCTGAAAAGAGTTTTAATTATCACATTTCGACTATAGGATCAAAACTTAATTTTTAAGAAATTCGTGTCCAATGCTAGTACTCGTTTGACACTCTTTTCCTCTACAGACCAAGCCAGAGATAATTTTCCTTAAAATGTTGAATTATTATGCTTTTCACGGCCTGAAAAGCGTTTTAATTATCACATTTCGACTATAAGATCAAAACTTGATTTTTCGAGAGATTCACGTTTAATGATAGTACTTGTTTGAAACTCATTTTCTCTACAGACCCAGCCAGAGATGATTTCCGTTAAAATTTTGAATTATTATGCTCTTCACGGCCTGAAAAACGTTTTAATTATCATATTTCGACTATAGGATCAAAACTTGATTTTTCGAGATATTAACATGCTAGTACTCGTTTGAAACTCATTTTCTCTACAGACCAAGCCAGAGATGATTTTCCTTAGAATGTTGAATTATTATGTTTTTCACGGCCTCAAAAGCGTTTTAATTTCGTTTCAAACGAGTAATAGCATTTGACACTAATTTCTTGAAAAATCAAGTTTTTATCCTATAGTCGAAATGTGATAACATTTCGACTATAGGATAAAAACATGATTTTTCAAGAAATTAGTGTCAAATGCTATTACTCGTTTGAAACGAATTTTCTCTACAGACCAAGCTAGAGGTGATTTCCCATAAAATATTGAATTATTATGCTTTTCACGGCCGAAAAGCGTTTTAATTATCACATTTAGACCATATGTTCAAAACTTGACTTCTCGGTAAATTCGCATTCAGTGCTAATACTTGTTTGAAACTTATTTTCTTTACAGACCAAGCCATAAATGATTTTCATTAAGATGTTGAATTATTATGTTTTTCACGGCCTGAAAAGCGTTTTAATTATCATTTTTCGACTACAGGATCAACACTTGATTTTTCGAAAAATTGACGTCTAATGCTAATACTGGTTTGAAACTCATTTTCTCTACAGACCAAGCCAGAGATTATTTTTCTTAAAATATTGATTTATTATGCTTTTGACGGCCTGAAAAGTGTTTTAATTATCACATTTGGACTATAGGATCAAAACTTGATTTTTTAAGAAACTAGTGTCCAATGCTTTTCCTCGTTTGATATCTATATCAAGCCAGAGATGATTATCCTTAAAATGTTGAAATATTATGCTTTTCACGGCCTGAAAAGCGTTTTAAATATTACATTTAGACCATATGTTCAAGACTTGATTTTTCAAGAAATTAGTGTCCAATGCTAATACTTGTTTGAAACTTATTTTCTTTACAGACCAAGCCAGAGATGATTTTCTTTAAAATATTGAATTATTTTGCTTTTCTCGGCCTGAAAAGCGTTTTAATTATCACATTTCGACTATAGGATCAAAACTTGATTTGTCGAGAAATTCACGTTTAATGCTACTACTCGTTTAAAAATCATTTTCTTTACAGACCAAGCCAGAGATGATTTTCTTTAAAATGTTGAATTATTTTGCTTTTCACGGCCTGAAAAGCGTTTTAATTATCACATTTCGACTATAGGATCAAAACTTGATTTTTCAAGAATTTCGTGTCCAATGCTAGTACTCGTTTGAAACTCTTTTCCTCTACAAACCAAGCCTGAGATGATTTTCCTTAAAATGTTGAATTATTATGCTTTTCACAGTTCGAAAAGCGTTTTAATGATCACATATCGACTACAGGTTCAAAACTTGATTTTTCAAGAAATTACTGTCCAATGCTAGTACTCTTTTGAAACTCATTTTTTCTACAGACCAAGCTAGAGATGATTTTCCTTAAAATGTTGAACTATTATGCCTTTCACGGCCTGAAAAGATTTTTAATTATCACATTTAGACCATAGGATCAAAACTTGAGTTTTCGAGAAGTTCGCATTCTATGCGAAACGTATTTTCTTTACAGACCAAGCCAGAGATGATTTTAATTAAGATGTAGAATTATTATGCTTTTCAGAGCCATAAAAGCTATTTAATTATCACATTTGGACTATAGGCTGAACACTTGACTTATAGAGAAATTCGCGTTCAATGCTACTACTCGTTTGAAACTCGTTTTCTCCGCAGACAAGGCTTGAGATGATTTTTCTTAAAATGTTGAATTATTTTGCTTTTCACGGCTTAAAAGAGTTTTAATTATCACATTTCGACTACAGGATCAACACTTGATTTTTCGAAAAATTAACGTCTAATGCTAATACTGGTTTGAAACTCATTTTCTCTACAGACCAAGCCAGAGATGATTTTCTTTAAAATGTTGAATTATTTTGCTTTTCACGGCCTGAAAAGAGTTTTAATTATCACATTTCGACTATAGGATCAAAACTTGATCTTTCAAGAAATTCGTCTACAATGCTAGTACTCGTTTGAAACTCTTTTCCTCTACAGACCAAGCCAGAGATGATTTTCCTTAAAATGTTGAATTATTTTGCTTTTCACGGCCTGAAAAGCGTTTTAATTATCACATTTCGACTATAGGATCAAAACTTGATCTTTCAAGAAATTCGTCTACAATGCTAGTACTCGTTTGAAACTCTTTTCCTCTACAGACCAAGCCAGAGATGATTTTCCTTAAAATGCTGAATTATTATGCATTTCAGAGCCTGAATGGAGTTCTATTATCACATTTCGACCAAAACTTGATCTTTCAAGAAATTACTGTCCAATGCTCGTATTTTTTGAAACTCATTTTCTCAAAGACCAAGCTAGAGATGAGTTTCCTTAAAATGTTGAATTATTATGCATTTCACGGCCTGAAAAGCGTTTTAATTATCACATTTAGCCATAGGATCAAAACTTGAGTTTTCGAGAAATTCGCCATCAATGCTAATACTCGTTTGAAACTCCTTTTCTCTACAGACCAAGCCAGAGATGATTTTAATTAAGATGTAGAATTATTATGCTTTTCAGAGCCATATAAGCTATTTAATTATCACATTTGGATTATAGGCTGAACACTTGACTTTTAGAGAAATTCGCGTTCAGTGCTAATACTTGTTTGAAACTTATTTTCTTTACAGACCAAGCAATAGATGATTTTCATTAAGATGTTGAATTATTATGTTTTTCACGGCCTGAAAAGCGTTTTAATTATCATATTTCGACTACAGGATCAACACTTGATTTTTCGAAAAATTAACGTCTAATGCTAATACTGGTTTGAAACTCATTTTCTCTACAGACCAAGCCAGAGATGATTTTTCTTAAAATATTGAATTATTATGCTTTTGACGGCCTGAAAAGTGTTTTAATTATCACATTTGGACTATAGGATCAAAACTTGATTTTTTAAGAAACTAGTGTCCAATGCTTTTCCTCGTTTGATATCTAGATCAAGCCAGAGATGATTATCCTTAAAATGTTGAAATATTGTGCTTTTCACTGCCTGAAGAGCGTTTTAAATATTACATTTAGACCATATGTTCAAGACTTGATTTTTCAAGAAATTAGTGTCCAATGCTATTACTCGTTTGAAACTCTTTTCCTCTACACACCAAGCCAGAGATGATTATCCTTAAAATGTTGAAATATTATGCTTTTCACTGCCTGAAAAGCGTTTTAGTTATCACATTTAGACCATATGTTCAAAACTTGAGTTCTCGATAATTTCGCGTTCAGTGCTAATACTTGTTTGAAACTTATTTTCTTTACAGACCAAGCCAGAGATGATTTTCTTTAAATTATTGAATTATTTTGCTTTTCTCGGCCTGAAAAGCGTTTTAATTATTACATTTCGACTATAGGATCAAAACTTGATTTGTCGAGAAATTCACGTTTAATGCTAGTACTTGTTTGAAACTCATTTTCTCTACAGACCAAGCCAGAGATGATTTTCCTTAAAATGCTGAATTATTATGCATTTCAGAGCCTGAATGGAGTTCTATTATCACATTTCGACCAAAACTTGATCTTTCAAGAAATTACTGTTCAATGCTTCTTAACATTTGAGACTCATTTTCTTTACAGACCAAGCCAGAGATGATTTTCTTTAAAATGTTGAATTATTTTGCTTTTCACGGCCTGAAAAGCGTTTTAATTATCACATTTCGACTATAGGATCAAAACTTGATTTTTCAAGAAATTCGTGCGTAATGCTAGTACTCATTTGAAACTCTTTTCCTCTACAAACCAAGCCTGAGATGATTTTCCTTAAAATGTTGAATTATTATGCTTTTCACAGTTCGAAAAGCGTTTTAATGATCACATATCGACTACAGGATCAAAACTTGATTTTTCGAGAAATTCACGTTTAATGCTAGTACTAGTTTGAAACTCCTTTTATCTACAGACCAAGCCAGAGATGATTTTCATTAAGATGTTGAATTATTATGCTTTTCAGATTAAGAAAAGCGTTTTAATTATCACGTTTGGACTATAGGTTGAACATTTGACTTTCAGAGAAATTCGCGTTCAATACTACTACTCGTTTAAAAATCATTTTCTTTACAGACCAAGCCAGAGATGATTTTCCTTAAAATGTTGAATTATTATGCTTTTCACGGCCTGAAAAGCGTTTTAATTATCACATTTCGACTATAGGTTCAAAACTTGATTTTTCAAGAAATTACTGTCCAATGCTAGTACTCTTTTGAAACTCATTTTTTCTACAGACCAAGCTAGGGATGATTTTCCTTAAAATGTTGAACTATTATGCTTTTCACGGCCTGAAAAGATTTTTAATTATCACATTTAGACTATAGGATCAAAACTTGAGTTTTCGAGAAGTTCGCATTCTATGCGAAACTTTTTTTTTTTACAGACCAAGCCAGAGATGATTTTAATTAAGATGTAGAATTATTATGCTTTTCAGAGCCATAAAAGCTATTTAATTAGCACATTTGGACTATAGGGGGAACACTTGACTTTTAGAGAAATTCGCGTTCAACTCGTTTGAAACTCGTTTTCTCCGCAGACCAGGCCTGAGATGATTTTTCTTAAAATGTTGAATTATTTTGCTTTTCACGGCCTGAAAAGAGTTTTAATTATCACTTTTCGACTATAGGATCAAAACTTGATTTTTCAAGAAATTAGTGTCCAATGCTATTAGTCGTTTGAAACGAATTTTCTCTACAGACCATGCTAGAGGTGATTTCCCTTAAAATGTTGAATTATTATGCTTTTCACGGGCTGAAAAGTGTTTTAATTATCACATTTAGACCATATGTTTAAAACTTGATTTCTCGATAAATTCGCGTTCAATGCTGGTACTCGTTTGAAACTCATTTTCTCTACAGACCAATCCAGAGATGATTTTCCTTAAAATATTGAATTATTATATTTTTGACGGCCTGAAAAATGTTTTAATTATCACATTTGGACTATAGGATCAAAACTTGATTTTTTAAGAAACTAGTGTCCAATGTTTTTACTCGTTTGATATCTAGACCAAGCCAGAGATGATTATCCTTAAAATGTTGAAATATTATGCTTTTCACGGTCTGAAAAGCGTTTTAAATATCACATTTAGACCATATGTTCAAAACTTGATTTTTCAAGAAATTAGTGTCCAATGCTAGTTCTCGTTTGAAATTCATTTTCTCTACAGACCAAGCCAGAGATGATTTTCCTTAAAATATTGAATTAATATGCTTTTCACGGCCTGAAAAGTGTTTTAATTATTACATTTCTACTCTAGGGTCAAAACTTGATTTTTCAAGAAACTAGTGTCCAATGCTTGTACTCGTTTGAAACTCATTTAATCTCTAGACCAAGCCACAGATGATTTACATTAAGATGTTGAATTATTATGCTTTTCAGATCCTGAAAAGCGTTTTAATTATCACATTTGGACTATAGGTTGAACACTTGAGTTTTAGAGAAATTCGCGTTCAATGCTTCTTAACATTTGAGACTCATTTTCCTTACAGACCAAACCAGAGATGATTTTCTTTAAAATGTTGAATTATTTTGCTTTTCACGGCCTGAAAAGCGTTTTAATTATCACATTTCGACTATAGGATCAAAACTTGATTTTTCAAGAATTTCGTGTCCAATGCTAGTACTCGTTTGAAACTCTTTTCCTCTACTGACCAAGCCAGAGATGATTTTCCTTAAAATGTTGAATTATCATGCTTTTCACAGTTCGAAAAGCGTTTTAATGATCACATTTCGACTATAGGATCGAAATTTGATTTTTCGAGAAATTCACGTTTAATCCTAGTACTTGTTTGAAACTCCTTTTCTCTACAGACCAAGCCAGAGATGATTTTCATTAAGATGTTGAATTATTATGCTTTTCAGAGTATGAAAAGCGTTTTAATTATCACGTTTGGACTATAGGTTGAACATTTGACTTTCAGAGAAATTCGCGTTCAATACTACTACTCGTTTAAAAATCATTTTCTTTACAGACCAAGCCAGAGATGATTTTCCTTAAAATGTTGAATTATTATGCTTTTCACGGCCTGAAAAGCGTTTTAACATTTTAACATTTCGACTATAGGTTCAAAACTTGCTTTTTCAAGAAATTACTGTCCAATGCTAGTTTCAAAATCATTTTCTTTACAGACCAAGCCAGAGATGATTTTCCTTAAAATGTTGAATTATTATGCTTTTCACGGCCTGAAAAGCGTTTTAACATTTTAACATTTCGACTATAGGTTCAAAACTTGCTTTTTCAAGAAATTACTGTCCAATGCTAGTACTCTTTTGAAACTCATTTTTTCTACAGACCAAGCTAGAGATGATTTTCCTTAAAATGTTGAACTATTATGCTTTTCACGGCCTGAAAAGATTTTTAATTATCACATTTAGACCGTAGGATTAAAACTTGAGTTTTCGAGAAGTTCGCATTCTCTGCGAAGCTTTTTTTGTTTACAGACCAAGCCAGAGATGATTTTAATTAAGATGTAGAATTATTATGCTTTTCAGAGCCATAAAAGCTATTTAATTAGCACATTTGGACTATAGGCTGAACACTTGACTTTTAGAGAAATTCGCGTTCAACTCGTTTGAAACTCGTTTTCTCCGCAGACCAGGCCTGAGATGATTTTTCTTAAAATGTTGAATTATTTTGCTTTTCATGGCCTGAAAAGAGTTTTAATTATCACATTTCGACTATAGGATCAAAACTTAATTTTTAAGAAATTCGTGTCCAATGCTAGTACTCGTTTGAAACTCTTTTCCTCTACAGACCAAGCCAGAGATAATTTTCCTTAAAATGTTGAATTATTATGCTTTTCACGGCCTGAAAAGCGTTTTAATTATCATATTTCGACTATAGGATCAAAACTTGATTTTTCGAGATATTAACATGCTAGTACTCGTTTGAAACTCATTTTCTCTACAGACCAAGCCAGAGATGATTTTCCTTAGAATGTTGAATTATTATGTTTTTCACGGCCTCAAAAGCGTTTTAATTTCGTTTCAAACGAGTAATAGCATTTGACACTAATTTCTTGAAAAATCAAGTTTTTATCCTATAGTCGAAATGTGATAACATTTCGACTATAGGATAAAAACATGATTTTTCAAGAAATTAGTGTCAAATGCTATTACTCGTTTGAAACGAATTTTCTCTACAGACCAAGCTAGAGGTGATTTCCCATAAAATATTGAATTATTATGCTTTTCACGGCCGAAAAGCGTTTTAATTATCACATTTAGACCATATGTTCAAAACTTGACTTCTCGGTAAATTCGCATTCAGTGCTAATACTTGTTTGAAACTTATTTTCTTTACAGACCAAGCCATAAATGATTTTCATTAAGATGTTGAATTATTATGTTTTTCACGGCCTGAAAAGCGTTTTAATTATCATTTTTCGACTACAGGATCAACACTTGATTTTTCGAAAAATTGACGTCTAATGCTAATACTGGTTTGAAACTCATTTTCTCTACAGACCAAGCCAGAGATTATTTTTCTTAAAATATTGATTTATTATGCTTTTGACGGCCTGAAAAGTGTTTTAATTATCACATTTGGACTATAGGATCAAAACTTGATTTTTTAAGAAACTAGTGTCCAATGCTTTTCCTCGTTTGATATCTATATCAAGCCAGAGATGATTATCCTTAAAATGTTGAAATATTATGCTTTTCACGGCCTGAAAAGCGTTTTAAATATTACATTTAGACCATATGTTCAAGACTTGATTTTTCAAGAAATTAGTGTCCAATGCTAATACTTGTTTGAAACTTATTTTCTTTACAGACCAAGCCAGAGATGATTTTCTTTAAAATATTGAATTATTTTGCTTTTCTCGGCCTGAAAAGCGTTTTAATTATCACATTTCGACTATAGGATCAAAACTTGATTTGTCGAGAAATTCACGTTTAATGCTACTACTCGTTTAAAAATCATTTTCTTTACAGACCAAGCCAGAGATGATTTTCTTTAAAATGTTGAATTATTTTGCTTTTCACGGCCTGAAAATCATTTTAATTATCACATTTCGACTATAGGATCAAAACTTGATTTTTCAAGAAATTCGTGTCCAATGCTAGTACTCGTTTGAAACTCTTTTCCTCTACAAACCAAGCCTGAGATGATTTTCCTTAAAATGTTGAATTATTATGCTTTTCACAGTTCGAAAAGCGTTTTAATGATCACATATCGACTACAGGTTCAAAACTTGATTTTTCAAGAAATTACTGTCCAATGCTAGTACTCTTTTGAAACTCATTTTTTCTACAGACCAAGCTAGAGATGATTTTCCTTAAAATGTTGAACTATTATGCCTTTCACGGCCTGAAAAGATTTTTAATTATCACATTTAGACCATAGGATCAAAACTTGAGTTTTCGAGAAGTTCGCATTCTATGCGAAACGTATTTTCTTTACAGACCAAGCCAGAGATGATTTTAATTAAGATGTAGAATTATTATGCTTTTCAGAGCCATAAAAGCTATTTAATTATCACATTTGGACTATAGGCTGAACACTTGACTTATAGAGAAATTCGCGTTCAATGCTACTACTCGTTTGAAACTCGTTTTCTCCGCAGACAAGGCTTGAGATGATTTTTCTTAAAATGTTGAATTATTTTGCTTTTCACGGCCTGAAAAGAGTTTTAATTATCACATTTCGACTACAGGATCAACACTTGATTTTTCGAAAAATTAACGTCTAATGCTAATACTGGTTTGAAACTCATTTTCTCTACAGACCAAGCCAGAGATGATTTTCTTTAAAATGTTGAATTATTTTGCTTTTCACGGCCTGAAAAGCGTTTTAATTATCACATTTCGACTATAGGATCAAAACTTGATCTTTCAAGAAATTCGTCTACAATGCTAGTACTCGTTTGAAACTCTTTTCCTCTACAGACCAAGCCAGAGATGATTTTCCTTAAAATGTTGAATTATTTTGCTTTTCACGGCCTGAAAAGCGTTTTAATTATCACATTTCGACTATAGGATCAAAACTTGATCTTTCAAGAAATTCGTCTACAATGCTAGTACTCGTTTGAAACTCTTTTCCTCTACAGACCAAGCCAGAGATGATTTTCCTTAAAATGCTGAATTATTATGCATTTCAGAGCCTGAATGGGGTTCTATTATCACATTTCGACCAAAACTTGATCTTTCAAGAAATTACTGTCCAATGCTCGTATTTTTTGAAACTCATTTTCTCAAAGACCAAGCTAGAGATGAGTTTCCTTAAAATGTTGAATTATTATGCATTTCACGGCCTGAAAAGCGTTTTAATTATCACATTTAGCCATAGGATCAAAACTTGAGTTTTCGAGAAATTCGCCATCAATGCTAATACTCGTTTGAAACTCCTTTTCTCTACAGACCAAGCCAGAGTGGATTTTAATTAAGATGTAGAATTATTATGCTTTTCAGAGCCATAAAAGCTATTTAATTATCACATTTGGATTATAGGCTGAACACTTGACTTTTAGAGAAATTCGCGTTCAGTGCTAATACTTGTTTGAAACTTATTTTCTTTACAGACCAAGCAATAGATGATTTTCATTAAGATGTTGAATTATTATGTTTTTCACGGCCTGAAAAGCGTTTTAATTATCATATTTCGACTACAGGATCAACACTTGATTTTTCGAAAAATTAACGTCTAATGCTAATACTGGTTTGAAACTCATTTTCTCTACAGACCAAGCCAGAGATGATTTTTCTTAAAATATTGAATTATTATGCTTTTGACGGCCTGAAAAGTGTTTTAATTATCACATTTGGACTATAGGATCAAAACTTGATTTTTTAAGAAACTAGTGTCCAATGCTCTTCCTCGTTTGATATCTAGATCAAGCCAGAGATGATTATCCTTAAAATGTTGAAATATTGTGCTTTTCACTGCCTGAAGAGCGTTTTAAATATTACCTTTAGACCATATGTTCAAGACTTGATTTTTCAAGAAATTAGTGTCCAATGCTATTACTCGTTTGAAACTCTTTTCCTCTACACACCAAGCCAGAGATGATTATCCTTAAAATGTTGAAATATTATGCTTTTCACTGCCTGAAAAGCGTTTTAGTTATCACATTTAGACCATATGTTCAAAACTTGAGTTCTCGATAATTTCGCGTTCAGTGCTAATACTTGTTTGAAACTTATTTTCTTTACAGACCAAGCCAGAGATGATTTTCTTTAAAATATTGAATTATTTTGCTTTTCTCGGCCTGAAAAGCGTTTTAATTATTACATTTCGACTATAGGATCAAAACTTGATTTGTCGAGAAATTCACGTTTAATGCTAGTACTTGTTTGAAACTCATTTTCTCTACAGACCAAGCCAGAGATGATTTTCCTTAAAATGCTGAATTATTATGCATTTCAGAGCCTGAATGGAGTTCTATTATCACATTTCGACCAAAACTTGATCTTTCAAGAAATTACTGTTCAATGCTTCTTAACATTTGAGACTCATTTTCTTTACAGACCAAGCCAGAGATGATTTTCTTTAAAATGTTGAATTATTTTGCTTTTCACGGCCTGAAAAGCGTTTTAATTATCACATTTCGACTATAGGATCAAAACTTGATTTTTCAAGAAATTCGTGCGTAATGCTAGTACTCATTTGAAACTCTTTTCCTATACAAACCAAGCCTGAGATGATTTTCCTTAAAATGTTGAATTATTATGCTTTTCACAGTTCGAAAAGCGTTTTAATGATCACATATCGACTACAGGATCAAAACTTGATTTTTCGATAAATTCACGTTTAATGCTAGTACTTGTTTGAAACTCCTTTTCTCTACAGACCAAGCCAGAGATGATTTTCATTAAGATGTTGAATTATTATGCTTTTCAGATTAAGAAAAGCGTTTTAATTATCACGTTTGGACTATAGGTTGAACATTTGACTTTCAGAGAAATTCGCGTTCAATACTACTACTCGTTTAAAAATCATTTTCTTTACAGACCAAGCCAGAGATGATTTTCCTTAAAATGTTGAATTATTATGCTTTTCACGGCCTGAAAAGCGTTTTAATTATCACATTTCGACTATAGGTTCAAAACTTGATTTTTCAAGAAATTACTGTCCAATGCTAGTACTCTTTTGAAACTCATTTTTTCTACAGACCAAGCTAGGGATGATTTTCCTTAAAATGTTGAACTATTATGCTTTTCACGGCCTGAAAAGATTTTTAATTATCACATTTAGACTATAGGATCAAAACTTGAGTTTTCGAGAAGTTCGCATTCTATGCGAAACGTATTTTCTTTACAGACCAAGCCAGAGATGATTTTAATTAAGATGTAGAATTATTATGCTTTTCAGAGCCATAAAAGCTATTTAATTAGCACATTTGGACTATAGGCGGAACACTTGACTTTTAGAGAAATTCGCGTTCAACTCGTTTGAAACTCGTTTTCTCCGCAGACCAGGCCTGAGATGATTTTTCTTAAAATGTTGAATTATTTTGCTTTTCACGGCCTGAAAAGAGTTTTAATTATCACTTTTCGACTATAGGATCAAAACTTGATTTTTCAAGAAATTAATGTCCAATGCTATTAGTCGTTTGAAACGAATTTTCTCTACAGACCATGCTAGAGGTGATTTCCCTTAAAATGTTGAATTATTATGCTTTTCACGGGCTGAAAAGCGTTTTAAATATCACATTTAGACCATATGTTCAAAACTTGATTTTTCAAGAATTTAGTGTCCAATGCTAGTTCTCGTTTGAAATTCATTTTCTCTACAGACCAAGCCAGAGATGATTTTCCTTAAAATATTGAATTAATATGCTTTTCACGGCCTGAAAAGTGTTTTAATTATTACATTTCTACTCTAGGATCAAAACTTGATTTTTCAAGAAACTAGTGTCCAATGCTTGTACTCGTTTGAAACTCATTTAATCTCTAGACCAAGCCACAGATGATTTACATTAAGATGTTGAATTATTATGCTTTTCAGATCCTGAAAAGCGTTTTAATTATCACATTTGGACTATAGGTTGAACACTTGAGTTTTAGAGAAATTCGCGTTCAATGCTTCTTAACATTTGAGACTCATTTTCCTTACAGACCAAACCAGAGATGATTTTCTTTAAAATGTTGAATTATTTTGCTTTTCACGGCCTGAAAAGCGTTTTAATTATCACATTTCGACTATAGGATCAAAACTTGATTTTTCAAGAATTTCGTGTCCAATGCTAGTACTCGTTTGAAACTCTTTTCCTCTACTGACCAAGCCAGAGATGATTTTCCTTAAAATGTTGAATTATCATGCTTTTCACAGTTCGAAAAGCGTTTTAATGATCACATTTCGACTATAGGATCGAAATTTGATTTTTCGAGAAATTCACGTTTAATCCTAGTACTTGTTTGAAACTCCTTTTCTCTACAGACCAAGCCAGAGATGATTTTCATTAAGATGTTGAATTATTATGCTTTTCAGAGTATGAAAAGCGTTTTAATTATCACGTTTGGACTATAGGTTGAACATTTGACTTTCAGAGAAATTCGCGTTCAATACTACTACTCGTTTAAAAATCATTTTCTTTACAGACCAAGCCAGAGATGATTTTCCTTAAAATGTTGAATTATTATGCTTTTCACGGCCTGAAAAGCGTTTTAACATTTTAACATTTCGACTATAGGTTCAAAACTTGCTTTTTCAAGAAATTACTGTCCAATGCTAGTTTCAAAATCATTTTCTTTACAGACCAAGCCAGAGATGATTTTCCTTAAAATGTTGAATTATTATGCTTTTCACGGCCTGAAAAGCGTTTTAACATTTTAACATTTCGACTATAGGTTCAAAACTTGCTTTTTCAAGAAATTACTGTCCAATGCTAGTACTCTTTTGAAACTCATTTTTTCTACAGACCAAGCTAGAGATGATTTTCCTTAAAATGTTGAACTATTATGCTTTTCACGGCCTGAAAAGATTTTTAATTATCACATTTAGACCGTAGGATTAAAACTTGAGTTTTCGAGAAGTTCGCATTCTCTGCGAAGCTTTTTTTGTTTACAGACCAAGCCAGAGATGATTTTAATTAAGATGTAGAATTATTATGCTTTTCAGAGCCATAAAAGCTATTTAATTAGCACATTTGGACTATAGGCTGAACACTTGACTTTTAGAGAAATTCGCGTTCAACTCGTTTGAAACTCGTTTTCTCCGCAGACCAGGCCTGAGATGATTTTTCTTAAAATGTTGAATTATTTTGCTTTTCATGGCCTGAAAAGAGTTTTAATTATCACATTTCGACTATAGGATCAAAACTTAATTTTTAAGAAATTCGTGTCCAATGCTAGTACTCGTTTGAAACTCTTTTCCTCTACAGACCAAGCCAGAGATAATTTTCCTTAAAATGTTGAATTATTATGCTTTTCACGGCCTGAAAAGCGTTTTAATTATCACATTTCGACTATAAGATCAAAACTTGATTTTTCGAGAGATTCACGTTTAATGATAGTACTTGATTGAAACTCATTTTCTCTACAGACCCAGCCAGAGATGATTTCCGTTAAAATTTTGAATTATTATGCTCTTCACGGCCTGAAAAACGTTTTAATTATCATATTTCGACTATAGGATCAAAACTTGATTTTTCGAGATATTAACATGCTAGTACTCGTTTGAAACTCATTTTCTCTACAGACCAAGCCAGAGATGATTTCCCTTAGAATGTTGAATTATTATGTTTTTCACGGCCTCAAAAGCGTTTTAATTTCGTTTCAAACGAGTAATAGCATTTGACACTAATTTCTTGAAAAATCAAGTTTTTATCCTATAGTCGAAATGTGATAACATTTCGACTATAGGATAAAAACATGATTTTTCAAGAAATTAGTGTCAAATGCTATTACTCGTTTGAAACGAATTTTCTCTACAGACCAAGCTAGAGGTGATTTCCCATAAAATATTGAATTATTATGCTTTTCACGGCCGAAAAGCGTTTTAATTATCACATTTAGACCATATGTTCAAAACTTGACTTCTCGGTAAATTCGCATTCAGTGCTAATACTTGTTTGAAACTTATTTTCTTTACAGACCAAGCCATAAATGATTTTCATTAAGATGTTGAATTATTATGTTTTTCACGGCCTGAAAAGCGTTTTAATTATCATTTTTCGACTACAGGATCAACACTTGATTTTTCGAAAAATTGACGTCTAATGCTAATACTGGTTTGAAACTCATTTTCTCTACAGACCAAGCCAGAGATTATTTTTCTTAAAATATTGATTTATTATGCTTTTGACGGCCTGAAAAGTGTTTTAATTATCACATTTGGACTATAGGATCAAAACTTGATTTTTTAAGAAACTAGTGTCCAATGCTTTTCCTCGTTTGATATCTATATCAAGCCAGAGATGATTATCCTTAAAATGTTGAAATATTATGCTTTTCACGGCCTGAAAAGCGTTTTAAATATTACATTTAGACCATATGTTCAAGACTTGATTTTTCAAGAAATTAGTGACCAATGCTAATACTTGTTTGAAACTTATTTTCTTTACAGACCAAGCCAGAGATGATTTTCTTTAAAATATTGAATTATTTTGCTTTTCTCGGCCTGAAAAGCGTTTTAATTATCACATTTCGACTATAGGATCAAAACTTGATTTGTCGAGAAATTCACGTTTAATGCTACTACTCGTTTAAAAATCATTTTCTTTACAGACCAAGCCAGAGATGATTTTCTTTAAAATGTTGAATTATTTTGCTTTTCACGGCCTGAAAAGCGTTTTAATTATCACATTTCGACTATAGGATCAAAACTTGATTTTTCAAGAAATTCGTGTCCAATGCTAGTACTCGTTTGAAACTCTTTTCCTCTACAAACCAAGCCTGAGATGATTTTCCTTAAAATGTTGAATTATTATGCTTTTCACAGTTCGAAAAGCGTTTTAATGATCACATATCGACTACAGGTTCAAAACTTGATTTTTCAAGAAATTACTGTCCAATGCTAGTACTCTTTTGAAACTCATTTTTTCTACAGACCAAGCTAGAGATGATTTTCCTTAAAATGTTGAACTATTATGCCTTTCACGGCCTGAAAAGATTTTTAATTATCACATTTAGACCATAGGATCAAAACTTGAGTTTTCGAGAAGTTCGCATTCTATGCGAAACGTATTTTCTTTACAGACCAAGCCAGAGATGATTTTAATTAAGATGTAGAATTATTATGCTTTTCAGAGCCATAAAAGCTATTTAATTATCACATTTGGACTATAGGCTGAACACTTGACTTATAGAGAAATTCGCGTTCAATGCTACTACTCGTTTGAAACTCGTTTTCTCCGCAGACAAGGCTTGAGATGATTTTTCTTAAAATGTTGAATTATTTTGCTTTTCACGGCCTGAAAAGAGTTTTAATTATCACATTTCGACTACAGGATCAACACTTGATTTTTCGAAAAATTAACGTCTAATGCTAATACTGGTTTGAAACTCATTTTCTCTACAGACCAAGCCAGAGATGATTTTCTTTAAAATGTTGAATTATTTTGCTTTTCACGGCCTGAAAAGCGTTTTAATTATCACATTTCGACTATAGGATCAAAACTTGATCTTTCAAGAAATTCGTCTACAATGCTAGTACTCGTTTGAAACTCTTTTCCTCTACAGACCAAGCCAGAGATGATTTTCCTTAAAATGTTGAATTATTTTGCTTTTCACGGCCTGAAAAGCGTTTTAATTATCACATTTCGACTATAGGATCAAAACTTGATCTTTCAAGAAATTCGTCTACAATGCTAGTACTCGTTTGAAACTCTTTTCCTCTACAGACCAAGCCTGAGATGATTTTCCTTAAAATGCTGAATTATTATGCATTTCAGAGCCTGAATTCACATTTCGACCAAAACTTGATCTTTCAAGAAATTACTGTCCAATGCTCGTATTTTTTGAAACTCATTTTCTCAAAGACCAAGCTAGAGATGAGTTTCCTTAAAATGTTGAATTATTATGCATTTCACGGCCTGAAAAGCGTTTTAATTATCACATTTAGCCATAGGATCAAAACTTGAGTTTTCGAGAAATTCGCCATCAATGCTAATACTCGTTTGAAACTCCTTTTCTCTACAGACCAAGCCAGAGATGATTTTAATTAAGATGTAGAATTATTATGCTTTTCAGAGCCATAAAAGCTATTTAATTATCACATTTGGATTATAGGCTGAACACTTGACTTTTAGAGAAATTCGCGTTCAGTGCTAATACTTGTTTGAAACTTATTTTCTTTACAGACCAAGCAATAGATGATTTTCATTAAGATGTTGAATTATTATGTTTTTCACGGCCTGAAAAGCGTTTTAATTATCATATTTCGACTACAGGATCAACACTTGATTTTTCGAAAAATTAACGTCTAATGCTAATACTCGTTTGAAACTCATTTTCTCTACAGACCAAGCCAGAGATGATTTTTCTTAAAATATTGAATTATTATGCTTTTGACGGCCTGAAAAGTGTTTTAATTATCACATTTGGACTATAGGATCAAAACTTGATTTTTTAAGAAACTAGTGTCCAATGCTTTTCCTCGTTTGATATCTAGATCAAGCCAGAGATGATTATCCTTAAAATGTTGAAATATTGTGCTTTTCACTGCCTGAAGAGCGTTTTAAATATTACATTTAGACCATATGTTCAAGACTTGATTTTTCAAGAAATTAGTGTCCAATGCTATTACTCGTTTGAAACTCTTTTCCTCTACACACCAAGCCAGAGATGATTATCCTTAAAATGTTGAAATATTATGCTTTTCACTGCCTGAAAAGCGTTTTAGTTATCACATTTAGACCATATGTTCAAAACTTGAGTTCTCGATAATTTCGCGTTCAGTGCTAATACTTGTTTGAAACTTATTTTCTTTACAGACCAAGCCAGAGATGATTTTCTTTAAAATATTGAATTATTTTGCTTTTCTCGGCCTGAAAAGCGTTTTAATTATTACATTTCGACTATAGGATCAAAACTTGATTTGTCGAGAAATTCACGTTTAATGCTAGTACTTGTTTGAAACTCATTTTCTCTACAGACCAAGCCAGAGATGATTTTCCTTAAAATGCTGAATTATTATGCATTTCAGAGCCTGAATGGAGTTCTATTATCACATTTCGACCAAAACTTGATCTTTCAAGAAATTACTGTTCAATGCTTCTTAACATTTGAGACTCATTTTCTTTACAGACCAAGCCAGAGATGATTTTCTTTAAAATGTTGAATTATTTTGCTTTTCACGGCCTGAAAAGCGTTTTAATTATCACATTTCGACTATAGGATCAAAACTTGATTTTTCAAGAAATTCGTGCGTAATGCTAGTACTCATTTGAAACTCTTTTCCTCTACAAACCAAGCCTGAGATGATTTTCCTTAAAATGTTGAATTATTATGCTTTTCACAGTTCGAAAAGCGTTTTAATGATCACATATCGACTACAGGATCAAAACTTGATTTTTCGAGAAATTCACGTTTAATGCTAGTACTTGTTTGAAACTCCTTTTCTCTACAGACCAAGCCAGAGATGATTTTCATTAAGATGTTGAATTATTATGCTTTTCAGATTATGAAAAGCGTTTTAATTATCACGTTTGGACTATAGGTTGAACATTTGACTTTCAGAGAAATTCGCGTTCAATACTACTACTCGTTTAAAAATCATTTTCTTTACAGACCAAGCCAGAGATGATTTTCCTTAAAATGTTGAATTATTATGCTTTTCACGGCCTGAAAAGCGTTTTAATTATCACATTTCGACTATAGGTTCAAAACTTGATTTTTCAAGAAATTACTGTCCAATGCTAGTACTCTTTTGAAACTCATTTTTTCTACAGACCAAGCTAGAGATGATTTTCCTTAAAATGTTGAACTATTATGCTTTTCACGGCCTGAAAAGATTTTTAATTATCACATTTAGACTATAGGATCAAAACTTGAGTTTTCGAGAAGTTCGCATTCTATGCGAAACGTATTTCCTTTACAGACCAAGCCAGAGATGATTATAATTAAGATGTAGAATTATTATGCTTTTCAGAGCCATAAAAGCTATTTAATTAGCACATTTGGACTATAGGCGGAACACTTGACTTTTAGAGAAATTCGCGTTCAACTCGTTTGAAACTCGTTTTCTCCGCAGACCAGGCCTGAGATGATTTTTCTTAAAATGTTGAATTATTTTGCTTTTCACGGCCTGAAAAGAGTTTTAATTATCACTTTTCGACTATAGGATCAAAACTTGATTTTTCAAGAAATTAGTGTCCAATGCTATTAGTCGTTTGAAACGAATTTTCTCTACAGACCATGCTAGAGGTGATTTCCCTTAAAATGTTGAATTATTATGCTTTTCACGGGCTGAAAAGCGTTTTAATTATCACATTTAGACCATATGTTTAAAACTTGAGTTCTCGATAAATTCGCGTTCAGTGCTAATACTTGTTTGAAACTTATTTTCTTTACAGACCAAGCCAGAGATGATTTTCTTTAAAATGTTGAATTATTTTGCTTTTCACTGCCTGAAAAGCGTTTTAATTATAACATTCAGACTATAAGATCAGAACTTGGATTTTCGAGAAATTTGCGTTCAATGCTGGTACTCGTTTGAAACTCATTTTCTCTACAGACCAAGCCAGAGATGATTTTCCTTAAAATATTGAATTATTATATTTTTGACGGCCTGAAAAATGTTTTAATTATCACATTTCGACTATAGGATCAAAACTTAATTTTTAAGAAATTCGTGTCCAATGCTAGTACTCGTTTGAAACTCTTTTCCTCTACAGACCAAGCCAGAGATAATTTTCCTTAAAATGTTGAATTATTATGCTTTTCACGGCCTGAAAAGCGTTTTAATTATCACATTTCGACTATAAGATCAAAACTTGATTTTTCGAGAGATTCACGTTTAATGATAGTACTTGTTTGAAACTCATTTTCTCTACAGACCCAGCCAGAGATGATTTCCGTTAAAATTTTGAATTATTATGCTCTTCACGGCCTGAAAAACGTTTTAATTATCATATTTCGACTATAGGATCAAAACTTGATTTTTCGAGATATTAACATGCTAGTACTCGTTTGAAACTCATTTTCTCTACAGACCAAGCCAGAGATGATTTTCCTTAGAATGTTGAATTATTATGTTTTTCACGGCCTCAAAATCGTTTTAATTTCGTTTCAAACGAGTAATAGCATTTGACACTAATTTCTTGAAAAATCAAGTTTTTATCCTATAGTCGAAATGTGATAACATTTCGACTATAGGATAAAAACATGATTTTTCAAGAAATTAGTGTCAAATGCTATTACTCGTTTGAAACGAATTTTCTCTACAGACCAAGCTAGAGGTGATTTCCCATAAAATATTGAATTATTATGCTTTTCACGGCCGAAAAGCGTTTTAATTATCACATTTAGACCATATGTTCAAAACTTGACTTCTCGGTAAATTCGCATTCAGTGCTAATACTTGTTTGAAACTTATTTTCTTTACAGACCAAGCCATAAATGATTTTCATTAAGATGTTGAATTATTATGTTTTTCACGGCCTGAAAAGCGTTTTAATTATCATTTTTCGACTACAGGATCAACACTTGATTTTTCGAAAAATTGACGTCTAATGCTAATACTGGTTTGAAACTCATTTTCTCTACAGACCAAGCCAGAGATTATTTTTCTTAAAATATTGATTTATTATGCTTTTGACGGCCTGAAAAGTGTTTTAATTATCACATTTGGACTATAGGATCAAAACTTGATTTTTTAAGAAACTAGTGTCCAATGCTTTTCCTCGTTTGATATCTATATCAAGCCAGAGATGATTATCCTTAAAATGTTGAAATATTATGCTTTTCACGGCCTGAAAAGCGTTTTAAATATTACATTTAGACCATATGTTCAAGACTTGATTTTTCAAGAAATTAGTGTCCAATGCTAATACTTGTTTGAAACTTATTTTCTTTACAGACCAAGCCAGAGATGATTTTCTTTAAAATATTGAATTATTTTGCTTTTCTCGGCCTGAAAAGCGTTTTAATTATCACATTTCGACTATAGGATCAAAACTTGATTTGTCGAGAAATTCACGTTTAATGCTACTACTCGTTTAAAAATCATTTTCTTTACAGACCAAGCCAGAGATGATTTTCTTTAAAATGTTGAATTATTTTGCTTTTCACGGCCTGAAAAGCGTTTTAATTATCACATTTCGACTATAGGATCAAAACTTGATTTTTCAAGAAATTCGTGTCCAATGCTAGTACTCGTTTGAAACTCTTTTCCTCTACAAACCAAGCCTGAGATGATTTTCCTTAAAATGTTGAATTATTATGCTTTTCACAGTTCGAAAAGCGTTTTAATGATCACATATCGACTACAGGTTCAAAACTTGATTTTTCAAGAAATTACTGTCCAATGCTAGTACTCTTTTGAAACTCATTTTTTTTACAGACCAAGCTAGAGATGATTTTCCTTAAAATGTTGAACTATTATGCCTTTCACGGCCTGAAAAGATTTTTAATTATCACATTTAGACCATAGGATCAAAACTTGAGTTTTCGAGAAGTTCGCATTCTATGCGAAACGTATTTTCTTTACAGACCAAGCCAGAGATGATTTTAATTAAGATG
Source organism: Lepisma saccharinum (assembly GCF_977018435.1). Lineage (NCBI taxonomy): Eukaryota > Metazoa > Arthropoda > Insecta > Zygentoma > Lepismatidae > Lepisma > Lepisma saccharinum. Next base: position 2,183,505 of record NW_028142901.1, on the reverse strand, counting down.
TAGAATTATTATGCTTTTCAGAGCCATAAAAGCTATTTAATTATCACATTTGGACTATAGGCTGAACACTTGACTTTTAGAGAAATTCGCGTTCAATGCTACTACTCGTTTGAAACTCGTTTTCTCCGCAGACAAGGCTTGAGATGATTTTTCTTAAAATGTTGAATTATTTTGCTTTTCACGGCCTGAAAAGAGTTTTAATTATCACATTTCGACTACAGGATCAACACTTGATTTTTCGAAAAATTAACGTCTAATGCTAATACTGGTTTGAAACTCATTTTCTCTACAGACCAAGCCAGAGATGATTTTCTTTAAAATGTTGAATTATTTTGCTTTTCACGGCCTGAAAAGCGTTTTAATTATCACATTTCGACTATAGGATCAAAACTTGATCTTTCAAGAAATTCGTCTACAATGCTAGTACTCGTTTGAAACTCTTTTCCTCTACAGACCAAGCCAGAGATGATTTTCCTTAAAATGTTGAATTATTTTGCTTTTCACGGCCTGAAAAGCGTTTTAATTATCACATTTGGACTATAGGATCAAAACTTGATCTTTCAAGAAATTCGTCTACAATGCTAGTACTCGTTTGAAACTCTTTTCCTCTACAGACCAAGCCAGAGATGATTTTCCTTAAAATGCTGAATTATTATGCATTTCAGAGCCTGAATGGAGATCTATTGTCACATTTCGACCAAAACTTGATCTTTCAAGAAATTACTGTCCAATGCTCGTATTTTTTGAAACTCATTTTCTCTACAGACCAAGCTAGAGATGAGTTTCCTTAAAATGTTGAATTATTATGCATTTCACGGCCTGAAAAGCGTTTTAATTATCACATTTAGCCATAGGATCAAAACTTGAGTTTTCGAGAAATTCGCCATCAATGCTAATACTCGTTTGAAACTCCTTTTCTCTACAGACCAAGCCAGAGATGATTTTAATTAAGATGTAGAATTATTATGCTTTTCAGAGCCATAAAAGCTATTTAATTATCACATTTGGATTATAGGCTGAACACTTGACTTTTAGAGAAATTCGCGTTCAGTGCTAATACTTGTTTGAAACTTATTTTCTTTACAGACCAAGCAATAGATGATTTTCATTAAGATGTTGAATTATTATGTTTTTCACGGCCTGAAAAGCGTTTTAATTATCATATTTCGACTACAGGATCAACACTTGATTTTTCGAAAAATTAACGTCTAATGCTAATACTGGTTTGAAACTCATTTTCTCTACAGACCAAGCCAGAGATGATTTTTCTTAAAATATTGAATTATTATGCTTTTGACGGCCTGAAAAGTGTTTTAATTATCACATTTGGACTATAGGATCAAAACTTGATTTTTTAAGAAACTAGTGTCCAATGCTTTTCCTCGTTTGATATCTAGATCAAGCCAGAGATGATTATCCTTAAAATGTTGAAATATTGTGCTTTTCACTGCCTGAAGAGCGTTTTAAATATTACATTTAGACCATATGTTCAAGACTTGATTTTTCAAGAAATTAGTGTCCAATGCTATTACTCGTTTGAAACTCTTTTCCTCTACACACCAAGCCAGAGATGATTATCCTTAAAATGTTGAAATATTATGCTTTTCACTGCCTGAAAAGCGTTTTAGTTATCACATTTAGACCATATGTTCAAAACTTGAGTTCTCGATAATTTCGCGTTCAGTGCTAATACTTGTTTGAAACTTATTTTCTTTACAGACCAAGCCAGAGATGATTTTCTTTAAAATATTGAATTATTTTGCTTTTCTCGGCCTGAAAAGCGTTTTAATTATTACATTTCGACTATAGGATCAAAACTTGATTTGTCGAGAAATTCACGTTTAATGCTAGTACTTGTTTGAAACTCATTTTCTCTACAGACCAAGCCAGAGATGATTTTCCTTAAAATGCTGAATTATTATGCATTTCAGAGCCTGAATGGAGTTCTATTATCACATTTCGACCAAAACTTGATCTTTCAAGAAATTACTGTTCAATGCTTCTTAACATTTGAGACTCATTTTCTTTACAGACCAAGCCAGAGATGATTTTCTTTAAAATGTTGAATTATTTTGCTTTTCACGGCCTGAAAAGCGTTTTAATTATCACATTTCGACTATAGGATCAAAACTTGATTTTTCAAGAAATTCGTGCGTAATGCTAGTACTCATTTGAAACTCTTTTCCTCTACAAACCAAGCCTGAGATGATTTTCCTTAAAATGTTGAATTATTATGCTTTTCACAGTTCGAAAAGCGTTTTAATGATCACATATCGACTACAGGATCAAAATTTGATTTTTCGAGAAATTCACGTTTAATGCTAGTACTTGTTTGAAACTCCTTTTCTCTACAGACCAAGCCAGAGATGATTTTCATTAAGATGTTGAATTATTATGCTTTTCAGATTATGAAAAGCGTTTTAATTGTCACGTTTGGACTATAGGTTGAACATTTGACTTTCAGAGAAATTCGCGATCAATACTACTACTCGTTTAAAAATCATTTTCTTTACAGGAAATTACTGTCCAATACTCTTTTGAAACTCATTTTTTCTACAGACCAAGCTAGAGATGATTTTCCTTAAAATGTTGAACTATTATGCTTTTCACGGCCTGAAAAGATTTTTAATTATCACATTTCGACTATAGGATCAAAACTTGATCTTTCAAGAAATTCGTCTACAATGCTAGTACTCGTTTGAAACTCTTTTCCTCTACAGACCAAGCCAGAGATGATTTTCCTTAAAATGTTGAATTATTTTGCTTTTCACGGCCTGAAAAGCGTTTTAATTATCACATTTGGACTATAGGATCAAAACTTGATCTTTCAAGAAATTCGTCTACAATGCTAGTACTCGTTTGAAACTCTTTTCCTCTACAGACCAAGCCAGAGATGATTTTCCTTAAAATGCTGAATTATTATGCATTTCAGAGCCTGAATGGAGTTCTATTGTCACATTTCGACCAAAACTTGATCTTTCAAGAAATTACTGTCCAATGCTCGTATTTTTTGAAACTCGTTTTCTCCGCAGACCAGGCCTGAGATGATTTTTCTTAAAATGTTGAATTATTTTGCTTTTCACGGCCTGAAAAGAGTTTTAATTATCACTTTTCGACTATAGGATCAAAACTTGATTTTTCAAGAAATTAGTGTCCAATGCTATTAGTCGTTTGAAACGAATTTTCTCTACAGACCATGCTAGAGGTGATTTCCCTTAAAATGTTGAATTATTATGCTTTTCACGGGCTGAAAAGCGTTTTAATTATCACATTTAGACCATATGTTTAAAACTTGAGTTCTCGATAAATTCGCGTTCAGTGCTAATACTTGTTTGAAACTTATTTTCTTTACAGACCAAGCCAGAGATGATTTTCTTTAAAATGTTGAATTATTTTGCTTTTCACTGCCTGAAAAGCGTTTTAATTATAACATTCAGACTATAAGATCAGAACTTGGATTTTCGAGAAATTTGCGTTCAATGCTGGTACTCGTTTGAAACTCATTTTCTCTACAGACCAAGCCAGAGATGATTTTCCTTAAAATATTGAATTATTATATTTTTGACGGCCTGAAAAATGTTTTAATTATCACATTTGGACTATAGGATCAAAACTTGATATTTTAAGAAACTAGTGTTTAATGTTTTTACTCGTTTGATATCTAGACCAAGCCAGAGATGATTTTCCTTAGAATATTGAATTAATATGCTTCTCACGGCCTGAAAAGTGTTTTAATTATTACATTTCTACTCTAGGACAAAACTTGATTTTTCAAGAAACTAGTGTCCAATGCTTGTACTCGTTTGAAACTCATTTAATCTCTAGACCAAGCCACAGATGATTTACATTAAGATGTTGAATTATTATGCTTTTCAGATCCTGAAAAGCGTTTTAATTATCACATTTGGAATATAGGTTGAACACTTGAGTTTTAGAGAAATTCGCGTTCAATGCTTCTTAACATTTGAGACTCATTTTCCTTAAAGACCAAACCAGAGATGATTTTCTTTAAAATGTTGAATTATTTTGCTTTTCACGGCCTGAAAAGCGTTTTAATTATCACATTTCGACTATAGGATCAAAACTTGATATTTCAAGAATTTCGTGTCCAATGCTAGTACTCGTTTGAAACTCTTTTCCTCTACTGACCAAGCCAGAGATGATTTTCCTTAAAATGTTGAATTATTATGCTTTTCACGGCCTGAAAAGCGTTTTAACATTTTAACATTTCGACTATAGGTTCAAAACTGGCTTTTTCAAGAAATTACTGTCCAATGCTAGTACTCTTTTGAAACTCATTTTTTCTACAGACCAAGCTAGAGATGATTTTCCTTAAAATGTTGAACTATTATGCTTTTCACGGCCTGAAAAGATTTTTAATTATCACATTTAGACCATAGGATTAAAACTTGAGTTTTCGAGAAGTTCGCATTCTCTGCGAAGCTTTTTTTGTTTACAGACCAAGCCAGAGATGATTTTAATTAAGATGTAGAATTATTATGCTTTTCAGAGCCATAAAAGCTATTTAATTAGCACATTTGGACTATAGGCTGAAAACTTGACTTTTAGAGATATTCGCGTTCAACTCGTTTGAAACTCGTTTTCTCCGCAGACCAGGCCTGAGATGATTTTTCTTAAAATGTTGAATTATTTTGCTTTTCATGGCCTGAAAAGAGTTTTAATTATCACATTTCGACTATAGGATCAAAACTGGATTTTTAAGAAATTCGTGTCCAATGCTAGTACTCGTTTGAAACTCTTTTCCTCTACTGACCAAGCCAGAGATGATTTTCCTTAAAATGTTGAATTATTATGCTTTTCACAGTTCGAAAAGGGTTTTAATGATCACATTTCGACTATAGGTTCAAAACTTGCTTTTTCAAGAAATTACTGTCCAATGCTAGTTTCAAAATCATTTTCTTTACAGACCAAGCCAGAGATGATTTTCCTTAAAATGTTGAATTATTATGCTTTTCACGGCCTGAAAAGCGTTTTAACATTTTAACATTTCGACTATAGGTTCAAAACTTGCTTTTTCAAGAAATTACTGTCCAATGCTAGTACTCTTTTGAAACTCATTTTTTCTACAGACCAAGCTAGAGATGATTTTCCTTAAAATGTTGAACTATTATGCTTTTCACGGCCTGAAAAGATTTTTAATTATCACATTTAGACCGTAGGATTAAAACTTGAGTTTTCGAGAAGTTCGCATTCTCTGCGAAGCTTTTTTTGTTTACAGACCAAGCCAGAGATGATTTTAATTAAGATGTAGAATTATTATGCTTTTCAGAGCCATAAAAGCTATTTAATTAGCACATTTGGACTATAGGCTGAACACTTGACTTTTAGAGAAATTCGCGTTCAACTCGTTTGAAACTCTTTTCCTCTACAGACCAAGCCAGAGATGATTTTCCTTAAAATGTTGAATTATTATGCTTTTCACGGCCTGAAAAGCGTTTTAATTATCACATTTCGACTATAAGATCAAAACTTGATTTTTCGAGAGATTCACGTTTAATGATAGTACTTCTTTGAAACTCATTTTCTCTACAGACCCAGCCAGAGATGATTTCCGTTAAAATTTTGAATTAATATGCTCTTCACGGCCTGAAAAACGTTTTAATTATCATATTTCGACTATAGGATCAAAACTTGATTTTTCGAGATAATAACGTTACATGCTAGTACTCGTTTGAAACTCGTTTTCTCTACAGACCAAGCCAGAAATGATTTTCCTTAGAATGTTGAATTATTATGTTTTTCACGGCCTCAAAAGCGTTTTAATTATCACATTTCGACTATAGGATCAGAACTTGATTTTTCAAGAAATTAGTGTCCAATGCTATTACTCGTTTGAAACGAATTTTCTCTACAGACCAAGCTAGAGGTGATTTCCCATAAAATATTGAATTATTATGCTTTTCACGGCCTGAAAAGCGTTTTAATTATCACATTTAGACCATATGTTCAAAACTTGAGTTCTCGATAAATTCGCGTTCAGTGCTAATACTTGTTTGAAACTTATTTTCTTTACAGACCAAGCCAGAGATGATTTTCTTTAAAATATTGACTTATTTGGCTTTTCTCGGCCTGAAAAGCGTTTTAATTATCACATTTCGACTATATGATCAAAACTTGATTTGTCGAGAAATTCACGTTTAATGCTAGTACTTGTTTGAAACTCATTTTCTCTACAGACCAAGCCAGAGATGATTTTCCTTAAAATGCTGAATTATTATGCATTTCAGAGCCTGAATGGAGTTCTATTATCACATTTCGACCAAAACTTGATCTTTCAAGAAATTACTGTTCAATGCTTCTTAACATTTGAGACTCATTTTCTTTACAGACCAAGCCAGAGATGATTTTCTTTAAAATGTTGAATTATTTTGCTTTTCACGGCCTGAAAAGAGTTAAAATTATCACATTTCGACTATAGGATCAAAACTTGATTTTTCAAGAAATTCGTGTCCAATGCTAGTACTCGTTTGAAACTCTTTTCCTCTACAAACCAAGCCTGAGATGATTTTCCTTAAAATGTTGAATTATTATGCTTTTCACAGTTCGAAAAGCGTTTTAATGATCACATATCGACTACAGGATCAAAACTTGATTTTTCGAGAAATTCACGTTTAATGCTAGTACTTGTTTGAAACTCCTTGTCTCTACAGACCAAGCCAGAGATGATTTTCATTAAGATGTTGAATTATTATGCTTTTCAGATTATGAAAAGCGTTTTAATTATCACGTTTGGACTATAGGTTGAACATTTGACTTTCAGAGAAATTCGCGTTCAATACTACTACTCGTTTAAAAATCATTTTCTTTACAGACCAAGCCAGAAATGATTTTCCTTAAAATGTTGAATTATTATGCTTTTCACGGCCTGAAAAGCGTTTTAATTATCACATTTCGACTATAGGTTCAAAACTTGATTTTTCAAGAAATTACTGTCCAATGCTAGTACTCTTTTGAAACTCATTTTTTCTACAGACCAAGCTAGAGATGATTTTCCTTAAAATGTGGAACTATTATGCTTTTCGCGGCCTGAAAAGATTTTTAATTATCACATTTAGACCATAGGATCAAAACTTGAGTTTTCGAGAAGTTCGCATTCTATGCGAAACGTATTTTCTTTACAGACCAAGCCAGAGATGATTTTAATTAAGATGTAGAATTATTATGCTTTTCAGAGCCATAAAAGCTGTTTAATTAGCACATTTGGACTATAGGCTGAACACTTGACTTTTAGAGAAATTCGCATTCAATGCTACTACTCGTTTGAAACTCGTTTTCTCCGCAGACAAGGCCTGAGATGATTTTTCTTAAAATGTTGAATTATTTTGCTTTTCACGGCCTGAAAAGAGTTTTAATTATCACATTTCGACTACAGGATCAACACTTGATTTTTCGAAAAATTAACGTCTAATGCTAATACTGGTTTGAAACTCATTTTCTCTACAGACCAAGCCAGAGATGATTTTCTTTAAAATGTTGAATTATTTTGCTTTTCACGGCCTGAAAAGCGTTTTAATTATCAAATTTCGACTATAGGATCAAAACTTGATCTTTCAAGAAATTCGTGTAGAATGCTAGTACTCGTTTGAAACTCTTTTCCTCTACAGACCAAGCCAGAGATGATTTTCCTTAAAATGTTGAATTATTATGCTCTTCACAGTTTGAAAAGCGTTTTAATCATCACATTTCGACTATAGGATCAAATAATTGATATTTCGAGAAATTCACGTTTAATGCTAGTACTTGTTTGAAACTCATTTTCTCTACAGACCAAGCCAGAGATGATTTTCCTTAAAATGCTGAATTATTATGCATTTCAGAGCCTGAATGGAGTTCTATTATCACATTTCGACCAAAACTTGATCTTTCAAGAAATTACTGTCCAATGCTCGTATTTTTTGAAACTCATTTTCTCTACAGACCAAGCTAGAGATGATTTTCATTAAGATGTTGAATTATTATGTTTTTCACGGCCTGAAAAGCGTTTTAATTATCATATTTCTACTACAGGATCAACACTTGATTTTTCGAAAAATTAACGTCTAATGCTAATACTGGTTTGAAACTCATTTTCTCTACAGACCAAGCCAGAGATGATTTTTCTTAAAATATTGAATTATTATGCTTTTGACGGCCTGAAAAGTGTTTTAATTATCACATTTGGACTATAGGATCAAAACTTGATTTTTTAAGAAACTAGTGTCCAATGCTTTTCCTCGTTTGATATCTAGATCAAGCCAGAGATGATTATCCTTAAAATGTTGAAATATTGTGCTTTTCACTGCCTGAAGAGCGTTTTAAATATTACATTTAGACCATATGTTCAAGACTTGATTTTTCAAGAAATTAGTGTCCAATGCTATTACTCGTTTGAAACTCTTTTCCTCTACACACCAAGCCAGAGATGATTATCCTTAAAATGTTGAAATATTATGCTTTTCACTGCCTGAAAAGCGTTTTAGTTATCACATTTAGACCATATGTTCAAAACTTGAGTTCTCGATAATTTCGCGTTCAGTGCTAATACTTGTTTGAAACTTATTTTCTTTACAGACCAAGCCAGAGATGATTTTCTTTAAAATATTGAATTATTTTGCTTTTCTCGGCCTGAAAAGCGTTTTAATTATTACATTTCGACTATAGGATCAAAACTTGATTTGTCGAGAAATTCACGTTTAATGCTAGTACTTGTTTGAAACTCATTTTCTCTACAGACCAAGCCAGAGATGATTTTCCTTAAAATGCTGAATTATTATGCATTTCAGAGCCTGAATGGAGTTCTATTATCACATTTCGACCAAAACTTGATCTTTCAAGAAATTACTGTTCAATGCTTCTTAACATTTGAGACTCATTTTCTTTACAGACCAAGCCAGAGATGATTTTCTTTAAAATGTTGAATTATTTTGCTTTTCACGGCCTGAAAAGCGTTTTAATTATCACATTTCGACTATAGGATCAAAACTTGATTTTTCAAGAAATTCGTGCGTAATGCTAGTACTCATTTGAAACTCTTTTCCTCTACAAACCAAGCCTGAGATGATTTTCCTTAAAATGTTGAATTATTATGCTTTTCACAGTTCGAAAAGCGTTTTAATGATCACATATCGACTACAGGATCAAAATTTGATTTTTCGAGAAATTCACGTTTAATGCTAGTACTTGTTTGAAACTCCTTTTCTCTACAGACCAAGCCAGAGATGATTTTCATTAAGATGTTGAATTATTATGCTTTTCAGATTATGAAAAGCGTTTTAATTATCACGTTTGGACTATAGGTTGAACATTTGACTTTCAGAGAAATTCGCGTTCAATACTACTACTCGTTTAAAAATCATTTTCTTTACAGACCAAGCCAGAGATGATTTTCCTTAAAATGTTGAATTATTATGCTTTTCACGGCCTGAAAAGCGTTTTAATTATCACATTTCGACTATAGGTTCAAAACTTGATTTTTCAAGAAATTACTGTCCAATGCTAGTACTCTTTTGAAACTCATTTTTTCTACAGACCAAGCTAGAGATGATTTTCCTTAAAATGTTGAACTATTATGCTTTTCACGGCCTGAAAAGATTTTTAATTATCACATTTAGACTATAGGATCAAAACTTGAGTTTTCGAGAAGTTCGCATTCTATGCGAAACGTATTTCCTTTACAGACCAAGCCAGAGATGATTTTAATTAAGATGTAGAATTATTATGCTTTTCAGAGCCATAAAAGCTATTTAATTAGCACATTTGGACTATAGGCGGAACACTTGACTTTTAGAGAAATTCGCGTTCAACTCGTTTGAAACTCGTTTTCTCCGCAGACCAGGCCTGAGATGATTTTTCTTAAAATGTTGAATTATTTTGCTTTTCACGGCCTGAAAAGAGTTTTAATTATCACTTTTCGACTATAGGATCAAAACTTGATTTTTCAAGAAATTAGTGTCCAATGCTATTAGTCGTTTGAAACGAATTTTCTCTACAGACCATGCTAGAGGTGATTTCCCTTAAAATGTTGAATTATTATGCTTTTCACGGGCTGAAAAGCGTTTTAATTATCACATTTAGACCATATGTTTAAATCTTGAGTTCTCGATAAATTCGCGTTCAGTTCTAATACTTGTTTGAAACTTATTTTCTTTACAGACCAAGCCAGAGATGATTTTCTTTAAAATGTTGAATTATTTTGCTTTTCACTGCCTGAAAAGCGTTTTAATTATAACATTCAGACAATAAGATCAGAACTTGGATTTTCGAGAAATTTGCGCTCAATGCTGGTACACGTTTGAAACTCATTTTCTCTACAGACCAAGCCAAAGATGATTTTCCTTAAAATATTGAATTATTATATTTTTGACGGCCTGAAAAATGTTTTAATTATCACATTTGGACTATAGGATCAAAACTTGATTTTTTAAGAAACTAGTGTCCAATGTATTTACTCGTTTGATATCTAGACCAAGCCAGAGATGATTATCCTTAAAATGTTGAAATATTATGCTTTTCACGGTCTGAAAAGCGTTTTAAATATCACATTTAGACCATATGTTCAAAACTTGATTTTTCGAGAAATTAGTGTCCAATGCTAGTTCTCGTTTGAAATTCATTTTCTCTACAGACCAAGCCAGAGATGATTTTCCTTAAAATATTGAATTAATATGCTTTTCACGGCCTGAAAAGTGTTTTAATTATTACATTTCTACTCTAGGATCAAAACTTGATTTTTCAAGAAACTAGTGTCCAATGCTTGTACTCGTTTGAAACTCATTTAATCTCTAGACCAAGCCACAGATGATTTACATTAAGATGTTGAATTATTATGCTTTTCAGATCCTGAAAAGCGTTTTAATTATCACATTTGGACTATAGGTTGAACACTTGAGTTTTAGAGAAATTCGCGTTCAATGCTTCTTAACATTTGAGACTCATTTTCCTTACAGACCAAACCAGAGATGATTTTCTTTAAAATGTTGAATTATTTTGCTTTTCACGGCCTGAAAAGCGTTTTAATTATCACATTTCGACTATAGGATCAAAACTTGATTTTTCAAGAATTTCGTGTCCAATGCTAGTACTCGTTTGAAACTCTTTTCCTCTACTGACCAAGCCAGAGATGATTTTCCTTAAAATGTTGAATTATTATGCTTTCCACAGTTCGAAAAGCGTTTTAATGATCACATTTCGACTATAGGATCGAAATTTGATTTTTCGAGAAATTCACGTTTAATCCTAGTACTTGTTTGAAACTCCTTTTCTCTACAGACCAAGCCAGAGATGATTTTCATTAAGATGTTGAATTATTATGCTATTCAGAGTATGAAAAGCGTTTTAATTATCACGTTTGGACTATAGGTTGAACATTTGACTTTCAGAGAAATTCGCGTTCAATACTACTACTCGTTTAAAAATCATTTTCTTTACAGACCAAGCCAGAGATGATTTTCCTTAAAATGTTGAATTATTATGCTTTTCACGGCCTGAAAAGCGTTTTAACATTTTAACATTTCGACTATAGGTTCAAAACTTGCTTTTTCAAGAAATTACTGTCCAATGCTAGTTTCAAAATGATTTTCTTTACAGACCAAGCCAGAGATGATTTTCCTTAAAATGTTGAATTATTATGCTTTTCACGTCCTGAAAAGCGTTTTAACATTTTAACATTTCGACTATAGGTTCAAAACTTGCTTTTTCAAGAAATTACTGTCCAATGCTAGTACTCTTTTGAAACTCATTTTTTCTACAGACCTAGCTAGAGATGATTTTCCTTAAAATGTTGAACTATTATGCTTTTCACGGCCTGAAAAGATTTTTAATTATCACATTTAGACCGTAGGATTAAAACTTGAGTTTTCGAGAAGTTCGCATTCTCTGCGAAGCTTTTTTTGTTTACAGACCAAGCCAGAGATGATTTTAATTAAGATGTAGAATTATTATGCTTTTCAGAGCCATAAAAGCTATTTAATTAGCACATTTGGACTATAGGCTGAACACTTGACTTTTAGAGAAATTCGCGTTCAACTCGTTTGAAACTCGTTTTCTCCGCAGACCAGGCCTGAGATGATTTTTCTTAAAATATTGAATTATTATATTTTTGACGGCCTGAAAAATGTTTTAATTATCACGTTTGGACTATAGGATCAAAACTTGATTTTTTAAGAAACTAGTGTCCAATGTTTTTACTCGTTTGATATCTAGACCAAGCCAGAGATGATTATCCTTAAAATGTTGAAATATTATGCTTTTCACGGTCTGAAAAGCGTTTTAAATATCACATTTAGACCATATGTTCAAAACTTGATTTTTCAAGAAATTAGTGTCCAATGCTAGTTCTCGTTTGAAATTCAATTTCTCTACAGACCAAGCCAGAGATGATTTTCCTTAAAATATTGAATTAATATGCTTTTCACGGCCTGAAAAGTGTTTTAATTATTACATTTCTACTCTAGGATCAAAACTTGATTTTTCAAGAAACTAGTGTCCAATGCTTGTACTCGTTTGAAACTCATTTAATCTCTAGACCAAGCCACAGATGATTTACATTAAGATGTTGAATTATTATGCTTTTCAGATCCTGAAAAGCGTTTTAATTATCACATTTGGACTATAGGTTGAACACTTGAGTTTTAGAGAAATTCGCGTTCAATGCTTCTTAACATTTGAGACTCATTTTCCTTACAGACCAAACCAGAGATGATTTTCTTTAAAATGTTGAATTATTTTGCTTTTCACGGCCTGAAAAGCGTTTTAATTATCACATTTCGACTATAGGATCAAAACTTGATTTTTCAAGAATTTCGTGTCCAATGCTAGTACTCGTTTGAAACTCTTTTCCTCTACTGACCAAGCCAGAGATGATTTTCCTTAAAATGTTGAATTATTATGCTTTTCACAGTTCGAAAAGCGTTTTAATGATCACATTTCGACTATAGGATCGAAATTTGATTTTTCGAGCAATTCACGTTTATTCCTAGTACTTGTTTGAAACTCCTTTTCTCTACAGACCAAGCCAGAGATGATTTTCATTAAGATGTTGAATTATTATGCTTTTCAGAGTATGAAAAGCGTTTTCATTATCACGTTTGGACTATAGGCGGAACACTTGACTTTTAGAGAAATTCGCGTTCAACTCGTTTGAAACTCGTTTTCTCCGCAGACCAGGCCTGAGATGATTTTCCTTAAAATATTGAATTATTATATTTTTGACGGCCTGAAAAATGTTTTAATTATCACATTTGGACTATAGGATCAAAACTTGATTTTTTAAGAAACTAGTGTCCAATGTTTTTACTCGTTTGATATCTAGACCAAGCCAGAGATGATTATCCTTAAAATGTTGAAATATTATGCTTTTCACGGTCTGAAAAGCGTTTTAAATATCACATTTAGACCATATGTTCAAAACTTGATTTTTCAAGAAATTAGTGTCCAATGCTAGTTCTCGTTTGAAATTCATTTTCTCTACAGACCAAGCCAGAGATGATTTTCCTTAAAATATTGAATTAATATGCTTTTCACGGCCTGAAAGTGTTTTAATTATTACATTTCTACTCTAGGATCAAAACTTGATTTTTCAAGAAACTAGTGTCCAATGCTTGTACTCGTTTGAAACTCATTTAATCTCTAGACCAAGCCACAGATGATTTACATTAAGATGTTGAATTATTATGCTTTTCAGATCCTGAAAAGCGTTTTAATTATCACATTTGGACTATAGGTTGAACACTTGAGTTTTAGAGAAATTCGCGTTCAATGCTTCTTAACATTTGAGACTCATTTTCCTTACAGACCAAACCAGAGATGATTTTCTTTAAAATGTTGAATTATTTTGCTTTTCACGGCCTGAAAAGCGTTTTAATTATCACATTTCGACTATAGGATCAAAACTTGATTTTTCAAGAATTTCGTGTCCAATGCTAGTACTCGTTTGAAACTCTTTTCCTCTACTGACCAAGCCAGAGATGATTTTCCTTAAAATGTTGAATTATTATGCTTTTCACAGTTCGAAAAGCGTTTTAATGATCACATTTCGACTATAGGATCGAAATTTGATTTTTCGAGAAATTCACGTTTAATCCTAGTACTTGTTTGAAACTCCTTTTCTCTACAGACCAAGCCAGAGATGATTTTCATTAAGATGTTGAATTATTATGCTATTCAGAGTATGAAAAGCGTTTTAATTATCACGTTTGGACTATAGGTTGAACATTTGACTTTCAGAGAAATTCGCGTTCAATACTACTACTCGTTTAAAAATCATTTTCTTTACAGACCAAGCCAGAGATGATTTTCCTTAAAATGTTGAATTATTATGCTTTTCACGGCCTGAAAAGCGTTTTAACATTTTAACATTTCGACTATAGGTTCAAAACTTGATTTTTCAAGAAATTATTGTCCAATGCTAGTTTCAAAATGATTTTCTTTACAGACCAAGCCAGAGATGATTTTCCTTAAAATGTTGAATTATTATGCTTTTCACGGCCTGAAAAGCGTTTTAACATTTTAACATTTCGACTATAGGTTCAAAACTTGCTTTTTCAAGAAATTACTGTCCAATGCTAGTACTCTTTTGAAACTCATTTTTTCTACAGACCAAGCTAGAGATGATTTTCCTTAAAATGTTGAACTATTATGCTTTTCACGGCCTGAAAAGATTTTTAATTATCACATTTAGACCGTAGGATTAAAACTTGAGTTTTCGAGAAGTTCGCATTCTCTGCGAAGCTTTTTTTGTTTACAGACCAAGCCAGAGATGATTTTTATTAAGATGTAGAATTATTATGCTTTTCAGAGCCATAAAAGCTATTTAATTAGCACATTTGGACTATAGGCTGAACACTTGACTTTTAGAGAAATTCGCGTTCAACTCGTTTGAAACTCGTTTTCTCCGCAGACCAGGCCTGAGATGATTTTTCTTAAAATGTTGAATTATTTTGCTTTTCATGGCCTGAAAAGAGTTTTAATTATCACATTTCGACTATAGGATCAAAACTGGATTTTTAAGAAATTCGTGTCCAATGCTAGTACTCGTTTGAAACTCTTTTCCTCTACAGACCAAGCCAGAGATGATTTTCCTTAAAATGTTGAATTATTATGATTTTCACGGCCTGAAAAGCGTTTTAATTATCACATTTCGACTATAAGATCAAAACTTGATTTTTCGAGAGATTCACGTTTAATGATAGTACTTGTTTGAAACTCATTTTCTCTACAGACCCAGCCAGAGATGATTTCCGTTAAAATTTTGAATTATTATGCTCTTCACGGCCTGAAAAACGTTTTAATTATCATATTTCGACTATAGGATCAAAACTTGATTTTTCGAGATATTAACATGCTAGTACTCGTTTGAAACTCATTTTCTCTACAGACCAAGCCAGAGATGATTTTCCTTAGAATGTTGAATTATTATGTTTTTCACGGCCTCAAAAGCGTTTTAATTTCGTTTCAAACGAGTAATAGCATTTGACACTAATTTCTTGAAAAATCAAGTTTTTATCCTATAGTCGAAATGTGATAACATTTCGACTATAGGATAAAAACATGATTTTTCAAGAAATTAGTGTCAAATGCTATTACTCGTTTAAAAACGAATTTTCTCTACAGACCAAGCTAGAGGTGATTTCCCATAAAATATTGAATTATTATGCTTTTCACGGCCTGAAAAGCGTTTTAATTATCACAATTAGACCATATGTTCAAAACTTGACTTCTCGGTAAATTCGCATTCAGTGCTAATACTTGTTTGAAACTTATTTTCTTTACAGACCAAGCCATACATGATTTTCATTAAGATGTTGAATTATTATGTTTTTCACGGCCTGAAAAGCGTTTTAATTATCATATTTCGACTACAGGATCAACACTTGATTTTTCGAAAAATTGACGTCTAATGCTAATACTGGTTTGAAACTCATTTTCTCTACAGACCAAGCCAGAGATTATTTTTCTTAAAATATTGATTTATTATGCTTTTGACGGCCTGAAAAGTGTTTTAATTATCACATTTGGACTATAGGATCAAAACTTGATTTTTTAAGAAACTAGTGTCCAATGCTTTTCCTCGTTTGATATCTATATCAAGCCAGAGATGATTATCCTTAAAATGTTGAAATATTATGCTTTTCACGGCCTGAAAAGCGTTTTAAATATTACATTTAGACCATATGTTCAAGACTTGATTTTTCAAGAAATTAGTGTCCAATGCTAATACTTGTTTGAAACTTATTTTCTTTACAGACCAAGCCAGAGATGATTTTCTTTAAAATATTGAATTATTTTGCTTTTCTCGGCCTGAAAAGCGTTTTAATTATCACATTTCGACTATAGGATCAAAACTTGATTTGTCGAGAAATTCACGTTTAATGCTACTACTCGTTTAAAAATCATTTTCTTTACAGACCAAGCCAGAGATGATTTTCTTTAAAATGTTGAATTATTTTGCTTTTCACGGCCTGAAAAGCGTTTTAATTATCACATTTCGACTATAGGATCAAAACTTGATTTTTCAAGAAATTCGTGTCCAATGCTAGTACTCGTTTGAAACTCTTTTCCTCTACAAACCAAGCCTGAGATGATTTTCCTTAAAATGTTGAATTATTATGCTTTTCACAGTTCGAAAAGCGTTTTAATGATCACATATCGACTACAGGTTCAAAACTTGATTTTTCAAGAAATTACTGTCCAATGCTAGTACTCTTTTGAAACTCATTTTTTCTACAGACCAAGCTAGAGATGATTTTCCTTAAAATGTTGAACTATTATGCCTTTCACGGCCTGAAAAGATTTTTAATTATCACATTTAGACCATAGGATCAAAACTTGAGTTTTCGAGAAGTTCGCATTCTATGCGAAACGTATTTTCTTTACAGACCAAGCCAGAGATGATTTTAATTAAGATGTAGAATTATTATGCTTTTCAGAGCCATAAAAGCTATTTAATTATCACATTTGGACTATAGGCTGAACACTTGACTTATAGAGAAATTCGCGTTCAATGCTACTACTCGTTTGAAACTCGTTTTCTCCGCAGACAAGGCTTGAGATGATTTTTCTTAAAATGTTGAATTATTTTGCTTTTCACGGCCTGAAAAGAGTTTTAATTATCACATTTCGACTACAGGATCAACACTTGATTTTTCGAAAAATTAACGTCTAATGCTAATACTGGTTTGAAACTCATTTTCTCTACAGACCAAGCCAGAGATGATTTTCTTTAAAATGTTGAATTATTTTGCTTTTCACGGCCTGAAAAGCGTTTTAATTATCACATTTCGACTATAGGATCAAAACTTGATCTTTCAAGAAATTCGTCTACAATGCTAGTACTCGTTTGAAACTCTTTTCCTCTACAGACCAAGCCAGAGATGATTTTCCTTAAAATGTTGAATTATTATGCTTTTCACAGTTTGAAAAGCGTTTTAATCATCACATTTCGACTATTGGATCAAAAAATTGATATTTCGAGAAATTCACGTTTAATGCTAGTACTTGTTTGAAACTCATTTTCTCTACAGACCAAGCCAGAGATGATTTTCCTTAAAATGCTGAATTATTATGCATTTCAGAGCCTGAATGGAGTTCTATTATCACATTTCGACCAAAACTTGATCTTTCAAGAAATTACTGTCCAATGCTCGTATTTTTTTAAACTCATTTTCTCTACAGACCAAGCTAGAGATGATTTTCCTTAAAATGTTGAATTATTATGCATTTCACGGCCTGAAAAACGTTTTAATTATCACATTTAGCAATAGGATCAAAACTTGAGTTTTCGAGAAATTCGCCATCAATGCTAATACTCGTTTGAAACTCCTTTTCTCTACAGACCAAGCCAGAGATGATTTTAATTAAGATGTAGAATTATTATGCTTTTCAGAGCCATAAAAGCTATTTAATTATCACATTTGGATTATAGGCTGAACACTTGACTTTTAGAGAAATTCGCGTTCAGTGCTAATACTTGTTTGAAACTTATTTTCTTTACAGACCAAGCAATAGATGATTTTCATTAAGATGTTGAATTATTATGTTTTTCACGGCCTGAAAAGCGTTTTAATTATCATATTTCGACTACAGGATCAACACTTGATTTTTCGAAAAATTAACGTCTAATGCTAATACTGGTTTGAAACTCATTTTCTCTACAGACCAAGCCAGAGATGATTTTTCTTAAAATATTGAATTATTATGCTTTTGACGGCCTGAAAAGTGTTTTAATTATCACATTTGGACTATAGGATCAAAACTTGATTTTTTAAGAAACTAGTGTCCAATGCTTTTCCTCGTTTGATATCTAGATCAAGCCAGAGATGATTATCCTTAAAATGTTGAAATATTATGCTTTTCACTGCCTGAAAAGCGTTTTAAATATTACATTTAGACCATATGTTCAAGACTTGATTTTTCAAGAAATTAGTGTCCAATGCTATTACTCGTTTGAAACTCTTTTCCTCTACACACCAAGCCAGAGATGATTATCCTTAAAATGTTGAAATATTATGCTTTTCACTGCCTGAAAAGCGTTTTAGTTATCACATTTAGACCATATGTTCAAAACTTGAGTTCTCGATAATTTCGCGTTCAGTGCTAATACTTGTTTGAAACTTATTTTCTTTACAGACCAAGCCAGAGATGATTTTCTTTAAAATATTGAATTATTTTGCTTTTCTCGGCCTGAAAAGCGTTTTAATTATTACATTTCGACTATAGGATCAAAACTTGATTTGTCGAGAAATTCACGTTTAATGCTAGTACTTGTTTGAAACTCATTTTCTCTACAGACCAAGCCAGAGATGATTTTCCTTAAAATGCTGAATTATTATGCATTTCAGAGCCTGAATGGAGTTCTATTATCACATTTCGACCAAAACTTGATCTTTCAAGAAATTACTGTTCAATGCTTCTTAACATTTGAGACTCATTTTCTTTACAGACCAAGCCAGAGATGATTTTCTTTAAAATGTTGAATTATTTTGCTTTTCACGGCCTGAAAAGCGTTTTAATTATCACATTTCGACTATAGGATCAAAACTTGATTTTTCAAGAAATTCGTGCGTAATGCTAGTACTCGTTTGAAACTCTTTTCCTCTACAAACCAAGCCTGAGATGATTTTCCTTAAAATGTTGAATTATTATGCTTTTCACAGTTCGAAAAGCGTTTTAATGATCACATATCGACTACAGGATCAAAACTTGATTTTTCGAGAAATTCACGTTTAATGCTAGTACTTGTTTGAAACTCCTTTTCTCTACAGACCAAGCCAGAGATGATTTTCATTAAGATGTTGAATTATTATGCTTTTCAGATTATGAAAAGCGTTTTAATTATCACGTTTGGACTATAGGTTGAACATTTGACTTTCAGAGAAATTCGCGTTCAATACTACTACTCGTTTAAAAATCATTTTCTTTACAGACCAAGCCAGAGATGATTTTCCTTAAAATGTTGAATTATTATGCTTTTCACGGCCTGAAAAGCGTTTTAATTATCACATTTCGACTATAGGTTCAAAACTTGATTTTTCAAGAAATTACTGTCCAATGCTAGTACTCTTTTGAAACTCATTTTTTCTACAGACCAAGCTAGGGATGATTTTCCTTAAAATGTTGAACTATTATGCTTTTCACGGCCTGAAAAGATTTTTAATTATCACATTTAGACTATAGGATCAAAACTTGAGTTTTCGAGAAGTTCGCATTCTATGCGAAACGTATTTTCTTTACAGACCAAGCCAGAGATGATTTTAATTAAGATGTAGAATTATTATGCTTTTCAGAGCCATAAAAGCTATTTAATTAGCACATTTGGACTATAGGCGGAACACTTGACTTTTAGAGAAATTCGCGTTCAACTCGTTTGAAACTCGTTTTCTCCGCAGACCAGGCCTGAGATGATTTTTCTTAAAATGTTGAATTATTTTGCTTTTCACGGCCTGAAAAGAGATTAAATTATCACTTTTCGACTATAGGATCAAAACTTGATTTTTCAAGAAATTAGTGTCCAATGCTATTAGTCGTTTGAAACGAATTTTCTCTACAGACCATGCTAGAGGTGATTTCCCTTAAAATGTTGAATTATTATGCTTTTCACGGGCTGAAAAGCGTTTTAATTATCACATTTAGACCATATGTTTAAAACTTGATTTCTCGATAAATTCGCGTTCAGTGCTAATACTTGTTTGAAACTTATTTTCTTTACAGACCAAGCCAGAGATGATTTTCTTTAAAATGTTGAATTATTTTGCTTTTCACTGCCTGAAAAGCGTTTTAATTATAACATTCAGACTATAAGATCAGAACTTGGATTTTCGAGAAATTTGCGTTCAATGCTGGTACTCGTTTGAAACTCATTTTCTCTACAGACCAATCCAGAGATGATTTTCCTTAAAATATTGAATTATTATATTTTTGACGGCCTGAAAAATGTTTTAATTATCACATTTGGACTATAGGATCAAAACTTGATTTTTTAAGAAACTAGTGTCCAATGTTTTTACTCGTTTGATATCTAGACCAAGCCAGAGATGATTATCCTTAAAATGTTGAAATATTATGCTTTTCACGGTCTGAAAAGCGTTTTAAATATCACATTTAGACCATATGTTCAAAACTTGATTTTTCAAGAAATTAGTGTCCAATGCTAGTTCTCGTTTGAAATTCATTTTCTCTACAGACCAAGCCAGAAATGATTTTCCTTAAAATATTGAATTAATATGCTTTTCACGGCCTGAAAAGTGTTTTAATTATTACATTTCTACTCTAGGATCAAAACTTGATTTTTCAAGAAACTATTGTCCAATGCTTGTACTCGTTTGAAACTCATTTAATCTCTAGACCAAGCCACAGATGATTTACATTAAGATGTTGAATTATTATGCTTTTCAGATCCTGAAAAGCGTTTTAATTATCACATTTGGACTATAGGTTGAACACTTGAGTTTTAGAGAAATTCGCGTTCAATGCTTCTTAACATTTGAGACTCATTTTCCTTACAGACCAAACCAGAGATGATTTTCTTTAAAATGTTGAATTATTTTGCTTTTCACGGCCTGAAAAGCGTTTTAATTATCACATTTCGACTATAGGATCAAAACTTGATTTTTCAAGAATTTCGTGTCCAATGCTAGTACTCGTTTGAAACTCTTTTCCTCTACTGACCAAGCCAGAGATGATTTTCCTTAAAATGTTGAATTATTATGCTTTTCACAGTTCGAAAAGCGTTTTAATGATCACATTTCGACTATAGGATCGAAATTTGATTTTTCGAGAAATTCACGTTTAATCCTAGTACTTGTTTGAAACTCCTTTTCTCTACAGACCAAGCCAGAGATGATTTTCATTAAGATGTTGAATTATTATGCTTTTCAGAGTATGAAAAGCGTTTTAATTATCACGTTTGGACTATAGGTTGAACATTTGACTTTCAGAGAAATTCGCGTTCAATACTACTACTCGTTTAAAAATCATTTTCTTTACAGACCAAGCCAGAGATGATTTTCCTTAAAATGTTGAATTATTATGCTTTTCACGGCCTGAAAAGCGTTTTAACATTTTAACATTTCGACTATAGGTTCAAAACTTGCTTTTTCAAGAAATTACTGTCCAATGCTAGTTTCAAAATCATTTTCTTTACAGACCAAGCCAGAGATGATTTTCCTTAAAATGTTGAATTATTATGCTTTTCACGGCCTGAAAAGCGTTTTAACATTTTAACATTTCGACTATAGGTTCAAAACTTGCTTTTTCAAAAAATTACTGTCCAATGCTAGTACTCTTTTGAAACTCATTTTTTCTACAGACCAAGCTAGAGATGATTTTCCTTAAAATGTTGAACTATTATGCTTTTCACGGCCTGAAAAGATTTTTAATTATCACATTTAGACCGTAGGATTAAAACTTGAGTTTTCGAGAAGTTCGCATTCTCTGCGAAGCTTTTTTTGTTTACAGACCAAGCCAGAGATGATTTTAATTAAGATGTAGAATTATTATGCTTTTCAGAGCCATAAAAGCTATTTAATTAGCACATTTGGACTATAGGCTGAACACTTGATTTTAGAGAAATTCGCGTTCAACTCGTTTGAAACTCGTTTTCTCCGCAGACCAGGCCTGAGATGATTTTTCTTAAAATGTTGAATTATTTTGCTTTTCAGAGCCATAAAAGCTATTTAATTAGCACATTTGGACTATAGGCTGAACACTTGATTTTAGAGAAATTCGCGTTCAACTCGTTTGAAACTCGTTTTCTCCGCAGACCAGGCCTGAGATGATTTTTCTTAAAATGTTGAATTATTTTGCTTTTCATGGCCTGAAAAGAGTTTTAATTATCACATTTCGACTATAGGATCAAAACTGGATTTTTAAGAAATTCGTGTCCAATGCTAGTACTCGTTTGAAACTCTTTTCCTCTACAGACCAAGCCAGAGATAATTTTCCTTAAAATGTTGAATTATTATGCTTTTCACGGCCTGAAAAGCGTTTTAATTATCACATTTCGACTATAAGATCAAAACTTGATTTTTCGAGAGATTCACGTTTAATGATAGTACTTGTTTGAAACTCATTTTCTCTACAGACCCAGCCAGAGATGATTTCCGTTAAAATTTTGAATTATTATGCTCTTCACGGCCTGAAAAACGTTTTAATTATCATATTTCGACTATAGGATCAAAACTTGATTTTTCGAGATATTAACATGCTAGTACTCGTTTGAAACTCATTTTCTCTACAGACCAAGCCAGAGATGATTTTCCTTAGAATGTTGAATTATTATGTTTTTCACGGCCTCAAAAGCGTTTTAATTTCGTTTCAAACGAGTAATAGCATTTGACACTAATTTCTTGAAAAATCAAGTTTTTATCCTATAGTCGAAATGTGATAACATTTCGACTATAGGATAAAAACATGATTTTTCAAGAAATTAGTGTCAAATGCTATTACTCGTTTAAAAACGAATTTTCTCTACAGACCAAGCTAGAGGTGATTTCCCATAAAATATTGAATTATTATGCTTTTCACGGCCTGAAAAACGTTTTAATTATCACAATTAGACCATATGTTCAAAACTTGACTTTTCGGTAAATTCGCATTCAGTGCTAATACTTGTTTGAAACTTATTTTCTTTACAGACCAAGCCATACATGATTTTCATTAAGATGTTGAATTATTATGTTTTTCACGGCCTGAAAAGCGTTTTAATTATCATTTTTCGACTACAGGATCAACACTTGATTTTTCGAAAAATTGACGTCTAATGCTAATACTGGTTTGAAACTCATTTTCTCTACAGACCAAGCCAGAGATTATTTTTCTTAAAATATTGATTTATTATGCTTTTGACGGCCTGAAAAGTGTTTTAATTATCACATTTGGACTATAGGATCAAAACTTGATTTTTTAAGAAACTAGTGTCCAATGCTTTTCCTCGTTTGATATCTATATCAAGCCAGAGATGATTATCCTTAAAATGTTGAAATATTATGCTTTTCACGGCCTGAAAAGCGTTTTAAATATTACATTTAGACCATATGTTCAAGACTTGATTTTTCAAGAAATTAGTGTCCAATGCTAATACTTGTTTGAAACTTATTTTCTTTACAGACCAAGCCAGAGATGATTTTCTTTAAAATATTGAATTATTTTGCTTTTCTCGGCCTGAAAAGCGTTTTAATTATCACATTTCGACTATAGGATCAAAACTTGATTTGTCGAGAAATTCACGTTTAATGCTACTACTCGTTTAAAAATCATTTTCTTTACAGACCAAGCCAGAGATGATTTTCTTTAAAATGTTGAATTATTTTGCTTTTCACGGCCTGAAAAGCGTTTTAATTATCACATTTCGACTATAGGATCAAAACTTGATTTTTCAAGAAATTCGTGTCCAATGCTAGTACTCGTTTGAAACTCTTTTCCTCTACAAACCAAGCCTGAGATGATTTTCCTTAAAATGTTGAATTATTATGCTTTTCACAGTTCGAAAAGCGTTTTAATGATCACATATCGACTACAGGTTCAAAACTTGATTTTTCAAGAAATTACTGTCCAATGCTAGTACTCTTTTGAAACTCATTTTTTCTACAGACCAAGCTAGAGATGATTTTCCTTAAAATGTTGAACTATTATGCCTTTCACGGCCTGAAAAGATTTTTAATTATCACATTTAGACCATAGGATCAAAACTTGAGTTTTCGAGAAGTTCGCATTCTATGCGAAACGTATTTTCTTTACAGACCAAGCCAGAGATGATTTTAATTAAGATGTAGAATTATTATGCTTTTCAGAGCCATAAAAGCTATTTAATTATCACATTTGGACTATAGGCTGAACACTTGACTTTTAGAGAAATTCGCGTTCATTGCTACTACTCGTTTGAAACTCGTTTTCTCCGCAGACAAGTCTTGAAATGATTTTTCTTAAAATGTTGAATTATTTTGCTTTTCACGGCCTGAAAAGAGTTTTAATTATCACATTTCGACTATAGGATCAAAACTTGATCTTTCAAGAAATTCGTCTACAATGCTAGTACTCGTTTGAAACTCTTTTCCTCTACAGACCAAGCCAGAGATGATTTTCCTTAAAATGTTGAATTATTTTGCTTTTCACGGCCTGAAAAGCGTTTTAATTATCACATTTCGACTATAGGATCAAAACTTGATCTTTCAAGAAATTCGTCTACAATGCTAGTACTCGTTTGAAACTCTTTTCCTCTACAGACCAAGCCAGAGATGATTTTCCTTAAAATGCTGAATTATTATGCATTTCAGAGCCTGAATGGAGTTCTATTATCACATTTCGACCAAAACTTGATCTTTCAAGAAATTACTGTCCAATGCTCGTATTTTTTGAAACTCATTTTCTCTACAGACCAAGCTAGAGATGAGTTTCCTTAAAATGTTGAATTATTATGCATTTCACGGCCTGAAAAGCGTTTTAATTATCACATTTAGCCATAGGATCAAAACTTGAGTTTTCGAGAAATTCGCCATCAATGCTAATACTCGTTTGAAACTCCTTTTCTCTACAGACCAAGCCAGAGATGATTTTAATTAAGATGTAGAATTATTATGCTTTTCAGAGCCATAAAAGCTATTTAATTATCACATTTGGATTATAGGCTGAACACTTGACTTTTAGAGAAATTCGCGTTCAGTGCTAATACTTGTTTGAAACTTATTTTCTTTACAGACCAAGCAATAGATGATTTTCATTAAGATGTTGAATTATTATGTTTTTCACGGCCTGAAAAGCGTTTTAATTATCATATTTCGACTACAGGATCAACACTTGATTTTTCGAAAAATTAACGTCTAATGCTAATACTGGTTTGAAACTCATTTTCTCTACAGACCAAGCCAGAGATGATTTTTCTTAAAATATTGAATTATTATGCTTTTGACGGCCTGAAAAGTGTTTTAATTATCACATTTGGACTATAGGATCAAAACTTGATTTTTTAAGAAACTAGTGTCCAATGCTTTTCCTCGTTTGATATCTAGATCAAGCCAGAGATGATTATCCTTAAAATGTTGAAATATTGTGCTTTTCACTGCCTGAAGAGCGTTTTAAATATTACATTTAGACCATATGTTCAAGACTTGATTTTTCAAGAAATTAGTGTCCAATGCTATTACTCGTTTGAAACTCTTTTCCTCTACACACCAAGCCAGAGATGATTATCCTTAAAATGTTGAAATATTATGCTTTTCACTGCCTGAAAAGCGTTTTAGTTATCACATTTAGACCATATGTTCAAAACTTGAGTTCTCGATAATTTCGCGTTCAGTGCTAATACTTGTTTGAAACTTATTTTCTTTACAGACCAAGCCAGAGATGATTTTCTTTAAAATATTGAATTATTTTGCTTTTCTCGGCCTGAAAAGCGTTTTAATTATTACATTTCGACTATAGGATCAAAACTTGATTTGTCGAGAAATTCACGTTTAATGCTAGTACTTGTTTGAAACTCATTTTCTCTACAGACCAAGCCAGAGATGATTTTCCTTAAAATGCTGAATTATTATGCATTTCAGAGCCTGAATGGAGTTCTATTATCACATTTCGACCAAAACTTGATCTTTCAAGAAATTACTGTTCAATGCTTCTTAACATTTGAGACTCATTTTCTTTACAGACCAAGCCAGAGATGATTTTCTTTAAAATGTTGAATTATTTTGTTTTTCACGGCCTGAAAAGCGTTTTAATTATCACATTTCGACTATAGGATCAAAACTTGATTTTTCAAGAAATTCGTGCGTAATGCTAGTACTCATTTGAAACTCTTTTCCTCTACAAACCAAGCCTGAGATGATTTTCCTTAAAATGTTGAATTATTATGCTTTTCACAGTTCGAAAAGCGTTTTAATGATCACATATCGACTACAGGATCAAAACTTGATTTTTCGAGAAATTCACGTTTAATGCTAGTACTTGTTTGAAACTCCTTTTCTCTACAGACCAAGCCAGAGATGATTTTCATTAAGATGTTGAATTATTATGCTTTTCAGATTATGAAAAGCGTTTTAATTATCACGTTTGGACTATAGGTTGAACATTTGACTTTCAGAGAAATTCGCGTTCAATACTACTACTCGTTTAAAAATCATTTTCTTTACAGACCAAGCCAGAGATGATTTTCCTTAAAATGTTGAATTATTATGCTTTTCACGGCCTGAAAAGCGTTTTAATTATCACATTTCGACTATAGGTTCAAAACTTGATTTTTCAAGAAATTACTGTCCAATGCTAGTACTCTTTTGAAACTCATTTTTTCTACAGACCAAGCTAGGGATGATTTTCCTTAAAATGTTGAACTATTATGCTTTTCACGGCCTGAAAAGATTTTTAATTATCACATTTAGACTATAGGATCAAAACTTGAGTTTTCGAGAAGTTCGCATTCTATGCGAAACGTATTTTCTTTACAGACCAAGCCAGAGATGATTTTAATTAAGATGTAGAATTATTATGCTTTTCAGAGCCATAAAAGCTATTTAGTTAGCACATTTGGACTATAGGCGGAACACTTGACTTTTAGAGAAATTCGCGTTCAACTCGTTTGAAACTCGTTTTCTCCGCAGACCAGGCCTGAGATGATTTTTCTTAAAATGTTGAATTATTTTGCTTTTCACTGCCTGAAAAGAGTTTTAATTATCACTTTTCGACTATAGGATCAAAACTTGATTTTTCAAGAAATTAGTGTCCAATGCTATTAGTCGTTTGAAACGAATTTTCTCTACAGACCATGCTAGAGGTGATTTCCCTTAAAATGTTGAATTATTATGCTTTTCACGGGCTGAAAAGCGTTTTAATTATCACATTTAGACCATATGTTTAAAACTTGAGTTCTCGATAAATTCGCGTTCAGTGCTAATACTTGTTTGAAACTTATTTTCTTTACAGACCAATCCAGAGATGATTTTCTTTAAAATGTTGAATTATTTTGCTTTTCACTGCCTGAAAAGCGTTTTAATTATAACATTCAGACAATAAGATCAGAACTTGGATTTTCGAGAAATTTGCGTTCAATGCTGGTACTCGTTTGAAACTCATTTTCTCTACAGACCAAGCCAAAGATGATTTTGCTTAAAATATTGAATTATTATATTTTTGACGGCCTGAAAAATGTTTTAATTATCACATTTGGACTATAGGATCAAAACTTTATTTTTTAAGAAACTAGTGTCCAATGTTTTTACTCGTTTGATATCTAGACCAAGCCAGAGATGATTATCCTTAAAATGTTGAAATATTATGCTTTTCACGGTCTGAAAAGCGTTTTAAATATCACATTCAGACCATATGTTCAAAACTTGATTTTTCAAGAAATTAGTGTCCAATGCTAGTTCTCGTTTGAAATTCATTTTCTCTACAGACCAAGCCAGAGATGATTTTCCTTAAAATATTGAATTAATATGCTTTTCACGGCCTGAAAAGTGTTTTAATTATTACATTTCTACTCTAGGATCAAAACTTGATTTTTCAAGAAACTAGTGTCCAATGCTTGTACTCGTTTGAAACTCATTTAATCTCTAGACCAAGCCACAGATGATTTACATTAAGATGTTGAATTATTATGCTTTTCAGATCCTGAAAAGCGTTTTAATTATCACATTTGGACTATAGGTTGAACACTTGAATTTTAGAGAAATTCGCGTTCAATGCTTCTTAACATTTGAGACTCATTTTCCTTACAGACCAAACCAGAGATGATTTTCTTTAAAATGTTGAATTATTTTGCTTTTCACGGCCTGAAAAGCGTTTTAATTATCACATTTCGACTATAGGATCAAAACTTGATTTTTCAAGAATTTCGTGTCCAATGCTAGTACTCGTTTGAAACTCTTTTCCTCTACTGACCAAGCCAGAGATGATTTTCCTTAAAATGTTGAATTATTATGCTTTTCACAGTTCGAAAAGCGTTTTAATGATCACATTTCGACTATAGGATCGAAATTTGATTTTTCGAGAAATTCACGTTTAATCCTAGTACTTGTTTGAAACTCCTTTTCTCTACAGACCAAGCCAGAGATGATTTTCATTAAGATGTTGAATTATTATGCTATTCAGAGTATGAAAAGCGTTTTAATTATCACGTTTGGACTATAGGTTGAACATTTGACTTTCAGAGAAATTCGCGTTCAATACTACTACTCGTTTAAAAATCATTTTCTTTACAGACCAAGCCAGAGATGATTTTCCTTAAAATGTTGAATTATTATGCTTTTCACGGCCTGAAAAGCGTTTTAACATTTTAACATTTCGACTATAGGTTCAAAACTTGCTTTTTCAAGAAATTACTGTCCAATGCTAGTTTCAAAATCATTTTCTTTACAGACCAAGCCAGAGATGATTTTCCTTAAAATGTTGAATTATTATGCTTTTCACGGCCTGAAAAGCGTTTTAACATTTTAACATTTCGACTATAGGTTCAAAACTTGCTTTTTCAAGAAATTACTGTCCAATGCTAGTACTCTTTTGAAACTCATTTTTTCTACAGACCAAGCTAGAGATGATTTTCCTTAAAATGTTGAACTATTATGCTTTTCACGGACTGAAAAGATTTTTAATTATCACATTTAGACCGTAGGATTAAAACTTGAGTTTTCGAGAAGTTCGCATTCTCTGCGAAGCTTTTTTTGTTTACAGACCAAGCCAGAGATGATTTTAATTAAGATGTAGAATTATTATGCTTTTCAGAGCCATAAAAGCTATTTAATTAGCACATTTGGACTATAGGCTGAACACTTGACTTTTAGAGAAATTCGCGTTCAACTCGTTTGAAACTCGTTTTCTCCGCAGACCAGGCCTGAGATGATTTTTCTTAAAATATTGAATTATTATATTTTTGACGGCCTGAAAAATGTTTTAATTATCACGTTTGGACTATAGGATCAAAACTTGATTTTTTAAGAAACTAGTGTCCAATGTTTTTACTCGTTTGATATCTAGACCAAGCCAGAGATGATTATCCTTAAAATGTTGAAATATTATGCTTTTCACGGTCTGAAAAACGTTTTAAATATCACATTTAGACCATATGTTCAAAACTTGATTTTTCAAGAAATTAGTGTCCAATGCTAGTTCTCGTTTGAAATTCATTTTCTCTACAGACCAAGCCAGAGATGATTTTCCTTAAAATATTGAATTAATATGCTTTTCACGGCCTGAAAAGTGTTTTAATTATTACATTTCTACTCTAGGATCAAAACTTGATTTTTCAAGAAACTAGTGTCCAATGCTTGTACTCGTTTGAAACTCATTTAATCTCTAGACCAAGCCACAGATGATTTACATTAAGATGTTGAATTATTATGCTTTTCAGATCCTGAAAAGCGTTTTAATTATCACATTTGGACTATAGGTTGAACACATGAGTTTTAGAGAAATTCGCGTTCAATGCTTCTTAACATTTGAGACTCATTTTCCTTACAGACCAAACCAGAGATGATTTTCTTTAAAATGTTGAATTATTTTGCTTTTCACGGCCTGAAAAGCGTTTTAATTATCACATTTCGACTATAGGATCAAAACTTGATTTTTCAAGAATTTCGTGTCCAATGCTAGTACTCGTTTGAAACTCTTTTCCTCTACTGACCAAGCCAGAGATGATTTTCCTTAAAATGTTGAATTATTATGCTTTTCACAGTTCGAAAAGCGTTTTAATGATCACATTTCGACTATAGGATCGAAATTTGATTTTTCGAGCAATTCACGTTTAATCCTAGTATTTGTTTGAAACTCCTTTTCTCTACAGACCAAGCCAGAGATGATTTTCATTAAGATGTTGAATTATTATGCTTTTCAGAGTATGAAAAGCGTTTTAATTATCACGTTTGGACTATAGGCGGAACACTTGACTTTTAGAGAAATTCGCGTTCAACTCGTTTGAAACTCGTTTTCTCCGCAGACCAGGCCTGAGATGATTTTCCTTAAAATATTGAATTATTATATTTTTGACGGCCTGAAAAATGTTTTAATTATCACATTTGGACTATAGGATCAAAACTTGATTTTTTAAGAAACTAGTGTCCAATGTTTTTACTCGTTTGATATCTAGACCAAGCCAGAGATGATTATCCTTAAAATGTTGAAATATTATGCTTTTCACGGTCTGAAAAGCGTTTTAAATATCACATTTAGACCATATGTTCAAAACTTGATTTTTCAAGAAATTAGTGTCCAATGCTAGTTCTCGTTTGAAATTCATTTTCTCTACAGACCAAGCCAGAGATGATTTTCCTTAAAATATTGAATTAATATGCTTTTCACGGCCTGAAAAGTGTTTTAATTATTACATTTCTACTCTAGGATCAAAACTTGATTTTTCAAGAAACTAGTGTCCAATGCTTGTACTCGTTTGAAACTCATTTAATCTCTAGACCAAGCCACAGATGATTTACATTAAGATGTTGAATTATTATGCTTTTCAGATCCTGAAAAGCGTTTTAATTATCACATTTGGACTATAGGTTGAACACTTGAGTTTTAGAGAAATTCGCGTTCAATGCTTCTTAACATTTGAGACTCATTTTCCTTACAGACCAAACCAGAGATGATTTTCTTTAAAATGTTGAATTATTTTGCTTTTCACGGCCTGAAAAGCGTTTTAATTATCACATTTCGACTATAGGATCAAAACTTGATTTTTCAAGAATTTCGTGTCCAATGCTAGTACTCGTTTGAAACTCTTTTCCTCTACTGACCAAGCCAGAGATGATTTTCCTTAAAATGTTGAATTATCATGCTTTTCACAGTTCGAAAAGCGTTTTAATGATCACATTTCGACTATAGGATCGAAATTTGATTTTTCGAGAAATTCACGTTTAATCCTAGTACTTGTTTGAAACTCTTTTCCTCTACTGACCAAGCCAGAGATGATTTTCCTTAAAATGTTGAATTATCATGCTTTTCACAGTTCGAAAAGCGTTTTAATGATCACATTTCGACTATAGGATAAAAACATGATTTTTCAAGAAATTAGTGTCAAATGCTATTACTCGTTTGAAACGAATTTTCTCTACAGACCAAGCTAGAGGTGATTTCCCATAAAATATTGAATTATTATACTTTTCACGGCCTGAAAAGCGTTTTAATTATCACATTTAGACCATATGTTCAAAACTTGACTTCTCGGTAAATTCGCATTCAGTGCTAATACTTGTTTGAAACTTATTTTCTTTACAGACCAAGCCATACATGATTTTCATTAAGATGTTGAATTATTATGTTTTTCACGGCCTGAAAAGCGTTTTAATTATCATATTTCGACTACAGGATCAACACTTGATTTTTCGAAAAATTGACGTCTAATGCTAATACTGGTTTGAAACTCATTTTCTCTACAGACCAAGCCAGAGATTATTTTTCTTAAAATATTGATTTATTATGCTTTTGACGGCCTGAAAAGTGTTTTAATTATCACATTTGGACTATAGGATCAAAACTTGATTTTTTAAGAAACTAGTGTCCAATGCTTTTCCTCGTTTGATATCTATATCAAGCCAGAGATGATTATCCTTAAAATGTTGAAATATTATGCTTTTCACGGCCTGAAAAGCGTTTTAAATATTACATTTAGACCATATGTTCAAGACTTGATTTTTCAAGAAATTAGTGTCCAATGCTAATACTTGTTTGAAACTTATTTTCTTTACAGACCAAGCCAGAGATGATTTTCTTTAAAATATTGAATTATTTTGCTTTTCTCGGCCTGAAAAGCGTTTTAATTATCACATTTCGACTATAGGATCAAAACTTGATTTGTCGAGAAATTCACGTTTAATGCTACTACTCGTTTAAAAATCATTTTCTTTACAGACCAAGCCAGAGATGATTTTCTTTAAAATGTTGAATTATTTTGCTTTTCACGGCCTGAAAAGCATTTTAATTATCACATTTCGACTATAGGATCAAAACTTGATTTTTCAAGAAATTCGTGTCCAATGCTAGTACTCGTTTGAAACTCTTTTCCTCTACAAACCAAGCCTGAGATGATTTTCCTTAAAATGTTGAATTATTATGCTTTTCACAGTTCGAAAAGCGTTTTAATGATCACATATCGACTACAGGTTCAAAACTTGATTTTTCAAGAAATTACTGTCCAATGCTAGTACTCTTTTGAAACTCATTTTTTCTACAGACCAAGCTAGAGATGATTTTCCTTAAAATGTTGAACTATTATGCCTTTCACGGCCTGAAAAGATTTTTAATTATCACATTTAGACCATAGGATCAAAACTTGAGTTTTCGAGAAGTTCGCATTCTATGCGAAACGTATTTTCTTTACAGACCAAGCCAGAGATGATTTTAATTAAGATGTAGAATTATTATGCTTTTCAGAGCCATAAAAGCTATTTAATTATCACATTTGGACTATAGGCTGAACACTTGACTTTTAGAGAAATTCGCGTTCAATGCTACTACTCGTTTGAAACTCGTTTTCTCCGCAGACAAGGCTTGAGATGATTTTTCTTAAAATGTTGAATTATTTTGCTTTTCACGGCCTGAAAAGAGTTTTAATTATCACATTTCGACTACAGGATCAACACTTGATTTTTCGAAAAATTAACGTCTAATGCTAATACTGGTTTGAAACTCATTTTCTCTACAGACCAAGCCAGAGATGATTTTGTTTAAAATGTTGAATTATTTTGCTTTTCACGGCCTGAAAAGCGTTTTAATTATCACATTTCGACTATAGGATCAAAACTTGATCTTAAAAGAAATTCGTCTACAATGCTAGTACTCGTTTGAAACTCTTTTCCTCTACAGACCAAGCCAGAGATGATTTTCCTTAAAATGTTGAATTATTATGCTTTTCACAGTTTGAAAAGCGTTTTAATCATCACATTTCGACTATTGGATCAAAAAATTGATATTTCGAGAAATTCACGTTTAATGCTAGTACTTGTTTGAAACTCATTTTCTCTACAGACCAAGCCAGAGATGATTTTCCTTAAAATGCTGAATTATTATGCATTTCAGAGCCTGAATGGAGTTCTATTATCACATTTCGACCAAAACTTGATCTTTCAAGAAATTACTGTCCAATGCTCGTATTTTTTTAAACTCATTTTCTCTACAGACCAAGCTAGAGATGAGTTTCCTTAAAATGTTGAATTATTATGCATTTCACGGCCTGAAAAACGTTTTAATTATCACATTTAGCCATAGGATCAAAACTTGAGTTTTCGAGAAATTCGCCATCAATGCTAATACTCGTTTGAAACTCCTTTTCTCTACAGACCAAGCCAGATATGATTTTAATTAAGATGTAGAATTATTATGCTTTTCAGAGCCATAAAAGCTATTTAATTATCACATTTGGATTATAGGCTGAACACTTGACTTTTAGAGAAATTCGCGTTCAGTGCTAATACTTGTTTGAAACTTATTTTCTTTACAGACCAAGCAATAGATGATTTTAATTAAGATGTTGAATTATTATGTTTTTCACGGCCTGAAAAGCGTTTTAATTATCATATTTCGACTACAGGATCAACACTTGATTTTTCGAAAAATTAACGTCTAATGCTAATACTAGTTTGAAACTCATTTTCTCTACAGACCAAGCCAGAGATGATTTTTCTTAAAATATTGAATTATTATGCTTTTGACGGCCTGAAAAGTGTTTTAATTATCACATTTGGACTATAGGATCAAAACTTGATTTTTTAAGAAACTAGTGTCCAATGCTTTTCCTCGTTTGATATCTAGATCAAGCCAGAGATGATTATCCTTAAAATGTTGAAATATTATGCTTTTCACTGCCTGAAAAGCGTTTTAAATATTACATTTAGACCATATGTTCAAGACTTGATTTTTCAAGAAATTAGTGTCCAATGCTATTACTCGTTTGAAACTCTTTTCCTCTACACACCAAGCCAGAGATGATTATCCTTAAAATGTTGAAATATTATGCTTTTCACTGCCTGAAAAGCGTTTTAGTTATCACATTTAGACCATATGTTCAAAACTTGAGTTCTCGATAATTTCGCGTTCAGTGCTAATACTTGTTTGAAACTTATTTTCTTTACAGACCAAGCCAGAGATGATTTTCTTTAAAATATTGAATTATTTTGCTTTTCTCGGCCTGAAAAGCGTTTTAATTATTACATTTCGACTATAGGATCAAAACTTGATTTGTCGAGAAATTCACGTTTAATGCTAGTACTTGTTTGAAACTCATTTTCTCTACAGACCAAGCCAGAGATGATTTTCCTTAAAATGCTGAATTATTATGCATTTCAGAGCCTGAATGGAGTTCTATTATCACATTTCGACCAAAACTTGATCTTTCAAGAAATTACTGTTCAATGCTTCTTAACATTTGAGACTCATTTTCTTTACAGACCAAGCCAGAGATGATTTTCTTTAAAATGTTGAATTATTTTGCTTTTCACGGCGTGAAAAGCGTTTTAATTATCACATTTCGACTATAGGATCAAAACTTGATTTTTCAAGAAATTTGTGCGTAATGCTAGTACTCGTTTGAAACTCTTTTCCTCTACAAACCAAGCCTGAGATGATTTTCCTTAAAATGTTGAATTATTATGCTTTTCACAGTTCGAAAAGCGTTTTAATGATCACATATCGACTACAGGATCAAAACTTGATTTTTCGAGAAATTCACGTTTAATGCTAGTACTTGTTTGAAACTCCTTTTCTCTACAG
This sequence comes from Lepisma saccharinum, assembly GCF_977018435.1. NCBI lineage: Eukaryota > Metazoa > Arthropoda > Insecta > Zygentoma > Lepismatidae > Lepisma > Lepisma saccharinum. Next base: position 2,148,330 of record NW_028142901.1, on the reverse strand, counting down.
ACCAAGCCAGAGATGATTTTCATTAAGATGTTGAATTATTATGCTTTTCAGATTAAGAAAAGCGTTTTAATTATCACGTTTGGACTATAGGTTGAACATTTGACTTTCATAGAAATTCGCGTTCAATACTACTACTCGTTTAAAAATCATTTTCTTTACAGACCAAGCCAGAGATGATTTTCCTTAAAATGTTGAATTATTATGCTTTTCACGGCCTGAAAAGCGTTTTAATTATCACATTTCGACTATAGGTTCAAAACTTGATTTTTCAAGAAATTACTGTCCAATGCTAGTACTCTTTTGAAACTCATTTTTTCTACAGACCAAGCTAGGGACGATTTTCCTTAAAATGTTGAACTATTATGCTTTTCACGGCCTGAAAAGATTTTTAATTATCACATTTAGACTATAGGATCAAAACTTGAGTTTTCGAGAAGTTCGCATTCTATGCGAAACGTATTTTCTTTACAGACCAAGCCAGAGATGATTTTAATTAAGATGTAGAATTATTATGCTTTTCAGAGCCATAAAAGCTATTTAATTAGCACATTTGGACTATAGGCGGAACACTTGACTTTTAGAGAAATTCGCGTTCAACTCGTTTGAAACTCGTTTTCTCCGCAGACCAGGCCTGAGATGATTTTTCTTAAAATGTTGAATTATTTTGCTTTTCACGGCCTGAAAAGAGTTTTAATTATCACTTTTCGACTATAGGATCAAAACTTGATTTTTCAAGAAATTAGTGTCCAATGCTATTAGTCGTTTGAAACGAATTTTCTCTACAGACCATGCTAGAGGTGATTTCCCTTAAAATGTTGAATTATTATGCTTTTCACGGGCTGAAAAGCGTTTTAATTATCACATTTAGACCATATGTTTAAAACTTGATTTCTCGATAAATTCGCGTTCAATGCTGGTACTCGTTTGAAACTCATTTTCTCTACAGACCAATCCAGAGATGATTTTCCTTAAAATATTGAATTATTATATTTTTGACGGCCTGAAAAATGTTTTAATTATCACATTTGGACTATAGGATCAAAACTTGATTTTTTAAGAAACTAGTGTCCAATGTTTTTACTCGTTTGATATCTAGACCAAGCCAGAGATGATTATCCTTAAAATGTTGAAATATTATGCTTTTCACGGTCTGAAAAGCGTTTTAAATATCACATTTAGACCATATGTTCAAAACTTGATTTTTCAAGAAATTAGTGTCCAATGCTAGTTCTCGTTTGAAATTCATTTTCTCTACAGACCAAGCCAGAGATGATTTTCCTTAAAATATTGAATTAATATGCTTTTCACGGCCTGAAAAGTGTTTTAATTATTACATTTCTACTCTAGGATCAAAACTTGATTTTTCAAGAAACTAGTGTCCAATGCTTGTACTCGTTTGAAACTCATTTAATCTCTAGACCAAGCCACAGATGATTTACATTAAGATGTTGAATTATTATGCTTTTCAGATCCTGAAAAGCGTTTTAATTATCACATTTGGACTATAGGTTGAACACTTGAGTTTTAGAGAAATTCGCGTTCAATGCTTCTTAACATTTGAGACTCATTTTCCTTACAGACCAAACCAGAGATGATTTTCTTTAAAATGTTGAATTATTTTGCTTTTCACGGCCTGAAAAGCGTTTTAATTATCACATTTCGACTATAGGATCAAAACTTGATTTTTCAAGAATTTCGTGTCCAATGCTAGTACTCGTTTGAAACTCTTTTCCTCTACTGACCAAGCCAGAGATGATTTTCCTTAAAATGTTGAATTATCATGCTTTTCACAGTTCGAAAAGCGTTTTAATGATCACATTTCGACTATAGGATCGAAATTTGATTTTTCGAGAAATTCACGTTTAATCCTAGTACTTGTTTGAAACTCCTTTTCTCTACAGACCAAGCCAGAGATGATTTTCATTAAGATGTTGAATTATTATGCTTTTCAGAGTATGAAAAGCGTTTTAATTATCACGTTTGGACTATAGGTTGAACATTTGACTTTCAGAGAAATTCGCGTTCAATACTACTACTCGTTTAAAAATCATTTTCTTTACAGACCAAGCCAGAGATGATTTTCCTTAAAATGTTGAATTATTATGCTTTTCACGGCCTGAAAAGCGTTTTAACATTTTAACATTTCGACTATAGGTTCAAAACTTGCTTTTTCAAGAAATTACTGTCCAATGCTAGTTTCAAAATCATTTTCTTTACAGACCAAGCCAGAGATGATTTTCCTTAAAATGTTGAATTATTATGCTTTTCACGGCCTGAAAAGCGTTTTAACATTTTAACATTTCGACTATAGGTTCAAAACTTGCTTTTTCAAGAAATTACTGTCCAATGCTAGTACTCTTTTGAAACTCATTTTTTCTACAGACCAAGCTAGAGATGATTTTCCTTAAAATGTTGAACTATTATGCTTTTCACGGCCTGAAAAGATTTTTAATTATCACATTTAGACCGTAGGATTAAAACTTGAGTTTTCGAGAAGTTCGCATTCTCTGCGAAGCTTTTTTTGTTTACAGACCAAGCCAGAGATGATTTTAATTAAGATGTAGAATTATTATGCTTTTCAGAGCCATAAAAGCTATTTAATTAGCACATTTGGACTATAGGCTGAACACTTGACTTTTAGAGAAATTCGCGTTCAACTCGTTTGAAACTCGTTTTCTCCGCAGACCAGGCCTGAGATGATTTTTCTTAAAATGTTGAATTATTTTGCTTTTCATGGCCTGAAAAGAGTTTTAATTATCACATTTCGACTATAGGATCAAAACTTAATTTTTAAGAAATTCGTGTCCAATGCTAGTACTCGTTTGAAACTCTTTTCCTCTACAGACCAAGCCAGAGATAATTTTCCTTAAAATGTTGAATTATTATGCTTTTCACGGCCTGAAAAGCGTTTTAATTATCACATTTCGACTATAAGATCAAAACTTGATTTTTCGAGAGATTCACGTTTAATGATAGTACTTGTTTGAAACTCATTTTCTCTACAGACCCAGCCAGAGATGATTTCCGTTAAAATTTTGAATTATTATGCTCTTCACGGCCTGAAAAACGTTTTAATTATCATATTTCGACTATAGGATCAAAACTTGATTTTTCGAGATATTAACATGCTAGTACTCGTTTGAAACTCATTTTCTCTACAGACCAAGCCAGAGATGATTTTCCTTAGAATGTTGAATTATTATGTTTTTCACGGCCTCAAAAGCGTTTTAATTTCGTTTCAAACGAGTAATAGCATTTGACACTAATTTCTTGAAAAATCAAGTTTTTATCCTATAGTCGAAATGTGATAACATTTCGACTATAGGATAAAAACATGATTTTTCAAGAAATTAGTGTCAAATGCTATTACTCGTTTGAAACGAATTTTCTCTACAGACCAAGCTAGAGGTGATTTCCCATAAAATATTGAATTATTATGCTTTTCACGGCCGAAAAGCGTTTTAATTATCACATTTAGACCATATGTTCAAAACTTGACTTCTCGGTAAATTCGCATTCAGTGCTAATACTTGTTTGAAACTTATTTTCTTTACAGACCAAGCCATAAATGATTTTCATTAAGATGTTGAATTATTATGTTTTTCACGGCCTGAAAAGCGTTTTAATTATCATTTTTCGACTACAGGATCAACACTTGATTTTTCGAAAAATTGACGTCTAATGCTAATACTGGTTTGAAACTCATTTTCTCTACAGACCAAGCCAGAGATTATTTTTCTTAAAATATTGATTTATTATGCTTTTGACGGCCTGAAAAGTGTTTTAATTATCACATTTGGACTATAGGATCAAAACTTGATTTTTTAAGAAACTAGTGTCCAATGCTTTTCCTCGTTTGATATCTATATCAAGCCAGAGATGATTATCCTTAAAATGTTGAAATATTATGCTTTTCACGGCCTGAAAAGCGTTTTAAATATTACATTTAGACCATATGTTCAAGACTTGATTTTTCAAGAAATTAGTGTCCAATGCTAATACTTGTTTGAAACTTATTTTCTTTACAGACCAAGCCAGAGATGATTTTCTTTAAAATATTGAATTATTTTGCTTTTCTCGGCCTGAAAAGCGTTTTAATTATCACATTTCGACTATAGGATCAAAACTTGATTTGTCGAGAAATTCACGTTTAATGCTACTACTCGTTTAAAAATCATTTTCTTTACAGACCAAGCCAGAGATGATTTTCTTTAAAATGTTGAATTATTTTGCTTTTCACGGCCTGAAAACCGTTTTAATTATCACATTTCGACTATAGGATCAAAACTTGATTTTTCAAGAATTTCGTGTCCAATGCTAGTACTCGTTTGAAACTCTTTTCCTCTACAAACCAAGCCTGAGATGATTTTCCTTAAAATGTTGAATTATTATGCTTTTCACAGTTCGAAAAGCGTTTTAATGATCACATATCGACTACAGGTTCAAAACTTGATTTTTCAAGAAATTACTGTCCAATGCTAGTACTCTTTTGAAACTCATTTTTTCTACAGACCAAGCTAGAGATGATTTTCCTTAAAATGTTGAACTATTATGCCTTTCACGGCCTGAAAAGATTTTTAATTATCACATTTAGACCATAGGATCAAAACTTGAGTTTTCGAGAAGTTCGCATTCTATGCGAAACGTATTTTCTTTACAGACCAAGCCAGAGATGATTTTAATTAAGATGTAGAATTATTATGCTTTTCAGAGCCATAAAAGCTATTTAATTATCACATTTGGACTATAGGCTGAACACTTGACTTATAGAGAAATTCGCGTTCAATGCTACTACTCGTTTGAAACTCGTTTTCTCCGCAGACAAGGCTTGAGATGATTTTTCTTAAAATGTTGAATTATTTTGCTTTTCACGGCCTGAAAAGAGTTTTAATTATCACATTTCGACTACAGGATCAACACTTGATTTTTCGAAAAATTAACGTCTAATGCTAATACTGGTTTGAAACTCATTTTCTCTACAGACCAAGCCAGAGATGATTTTCTTTAAAATGTTGAATTATTTTGCTTTTCACGGCCTGAAAAGAGTTTTAATTATCACATTTCGACTATAGGATCAAAACTTGATCTTTCAAGAAATTCGTCTACAATGCTAGTACTCGTTTGAAACTCTTTTCCTCTACAGACCAAGCCAGAGATGATTTTCCTTAAAATGTTGAATTATTTTGCTTTTCACGGCCTGAAAAGCGTTTTAATTATCACATTTCGACTATAGGATCAAAACTTGATCTTTCAAGAAATTCGTCTACAATGCTAGTACTCGTTTGAAACTCTTTTCCTCTACAGACCAAGCCAGAGATGATTTTCCTTAAAATGCTGAATTATTAGGCATTTCAGAGCCTGAATGGAGTTCTATTATCACATTTCGACCAAAACTTGATCTTTCAAGAAATTACTGTCCAATGCTCGTATTTTTTGAAACTCATTTTCTCAAAGACCAAGCTAGAGATGAGTTTCCTTAAAATGTTGAATTATTATGCATTTCACGGCCTGAAAAGCGTTTTAATTATCACATTTAGCCATAGGATCAAAACTTGAGTTTTCGAGAAATTCGCCATCAATGCTAATACTCGTTTGAAACTCCTTTTCTCTACAGACCAAGCCAGAGATGATTTTAATTAAGATGTAGAATTATTATGCTTTTCAGAGCCATAAAAGCTATTTAATTATCACATTTGGATTATAGGCTGAACACTTGACTTTTAGAGAAATTCGCGTTCAGTGCTAATACTTGTTTGAAACTTATTTTCTTTACAGACCAAGCAATAGATGATTTTCATTAAGATGTTGAATTATTATGTTTTTCACGGCCTGAAAAGCGTTTTAATTATCATATTTCGACTACAGGATCAACACTTGATTTTTCGAAAAATTAACGTCTAATGCTAATACTGGTTTGAAACTCATTTTCTCTACAGACCAAGCCAGAGATGATTTTTCTTAAAATATTGAATTATTATGCTTTTGACGGCCTGAAAAGTGTTTTAATTATCACATTTGGACTATAGGATCAAAACTTGATTTTTTAAGAAACTAGTGTCCAATGCTTTTCCTCGTTTGATATCTAGATCAAGCCAGAGATGATTATCCTTAAAATGTTGAAATATTGTGCTTTTCACTGCCTGAAGAGCGTTTTAAATATTACATTTAGACCATATGTTCAAGACTTGATTTTTCAAGAAATTAGTGTCCAATGCTATTACTCGTTTGAAACTCTTTTCCTCTACACACCAAGCCAGAGATGATTATCCTTAAAATGTTGAAATATTATGCTTTTCACTGCCTGAAAAGCGTTTTAGTTATCACATTTAGACCATATGTTCAAAACTTGAGTTCTCGATAATTTCGCGTTCAGTGCTAATACTTGTTTGAAACTTATTTTCTTTACAGACCAAGCCAGAGATGATTTTCTTTAAAATATTGAATTATTTTGCTTTTCTCGGCCTGAAAAGCGTTTTAATTATTACATTTCGACTATAGGATCAAAACTTGATTTGTCGAGAAATTCACGTTTAATGCTAGTACTTGTTTGAAACTCATTTTCTCTACAGACCAAGCCAGAGATGATTTTCCTTAAAATGCTGAATTATTATGCATTTCAGAGCCTGAATGGAGTTCTATTATCACATTTCGACCAAAACTTGATCTTTCAAGAAATTACTGTTCAATGCTTCTTAACATTTGAGACTCATTTTCTTTACAGACCAAGCCAGAGATGATTTTCTTTAAAATGTTGAATTATTTTGTTTTTCACGGCCTGAAAAGCGTTTTAATTATCACATTTCGACTATAGGATCAAAACTTGATTTTTCAAGAAATTCGTGCGTAATGCTAGTACTCATTTGAAACTCTTTTCCTCTACAAACCAAGCCTGAGATGATTTTCCTTAAAATGTTGAATTATTATGCTTTTCACAGTTCGAAAAGCGTTTTAATGATCACATATCGACTACAGGATCAAAACTTGATTTTTCGAGAAATTCACGTTTAATGCTAGTACTAGTTTGAAACTCCTTTTATCTACAGACCAAGCCAGAGATGATTTTCATTAAGATGTTGAATTATTATGCTTTTCAGATTAAGAAAAGCGTTTTAATTATCACGTTTGGACTATAGGTTGAACATTTGACTTTCAGAGAAATTCGCGTTCAATACTACTACTCGTTTAAAAATCATTTTCTTTACAGACCAAGCCAGAGATGATTTTCCTTAAAATGTTGAATTATTATGCTTTTCACGGCCTGAAAAGCGTTTTAATTATCACATTTCGACTATAGGTTCAAAACTTGATTTTTCAAGAAATTACTGTCCAATGCTAGTACTCTTTTGAAACTCATTTTTTCTACAGACCAAGCTAGGGATGATTTTCCTTAAAATGTTGAACTATTATGCTTTTCACGGCCTGAAAAGATTTTTAATTATCACATTTAGACTATAGGATCAAAACTTGAGTTTTCGAGAAGTTCGCATTCTATGCGAAACGTATTTTCTTTACAGACCAAGCCAGAGATGATTTTAATTAAGATGTAGAATTATTATGCTTTTCAGAGCCATAAAAGCTATTTAATTAGCACATTTGGACTATAGGCGGAACACTTGACTTTTAGAGAAATTCGCGTTCAACTCGTTTGAAACTCGTTTTCTCCGCAGACCAGGCCTGAGATGATTTTTCTTAAAATGTTGAATTATTTTGCTTTTCACGGCCTGAAAAGCGTTTTAATTATCACATTTCGACTATAGGATCAAAACTTGATCTTTCAAGAAATTCGTCTACAATGCTAGTACTCGTTTGAAACTCTTTTCCTCTACAGACCAAGCCAGAGATGATTTTCCTTAAAATGCTGAATTATTATGCATTTCAGAGCCTGAATGGAGTTCTATTATCACATTTCGACCAAAACTTGATCTTTCAAGAAATTACTGTCCAATGCTCGTATTTTTTGAAACTCATTTTCTCAAAGACCAAGCTAGAGATGAGTTTCCTTAAAATGTTGAATTATTATGCATTTCACGGCCTGAAAAGCGTTTTAATTATCACATTTAGCCATAGGATCAAAACTTGAGTTTTCGAGAAATTCGCCATCAATGCTAATACTCGTTTGAAACTCCTTTTCTCTACAGACCAAGCCAGAGATGATTTTAATTAAGATGTAGAATTATTATGCTTTTCAGAGCCATAAAAGCTATTTAATTATCACATTTGGATTATAGGCTGAACACTTGACTTTTAGAGAAATTCGCGTTCAGTGCTAATACTTGTTTGAAACTTATTTTCTTTACAGACCAAGCAATAGATGATTTTCATTAAGATGTTGAATTATTATGTTTTTCACGGCCTGAAAAGCGTTTTAATTATCATATTTCGACTACAGGATCAACACTTGATTTTTCGAAAAATTAACGTCTAATGCTAATACTGGTTTGAAACTCATTTTCTCTACAGACCAAGCCAGAGATGATTTTTCTTAAAATATTGAATTATTATGCTTTTGACGGCCTGAAAAGTGTTTTAATTATCACATTTGGACTATAGGATCAAAACTTGATTTTTTAAGAAACTAGTGTCCAATGCTTTTCCTCGTTTGATATCTAGATCAAGCCAGAGATGATTATCCTTAAAATGTTGAAATATTGTGCTTTTCACTGCCTGAAGAGCGTTTTAAATATTACATTTAGACCATATGTTCAAGACTTGATTTTTCAAGAAATTAGTGTCCAATGCTATTACTCGTTTGAAACTCTTTTCCTCTACACACCAAGCCAGAGATGATTAACCTTAAAATGTTGAAATATTATGCTTTTCACTGCCTGAAAAGCGTTTTAGTTATCACATTTAGACCATATGTTCAAAACTTGAGTTCTCGATAATTTCGCGTTCAGTGCTAATACTTGTTTGAAACTTATTTTCTTTACAGACCAAGCCAGAGATGATTTTCTTTAAAATATTGAATTATTTTGCTTTTCTCGGCCTGAAAAGCGTTTTAATTATTACATTTCGACTATAGGATCAAAACTTGATTTGTCGAGAAATTCACGTTTAATGCTAGTACTTGTTTGAAACTCATTTTCTCTACAGACCAAGCCAGAGATGATTTTCCTTAAAATGCTGAATTATTATGCATTTCAGAGCCTGAATGGAGTTCTATTATCACATTTCGACCAAAACTTGATCTTTCAAGAAATTACTGTTCAATGCTTCTTAACATTTGAGACTCATTTTCTTTACAGACCAAGCCAGAGATGATTTTCTTTAAAATGTTGAATTATTTTGCTTTTCACGGCCTGAAAAGCGTTTTAATTATCACATTTCGACTATAGGATCAAAACTTGATTTTTCAAGAAATTCGTGCGTAATGCTAGTACTCATTTGAAACTCTTTTCCTCTACAAACCAAGCCTGAGATGATTTTCCTTAAAATGTTGAATTATTATGCTTTTCACAGTTCGAAAAGCGTTTTAATGATCACATATCGACTACAGGATCAAAACTTGATTTTTCAAGAAATTACTGTCCAATGCTAGTACTCTTTTGAAACTCATTTTTTCTACAGACCAAGCTAGGGATGATTTTCCTTAAAATGTTGAACTATTATGCTTTTCACGGCCTGAAAAGATTTTTAATTATCACATTTAGACTATAGGATCAAAACTTGAGTTTTCGAGAAGTTCGCATTCTATGCGAAACGTATTTTCTTTACAGACCAAGCCAGAGATGATTTTAATTAAGATGTAGAATTATTATGCTTTTCAGAGCCATAAAAGCTATTTAATTAGCACATTTGGACTATAGGCGGAACACTTGACTTTTAGAGAAATTCGCGTTCAACTCGTTTGAAACTCGTTTTCTCCGCAGACCAGGCCTGAGATGATTTTTCTTAAAATGTTGAATTATTTTGCTTTTCACGGCCTGAAAAGAGTTTTAATTATCACTTTTCGACTATAGGATCAAAACTTGATTTTTCAAGAAATTAGTGTCCAATGCTATTAGTCGTTTGAAACGAATTTTCTCTACAGACCATGCTAGAGGTGATTTCCCTTAAAATGTTGAATTATTATGCTTTTCACGGGCTGAAAAGCGTTTTAATTATCACATTTAGACCATATGTTTAAAACTTGATTTCTCGATAAATTCGCGTTCAATGCTGGTACTCGTTTGAAACTCATTTTCTCTACAGACCAATCCAGAGATGATTTTCCTTAAAATATTGAATTATTATATTTTTGACGGCCTGAAAAATGTTTTAATTATCACATTTGGACTATAGGATCAAAACTTGATTTTTTAAGAAACTAGTGTCCAATGTTTTTACTCGTTTGATATCTAGACCAAGCCAGAGATGATTATCCTTAAAATGTTGAAATATTATGCTTTTCACGGTCTGAAAAGCGTTTTAAATATCACATTTAGACCATATGTTCAAAACTTGATTTTTCAAGAAATTAGTGTCCAATGCTAGTTCTCGTTTGAAATTCATTTTCTCTACAGACCAAGCCAGAGATGATTTTCCTTAAAATATTGAATTAATATGCTTTTCACGGCCTGAAAAGTGTTTTAATTATTACATTTCTACTCTAGGGTCAAAACTTGATTTTTCAAGAAACTAGTGTCCAATGCTTGTACTCGTTTGAAACTCATTTAATCTCTAGACCAAGCCACAGATGATTTACATTAAGATGTTGAATTATTATGCTTTTCAGATCCTGAAAAGCGTTTTAATTATCACATTTGGACTATAGGTTGAACACTTGAGTTTTAGAGAAATTCGCGTTCAATGCTTCTTAACATTTGAGACTCATTTTCCTTACAGACCAAACCAGAGATGATTTTCTTTAAAATGTTGAATTATTTTGCTTTTCACGGCCTGAAAAGCGTTTTAATTATCACATTTCGACTATAGGATCAAAACTTGATTTTTCAAGAATTTCGTGTCCAATGCTAGTACTCGTTTGAAACTCTTTTCCTCTACTGACCAAGCCAGAGATGATTTTCCTTAAAATGTTGAATTATCATGCTTTTCACAGTTCGAAAAGCGTTTTAATGATCACATTTCGACTATAGGATCGAAATTTGATTTTTCGAGAAATTCACGTTTAATCCTAGTACTTGTTTGAAACTCCTTTTCTCTACAGACCAAGCCAGAGATGATTTTCATTAAGATGTTGAATTATTATGCTTTTCAGAGTATGAAAAGCGTTTTAATTATCACGTTTGGACTATAGGTTGAACATTTGACTTTCAGAGAAATTCGCGTTCAATACTACTACTCGTTTAAAAATCATTTTCTTTACAGACCAAGCCAGAGATGATTTTCCTTAAAATGTTGAATTATTATGCTTTTCACGGCCTGAAAAGCGTTTTAACATTTTAACATTTCGACTATAGGTTCAAAACTTGCTTTTTCAAGAAATTACTGTCCAATGCTAGTTTCAAAATCATTTTCTTTACAGACCAAGCCAGAGATGATTTTCCTTAAAATGTTGAATTATTATGCTTTTCACGGCCTGAAAAGCGTTTTAACATTTTAACATTTCGACTATAGGTTCAAAACTTGCTTTTTCAAGAAATTACTGTCCAATGCTAGTACTCTTTTGAAACTCATTTTTTCTACAGACCAAGCTAGAGATGATTTTCCTTAAAATGTTGAACTATTATGCTTTTCACGGCCTGAAAAGATTTTTAATTATCACATTTAGACCGTAGGATTAAAACTTGAGTTTTCGAGAAGTTCGCATTCTCTGCGAAGCTTTTTTTGTTTACAGACCAAGCCAGAGATGATTTTAATTAAGATGTAGAATTATTATGCTTTTCAGAGCCATAAAAGCTATTTAATTAGCACATTTGGACTATAGGCTGAACACTTGACTTTTAGAGAAATTCGCGTTCAACTCGTTTGAAACTCGTTTTCTCCGCAGACCAGGCCTGAGATGATTTTTCTTAAAATGTTGAATTATTTTGCTTTTCATGGCCTGAAAAGAGTTTTAATTATCACATTTCGACTATAGGATCAAAACTTAATTTTTAAGAAATTCGTGTCCAATGCTAGTACTCGTTTGAAACTCTTTTCCTCTACAGACCAAGCCAGAGATAATTTTCCTTAAAATGTTGAATTATTATGCTTTTCACGGCCTGAAAAGCGTTTTAATTATCACATTTCGACTATAAGATCAAAACTTGATTTTTCGAGAGATTCACGTTTAATGATAGTACTTGTTTGAAACTCATTTTCTCTACAGACCCAGCCAGAGATGATTTCCGTTAAAATTTTGAATTATTATGCTCTTCACGGCCTGAAAAACGTTTTAATTATCACATTTCGACTATAGGATAAAAACATGATTTTTCAAGAAATTAGTGTCAAATGCTATTACTCGTTTGAAACGAATTTTCTCTACAGACCAAGCTAGAGGTGATTTCCCATAAAATATTGAATTATTATGCTTTTCACGGCCGAAAAGCGTTTTAATTATCACATTTAGACCATATGTTCAAAACTTGACTTCTCGGTAAATTCGCATTCAGTGCTAATACTTGTTTGAAACTTATTTTCTTTACAGACCAAGCCATAAATGATTTTCATTAAGATGTTGAATTATTATGTTTTTCACGGCCTGAAAAGCGTTTTAATTATCATTTTTCGACTACAGGATCAACACTTGATTTTTCGAAAAATTGACGTCTAATGCTAATACTGGTTTGAAACTCATTTTCTCTACAGACCAAGCCAGAGATTATTTTTCTTAAAATATTGATTTATTATGCTTTTGACGGCCTGAAAAGTGTTTTAATTATCACATTTGGACTATAGGATCAAAACTTGATTTTTTAAGAAACTAGTGTCCAATGCTTTTCCTCGTTTGATATCTATATCAAGCCAGAGATGATTATCCTTAAAATGTTGAAATATTATGCTTTTCACGGCCTGAAAAGCGTTTTAAATATTACATTTAGACCATATGTTCAAGACTTGATTTTTCAAGAAATTAGTGTCCAATGCTAATACTTGTTTGAAACTTATTTTCTTTACAGACCAAGCCAGAGATGATTTTCTTTAAAATATTGAATTATTTTGCTTTTCTCGGCCTGAAAAGCGTTTTAATTATCACATTTCGACTATAGGATCAAAACTTGATTTGTCGAGAAATTCACGTTTAATGCTACTACTCGTTTAAAAATCATTTTCTTTACAGACCAAGCCAGAGATGATTTTCTTTAAAATGTTGAATTATTTTGCTTTTCACGGCCTGAAAAGCATTTTAATTATCACATTTCGACTATAGGATCAAAACTTGATTTTTCAAGAAATTCGTGTCCAATGCTAGTACTCGTTTGAAACTCTTTTCCTCTACAAACCAAGCCTGAGATGATTTTCCTTAAAATGTTGAATTATTATGCTTTTCACAGTTCGAAAAGCGTTTTAATGATCACATATCGACTACAGGTTCAAAACTTGATTTTTCAAGAAATTACTGTCCAATGCTAGTACTCTTTTGAAACTCATTTTTTCTACAGACCAAGCTAGAGATGATTTTCCTTAAAATGTTGAACTATTATGCCTTTCACGGCCTGAAAAGATTTTTAATTATCACATTTAGACCATAGGATCAAAACTTGAGTTTTCGAGAAGTTCGCATTCTATGCGAAACGTATTTTCTTTACAGACCAAGCCAGAGATGATTTTAATTAAGATGTAGAATTATTATGCTTTTCAGAGCCATAAAAGCTATTTAATTATCACATTTGGACTATAGGCTGAACACTTGACTTATAGAGAAATTCGCGTTCAATGCTACTACTCGTTTGAAACTCGTTTTCTCCGCAGACAAGGCTTGAGATGATTTTTCTTAAAATGTTGAATTATTTTGCTTTTCACGGCCTGAAAAGAGTTTTAATTATCACATTTCGACTACAGGATCAACACTTGATTTTTCGAAAAATTAACGTCTAATGCTAATACTGGTTTGAAACTCATTTTCTCTACAGACCAAGCCAGAGATGATTTTCTTTAAAATGTTGAATTATTTTGCTTTTCACGGCCTGAAAAGCGTTTTAATTATCACATTTCGACTATAGGATCAAAACTTGATCTTTCAAGAAATTCGTCTACAATGCTAGTACTCGTTTGAAACTCTTTTCCTCTACAGACCAAGCCAGAGATGATTTTCCTTAAAATGTTGAATTATTTTGCTTTTCACGGCCTGAAAAGCGTTTTAATTATCACATTTCGACTATAGGATCAAAACTTGATCTTTCAAGAAATTCGTCTACAATGCTAGTACTCGTTTGAAACTCTTTTCCTCTACAGACCAAGCCAGAGATGATTTTCCTTAAAATGCTGAATTATTATGCATTTCAGAGCCTGAATGGAGTTCTATTATCACATTTCGACCAAAACTTGATCTTTCAAGAAATTACTGTCCAATGCTCGTATTTTTTGAAACTCATTTTCTCAAAGACCAAGCTAGAGATGAGTTTCCTTAAAATGTTGAATTATTATGCATTTCACGGCCTGAAAAGCGTTTTAATTATCACATTTAGCCATAGGATCAAAACTTGAGTTTTCGAGAAATTCGCCATCAATGCTAATACTCGTTTGAAACTCCTTTTCTCTACAGACCAAGCCAGAGATGATTTTAATTAAGATGTAGAATTATTATGCTTTTCAGAGCCATAAAAGCTATTTAATTATCACATTTGGATTATAGGCTGAACACTTGACTTTTAGAGAAATTCGCGTTCAGTGCTAATACTTGTTTGAAACTTATTTTCTTTACAGACCAAGCAATAGATGATTTTCATTAAGATGTTGAATTATTATGTTTTTCACGGCCTGAAAAGCGTTTTAATTATCATATTTCGACTACAGGATCAACACTTGATTTTTCGAAAAATTAACGTCTAATGCTAATACTGGTTTGAAACTCATTTTCTCTACAGACCAAGCCAGAGATGATTTTTCTTAAAATATTGAATTATTATGCTTTTGACGGCCTGAAAAGTGTTTTAATTATCACATTTGGACTATAGGATCAAAACTTGATTTTTTAAGAAACTAGTGTCCAATGCTTTTCCTCGTTTGATATCTAGATCAAGCCAGAGATGATTATCCTTAAAATGTTGAAATATTGTGCTTTTCACTGCCTGAAGAGCGTTTTAAATATTACATTTAGACCATATGTTCAAGACTTGATTTTTCAAGAAATTAGTGTCCAATGCTATTACTCGTTTGAAACTCTTTTCCTCTACACACCAAGCCAGAGATGATTATCCTTAAAATGTTGAAATATTATGCTTTTCACTGCCTGAAAAGCGTTTTAGTTATCACATTTAGACCATATGTTCAAAACTTGAGTTCTCGATAATTTCGCGTTCAGTGCTAATACTTGTTTGAAACTTATTTTCTTTACAGACCAAGCCAGAGATGATTTTCTTTAAAATATTGAATTATTTTGCTTTTCTCGGCCTGAAAAGCGTTTTAATTATTACATTTCGACTATAGGATCAAAACTTGATTTGTCGAGAAATTCACGTTTAATGCTAGTACTTGTTTGAAACTCATTTTCTCTACAGACCAAGCCAGAGATGATTTTCCTTAAAATGCTGAATTATTATGCATTTCAGAGCCTGAATGGAGTTCTATTATCACATTTCGACCAAAACTTGATCTTTCAAGAAATTACTGTTCAATGCTTCTTAACATTTGAGACTCATTTTCTTTACAGACCAAGCCAGAGATGATTTTCTTTAAAATGTTGAATTATTTTGCTTTTCACGGCCTGAAAAGCGTTTTAATTATCACATTTCGACTATAGGATCAAAACTTGATTTTTCAAGAAATTCGTGCGTAATGCTAGTACTCATTTGAAACTCTTTTCCTATACAAACCAAGCCTGAGATGATTTTCCTTAAAATGTTGAATTATTATGCTTTTCACAGTTCGAAAAGCGTTTTAATGATCACATATCGACTACAGGATCAAAACTTGATTTTTCGATAAATTCACGTTTAATGCTAGTACTTGTTTGAAACTCCTTTTCTCTACAGACCAAGCCAGAGATGATTTTCATTAAGATGTTGAATTATTATGCTTTTCAGATTAAGAAAAGCGTTTTAATTATCACGTTTGGACTATAGGTTGAACATTTGACTTTCAGAGAAATTCGCGTTCAATACTACTACTCGTTTAAAAATCATTTTCTTTACAGACCAAGCCAGAGATGATTTTCCTTAAAATGTTGAATTATTATGCTTTTCACGGCCTGAAAAGCGTTTTAATTATCACATTTCGACTATAGGTTCAAAACTTGATTTTTCAAGAAATTACTGTCCAATGCTAGTACTCTTTTGAAACTCATTTTTTCTACAGACCAAGCTAGGGATGATTTTCCTTAAAATGTTGAACTATTATGCTTTTCACGGCCTGAAAAGATTTTTAATTATCACATTTAGACTATAGGATCAAAACTTGAGTTTTCGAGAAGTTCGCATTCTATGCGAAACGTATTTTCTTTACAGACCAAGCCAGAGATGATTTTAATTAAGATGTAGAATTATTATGCTTTTCAGAGCCATAAAAGCTATTTAATTAGCACATTTGGACTATAGGCGGAACACTTGACTTTTAGAGAAATTCGCGTTCAACTCGTTTGAAACTCGTTTTCTCCGCAGACCAGGCCTGAGATGATTTTTCTTAAAATGTTGAATTATTTTGCTTTTCACGGCCTGAAAAGAGTTTTAATTATCACTTTTCGACTATAGGATCAAAACTTGATTTTTCAAGAAATTAGTGTCCAATGCTATTAGTCGTTTGAAAGTAATTTTCTCTACAGACCATGCTAGAGGTGATTTCCCTTAAAATGTTGAATTATTATGCTTTTCACGGGCTGAAAAGCGTTTTAATTATCACATTTAGACCATATGTTTAAAACTTGATTTCTCGATAAATTCGCGTTCAATGCTGGTACTCGTTTGAAACTCATTTTCTCTACAGACCAATCCAGAGATGATTTTCCTTAAAATATTGAATTATTATATTTTTGACGGCCTGAAAAATGTTTTAATTATCACATTTGGACTATAGGATCAAAACTTGATTTTTTAAGAAACTAGTGTCCAATGTTTTTACTCGTTTGATATCTAGACCAAGCCAGAGATGATTATCCTTAAAATGTTGAAATATTATGCTTTTCACGGTCTGAAAAGCGTTTTAAATATCACATTTAGACCATATGTTCAAAACTTGATTTTTCAAGAAATTAGTGTCCAATGCTAGTTCTCGTTTGAAATTCATTTTCTCTACAGACCAAGCCAGAGATGATTTTCCTTAAAATATTGAATTAATATGCTTTTCACGGCCTGAAAAGTGTTTTAATTATTACATTTCTACTCTAGGGTCAAAACTTGATTTTTCAAGAAACTAGTGTCCAATGCTTGTACTCGTTTGAAACTCATTTAATCTCTAGACCAAGCCACAGATGATTTACATTAAGATGTTGAATTATTATGCTTTTCAGATCCTGAAAAGCGTTTTAATTATCACATTTGGACTATAGGTTGAACACTTGAGTTTTAGAGAAATTCGCGTTCAATGCTTCTTAACATTTGAGACTCATTTTCCTTACAGACCAAACCAGAGATGATTTTCTTTAAAATGTTGAATTATTTTGCTTTTCACGGCCTGAAAAGCGTTTTAATTATCACATTTCGACTATAGGATCAAAACTTGATTTTTCAAGAATTTCGTGTCCAATGCTAGTACTCGTTTGAAACTCTTTTCCTCTACTGACCAAG
Source organism: Lepisma saccharinum (assembly GCF_977018435.1). Taxonomy (NCBI): domain Eukaryota; kingdom Metazoa; phylum Arthropoda; class Insecta; order Zygentoma; family Lepismatidae; genus Lepisma; species Lepisma saccharinum. Next base: position 2,130,526 of record NW_028142901.1, on the reverse strand, counting down.
CCAGAGATGATTTTCCTTAAAATGTTGAATTATCGTGCTTTTCACAGTTCGAAAAGCGTTTTAATGATCACATTTCGACTATAGGATCGAAATTTGATTTTTCGAGAAATTCACGTTTAATCCTAGTACTTGTTTGAAACTCCTTTTCTCTACAGACCAAGCCAGAGATGATTTTCATTAAGATGTTGAATTATTATGCTTTTCAGAGTATGAAAAGCGTTTTAATTATCACGTTTGGACTATAGGTTGAACATTTGACTTTCAGAGAAATTCGCGTTCAATACTACTACTCGTTTAAAAATCATTTTCTTTACAGACCAAGCCAGAGATGATTTTCCTTAAAATGTTGAATTATTATGCTTTTCACGGCCTGAAAAGCGTTTTAACATTTTAACATTTCGACTATAGGTTCAAAACTTGCTTTTTCAAGAAATTACTGTCCAATGCTAGTTTCAAAATCATTTTCTTTACAGACCAAGCCAGAGATGATTTTCCTTAAAATGTTGAATTATTATGCTTTTCACGGCCTGAAAAGCGTTTTAACATTTTAACATTTCGACTATAGGTTCAAAACTTGCTTTTTCAAGAAATTACTGTCCAATGCTAGTACTCTTTTGAAACTCATTTTTTCTACAGACCAAGGTAGAGATGATTTTCCTTAAAATGTTGAACTATTATGCTTTTCACGGCCTGAAAAGATTTTTAATTATCACATTTAGACCGTAGGATTAAAACTTGAGTTTTCGAGAAGTTCGCATTCTCTGCGAAGCTTTTTTTGTTTACAGACCAAGCCAGAGATGATTTTAATTAAGATGTAGAATTATTATGCTTTTCAGAGCCATAAAAGCTATTTAATTAGCACATTTGGACTATAGGCTGAACACTTGACTTTTAGAGAAATTCGCGTTCAACTCGTTTGAAACTCGTTTTCTCCGCAGACCAGGCCTGAGATGATTTTTCTTAAAATGTTGAATTATTTTGCTTTTCATGGCCTGAAAAGAGTTTTAATTATCACATTTCGACTATAGGATCAAAACTTAATTTTTAAGAAATTCGTGTCCAATGCTAGTACTCGTTTGAAACTCTTTTCCTCTACAGACCAAGCCAGAGATAATTTTCCTTAAAATGTTGAATTATTATGCTTTTCACGGCCTGAAAAGCGTTTTAATTATCACATTTCGACTATAAGATCAAAACTTGATTTTTCGAGAGATTCACGTTTAATGATAGTACTTGTTTGAAACTCATTTTCTCTACAGACCCAGCCAGAGATGATTTCCGTTAAAATTTTGAATTATTATGCTCTTCACGGCCTGAAAAACGTTTTAATTATCATATTTCGACTATAGGATCAAAACTTGATTTTTCGAGATATTAACATGCTAGTACTCGTTTGAAACTCATTTTCTCTACAGACCAAGCCAGAGATGATTTTCCTTAGAATGTTGAATTATTATGTTTTTCACGGCCTCAAAAGCGTTTTAATTTCGTTTGAAACGAATTTTCTCTACAGACCAAGCTAGAGGTGATTTCCCATAAAATATTGAATTATTATGCTTTTCACGGCCGAAAAGCGTTTTAATTATCACATTTAGACCATATGTTCAAAACTTGACTTCTCGGTAAATTCGCATTCAGTGCTAATACTTGTTTGAAACTTATTTTCTTTACAGACCAAGCCATAAATGATTTTCATTAAGATGTTGAATTATTATGTTTTTCACGGCCTGAAAAGCGTTTTAATTATCATTTTTCGACTACAGGATCAACACTTGATTTTTCGAAAAATTGACGTCTAATGCTAATACTGGTTTGAAACTCATTTTCTCTACAGACCAAGCCAGAGATTATTTTTCTTAAAATATTGATTTATTATGCTTTTGACAGCCTGAAAAGTGTTTTAATTATCACATTTGGACTATAGGATCAAAACTTGATTTTTTAAGAAACTAGTGTCCAATGCTTTTCCTCGTTTGATATCTATATCAAGCCAGAGATGATTATCCTTAAAATGTTGAAATATTATGCTTTTCACGGCCTGAAAAGCGTTTTAAATATTACATTTAGACCATATGTTCAAGAGTTGATTTTTCAAGAAATTAGTGTCCAATGCTAATACTTGTTTGAAACTTATTTTCTTTACAGACCAAGCCAGAGATGATTTTCTTTAAAATATTGAATTATTTTGCTTTTCTCGGCCTGAAAAGCGTTTTAATTATCACATTTCGACTATAGGATCAAAACTTGATTTGTCGAGAAATTCACGTTTAATGCTACTACTCGTTTAAAAATCATTTTCTTTACAGACCAAGCCAGAGATGATTTTCTTTAAAATGTTGAATTATTTTGCTTTTCACGGCCTGAAAAGCGTTTTAATTATCACATTTCGACTATAGGATCAAAACTTGATTTTTCAAGAAATTCGTGTCCAATGCTAGTACTCGTTTGAAACTCTTTTCCTCTACAAACCAAGCCTGAGATGATTTTCCTTAAAATGTTGAATTATTATGCTTTTCACAGTTCGAAAAGCGTTTTAATGATCACATATCGACTACAGGTTCAAAACTTGATTTTTCAAGAAATTACTGTCCAATGCTAGTACTCTTTTGAAACTCATTTTTTCTACAGACCAAGCTAGAGATGATTTTCCTTAAAATGTTGAACTATTATGCCTTTCACGGCCTGAAAAGATTTTTAATTATCACATTTAGACCATAGGATCAAAACTTGAGTTTTCGAGAAGTTCGCATTCTATGCGAAACGTATTTTCTTTACAGACCAAGCCAGAGATGATTTTAATTAAGATGTAGAATTATTATGCTTTTCAGAGCCATAAAAGCTATTTAATTATCACATTTGGACTATAGGCTGAACACTTGACTTATAGAGAAATTCGCGTTCAATGCTACTACTCGTTTGAAACTCGTTTTCTCCGCAGACAAGGCTTGAGATGATTTTTCTTAAAATGTTGAATTATTTTGCTTTTCACGGCCTGAAAAGAGTTTTAATTATCACATTTCGACTACAGGATCAACACTTGATTTTTCGAAAAATTAACGTCTAATGCTAATACTGGTTTGAAACTCATTTTCTCTACAGACCAAGCCAGAGATGATTTTCTTTAAAATGTTGAATTATTTTGCTTTTCACGGCCTGAAAAGCGTTTTAATTATCACATTTCGACTATAGGATCAAAACTTGATCTTTCAAGAAATTCGTCTACAATGCTAGTACTCGTTTGAAACTCTTTTCCTCTACAGACCAAGCCAGAGATGATTTTCCTTAAAATGTTGAATTATTTTGCTTTTCACGGCCTGAAAAGCGTTTTAATTATCACATTTCGACTATAGGATCAAAACTTGATCTTTCAAGAAATTCGTCTACAATGCTAGTACTCGTTTGAAACTCTTTTCCTCTACAGACCAAGCCAGAGATGATTTTCCTTAAAATGCTGAATTATTATGCATTTCAGAGCCTGAATGGAGTTCTATTATCACATTTCGACCAAAACTTGATCTTTCAAGAAATTACTGTCCAATGCTCGTATTTTTTGAAACTCATTTTCTCAAAGACCAAGCTAGAGATGAGTTTCCTTAAAATGTTGAATTATTATGCATTTCACGGCCTGAAAAGCGTTTTAATTATCACATTTAGCCATAGGATCAAAACTTGAGTTTTCGAGAAATTCGCCATCAATGCTAATACTCGTTTGAAACTCCTTTTCTCTACAGACCAAGCCAGAGATGATTTTAATTAAGATGTAGAATTATTATGCTTTTCAGAGCCATAAAAGCTATTTAATTATCACATTTGGATTATAGGCTGAACACTTGACTTTTAGAGAAATTCGCGTTCAGTGCTAATACTTGTTTGAAACTTATTTTCTTTACAGACCAAGCAATAGATGATTTTCATTAAGATGTTGAATTATTATGTTTTTCACGGCCTGAAAAGCGTTTTAATTATCATATTTCGACTACAGGATCAACACTTGATTTTTCGAAAAATTAACGTCTAATGCTAATACTGGTTTGAAACTCATTTTCTCTACAGACCAAGCCAGAGATGATTTTTCTTAAAATATTGAATTATTATGCTTTTGACGGCCTGAAAAGTGTTTTAATTATCACATTTGGACTATAGGATCAAAACTTGATTTTTTAAGAAACTAGTGTCCAATGCTTTTCCTCGTTTGATATCTAGATCAAGCCAGAGATGATTATCCTTAAAATGTTGAAATATTGTGCTTTTCACTGCCTGAAGAGCGTTTTAAATATTACATTTAGACCATATGTTCAAGACTTGATTTTTCAAGAAATTAGTGTCCAATGCTATTACTCGTTTGAAACTCTTTTCCTCTACACACCAAGCCAGAGATGATTATCCTTAAAATGTTGAAATATTATGCTTTTCACTGCCTGAAAAGCGTTTTAGTTATCACATTTAGACCATATGTTCAAAACTTGAGTTCTCGATAATTTCGCGTTCAGTGCTAATACTTGTTTGAAACTTATTTTCTTTACAGACCAAGCCAGAGATGATTTTCTTTAAAATATTGAATTATTTTGCTTTTCTCGGCCTGAAAAGCGTTTTAATTATTACGTTTCGACTATAGGATCAAAACTTGATTTGTCGAGAAATTCACGTTTAATGCTAGTACTTGTTTGAAACTCATTTTCTCTACAGACCAAGCCAGAGATGATTTTCCTTAAAATGCTGAATTATTATGCATTTCAGAGCCTGAATGGAGTTCTATTATCACATTTCGACCAAAACTTGATCTTTCAAGAAATTACTGTTCAATGCTTCTTAACATTTGAGACTCATTTTCTTTACAGACCAAGCAAGAGATGATTTTCTTTAAAATGTTGAATTATTTTGCTTTTCACGGCCTGAAAAGCGTTTTAATTATCACATTTCGACTATAGGATCAAAACTTGATTTTTCAAGAAATTCGTGCGTAATGCTAGTACTCATTTGAAACTCTTTTCCTCTACAAACCAAGCCTGAGATGATTTTCCTTAAAATGTTGAATTATTATGCTTTTCACAGTTCGAAAAGCGTTTTAATGATCACATATCGACTACAGGATCAAAACTTGATTTTTCGAGAAATTCACGTTTAATGCTAGTACTTGTTTGAAACTCCTTTTCTCTACAGACCAAGCCAGAGATGATTTTCCTTAAAATGTTGAATTATTATGCTTTTCACAGTTTGAAAAGCGTTTTAATCATCACATTTCGACTATTGGATCAAAAAATTGATATTTCGAGAAATTCACGTTTAATGCTAGTACTTGTTTGAAACTCATTTTCTCTACAGACCAAGCCAGAGATGATTTTCCTTAAAATGCTGAATTATTATGCATTTCAGAGCCTGAATGGAGTTCTATTATCACATTTCGACCAAAACTTGATCTTTCAAGAAATTACTGTCCAATGCTCGTATTTTTTTAAACTCATTTTCTCTACAGACCAAGCTAGAGATGATTTTCCTTAAAATGTTGAATTATTATGCATTTCACGGCCTGAAAAACGTTTTAATTATCACATTTAGCCATAGGATCAAAACTTGAGTTTTCGAGAAATTCGCCATCAATGCTAATACTCGTTTGAAACTCCTTTTCTCTACAGACCAAGCCAGATATGATTTTAATTAAGATGTAGAATTATTATGCTTTTCAGAGCCATAAAAGCTATTTAATTATCACATTTGGATTATAGGCTGAACACTTGACTTTTAGAGAAATTCGCGTTCAGTGCTAATACTTGTTTGAAACTCATTTTCTTTACAGACCAAGCAATAGATGATTTTCATTAAGATGTTGAATTATTATGTTTTTCACGGCCTGAAAAGCGTTTTAATTATCATATTTCGACTACAGGATCAACACTTGATTTTTCGAAAAATTAACGTCTAATGCTAATACTGGTTTGAAACTCATTTTCTCTACAGACCAAGCCAGAGATGATTTTTCTTAAAATATTGAATTATTATGCTTTTGACGGCCTGAAAAGTGTTTTAATTATCACATTTGGACTATAGGATCAAAACTTGATTTTTTAAGAAACTAGTGTCCAATGCTTTTCCTCGTTTGATATCTAGATCAAGCCAGAGATGATTATCCTTAAAATGTTGAAATATTATGCTTTTCACTGCCTGAAAAGCGTTTTAAATATTACATTTAGACCATATGTTCAAGACTTGATTTTTCAAGAAATTAGTGTCCAATGCTATTACTCGTTTGAAACTCTTTTCCTCTACACACCAAGCCAGAGATGATTATCCTTAAAATGTTGAAATATTATGCTTTTCACTGCCTGAAAAGCGTTTTAGTTATCACATTTAGACCATATGTTCAAAACTTGAGTTCTCGATAATTTCGCGTTCAGTGCTAATACTTGTTTGAAACTTATTTTCTTTACAGACCAAGCCAGAGATGATTTTCTTTAAAATATTGAATTATTTTGCTTTTCTCGGCCTGAAAAGCGTTTTAATTATTACATTTCGACTATAGGATCAAAACTTGATTTGTCGAGAAATTCACGTTTAATGCTAGAACTTGTTTGAAACTCATTTTCTCTACAGACCAAGCCAGAGATGATTTTCCTTAAAATGCTGAATTATTATGCATTTCAGAGCCTGAATGGAGTTCTATTATCAAATTTCGACCAAAACTTGATCTTTCAAGAAATTACTGTTCAATGCTTCTTAACATTTGAGACTCATTTTCTTTACAGACCAAGCCAGAGATGATTTTCTTTAAAATGTTGAATTATTTTGCTTTTCACGGCCTGAAAAGCGTTTTAATTATCACATTTCGACTATAGGATCAAAACTTGATTTTTCAAGAAATTTGTGCGTAATGCTAGTACTCGTTTGAAACTCTTTTCCTCTACAAACCAAGCCTGAGATGATTTTCCTTAAAATGTTGAATTATTATGCTTTTCACAGTTCGAAAAGCGTTTTAATGATCACATATCGACTACAGGATCAAAACTTGATTTTTCGAGAAATTCACGTTTAATGCTAGTACTTGTTTGAAACTCCTTTTCTCTACAGACCAAGCCAGAGATGATTTTCATTAAGATGTTGAATTATTATGCTTTTCAGATTAAGAAAAGCGTTTTAATTATCACGTTTGGACTATAGGTTGAACATTTGACTTTCAGAGAAATTCGCGTTCAATACTACTACTCGTTTAAAAATCATTTTCTTTACAGACCAAGCCAGAGATGATTTTCCTTAAAAGGTTGAATTATTATGCTTTTCACGGCCTGAAAAGCGTTTTAATTATCACATTTCGACTATAGGTTCAAAACTTGATTTTTCAAGAAATTACTGTCCAATGCTAGTACTCTTTTGAAACTCATTTTTTCTACAGACCAAGCTAGGGATGATTTTCCTTAAAATGTTGAACTATTATGCTTTTCACGGCCTGAAAAGATTTTTAATTATCACATTTAGACTATAGGATCAAAACTTGAGTTTTCGAGAAGTTCGCATTCTATGCGAAACGTATTTTCTTTACAGACCAAGCCAGAGATGATTTTAATTAAGATGTAGAATTATTATGCTTTTCAGAGCCATAAAAGCTATTTAATTAGCACATTTGGACTATAGGCGGAACACTTGACTTTTAGAGAATTTCGCGTTCAACTCGTTTGAAACTCGTTTTCTCCGCAGACCAGGCCTGAGATGATTTTTCTTAAAATGTTGAATTATTTTGCTTTTCACGGCCTGAAAAGAGTTTTAATTATCACTTTTCGACTATAGGATCAAAACTTGATTTTTCAAGAAATTAGTGTCCAATGCTATTAGTCGTTTGAAACGAATTTTCTCTACAGACCATGCTAGAGGTGATTTCCCTTAAAATGTTGAATTATTATGCTTTTCACGGGCTGAAAAGCGTTTTAAATATCACATTTAGACCATATGTTCAAAACTTGATTTTTCAAGAAATTAGTGTCCAATGCTAGTTCTCGTTTGAAATTCATTTTCTCTACAGACCAAGCCAGAGATGATTTTCCTTAAAATATTGAATTAATATGCTTTTCACGGCCTGAAAAGTGTTTTAATTATTACATTTCTACTCTAGGATCAAAACTTGATTTTTCAAGAAACTAGTGTCCAATGCTTGTACTCGTTTGAAACTCATTTAATCTCTAGACCAAGCCACAGATGATTTACATTAAGATGTTGAATTATTATGCTTTTCAGATCCTGAAAAGCGTTTTAATTATCACATTTGGACTATAGGTTGAACACTTGAGTTTTAGAGAAATTCGCGTTCAATGCTTCTTAACATTTGAGACTCATTTTCCTTACAGACCAAACCAGAGATGATTTTCTTTAAAATGTTGAATTATTTTGCTTTTCACGGCCTGAAAAGCGTTTTAATTATCACATTTCGACTATAGGATCAAAACTTGATTTTTCAAGAATTTCGTGTCCAATGCTAGTACTCGTTTGAAACTCTTTTCCTCTACTGACCAAGCCAGAGATGATTTTCCTTAAAATGTTGAATTATCATGCTTTTCACAGTTCGAAAAGCGTTTTAATGATCACATTTCGACTATAGGATCGAAATTTGATTTTTCGAGAAATTCACGTTTAATCCTAGTACTTGTTTGAAACTCCTTTTCTCTACAGACCAAGCCAGAGATGATTTTCATGAAGATGTTGAATTATTATGCTTTTCAGAGTATGAAAAGCGTTTTAATTATCACGTTTGGACTATAGGTTGAACATTTGACTTTCAGAGAAATTCGCGTTCAATACTACTACTCGTTTAAAAATCATTTTCTTTACAGACCAAGCCAGAGATGATTTTCCTTAAAATGTTGAATTATTATGCTTTTCACGGCCTGAAAAGCGTTTTAACATTTTAACATTTCGACTATAGGTTCAAAACTTGCTTTTTCAAGAAATTACTGTCCAATGCTAGTTTCAAAATCATTTTCTTTACAGACCAAGCCAGAGATGATTTTCCTTAAAATGTTGAATTATTATGCTTTTCACGGCCTGAAAAGCGTTTTAACATTTTAACATTTCGACTATAGGTTCAAAACTTGCTTTTTCAAGAAATTACTGTCCAATGCTAGTACTCTTTTGAAACTCATTTTTTCTACAGACCAAGCTAGAGATGATTTTCCTTAAAATGTTGAACTATTATGCTTTTCACGGCCTGAAAAGATTTTTAATTATCACATTTAGACCGTAGGATTAAAACTTGAGTTTTCGAGAAGTTCGCATTCTCTGCGAAGCTTTTTTTGTTTACAGACCAAGCCAGAGATGATTTTAATTAAGATGTAGAATTATTATGCTTTTCAGAGCCATAAAAGCTATTTAATTAGCACATTTGGACTATAGGCTGAACACTTGACTTTTAGAGAAATTCGCGTTCAACTCGTTTGAAACTCGTTTTCTCCGCAGACCAGGCCTGAGATGATTTTTCTTAAAATGTTGAATTATTTTGCTTTTCATGGCCTGAAAAGAGTTTTAATTATCACATTTCGACTATAGGATCAAAACTTAATTTTTAAGAAATTCGTGTCCAATGCTAGTACTCGTTTGAAACTCTTTTCCTCTACAGACCAAGCCAGAGATAATTTTCCTTAAAATGTTGAATTATTATGCTTTTCACGGCCTGAAAAGCGTTTTAATTATCACATTTCGACTATAAGATCAAAACTTGATTTTTCGAGAGATTCACGTTTAATGATAGTACTTGTTTGAAACTCATTTTCTCTACAGACCCAGCCAGAGATGATTTCCGTTAAAATTTTGAATTATTATGCTCTTCACGGCCTGAAAAACGTTTTAATTATCATATTTCGACTATAGGATCAAAACTTGATTTTTCGAGATATTAACATGCTAGTACTCGTTTGAAACTCATTTTCTCTACAGACCAAGCCAGAGATGATTTTCCTTAGAATGTTGAATTATTATGTTTTTCACGGCCTCAAAAGCGTTTTAATTTCGTTTCAAACGAGTAATAGCATTTGACACTAATTTCTTGAAAAATCAAGTTTTTATCCTATAGTCGAAATGTGATAACATTTCGACTATAGGATAAAAACATGATTTTTCAAGAAATTAGTGTCAAATGCTATTACTCGTTTGAAACGAATTTTCTCTACAGACCAAGCTAGAGGTGATTTCCCATAAAATATTGAATTATTATGCTTTTCACGGCCGAAAAGCGTTTTAATTATCACATTTAGACCATATGTTCAAAACTTGACTTCTCGGTAAATTCGCATTCAGTGCTAATACTTGTTTGAAACTTATTTTCTTTACAGACCAAGCCATAAATGATTTTCATTAAGATGTTGAATTATTATGTTTTTCACGGCCTGAAAAGCGTTTTAATTATCATTTTTCGACTACAGGATCAACACTTGATTTTTCGAAAAATTGACGTCTAATGCTAATACTGGTTTGAAACTCATTTTCTCTACAGACCAAGCCAGAGATTATTTTTCTTAAAATATTGATTTATTATGCTTTTGACGGCCTGAAAAGTGTTTTAATTATCACATTTGGACTATAGGATCAAAACTTGATTTTTTAAGAAACTAGTGTCCAATGCTTTTCCTCGTTTGATATCTATATCAAGCCAGAGATGATTATCCTTAAAATGTTGAAATATTATGCTTTTCACGGCCTGAAAAGCGTTTTAAATATTACATTTAGACCATATGTTCAAGACTTGATTTTTCAAGAAATTAGTGTCCAATGCTAATACTTGTTTGAAACTTATTTTCTTTACAGACCAAGCCAGAGATGATTTTCTTTAAAATATTGAATTATTTTGCTTTTCTCGGCCTGAAAAGCGTTTTAATTATCACATTTCGACTATAGGATCAAAACTTGATTTGTCGAGAAATTCACGTTTAATGCTACTACTCGTTTAAAAATCATTTTCTTTACAGACCAAGCCAGAGATGATTTTCTTTAAAATGTTGAATTATTTTGCTTTTCACGGCCTGAAAAGCGTTTTAATTATCACATTTCGACTATAGGATCAAAACTTGATTTTTCAAGAAATTCGTGTCCAATGCTAGTACTCGTTTGAAACTCTTTTCCTCTACAAACCAAGCCTGAGATGATTTTCCTTAAAATGTTGAATTATTATGCTTTTCACAGTTCGAAAAGCGTTTTAATGATCACATATCGACTACAGGTTCAAAACTTGATTTTTCAAGAAATTACTGTAAAATGCTAGTACTCTTTTGAAACTCATTTTTTCTACAGACCAAGCTAGAGATGATTTTCCTTAAAATGTTGAACTATTATGCCTTTCACGGCCTGAAAAGATTTTTAATTATCACATTTAGACCATAGGATCAAAACTTGAGTTTTCGAGAAGTTCGCATTCTATGCGAAACGTATTTTCTTTACAGACCAAGCCAGAGATGATTTTAATTAAGATGTAGAATTATTATGCTTTTCAGAGCCATAAAAGCTATTTAATTATCACATTTGGACTATAGGCTGAACACTTGACTTATAGAGAAATTCGCGTTCAATGCTACTACTCGTTTGAAACTCGTTTTCTCCGCAGACAAGGCTTGAGATGATTTTTCTTAAAATGTTGAATTATTTTGCTTTTCACGGCCTGAAAAGAGTTTTAATTATCACATTTCGACTACAGGATCAACACTTGATTTTTCGAAAAATTAACGTCTAATGCTAATACTGGTTTGAAACTCATTTTCTCTACAGACCAAGCCAGAGATGATTTTCTTTAAAATGTTGAATTATTTTGCTTTTCACGGCCTGAAAAGCGTTTTAATTATCACATTTCGACTATAGGATCAAAACTTGATCTTTCAAGAAATTCGTCTACAATGCTAGTACTCGTTTGAAACTCTTTTCCTCTACAGACCAAGCCAGAGATGATTTTCCTTAAAATGTTGAATTATTTTGCTTTTCACGGCCTGAAAAGCGTTTTAATTATCACATTTCGACTATAGGATCAAAACTTGATCTTTCAAGAAATTCGTCTACAATGCTAGTACTCGTTTGAAACTCTTTTCCTCTACAGACCAAGCCTGAGATGATTTTCCTTAAAATGCTGAATTATTATGCATTTCAGAGCCTGAATTCACATTTCGACCAAAACTTGATCTTTCAAGAAATTACTGTCCAATGCTCGTATTTTTTGAAACTCATTTTCTCAAAGACCAAGCTAGAGATGAGTTTCCTTAAAATGTTGAATTATTATGCATTTCACGGCCTGAAAAGCGTTTTAATTATCACATTTAGCCATAGGATCAAAACTTGAGTTTTCGAGAAATTCGCCATCAATGCTAATACTCGTTTGAAACTCCTTTTCTCTACAGACCAAGCCAGAGATGATTTTAATTAAGATGTAGAATTATTATGCTTTTCAGAGCCATAAAAGCTATTTAATTATCACATTTGGATTATAGGCTGAACACTTGACTTTTAGAGAAATTCGCGTTCAGTGCTAATACTTGTTTGAAACTTATTTTCTTTACAGACCAAGCAATAGATGATTTTCATTAAGATGTTGAATTATTATGTTTTTCACGGCCTGAAAAGCGTTTTAATTATCATATTTCGACTACAGGATCAACACTTGATTTTTCGAAAAATTAACGTCTAATGCTAATACTGGTTTGAAACTCATTTTCTCTACAGACCAAGCCAGAGATGATTTTTCTTAAAATATTGAATTATTATGCTTTTGACGGCCTGAAAAGTGTTTTAATTATCACATTTGGACTATAGGATCAAAACTTGATTTTTTAAGAAACTAGTGTCCAATGCTTTTCCTCGTTTGATATCTAGATCAAGCCAGAGATGATTATCCTTAAAATGTTGAAATATTGTGCTTTTCACTGCCTGAAGAGCGTTTTAAATATTACATTTAGACCATATGTTCAAGACTTGATTTTTCAAGAAATTAGTGTCCAATGCTATTACTCGTTTGAAACTCTTTTCCTCTACACACCAAGCCAGAGATGATTATCCTTAAAATGTTGAAATATTATGCTTTTCCCTGCCTGAAAAGCGTTTTAGTTATCACATTTAGACCATATGTTCAAAACTTGAGTTCTCGATAATTTCGCGTTCAGTGCTAATACTTGTTTGAAACTTATTTTCTTTACAGACCAAGCCAGAGATGATTTTCTTTAAAATATTGAATTATTTTGCTTTTCTCGGCCTGAAAAGCGTTTTAATTATTACATTTCGACTATAGGATCAAAACTTGATTTGTCGAGAAATTCACGTTTAATGCTAGTACTTGTTTGAAACTCATTTTCTCTACAGACCAAGCCAGAGATGATTTTCCTTAAAATGCTGAATTATTATGCATTTCAGAGCCTGAATGGAGTTCTATTATCACATTTCGACCAAAACTTGATCTTTCAAGAAATTACTGTTCAATGCTTCTTAACATTTGAGACTCATTTTCTTTACAGACCAAGCCAGAGATGATTTTCTTTAAAATGTTGAATTATTTTGCTTTTCACGGCCTGAAAAGCGTTTTAATTATCACATTTCGACTATAGGATCAAAACTTGATTTTTCAAGAAATTCGTGCGTAATGCTAGTACTCATTTGAAACTCTTTTCCTCTACAAACCAAGCCTGAGATGATTTTCCTTAAAATGTTGAATTATTATGCTTTTCACAGTTCGAAAAGCGTTTTAATGATCACATATCGACTACAGGATCAAAACTTGATTTTTCGAGAAATTCACGTTTAATGCTAGTACTTGTTTGAAACTCCTTTTCTCTACAGACCAAGCCAGAGATGATTTTCATTAAGATGTTGAATTATTATGCTTTTCAGATTATGAAAAGCGTTTTAATTATCACGTTTGGACTATAGGTTGAACATTTGACTTTCAGAGAAATTCGCGTTCAATACTACTACTCGTTTAAAAATCATTTTCTTTACAGACCAAGCCAGAGATGATTTTCCTTAAAATGTTGAATTATTATGCTTTTCACGGCCTGAAAAGCGTTTTAATTATCACATTTCGACTATAGATTCAAAACTTGATTTTTCAAGAAATTACTGTCCAATGCTAGTACTCTTTTGAAACTCATTTTTTCTACAGACCAAGCTAGAGATGATTTTCCTTAAAATGTTGAACTATTATGCTTTTCACGGCCTGAAAAGATTTTTAATTATCACATTTAGACTATAGGATCAAAACTTGAGTTTTCGAGAAGTTCGCATTCTATGCGAAACGTATTTCCTTTACAGACCAAGCCAGAGATGATTATAATTAAGATGTAGAATTATTATGCTTTTCAGAGCCATAAAAGCTATTTAATTAGCACATTTGGACTATAGGCGGAACACTTGACTTTTAGAGAAATTCGCGTTCAACTCGTTTGAAACTCGTTTTCTCCGCAGACCAGGCCTGAGATGATTTTTCTTAAAATGTTGAATTATTTTGCTTTTCACGGCCTGAAAAGAGTTTTAATTATCACTTTTCGACTATAGGATCAAAACTTGATTTTTCAAGAAATTAGTGTCCAATGCTATTAGTCGTTTGAAACGAATTTTCTCTACAGACCATGCTAGAGGTGATTTCCCTTAAAATGTTGAATTATTATGCTTTTCACGGGCTGAAAAGCGTTTTAATTATCACATTTAGACCATATGTTTAAAACTTGAGTTCTCGATAAATTCGCGTTCAGTGCTAATACTTGTTTGAAACTTATTTTCTTTACAGACCAAGCCAGAGATGATTTTCTTTAAAATGTTGAATTATTTTGCTTTTCACTGCCTGAAAAGCGTTTTAATTATAACATTCAGACTATAAGATCAGAACTTGGATTTTCGAGAAATTTGCGTTCAATGCTGGTACTCGTTTGAAACTCATTTTCTCTACAGACCAAGCCAGAGATGATTTTCCTTAAAATATTGAATTATTATATTTTTGACGGCCTGAAAAATGTTTTAATTATCACATTTCGACTATAGGATCAAAACTTAATTTTTAAGAAATTCGTGTCCAATGCTAGTACTCGTTTGAAACTCTTTTCCTCTACAGACCAAGCCAGAGATAATTTTCCTTAAAATGTTGAATTATTATGCTTTTCACGGCCTGAAAAGCGTTTTAATTATCACATTTCGACTATAAGATCAAAACTTGATTTTTCGAGAGATTCACGTTTAATGATAGTACTTGTTTGAAACTCATTTTCTCTACAGACCCAGCCAGAGATGATTTCCGTTAAAATTTTGAATTATTATGCTCTTCACGGCCTGAAAAACGTTTTAATTATCATATTTCGACTATAGGATCAAAACTTGATTTTTCGAGATATTAACATGCTAGTACTCGTTTGAAACTCATTTTCTCTACAGACCAAGCCAGAGATGATTTTCCTTAGAATGTTGAATTATTATGTTTTTCACGGCCTCAAAAGCGTTTTAATTTCGTTTCAAACGAGTAATAGCATTTGACACTAATTTCTTGAAAAATCAAGTTTTTATCCTATAGTCGAAATGTGATAACATTTCGACTATAGGATAAAAACATGATTTTTCAAGAAATTAGTGTCAAATGCTATTACTCGTTTGAAACGAATTTTCTCTACAGACCAAGCTAGAGGTGATTTCCCATAAAATATTGAATTATTATGCTTTTCACGGCCGAAAAGCGTTTTAATTATCACATTTAGACCATATGTTCAAAACTTGACTTCTCGGTAAATTCGCATTCAGTGCTAATACTTGTTTGAAACTTATTTTCTTTACAGACCAAGCCATAAATGATTTTCATTAAGATGTTGAATTATTATGTTTTTCACGGCCTGAAAAGCGTTTTAATTATCATTTTTCGACTACAGGATCAACACTTGATTTTTCGAAAAATTGACGTCTAATGCTAATACTGGTTTGAAACTCATTTTCTCTACAGACCAAGCCAGAGATTATTTTTCTTAAAATATTGATTTATTATGCTTTTGACGGCCTGAAAAGTGTTTTAATTATCACATTTGGAGTATAGGATCAAAACTTGATTTTTTAAGAAACTAGTGTCCAATGCTTTTCCTCGTTTGATATCTATATCAAGCCAGAGATGATTATCCTTAAAATGTTGAAATATTATGCTTTTCACGGCCTGAAAAGCGTTTTAAATATTACATTTAGACCATATGTTCAAGACTTGATTTTTCAAGAAATTAGTGTCCAATGCTAATACTTGTTTGAAACTTATTTTCTTTACAGACCAAGCCAGAGATGATTTTCTTTAAAATATTGAATTATTTTGCTTTTCTCGGCCTGAAAAGCGTTTTAATTATCACATTTCGACTATAGGATCAAAACTTGATTTGTCGAGAAATTCACGTTTAATGCTACTACTCGTTTAAAAATCATTTTCTTTACAGACCAAGCCAGAGATGATTTTCTTTAAAATGTTGAATTATTTTGCTTTTCACGGCCTGAAAAGCGTTTTAATTATCACATTTCGACTATAGGATCAAAACTTGATTTTTCAAGAAATTCGTGTCCAATGCTAGTACTCGTTTGAAACTCTTTTCCTCTACAAACCAAGCCTGAGATGATTTTCCTTAAAATGTTGAATTATTATGCTTTTCACAGTTCGAAAAGCGTTTTAATGATCACATATCGACTACAGGTTCAAAACTTGATTTTTCAAGAAATTACTGTCCAATGCTAGTACTCTTTTGAAACTCATTTTTTCTACAGACCAAGCTAGAGATGATTTTCCTTAAAATGTTGAACTATTATGCCTTTCACGGCCTGAAAAGATTTTTAATTATCACATTTAGACCATAGGATCAAAACTTGAGTTTTCGAGAAGTTCGCATTCTATGCGAAACGTATTTTCTTTACAGACCAAGCCAGAGATGATTTTAATTAACATGTAGAATTATTATGCTTTTCAGAGCCATAAAAGCTATTTAATTATCACATTTGGACTATAGGCTGAACACTTGACTTTTAGAGAAATTCGCGTTCAATGCTACTACTCGTTTGAAACTCGTTTTCTCCGCAAACAAGGCTTGAGATGATTTTTCTTAAAATGTTGAATTATTTTGCTTTTCACGGCCTGAAAAGAGTTTTAATTATCACATTTCGACTACAGGATCAACACTTGATTTTTCGAAAAATTAACGTCTAATGCTAATACTGGTTTGAAACTCATTTTCTCTACAGACCAAGCCAGAGATGATTTTCTTTAAAATGTTGAATTATTTTGCTTTTCACGGCCTGAAAAGCGTTTTAATTATCACATTTCGACTATAGGATCAAAACTTGATCTTTCAAGAAATTCGTCTACAATGCTAGTACTCGTTTGAAACTCTTTTCCTCTACAGACCAAGCCAGAGATGATTTTCCTTAAAATGTTGAATTATTTTGCTTTTCACGGCCTGAAAAGCGTTTTAATTATCACATTTGGACTATAGGATCAAAACTTGATCTTTCAAGAAATTCGTCTACAATGCTAGTACTCGTTTGAAACTCTTTTCCTCTACAGACCAAGCCAGAGATGATTTTCCTTAAAATGCTGAATTATTATGCATTTCAGAGCCTGAATGGAGTTCTATTGTCACATTTCGACCAAAACTTGATCTTTCAAGAAATTACTGTCCAATGCTCGTATTTTTTGAAACTCATTTTCTCTACAGACCAAGCTAGAGATGAGTTTCCTTAAAATGTTGAATTATTATGCATTTCACGGCCTGAAAAGCGTTTTAATTATCACATTTAGCCATAGGATCAAAACTTGAGTTTTCGAGAAATTCGCCATCAATGCTAATACTCGTTTGAAACTCCTTTTCTCTACAGACCAAGCCAGAGATGATTTTAATTAAGATGTAGAATTATTATGCTTTTCAGAGCCATAAAAGCTATTTAATTATCACATTTGGATTATAGGCTGAACACTTGACTTTTAGAGAAATTCGCGTTCAGTGCTAATACTTGTTTGAAACTTATTTTCTTTACAGACCAAGCAATAGATGATTTTCATTAAGATGTTGAATTATTATGTTTTTCACGGCCTGAAAAGCGTTTTAATTATCATATTTCGACTACAGGATCAACACTTGATTTTTCGAAAAATTAACGTCTAATGCTAATACTGGTTTGAAACTCATTTTCTCTACAGACCAAGCCAGAGATGATTTTTCTTAAAATATTGAATTATTATGCTTTTGACGGCCTGAAAAGTGTTTTAATTATCACATTTGGACTATAGGATCAAAACTTGATTTTTTAAGAAACTAGTGTCCAATGCTTTTCCTCGTTTGATATCTAGATCAAGCCAGAGATGATTATCCTTAAAATGTTGAAATATTGTGCTTTTCACTGCCTGAAGAGCGTTTTAAATATTACATTTAGACCATATGTTCAAGACTTGATTTTTCAAGAAATTAGTGTCCAATGCTATTACTCGTTTGAAACTCTTTTCCTCTACACACCAAGCCAGAGATGATTATCCTTAAAATGTTGAAATATTATGCTTTTCACTGCCTGAAAAGCGTTTTAGTTATCACATTTAGACCATATGTTCAAAACTTGAGTTCTCGATAATTTCGCGTTCAGTGCTAATACTTGTTTGAAACTTATTTTCTTTACAGACCAAGCCAGAGATGATTTTCTTTAAAATATTGAATTATTTTGCTTTTCTCGGCCTGAAAAGCGTTTTAATTATTACATTTCGACTATAGGATCAAAACTTGATTTGTCGAGAAATTCACGTTTAATGCTAGTACTTGTTTGAAACTCATTTTCTCTACAGACCAAGCCAGAGATGATTTTCCTTAAAATGCTGAATTATTATGCATTTCAGAGCCTGAATGGAGTTCTATTATCACATTTCGACCAAAACTTGATCTTTCAAGAAATTACTGTTCAATGCTTCTTAACATTTGAGACTCATTTTCTTTACAGACCAAGCCAGAGATGATTTTCTTTAAAATGTTGAATTATTTTGCTTTTCACGGCCTGAAAAGCGTTTTAATTATCACATTTCGACTATAGGATCAAAACTTGATTTTTCAAGAAATTCGTGCGTAATGCTAGTACTCGTTTGAAACTCTTTTCCTCTACAAACCAAGCCTGAGATGATTTTCCTTAAAATGTTGAATTATTATGCTTTTCACAGTTCGAAAAGCGTTTTAATGATCACATATCGACTACAGGATCAAAATTTGATTTTTCGAGAAATTCACGTTTAATGCTAGTACTTGTTTGAAACTCCTTTTCTCTACAGACCAAGCCAGAGATGATTTTCATTAAGATGTTGAATTATTATGCTTTTCAGATTATGAAAAGCGTTTTAATTGTCACGTTTGGACTATAGGTTGAACATTTGACTTTCAGAGAAATTCGCGTTCAATACTACTACTCGTTTAAAAATCATTTTCTTTACAGGAAATTACTGTCCAATACTCTTTTGAAACTCATTTTTTCTACAGACCAAGCTAGAGATGATTTTCCTTAAAATGTTGAACTATTATGCTTTTCACGGCCTGAAAAGATTTTTAATTATCACATTTAGACTATAGGATCAAAACTTGAGTTTTCGAGAAGTTCGCATTCTATGCGAAACGTATTTCCTTTACAGACCAAGCCAGAGATGATTTTAATTAAGATGTAGAATTATTATGCTTTTCAGAGCCATAAAAGCTATTTAATTAGCACATTTGGACTATAGGCGGAACACTTGACTTTTAGAGAAATTCGCGTTCAACTCGTTTGAAACTCGTTTTCTCCGCAGACCAGGCCTGAGATGATTTTTCTTAAAATGTTGAATTATTTTGCTTTTCACGGCCTGAAAAGAGTTTTAATTATCACTTTTCGACTATAGGATCAAAACTTGATTTTTCAAGAAATTAGTGTCCAATGCTATTAGTCGTTTGAAACGAATTTTCTCTACAGACCATGCTAGAGGTGATTTCCCTTAAAATGTTGAATTATTATGCTTTTCACGGGCTGAAAAGCGTTTTAATTATCACATTTAGACCATATGTTTAAAACTTGAGTTCTCGATAAATTCGCGTTCAGTGCTAATACTTGTTTGAAACTTATTTTCTTTACAGACCAAGCCAGAGATGATTTTCTTTAAAATGTTGAATTATTTTGCTTTTCACTGCCTGAAAAGCGTTTTAATTATAACATTCAGACTATAAGATCAGAACTTGGATTTTCGAGAAATTTGCGTTCAATGCTGGTACTCGTTTGAAACTCATTTTCTCTACAGACCAAGCCAGAGATGATTTTCCTTAAAATATTGAATTATTATATTTTTGACGGCCTGAAAAATGTTTTAATTATCACATTTGGACTATAGGATCAAAACTTGATTTTTTAAGAAACTAGTGTTTAATGTTTTTACTCGTTTGATATCTAGACCAAGCCAGAGATGATTTTCCTTAGAATATTGAATTAATATGCTTTTCACGGCCTGAAAAGTGTTTTAATTATTACATTTCTACTCTAGGACAAAACTTGATTTTTCAAGAAACTAGTGTCCAATGCTTGTACTCGTTTGAAACTCATTTAATCTCTAGACCAAGCCACAGATGATTTACATTAAGATGTTGAATTATTATGCTTTTCAGATCCTGAAAAGCGTTTTAATTATCACATTTGGAATATAGGTTGAACACTTGAGTTTTAGAGAAATTCGCGTTCAATGCTTCTTAACATTTGAGACTCATTTTCCTTAAAGACCAAACCAGAGATGATTTTCTTTAAAATGTTGAATTATTTTGCTTTTCACGGCCTGAAAGCGTTTTAATTATCACATTTCGACTATAGGATCAAAACTTGATATTTCAAGAATTTCGTGTCCAATGCTAGTACTCGTTTGAAACTCTTTTCCTCTACTGACCAAGCCAGAGATGATTTTCCTTAAAATGTTGAATTATTATGCTTTTCACGGCCTGAAAAGCGTTTTAACATTTTAACATTTCGACTATAGGTTCAAAACTTGCTTTTTCAAGAAATTACTGTCCAAAGCTAGTTTAAAAATCATTTTCTTTACAGACCAAGCCAGAGATGATTTTCCTTAAAATGTTGAATTATTATGCTTTTCACGGCCTGAAAAGCGTTTTAACATTTTAACATTTCGACTATAGGTTCAAAACTGGCTTTTTCAAGAAATTACTGTCCAATGCTAGTACTCTTTTGAAACTCATTTTTTCTACAGACCAAGCTAGAGATGATTTTCCTTAAAATGTTGAACTATTATGCTTTTCACGGCCTGAAAAGATTTTTAATTATCACATTTAGACCATAGGATTAAAACTTGAGTTTTCGAGAAGTTCGCATTCTCTGCGAAGCTTTTTTTGTTTACAGACCAAGCCAGAGATGATTTTAATTAAGATGTAGAATTATTATGCTTTTCAGAGCCATAAAAGCTATTTAATTAGCACATTTGGACTATAGGCTGAAAACTTGACTTTTAGAGATATTCGCGTTCAACTCGTTTGAAACTCGTTTTCTCCGCAGACCAGGCCTGAGATGATTTTTCTTAAAATGTTGAATTATTTTGCTTTTCATGGCCTGAAAAGAGTTTTAATTATCACATTTCGACTATAGGATCAAAACTGGATTTTTAAGAAATTCGTGTCCAATGCTAGTACTCGTTTGAAACTCTTTTCCTCTACTGACCAAGCCAGAGATGATTTTCCTTAAAATGTTGAATTATTATGCTTTTCACAGTTCGAAAAGGGTTTTAATGATCACATTTCGACTATAGGTTCAAAACTTGCTTTTTCAAGAAATTACTGTCCAATGCTAGTTTCAAAATCATTTTCTTTACAGACCAAGCCAGAGATGATTTTCCTTAAAATGTTGAATTATTATGCTTTTCACGGCCTGAAAAGCGTTTTAACATTTTAACATTTCGACTATAGGTTCAAAACTTGCTTTTTCAAGAAATTACTGTCCAATGCTAGTACTCTTTTGAAACTCATTTTTTCTACAGACCAAGCTAGAGATGATTTTCCTTAAAATGTTGAACTATTATGCTTTTCACGGCCTGAAAAGATTTTTAATTATCACATTTAGACCGTAGGATTAAAACTTGAGTTTTCGAGAAGTTCGCATTCTCTGCGAAGCTTTTTTTGTTTACAGACCAAGCCAGAGATGATTTTAATTAAGATGTAGAATTATTATGCTTTTCAGAGCCATAAAAGCTATTTAATTAGCACATTTGGACTATAGGCTGAACACTTGACTTTTAGAGAAATTCGCGTTCAACTCGTTTGAAACTCTTTTCCTCTACAGACCAAGCCAGAGATGATTTTCCTTAAAATGTTGAATTATTATGCTTTTCACGGCCTGAAAAGCGTTTTAATTATCACATTTCGACTATAAGATCAAAACTTGATTTTTCGAGAGATTCACGTTTAATGATAGTACTTCTTTGAAACTCATTTTCTCTACAGACCCAGCCAGAGATGATTTCCGTTAAAATTTTGAATTAATATGCTCTTCACGGCCTGAAAAACGTTTTAATTATCATATTTCGACTATAGGATCAAAACTTGATTTTTCGAGATAATAACGTTACATGCTAGTACTCGTTTGAAACTCGTTTTCTCTACAGACCAAGCCAGAAATGATTTTCCTTAGAATGTTGAATTATTATGTTTTTCACGGCCTCAAAAGCGTTTTAATTATCACATTTCGACTATAGGATCAAAACTTGATTTTTCAAGAAATTAGTGTCCAATGCTATTACTCGTTTGAAACGAATTTTCTCTACAGACCAAGCTAGAGGTGATTTCCCATAAAATATTGAATTATTATGCTTTTCACGGCCTGAAAAGCGTTTTAATTATCACATTTAGACCATATGTTCAAAACTTGAGTTCTCGATAAATTCGCGTTCAGTGCTAATACTTGTTTGAAACTTATTTTCTTTACAGACCAAGCCAGAGATGATTTTCTTTAAAATATTGACTTATTTGGCTTTTCTCGGCCTGAAAAGCGTTTTAATTATCACATTTCGACTATATGATCAAAACTTGATTTGTCGAGAAATTCACGTTTAATGCTAGTACTTGTTTGAAACTCATTTTCTCTACAGACCAAGCCAGAGATGATTTTCCTTAAAATGCTGAATTATTATGCATTTCAGAGCCTGAATGGAGTTCTATTATCACATTTCGACCAAAACTTGATCTTTCAAGAAATTACTGTTCAATGCTTCTTAACATTTGAGACTCATTTTCTTTACAGACCAAGCCAGAGATGATTTTCTTTAAAATGTTGAATTATTTTGCTTTTCACGGCCTGAAAAGAGTTAAAATTATCACATTTCGACTATAGGATCAAAACTTGATTTTTCAAGAAATTCGTGTCCAATGCTAGTACTCGTTTGAAACTCTTTTCCTCTACAAACCAAGCCTGAGATGATTTTCCTTAAAATGTTGAATTATTATGCTTTTCACAGTTCGAAAAGCGTTTTAATGATCACATATCGACTACAGGATCAAAACTTGATTTTTCGAGAAATTCACGTTTAATGCTAGTACTTGTTTGAAACTCCTTGTCTCTACAGACCAAGCCAGAGATGATTTTCATTAAGATGTTGAATTATTATGCTTTTCAGATTATGAAAAGCGTTTTAATTATCACGTTTGGACTATAGGTTGAACATTTGACTTTCAGAGAAATTCGCGTTCAATACTACTACTCGTTTAAAAATCATTTTCTTTACAGACCAAGCCAGAAATGATTTTCCTTAAAATGTTGAATTATTATGCTTTTCACGGCCTGAAAAGCGTTTTAATTATCACATTTCGACTATAGGTTCAAAACTTGATTTTTCAAGAAATTACTGTCCAATGCTAGTACTCTTTTGAAACTCATTTTTTCTACAGACCAAGCTAGAGATGATTTTCCTTAAAATGTGGAACTATTATGCTTTTCGCGGCCTGAAAAGATTTTTAATTATCACATTTAGACCATAGGATCAAAACTTGAGTTTTCGAGAAGTTCGCATTCTATGCGAAACGTATTTTCTTTACAGACCAAGCCAGAGATGATTTTAATTAAGATGTAGAATTATTATGCTTTTCAGAGCCATAAAAGCTGTTTAATTAGCACATTTGGACTATAGGCTGAACACTTGACTTTTAGAGAAATTCGCATTCAATGCTACTACTCGTTTGAAACTCGTTTTCTCCGCAGACAAGGCCTGAGATGATTTTTCTTAAAATGTTGAATTATTTTGCTTTTCACGGCCTGAAAAGAGTTTTAATTATCACATTTCGACTACAGGATCAACACTTGATTTTTCGAAAAATTAACGTCTAATGCTAATACTGGTTTGAAACTCATTTTCTCTACAGACCAAGCCAGAGATGATTTTCTTTAAAATGTTGAATTATTTTGCTTTTCACGGCCTGAAAAGCGTTTTAATTATCAAATTTCGACTATAGGATCAAAACTTGATCTTTCAAGAAATTCGTGTAGAATGCTAGTACTCGTTTGAAACTCTTTTCCTCTACAGACCAAGCCAGAGATGATTTTCCTTAAAATGTTGAATTATTATGCTTTTCACAGTTTGAAAAGCGTTTTAATCATCACATTTCGACTATAGGATCAAATAATTGATATTTCGAGAAATTCACGTTTAATGCTAGTACTTGTTTGAAACTCATTTTCTCTACAGACCAAGCCAGAGATGATTTTCCTTAAAATGCTGAATTATTATGCATTTCAGAGCCTGAATGGAGTTCTATTATCACATTTCGACCAAAACTTGATCTTTCAAGAAATTACTGTCCAATGCTCGTATTTTTTGAAACTCATTTTCTCTACAGACCAAGCTAGAGATGATTTTCATTAAGATGTTGAATTATTATGTTTTTCACGGCCTGAAAAGCGTTTTAATTATCATATTTCGACTACAGGATCAACACTTGATTTTTCGAAAAATTAACGTCTAATGCTAATACTGGTTTGAAACTCATTTTCTCTACAGACCAAGCCAGAGATGATTTTTCTTAAAATATTGAATTATTATGCTTTTGACGGCCTGAAAAGTGTTTTAATTATCACATTTGGACTATAGGATCAAAACTTGATTTTTTAAGAAACTAGTGTCCAATGCTTTTCCTCGTTTGATATCTAGATCAAACCAGAGATGATTATCCTTAAAATGTTGAAATATTGTGCTTTTCACTGCCTGAAGAGCGTTTTAAATATTACATTTAGACCATATGTTCAAAACTTGATCTTTCAAGAAATTCGTCTACAATGCTAGTACTCGTTTGAAACTCTTTTCCTCTACAGACCAAGCCAGAGATGATTTTCCTTAAAATGTTGAATTATTTTGCTTTTCACGGCCTGAAAAGCGTTTTAATTATCACATTTCGACTATAGGATCAAAACTTGATCTTTCAAGAAATTCGTCTACAATGCTAGTACTCGTTTGAAACTCTTTTCCTCTACAGACCAAGCCTGAGATGATTTTCCTTAAAATGCTGAATTATTATGCATTTCAGAGCCTGAATTCACATTTCGACCAAAACTTGATCTTTCAAGAAATTACTGTCCAATGCTCGTATTTTTTGAAACTCATTTTCTCAAAGACCAAGCTAGAGATGAGTTTCCTTAAAATGTTGAATTATTATGCATTTCACGGCCTGAAAAGCGTTTTAATTATCACATTTAGCCATAGGATCAAAACTTGAGTTTTCGAGAAATTCGCCATCAATGCTAATACTCGTTTGAAACTCCTTTTCTCTACAGACCAAGCCAGAGATGATTTTAATTAAGATGTAGAATTATTATGCTTTTCAGAGCCATAAAAGCTATTTAATTATCACATTTGGATTATAGGCTGAACACTTGACTTTTAGAGAAATTCGCGTTCAGTGCTAATACTTGTTTGAAACTTATTTTCTTTACAGACCAAGCAATAGATGATTTTCATTAAGATGTTGAATTATTATGTTTTTCACGGCCTGAAAAGCGTTTTAATTATCATATTTCGACTACAGGATCAACACTTGATTTTTCGAAAAATTAACGTCTAATGCTAATACTGGTTTGAAACTCATTTTCTCTACAGACCAAGCCAGAGATGATTTTTCTTAAAATATTGAATTATTATGCTTTTGACGGCCTGAAAAGTGTTTTAATTATCACATTTGGACTATAGGATCAAAACTTGATTTTTTAAGAAACTAGTGTCCAATGCTTTTCCTCGTTTGATATCTAGATCAAGCCAGAGATGATTATCCTTAAAATGTTGAAATATTGTGCTTTTCACTGCCTGAAGAGCGTTTTAAATATTACATTTAGACCATATGTTCAAGACTTGATTTTTCAAGAAATTAGTGTCCAATGCTATTACTCGTTTGAAACTCTTTTCCTCTACACACCAAGCCAGAGATGATTATCCTTAAAATGTTGAAATATTATGCTTTTCACTGCCTGAAAAGCGTTTTAGTTATCACATTTAGACCATATGTTCAAAACTTGAGTTCTCGATAATTTCGCGTTCAGTGCTAATACTTGTTTGAAACTTATTTTCTTTACAGACCAAGCCAGAGATGATTTTCTTTAAAATATTGAATTATTTTGCTTTTCTCGGCCTGAAAAGCGTTTTAATTATTACATTTCGACTATAGGATCAAAACTTGATTTGTCGAGAAATTCACGTTTAATGCTAGTACTTGTTTGAAACTCATTTTCTCTACAGACCAAGCCAGAGATGATTTTCCTTAAAATGCTGAATTATTATGCATTTCAGAGCCTGAATGGAGTTCTATTATCACATTTCGACCAAAACTTGATCTTTCAAGAAATTACTGTTCAATGCTTCTTAACATTTGAGACTCATTTTCTTTACAGACCAAGCCAGAGATGATTTTCTTTAAATTTTGAATTATTTTGCTTTTCACGGCCTGAAAAGCGTTTTAATTATCACATTTCGACTATAGGATCAAAACTTGATTTTTCAAGAAATTCGTGCGTAATGCTAGTACTCATTTGAAACTCTTTTCCTCTACAAACCAAGCCTGAGATGATTTTCCTTAAAATGTTGAATTATTATGCTTTTCACAGTTCGAAAAGCGTTTTAATGATCACATATCGACTACAGGATCAAAACTTGATTTTTCGAGAAATTCACGTTTAATGCTAGTACTTGTTTGAAACTCCTTTTCTCTACAGACCAAGCCAGAGATGATTTTCATTAAGATGTTGAATTATTATGCTTTTCAGATTATGAAAAGCGTTTTAATTATCACGTTTGGACTATAGGTTGAACATTTGACTTTCAGAGAAATTCGCGTTCAATACTACTACTCGTTTAAAAATCATTTTCTTTACAGACCAAGCCAGAGATGATTTTCCTTAAAATGTTGAATTATTATGCTTTTCACGGCCTGAAAAGCGTTTTAATTATCACATTTCGACTATAGATTCAAAACTTGATTTTTCAAGAAATTACTGTCCAATGCTAGTACTCTTTTGAAACTCATTTTTTCTACAGACCAAGCTAGAGATGATTTTCCTTAAAATGTTGAACTATTATGCTTTTCACGGCCTGAAAAGATTTTTAATTATCACATTTAGACTATAGGATCAAAACTTGAGTTTTCGAGAAGTTCGCATTCTATGCGAAACGTATTTCCTTTACAGACCAAGCCAGAGATGATTATAATTAAGATGTAGAATTATTATGCTTTTCAGAGCCATAAAAGCTATTTAATTAGCACATTTGGACTATAGGCGGAACACTTGACTTTTAGAGAAATTCGCGTTCAACTCGTTTGAAACTCGTTTTCTCCGCAGACCAGGCCTGAGATGATTTTTCTTAAAATGTTGAATTATTTTGCTTTTCACGGCCTGAAAAGAGTTTTAATTATCACTTTTCGACTATAGGATCAAAACTTGATTTTTCAAGAAATTAGTGTCCAATGCTATTAGTCGTTTGAAACGAATTTTCTCTACAGACCATGCTAGAGGTGATTTCCCTTAAAATGTTGAATTATTATGCTTTTCACGGGCTGAAAAGCGTTTTAATTATCACATTTAGACCATATGTTTAAAACTTGAGTTCTCGATAAATTCGCGTTCAGTGCTAATACTTGTTTGAAACTTATTTTCTTTACAGACCAAGCCAGAGATGATTTTCTTTAAAATGTTGAATTATTTTGCTTTTCACTGCCTGAAAAGCGTTTTAATTATAACATTCAGACTATAAGATCAGAACTTGGATTTTCGAGAAATTTGCGTTCAATGCTGGTACTCGTTTGAAACTCATTTTCTCTACAGACCAAGCCAGAGATGATTTTCCTTAAAATATTGAATTATTATATTTTTGACGGCCTGAAAAATGTTTTAATTATCACATTTCGACTATAGGATCAAAACTTAATTTTTAAGAAATTCGTGTCCAATGCTAGTACTCGTTTGAAACTCTTTTCCTCTACAGACCAAGCCAGAGATAATTTTCCTTAAAATGTTGAATTATTATGCTTTTCACGGCCTGAAAAGCGTTTTAATTATCACATTTCGACTATAAGATCAAAACTTGATTTTTCGAGAGATTCACGTTTAATGATAGTACTTGTTTGAAACTCATTTTCTCTACAGACCCAGCCAGAGATGATTTCCGTTAAAATTTTGAATTATTATGCTCTTCACGGCCTGAAAAACGTTTTAATTATCATATTTCGACTATAGGATCAAAACTTGATTTTTCGAGATATTAACATGCTAGTACTCGTTTGAAACTCATTTTCTCTACAGACCAAGCCAGAGATGATTTTCCTTAGAATGTTGAATTATTATGTTTTTCACGGCCTCAAAAGCGTTTTAATTTCGTTTCAAACGAGTAATAGCATTTGACACTAATTTCTTGAAAAATCAAGTTTTTATCCTATAGTCGAAATGTGATAACATTTCGACTATAGGATAAAAACATGATTTTTCAAGAAATTAGTGTCAAATGCTATTACTCGTTTGAAACGAATTTTCTCTACAGACCAAGCTAGAGGTGATTTCCCATAAAATATTGAATTATTATGCTTTTCACGGCCGAAAAGCGTTTTAATTATCACATTTAGACCATATGTTCAAAACTTGACTTCTCGGTAAATTCGCATTCAGTGCTAATACTTGTTTGAAACTTATTTTCTTTACAGACCAAGCCATAAATGATTTTCATTAAGATGTTGAATTATTATGTTTTTCACGGCCTGAAAAGCGTTTTAATTATCATTTTTCGACTACAGGATCAACACTTGATTTTTCGAAAAATTGACGTCTAATGCTAATAGTGGTTTGAAACTCATTTTCTCTACAGACCAAGCCAGAGATTATTTTTCTTAAAATATTGATTTATTATGCTTTTGACGGCCTGAAAAGTGTTTTAATTATCACATTTGGAGTATAGGATCAAAACTTGATTTTTTAAGAAACTAGTGTCCAATGCTTTTCCTCGTTTGATATCTATATCAAGCCAGAGATGATTATCCTTAAAATGTTGAAATATTATGCTTTTCACGGCCTGAAAAGCGTTTTAAATATTACATTTAGACCATATGTTCAAGACTTGATTTTTCAAGAAATTAGTGTCCAATGCTAATACTTGTTTGAAACTTATTTTCTTTACAGACCAAGCCAGAGATGATTTTCTTTAAAATATTGAATTATTTTGCTTTTCTCGGCCTGAAAAGCGTTTTAATTATCACATTTCGACTATAGGATCAAAACTTGATTTGTCGAGAAATTCACGTTTAATGCTACTACTCGTTTAAAAATCATTTTCTTTACAGACCAAGCCAGAGATGATTTTCTTTAAAATGTTGAATTATTTTGCTTTTCACGGCCTGAAAAGCGTTTTAATTATCACATTTCGACTATAGGATCAAAACTTGATTTTTCAAGAAATTCGTGTCCAATGCTAGTACTCGTTTGAAACTCTTTTCCTCTACAAACCAAGCCTGAGATGATTTTCCTTAAAATGTTGAATTATTATGCTTTTCACAGTTCGAAAAGCGTTTTAATGATCACATATCGACTACAGGTTCAAAACTTGATTTTTCAAGAAATTACTGTCCAATGCTAGTACTCTTTTGAAACTCATTTTTTCTACAGACCAAGCTAGAGATGATTTTCCTTAAAATGTTGAACTATTATGCCTTTCACGGCCTGAAAAGATTTTTAATTATCACATTTAGACCATAGGATCAAAACTTGAGTTTTCGAGAAGTTCGCATTCTATGCGAAACGTATTTTCTTTACAGACCAAGCCAGAGATGATTTTAATTAAGATGTAGAATTATTATGCTTTTCAGAGCCATAAAAGCTATTTAATTATCACATTTGGACTATAGGCTGAACACTTGACTTTTAGAGAAATTCGCGTTCAATGCTACTACTCGTTTGAAACTCGTTTTCTCCGCAAACAAGGCTTGAGATGATTTTTCTTAAAATGTTGAATTATTTTGCTTTTCACGGCCTGAAAAGAGTTTTAATTATCACATTTCGACTACAGGATCAACACTTGATTTTTCGAAAAATTAACGTCTAATGCTAATACTGGTTTGAAACTCATTTTCTCTACAGACCAAGCCAGAGATGATTTTCTTTAAAATGTTGAATTATTTTGCTTTTCACGGCCTGAAAAGCGTTTTAATTATCACATTTCGACTATAGGATCAAAACTTGATCTTTCAAGAAATTCGTCTACAATGCTAGTACTCGTTTGAAACTCTTTTCCTCTACAGACCAAGCCAGAGATGATTTTCCTTAAAATGTTGAATTATTTTGCTTTTCACGGCCTGAAAAGCGTTTTAATTATCACATTTGGACTATAGGATCAAAACTTGATCTTTCAAGAAATTCGTCTACAATGCTAGTACTCGTTTGAAACTCTTTTCCTCTACAGACCAAGCCAGAGATGATTTTCCTTAAAATGCTGAATTATTATGCATTTCAGAGCCTGAATGGAGTTCTATTGTCACATTTCGACCAAAACTTGATCTTTCAAGAAATTACTGTCCAATGCTCGTATTTTTTGAAACTCATTTTCTCTACAGACCAAGCTAGAGATGAGTTTCCTTAAAATGTTGAATTATTATGCATTTCACGGCCTGAAAAGCGTTTTAATTATCACATTTAGCCATAGGATCAAAACTTGAGTTTTCGAGAAATTCGCCATCAATGCTAATACTCGTTTGAAACTCCTTTTCTCTACAGACCAAGCCAGAGATGATTTTAATTAAGATGTAGAATTATTATGCTTTTCAGAGCCATAAAAGCTATTTAATTATCACATTTGGATTATAGGCTGAACACTTGACTTTTAGAGAAATTCGCGTTCAGTGCTAATACTTGTTTGAAACTTATTTTCTTTACAGACCAAGCAATAGATGATTTTCATTAAGATGTTGAATTATTATGTTTTTCACGGCCTGAAAAGCGTTTTAATTATCATATTTCGACTACAGGATCAACACTTGATTTTTCGAAAAATTAACGTCTAATGCTAATACTGGTTTGAAACTCATTTTCTCTACAGACCAAGCCAGAGATGATTTTTCTTAAAATATTGAATTATTATGCTTTTGACGGCCTGAAAAGTGTTTTAATTATCACATTTGGACTATAGGATCAAAACTTGATTTTTTAAGAAACTAGTGTCCAATGCTTTTCCTCGTTTGATATCTAGATCAAGCCAGAGATGATTATCCTTAAAATGTTGAAATATTGTGCTTTTCACTGCCTGAAGAGCGTTTTAAATATTACATTTAGACCATATGTTCAAGACTTGATTTTTCAAGAAATTAGTGTCCAATGCTATTACTCGTTTGAAACTCTTTTCCTCTACACACCAAGCCAGAGATGATTATCCTTAAAATGTTGAAATATTATGCTTTTCACTGCCTGAAAAGCGTTTTAGTTATCACATTTAGACCATATGTTCAAAACTTGAGTTCTCGATAATTTCGCGTTCAGTGCTAATACTTGTTTGAAACTTATTTTCTTTACAGACCAAGCCAGAGATGATTTTCTTTAAAATATTGAATTATTTTGCTTTTCTCGGCCTGAAAAGCGTTTTAATTATTACATTTCGACTATAGGATCAAAACTTGATTTGTCGAGAAATTCACGTTTAATGCTAGTACTTGTTTGAAACTCATTTTCTCTACAGACCAAGCCAGAGATGATTTTCCTTAAAATGCTGAATTATTATGCATTTCAGAGCCTGAATGGAGTTCTATTATCACATTTCGACCAAAACTTGATCTTTCAAGAAATTACTGTTCAATGCTTCTTAACATTTGAGACTCATTTTCTTTACAGACCAAGCCAGAGATGATTTTCTTTAAAATGTTGAATTATTTTGCTTTTCACGGCCTGAAAAGCGTTTTAATTATCACATTTCGACTATAGGATCAAAACTTGATTTTTCAAGAAATTCGTGCGTAATGCTAGTACTCGTTTGAAACTCTTTTCCTCTACAAACCAAGCCTGAGATGATTTTCCTTAAAATGTTGAATTATTATGCTTTTCACAGTTCGAAAAGCGTTTTAATGATCACATATCGACTACAGGATCAAAATTTGATTTTTCGAGAAATTCACGTTTAATGCTAGTACTTGTTTGAAACTCCTTTTCTCTACAGACCAAGCCAGAGATGATTTTCATTAAGATGTTGAATTATTATGCTTTTCAGATTATGAAAAGCGTTTTAATTGTCACGTTTGGACTATAGGTTGAACATTTGACTTTCAGAGAAATTCGCGTTCAATACTACTACTCGTTTAAAAATCATTTTCTTTACAGGAAATTACTGTCCAATACTCTTTTGAAACTCATTTTTTCTACAGACCAAGCTAGAGATGATTTTCCTTAAAATGTTGAACTATTATGCTTTTCACGGCCTGAAAAGATTTTTAATTATCACATTTAGACTATAGGATCAAAACTTGAGTTTTCGAGAAGTTCGCATTCTATGCGAAACGTATTTCCTTTACAGACCAAGCCAGAGATGATTTTAATTAAGATGTAGAATTATTATGCTTTTCAGAGCCATAAAAGCTATTTAATTAGCACATTTGGACTATAGGCGGAACACTTGACTTTTAGAGAAATTCGCGTTCAACTCGTTTGAAACTCGTTTTCTCCGCAGACCAGGCCTGAGATGATTTTTCTTAAAATGTTGAATTATTTTGCTTTTCACGGCCTGAAAAGAGTTTTAATTATCACTTTTCGACTATAGGATCAAAACTTGATTTTTCAAGAAATTAGTGTCCAATGCTATTAGTCGTTTGAAACGAATTTTCTCTACAGACCATGCTAGAGGTGATTTCCCTTAAAATGTTGAATTATTATGCTTTTCACGGGCTGAAAAGCGTTTTAATTATCACATTTAGACCATATGTTTAAAACTTGAGTTCTCGATAAATTCGCGTTCAGTGCTAATACTTGTTTGAAACTTATTTTCTTTACAGACCAAGCCAGAGATGATTTTCTTTAAAATGTTGAATTATTTTGCTTTTCACTGCCTGAAAAGCGTTTTAATTATAACATTCAGACTATAAGATCAGAACTTGGATTTTCGAGAAATTTGCGTTCAATGCTGGTACTCGTTTGAAACTCATTTTCTCTACAGACCAAGCCAGAGATGATTTTCCTTAAAATATTGAATTATTATATTTTTGACGGCCTGAAAAATGTTTTAATTATCACATTTGGACTATAGGATCAAAACTTGATTTTTTAAGAAACTAGTGTTTAATGTTTTTACTCGTTTGATATCTAGACCAAGCCAGAGATGATTTTCCTTAGAATATTGAATTAATATGCTTTTCACGGCCTGAAAAGTGTTTTAATTATTACATTTCTACTCTAGGACAAAACTTGATTTTTCAAGAAACTAGTGTCCAATGCTTGTACTCGTTTGAAACTCATTTAATCTCTAGACCAAGCCACAGATGATTTACATTAAGATGTTGAATTATTATGCTTTTCAGATCCTGAAAAGCGTTTTAATTATCACATTTGGAATATAGGTTGAACACTTGAGTTTTAGAGAAATTCGCGTTCAATGCTTCTTAACATTTGAGACTCATTTTCCTTAAAGACCAAACCAGAGATGATTTTCTTTAAAATGTTGAATTATTTTGCTTTTCACGGCCTGAAAGCGTTTTAATTATCACATTTCGACTATAGGATCAAAACTTGATATTTCAAGAATTTCGTGTCCAATGCTAGTACTCGTTTGAAACTCTTTTCCTCTACTGACCAAGCCAGAGATGATTTTCCTTAAAATGTTGAATTATTATGCTTTTCACGGCCTGAAAAGCGTTTTAACATTTTAACATTTCGACTATAGGTTCAAAACTTGCTTTTTCAAGAAATTACTGTCCAAAGCTAGTTTAAAAATCATTTTCTTTACAGACCAAGCCAGAGATGATTTTCCTTAAAATGTTGAATTATTATGCTTTTCACGGCCTGAAAAGCGTTTTAACATTTTAACATTTCGACTATAGGTTCAAAACTGGCTTTTTCAAGAAATTACTGTCCAATGCTAGTACTCTTTTGAAACTCATTTTTTCTACAGACCAAGCTAGAGATGATTTTCCTTAAAATGTTGAACTATTATGCTTTTCACGGCCTGAAAAGATTTTTAATTATCACATTTAGACCATAGGATTAAAACTTGAGTTTTCGAGAAGTTCGCATTCTCTGCGAAGCTTTTTTTGTTTACAGACCAAGCCAGAGATGATTTTAATTAAGATGTAGAATTATTATGCTTTTCAGAGCCATAAAAGCTATTTAATTAGCACATTTGGACTATAGGCTGAAAACTTGACTTTTAGAGATATTCGCGTTCAACTCGTTTGAAACTCGTTTTCTCCGCAGACCAGGCCTGAGATGATTTTTCTTAAAATGTTGAATTATTTTGCTTTTCATGGCCTGAAAAGAGTTTTAATTATCACATTTCGACTATAGGATCAAAACTGGATTTTTAAGAAATTCGTGTCCAATGCTAGTACTCGTTTGAAACTCTTTTCCTCTACTGACCAAGCCAGAGATGATTTTCCTTAAAATGTTGAATTATTATGCTTTTCACAGTTCGAAAAGGGTTTTAATGATCACATTTCGACTATAGGTTCAAAACTTGCTTTTTCAAGAAATTACTGTCCAATGCTAGTTTCAAAATCATTTTCTTTACAGACCAAGCCAGAGATGATTTTCCTTAAAATGTTGAATTATTATGCTTTTCACGGCCTGAAAAGCGTTTTAACATTTTAACATTTCGACTATAGGTTCAAAACTTGCTTTTTCAAGAAATTACTGTCCAATGCTAGTACTCTTTTGAAACTCATTTTTTCTACAGACCAAGCTAGAGATGATTTTCCTTAAAATGTTGAACTATTATGCTTTTCACGGCCTGAAAAGATTTTTAATTATCACATTTAGACCGTAGGATTAAAACTTGAGTTTTCGAGAAGTTCGCATTCTCTGCGAAGCTTTTTTTGTTTACAGACCAAGCCAGAGATGATTTTAATTAAGATGTAGAATTATTATGCTTTTCAGAGCCATAAAAGCTATTTAATTAGCACATTTGGACTATAGGCTGAACACTTGACTTTTAGAGAAATTCGCGTTCAACTCGTTTGAAACTCTTTTCCTCTACAGACCAAGCCAGAGATGATTTTCCTTAAAATGTTGAATTATTATGCTTTTCACGGCCTGAAAAGCGTTTTAATTATCACATTTCGACTATAAGATCAAAACTTGATTTTTCGAGAGATTCACGTTTAATGATAGTACTTCTTTGAAACTCATTTTCTCTACAGACCCAGCCAGAGATGATTTCCGTTAAAATTTTGAATTAATATGCTCTTCACGGCCTGAAAAACGTTTTAATTATCATATTTCGACTATAGGATCAAAACTTGATTTTTCGAGATAATAACGTTACATGCTAGTACTCGTTTGAAACTCGTTTTCTCTACAGACCAAGCCAGAAATGATTTTCCTTAGAATGTTGAATTATTATGTTTTTCACGGCCTCAAAAGCGTTTTAATTATCACATTTCGACTATAGGATCAAAACTTGATTTTTCAAGAAATTAGTGTCCAATGCTATTACTCGTTTGAAACGAATTTTCTCTACAGACCAAGCTAGAGGTGATTTCCCATAAAATATTGAATTATTATGCTTTTCACGGCCTGAAAAGCGTTTTAATTATCACATTTAGACCATATGTTCAAAACTTGAGTTCTCGATAAATTCGCGTTCAGTGCTAATACTTGTTTGAAACTTATTTTCTTTACAGACCAAGCCAGAGATGATTTTCTTTAAAATATTGACTTATTTGGCTTTTCTCGGCCTGAAAAGCGTTTTAATTATCACATTTCGACTATATGATCAAAACTTGATTTGTCGAGAAATTCACGTTTAATGCTAGTACTTGTTTGAAACTCATTTTCTCTACAGACCAAGCCAGAGATGATTTTCCTTAAAATGCTGAATTATTATGCATTTCAGAGCCTGAATGGAGTTCTATTATCACATTTCGACCAAAACTTGATCTTTCAAGAAATTACTGTTCAATGCTTCTTAACATTTGAGACTCATTTTCTTTACAGACCAAGCCAGAGATGATTTTCTTTAAAATGTTGAATTATTTTGCTTTTCACGGCCTGAAAAGAGTTAAAATTATCACATTTCGACTATAGGATCAAAACTTGATTTTTCAAGAAATTCGTGTCCAATGCTAGTACTCGTTTGAAACTCTTTTCCTCTACAAACCAAGCCTGAGATGATTTTCCTTAAAATGTTGAATTATTATGCTTTTCACAGTTCGAAAAGCGTTTTAATGATCACATATCGACTACAGGATCAAAACTTGATTTTTCGAGAAATTCACGTTTAATGCTAGTACTTGTTTGAAACTCCTTGTCTCTACAGACCAAGCCAGAGATGATTTTCATTAAGATGTTGAATTATTATGCTTTTCAGATTATGAAAAGCGTTTTAATTATCACGTTTGGACTATAGGTTGAACATTTGACTTTCAGAGAAATTCGCGTTCAATACTACTACTCGTTTAAAAATCATTTTCTTTACAGACCAAGCCAGAAATGATTTTCCTTAAAATGTTGAATTATTATGCTTTTCACGGCCTGAAAAGCGTTTTAATTATCACATTTCGACTATAGGTTCAAAACTTGATTTTTCAAGAAATTACTGTCCAATGCTAGTACTCTTTTGAAACTCATTTTTTCTACAGACCAAGCTAGAGATGATTTTCCTTAAAATGTGGAACTATTATGCTTTTCGCGGCCTGAAAAGATTTTTAATTATCACATTTAGACCATAGGATCAAAACTTGAGTTTTCGAGAAGTTCGCATTCTATGCGAAACGTATTTTCTTTACAGACCAAGCCAGAGATGATTTTAATTAAGATGTAGAATTATTATGCTTTTCAGAGCCATAAAAGCTGTTTAATTAGCACATTTGGACTATAGGCTGAACACTTGACTTTTAGAGAAATTCGCATTCAATGCTACTACTCGTTTGAAACTCGTTTTCTCCGCAGACAAGGCCTGAGATGATTTTTCTTAAAATGTTGAATTATTTTGCTTTTCACGGCCTGAAAAGAGTTTTAATTATCACATTTCGACTACAGGATCAACACTTGATTTTTCGAAAAATTAACGTCTAATGCTAATACTGGTTTGAAACTCATTTTCTCTACAGACCAAGCCAGAGATGATTTTCTTTAAAATGTTGAATTATTTTGCTTTTCACGGCCTGAAAAGCGTTTTAATTATCAAATTTCGACTATAGGATCAAAACTTGATCTTTCAAGAAATTCGTGTAGAATGCTAGTACTCGTTTGAAACTCTTTTCCTCTACAGACCAAGCCAGAGATGATTTTCCTTAAAATGTTGAATTATTATGCTTTTCACAGTTTGAAAAGCGTTTTAATCATCACATTTCGACTATAGGATCAAATAATTGATATTTCGAGAAATTCACGTTTAATGCTAGTACTTGTTTGAAACTCATTTTCTCTACAGACCAAGCCAGAGATGATTTTCCTTAAAATGCTGAATTATTATGCATTTCAGAGCCTGAATGGAGTTCTATTATCACATTTCGACCAAAACTTGATCTTTCAAGAAATTACTGTCCAATGCTCGTATTTTTTGAAACTCATTTTCTCTACAGACCAAGCTAGAGATGATTTTCATTAAGATGTTGAATTATTATGTTTTTCACGGCCTGAAAAGCGTTTTAATTATCATATTTCGACTACAGGATCAACACTTGATTTTTCGAAAAATTAACGTCTAATGCTAATACTGGTTTGAAACTCATTTTCTCTACAGACCAAGCCAGAGATGATTTTTCTTAAAATATTGAATTATTATGCTTTTGACGGCCTGAAAAGTGTTTTAATTATCACATTTGGACTATAGGATCAAAACTTGATTTTTTAAGAAACTAGTGTCCAATGCTTTTCCTCGTTTGATATCTAGATCAAACCAGAGATGATTATCCTTAAAATGTTGAAATATTGTGCTTTTCACTGCCTGAAGAGCGTTTTAAATATTACATTTAGACCATATGTTCAAGACTTGATTTTTCAAGAAATTAGTGTCCAATGCTATTACTCGTTTGAAACTCTTTTCCTCTACACACCAAGCCAGAGATGATTATCCTTAAAATGTTGAAATATTATGCTTTTCACTGCCTGAGAAGCGTTTTAGTTATCACATTTAGACCATATGTTCAAAACTTGAGTTCTCGATAATTTCGCGTTCAGTGCTAATACTTGTTTGAAACTTATTTTCTTTACAGACCAAGCCAGAGATGATTTTCTTTAAAATATTGAATTATTTTGCTTTTCTCGGCCTGAAAAGCGTTTTAATTATTACATTTCGACTATAGGATCAAAACTTGATTTGTCGAGAAATTCACGTTTAATGCTAGTACTTGTTTGAAACTCATTTTCTCTACAGACCAAGCCAGAGATGATTTTCCTTAAAATGCTGAATTATTATGCATTTCAGAGCCTGAATGGAGTTCTATTATCACATTTCGACCAAAACTTGATCTTTCAAGAAATTACTGTTCAATGCTTCTTAACATTTGAGACTCATTTTCTTTACAGACCAAGCCAGAGATGATTTTCTTTAAAATGTTGAATTATTTTGCTTTTCACGGCCTGAAAAGCGTTTTAATTATCACATTTCGACTATAGGATCAAAACTTGATTTTTCAAGAAATTCGTGCGTAATGCTAGTACTCATTTGAAACTCTTTTCCTCTACAAACCAAGCCTGAGATGATTTTCCTTAAAATGTTGAATTATTATGCTTTTCACAGTTCGAAAAGCGTTTTAATGATCACATATCGACTACAGGATCAAAATTTGATTTTTCGAGAAATTCACGTTTAATGCTAGTACTTGTTTGAAACTCCTTTTCTCTACAGACCAAGCCAGAGATGATTTTCATTAAGATGTTGAATTATTATGCTTTTCAGATTATGAAAAGCGTTTTAATTATCACGTTTGGACTATAGGTTGAACATTTGACTTTCAGAGAAATTCGCGTTCAATACTACTACTCGTTTAAAAATCATTTTCTTTACAGACCAAGCCAGAGATGATTTTCCTTAAAATGTTGAATTATTATGCTTTTCACGGCCTGAAAAGCGTTTTAATTATCACATTTCGACTATAGGTTCAAAACTTGATTTTTCAAGAAATTACTGTCCAATGCTAGTACTCTTTTGAAACTCATTTTTTCTACAGACCAAGCTAGAGATGATTTTCCTTAAAATGTTGAACTATTATGCTTTTCACGGCCTGAAAAGATTTTTAATTATCACATTTAGACTATAGGATCAAAACTTGAGTTTTCGAGAAGTTCGCATTCTATGCGAAACGTATTTCCTTTACAGACCAAGCCAGAGATGATTTTAATTAAGATGTAGAATTATTATGCTTTTCAGAGCCATAAAAGCTATTTAATTAGCACATTTGGACTATAGGCGGAACACTTGACTTTTAGAGAAATTCGCGTTCAACTCGTTTGAAACTCGTTTTCTCCGCAGACCAGGCCTGAGATGATTTTTCTTAAAATGTTGAATTATTTTGCTTTTCACGGCCTGAAAAGAGTTTTAATTATCACTTTTCGACTATAGGATCAAAACTTGATTTTTCAAGAAATTAGTGTCCAATGCTATTAGTCGTTTGAAACGAATTTTCTCTACAGACCATGCTAGAGGTGATTTCCCTTAAAATGTTGAATTATTATGCTTTTCACGGGCTGAAAAGCGTTTTAATTATCACATTTAGACCATATGTTTAAAACTTGAGTTCTCGATAAATTCGCGTTCAGTGCTAATACTTGTTTGAAACTTATTTTCTTTACAGACCAAGCCAGAGATGATTTTCTTTAAAATGTTGAATTATTTTGCTTTTCACTGCCTGAAAAGCGTTTTAATTATAACATTCAGACTATAAGATCAGAACTTGGATTTTCGAGAAATTTGCGTTCAATGCTGGTACTCGTTTGAAACTCATTTTCTCTACAGACCAAGCCAGAGATGATTTTCCTTAAAATATTGAATTATTATATTTTTGACGGCCTGAAAAATGTTTTAATTATCACATTTGGACTATAGGATCAAAACTTGATTTTTTAAGAAACTAGTGTCCAATGTTTTTACTCGTTTGATATCTAGACCAAGCCAGAGATGATTTTCCTTAGAATATTGAATTAATATGCTTTTCACGGCCTGAAAAGTGTTTTAATTATTACATTTCTACTCTAGGACAAAACTTGATTTTTCAAGAAACTAGTGTCCAATGCTTGTACTCGTTTGAAACTCATTTAATCTCTAGACCAAGCCACAG
This sequence comes from Lepisma saccharinum, assembly GCF_977018435.1. Taxonomy (NCBI): domain Eukaryota; kingdom Metazoa; phylum Arthropoda; class Insecta; order Zygentoma; family Lepismatidae; genus Lepisma; species Lepisma saccharinum. Next base: position 2,089,616 of record NW_028142901.1, on the reverse strand, counting down.
ATGATTTACATTAAGATGTTGAATTATTATGCTTTTCACATCCTGAAAAGCGTTTTAATTATCACATTTGGAATATAGGTTGAACACTTGAGTTTTAGAGAAATTCGCGTTCAATGCTTCTTAACATTTGAGACTCATTTTCCTTAAAGACCAAACCAGAGATGATTTTCTTTAAAATGTTGAATTATTTTGCTTTTCACGGCCTGAAAAGCGTTTTAATTATCACATTTCGACTATAGGATCAAAACTTGATATTTCAAGAATTTCGTGTCCAATGCTAGTACTCGTTTGAAACTCTTTTCCTCTACTGACCAAGCCAGAGATGATTTTCCTTAAAATGTTGAATTATTATGCTTTTCACGGCCTGAAAAGCGTTTTAACATTTTAACATTTCTACTATAGGTTCAAAACTTGCTTTTTCAAGAAATTACTGTCCAAAGCTAGTTTAAAAATCATTTTCTTTACAGACCAAGCCAGAGATGATTTTCCTTAAAATGTTGAATTATTATGCTTTTCACGGCCTGAAAAGCGTTTTAACATTTTAACATTTCGACTATAGGTTCAAAACTGGCTTTTTCAAGAAATTACTGTCCAATGCTAGTACTCTTTTGAAACTCATTTTTTCTACAGACCAAGCTAGAGATGATTTTCCTTAAAATGTTGAACTATTATGGTTTTCACGGCCTGAAAAGATTTTTAATTATCACATTTAGACCATAGGATTAAAACTTGAGTTTTCGAGAAGTTCGCATTCTCTGCGAAGCTTTTTTTGTTTACAGACCAAGCCAGAGATGATTTTAATTAAGATGTAGAATTATTATGCTTTTCAGAGCCATAAAAGCTATTTAATTAGCACATTTGGACTATAGGCTGAAAACTTGACTTTTAGAGATATTCGCGTTCAACGCGTTTGAAACTCGTTTTCTCCGCAGACCAGGCCTGAGATGATTTTTCTTAAAATGTTGAATTATTTTGCTTTTCATGGCCTGAAAAGAGTTTTAATTATCACATTTCGACTATAGGATCAAAACTGGATTTTTAAGAAATTCGTGTCCAATGCTAGTACTCGTTTGAAACTCTTTTCCTCTACTGACCAAGCCAGAGATGATTTTCCTTAAAATGTTGAATTATTATGCTTTTCACAGTTCGAAAAGGGTTTTAATGATCACATTTCGACTATAGGATCGAAATTTGATTTTTCGAAAAATTCACGTTTAATCCTAGTACTTGTTTGAAACTCCTTTTCTCTACAGACCAAGCCAGAGATGATTTTCATTAAGATGTTGAATTATTATGCTTTTCAGAGTATGAAAAGCGTTTTAATTATCACGTTTGGACTATAGGTTGAACATTTGACTTTCAGAGAAATTCGCGTTCAATACTACTACTCGTTTAAAAATCATTTTCTTTACAGACCAAGCCAGAGATGATTTTCCTTAAAATGTTGAATTATTATGCTTTTCACGGCCTGAAAAGCGTTTTAACATTTTAACATTTCGACTATAGGTTCAAAACTTGCTTTTTCAAGAAATTACTGTCCAATGCTAGTTTCAAAATCATTTTCTTTACAGACCAAGCCAGAGATGATTTTCCTTAAAATGTTGAATTATTATGCTTTTCACGGCCTGAAAAGCGTTTTAACATTTTAACATTTCGACTATAGGTTCAAAACTTGCTTTTTCAAGAAATTACTGTCCAATGCTAGTACTCTTTTGAAACTCATTTTTTCTACAGACCAAGCTAGAGATGATTTTCCTTAAAATGTTGAACTATTATGCTTTTCACGGCCTGAAAAGATTTTTAATTATCACATTTAGACCATAGGATTAAAACTTGAGTTTTCGAGAAGTTCGCATTCTCTGCGAAGCTTTTTTTGTTTACAGACCAAGCCAGAGATGATTTTAATTAAGATGTAGAATTATTATGCTTTTCAGAGCCATAAAAGCTATTTAATTAGCACATTTGGACTATAGGCTGAAAACTTGACTTTTAGAGATATTCGCGTTCAACTCGTTTGAAACTCGTTTTCTCCGCAGACCAGGCCTGAGATGATTTTTCTTAAAATGTTGAATTATTTTGCTTTTCATGGCCTGAAAAGAGTTTTAATTATCACATTTCGACTATAGGATCAAAACTGGATTTTTAAGAAATTCGTGTCCAATGCTAGTACTCGTTTGAAACTCTTTTCCTCTACTGACCAAGCCAGAGATGATTTTCCTTAAAATGTTGAATTATTATGCTTTTCACAGTTCGAAAAGGGTTTTAATGATCACATTTCGACTATAGGATCGAAATTTGATTTTTCGAAAAATTCACGTTTAATCCTAGTACTTGTTTGAAACTCCTTTTCTCTACAGACCAAGCCAGAGATGATTTTCATTAAGATGTTGAATTATTATGCTTTTCAGAGTATGAAAAGCGTTTTAATTATCACGTTTGGACTATAGGTTGAACATTTGACTTTCAGAGAAATTCGCGTTCAATACTACTACTCGTTTAAAAATCATTTTCTTTACAGACCAAGCCAGAGATGATTTTCCTTAAAATGTTGAATTATTATGCTTTTCACGGCCTGAAAAGCGTTTTAACATTTTAACATTTCGACTATAGGTTCAAAACTTGCTTTTTCAAGAAATTACTGTCCAATGCTAGTTTCAAAATCATTTTCTTTACAGACCAAGCCAGAGATGATTTTCCTTAAAATGTTGAACTATTATGCTTTTCACGGCCTGAAAAGATTTTTAATTATCACATTTAGACCGTAGGATTAAAACTTGAGTTTTCGAGAAGTTCGCATTCTCTGCGAAGCTTTTTTTGTTTACAGACCAAGCCAGAGATGATTTTAATTAAGATGTAGAATTATTATGCTTTTCAGAGCCATAAAAGCTATTTAATTAGCACATTTGGACTATAGGCTGAACACTTGACTTTTAGAGAAATTCGCGTTCAACTCGTTTGAAACTCTTTTCCTCTACAGACCAAGCCAGAGATGATTTTCCTTAAAATGTTGAATTATTATGCTTTTCACGGCCTGAAAAGCGTTTTAATTATCACATTTCGACTATAAGATCAAAACATGATTTTTCGAGAGATTCACGTTTAATGATAGTACTTCTTTGAAACTCATTTTCTCTACAGACCCAGCCAGAGATGATTTCCGTTAAAATTTTGAATTAATATGCTCTTCACGGCCTGAAAAACGTTTTAATTATCATATTTCGACTATAGGATCAAAACTTGATTTTTCGAGATAATACCGTTACATGCTAGTACTCGTTTGAAACTCGTTTTCTCTACAGACCAAGCCAGAAATGATTTTCCTTAGAATGTTGAATTATTATGTTTTTCACGGCCTCAAAAGCGTTTTAATTATCACATTTCGACTATAGGATCAAAACTTGATTTTTCAAGAAATTAGTGTCCAATGCTATTACTCGTTTGAAACGAATTTTCTCTACAGACCAAGCTAGAGGTGATTTCCCATAAAATATTGAATTATTATGCTTTTCACGGCCTGAAAAGCGTTTTAATTATCACATTTAGACCATATGTTCAAAACTTGAGTTCTCGATAAATTCGCGTTCAGTGCTAATACTTGTTTGAAACTTATTTTCTTTACAGACCAAGCCAGAGATGATTTTCTTTAAAATATTGACTTATTTGGCTTTTCTCGGCCTGAAAAGCGTTTTAATTATCACATTTCGACTATATGATCAAAACTTGATTTGTCGAGAAATTCACGTTTAATGCTAGTACTTGTTTGAAACTCATTTTCTCTACAGACCAAGCCAGAGATGATTTTCCTTAAAATGCTGAATTATTATGCATTTCAGAGCCTGAATGGAGTTCTATTATCACATTTCGACCAAAACTTGATCTTTCAAGAAATTACTGTTCAATGCTTCTTAACATTTGAGACTCATTTTCTTTACAGACCAAGCCAGAGATGATTTTCTTTAAAATGTTGAATTATTTTGCTTTTCACGGCCTGAAAAGAGTTAAAATTATCACATTTCGACTATAGGATCAAAACTTGATTTTTCAAGAAATTCGTGTCCAATGCTAGTACTCGTTTGAAACTCTTTTCCTCTACAAACCAAGCCTGAGATGATTTTCCTTAAAATGTTGAATTATTATGCTTTTCACAGTTCGAAAAGCGTTTTAATGATCACATATCGACTACAGGATCAAAACTTGATTTTTCGAGAAATTCACGTTTAATGCTAGTACTTGTTTGAAACTCCTTGTCTCTACAGACCAAGCCAGAGATGATTTTCATTAAGATGTTGAATTATTATGCTTTTCAGATTATGAAAAGCGTTTTAATTATCACGTTTGGACTATAGGTTGAACATTTGACTTTCAGAGAAATTCGCGTTCAATACTACTACTCGTTTAAAAATCATTTTCTTTACAGACCAAGCCAGAAATGATTTTCCTTAAAATGTTGAATTATTATGCTTTTCGCGGCCTGAAAAGATTTTTAATTATCACATTTAGACCATAGGATCAAAACTTGAGTTTTCGAGAAGTTCGCATTCTATCCGAAACGTATTTTCTTTACAGACCAAGCCAGAGATGATTTTAATTAAGATGTAGAATTATTATGCTTTTCAGAGCCATAAAAGCTGTTTAATTAGCACATTTGGACTATAGGCTGAACACTTGACTTTTAGAGAAATTCGCATTCAATGCTACTACTCGTTTGAAACTCGTTTTCTCCGCAGACAAGGCCTGAGATGATTTTTCTTAAAATGTTGAATTATTTTGCTTTTCACGGCCTGAAAAGAGTTTTAATTATCACATTTCGACTACAGGATCAACACTTGATTTTTCGAAAAATTAACGTCTAATGCTAATACTGGTTTGAAACTCATTTTCTCTACAGACCAAGCCAGAGATGATTTTCTTTAAAATGTTGAATTATTTTGCTTTTCACGGCCTGAAAAGCGTTTTAATTATCAAATTTCGACTATAGGATCAAAACTTGATCTTTCAAGAAATTCGTGTAGAATGCTAGTACTCGTTTGAAACTCTTTTCCTCTACAGACCAAGCCAGAGATGATTTTCCTTAAAATGTTGAATTATTATGCTTTTCACAGTTTGAAAAGCGTTTTAATCATCACATTTCGACTATAGGATCAAATAATTGATATTTCGAGAAATTCACGTTTAATGCTAGTACTTGTTTGAAACTCATTTTCTCTACAGACCAAGCCAGAGATGATTTTCCTTAAAATGCTGAATTATTATGCATTTCAGAGCCTGAATGGAGTTCTATTATCACATTTCGACCAAAACTTGATCTTTCAAGAAATTACTGTCCAATGCTCGTATTTTTTGAAACTCATTTTCTCTACAGACCAAGCTAGAGATGATTTTCCTTAAAATGTTGAATTATTATGCATTTCACGGCCTGAAAAACGTTTTTATTATCATATTTAGCCATAGGATCAAAACTTGAGTTTTCGAGAAATTCGCCATCAATGCTAATACTCGTTTGAAACTCCTTTTCTCTACAGACCAAGCCAGAGATGATTTTAATTAAGATGTAGAATTATTATGCTTTTCAGAGCCATAAAAGATATTTAATTATCACATTTGGACTATAGGCTGAACACTTGACTTTTAGAGAAATTCGCGTTCAATGCTACTACTCGTTTGATACTCGTTTTCTCTACAGACCAAGCCAGAGATGATTTTCCTTAGAATGTTGAATTATTATGCTTTTCACGGCCTGAAAAGCGTTTCAATTATCACATTTAGACCATATGTTCAAAACTTGAGTTCTCGATAAATTCGCGTTCAGTGCTAATACTTGTTTGAAACTTATTTTCTTTAAAGACCAAGCCAGAGATGATTTTCATTAAGATGTTGTATTATTATGCTTTTCCCGGCCTGATAAGCGTTTTAATTATAACATTCAGACTATAGGATCAGAACTTGGATTTTTGAGAAATTCGCGTTCAATGCTGGTACTCGTTTGAAACTCATTTTCTCTACAGACCAAGCCAGAGATGATTTTTCTTAAAATATTGAATTATTATGCTTTTCACGGCCTGAAAAGTATTTGAATTATCACATTTCGACTATAAGATCAAAACTTTGTTTTTCGAGAGATTCACGTTTAATGATAGTACTTGTTTGAATCTCATTTTCTCTACAGACCCAGCCAGAGATGATTTCCGTTAAAATTTTGAATTATTATGCTCTTCACGGCCTGAAAAACGTTTTAATTATCATTATTCGACTATAGGATCAAAACTTGATTTTTCGAGATATTAACGTTACATGCTAGTACTCGTTTGAAACTCGTTTTCTCTACAGACCAAGCCAGAGAGGATTTTCCTTAGAATGTTGAATTATTATGCTTTTCACGGCCTCAAAAGCGTTTTAATTATCACATTTCGACTATAGGATCAAAACTTGATTTTTCAAGAAATTAGTGTCCAATGCTTTTACTCGTTTGAAACGAATTTTCTCTACAGACCAAGCTAGAGGTGATTTCCCTTAAAATATTGAATTATTATGCTTTTCACGGCCTGAAAAGCGTTTTAATTATCACATTTAGACCATATGTTCAAAACTTGAGTTCTCGATAAATTCGCGTTCAGTGCTAATACTTGTTTGAAACTTATTTTCTTTACAGACCAAGCCAGAGATGATTTTCATTAAGATGTTGAATTATTATGTTTTTCACTGCCTGAAAAGCGTTTTAATTATCATATTTCGACTACAGGATCAACACTTGATTTTTCGAAAAATTAACGTCTAATGCTAATACTGGTTTGAAACTCATTTTCTCTACAGACCAAGCCAGAGATGATTTTTCTTAAAATATTGAATTATTATGCTTTTGACGGCACGAAAAGTGTTTTAATTATCACATTTGGACTATAGGATCAAAACTTGATTTTTTAAGAAACTAGTGTCCAATGCATTTCCTCGTTTGATATCTACATCAAGCCAGAGATGATTATCCTTGAAATGTTGAAATATTATGCTTTTCACGGCCTGAAAAGCGTTTTAAATATTACATTTAGACCATATGTTCAAGACTTGATTTTTCAAGAAATTAGTGTCCAATGCTATTACTCGTTTGAAACTCTTTTCCTCTACACACCAAGCCAGAGATGATTTCCCTTAAAATGTTGAATTATTATGCTTTTCACGGCCTGAAAAGCGTTTTAGTTATCACATTTAGACCATATGTTCAAAACTTGAGTTCTCGATAAATTCGCGTTCAGTGCTAATACTTGTTTGAAACTTATTTTCTTTACAGACCAAGCCAGAGATGATTTTCTTTAAAATGTTGAATTATTTTGCTTTTCACGGCCTGAAAAGCGTTTTAATTATCACATTTCGACTATAGGATCAAAACTTGATCTTTCAAGAAATTCGTGTACAATGCTAGTACTCGTTTGAAACTCTTTTCCTCTACAGACCAAGCCAGAGATGATTTTCCTTAAAATGTTGAATTATTATGCTTTTCACAGTTTGAAAAGCGTTTTAGTCATCACATTTCGACTATAGGATCAAAACTTGATTTGTCGAGAAATTTACGTTTAATGCTAGTACTTGTTTGAAACTCATTTTCTCTACAGACCAAGCCAGAGATGATTTTCCTTAAAATGCTGAATTATTATGCATTTCAGAGCCTGAATGGAGTTCTATTATCACATTTCGACCAAAACTTGATCTTTCAAGAAATTACTGTTCAATGCTTCTTAACATTTGAGACTCATTTTCTTTACAGACCAAGCCAGAGATGATTTTCTTTAAAATGTTGAATTATTTTGCATTTCACGGAATGAAAAGCGTTTTGATTATTACATTTCTACTATAGGATCAAAACTTGATTTTTCAAGAAACTAGTGTCCAATGCTTGTACTCGTTTGAAACTCATTTAATCTCTAGACCAAGCCACAGATGATTTACATTAAGATGTTGAATTATTATGCTTTTCAGATCCTGAAAAGCGTTTTAATTATCACATTTGGACTATAGGTTGAACACTTGAGTTTTAGAGAGATTCGCGTTCAATGCTTGTTAACATTTGAGACTCATTTTCTTTACAGACCAAGCCAGAGATGATTTTCTTTAAAATGTTGAATTATTTTGCTTTTCACGGCCTGAAAAGCGTTTTAGTTATCACATTTCGTCTATAGGATCAAAATTTGACTTTCAAGAATTTCGTGTCCAATGCTAGTACTCGTTTGAAACTCTTTTCCTCTACAAACCAAGCCTGAGATGATTTTCCTTAAAATGTTGAATTATTATGCGTTTCACAGTTCGAAAATCGTTTTAATGATCACATTTCGACTACAGGATCAAAACTTGATTTTTCGAGAAATTCACGTTTAATGCTAGTACTTGTTTGAAACTCCTTTTCTCTACAGACCAAGGCAGAGATGATTTTCATTAAGATGTTGAATTATTATGCTTTTCAGATTATGAAAAGCGTTTTAATTATCACGTTTGGACTATAGGTTGAATATTTGACTTTCAGAGAAATTCGCGTTCAATACTACTACTCGTTTAAAAATCATTGTCTTTACAAACCAAGCCAGAGATGATTTTCCTTAAAATGTTGAACTATTATGCTTTTCACGGCATGAAAAGATTTTTAATTATCACATTTAGACCATAGGATCAAAACTTGAGTTTTCGAGAAGTTCGCATTCTATGCGAAACGTATTTTCTTTACAGACCAAGCCAGAGATGATTTTAATTAAGATGTAGAATTATTATGCTTTTCAGAGCCATAAAAGCTATTTAATTAGCACATTTGGACTATAGGCTGAACACTTGACTTTTAGAGAAATTCGCGTTCAATGCTACTACTCGTTTGAAACTCGTTTTCTCCGCAGACAAGGCCTGAGATAATTTTTCTTAAAATGTTGAATTATTTTGCTTTCACGGCCTGAAAAGAGTTTTAATTATCACATTTCGACTACAGGATCAACACTTGATTTTTCGAAAAATTAACGTCTAATGCTAATACTGGTTTGAAACTCATTTTCTCTACAGACCAAGCCAGAGATGATTTTCTTTAAAATGTTGAATTATTTTGCTTTTCGCGGCCTGAAAAGCGTTTTAATTATCACATTTCGACTATAGGATCAAAACTTGATCTTTCAAGAAATTCGTGTACAATGCTAGTACTCGTTTGAAACTCTTTTCCTCTACAGACCAAGCCAGAGATGATTTTCCTTAAAATGTTGAATTATTATGCTTTTCACAGTTTGAAAAGCGTTTTAATCATCACATTTCGACTATAGGATCAAAACTTGATATTTCGTGAAATTCACGTTTAATGCTAGTACTTGTTTGAAACTCATTTTCTCTACAGACCCAGCCAGAGATGATTCCCGTTAAAATGTTGAATTATTATGCTCTTCACGGCCTGAAAATTGTTTTAATTATCATATTTCGACTATAGGATCAAAACTTGATTTTTCGAGATATTAACGTTACATGCTAGTACTCGTGTGAAACTCGTTTTCTCTACAGACCAAGCCGGAGATGATTTTCCTTAAAATATTGAATTATTATGCTTTTCACGGCCTGAAAAACGTTTTAATTATCACATTTAGACCATATGTTCAAAACTTGAGATCTCGATAAATTCGCGTTCAGTGCTAATACTTTTTTGAAACTTATTTTCTTTACAGACCAAGCCAGAGATGATTTTCATTAAGATGTTGAATTATTATGCTTTTCACGGCCTGAAAAGCGTTTTAATTATCATATTTCGACTACAGGATCAACACTTGATTTTTCGAAAAATTAACGTCTAAAGCTAATACTGGTTTGAAACTCATTTTCTCTGCAGACCAAGCCAGATGAAAGATATCGCTAAGCCCTAGGAATGGGTGAAAGGGGAAGGTCATTGCAAGAAAGCGTGACGGTATGGTAGCAAGCAGGTTGAGGGTTCGAGTCACGGGAAATGTTTGATTCTCCATTCGAAATTCAGAGTAAATGCTCAATTGTAACGGTTTTTTCAAGTTTGAATTGAAAAGTCAGTTTTAGCGGGAATGTTTCAAATTTCGATAATATGCAAGATGCAACAATAGACTACAATAATCAAAGCAAGGAAAGCTAATCGCAACGGTTAGAGTAAGTTTTTTAAAGCAAAAATGGCAAGCATGCCCGTTCCGTTGCTTTTTTGGTGGTTCCGTTGCTTTTTCTTGCACTCATAAATCAACCTTTTTGTCTGCTTCAAATGAAAGATATCGCTAAGCCCTTAGAATTGGTGAAAGGGGAAGGTCATTGCAAGATAGCGTGACGGTATGGTAACAAGCAGGTTTAGGGTTCGAGTCACGGAAATATGTTTATTCTCCTTTTGAAATTCAGCGTAAATGCTCAATTGTAACGGTTTTTCAAGTTTGAATAGGAAAGTCAGTTTTGGCGGGAATGTTTCAAATTTCGATAATATGCAAGATGCAACAATACCCTACAATAATCAAAGGAAGAGAAGCTAATCGCAACGGTTAGAGTAAGTTTTTTAAAGCAAAAATGGCAAGCATGCCCGTTCCGTTGCTTTTTTGGTGGTTCCGTTGCTTTTTTGGTGGTTCCGTTGCTTTTTTGTGCACCCAGAAAAGTGCCTATTTGTAAGGTTCAAATGAAAGATATCGCTAAGCCCTAAGAATTGGTGAAAGGGGAAGGTCATTGCAAGATAGCGTGACGGTATGGTAACAAGCAGGTTTAGGGTTCGAGTCACGAAAATATGTTTATTCTCCATTTGAAATTCAGCGTAAATGCTCAATTGTAACGGTTTTTCAAGTTTGAATAGGAAAGTCAGTTTTGCGGGAATGTTTCAAATTTCGATAATATGCAAGATGAAACAATACACTACAACAATCAAAGCAAGAGAAGCTAATCGCATCTGTTAGAGTAAGTTTTTTAAAGCAAAAATGGCAAGCATGCCAGTTCCGTTGCTTTTTTGGTGGTTCCGTTGCTTTTTTGTCCACCCAGAAAAGTGCCTATTTGTAAGGTTCAAATGAAAGATATCGCTAAGCCCTAAGAATTGGTGAAAGGGGAAGGCCATTGCAAGATAGCGTGACGGTATGGTAACAAGCAGGTTGAGGGTTAGAGTCACGGGAAATGTTTGATTCTCCATTCGAAATTCAGAATAAATGCTCAATTGTAACTGTTTTTTAAGTTTGAATTGAAAAGTCAGTTTTGGCGGGAATGTTTCAAATTTCGACAATATGCAAGATGCAACAATACACTACAATAATCAAAGCAAGAGAAGCTAATCGCAACGGTTAGAGTAAGTTTTTTAAAGCAAAAATGGCAAGCATGCCCGTTCCGTTGCTTCTTTGGTGGTTCCGTTGCTTTTTCGTGCACTCATAAATCAACCTTTTTGTCTGCTTCAAATGAAAGATATCGCTAAGCCCTAAGAATTGGTGAAAGGGGAAAATCTTTGCAAGATAGCGTGACGGTATGGTAACAAGCAGGTTCAGGGTTCGGGTCACGGGAATTGTTTGATTCTCCATTCGAAATTCAGAGTAAATGCTCAATTGTAACTGTTTTTTCAAGTTTGAATTGAAAAGTCAGTTTTGGCGGGAATGTTTCAAATTTCGATAATATGCAAGATGCAACAATACACTACAATAATCAAAGCAAGGGAAGCTAATCGCAACGGTTAGAGTAAGTTTTTTAAAGCAAAAATGGCAAGCATGCCCGTTCCGTTGCTTTTTTGGTGGTTCCGTTGCTTTTTTGTGCACCCAGAAAAGAGCCTATTTGTAAGGTTCAAATGGAAGATATCGCTAAGCCCTAAGAATTGGTGAAAGGGGAATGCCATTGCAAGATAGCGTGACGGTATGGTAACAAGCAGGTTGAGGGTTCGAGTCACGGGAAATGTTTGATTCTCCATTCGAAATTCAGAGTAAATGCTCAATTGTCACTGTTTTTTCAAGTTTGAATTGAAAAATCAGTTTTGGCGGGAATGTTTCAAATTTCGATAATATGCAAGATGCAACAATACACTACAATAATCAAAGCAAGAGAAGCTAATCGCAACGGTTAGAGTAAGTTTTTTAAAGCAAAAATGGCAAGCATGCCCGTTCCGTTGCTTTTTTGGTGGTTCCGTTGCTTTTTTGTGCACCCAGAAAAGTGCCTATTTGTAAGGTTCAAATGAAAGATATCGCTAAGCCCTAAGAATTGGTGAAAGGGGAAGGTCATTGCAAGATAGCGTGACGGTATGGTAAAAAGCAGGTTTAGGGTTCGAGTCACAGAAATATGTTTATTCTCCATTTGAAATTCAGCGTAAATGCTCAATTGTAACTGTTTTTCAAGTTTGAATAGGAAAGTCAGTTTTGGCGGGATTGTTTCAAATTTCGATAATATGCAAGATGCAACAATACACTACAATAATCAAAGCAAGAGAAGCTAATCGCAACGGTTAGAGTAAGTTTTTGGAAGCAAAAATGGCAAGCATGCCCGTTCCGTTGCTTTTTTGGTGGTTCCGTTGCTTTTTCGTGCACTCATAAATCAACCTTTTTGTCTGCTTCAAATGAAAGATATCGCTAAGCCCTAAGAATTGGTGAAAGGGGAAGGACATTGCAAGATAGCGTGACGGTATGGTAACAAGCAGGTTGAGGGTTCGAGTCACGGGAAATGTTTGATTCTCCATTCGAAATTCAGAGTAAATGCTCAATTGTAACTGTTTTTTCAAGTTTGAATTGAAAAGTCAGTTTTGGCGGGAATGTTTCAAATTTCGATAATATGCAAGATGCAACAATACACCACAATAATCAAAGCAAGAGAAGCTAATCGCAACGGTTAGAGTAAGTTTTTTAAAGCAAAAATTGCAAGCATGCCCGTTCCGTTGCTTTTTTGGTGGTTCCGTTGCTTTTTCGTGCACTCATAAATCAACCTTTTTGTCTGCTTCAAATGAAAGATATCGCTAAGCCCTAAGAATTGGTGAAAGGGGAAGGTCATTGCAAGATAGCGTGACGGTATGGTAACAAGCAGGTTGAGGGTTCGAGTCACGGGAAATGTTTGATTCTCCATTCGAAATTCAGAGTAAATGCTCAATTGTAACTGTTTTTTCAAGTTTGAATTGAAAAGTCAGTTTTGGTCGGAATGTTTGAAATTTCGATAATATCCAAGATGCAACAATAAACTACAATAATCAAAGCAAGAGAAGCTAATCGCAACGGTTAGAGTAAGTTTTTTAAAGCAAAAATGGCAAGCATGCCCGTTCCGTTGCTTTTTTGGTGGTTCCGTTGCTTTTTCGTGCACTCATAAATCAACCTTTTTGTCTGCTTCAAATGAAAGATATCGCTAAGCCCTAAGAATTGGTGAAAGGGGAAGGTCATTGCAAGATAGCGTGACGGTATGGTAACAAGCAGGGTTAGGGTTCGAGTCACGGGAAATGTTTGATTCTCAATTCGAAATTCAGAGTAAATGATAAATTATAACGGTTTTTTCAAGTTTGAATTGAAAAGTCAGATTTGGCGGGAATGTTTCAAATTTCGATAATATGCAAGATGCAACAATACACTACAATAATCAAAGCAAGAGAAGCTAATCGCAACGGTTAGAGTAAGTTTTTTCAAGCAAAGATGGCAAGCATGCCCGTTCCGTTTCTTTTTTGGTGGTTCCGTTGCTTTTTCGTGCACTCATAAATCAACCTTTTTGTCTGCTTCAAATGAGAGATATCGCTAAGCCCTAGGAATGGGTGAAAGGGGAAGGTCATTGCAAGATAGCGTGACGGTATGGTAACAAGCAGGTTGAGGGTTCGAGTCACGGGAAATGTTTGATTCTCCATTCGAAATTCAGAGTAAATGCTCAATTTTAACTGTTTTTTCAAGTTTGAATTGAAAAGTCAGTTTTGGCGGGAATGTTTGAAATTTCGATAATATGCAAGATGCAACAATACACTACAATAATCAAAGCAAGAGAAGCTAATCGCAACGGTTAGAGTAAGTTTTTTAAAGCAAAAATGGCAAGCATGCCCGTTCCGTTGCTTTTTTGGTGGTTCCGTTGCTTTTCCGTGCACTCATAAATCAACTTTTTTGTCTGCTTCAAATGAAAGATATCGCTAAGCCCTAAGAATTGGTGAAAGGGGAATGCCATTGCAAGATAGCGTGACGGTATGGTAACAAGCAGGTTGAGGGTTCGAGTCACGGGAAATGTTTGATTCTCCATTCGAAATTCAGAGTAAATGCTCAATTGTAACTGTTTTTTCAAGTTTGAATTGAAAAGTCAGTTTTGGCGGGAATGCTTCTAATTTCGATAATATGCAAGATGCAACAATACACTACAATAATCAAAGCAAGAGAAGCTAATCGCAACGGTTAGAGTAAGTTTTTTAAAGCAAAAATGGCAAGCATGCCCGTTCCGTTGCTTTTTTGGTGGTTCCGTTGCTTTTCCGTGCACTCATAAATCAACTTTTTTGTCTGCTTCAAATGAAAGATATCGCTAAGCCCTAAGAATTGGTGAAAGGGGAATGCCATTGCAAGATAGCGTGACGGTATGGTAACAAGCAGGTTGAGGGTTCGAGTCACGGGAAATGTTTGATTCTCCATTCGAAATTCAGAGTAAATGCTCAATTGTAACTGTTTTTTCAAGTTTGAATTGAAAAGTCAGTTTTGGCGGGAATGCTTCTAATTTCGATAATATGCAAGATGCAACAATACACTACAATAATCAAAGCAAGAGAAGCTAATCGCAACGGTTAGAGTAAGTTTTTTCAAGCAAAAATGGCAAGCATGCCCGTTCCGTTGCTTTTTTGGTGGTTCCGTAGCTTTTTCGTGCACTCATAAATCAACCTTTTTGTCTGCTTCAAATGAAAGATATCAATAAGCCCTAGGAATGGGTGAAAGGGGAAGGTCATTGCAAGATAGCGTGACGGTATGGTAACAAGCAGGTTGAGGGTTCGAGTCACGGGAAATGTTTGATTCTCCATTCGAAATTCAGAGTAAATGCTCAATTGTAACTGTTTTTTCAAGTTTGAATTGAAAAGTCAGTTTTGGTCGGAATGTTTGAAATTTCGATAATATGCAAGATGCAACAATACACTACAATAATCAAAGCAAGAGAAGCTAATCGCAACGGTTAGAGTAAGTTTTTTAAAGCAAAGATGGCAAGCATGCCCGTTCCGTTGCTTTTTTGTGGTTCCGTTGCTTTTTCGTGCACTCATAAATCAACCTTTTTGTCTGCTTCAAATGAAAGATATCGCTAAGCCCTAAGAATTGGTGAAAGGGGAAGGTCATTGCAAGATAGCGTGACGGTATGGTAACAAGCAGGTTTAGGGTTCGAGTCACGGGAAATGTTTGATTCTCAATTCGAAATTCAGAGTAAATGATAAATTATAACGGTTTCTTCAAGTTTGAATTGACAAGTCAGTTTTGGCGGTAATGTTTGAAATTTCGATAATATGCAAGATGCAACAATACACTACAATAATCAAAGCAAGAGAAGCTAATCGCAACGGTTAGAGTAAGTTTTTTAAAGCAAAAATGGCAAGCATGCCCGTTCCGTTGCTTTTTTGGTGGTTCCGTTGCTTTTTTGTGCACCCAGAAAAGTGCCTATTTGTAAGGTTCAAATGAAAGATATCGCTAAGCCCTAAGAATTGTTGAAAGGGGAAGGTCATTGCAAGATAGCGTGACGGTATGGTAACAAGCAGGTTTAGGGTTCGAGTCACGGGAAATGTTTGATTCTCCATTCGAAATTCAGAGTAAATGCTCAATTGTAACTGTTTTTTCAAGTTTGAATTGAAAAGTCAGTTTTGGCGGGAATGTTTCAAATTTCGATAATATGCAAGATGCAACAATACACTACAATAATCAAAGCAAGAGAAGCTAATCGCAACGGTTAGAGTAAGTTTTTGGAAGCAAAAATGGCAAGCATGCCCGTTCCGTTGCTTTTTTGGTGGTTCCGTTGCTTTTTCGTGCACTCATAAATCAACCTTTTTGTCTGCTTCAAATGAAAGATATCGCTAAGCCCTAAGAATTGGTGAAAGGGGAAGGTCATTGCAAGATAGCGTGACGGTATGGTAACAAGCAGGTTTAGGGTTCGAGTCACGGGAAATGTTTGATTCTCAATTCGAAATTCAGAGTAAATGATAAATTATAACGGTTTCTTCAAGTTTGAATTGACAAGTCAGTTTTGGCGGTAATGTTTGAAATTTCGATAATATGCAAGATGCAACAATACACTACAATAATCAAAGCAAGAGAAGCTAATCGCAACGGTTAGAGTAAGTTTTTTCAAGCAAAAATGGCAAGCATGCCCGTTCCGTTGCTTTTTTGGTGGTTCCGTTGCTTTTTCGTGCACTCATAAATCAACCTTTTTGTCTGCTTCAAATGAAAGATATCGCTAAGCCCTAAGAATTGGTGAAAGGGGAAGGTCATTGCAAGATAGCGTGACGGTATGGTAACAAGCAGGTTTAGGGTTCGAGTCACGGGAAATGTTTGATTCTCAATTCGAAATTCAGAGTAAATGCTCAATTGTAACTGTTTTTTCAAGTTTGAATTGAAAAGTCAGTTTTGGCGGGAATGTTTCAAATTTCGATAATATGCAAGATGCAACAATACACTACAATAATCAAAGCAAGAGACGCTAATCGCAACGGTCAGAGTAAGTTTTTGGAAGCAAAAATGGCAAGCATGCCCGTTCCGTTTCTTTTTTGGTGGTTCCGTTGCTTTTTTGTGCTCCCAGTAAACAGCCTATTTGTAAGGTTCAAATGGAAGATAGCTCTAACCCCTGAGCCACGGTTACAGAGGAAGGTCAATGGAAGATAAGTTAAACGTGACGTAATCGGGAGGTGTAGTGTTCGAGTCACTTTAATATTTTTATTCTCCATTGTGAATTCATAGTCAATGCTAAATTGTAACGGTTTTTCAAGTTTGAATAGGAAAGTCAGTTTTGGCGGGAATGTTTCAAATTTCGATAATATGCAAGATGCAACAATACACTACAATAATCAAAGCAAGAGAAGCTAATCGCAACGGTTAGAGTAAGTTTTTTAAAGCAAAAATTGCAAGCATGCCCGTTCCGTTGCTTTTTTGGTGGTTCCGTTGCTTTTTTGTGCACCCAGAAAAGAGCCTATTTGTAAGGTTCAAATGAAAGATATCGCTAAGCCCTAAGAATTGGTGAAAGGGGAAGGTCATTGCAAGATAGGTGACGGTATGGTAACAAGCAGGTTGAGGGTTCGAGTCACGGGAAATGTTTGATTCTCCATTCGAAATTCAGAGTAAATGCTCAATTGTAACTGTTTCTTCAAGTTTGAATTGAAAAGTCAGTTTTGGAGGGAATGTTTCAAATTTCGATAATATGCAAGATGCAACAATACACTACAATAATCAAAGCAAGGGAAGCAAATCGCAACGGTTAGAGTAAGTTTTTTAAAGCAAAAATGGCAAGCATGCCCGTTCCGTTGCTTTTTTGGTGGTTCCGTTGCTTTTTTGTGCACCCAGAAAAGAGCCTCTTTGTAAGGTTCAAATGAAAGATATCGCTAAGCCCTAAGAATTGGTGAAAGGGGAAGATCATTGCAAGATAGCGTGACGGTATGGTAAGAAGCAGGTTGAGGGTTCGAGTCACGGGAAATGTTTGATTCTCCATTCGAAATTCAGAGTAAATGCTCAATTGTAACTGTTTTTTCAAGTTTGAATTGAAAAGTCAGTTTTGGCGGGAATGTTTCAAATTTAGATAATATGCAAGATGCAACAATACACTACAACAATCAAAGCAAGAGAAGCTAATCGCAACGGTTAGAGTAAGTTTTTGGAAGCAAAAATGGCAAGCATGCCCGTTCCGTTGCTTTTTTGGTGGTTCCGTTGCTTTTTTGTGCACCCAGAAAAGTGCCTATTTGTAAGGTTCAAATGAAAGATATCGCTAAGCCCTAAGAATTGGTGAAAGGGGAAGGTCATTGCAAGATAGCGTGACGGTATGGTAACAAGCAGGTTGAGGGTTCGAGTCACGGGAAATGTTTGATTCTCCATTCGAAATTCAGAGTAAATGCTCAATTGTAACTGTTTTTTCAAGTTTGAATTGAAAAGTCAGTTTTGGCGGGAATGTTTCAAATTTCGATAATATGCAAGATGCAACAATACACTACAATAATCAAAGCAAGGGAAGCTAATCGCAGCGGTTAGAGTAAGTTTTTGGAAGCAAAAATGGCAAGCATGCCCGTTCCGTTTCTTTTTTGGTGGTTCCGTTGCTTTTTTGTGCTCCCAGTAAACAGCCTATTTGTAAGGTTCAAATGGAAGATAGCTCTAACCCCTGAGCCACAGTTACAGAGGAAGGTCCCTGGAAGATAAGTTAAACGTGACGTAATCGGGAGGTGTAGTGTTCGAGTCACTTTAATATTTTTATTCTCCATTGTAAATTCAGAGTCAATGCTAAATTGTAACGGTTTTTCAAGTTTGAATAGGAAAGTCAGTTTTGGCGGGAATGTTTCAAATTTCGATAATATGCAAGATGCAACAATACACTACAATAATCAAAGCAAGGGAAGCTAATCGCAACGGTTAGAGTAAGTATTTTAAAGCAAAAATTGCAAGCATGCCCGTTCCGTTGCTTTTTTGGTGGTTCCGTTGCTTTTTTGTGCACCCAGAAAAGAGCCTATTTGTAAGGTTCAAATGAAAGATATCGCTAAGCCCTAAGAATTGGTGAAAAGGGAAGGTCATTCTAAGATAGCGTGACGGTATGGTAACAAGCAGGTTTAGGGTTCGAGTCACGGAAATATGTTTATTCTCCATTTGAAATTCAGCGTAAATGCTCAATTGTAAGGTTTTTCAAGTTTGAATAGGAAAGTCAGTTTTGGCGGGAATGTTTCAAATTTCGATAATGTGCAAGATGCAACAATACACTACAACAATCAAAGCAAGAGAAGCTAATCGCAACGGTTAGAGTAAGTTTTTTAAAGCAAAAATTGCAAGCATGCCCGTTCCGTTGCTTTTTTGGTGGTTCCGTTGCTTTTTTTGCACCCAGAAAAGAGCCTATTTGTAAGGTTCAAATGAAAGATATCGCTAAGCCCTAAGAATTGGTGAAAGGGGAAGGTCATTGCAAGATAGCGTGACGGTATGGTAACAAGCAGGTTGAGGGTTCGAGACACGGGAAATGTCTGATTCTCCATTCGAAATTCAGAGTAAATGCTCAATTGAAACTGTTTTTTCAAGTTTGAATTGAAAAGTCAGTTTTGGCGGGAATGTTTCAAATTTCGATAATATGCAAGATGCAACAATACACTACAATAATCAAAGCAAGAGAAGCTAATCGCAACGGTTAGAGTATGTTTTTTAAAGCAAAAATGGCAAGCATGCCCGTTCCGTTGCTTTTTTGGTGGTTCCGTTGCTTTTTCGTGCACTCATAAATCAACCTTTTTGTCTGCTTCAAATGAAAGATATCGCTAAGCCCTAAGAATTGGTGAAAGGGAAAGGTCATTGCAAGATAGCGTGACGGTATGGTAACAAGCAGGTTTAGGGTTCGAGTCACGGGAAATGTTTGATTCTCAATTCGAAATTCAGAGTAAATTATAAATTATAACGGTTTCTTCAAGTTTGAATTGACAAGTCAGTTTTGGCGGGAATGTTTGAAATTTCGATAATATGCAAGATGCAACAATACACTACAATAATCAAAGCAAGAGAAGCTAATCGCAACGGTTAGAGTAAGTTTTTTAAAGCAAAAATGGCAAGCATGCCCGTTCCGTTGCTTTTTTGGTGGTTCCGTTGCTTTTTTGTGCACCCAGAAAAGAGCCTCTTTGTAAGGTTCAAATGAAAGATATCGCTAAGCCCTAAGAATTGGTGAAAGGGGAAGGTCATTGCAAGATAGCGTGACGGTATGGTAACAAGCAGGTTGAGGGTTCGAGTCACGGGAAATGTTTGATTCTCCATTCGAAATTCAGAGTAAATGCTCAATTGTAACTGTTTTTTCAAGTTTGAATTGAAAAGTCAGTTTTGGCGGGAATGTTTCAAATTTCGATAATATGCAAGATGCAACAATACACTACAACAATCAAAGCAAGAGAAGCTAATCGCAACGGTTAGAGTAAGTTTTTGGAAGCAAAAATGGCAAGCATGCCCGTTCCGTTGCTTTTTTGGTGGTTCCGTTGCTTTTTTGTGCACCCAGAAAAGTGCCTATTTGTAAGGTTCAAATGAAAGATATCGCTAAGCCCTAAGAATTGGTGAAAGGGGAAGGTCATTGCAAGATAGCGTGACGGTATGGTAACAAGCAGGTTGAGGGTTCGAATCACTTGAAATGTTTGATTCTCCATTCGAAATTCAGAGTAAATGCTCAATTGTAACTGTTTTTTCAAGTTTGAATTGAAAAGTCAGTTTTGGCGGGAATGTTTCAAATTTCGATAATATGCAAGATGCAACAATACACTACAATAATCAAAGCAAGGGAAGCTAATAGCAGCGGTTAGAGTAAGTTTTTGGAAGCAAAAATGGCAAGCATGCCCGATCCGTTTCTTATTTGGTGGTTCCGTTGCTTTTTTGTGCTCCCAGTAAACAGCCTATTTGTAAGGTTCAAATGGAAGATAGCTCTAACCCCTGAGCCACAGTTACAGAGGAAGGTCCCTGGAAGATAAGTTAAACGTGACGTAATCGGGAGGTGTAGTGTTCGAGTCACTTTAATATTTTTATTCTCCATTGTAAATTCAGAGTCAATGCTAAATTGTAACGGTTTTTCAAGTTTGAATAGGAAAGTCAGTTTTGGCGGGAGTGTTTCAAGTTTCGATAATATGCAAGATGCAACAATACACTACAATAATCAAAGCAAGGGAAGCTAATCGCAACGGTTAGAGTAAGTTTTTTAAAGCAAAAATTGCAAGCATGCCCGTTCCGTTGCTTTTTTGGTGGTTCCGTTGCTTTTTTGTGCACCCAGAAAAGAGCCTATTTGTAAGGTTCAAATGAAAGATATCGCTAAGCCCTAAGAATTGGTGAAAAGGGAAGGTCATTCTAAGATAGCGTGACGGTATGGTAACAAGCAGGTTTAGGGTTCGAGTCACGGAAATATGTTTATTCTCCATTTGAAATTCAGCGTAAATGCTCAATTGTAAGGTTTTTCAAGTTTGAATAGGAAAGTCAGTTTTGGCGGGAATGTTTCAAATTTCGATAATGTGCAAGATGCAACAATACACTACAACAATCAAAGCAAGAGAAGCTAATCGCAACGGTTAGAGTAAGTTTTTTAAAGCAAAAATTGCAAGCATGCCCGTTCCGTTGCTTTTTTGGTGGTTCCGTTGCTTTTTTTGCACACAGAAAAGAGCCTATTTGTAAGGTTCAAATGAAAGATATCGCTAAGCCCTAAGAATTGGTGAAAGGGGAAGGTCATTGCAAGATAGCGTGACGGTATGGTAACAAGCAGGTTGAGGGTTCGAGACACGGGAAATGTCTGATTCTCCATTCGAAATTCAGAGTAAATGCTCAATTGAAACTGTTTTTTCAAGTTTGAATTGAAAAGTCAGTTTTGGCGGGAATGTTTCAAATTTCGATAATATGCAAGATGCAACAATACACTACAATAATCAAAGCAAGAGAAGCTAATCGCAACGGTTAGAGTATGTTTTTAGAGTAAAAATGGCAAGCATGCCCGTTCCGTTGCTTTTTTGGTGGTTCCGTTGCTTTTTCGTGCACTCATAAATCAACCTTTTTGTCTGCTTCAAATGAAAGATATCGCTAAGCCCTAAGAATTGGTGAAAGGGGAAGGTCATTGCAAGATAGCGTGACGGTATGGTAACAAGCAGGTTTAGGGTTCGAGTCACGGGAAATGTTTGATTCTCAATTCGAAATTCAGAGTAAATGATAAATTATAACGGTTTCTTCAAGTTTGAATTGACAAGTCAGTTTTGGCGGGAATGTTTGAAATTTCGATAATATGCAAGATGCAACAATACACTACAATGATCAAAGCAAGAGAAGCTAATCGCAACGGTTAGAGTAAGTTTTTTCAAGCAAAAATAGCAAGCATGCCCATTCCGTTGCTTTTTTGGTGGTTCCGTTGCTTTTTCGTGCACTCATAAATCAACCTTTTTGTCTGCTTCAAATGAAAGACATCGCTAAGCCCTAGGAATGGGTGAAAGGGGAAGGTCATTGCAAGATAGCGTGACGGTATGGTAACAAGGAGGTTGAGGGTTCGAGTCACGGGAAATGTTTGATTCTCCATTCGAAATTCAGAGTAAATGCTCAATTGTAACTGTTTTTTAAGTTTGAATTGAAAAGTCAGTTTTGGCGGGAATGTTTGAAATTTCGATAATATGCAAGATGCAACAATACACTACAATAATCAAAGCAAGAGACGCTAATCGCAACGGTCAGAGTAAGTTTTTTAAAGCAAAAATGGCAAGCATGCCCGTTCCGTTTCTTTTTTGGTGGTTCCGTTGCTTTTTTGTGCACCCAGAAAAGTGCCTATTTGTAAGGTTCAAATGAAAGATATCGCTAAGCCCTAAGAATTGGTGAAAGGGGAAGGTCATTGCAAGATAGCGTGACGGTATGGTAACAAGCAGGTTTAGGGTTCGAGACACGGAAATATGTTTATTCTCCATTTGAAATTCAGCGTAAATGCTCAATTGTAACGGTTTTTCAAGTTTGAATAGGAAAGTCAGTTCTGGCGGGAATGTTTCAAATGTCGATAATATGCAAGATGCAACAATACACTACAATAATCAAAGCAAGAGAAGCTAATCGCAACGGTTAGAGTAAGTTTTTTAAAGCAAAAATGGCAAGCATGCCTGTTCCGTTGCTCTTTTGGTGGTTCCGTTGCTTTTTCGTGCACTCATAAATCAACCTTTTTGTCTGCTTCAAATGAAAGATATCGCTAAGCCCTAAGAATTGATGAAAGGGGAAGGTCATTGCAAGATAGCGTGACGGTATGGTAACAAGCAGGTTGAGGGTTCGAGTCACGGGAAATGTTTGATTCTCCATTCGAAATTCAGAGTAAATGCTCAATTGTAACTGTTTTTTCAAGTTTGAATTGAAAAGTCAGTTTTGGCGGGAATGTTTCAAATTTCGATAATATGCAAGATGCAACAATACACTACAATAATCAAAGCAAGGGAAGCTAATCGCAGCGGTTAGAGTAAGTTTTTGGAAGCAAAAATGGCAAGCATGCCCGTTCCGTTTCTTTTTTGGTGGTTCCGTTGCTTTTTTGTGCTCCCAGTAAACAGCCTATTTGTAAGGTTCAAATGGAAGATAACTCTCACCCCTGAGCCACGGTTACAGAGGAAGGTCCCTGGAAGATAAGTTAAACGTGACGTAATCGGGAGGTGTAGTGTTCGAGTCACTTTAATATTTTTATTCTCCATTGTAAATTCAGAGTCAATGCTAAATTGTAACGGTTTTTCAAGTTTGAATAGGAAAGTCAGTTTTGGCGGGAGTGTTTCAAGTTTCGATAATATGCAAGATGCAACAATACACTACAATAATCAAAGCAAGGGAAGCTAATCGCAACGGTTAGAGTAAGTTTTTTAAAGCAAAAATTGCAAGCATGCCCGTTCCGTTGCTTTTTTGGTGGTTCCGTTGCTTTTTTGTGCACCCAGAAAAGAGCCTATTTGTAAGGTTCAAATGAAAGATATCGCTAAGCCCTAAGAATTGGTGAAAAGGGAAGGTCATTCTAAGATAGCGTGACGGTATGGTAACAAGCAGGTTTAGGGTTCGAGTCACGGAAATATGTTTATTCTCCATTTGAAATTCAGCGTAAATGCTCAATTGTAAGGTTTTTCAAGTTTGAATAGGAAAGTCAGTTTTGGCGGGAATGTTTCAAATTTCGATAATGTGCAAGATGCAACAATACACTACAACAATCAAAGCAAGAGAAGCTAATCGCAACGGTTAGAGTAAGTTTTTTAAAGCAAAAATTGCAAGCATGCCCGTTCCGTTGCTTTTTTGGTGGTTCCGTTGCTTTTTTTGCACACAGAAAAGAGCCTATTTGTAAGGTTCAAATGAAAGATATCGCTAAGCCCTAAGAATTGGTGAAAGGGGAAGGTCATTGCAAGATAGCGTGACGGTATGGTAACAAGCAGGTTGAGGGTTCGAGACACGGGAAATGTCTGATTCTCCATTCGAAATTCAGAGTAAATGCTCAATTGAAACTGTTTTTTCAAGTTTGAATTGAAAAGTCAGTTTTGGCGGGAATGTTTCAAATTTCGATAATATGCAAGATGCAACAATACACTACAATAATCAAAGCAAGGGAAGCTAATCGCAGCGGTTAGAGTAAGTTTTTGGAAGCAAAAATGGCAAGCATGCCCGTTCCGTTTCTTTTTTGGTGGTTCCGTTGCTTTTTTGTGCTCCCAGTAAACAGCCTATTTGTAAGGTTCAAATGGAAGATAACTCTCACCCCTGAGCCACGGTTACAGAGGAAGGTCCCTGGAAGATAAGTTAAACGTGACGTAATCGGGAGGTGTAGTGTTCGAGTCACTTTAATATTTTTATTCTCCATTGTAAATTCAGAGTCAATGCTAAATTGTAACGGTTTTTCAAGTTTGAATAGGAAAGTCAGTTTTGGCGGGAGTGTTTCAAGTTTCGATAATATGCAAGATGCAACAATACACTACAATAATCAAAGCAAGGGAAGCTAATCGCAACGGTTAGAGTAAGTTTTTTAAAGCAAAAATTGCAAGCATGCCCGTTCCGTTGCTTTTTAGGTGGTTCCGTTGCTTTTTTGTGCACCCAGAAAAGAGCCTATTTGTAAGGTTCAAATGAAAGATATCGCTAAGCCCTAAGAATTGGTGAAAAGGGAAGGTCATTCTAAGATAGCGTGACGGTATGGTAACAAGCAGGTTTAGGGTTCGAGTCACGGAAATATGTTTATTCTCCATTTGAAATTCAGCGTAAATGCTCAATTGTAAGGTTTTTCAAGTTTGAATAGGAAAGTCAGTTTTGGCGGGAATGTTTCAAATTTCGATAATGTGCAAGATGCAACAATACACTACAACAATCAAAGCAAGAGAAGCTAATCGCAACGGTTAGAGTAAGTTTTTTAAAGCAAAAATTGCAAGCATGCCCGTTCCGTTGCTTTTTTGGTGGTTCCGTTGCTTTTTTTGCACACAGAAAAGAGCCTATTTGTAAGGTTCAAATGAAAGATATCGCTAAGCCCTAAGAATTGGTGAAAGGGGAAGGTCATTGCAAGATAGCGTGACGGTATGGTAACAAGCAGGTTGAGGGTTCGAGACACGGGAAATGTCTGATTCTCCATTCGAAATTCAGAGTAAATGCTCAATTGAAACTGTTTTTTCAAGTTTGAATTGAAAAGTCAGTTTTGGCGGGAATGTTTCAAATTTCGATAATATGCAAGATGCAACAATACACTACAATAATCAAAGCAAGAGAAGCTAATCGCAACGGTTAGAGTATGTTTTTAGAGTAAAAATGGCAAGCATGCCCGTTCCGTTGCTTTTTTGGTGGTTCCGTTGCTTTTTCGTGCACTCATAAATCAACCTTTTTGTCTGCTTCAAATGAAAGATATCGCTAAGCCCTAAGAATTGGTGAAAGGGGAAGGTCATTGCAAGATAGCGTGACGGTATGGTAACAAGCAGGTTTAGGGTTCGAGTCACGGGAAATGTTTGATTCTCAATTCGAAATTCAGAGTAAATGATAAATTATAACGGTTTCTTCAAGTTTGAATTGACAAGTCAGTTTTGGCGGGAATGTTTGAAATTTCGATAATATGCAAGATGCAACAATACACTACAATGATCAAAGCAAGAGAAGCTAATCGCAACGGTTAGAGTAAGTTTTTTCAAGCAAAAATAGCAAGCATGCCCATTCCGTTGCTTTTTTGGTGGTTCCGTTGCTTTTTCGTGCACTCATAAATCAACCTTTTTGTCTGCTTCAAATGAAAGACATCGCTAAGCCCTAGGAATGGGTGAAAGGGGAAGGTCATTGCAAGATAGCGTGACGGTATGGTAACAAGGAGGTTGAGGGTTCGAGTCACGGGAAATGTTTGATTCTCCATTCGAAATTCAGAGTAAATGCTCAATTGTAACTGTTTTTTAAGTTTGAATTGAAAAGTCAGTTTTGGCGGGAATGTTTGAAATTTCGATAATATGCAAGATGCAACAATACACTACAATAATCAAAGCAAGAGACGCTAATCGCAACGGTCAGAGTAAGTTTTTTAAAGCAAAAATGGCAAGCATGCCCGTTCCGTTTCTTTTTTGGTGGTTCCGTTGCTTTTTTGTGCACCCAGAAAAGTGCCTATTTGTAAGGTTCAAATGAAAGATATCGCTAAGCCCTAAGAATTGGTGAAAGGGGAAGGTCATTGCAAGATAGCGTGACGGTATGGTAACAAGCAGGTTTAGGGTTCGAGACACGGAAATATGTTTATTCTCCATTTGAAATTCAGCGTAAATGCTCAATTGTAACGGTTTTTCAAGTTTGAATAGGAAAGTCAGTTCTGGCGGGAATGTTTCAAATGTCGATAATATGCAAGATGCAACAATACACTACAATAATCAAAGCAAGAGAAGCTAATCGCAACGGTTAGAGTAAGTTTTTTAAAGCAAAAATGGCAAGCATGCCTGTTCCGTTGCTCTTTTGGTGGTTCCGTTGCTTTTTCGTGCACTCATAAATCAACCTTTTTGTCTGCTTCAAATGAAAGATATCGCTAAGCCCTAAGAATTGATGAAAGGGGAAGGTCATTGCAAGATAGCGTGACGGTATGGTAACAAGCAGGTTGAGGGTTCGAGTCACGGGAAATGTTTGATTCTCCATTCGAAATTCAGAGTAAATGCTCAATTGTAACTGTTTTTTCAAGTTTGAATTGAAAAGTCAGTTTTGGCGGGAATGTTTCAAATTTCGATAATATGCAAGATGCAACAATACACTACAATAATCAAAGCAAGGGAAGCTAATCGCAGCGGTTAGAGTAAGTTTTTGGAAGCAAAAATGGCAAGCATGCCCGTTCCGTTTCTTTTTTGGTGGTTCCGTTGCTTTTTTGTGCTCCCAGTAAACAGCCTATTTGTAAGGTTCAAATGGAAGATAACTCTCACCCCTGAGCCACGGTTACAGAGGAAGGTCCCTGGAAGATAAGTTAAACGTGACGTAATCGGGAGGTGTAGTGTTCGAGTCACTTTAATATTTTTATTCTCCATTGTAAATTCATAGTCAATGCTAAATTGTAACGGTTTTTCAAGTTTGAATAGGAAAGTCAGTTTTGGCGGGAATGTTTCAAATTTCGATAATATGCAAGATGCAACAATACACTACAATCATCAAAGCAAGAGAAGCTAATCGCAACGGTTAGAGTAAGTTTTTTAAAGCAAAAATGGCAAGCATGCCCGTTCCGTTGCTTTTTAGGTGGTTCCGTTGCTTTTTCGTGCACTCATAAATCAACCTTTTTGTCTGCTTCAAATGATAGATATCGCTAAGCCCTAGGAATGGGTGAGAGGGGAAGGTCATTGCAAGATATCGTGATGGTATGGTAATAAGCAGGTTGAGGGTTCGAGTCACGGGAAATGTTTGATTCTCCATTCGAACTTCAGAGTAAATGCTAAATTTTAACGGTTTTTTCAAGTTTGAATTGAAAAGTCAGTTTTGGCGGGAATGTTTCAAATTTCGATAATATGCAAGATACAACAATACACTACAATAATCAAAGCAAGGGAAGCTAATCGCAACGGTTAGAGTAAGTTTTTTAAAGCAAAAATTGCAAGCATGCCCGTTCCGTTGCTTTTTTGGTGGTTCCGTTGCTTTTTTGTGCACCCAGAAAAGAGCCTATTTGTAAGGTTCAAATGAAAGATATCGCTAAGCCCTAAGAATTGGTGAAAGGGGAAGGTCATTGCAAGATAGGTGACGGTATGGTAACAAGCAGGTTGAGGGTTCGAGTAACGGGAAATGTTTGATTCTCCATTCGAAATTCAGAGTAAATGCTCAATTGTAACTGTTTCTTCAAGTTTGAATTGAAAAGTAAGTTTTGGAGGGAATGTTTCAAATTTCGATAATATGCAAGATGCAACAATACACTACAATAATCAAAGCAAGGGAAGCAAATCGCAACGGTTAGAGTAAGTTTTTTAAAGCAAAAATGGCAAGCATGCCCGTTCCGTTGCTTTTTTGGTGGTTCCGTTGCTTTTTTGTGCACCCAGAAAAGAGCCTCTTTGTAAGGTTCAAATGAAAGATATCGCTAAGCCCTAAGAATTGGTGAAAGGGGAAGGTCATTGCAAGATAGCGTGACGGTATGGTAACAAGCAGGTTGAGGGTTCGAGTCACGGGAAATGTTTGATTCTCCATTCGAAATTCAGAGTAAATGCTCAATTGTAACTGTTTTTTCAAGTTTGAATTGAAAAGTCAGTTTTGGCGGGAATGTTTCAAATTTCGATAATATGCAAGATGCAACAATACACTACAACAATCAAAGCAAGAGAAGCTAATCGCAACGGTTAGAGTAAGTTTTTGGAAGCAAAAATGGCAAGCATGCCCGTTCCGTTGCTTTTTTGGTGGTTCCGTTGCTTTTTTGTGCACCCAGAAAAGTGCCTATTTGTAAGGTTCAAATGAAAGATATCGCTAAGCCCTAAGAATTGGTGAAAGGGGAAGGTCATTGCAAGATAGCGTGACGGTATGGTAACAAGCAGGTTGAGGGTTCGAGTCACGGGAAATGTTTGATTCTCCATTCGAAATTCAGAGTAAATGCTCAATTGTAACTGTTTTTTCAAGTTTGAATTGAAAAGTCAGTTTTGGCGGGAATGTTTCAAATTTCGATAATATGCAAGATGCAACAATACACTACAATAATCAAAGCAAGGGAAGCTAATCGCAGCGGTTAGAGTAAGTTTTTGGAAGCAAAAATGGCAAGCATGCCCGTTCCGTTTCTTTTTTGGTGGTTCCGTTGCTTTTTTGTGCACCCAGAAAAGTGCCTATTTGTAAGGTTCAAATGAAAGATATCGCTAAGCCCTAAGAATTGGTGAAAGGGGAAGGTCATTGCAAGATAGCGTGACGGTATGGTAACAAGCAGGTTTAGGGTTCGAGACACGGAAATATGTTTATTCTCCATTTGAAATTCAGCGTAAATGCTCAATTGTAACGGTTTTTCAAGTTTGAATAGGAAAGTCAGTTCTGGCGGGAATGTTTCAAATGTCGATAATATGCAAGATGCAACAATACACTACAATAATCAAAGCAAGAGAAGCTAATCGCAACGGTTAGAGTAAGTTTTTTAAAGCAAAAATGGCAAGCATGCCTGTTCCGTTGCTCTTTTGGTGGTTCCGTTGCTTTTTCGTGCACTCATAAATCAACCTTTTTGTCTGCTTCAAATGAAAGATATCGCTAAGCCCTAAGAATTGATGAAAGGGGAAGGTCATTGCAAGATAGCGTGACGGTATGGTAACAAGCAGGTTGAGGGTTCGAGTCACGGGAAATGTTTGATTCTCCATTCGAAATTCAGAGTAAATGCTCAATTGTAACTGTTTTTTCAAGTTTGAATTGAAAAGTCAGTTTTGGCGGGAATGTTTCAAATTTCGATAATATGCAAGATGCAACAATACACTACAATAATCAAAGCAAGGGAAGCTAATCGCAGCGGTTAGAGTAAGTTTTTGGAAGCAAAAATGGCAAGCATGCCCGTTCCGTTTCTTTTTTGGTGGTTCCGTTGCTTTTTTGTGCTCCCAGTAAACAGCCTATTTGTAAGGTTCAAATGGAAGATAACTCTCACCCCTGAGCCACGGTTACAGAGGAAGGTCCCTGGAAGATAAGTTAAACGTGACGTAATCGGGAGGTGTAGTGTTCGAGTCACTTTAATATTTTTATTCTCCATTGTAAATTCATAGTCAATGCTAAATTGTAACGGTTTTTCAAGTTTGAATAGGAAAGTCAGTTTTGGCGGGAATGTTTCAAATTTCGATAATATGCAAGATGCAACAATACACTACAATAATCAAAGCAAGAGAAGCTAATCGCAACGGTTAGAGTAAGTTTTTTAAAGCAAAAATGGCAAGCATGCCCGTTCCGTTGCTTTTTAGGTGGTTCCGTTGCTTTTTCGTGCACTCATAAATCAACCTTTTTGTCTGCTTCAAATGATAGATATCGCTAAGCCCTAGGAATGGGTGAGAGGGGAAGGTCATTGCAATATATCGTGATGGTATGGTAATAAGCAGGTTGAGGGTTCGAGTCACGGGAAATGTTTGATTCTCCATTCGAACTTCAGAGTAAATGCTAAATTTTAACGGTTTTTTCAAGTTTGAATTGAAAAGTCAGTTTTGGCGGGAATGTTTCAAATTTCGATAATATGCAAGATACAACAATACACTACAATAATCAAAGCAAGGAAAGCTAATCGCAACGGTTAGAGTAAGTTTTTTAAAGCAAAAATTGCAAGCATGCCCGTTCCGTTGCTTTTTTGGTGGTTCCGTTGCTTTTTTGTGCACCCAGAAAAGAGCCTATTTGTAAGGTTCAAATGAAAGATATCGCTAAGCCCTAAGAATTGGTGAAAGGGGAAGGTCATTGCAAGATAGGTGACGGTATGGTAACAAGCAGGTTGAGGGTTCGAGTAACGGGAAATGTTTGATTCTCCATTCGAAATTCAGAGTAAATGCTCAATTGTAACTGTTTCTTCAAGTTTGAATTGAAAAGTCAGTTTTGGAGGGAATGTTTCAAATTTCGATAATATGCAAGATGCAACAATACACTACAATAATCAAAGCAAGGGAAGCAAATCGCAACGGTTAGAGTAAGTTTTTTAAAGCAAAAATGGCAAGCATGCCCGTTCCGTTGCTTTTTTGGTGGTTCCGTTGCTTTTTTGTGCACCCAGAAAAGAGCCTCTTTGTAAGGTTCAAATGAAAGATATCGCTAAGCCCTAAGAATTGGTGAAAGGGGAAGGTCATTGCAAGATAGCGTGACGGTATGGTAACAAGCAGGTTGAGGGTTCGAGTCACGGGAAATGTTTGATTCTCCATTCGAAATTCAGAGTAAATGCTCAATTGTAACTGTTTTTTCAAGTTTGAATTGAGAAGTCAGTTTTGGCGGGAATGTTTCAAATTTCGATAATATGCAAGATGCAACAATACACTACAACAATCAAAGCAAGAGAAGCTAATCGCAACGGTTAGAGTAAGTTTTTGGAAGCAAAAATGGCAAGCATGCCCGTTCCGTTGCTTTTTTGGTGGTTCCGTTGCTTTTTTGTGCACCCAGAAAAGTGCCTATTTGTAAGGTTCAAATGAAAGATATCGCTAAGCCCTAAGAATTGGTGAAAGGGGAAGGTCATTGCAAGATAGCGTGACGGTATGGTAACAAGCAGGTTGAGGGTTCGAGTCACGGGAAATGTTTGATTCTCCATTCGAAATTCAGAGTAAATGCTCAATTGTAACTGTTTTTTCAAGTTTGAATTGAAAAGTCAGTTTTGGCGGGAATGTTTCAAATTTCGATAATATGCAAGATGCAACAATACACTACAATAATCAAAGCAAGGGAAGCTAATCGCAGCGGTTAGAGTAAGTTTTTGGAAGCAAAAATGGCAAGCATGCCCGTTCCGTTTCTTTTTTGGTGGTTCCGTTGCTTTTTTGTGCTCCCAGTAAACAGCCTATTTGTAAGGTTCAAATGGAAGATAGCTCTAACCCCTGAGCCACAGTTACAGAGGAAGGTCCCTGGAAGATAAGTTAAACGTGACGTAATCGGGAGGTGTAGTGTTCGAGTCACTTTAATATTTTTATTCTCCATTGTAAATTCAGAGTCAATGCTAAATTGTAACGGTTTTTCAAGTTTGAATAGGAAAGTCAGTTTTGGCGGGAATGTTTCAAATTTCGATAATATGCAAGATGCAACAATACACTACAATAATCAAAGCAAGGGAAGCTAATCGCAACGGTTAGAGTAAGTTTTTTAAAGCAAAAATTGCAAGCATGCCCGTTCCGTTGCTTTTTTGGTGGTTCCGTTGCTTTTTTGTGCACCCAGAAAAGAGCCTATTTGTAAGGTTCAAATGAAAGATATCGCTAAGCCCTAAGAATTGGTGAAAAGGGAAGGTCATTCTAAGATAGCGTGACGGTATGGTAACAAGCAGGTTTAGGGTTCGAGTCACGGAAATATGTTTATTCTTCATTTGAAATTCAGCGTAAATGCTCAATTGTAAGGTTTTTCAAGTTTGAATAGGAAAGTCAGTTTTGGCGGGAATGTTTCAAATTTCGATAATGTGCAAGATGCAACAATACACTACAACAATCAAAGCAAGAGAAGCTAATCGCAACGGTTAGAGTAAGTTTTTTAAAGCAAAAATTGCAAGCATGCCCGTTCCGTTGCTTTTTTGGTGGTTCCGTTGCTTTTTTTGCACCCAGAAAAGAGCCTATTTGTAAGGTTCAAATGAAAGATATCGCTAAGCCCTAAGAATTGGTGAAAGGGGAAGGTCATTGCAAGATAGCGTGACGGTATGGTAACAAGCAGGTTGAGGGTTCGAGACACGGGAAATGTCTGATTCTCCATTCGAAATTCAGAGTAAATGCTCAATTGAAACTGTTTTTTCAAGTTTGAATTGAAAAGTCAGTTTTGGCGGGAATGTTTCAAATTTCGATAATATGCAAGATGCAACAATACACTACAATAATCAAAGCAAGAGAAGCTAATCGCAACGGTTAGAGTATGTTTTTTAAAGCAAAAATGGCAAGCATGCCCGTTCCGTTGCTTTTTTGGTGGTTCCGTTGCTTTTTCGTGCACTCATAAATCAACCTTTTTGTCTGCTTCAAATGAAAGATATCGCTAAGCCCTAAGAATTGGTGAAAGGGGAAGGTCATTGCAAGATAGCGTGACGGTATGGTAACAAGCAGGTTTAGGGTTCGAGTCACGGGAAATGTTTGATTCTCAATTCGAAATTCAGAGTAAATTATAAATTATAACGGTTTCTTCAAGTTTGAATTGACAAGTCAGTTTTGGCGGGAATGTTTGAAATTTCGATAATATGCAAGATGCAACAATACACTACAATAATCAAAGCAAGAGAAGCTAATCGCAACGGTTAGAGTAAGTTTTTTAAAGCAAAAATGGCAAGCATGCCCGTTCCGTTGCTTTTTTGGTGGTTCCGTTGCTTTTTTGTGCACCCAGAAAAGAGCCTCTTTGTAAGGTTCAAATGAAAGATATCGCTAAGCCCTAAGAATTGGTGAAAGGGGAAGGTCATTGCAAGATAGCGTGACGGTATGGTAACAAGCAGGTTGAGGGTTCGAGTCACGGGAAATGTTTGATTCTCCATTCGAAATTCAGAGTAAATGCTCAATTGTAACTGTTTTTTCAAGTTTGAATTGAAAAGTCAGTTTTGGCGGGAATGTTTCAAATTTCGATAATGTGCAAGATGCAACAATACACTACAACAATCAAAGCAAGAGAAGCTAATCGCAACGGTTAGAGTAAGTTTTTGGAAGCAAAAATGGCAAGCATGCCCGTTCCGTTTCTTTTTTGGTGGTTCCGTTGCTTTTTTGTGCTCCCAGTAAACAGCCTATTTGTAAGGTTCAAATGGAAGATAGCTCTAACCCCTTAGCCACAGTTACAGAGGAAGGTCCCTGAAAGATAAGTTAAACGTGACGTAATCGGGAGGTGTAGTGTTCGAGTCACTTTAATATTTTTATTCTCCATTGTAAATTCAGAGTCAATGCTAAATTGTAACGGTTTTTCAAGTTTGAATAGGAAAGTCAGTTTTGGCGGGAATGTTTCAAGTTTCGATAATATGCAAGATGCAACAATACACTACAATAATCAAAGCAAGGGAAGCTAATCGCAACGGTTAGAGTAAGTTTTTTAAAGCAAAAATTGCAAGCATGCCCGTTCCGTTGCTTTTTTGGTGGTCCGTTGCTTTTTTGTGCACCCAGAAAAGAGCCTATTTGTAAGGTTCAAATGAAAGATATCGCTAAGCCCTAAGAATTGGTGAAAAGGGAAGGTCATTCTAAGATAGCGTGACGGTATGGTAACAAGCAGGTTTAGGGTTCGAGTCACGGAAATATGTTTATTCTTCATTTGAAATTCAGCGTAAATGCTCAATTGTAAGGTTTTTCAAGTTTGAATAGGAAAGTCAGTTTTGGCGGGAATGTTTCAAATTTCGATAATGTGCAAGATGCAACAATACACTACAACAATCAAAGCAAGAGAAGCTAATCGCAACGGTTAGAGTAAGTTTTTTAAAGCAAAAATTGCAAGCATGCCCGTTCCGTTGCTTTTTTGGTGGTTCCGTTGCTTTTTTTGCACCCAGAAAAGAGCCTATTTGTAAGGTTCAAATGAAAGATATCGCTAAGCCCTAAGAATTGGTGAAAGGGGAAGGTCATTGCAAGATAGCGTGACGGTATGGTAACAAGCAGGTTGAGGGTTCGAGACACGGGAAATGTCTGATTCTCCATTCGAAATTCAGAGTAAATGCTCAATTGAAACTGTTTTTTCAAGTTTGAATTGAAAAGTCAGTTTTGGCGGGAATGTTTCAAATTTCGATAATATGCAAGATGCAACAATACACTACAATAATCAAAGCAAGAGAAGCTAATCGCAACGGTTAGAGTATGTTTTTTAAAGCAAAAATGGCAAGCATGCCCGTTCCGTTGCTTTTTTGGTGGTTCCGTTGCTTTTTCGTGCACTCATAAATCAACCTTTTTGTCTGCTTCAAATGAAAGATATCGCTAAGCCCTAAGAATTGGTGAAAGGGGAAGGTCATTGCAAGATAGCGTGACGGTATGGTAACAAGCAGGTTTAGGGTTCGAGTCACGGGAAATGTTGGATTCTCAATTCGAAATTCAGAGTAAATGATAAATTATAACGGTTTCTTCAAGTTTGAATTGACAAGTCAGTTTTGGCGGTAATGTTTGAAATTTCGATAATATGCAAGATGCAACAATACACTACAATGATCAAAGCAAGAGAAGCTAATCGCAACGGTTAGAGTAAGTTTTTTCAAGCAAAAATGGCAAGCATGCCCGTTCCGTTGCTTTTTTGGTGGTTCCGTTGCTTTTTCGTGCACTCATAAATCAACCTTTTTGTCTGCTTCAAATGAAAGATATCGCTAAGCCCTAAGAATTGGTGAAAGGGGAAGGTCATTGCAAGATAGCGTGACGGTATGGTAACAAGGAGGTTGAGGGTTCGAGTCACGGGAAATGTTTGATTCTCCATTCGAAATTCAGAGTAAATGCTCAATTGTAACTGTTTTTTAAGTTTGAATTGAAAAGTCAGTTTTGGCGGGAATGTTTGAAATTTCGATAATATGCAAGATGCAACAATACACTACAATAATCAAAGCAAGAGACGCTAATCGCAACGGTCAGAGTAAGTTTTTTAAAGCAAAAATGGCAAGCATGCCCGTTCCGTTTCTTTTTTGGTGGTTCCGTTGCTTTTTTGTGCACCCAGAAAAGTGCCTATTTGTAAGGTTCAAATGAAAGATATCGCTAAGCCCTAAGAATTGGTGAAAGGGGAAGGTCATTGCAAGATAGCGTGACGGTATGGTAACAAGCAGGTTTAGGGTTCGAGACACGGAAATATGTTTATTCTCCATTTGAAATTCAGCGTAAATGCTCAATTGTAACGGTTTTTCAAGTTTGAATAGGAAAGTCAGTTCTGGCGGGAATGTTTCAAATGTCGATAATATGCAAGATGCAACAATACACTACAATAATCAAAGCAAGAGAAGCTAATCGCAACGGTTAGAGTAAGTTTTTTAAAGCAAAAATGGCAAGCATGCCTGTTCCGTTGCTCTTTTGGTGGTTCCGTTGCTTTTTCGTGCACTCATAAATCAACCTTTTTGTCTGCTTCAAATGAAAGATATCGCTAAGCCCTAAGAATTGATGAAAGGGGAAGGTCATTGCAAGATAGCGTGACGGTATGGTAACAAGCAGGTTGAGGGTTCGAGTCACGGGAAATGTTTGATTCTCCATTCGAAATTCAGAGTAAATGCTCAATTGTAACTGTTTTTTCAAGTTTGAATTGAAAAGTCAGTTTTGGCGGGAATGTTTCAAATTTCGATAATATGCAAGATGCAACAATACACTACAATAATCAAAGCAAGGGAAGCTAATCGCAACGGTTAGAGTAAGTTTTCGGAAGCAAAAATGGCAAGCATGCCCGTTCCGTTTCTTTTTTGGTGGTTCCGTTGCTTTTTTGTGCTCCCAGTAAACAGCCTATTTGTAAGGTTCAAATGGAAGATAGCTCTAACCACTGAGCCACGGTTACAGAGGAAGGTCCCTGGAAGATAAGTTAAACGTGACGTAATGGGGAGGTGTAGTGTTCGAGTTACTTTAATATTTTTATTCTCCATTGTAAATTCATAGTCAATGCTAAATTGTAACGGTTTTTCAAGTTTGAATAGGAAAGTCAGTTTTGGCGGGAATGTTTCAAATTTCGATAATATGCAAGATGCAACAATACACTACAATAATCAAAGCAAGAGAAGCTAATCGCAACGGTTAGAGTAAGTTTTTTAAAGCAAAAATGGCAAGCATGCCCGTTCCGTTGCTTTTTAGGTGGTTCCGTTGCTTTTTCGTGCACTCATAAATCAACCTTTTTGTCTGCTTCAAATGATAGATATCGCTAAGCCCTAGGAATGGGTGAGAGGGGAAGGTCATTGCAAGATAGGTGACGGTATCGTAACAAGCAGGTTGAGGGTTCGAGTCACGGGAAATGTTTGATTCTCCATTCGAAATTCAGAGTAAATGCTCAATTGTAACTGTTTCTTCAAGTTTGAATTGAAAAGTCAGTTTTGGAGGGAATGTTTCAAATTTCGATAATATGCAAGATGCAACAATACACTACAATAATCAAAGCAAGGGAAGCTAATCGCAACGGTTAGAGTAAGTTTTTTAAAGCAAAAATGGCAAGCATGCCCGTTCCGTTGCTTTTTTGGTGGTTCCGTTACCTTTTTGTGCACCCAGAAAAGAGCCTCTTTGTAAGGTTCAAATGAAAGATATCGCTAAGCCCTAAGAATTGGTGAAAGGGGAAGGTCATTGCAAGATAGCGTGACGGTATGGTAACAAGGAGGTTGAGGGTTCGAGTCACGGGAAATGTTTGATTCTCCATTCGAAATTCAGAGTAAATGCTCAATTGTAACTGTTTTTTAAGTTTGAATTGAAAAGTCAGTTTTGGCGGGAATGTTTCAAATTTCGATAATATGCAAGATGCAACAATACACTACAACAATCAAAGCAAGAGAAGCTAATCGCAACGGTTAGAGTAAGTTTTTGGAAGCAAAAATGGCAAGCATGCCCGTTCCGTTGCTTTTTTGGTGGTTTCGTTGCTTTTTTGTGCACCCAGAAAAGTGCCTATTTGTAAGGTTCAAATGAAAGATATCGCTAAGCCCTAAGAATTGGTGAAAGGGGAAGGTCATTGCAAGATAGCGTGACGGTATGGTAACAAGCAGGTTTAGGGTTCGAGTCACGGAAATATGTTTATTCTCCATTTGAAATTCAGCGTAAATGCTCAATTGTAACGGTTTTTCAAGTTTGAATAGGAAAGTCAGTTTTGGCGGGAATGTTTCAAATTTCGATAATATGCAAGATGCAACAATACGCTACAATAATCAAAGCAAGAGAAGCTAATCGCAACGGTTAGAGTAAGTTTTTTAAAGCAAAAATGGCAAGCATGCCCGTTCCGTTGCTTTTTTGGTGGTTCCGTTGCTTTTTCGTGCACTCATAAATCAACCTTTTTGTCTGCTTCAAATGAAAGATATCGCTAAGCCCTAAGAATTGGTGAAAGGGGAAGGTCATTGCAAGATAGCGTGACGGTATGGTAACAAGGAGGTTGAGGGTTCGAGTCACGGGAAATGTTTGATTCTCCATTCGAAATTCAGAGTAAATGCTCAATTGTAACTGTTTTTTAAGTTT
The DNA here is from genome assembly GCF_977018435.1 of Lepisma saccharinum. Taxonomy (NCBI): domain Eukaryota; kingdom Metazoa; phylum Arthropoda; class Insecta; order Zygentoma; family Lepismatidae; genus Lepisma; species Lepisma saccharinum. Next base: position 2,051,896 of record NW_028142901.1, on the reverse strand, counting down.
GAATTGAAAAGTCAGTTTTGGCGGGAATGTTTGAAATTTCGATAATATGCAAGATGCAACAATACACTACAATAATCAAAGCAAGAGACGCTAATCGCAACGGTCAGAGTAAGTTTTTTAAAGCAAAAATGGCAAGCATGCCCGTTCCGTTTCTTTTTTGGTGGTTCCGTTGCTTTTTTGTGCACCCAGAAAAGTGCCTATTTGTAAGGTTCAAATGAAAGATATCGCTAAGCCCTAAGAATTGGTGAAAGGGGAAGGTCATTGCAAGATAGCGTGACGGTATGGTAACAAGCAGGTTTAGGGTTCGAGACACGGAAATATGTTTATTCTCCATTTGAAATTCAGCGTAAATGCTCAATTGTAACGGTTTTTCAAGTTTGAATAGGAAAGTCAGTTCTGGCGGGAATGTTTCAAATGTCGATAATATGCAAGATGCAACAATACACTACAATAATCAAAGCAAGAGAAGCTAATCGCAACGGTTAGAGTAAGTTTTTTAAAGCAAAAATGGCAAGCATGCCTGTTCCGTTGCTCTTTTGGTGGTTCCGTTGCTTTTTCGTGCACTCATAAATCAACCTTTTTGTCTGCTTCAAATGAAAGATATCGCTAAGCCCTAAGAATTGATGAAAGGGGAAGGTCATTGCAAGATAGCGTGACGGTATGGTAACAAGCAGGTTGAGGGTTCGAGTCACGGGAAATGTTTGATTCTCCATTCGAAATTCAGAGTAAATGCTCAATTGTAACTGTTTTTTCAAGTTTGAATTGAAAAGTCAGTTTTGGCGGGAATGTTTCAAATTTCGATAATATGCAAGATGCAACAATACACTACAATAATCAAAGCAAGGGAAGCTAATCGCAACGGTTAGAGTAAGTTTTCGGAAGCAAAAATGGCAAGCATGCCCGTTCCGTTTCTTTTTTGGTGGTTCCGTTGCTTTTTTGTGCTCCCAGTAAACAGCCTATTTGTAAGGTTCAAATGGAAGATAGCTCTAACCACTGAGCCACGGTTACAGAGGAAGGTCCCTGGAAGATAAGTTAAACGTGACGTAATCGGGAGGTGTAGTGTTCGAGTTACTTTAATATTTTTATTCTCCATTGTAAATTCATAGTCAATGCTAAATTGTAACGGTTTTTCAAGTTTGAATAGGAAAGTCAGTTTTGGCGGGAATGTTTCAAATTTCGATAATATGCAAGATGCAACAATACACTACAATAATCAAAGCAAGAGAAGCTAATCGCAACGGTTAGAGTAAGTTTTTTAAAGCAAAAATGGCAAGCATGCCCGTTCCGTTGCTTTTTAGGTGGTTCCGTTGCTTTTTCGTGCACTCATAAATCAACCTTTTTGTCTGCTTCAAATGATAGATATCGCTAAGCCCTAGGAATGGGTGAGAGGGGAAGGTCATTGCAAGATAGGTGACGGTATCGTAACAAGCAGGTTGAGGGTTCGAGTCACGGGAAATGTTTGATTCTCCATTCGAAATTCAGAGTAAATGCTCAATTGTAACTGTTTCTTCAAGTTTGAATTGAAAAGTCAGTTTTGGAGGGAATGTTTCAAATTTCGATAATATGCAAGATGCAACAATACACTACAATAATCAAAGCAAGGGAAGCTAATCGCAACGGTTAGAGTAAGTTTTTTAAAGCAAAAATGGCAAGCATGCCCGTTCCGTTGCTTTTTTGGTGGTTCCGTTACCTTTTTGTGCACCCAGAAAAGAGCCTCTTTGTAAGGTTCAAATGAAAGATATCGCTAAGCCCTAAGAATTGGTGAAAGGGGAAGGTCATTGCAAGATAGCGTGACGGTATGGTAACAAGGAGGTTGAGGGTTCGAGTCACGGGAAATGTTTGATTCTCCATTCGAAATTCAGAGTAAATGCTCAATTGTAACTGTTTTTTAAGTTTGAATTGAAAAGTCAGTTTTGGCGGGAATGTTTCAAATTTCGATAATATGCAAGATGCAACAATACACTACAACAATCAAAGCAAGAAAAGCTAATCGCAACGGTTAGAGTAAGTTTTTGGAAGCAAAAATGGCAAGCATGCCCGTTCCGTTGCTTTTTTGGTGGTTCCGTTGCTTTTTTGTGCACCCAGAAAAGTGCCTATTTGTAAGGTTCAAATGAAAGATATCGCTAAGCCCTAAGAATTGGTGAAAGGGGAAGGTCATTGCAAGATAGCGTGACGGTATGGTAACAAGCAGGTTTAGGGTTCGAGTCACGGAAATATGTTTATTCTCCATTTGAAATTCAGCGTAAATGCTCAATTGTAACGGTTTTTCAAGTTTGAATAGGAAAGTCAGTTTTGGCGGGAATGTTTCAAATTTCGATAATATGCAAGATGCAACAAAACGCTACAATAATCAAAGCAAGAGAAGCTAATCGCAACGGTTAGAGTAAGTTTTTTAAAGCAAAAATGGCAAGCATGCCCGTTCCGTTGCTTTTTTGGTGGTTCCGTTGCTTTTTCGTGCACTCATAAATCAACCTTTTTGTCTGCTTCAAATGAAAGATATCGCTAAGCCCTAAGAATTGGTGAAAGGGGAAGGTCATTGCAAGATAGCGTGACGGTATGGTAACAAGCAGGTTGAGGGTTCGAGTCACGGGAAATGTTTGATTCTCCATTCGAAATTCAGAGTAAATGCTCAATTGTAACTGTTTTTTCAAGTTTGAATTGAAAAGTCAGTTTTGGCGGGAATGTTTCAAATTTCGATAATATGCAAGATGCAACAATACACTACAATAATCAAAGCAAGGGAAGCTAATCGCAGCGGTTAGAGTAAGTTTTTGGAAGCAAAAATGGCAAGCATGCCCGTTCCGTTTCTTTTTTGGTTGTTCCGTTGCTTTTTTGTGCTCCCAGTAAACAGCCTATTTGTAAGGTTCAAATGGAAGATAGCTCTAACCCCTGAGCCACAGTTACAGAGGAAGGTCCCTGGAAGATAAGTTAAACGTGACGTAATCGGGAGGTGTAGTGTTCGAGTCACTTTAATATTTTTATTCTCCATTGTAAATTCAGAGTCAATGCTAAATTGTAACGGTTTTTCAAGTTTGAATAGGAAAGTCAGTTTTGGCGGGAATGTTTCAAGTTTCGATAATATGCAAGATGCTACAATACACTACAATAATCAAAGCAAGGGAAGCTAATCGCAACGGTTAGAGTAAGTTTTTTAAAGCAAAAATTGCAAGCATGCCCGTTCCGTTGCTTTTTTGGTGGTTCCGTTGCTTTTTTGTGCACCCAGAAAAGAGCCTATTTGTAAGGTTCAAATGAAAGATATCGCTAAGCCCTAAGAATTGGTGAAAAGGGAAGGTCATTCTAAGATATCGTGACGGTATGGTAACAAGCAGGTTTAGGGTTCGAGTCACGGAAATATGTTTATTCTCCATTTGAAATTCAGCGTAAATGCTCAATTGTAAGGTTTTTCAAGTTTGAATAGGAAAGTCAGTTTTGGCGGGAATGTTTCAAATTTCGATAATGTGCAAGATGCAACAATACACTACAACAATCAAAGCAAGAGAAGCTAATCGCAACATTTAGAGTAAGTTTTTTAAAGCAAAAATTGCAAGCATGCCCGTTCCGTTGCTTTTTTGGTGGTTCCGTTGCTTTTTTGTGCACCCAGAAAAGAGCCTATTTGTAAGGTTCAAATGAAAGATATCGCTAAGCCCTAAGAATTGGTGAAAGGGGAAGGTCATTGCAAGATAGCGTGACGGTATGGTAACAAGCAGGTTGAGGGTTCGAGACACGGGAAATGTTTGATTCTCCATTCGAAATTCAGAGTAAATGCTCAATTGAAACTGTTTTTTCAAGTTTGAATTGAAAAGTCAGTTTTGGCGGGAATGTTTCAAATTTCGATAATATGCAAGATGCAACAATACAATACAATAATCAAAGCAAGAGAAGCTAATCGCAACGGTTAGAGTATGTTTTTTAAAGCAAAAATGACAAGCATGCCCGTTCCGTTGCTTTTTTGGTGGTTCCGTTGCTTTTTCGTGCACTCATAAATCAACCTTTTTGTCTGCTTCAAATGAAAGATATCGCTAAGCCCTAAGAATTGGTGAAAGGGGAAGGTCATTGCAAGATAGCGTGACGGTATGGTAACAAGCAGGTTGAGGGTTCGAGACACGGAAATATGTTTATTCTCCATTTGAAATTCAGCGTAAATGCTCAATTGTAACGGTTTTTCAAGTTTGAATAGGAAAGTCAGTTCTGGCGGGAATGTTTCAAATGTCGATAATATGCAAGATGCAACAATACACTACAATAATCAAAGCAAGAGAAGCTAATCGCAACGGTTAGAGTAAGTTTTTTAAAGCAAAAATGGCAAGCATGCCTGTTCCGTTGCTTTTTTGGTGGTTCCGTTGCTTTTTCGTGCACTCATAAATCAACCTTTTTGTCTGCTTCAAATGAAAGATATCGCTAAGCCCTAAGAATTGGTGAAAGGGGAAGGTCATTGCAAGATAGCGTGACGGTATGGTAACAAGCAGGTTGAGGGTTCGAGTCACGGGAAATGTTTGATTCTCCATTCGAAATTCAGAGTAAATGCTCAATTGTAACTGTTTTTTCAAGTTTGAATTGAAAAGTCAGTTTTGGCGGGAATGTTTCAAATTTCGATAATATGCAAGATGCAACAATACACTACAATAATCAAAGCAAGGGAAGCTAATCGCAACGGTTAGAGTAAGTTTTTGGAAGCAAAAATGGCAAGCATGCCCGTTCCGTTGCTTTTTTGGTGGTTCCGTTGCTTTTTTGTGCTCCCAGTAAACAGCCTATTTGTAAGGTTCAAATGGAAGATATCGCTAAGCCCTAGGAATGGGTGAGAGGGGAAGGTCATTGCAAGATATCGTGATGGTATGGTAATAAGCAGGTTGAGGGTTCGAGTCACGGGAAATGTTTGATTCTCCATTCGAACTTCAGAGTAAATGCTCAATTTTAACGGTTTTTTCAAGTTTGAATTGAAAAGTCAGTTTTGGCGGGAATGTTTCAAATTTCGATAATATGCAAGATACAACAATACACTACAATAATCAAAGCAAGGGAAGCTAATCGCAACGGTTAGAGTAAGTTTTTTAAAGCAAAAATTGCAAGCATGCCCGTTCCGTTGCTTTTTTGGTGGTTCCGTTGCTTTTTTGTGCACCCAGAAAAAAGCCTATTTGTAAGGTTCAAGTGAAAGATATCGCTAAGCCCTAAGAATTGGTGAAAGGGGAAGGTTATTGCAAGATAGGTGACGGTATGGTAACAAGCAGGTTGAGGGTTCGAGTCACGGGAAATGTTTGATTCTCCATTCGAAATTCAGAGTAAATGCTCAATTGTAACTGTTTTTTCAAGTTTGAATTGAAAAGTCAGTTTTGGAGGGAATGTTTCAAATTTCGATAATATGCAAGATGCAACAATACACTACAATAATCAAAGCAAGGGAAGCTAATCGCAACGGTTAGAGTAAGTTTTTTAAAGCAAAAATGGCAAGCATGCCCGTTCCGTTGCTTTTTTGGTGGTTCCGTTGCTTTTTTGTGCACCCAGAAAAGAGCCTATTTGTAAGGTTCAAATGAAAGATATCGCTAAGCCCTAAGAATTGGTGAAAGGGGAAGGTCATTGCAAGATAGCGTGACGGTATGGTAACAAGCAGGTTGAGGGTTCTAGTCACGGGAAATGTTTGATTCTCCATTCGAAATTCAGAGTAAATGCTCAATTGTAACTGTTTTTTCAAGTTTGAATTGAAAAGTCAGTTTTGGCGGGAATGTTTCAAATTTCGATAATATGCAAGAAGCAAAAATACACTACAACAATCAAAGCAAGAGAAGCTAATCGCAACGGTTAGAGTAAGTTTTTGGAAGCAAAAATGGCAAGCATGCCCGTTCCGTTGCTTTTTTGGTGGTTCCGTTGCTTTTTTGTGCACCCAGAAAAGTGCCTATTTGTAAGGTTCAAATGAAAGATATCGCTAAGCCCTAAGAATTGGTGAAAGGGGAAGGTCATTGCAAGATAGCGTGACGGTATGGTAACAAGCAGGTTTAGGGTTCGAGTCACGGAAATATGTTTATTCTCCATTTGAAATTCAGCGTAAATGCTCAATTGTAACGGTTTTTCAAGTTTGAATAGGAAAGTCAGTTTTGGCGGGAATGTTTCAAATTTCGATAATATGCAAGATGCAACAATACACTACAATAATCAAAGCAAGAGAAGCTAATCGCAACGGTTAGAGTAAGTTTTTTAAAGCAAAAATGGCAAGCATGCCCGTTCCGTTGCTTTTTTGGTGGTTCCGTTCCTTTTTCGTGCACTCATAAATCAACCTTTTTGTCTGCTTCAAATGAAAGATATCGCTAAGCCCTAAGAATTGGTGAAAGGGGAAGGTCATTGCAAGATAGCGTGACGGTATGGTAACAAGCAGGTTGAGGGTTCGAGTCACGGGAAATGTTTGATTCTCCATTCGAAATTCAGAGTAAATGCTCAATTGTAACTGTTTTTTCAAGTTTGAATTGAAAAGTCAGTTTTGGCGGGAATGTTTCAAATTTCGATAATATGCAAGATGCAACAATACACTACAATAATCAAAGCAAGGGAAGCTAATCGCAGCGGTTGGAGTAAGTTTTTGGAAGCAAAAATGGCAAGCATGCCCGTTCCGTTGCTTTTTTGGTGGTTCCGTTGCTTTTTTGTGCTCCCAGTAAACAGCCTATTTGTAAGGTTCAAATGGAAGATAGCTCTAACCCCTGAGCCACAGTTACAGAGGAAGGTCCCTGGAAGATAAGTTAAACGTGACGTAATCGGGAGGTGTAGTGTTCGAGTCACTTTAATATTTTTATTCTCCATTGTAAATTCAGAGTCAATGCTAAATTGTAACGGTTTTTCAAGTTTGAATAGGAAAGTCAGTTTTGGCGGGAATGTTTCAAGTTTCGATAATATGCAAGATGCAACAATACACTACAATAATCAAAGCAAGGGAAGCTAATCGCAACGGTTAGAGTAAGTTTTTTAAAGCAAAAATTGCAAGCATGCCCGTTCCGTTGCTATTTTGGTGGTTCCGTTGCTTTTTTGTGCACCCAGAAAAGAGCCTATTTGTAAGGTTCAAATGAAAGATATCGATAAGCCCTAAGAATTGGTGAAAAGGGAAGGTCATTCTAAGATAGCGTGACGGTATGGTAACAAGCAGGTTTAGGGTTCGAGTCACGGAAATATGTTTATTCTCCATTTGAAATTCAGCGTAAATGCTCAATTGTAAGGTTTTTCAAGTTTGAATAGGAAAGTCAGTTTTGGCGGGAATGTTTCAAATTTCGATAATATGCAAGATGCAACAATACACTACAATAATCAAAGCAAGGGAAGCTAATCGCAACGGTTAGAGTAAGTTTTTGGAAGCAAAAATGGCAAGCATGCCCGTTCCGTTTCTTTTTTGGTGGTTCCGTTGCTTTTTTGTGCTCCCAGTAAACAGCCTATTTGTAAGGTTCAAATGGAAGATATCGCTAAGCCCTAGGAATGGGTGAGAGGGGATGGTCATTGCAAGATATCGTGATGGTATGGTAATAAGCAGGTTGAGGGTTCGAGTCACGGGAAATGTTTGATTCTCCATTCGAACTTCAGAGTAAATGCTCAATTTTAACGGTTTTTTCAAGTTTGAATTGAAAAGTCAGTTTTGGCGGGAATGTTTCAAATTTCGATAATATGCAAGATACAACAATACACTACAATAATCAAAGCAAGGGAAGCTAATCGCAACGGTTAGAGTAAGTTTTTTAAAGCAAAAATTGCAAGCATGCCCGTTCCGTTGCTTTTTTGGTGGTTCCGTTGCTTTTTTGTGCACCCAGAAAAGAGCCTATTTGTAAGGTTCAAATGAAAGATATCGCTAAGCCCTAAGAATTGGTGAAAGGGGAAGGTCATTGCAAGATAGCGTGACGGTATGGTAACAAGCAGGTTTAGGGTTCGAGACACGGAAATATGTTTATTCTCCATTTGAAATTCAGCGTAAATGCTCAATTGTAACGGTTTTTCAAGTTTGAATAGGAAAGTCAGTTCTGGCGGGAATGTTTCAAATGTCGATAATATGCAAGATGCAACAATACACTACAATAATCAAAGCAAGAGAAGCTAATCGCAACGGTTAGAGTAAGTTTTTTAAAGCAAAAATGGCAAGCATGCCTGTTCCGTTGCTCTTTTGGTGGTTCCGTTGCTTTTTCGTGCACTCATAAATCAACCTTTTTGTCTGCTTCAAATGAAAGATATCGCTAAGCCCTAAGAATTGATGAAAGGGGAAGGTCATTGCAAGATAGCGTGACGGTATGGTAACAAGCAGGTTGAGGGTTCGAGTCACGGGAAATGTTTGATTCTCCATTCGAAATTCAGAGTAAATGCTCAATTGTAACTGTTTTTTCAAGTTTGAATTGAAAAGTCAGTTTTGGCGGGAATGTTTCAAATTTCGATAATATGCAAGATGCAACAATACACTACAATAATCAAAGCAAGGGAAGCTAATCGCAACGGTTAGAGTAAGTTTTCGGAAGCAAAAATGGCAAGCATGCCCGTTCCGTTTCTTTTTTGGTGGTTCCGTTGCTTTTTTGTGCTCCCAGTAAACAGCCTATTTGTAAGGTTCAAATGGAAGATAGCTCTAACCACTGAGCCACGGTTACAGAGGAAGGTCCCTGGAAGATAAGTTAAACGTGACGTAATCGGGAGGTGTAGTGTTCGAGTTACTTTAATATTTTTATTCTCCATTGTAAATTCATAGTCAATGCTAAATTGTAACGGTTTTTCAAGTTTGAATAGGAAAGTCAGTTTTGGCGGGAATGTTTCAAATTTCGATAATATGCAAGATGCAACAATACACTACAATAATCAAAGCAAGAGAAGCTAATCGCAACGGTTAGAGTAAGTTTTTTAAAGCAAAAATGGCAAGCATGCCCGTTCCGTTGCTTTTTAGGTGGTTCCGTTGCTTTTTCGTGCACTCATAAATCAACCTTTTTGTCTGCTTCAAATGATAGATATCGCTAAGCCCTAGGAATGGGTGAGAGGGGAAGGTCATTGCAAGATAGGTGACGGTATCGTAACAAGCAGGTTGAGGGTTCGAGTCACGGGAAATGTTTGATTCTCCATTCGAAATTCAGAGTAAATGCTCAATTGTAACTGTTTCTTCAAGTTTGAATTGAAAAGTCAGTTTTGGAGGGAATGTTTCAAATTTCGATAATATGCAAGATGCAACAATACACTACAATAATCAAAGCAAGGGAAGCTAATCGCAACGGTTAGAGTAAGTTTTTTAAAGCAAAAATGGCAAGCATGCCCGTTCCGTTGCTTTTTTGGTGGTTCCGTTACCTTTTTGTGCACCCAGAAAAGAGCCTCTTTGTAAGGTTCAAATGAAAGATATCGCTAAGCCCTAAGAATTGGTGAAAGGGGAAGGTCATTGCAAGATAGCGTGACGGTATGGTAACAAGGAGGTTGAGGGTTCGAGTCACGGGAAATGTTTGATTCTCCATTCGAAATTCAGAGTAAATGCTCAATTGTAACTGTTTTTTAAGTTTGAATTGAAAAGTCAGTTTTGGCGAGAATGTTTCAAATTTCGATAATATGCAAGATGCAACAATACACTACAACAATCAAAGCAAGAGAAGCTAATCGCAACGGTTAGAGTAAGTTTTTGGAAGCAAAAATGGCAAGCATGCCCGTTCCGTTGCTTTTTTGGTGGTTCCGTTGCTTTTTTGTGCACCCAGAAAAGTGCCTATTTGTAAGGTTCAAATGAAAGATATCGCTAAGCCCTAAGAATTGGTGAAAGGGGAAGGTCATTGCAAGATAGCGTGACGGTATGGTAACAAGCAGGTTTAGGGTTCGAGTCACGGAAATATGTTTATTCTCCATTTGAAATTCAGCGTAAATGCTCAATTGTAACGGTTTTTCAAGTTTGAATAGGAAAGTCAGTTTTGGCGGGAATGTTTCAAATTTCGATAATATGCAAGATGCAACAATACGCTACAATAATCAAAGCAAGAGAAGCTAATCGCAACGGTTAGAGTAAGTTTTTTAAAGCAAAAATGGCAAGCATGCCCGTTCCGTTGCTTTTTTGGTGGTTCCGTTGCTTTTTCGTGCACTCATAAATCAACCTTTTTGTCTGCTTCAAATGAAAGATATCGCTAAGCCCTAAGAATTGGTGAAAGGGGAAGGTCATTGCAAGATAGCGTGACGGTATGGTAACAAGCAGGTTGAGGGTTCGAGTCACGGGAAATGTTTGATTCTCCATTCGAAATTCAGAGTAAATGCTCAATTGTAACTGTTTTTTCAAGTTTGAATTGAAAAGTCAGTTTTGGCGGGAATGTTTCAAATTTCGATAATATGCAAGATGCAACAATACACTACAATAATCAAAGCAAGGGAAGCTAATCGCAGCGGTTAGAGTAAGTTTTTGGAAGCAAAAATGGCAAGCATGCCCGTTCCGTTTCTTTTTTGGTTGTTCCGTTGCTTTTTTGTGCTCCCAGTAAACAGCCTATTTGTAAGGTTCAAATGGAAGATAGCTCTAACCCCTGAGCCACAGTTACAGAGGAAGGTCCCTGGAAGATAAGTTAAACGTGACGTAATCGGGAGGTGTAGTGTTCGAGTCACTTTAATATTTTTATTCTCCATTGTAAATTCAGAGTCAATGCTAAATTGTAACGGCTTTTCAAGTTTGAATAGGAAAGTCAGTTTTGGCGGGAATGTTTCAAGTTTCGATAATATGCAAGATGCTACAATACACTACAATAATCAAAGCAAGGGAAGCTAATCGCAACGGTTAGAGTAAGTTTTTTAAAGCAAAAATTGCAAGCATGCCCGTTCCGTTGCTTTTTTGGTGGTTCCGTTGCTTTTTTGTGCACCCAGAAAAGAGCCTATTTGTAAGGTTCAAATGAAAGATATCGCTAAGCCCTAAGAATTGGTGAAAAGGGAAGGTCATTCTAAGATATCGTGACGGTATGGTAACAAGCAGGTTTAGGGTTCGAGTCACGGAAATATGTTTATTCTCCATTTGAAATTCAGCGTAAATGCTCAATTGTAAGGTTTTTCAAGTTTGAATAGGAAAGTCAGTTTTGGCGGGAATGTTTCAAATTTCGATAATGTGCAAGATGCAACAATACACTACAACAATCAAAGCAAGAGAAGCTAATCGCAACTTTTAGAGTAAGTTTTTTAAAGCAAAAATTGCAAGCATGCCCGTTCCGTTGCTTTTTTGGTGGTTCCGTTGCTTTTTTGTGCACCCAGAAAAGAGCCTATTTGTAAGGTTCAAATGAAAGATATCGCTAAGCCCTAAGAATTGGTGAAAGGGGAAGGTCATTGCAAGATAGCGTGACGGTATGGTAACAAGCAGGTTGAGGGTTCGAGACACGGGAAATGTTTGATTCTCCATTCGAAATTCAGAGTAAATGCTCAATTGAAACTGTTTTTTCAAGTTTGAATTGAAAAGTCAGTTTTGGCGGGAATGTTTCAAATTTCGATAATATGCAAGATGCAACAATACAATACAATAATCAAAGCAAGAGAAGCTAATCGCAACGGTTAGAGTATGTTTTTTAAAGCAAAAATGACAAGCATGCCCGTTCCGTTGCTTTTTTGGTGGTTCCGTTGCTTTTTCGTGCACTCATAAATCAACCTTTTTGTCTGCTTCAAATGAAAGATATCGCTAAGCCCTAAGAATTGGTGAAAGGGGAAGGTCATTGCAAGATAGCGTGACGGTATGGTAACAAGCAGGTTGAGGGTTCGAGACACGGAAATATGTTTATTCTCCATTTGAAATTCAGCGTAAATGCTCAATTGTAACGGTTTTTCAAGTTTGAATAGGAAAGTCAGTTCTGGCGGGAATGTTTCAAATGTCGATAATATGCAAGATGCAACAATACACTACAATAATCAAAGCAAGAGAAGCTAATCGCAACGGTTAGAGTAAGTTTTTTAAAGCAAAAATGGCAAGCATGCCTGTTCCGTTGCTTTTTTGGTGGTTCCGTTGCTTTTTCGTGCACTCATAAATCAACCTTTTTGTCTGCTTCAAATGAAAGATATCGCTAAGCCCTAAGAATTGGTGAAAGGGGAAGGTCATTGCAAGATAGCGTGACGGTATGGTAACAAGCAGGTTGAGGGTTCGAGTCACGGGAAATGTTTGATTCTCCATTCGAAATTCAGAGTAAATGCTCAATTGTAACTGTTTTTTCAAGTTTGAATTGAAAAGTCAGTTTTGTCGGGAATGTTTCAAATTTCGATAATATGCAAGATGCAACAATACACTACAATAATCAAAGCAAGGGAAGCTAATCGCAACGGTTAGAGTAAGTTTTTGGAAGCAAAAATGGCAAGCATGCCCGTTCCGTTGCTTTTTTGGTGGTTCCGTTGCTTTTTTGTGCTCCCAGTAAACAGCCTATTTGTAAGGTTCAAATGGAAGATATCGCTAAGCCCTAGGAATGGGTGAGAGGGGAAGGTCATTGCAAGATATCGTGATGGTATGGTAATAAGCAGGTTGAGGGTTCGAGTCACGGGAAATGTTTGATTCTCCATTCGAACTTCAGAGTAAATGCTCAATTTTAACGGTTTTTTCAAGTTTGAATTGAAAAGTCAGTTTTGGCGGGAATGTTTCAAATTTCGATAATATGCAAGATACAACAATACACTACAATAATCAAAGCAAGGGAAGCTAATCGCAACGGTTAGAGTAAGTTTTTTAAAGCAAAAATTGCAAGCATGCCCGTTCCGTTGCTTTTTTGGTGGTTCCGTTGCTTTTTTGTGCACCCAGAAAAAAGCCTATTTGTAAGGTTCAAGTGAAAGATATCGCTAAGCCCTAAGAATTGGTGAAAGGGGAAGGTTATTGCAAGATAGGTGACGGTATGGTAACAAGCAGGTTGAGGGTTCGAGTCACGGGAAATGTTTGATTCTCCATTCGAAATTCAGAGTAAATGCTCAATTGTAACTGTTTTTTCAAGTTTGAATTGAAAAGTCAGTTTTGGAGGGAATGTTTCAAATTTCGATAATATGCAAGATGCAACAATACACTACAATAATCAAAGCAAGGGAAGCTAATCGCAACGGTTAGAGTAAGTTTTTTAAAGCAAAAATGGCAAGCATGCCCGTTCCGTTGCTTTTTTGGTGGTTCCGTTGCTTTTTTGTGCACCCAGAAAAGAGCCTATTTGTAAGGTTCAAATGAAAGATATCGCTAAGCCCTAAGAATTGGTGAAAGGGGAAGGTCATTGCAAGATAGCGTGACGGTATGGTAACAAGCAGGTTGAGGGTTCTAGTCACGGGAAATGTTTGATTCTCCATTCGAAATTCAGAGTAAATGCTCAATTGTAACTGTTTTTTCAAGTTTGAATTGAAAAGTCAGTTTTGGCGGGAATGTTTCAAATTTCGATAATATGCAAGAAGCAAAAATACACTACAACAATCAAAGCAAGAGAAGCTAATCGCAACGGTTAGAGTAAGTTTTTGGAAGCAAAAATGGCAAGCATGCCCGTTCCGTTGCTTTTTTGGTGGTTCCGTTGCTTTTTTGTGCACCCAGAAAAGTGCCTATTTGTAAGGTTCAAATGAAAGATATCGCTAAGCCCTAAGAATTGGTGAAAGGGGAAGGTCATTGCAAGATAGCGTGACGGTATGGTAACAAGCAGGTTTAGGGTTCGAGTCACGGAAATATGTTTATTCTCCATTTGAAATTCAGCGTAAATGCTCAATTGTAACGGTTTTTCAAGTTTGAATAGGAAAGTCAGTTTTGGCGGGAATGTTTCAAATTTCGATAATATGCAAGATGCAACAATACACTACAATAATCAAAGCAAGAGAAGCTAATCGCAACGGTTAGAGTAAGTTTTTTAAAGCAAAAATGGCAAGCATGCCCGTTCCGTTGCTTTTTTGGTGGTTCCGTTCCTTTTTCGTGCACTCATAAATCAACCTTTTTGTCTGCTTCAAATGAAAGATATCGCTAAGCCCTAAGAATTGGTGAAAGGGGAAGGTCATTGCAAGATAGCGTGACGGTATGGTAACAAGCAGGTTGAGGGTTCGAGTCACGGGAAATGTTTGATTCTCCATTCGAAATTCAGAGTAAATGCTCAATTGTAACTGTTTTTTCAAGTTTGAATTGAAAAGTCAGTTTTGGCGGGAATGTTTCAAATTTCGATAATATGCAAGATGCAACAATACACTACAATAATCAAAGCAAGGGAAGCTAATCGCAGCGGTTGGAGTAAGTTTTTGGAAGCAAAAATGGCAAGCATGCCCGTTCCGTTTCTTTTTTGGTGGTTCCGTTGCTTTTTTGTGCTCCCAGTAAACAGCCTATTTGTAAGGTTCAAATGGAAGATAGCTCTAACCCCTGAGCCACAGTTACAGAGGAAGGTCCCTGGAAGATAAGTTAAACGTGACGTAATCGGGAGGTGTAGTGTTCGAGTCACTTTAATATTTTTATTCTCCATTGTAAATTCAGAGTCAATGCTAAATTGTAACGGTTTTTCAAGTTTGAATAGGAAAGTCAGTTTTGGCGGGAATGTTTCAAGTTTCGATAATATGCAAGATGCAACAATACACTACAATAATCAAAGCAAGGGAAGCTAATCGCAACGGTTAGAGTAAGTTTTTTAAAGCAAAAATTGCAAGCATGCCCGTTCCGTTGCTATTTTGGTGGTTCCGTTGCTTTTTTGTGCACCCAGAAAAGAGCCTATTTGTAAGGTTCAAATGAAAGATATCGCTAAGCCCTAAGAATTGGTGAAAAGGGAAGGTCATTCTAAGATAGCGTGACGGTATGGTAACAAGCAGGTTTAGGGTTCGAGTCACGGAAATATGTTTATTCTCCATTTGAAATTCAGCGTAAATGCTCAATTGTAAGGTTTTTCAAGTTTGAATAGGAAAGTCAGTTTTGGCGGGAATGTTTCAAATTTCGATAATATGCAAGATGCAACAATACACTACAATAATCAAAGCAAGGGAAGCTAATCGCAACGGTTAGAGTAAGTTTTTGGAAGCAAAAATGGCAAGCATGCCCGTTCCGTTTCTTTTTTGGTGGTTCCGTTGCTTTTTTGTGCTCCCAGTAAACAGCCTATTTGTAAGGTTCAAATGGAAGATATCGCTAAGCCCTAGGAATGGGTGAGAGGGGATGGTCATTGCAAGATATCGTGATGGTATGGTAATAAGCAGGTTGAGGGTTCGAGTCACGGGAAATGTTTGATTCTCCATTCGAACTTCAGAGTAAATGCTCAATTTTAACGGTTTTTTCAAGTTTGAATTGAAAAGTCAGTTTTGGCGGGAATGTTTCAAATTTCGATAATATGCAAGATACAACAATACACTACAATAATCAAAGCAAGGGAAGCTAATCGCAACGGTTAGAGTAAGTTTTTTAAAGCAAAAATTGCAAGCATGCCCGTTCCGTTGCTTTTTTGGTGGTTCCGTTGCTTTTTTGTGCACCCAGAAAAGAGCCTATTTGTAAGGTTCAAATGAAAGATATCGCTAAGCCCTAAGAATTGGTGAAAGGGGAAGGTCATTGCAAGATAGCGTGACGGTATGGTAACAAGCAGGTTGAGGTTTCGAGTCACGGGAAATGTTTGATTCTCCATTCGAAATTCAGAGTAAATGCTCAATTGTAACTGTTTTTTCAAGTTTGAATTGAAAAGTCAGTTTTGGCGGGAATGTTTCAAATTTCGATAATATGCAAGAAGCAGAAATACACTACAACAATCAAAGCAAGGGAAGCTAATCGCAACGGTTAGAGTAAGTTTTTGGAAGCAAAAATGGCAAGCATGCCCGTTCCGTTGCTTTTTTGGTGGTTCCGTTGCTTTTTTGTGCACCCAGAAAAGTGCCTATTTGTAAGGTTCAAATGAAAGATATCGCTAAGCCCTAAGAATTGGTGAAAGGGGAAGGCCATTGCAAGATAGCGTGACGGTATGGTAACAAGCAGGTTTAGGGTTCGAGTCACGGAAATATGTTTATTCTCCATTTGAAATTCAGCGTAAATGCTCAATTGTAACGGTTTTTCAAGTTTGAATAGGAAAGTCAGTTTTGGCGGGAATGTTTCAAATTTCGATAATATGCAAGATGCAACAATACACTACAATAATCAAAGCAAGAGAAGCTAATCGCAACGGTTAGAGTAAGTTTTTTAAAGCAAAAATGGCAAGCATGCCCGTTCCGTTGCTTTTTTGGTGGTTCCGTTGCTTTTTCGTGCACTCATAAATCAACCTTTTTGTCTGCTTCAAATGAAAGATATCGCTAAGCCCTAAGAATTGGTGAAAGGGGAAGGTCATTGCAAGATAGCGTGACGGTATGGTAACAAGCAGGTTGAGGGTTCGAGTCACGGGAAATGTTTGATTCTCCATTCGAAATTCAGAGTAAATGCTCAATTGTAACTGTTTTTTCAAGTTTGAATTGAAAAGTCAGTTTTGGCGGGAATGTTTCAAATTTCGATAATATGCAAGATGCAACAATACACTACAATAATCAAAGCAAGGGAATCTAATCGCAGCGGTTGGAGTAAGTTTTTGGAAGCAAAAATGGCAAGCATGCCCGTTCCGTTTCTTTTTTGGTGGTTCCGTTGCTTTTTTGTGCTCCCAGTAAACAGCCTATTTGTAAGGTTCAAATGGAAGATAGCTCTAACCCCTGAGCCACAGTTACAGAGGAAGGTCCCTGGAAGATAAGTTAAACGTGACGTAATCGGGAGGTGTAGTGTTCGAGTCACTTTAATATTTTTATTCTCCATTGTAAATTCAGAGTCAATGCTAAATTGTAACGGTTTTTCAAGTTTGAATAGGAAAGTCAGTTTTGGCGGGAATGTTTCAAGTTTCGATAATATGCAAGATGCAACAATACACTACAATAATCAAAGCAAGGGAAGCTAATCGCAACGGTTAGAGTAAGTTTTTTAAAGCAAAAATTGCAAGCATGCCCGTTCCGTTGCTATTTTGGTGGTTCCGTTGCTTTTTTGTGCACCCAGAAAAGAGCCTATTTGTAAGGTTCAAATGAAAGATATCGCTAAGCCCTAAGAATTGGTGAAAAGGGAAGGTCATTCTAAGATAGCGTGACGGTATGGTAACAAGCAGGTTTAGGGTTCGAGTCACGGAAATATGTTTATTCTCCATTTGAAATTCAGCGTAAATGCTCAATTGTAAGGTTTTTCAAGTTTGAATAGGAAAGTCAGTTTTGGCGGGAATGTTTCAAATTTCGATAATATGCAAGATGCAACAATACACTACAATAATCAAAGCAAGGGAAGCTAATCGCAACGGTTAGAGTAAGTTTTTGGAAGCAAAAATGGCAAGCATGCCCGTTCCGTTTCTTTTTTGGTGGTTCCGTTGCTTTTTTGTGCTCCCAGTAAACAGCCTATTTGTAAGGTTCAAATGGAAGATATCGCTAAGCCCTAGGAATGGGTGAGAGGGGATGGTCATTGCAAGATATCGTGATGGTATGGTAATAAGCAGGTTGAGGGTTCGAGTCACGGGAAATGTTTGATTCTCCATTCGAACTTCAGAGTAAATGCTCAATTTTAACGGTTTTTTCAAGTTTGAATTGAAAAGTCAGTTTTGGCGGGAATGTTTCAAATTTCGATAATATGCAAGATACAACAATACACTACAATAATCAAAGCAAGGGAAGCTAATCGCAACGGTTAGAGTAAGTTTTTTAAAGCAAAAATTGCAAGCATGCCCGTTCCGTTGCTTTTTTGGTGGTTCCGTTGCTTTTTTGTGCACCCAGAAAAGAGCCTATTTGTAAGGTTCAAATGAAAGATATCGCTAAGCCCTAAGAATTGGTGAAAGGGGAAGGTCATTGCAAGATAGGTGACGGTATGGTAACAAGCAGGTTGAGGGTTCGAGTCACGGGAAATGTTTGATTCTCCATTCGAAATTCAGAGTAAATGCTCAATTGTAACTGTTTTTTCAAGTTTGAATTGAAAAGTCAGTTTTGGAGGGAATGTTTCAAATTTCGATAATATGCAAGATGCAACAATACACTACAATAATCAAAGCAAGGGAAGCTAATCGCAACGGTTAGAGTAAGTTTTTTAAAGCAAAAATTGCAAGCATGCCCGTTCCGTTGCTTTTTTGGTGGTTCCGTTGCTTTTTTGTGCACCCAGAAAAGAGCCTATTTGTAAGGTTCAAATGAAAGATATCGCTAAGCCCTAAGAATTGGTGAAAGGGGAAGGTTATTGCAAGATAGGTGACGGTATGGTAACAAGCAGGTTGAGGGTTCGAGTCACGGGAAATGTTTGATTCTCCATTCGAAATTCAGAGTAAATGCTCAATTGTAACTGTTTCTTCAAGTTTGAATTGAAAAGTCAGTTTTGGAGGGAATGTTTCAAATTTCGATAATATGCAAGATGCAACAATACACTACAATAATCAAAGCAAGGGAAGCTAATCGCAACGGTTAGAGTAAGTTTTTTAAAGCAAAAATGGCAAGCATGCCCGTTCCGTTGCTTTTTTGGTGGTTCCGTTGCTTTTTTGTGCACCCAGAAAAGAGCCTATTTGTAAGGTTCAAATGAAAGATATCGCTAAGCCCTAAGAATTGGTGAAAGGGGAAGGTCATTGCAAGATAGCGTGACGGTATGGTAACAAGCAGGTTGAGGGTTCGAGTCACGGGAAATGTTTGATTCTCCATTCGAAATTCAGAGTAAATGCTCAATTGTAACTGTTTTTTCAAGTTTGAATTGAAAAGTCAGTTTTGGCGGGAATGTTTCAAATTTCGATAATATATAAGAAGCAAAAATACACTACAACAATCAAAGCAAGAGAAGCTAATCGCAACGGTTAGAGTAAGTTTTTGGAAGCAAAAATGGCAAGCATGCCCGTTCCGTTGCTTTTTTGGTGGTTCCGTTGCTTTTTTGTGCACCCAGAAAAGTGCCTATTTGTAAGGTTGAAATGAAAGATATCGCTAAGCCCTAAGAATTGGTGAAAGGGGAAGGTCATTGCAAGATAGCGTGACGGTATGGTAACAAGCAGGTTTAGGGTTCGAGTCACGGAAATATGTTTATTCTCCATTTGAAATTCAGCGTAAATGCTCAATTGTAACGGTTTTTCAAGTTTGAATAGGAAAGTCAGTTTTGGCGGGAATGTTTCAAATTTCGATAATATGCAAGATGCAACAATACACTACAATAATCAAAGCAAGAGAAGCTAATCGCAACGGTTAGAGTAAGTTTTTTAAAGCAAAAATGGCAAGCATGCCCGTTCCGTTGCTTTTTTGGTGGTTCCGTTGCTTTTTCGTGCACTCATAAATCAACCTTTTTGTCTGCTTCAAATGAAAGATATCGCTAAGCCCTAAGAATTGGTGAAAGGGGAAGGTCATTGCAAGATAGCGTGACGGTATGGTAACAAGCAGGTTGAGGGTTCGAGTCACGGGAAATGTTTGATTCTCCATTCGAAATTCAGAGTAAATGCTCAATTGTAACTGTTTTTTCAAGTTTGAATTGAAAAGTCAGTTTTGGCGGGAATGTTTCAAATTTCGATAATATGCAAGATGCAACAATACACTACAATAATCAAAGCAAGGGAAGCTAATCGCAGCGGTTGGAGTAAGTTTTTGGAAGCAAAAATGGCAAGCATGCCCGTTCCGTTTCTTTTTTGGTGGTTCCGTTGCTTTTTTGTGCTCCCAGTAAACAGCCTATTTGTAAGGTTCAAATGGAAGATAGCTCTAACCCCTGAGCCACAGTTACAGAGGAAGGTCCCTGGAAGATAAGTTAAACGTGACGTAATCGGGAGGTGTAGTGTTCGAGTCACTTTAATATTTTTATTCTCCATTGTAAATTCAGAGTCAATGCTAAATTGTAACGGTTTTTCAAGTTTGAATAGGAAAGTCAGTTTTGGCGGGAATGTTTCAAGTTTCGATAATATGCAAGATGCAACAATACACTACAATAATCAAAGCAAGGGAAGCTAATCGCGACGGTTAGAGTAAGTTTTTTAAAGCAAAAATTGCAAGCATGCCCGTTCCGTTGCTATTTTGGTGGTTTCGTTGCTTTTTTGTGCACCCAGAAAAGAGCCTATTTGTAAGGTTCAAATGAAAGATATCGCTAAGCCCTAAGAATTGGTGAAAAGGGAAGGTCATTCTAAGATAGCGTGACGGTATGGTAACAAGCAGGTTTAGGGTTCGAGTCACGGAAATATGTTTATTCTCCATTTGAAATTGAGCGTAAATGCTCAATTGTAAGGTTTTTCAAGTTTGAATAGGAAAGTCAGTTTTGGCGGGAATGTTTCAAATTTGGATAATATGCAAGATGCAACAATACACTACAATAATCACAGCAAGGGAAGCTAATCGCAACGGTTAGAGTAAGTTTTTTAAAGCAAAAATGGCAAGCATGCCCGTTCCGTTGCTTTTTTGGTGGTTCCGTTGCTTTTTTGTGCACCCAGAAAAGAGCCTATTTGTAAGGTTCAAATGAAAGATATCGCTAAGCCCTAAGAATTGGTGAAAGGGGAAGGTCATTGCAAGATAGCGTGACGGTATGGTAACAAGCAGGTTGAGGGTTCGAGTCACGGGAAATGTTTGATTCTCCATTCGAAATTCAGAGTAAATGCTCAATTGTAACTGTTTTTTCAAGTTTGAATTGAAAAGTCAGTTTTGGCGGGAATGTTTCAAATTTCGATAATATGCAAGAAGCAAAAATACACTACAACAATCAAAGCAAGAGAAGCTAATCGCAACGGTTAGAGTAAGTTTTTGGAAGCAAAAATGGCAAGCATGCCCGTTCCGTTGCTTTTTTGGTGGTTCCGTTGCTTTTTTGTGCACCCAGAAAAGTGCCTATTTGTAAGGTTGAAATGAAAGATATCGCTAAGCCCTAAGAATTGGTGAAAGGGGAAGGTCATTGCAAGATAGCGTGACGGTATGGTAACAAGCAGGTTTAGGGTTCGAGTCACGGAAATATGTTTATTCTCCATTTGAAATTCAGCGTAAATGCTCAATTGTAACGGTTTTTCAAGTTTGAATAGGAAAGTCAGTTTTGGCGGGAATGTTTCAAATTTCGATAATATGCAAGATGCAACAATACACTACAATAATCAAAGCAAGAGAAGCTAATCGCAACGGTTAGAGTAAGTTTTTTAAAGCAAAAATGGCAAGCATGCCCGTTCCGTTGCTTTTTTGGTGGTTCCGTTGCTTTTTCGTGCACTCATAAATCAACCTTTTTGTCTGCTTCAAATGAAAGATATCGCTAAGCCCTAAGAATTGGTGAAAGGGGAAGGTCATTGCAAGATAGCGTGACGGTATGGTAACAAGCAGGTTGAGGGTTCGAGTCACGGGAAATGTTTGATTCTCCATTCGAAATTCAGAGTAAATGCTCAATTGTAACTGTTTTTTCAAGTTTGAATTGAAAAGTCAGTTTTGGCGGGAATGTTTCAAATTTCGATAATATGCAAGATGCAACAATACACTACAATAATCAAAGCAAGGGAGCTAATCGCAGCGGTTGGAGTAAGTTTTTGGAAGCAAAAATGGCAAGCATGCCCGTTCCGTTTCTTTTTTGGTGGTTCCGTTGCTTTTTTGTGCTCCCAGTAAACAGCCTATTTGTAAGGTTCAAATGGAAGATAGCTCTAACCCCTGAGCCACAGTTACAGAGGAAGGTCCCTGGAAGATAAGTTAAACGTGACGTAATCGGGAGGTGTAGTGTTCGAGTCACTTTAATATTTTTATTCTCCATTGTAAATTCAGAGTCAATGCTAAATTGTAACGGTTTTTCAAGTTTGAATAGGAAAGTCAGTTTTGGCGGGAATGTTTCAAGTTTCGATAATATGCAAGATGCAACAATACACTACAATAATCAAAGCAAGGGAAGCTAATCGCGACGGTTAGAGTAAGTTTTTTAAAGCAAAAATTGCAAGCATGCCCGTTCCGTTGCTATTTTGGTGGTTCCGTTGCTTTTTTGTGCACCCAGAAAAGAGCCTATTTGTAAGGTTCAAATGAAAGATATCGCTAAGCCCTAAGAATTGGTGAAAAGGGAAGGTCATTCTAAGATAGCGTGACGGTATGGTAACAAGCAGGTTTAGGGTTCGAGTCACGGAAATATGTTTATTCTCCATTTGAAATTCAGCGTAAATGCTCAATTGTAAGGTTTTTCAAGTTTGAATAGGAAAGTCAGTTTTGGCGGGAATGTTTCAAATTTGGATAATATGCAAGATGCAACAATACACTACAATAATCAAAGCAAGGGAAGCTAATCGCAACGGTTAGAGTAAGTTTTTTAAAGCAAAAATGGCAAGCATGCCCGTTCCGTTGCTTTTTTGGTGGTTCCGTTGCTTTTTTGTGCACCCAGAAAAGAGCCTATTTGTAAGGTTCAAATGAAAGATATCGCTAAGCCCTAAGAATTGGTGAAAGGGGAAGGTCATTGCAAGATAGCGTGACGGTATGGTAACAAGCAGGTTGAGGGTTCGAGTCACGGGAAATGTTTGATTCTCCATTCGAAATTCAGAGTAAATGCTCAATTGTAACTGTTTTTTCAAGTTTGAATTGAAAAGTCAGTTTTGGCGGGAATGTTTCAAATTTCGACAATATGCAAGATGCAACAATACACTACAACAATCAAAGCAAGAGAAGCTAATCGCAACGGTTAGAGTAAGTTTTTGGAAGCAAAAATGGCAAGCATGCCCGTTCCGTTGCTTTTTTGGTGGTTCCGTTGCTTTTTCTTGCACTCATAAATCAACCTTTTTGTCTGCTTCAAATGAAAGATATCGCTAAGCCCTAAGAATTGGTGAAAGGGGAAGGTCAATGCAAGATAGCGTGACGGTATGGTAACAAGCAGGTTTAGGGTTCGAGTCACGGAAATATGTTTATTCTCCATTTGAAATTCAGCGTAAATGCTCAATTGTAACGGTTTTTCAAGTTTGAATAGGAAAGTCAGTTTTGGCGGGAATGTTTCAAATTTCGATAATATGCAAGATGCAACAATACACTACAATAATCAAAGCAAGAGAAGCTAATCGCAACGGTTAGAGTAAGTTTTTTAAAGCAAATATGGCAAGCATGCCCGTTCCGTTGCTTTTTTGGTGGTTCCGTTGCTTTTTCGTGCACTCATAAATCAACCTTTTTGTCTGCTTCAAATGAAAGATATCGCTAAGCCCTAAGAATTGGTGAAAGGGGAAGGTCATTGCAAGATAGCGTGACGGTATGGTAACAAGCAGGTTGAGGGTTCGAGTCACGGGAAATGTTTGATTCTCCATTCGAAATTCAGAGTAAATGCTCAATTGTAACTGTTTTTTCAAGTTTGAATTGAAAAGTCAGTTTTGGCGGGAATGTTTCAAATTTCGATAATATGCAAGATGCAACAATACACTACAATAATCAAAGCAAGGGAAGCTAATCGCAGCGGTTAGATTAAGTTTTTGGAAGCAAAAATGGCAAGCATGCCCGTTCCGTTTCTTTTTTGGTGGTTCCGTTGCTTTTTTGTGCTCCCAGTAAACAGCCTATTTGTAAGGTTCAAATGGAAGATAGCTCTAACCCCTGAGCCACGGTTACAGAGGAAGGTCCCTGGAAGGTAAGTTAAACGTGATGTAATCGGGAGGTGTAGTGTTCGAGTCACTTTAATATTTTTATTCTCCATTGTAAATTCAGAGTCAATGCTAAATTGTAACGGTTTTTCAAGTTTGAATAGGAAAGTGAATTTTGGCGGGAATGTTTCAAGTTTCGA
Source organism: Lepisma saccharinum (assembly GCF_977018435.1). Taxonomy (NCBI): domain Eukaryota; kingdom Metazoa; phylum Arthropoda; class Insecta; order Zygentoma; family Lepismatidae; genus Lepisma; species Lepisma saccharinum. The sequence continues at coordinate 2,028,339 of NW_028142901.1, read as the reverse complement.
TAATATGCAAGATGCAACAATACACTACAATAATCAAAGCAAGGGAAGCTAATCGCAACGGTTAGAGTAAGTTTTTTAAAGCAAAAATTGCAAGCATGCCCGTTCCGTTGCTATTTTGGTGGTTCCGTTGCTTTTTCTTGCACTCATAAATCAACCTTTTTGTCTGCTTCAAATGAAAGATATCGCTAAGCCCTTAGAATTGGTGAAAGGGGAAGGTCATTGCAAGATAGCGTGACGGTATGGTAACAAGCAGGTTGAGGGTTCGAGTCACGGGAAATGTTTGATTCTCCATTCGAAATTCAGAGTAAATGCTCAATTGTAACTGTTTTTTCAAGTTTGAATTGAAAAGTCAGTTTTGGCGAGAATGTTTCAAATTTCGATAATATGCAAGACGCAACAATACACTACAATAATCAGAGTAGAGAAGCTAATCAGAACGGTTGGAGTAAGTTTTCTTTAGCAAAAATGGCAAACATGCCCGTTCCGTTGCTTTTTTGGTGGTTCCGTTGCTTTTTCGTGCACTCATAAATCAACCTTTTTGTCTGCTTCAAATGAAAGATATCGCTAAGCCCTAAGAATTGGTGAAAGGGGAAGGTCATTGCAAAATAGCGTGACGGTATGGTAACAAGCAGGTTTAGGGTTCGAGTCACGGAAAATGTTTGATTCTCAATTCGAAATTCAGAGTAAATGATAAATTATAACGGTTTCTTCAAGTTTGAATTGACAAGTCAGTTTTGGCGGGAATGTTTGAAATTTCGATAATATGCAAGATGCAACAATACACTACAATAATCAAAGCAAGAGAAGCTAATCGCAACGGTTAGAGTAAGTTTTTTCAAGCAAAAATGGCAAGCATGCCCGTTCCGTTGCTTTTTTGGTGGTTCCGTTGCTTTTTTGTGCACCCAGAAAAGTGCCTATTTGTAATGTTCAAATGAAAGATATCGCTAAGCCCTAAGAATTGGTGAAAGGGGAAGGTCATTGCAAGATAGCGTGACGGTATGGTAACAAGGAGGTTGAGGGTTCGAGTCACGGGAAATGTTTGATTCTCCATTCGAAATTCAGAGTAAATGCTCAATTGTAACGGTTTTTTAAGTTTGAATTGAAAAGTCAGTTTTGGCGGGAATGTTTGAAATTTCGATAATATGCAAGATGCAACAATACACTACAATAATCAAAGCAAGAGAAGCTAATCGCAACGGTCAGAGTAAGTTTTTTAAAGCAAAAATGGCAAGCATGCCCGTTCCGTTTCTTTTTTGGTGGTTCCGTTGCTTTCTTGTGCACCCAGAAAAGTGCCTATTTGTAAGGTTCAAATGAAAGATATCGCTAAGCCCTAAGAATTGGTGAAAGGGGAAGGTCATTGCAAGATAGCGTGACGGTATGGTAACAAGCAGGTTTAGGGTTCGAGTCACGGAAATATGTTTATTCTCCATTTGAAATTCAGCGTAAATGCTCAATTGTAACGGTTTTTCAAGTTTGAATAGGAAAGTCAGTTCTGGCGGGAATGTTTCAAATGTCGATAATATGCAAGATGCAACAATACACTACAATAATCAAAGCAAGGGAAGCTAATCGCAACGGTTAGAGTAAGTTTTTGGAAGCAAAAATGGCAAGCATGCCCGTTCCGTTGCTTTTTTGGTGGTTCCGTTGCTTTTTTGTGCTCCCAGTAAACAGCCTATTTGTAAGGTTCAAATGGAAGATAGCTCTAACCCCTGAGCCACGGTTACAGAGGAAGGTCCCTGGAAGATAAGTTAAACGTGACGTAATCGGGAGGTGTAGTGTTCGAGTCACTTTAATATTTTTATTCTCCATTGTAAATTCATAGTCAATGCTAAATTGTAACGGTTTTTCAAGTTTGAATAGGAAAGTCAGTTTTGGCGGGAATGTTTCAAATTTCGATAATATGCAAGATGCAACAATACACTACAATAATCAAAGCAAGAGAAGCTAATCGCAACGGTTAGAGTAAGTTTTTTAAAGCAAAAATATCAAGCATGCCCGTTCCGTTGCTTTTTAGGTGGTTCCGTTGCTTTTTCGTGCACTCATAAATCAACCTTTTTGTCTGCTTCAAATGATAGATATCGCTAAGCCCTAGGAATGGGTGAAAGGGGAAGGTCATTGCAAGATATCGTGATGGTATGTTAATAAGCAGGTTGAGGGTTCGAGTCACGGGAAATGTTTGATTCTCCATTCGAACTTCAGAGTAAATGCTCAATTGTAACTGTTTTTTCAAGTTTGAATTGAAAAGTCAGTTTTGGAGGGAATGTTTCAAATTTCGATAATATGCAAGATGCAACAATACACTACAATAATCAAAGCAAGGGAAGCTAATCGCAACGGTTAGAGTAAGTTTTTTAAAGCAAAAATGGCAAGCATGCCCGTTCCGTTACTTTTTTGGTGGTTCCGTTGCTTTTTTGTGCACCCAGAAAAGAGCCTTTTTGTAAGGTTCAAATGAAAGATATCGCTAAGCCCTAAGAATTGGTGAAAGGGGAAGGTCATTGCAAGATAGCGTGACGGTATGGTAACAAGCAGGTTGAGGGTTCGAGTCACGGGAAATGTTTGATTCTCCATTCGAAATTCAGAGTAAATGCTCAATTGTAACTGTTTTTTCAAGTTTGAATTGAAAAGTCAGTTTTGGAGGGAATGTTTCAAATTTCGATAATATGCAAGATGCAACAATACACTACAATAATCAAAGCAAGGGAAGCTAATCGCAACGGTTAGAGTAAGTTTTTTAAAGCAAAAATGGCAAGCATGCCCGTTCCGTTACTTTTTTGGTGGTTCCGTTGCTTTTTTGTGCACCCAGAAAAGAGCCTTTTTGTAAGGTTCAAATGAAAGATATCGCTAAGCCCTAAGAATTGGTGAAAGGGGAAGGTCATTGCAAGATAGCGTGACGGTATGGTAACAAGCAGGTTGAGGGTTCGAGTCACGGGAAATGTTTGATTCTCCATTCGAAATTCAGAGTAAATGCTCAATTGTAACTGTTTTTTCAAGTTTGAATTGAAAAGTCAGTTTTGGCGGGAATGTTTCAAATTTCGATAATATGCAAGATGCAACAATACACTACAACAATCAAAGCAAGAGAAGCTAATCGCAACGGTTAGAGTAAGTTTTTGGAAGCAAAAATGGCAAGCATGTCCGTTCCGTTGCTTTTTTGGTGGTTCCGTTGCTTTTTTGTGCACCCAGAAAAGTGCCTATTTGTAAGGTTCAAATGAAAGATATCGCTAAGCCCTAAGAATTGGTGAAAGGGGAAGGTCATTGCAAGATAGCGTGACGGTATGGTAACAAGCAGGTTTAGGGTTCGAGTCACGGAAATATGTTTATTCTCCATTTGAAATTCAGCGTAAATGCTCAATTGTAACGGTTTTTCAAGTTTGAATAGGAAAGTCAGTTTTGGCGGGAATGTTTCAAATTTCGATAATATGCAAGATGCAACAATACACTACAATAATCAAAGCAAGAGAAGCTAATCGCAACGGTTAGAGTAAGTTTTTTAAAGCAAAAATGGCAAGCATGCCCGTTCCGTTGCTTTTTTGGTGGTTCCGTTGCTTTTTCGTGCACTCATAAATCAACCTTTTTGTCTGCTTCAAATGAAAGATATCGCTAAGCCCTAAGAATTGGTGAAAGGGGAAGGTCATTGCAAGATAGCGTGACGGTATGGTAACAAGCAGGTTGAGGGTTCGAGTCACGGGAAATGTTTGATTCTCCATTCGAAATTAAGAGTAAATGCTCAATTGTAACTGTTTTTTCAAGTTTGAATTGAAAAGTCAGTTTTGGCGGGAATGTTTCAAATTTCGATAATATGCAAGATGCAACGATACACTACAATAATCAAAGCAAGGGAAGCTAATCGCAGCGGTTAGAGTAAGTTTTTGGAAGCAAAAATGGCAAGCATGCCCGTTCCGTTTCTTTTTTGGTGGTTCCGTTGCTTTTTTGTGCTCCCAGTAAACAGCCTATTTGTAAGGTTCAAATGGAAGATAGCTCTAACCCCTGAGCCACGGTTACAGAGGAAGGTCCCTGGAAGGTAAGTTAAACGTGACGTAATCGGGAGGTGTAGTGTCCGAGTCACTTTAATATTTTTATTCTCCATTGCAAATTCAGAGTCAATGCTAAATTGTAACGGTTTTTCAAGTTTGAATAGGAAAGTCAGTTTTGGCGGGAATGTTTCAAGTTTCGATAATATGCAAGATGCAACAATACACTACAATAATCAAAGCAAGAGAAGCTAATCGCAACGGTTAGAGTAAGTTTTTTAAAGCAAAAATATCAAGCATGCCCGTTCCGTTGCTTTTTAGGTGGTTCCGTTGCTTTTTCGTGCACTCATAAATCAACCTTTTTGTCTGCTTCAAATGATAGATATCGCTAAGCCCTAGGAATGGGTGAAAGGGGAAGGTCATTGCAAGATATCGTGATGGTATGTTAATAAGCAGGTTGATGGTTCGAGTCACGGGAAATGTTTGATTCTCCATTCGAACTTCAGAGTAAATGCTCAATTGTAACTGTTTTTTCAAGTTTGAATTGAAAAGTCAGTTTTGGAGGGAATGTTTCAAATTTCGATAATATGCAAGATGCAACAATACACTACAATAATCAAAGCAAGGGAAGCTAATCGCAACGGTTAGAGTAAGTTTTTTAAAGCAAAAATGGCAAGCATGCCCGTTCCGTTACTTTTTTGGTGGTTCCGTTGCTTTTTTGTGCACCCAGAAAAGAGCCTTTTTGTAAGGTTCAAATGAAAGATATCGCTAAGCCCTAAGAATTGGTGAAAGGGGAAGGTCATTGCAAGATAGCGTGACGGTATGGTAACAAGCAGGTTGAGGGTTCGAGTCACGGGAAATGTTTGATTCTCCATTCGAAATTCAGAGTAAATGCTCAATTGTAACTGTTTTTTCAAGTTTGAATTGAAAAGTCAGTTTTGGCGGGAATGTTTCAAATTTCGATAATATGCAAGATGCAACAATACACTACAACAATCAAAGCAAGAGAAGCTAATCGCAACGGTTAGAGTAAGTTTTTGGAAGCAAAAATGGCAAGCATGCCCGTTCCGTTGCTTTTTTGGTGGTTCCGTTGCTTTTTTGTGCACCCAGAAAAGTGCCTATTTGTAAGGTTGAAATGAAAGATATCGCTAAGCCCTAAGAATTGGTGAAAGGGGAAGGTCATTGCAAGATAGCGTGACGGTATGGTAACAAGCAGGTTTAGGGTTCGAGTCACGGAAATATGTTTATTCTCCATTTGAAATTCAGCGTAAATGCTCAATTGTAACGGTTTTTCAAGTTTGAATAGGAAAGTCAGTTTTGGCGGGAATGTTTCAAATTTCGATAATATGCAAGATGCAACAATACACTACAATAATCAAAGCAAGAGAAGCTAATCGCAACGGTTAGAGTAAGTTTTTTAAAGCAAAAATGGCAAGCATGCCCGTTCCGTTGCTTTTTTGGTGGTTCCGTTGCTTTTTCGTGCACTCATAAATCAACCTTTTTGTCTGCTTCAAATGAAAGATATCGCTAAGCCCTAAGAATTGGTGAAAGGGGAAGGTCATTGCAAGATAGCGTGACGGTATGGTAACAAGCAGGTTGAGGGTTCGAGTCACGGGAAATGTTTGATTCTCCATTCGAAATTAAGAGTAAATGCTCAATTGTAACTGTTTTTTCAAGTTTGAATTGAAAAGTCAGTTTTGGCGGGAATGTTTCAAATTTCGATAATATGCAAGATGCAACGATACACTACAATAATCAAAGCAAGGGAAGCTAATCGCAGCGGTTAGAGTAAGTTTTTGGAAGCAAAAATGGCAAGCATGCCCGTTCCGTTTCTTTTTTGGTGGTTCCGTTGCTTTTTTGTGCTCCCAGTAAACAGCCTATTTGTAAGGTTCAAATGGAAGATAGCTCTAACCCCTGAGCCACGGTTACAGAGGAAGGTCCCTGGAAGGTAAGTTAAACGTGACGTAATCGGGAGGTGTAGTGTCCGAGTCACTTTAATATTTTTATTCTCCATTGCAAATTCAGAGTCAATGCTAAATTGTAACGGTTTTTCAAGTTTGAATAGGAAGGTCAGTTTTGGCGGGAATGTTTCAAGTTTCGATAATATGCAAGATGCAACAATACACTACAATAATCAAAGCAAGGGAAGCTAATCGCAACGGTTAGAGTAAGTTTTTTAAAGCAAAAATGGCAAGCATGCCCGTTCCGTTGCTTTTTTGGTGGTTCCGTTGCTTTTGTGTGCACCCAGAAAAGAGCCTATTTGTAAGGTTCAAATGAAAGATATCGCTAAGCCCTAAGAATTGGTGAAAGGCGAAGGTCATTGCAAGATAGCGTGACGGTATGGTAACAAGCAGGTTCAGGGTTCGAGTCACGGGAAATGTTTGATTCTCCATTCGAAATTCAGAGTAAATGCTCAATTGTAACTGTTTTTTCAAGTTTGAATTGAAAAGTCAGTTTTGGCGGGAATGCTTCAAATTTCGATAATATGCAAGATGCAACAATACACTACAATAATCAAAGCAAGGGAAGCTAATCGCAACGGTTAGAGTAAGTTTTTTAAAGCAAAAATGGCAAGCTTGCCCGTTCCGTTGCTTTTTTGGTGGTTCCGTTGCTTTTTTGTGCACCCAGAAAACAGCCTACTTGTAAGGTTCAAATGAAAGATATCGATAAGCCCTAAGAATTGGTGAAAGGGTAAGGTCATTGCAAGATAGCGTGACGGTATGGTAACAAGCAGGTTTAGGGTTCGAGTCACGGAAATATGTTTATTCTCCATTTGAAATTCAGCGTAAATGCTCAATTGTAACGGTTTTTCAAGTTTGAATAGGAAAGTCAGTTCTGGCGGGAATGTTTCAAATGTCGATAATATGCAAGATGCAACAATACACTACAACAATCAAAGCAAGAGAAGCTAATCGCAACGGTTAGAGTAAGTTTTTGGAAGCAAAAATGGCAAGCATGCCCGTTCCGTTTCTTTTTTGGTGGTTCCGTTGCTTTTTTGTGCTCCCAGTAAACAGCCTATTTGTAAGGTTCAAATGGAAGATAGCTCTAACCCCTGAGCCACGGTTACAGAGGAAGGTCCCTGGAAGATAAGTTAAACGTGACGTAATCGGGAGGTGTAGTGTTCGAGTCACTTTAATATTTTTATTCTCCATTGTAAATTCATAGTCAATGCTAAATTGTAACGGTTTTTCAAGTTTGAATAGGAAAGTCAGTTTTGGCGGGAATGTTTCAAATTTCGATAATATGCAAGATGCAACAATACACTACAATAATCAAAGCAAGAGAAGCTAATCGCAACGGTTAGAGTAAGTTTTTTAAAGCAAAAATGGCAAGCATGCCCGTTCCGTTGCTTTTTAGGTGGTTCCGTTGCTTTTTCGTGCACTCATAAATCAACCTTTTTGTCTGCTTCAAATGATAGATATCGCTAAGCCCTAGGAATGGGTGAAAGGGGAAGGTCATTGCAAGATATCGTGATGGTATGTTAATAAGCAGGTTGAGGGTTCGAGTCACGGGAAATAATTGATTCTCCATTCGAACTTCAGAGTAAATGCTCAATTTTAACGGTTTTTTCAAGTTTGAATTGAAAAGTCAGTTTTGGCGGGAATGTTTCAAATTTCGATAATATGCAAGATACAACAATACACTACAATAATCAAAGCAAGGGAAGCTAATCGCAACGGTTAGAGTAAGTTTTTTAAAGCAAAAATTGCAAGCATGCCCGTTCCGTTTCTTTTTTGGTGGTTCCGTTGCTTTTTTGTGCACCCAGAAAAGAGCCTATTTGTAAGGTTCAAATGAAAGATATCGCTAAGCTCTTAGAATTGGTGAAAGGGGAAGGTCATTGCAAGATATGTGACGGTATGGTAACAAGCAGGTTGAGGGTTCGAGTCACGGGAAATGTTTGATTCTCCATTCGAAATTCAGAGTAAATGCTCAATTGTAACTGTTTTTTCAAGTTTGAATTGAAAAGTCAGTTTTGGAGGGAATGTTTCAAATTTCGATAATATGCAAGATGCAACAATACACTACAATAATCAAAGCAAGGGAAGCTAATCGCAACGGTTAGAGTAAGTTTTTTAAAGCAAAAATGGCAAGCATGCCCGTTCCGTTTCTTTTTTGGTGGTTCCGTTGCTTTTTTGTGCACCCAGAAAAGAGCCTATTTGTAAGGTTCAAATGAAAGATATCGCTAAGCCCTAAGAATTGGTGAAAGGGGAAGGTCATTGCAAGATAGCGTGACGGTATGGTAACAAGCAGGTTGAGGGTTCGAGTCACGGGAAATGTTTGATTCTCCATTCGAAATTCAGAGTAAATGCTCAATTGTAACTGTTTTTTCAAGTTTGAATTGAAAAGTCAGTTTTGGCGGGAATGTTTCAAATTTCGATAATATGCAAGATGCAACAATACACTACAACAATCAAAGCAAGAGAAGCTAATCGCAACGGTTAGAGTAAGTTTTTGGAAGCAAAAATGGCAAGCATGCCCGTTCCGTTGCTTTTTTGGTGGTTCCGTTGCTTTTTTGTGCACCCAGAAAAGTGCCTATTTGTAAGGTTCAAATGAAAGATATCGCTAAGCCCTAAGAATTGGTGAAAGGGGAAGGTCATTGCAAGATAGCGTGACGGTATGGTAACAAGCAGGTTTAGGGTTCGAGTCACGGAAATATGTTTATTCTCCATTTGAAATTCAGCGTAAATGCTCAATTGTAACGGTTTTTCAAGTTTGAATAGGAAAGTCAGTTTTGGCGGGAATGTTTCAAATTTCGATAATATGCAAGATGCAACAATACACTACAATAATCAAAGCAAGAGAAGCTAATCGCAACGGTTAGAGTAAGTTTTTTAAAGCAAAAATGGCAAGCATGCCCGTTCCGTTGCTTTTTTGGTGGTTCCGTTGCTTTTTCGTGCACTCATAAATCAACCTTTTTGTCTGCTTCAAATGAAAGATATCGCTAAGCCCTAAGAATTGGTGAAAGGGGAAGGTCATTGCAAGATAGCGTGACGGTATGGTAGCAAGCAGGTTGAGGGTTCGAGTCACGGGAAATGTTTGATTCTCCATTCGAAATTAAGAGTAAATGCTCAATTGTAACTGTTTTTTCAAGTTTGAATTGAAAAGTCAGTTTTGGCGGGAATGTTTCAAATTTCGATAATTTGCAAGATGCAACAATACACTACAATAATCAAAGCAAGGGAAGCTAATCGCAGCGGTTAGAGTAAGTTTTTGGAAGCAAAAATGGCAAGCATGCCCGTTCCGTTTCTTTTTTGGTGGTTCCGTTGCTTTTTTGTGCTCCCAGTAAACAGCCTATTTGTAAGGTTCAAATGGAAGATAGCTCTAACCCCTGAGCCACGGTTACAGAGGAAGGTCCCTGGAAGGTAAGTTAAACGTGACGTAATCGGGAGGTGTAGTGTTCGAGTCACTTTAATATTTTTATTCTCCATTGCAAATTCAGAGTCAAATGCTAAATTGTAACGGTTTTTCAAGTTTGAATAGGAAAGTCAGTTTTGGCTGGAATGTTTCAAGTTTCGATAATATGCAAGATGCGACAATACACTACAATAATCAAAGCAAGGGAAGCTAATCGCAACGGTTAGAGTAAGTTTTTTAAAGCAAAAATGGCAAGCATGCCCGTTCCGTTGCTTTTTTGGTGGTTCCGTTGCTTTTTTGTGCACCCAGAAAAGAGCCTATTTGTAAGGTTCAAATGAAAGATATCGCTAAGCCCTAATAATTGGTGAAAGGCGAAAGTCATTGCAAGATAGCGTGACGGTATGGTTACAAGCAGGTTCAGGGTTCGAGTCACGGGAAATGTTTGATTCTCCATTCGAAATTCAGAGTAAATGCTCAATTGTAACTGTTTTTTCAAGTTTGAATTGAAAAGTCAGTTTTGGCGGGAATGTTTCAAATTTCGATAATATGCAAGATGCAACAATACACTACAATAATCAAAGCAAGGGAAGCTAATCGCAACGGTTAGAGTAAGTTTTTTAAAGCAAAAATGGCAAGCTTGCCCGTTCCGTTGCTTTTTTGGTGGTTCCGTTGCTTTTTTTGCACCCAGAAAACAGCCTATTTGTAAGGTTCAAATGAAAGATATCGATAAGCCCTAAGAATTGGTGAAAGGGTAAGGTCATTGCAAGATAGCGTGACGGTATGGTAACAAGCAGGTTTAGGGTTCGAGGCACGGAAATATGTTTATTCTCCATTTGAAATTCAGCGTAAATGCTCAATTGTAACGGTTTTTCAAGTTTGAATAGGAAAGTCAGTTCTGGCGGGAATGTTTCAAATGTCGATAATATGCAAGATGCAACAATACATTACAATAATCAAAGCAAGAGAAGCTAATCGCAACGGTTAGAGTAAGTTTTTGGAAGCAAAAATGGCAAGAATGCCCGTTCCGTTACTTTTTTGGTGGTTCCGTTGCTTTTTTGTGCTCCCAGTAAACAGCCTATTTGTAAGGTTCAAATGGAAGATAGCTCTAACCCCTGAGCCACGGTTACAGAGGAAGGTCCCTGGAAGATAAGTTAAACGTGACGTAATCGGGAGGTGTAGTGTTCGAGTCACTTTAATATTTTTATTCTCCATTGTAAATTCATAGTCAATGCTAAATTGTAACGGTTTTCAAGTTTGAATAGGAAAGTCAGTTTTGGCGGGAATGTTTCAAATTTCGATAATATGCAAGATGCAACAATACACTACAATAATCAAAGCAAGAGAAGCTAATCGCAACGGTTAGAGTAAGTTTTTTAAAGCAAAAATGGCAAGCATGCCCGTTCCGTTGCTTTTTAGGTGGTTCCGTTGCTTTTTCGTGCACTCATAAATCAACCTTTTTGTCTGCTTCAAATGATAGATATCGCTAAGCCCTAGGAATGGGTGAAAGGGGAAGGTCATTGCAAGATATCGTGATGGTATGTTAATAAGCAGGTTGAGGGTTCGAGTCACGGGAAATGATTGATTCTCCATTCGAACTTCAGAGTAAATGCTCAATTTTAACGGTTTTTTCAAGTTTGAATTGAAAAGTCAGTTTTGGCGGGAATGTTTCAAATTTCGATAATATGCAAGATACAACAATACACTAATATAATCAAAGCAAGGGAAGCTAATCGCAACAGTTAGAGTAAGTTTTTTAAAGCAAAAATTGCAAGCATGCCCGTTCCGTTTCTTTTTTGGTGGTTCCGTTGCTTTTTTGTGCACCCAGAAAAGAGCCTATTTGTAAGGTTCAAATGAAAGATATCGCTAAGCCCTAAGAGTTGGTGAAAGGGGAAGGTCATTGCAAGATAGCGTGACGGTATGGTAACAAGCAGGTTGAGGGTTCGAGTCACGGGAAATGTTTGATTCTCCATTCGAAATTCAGAGTAAATGCTCAATTGTAACTGTTTTTTCAAGTTTGAATTGAAAAGTCAGTTTTGGCGGGAATATTTCAAATTTCGACAATATGCAAGATGCAACAATACACTACAACAATCAAAGCAAGAGAAGCTAATCGCAACGGTTAGAGTAAGTTTTTGGAAGCAAAAATGGCAAGCATGCCCGTTGGGTTGCTTTTTTGGTGGTTCCGTTGCTTTTTCTTGCACTCATAAATCAACCTTTTTGTCTGCTTCAAATGAAAGATATCGCTAAGCCCTAAGAATTGGTGAAAGGGGAAGGTCAATGCAAGATAGCGTGACGGTATGGTAACAAGCAGGTTTAGGGTTCGAGTCACGGAAATATGTTTATTCTCCATTTGAAATTCAGCGTAAATGCTCAATTGTAACGGTTTTTCAAGTTTGAATAGGAAAGTCAGTTTTGGCGGGAATGTTTCAAATTTCGATAATATGCAAGATGCAACAATACACTACAATAATCAAAGCAAGAGAAGCTAATCGCAACGGTTAGAGTAAGTTTTTGGAAGCAAAAATGGCAAGCATGCCCGTTCCGTTTCTTTTTTGGTGGTTCCGTTGCTTTTTTGTGCACCCAGAAAAGAGCCTATTTGTAAGGTTCAAATGAAAGATATCGCTAAGCCCTAAGAATTGGTGAAAGGGGAAGGTCATTGCAAGATAGCGTGACGGTATGGTAACAAGCAGGTTGAGGGTTCGAGTCACGGGAAATGTTTGATTCTCCATTCGAAATTCAGAGTAAATGCTCAATTGTAACTGTTTTTTCAAGTTTGAATTGAAAAGTCAGTTTTGGAGGGAATGTTTCAAATTTCGATAATATGCAAGATGCAACAATACACTACAATAATCAAAGCAAGGGAAGCTAATCGCAACGGTTAGAGTAAGTTTTTTAAAGCAAAAATGGCAAGCATGCCCGTTCCGTTTCTTTTTTGGTGGTTCCGTTGCTTTTTTGTGCACCCAGAAAAGAGCCTATTTGTAAGGTTCAAATGAAAGATATCGCTAAGCCCTAAGAATTGGTGAAAGGGGAAGGTCATTGCAAGATAGCGTGACGGTATGGTAACAAGCAGGTTGAGGGTTCGAGTCACGGGAAATGTTTGATTCTCCATTCGAAATTCAGGGTAAATGCTCAATTGTAACTGTTTTTTCAAGTTTGAATTGAAAAGTCAGTTTTGGCGGGAATGTTTCAAATTTCGATAATATGCAAGATGCAACAATACACTACAACAATCAAAGCAAGAGAAGCTAATCGCAACGGTTAGAGTAAGTTTTTGGAAGCAAAAATGGCAAGCATGCCCGTTCCGTTGCTTTTTTGGTGGTTCCGTTGCTTTTTTGTGCACCCAGAAAAGTGCCTATTTGTAAGGTTCAAATGAAAGATATCGCTAAGCCCTAAGAATTGGTGAAAGGGGAAGGTCATTGCAAGATAGCGTGACGGTATGGTAACAAGCAGGTTTAGGGTTCGAGTCACGGAAATATGTTTATTCTCCATTTGAAATTCAGCGTAAATGCTCAATTGTAACGGTTTTTCAAGTTTGAATAGGAAAGTCAGTTTTGGCGGGAATGTTTCAAATTTCGATAATATGCAAGATGCAACAATACACTACAATAATCAAAGCAAGAGAAGCTAATCGCAACGGTTAGAGTAAGTTTTTGGAAGCAAAAATGGCAAGCATGCCCGTTCCGTTGCTTTTTTGGTGGTTCCGTTGCTTTTTCGTGCACTCATAAATCAACCTTTTTGTCTGCTTCAAATGAAAGATATCGCTAAGCCCTAAGAATTGGTGAAAGGGGAAGGTCATTGCAAGATAGCGTGACGGTATGGTAACAAGCAGGTTGAGGGTTCGAGTCACGGGAAATGTTTGATTCTTCATTCGAAATTAAGAGTAAATGCTCAATTGTAACTGTTTTTTCAAGTTTGAATTGAAAAGTCAGTTTTGGCGGGAATGTTTCAAATTTCGATAATATGCAAGATGCAACAATACACTACAATAATCAAAGCAAGGGAAGCTAATCGCAGCGGTTAGAGTAAGTTTTTGGAAGCAAAAATGGCAAGCATGCCCGTTCCGTTGCTTTTTTGGTGGTTCCGTTGCTTTTTTGTGCTCCCAGTAAACAGCCTATTTGTAAGGTTCAAATGGAAGATAGCTCTAACCCCTGAGCCACGGTTACAGAGGAAGGTCCCTGGAAGGTAAGTTAAACGTGACGTAATCGGGAGGTGTAGTGTTCGAGTCACTTTAATATTTTTATTCTCCATTGCAAATTCAGAGTCAATGCTAAATTGTAACGGTTTTTCAAGTTTGAATAGGAAAGTCAGTTTTGGCTGGAATGTTTCAAATTTCGATAATATGCAAGATGCAACAATACACTACAACAATCAAAGCAAGAGAAGCTAATCGCAACGGTTAGAGTAAGTTTTTGGAAGCAAAAATGGCAAGCATGCCCGTTCCGTTGCTTTTTTGGTGGTTCCGTTGCTTTTTTGTGCACCCAGAAAAGTGCCTATTTGTAAGGTTCAAATGAAAGATATCGCTAAGCCCTAAGAATTGGTGAAAGGGGAAGGTCATTGCAAGATAGCGTGACGGTATGGTAACAAGCAGGTTTAGGGTTCGAGTCACGGAAATATGTTTATTCTCCATTTGAAATTCAGCGTAAATGCTCAATTGTAACGGTTTTTCAAGTTTGAATAGGAAAGTCAGTTTTGGCGGGAATGTTTCAAATTTCGATAATATGCAAGATGCAACAATACACTACAATAATCAAAGCAAGAGAAGCTAATCGCAACGGTTAGAGTAAGTTTTTTAAAGCAAAAATGGCAAGCATGCCCGTTCCGTTGCTTTTTTGGTGGTTCCGTTGCTTTTTCGTGCACTCATAAATCAACCTTTTTGTCTGCTTCAAATGAAAGATATCGCTAAGCCCTAAGAATTGGTGAAAGGGAAAGGTCATTGCAAGATAGCGTGACGGTATGGTAACAAGCAGGTTGAGGGTTCGAGTCACGGGAAATGTTTGATTCTCCATTCGAAATTAAGAGTAAATGCTCAATTGTAACTGTTTTTTCAAGTTTGAATTGAAAAGTCAGTTTTGGCGGGAATGTTTCAAATTTCGATAATATGCAAGATGCAACAATACACTACAATAATCAAAGCAAGGGAAGCTAATCGCAGCGGTTAGAGTAAGTTTTTGGAAGCAAAAATGGCAAGCATGCCCGTTCCGTTTCTTTTTTGGTGGTTCCGTTGCTTTTTTGTGCTCCCAGTAAACAGCCTATTTGTAAGGTTCAAATGGAAGATAGCTCTAACCCCTGAGCCACGGTTACAGAGGAAGGTCCCTGGAAGGTAAGTTAAACGTGACGTAATCGGGAGGTGTAGTGTTCGAGTCACTTTAATATTTTTATTCTCCATTGCAAATTCAGAGTCAATGCTAAATTGTAACGGTTTTTCAAGTTTGAATAGGAAAGTCAGTTTTGGCTGGAATGTTTCAAGTTTCGATAATATGCAAGATGCAACAATACACTACAATAATCAAAGCAAGGGAAGCTAATCGCAACGGTTAGAGTAAGTTTTTTAAAGCAAAAATGGCAAGCATGCCCGTTCCGTTGCTTTTTTGGTGGTTCCGTTGCTTTTTTGTGCACCCAGAAGAGAGCCTATTTGTAAGGTTCAAATGAAAGATATCGCTAAGCCCTAATAATTGGTGAAAGGCGAAGGTCATTGCAAGATAGCGTGACGGTATGGTAACAAGCAGGTTTAGGGTTCGAGTCACGGGAAATGTTTGATTCTCCATTCGAAATTCAGAGTAAATGCTCAATTGTAACTGTTTTTTCAAGTTTGAATTGAAAAGTCAGCTTTGGCGGGAATGTTTCAAATTTCGATAATATGCAAGATGCAACAATACACTACAATAATCAAAGCAAGGGAAGCTAATCGCAACGGTTAGAGTAAGTTTTTTAAAGCAAAAATGGCAAGCTTGCCCGTTCCGTTGCTTTTTTGGTGGTTCCGTTGCTTTTTTTGCACCCAGAAAACAGCCTATTTGTAAGGTTCAAATGAAAGATATCGATAAGCCCTAAGAATTGGTGAAAGGGTAAGGTCATTGCAAGATAGCGTGATGGTATGGTAACAAGCAGGTTTAGGGTTCGAGTCACGGAAATATGTTTATTCTCCATTTGAAATTCAGCGTAAATGCTCAATTGTAACGGTTTTTCAAGTTTGAATAGGAAAGTCAGTTCTGGCGGGAATGTTTCAAATGTCGACAATATGCAAGATGCAACAATACACTACAATAATCAAAGCAAGAGAAGCTAATCGCAACGGTTAGAGTAAGTTTTTGGAAGCAAAAATGGCAAGCATGCCCGTTCCGTTTCTTTTTTGGTGGTTCCGTTGCTTTTTTGTGCTCCCAGTAAACAGCCTATTTGTAAGGTTCAAATGGAAGATAGCTCTAACCCCTGAGCCACGGTTACAGAGGAAGGTCCCTGGAAGATAAGTTAAACGTGACGTAATCGGGAGGTGTAGTGTTCGAGTCAGTTTAATATTTTTATTCTCCATTGTAAATTCATAGTCAATGCTAAATTGTAACGGTTTTTCAAGTTTGAATAGGAAAGTCAGTTTTGGCGGGAATGTTTCAAATTTCGATAATATGCAAGATGCAACAATACACTACAATAATCAAAGCAAGAGAAGCTAATCGCAACGGTTAGAGTAAGTTTTTTAAAGGAAAAATGGCAAGCATGCCCGTTCCGTTGCTTTTTAGGTGGTTCCGTTGCTTTTTCGTGCACTCATAAATCAACCTTTTTGTCTGCTTCAAATGATAGATATCGCTAAGCCCTAGGAATGGGTGAAAGGGGAAGGTCATTGCAAGATATCGTGATGGTATGTTAATAAGCAGGTTGAGGGTTCGAGTCACGGGAAATGATTGATTCTCCATTCGAACTTCAGAGTAAATGCTCAATTTTAACGGTTTCTTCAAGTTTGAATTGAAAAGTCAGTTTTGGCGGGAATGTTTCAAATTTCGATAATATGCAAGATACAACAATACACTACAATAATCAAAGCAAGGGAAGCTAATCGCAACGGTTAGAGTAAGTTTTTTAAAGCAAAAATTGCAAGCATGCCCGTTCCGTTGCTTTTTTGGTGGTTCCGTTGCTTTTTTGTGCACCCAGAAAAGAGCCTATTTGTAAGGTTCAAATGAAAGATATCGCTAAGCCCTAAGAATTGGTGAAAGGGGAAGGTCATTGCAAGATAGGTGACGGTATGGTAACAAGCAGGTTGAGGGTTCGAGTCACGGGAAATGTTTGATTCTCCATTCGAAATTCAGAGTAAATGCTCAATTGTAACTGTTTTTTCAAGTTTGAATTGAAAAGTCAGTTTTGGAGGGAATGTTTCAAATTTCGATAATATGCAAGATGTAACAATACACTACAATAATCAAAGCAAGGGAAGCTAATCGCAACGGTTAGAGTAAGTTTTTTAAAGCAAAAATGGCAAGCATGCCAGTTCCGTTTCTTTTTTGGTGGTTCCGTTGCTTTTTTGTGCACCCAGAAAAGAGCCTATTTGTAAGGTTCAAATGAAAGATATCGCTAAGCCCTAAGAATTGGTGAAAGGGGAAGGTCATTGCAAGATAGCGTGACGGTATGGTAACAAGCAGGTTGAGGGTTCGAGTCACGGGAAATGTTTGATTCTCCATTCGAAATTCAGAGTAAATGCTCAATTGTAACTGTTTTTTCAAGTTTGAATTGAAAAGTCAGTTTTGGCGGGAATGTTTCAAATTTCGACAATATGCAAGATGCAACAATACACTACAACAATCAAAGCAAGAGAAGCTAATCGCAACGGTTAGAGTAAGTTTTTGGAAGCAAAAATGGCAAGCATGCCCGTTGGGTTGCTTTTTTGGTGGTTCCGTTGCTTTTTCTTGCACTCATAAATCAACCTTTTTGTCTGCTTCAAATGAAAGATATCGCTAAGCCCTAAGAATTGGTGAAAGGGGAAGGTCAATGCAAGATAGCGTGACGGTATGGTAACAAGCAGGTTTAGGGTTCGAGTCACGGAAATATGTTTATTCTCCATTTGAAATTCAGCGTAAATGCTCAATTGTAACGGTTTTTCAAGTTTGAATAGGAAAGTCAGTTTTGGCGGGAATGTTTCAAATTTCGATAATATGCAAGATGCAACAATACACTACAATAATCAAAGCAAGAGAAGCTAATCGCAACGGTTAGAGTAAGTTTTTGGAAGCAAAAATGGCAAGCATGCCCGTTCCGTTTCTTTTTTGGTGGTTCCGTTGCTTTTTTGTGCACCCAGAAAAGAGCCTATTTGTAAGGTTCAAATGAAAGATATCGCTAAGCCCTAAGAATTGGTGAAAGGGGAAGGTCATTGCAAGATAGCGTGACGGTATGGTAACAAGCAGGTTGAGGGTTCGAGTCACGGAAAATGTTTGATTCTCCATTCGAAATTCAGAGTAAATGCTCAATTGTAACTGTTTTTTCAAGTTTGAATTGAGAAGTCAGTTTTGGAGGGAATGTTTCAAATTTCGATAATATGCAAGATGCAACAATACACTACAATAATCAAAGCAAGGGAAGCTAATCGCAACGGTTAGAGTAAGTTTTTTAAAGCAAAAATGGCAAGCATGCCCGTTCCGTTTCTTTTTTGGTGGTTCCGTTGCTTTTTTGTGCACCCAGAAAAGAGCCTATTTGTAAGGTTCAAATGAAAGATATCGCTAAACCCTAAGAATTGGTGAAAGGGGAAGGTCATTGCAAGATAGCGTGACGGTATGGTAACAAGCAGGTTGAGGGTTCGAGTCACGGGAAATGTTTGATTCTCCAATCGAAATTCAGAGTAAATGCTCAATTGTAACTGTTTTTTCAAGTTTGAATTGAAAAGTCAGTTTTGGCGGGAATGTTTCAAATTTCGATAATATGCAAGATGCAACAATACACTACAACAATCAAAGCAAGAGAAGCTAATCGCAACGGTTAGAGTAAGTTTTTGGAAGCAAAAATGTCAAGCATGCCCGTTCCGTTGCTTTTTTGGTAGTTCCGTTGCTTTTTTGTGCACCCAGAAAAGTGCCTATTTGTAAGGTTCAAATGAAAGATATCGCTAAGCCCTAAGAATTGGTGAAAGGGGAAGGTCATTGCAAGATAGCGTGACGGTATGGTAACAAGCAGGTTTAGGGTTCGAGTCACGGAAATATGTTTATTCTCCATTTGAAATTCAGCGTAAATGCTCAATTGTAACGGTTTTTCAAGTTTGAATAGGAAAGTCAGTTTTGGCGGGAATGTTTCAAATTTCGATAATATGCAAGATGCAACAATACACTACAATAATCAAAGCAAGAGAAGCTAATCGCAACGGTTAGAGTAAGTTTTTTAAAGCAAAAATGGCAAGCATGCCCGTTCCGTTGCTTTTTTGGTGGTTCCGTTGCTTTTTCGTGCACTCATAAATCAACCTTTTTGTCTGCTTCAAATGAAAGATATCGCTAAGCCCTAAGAATTGGTGAAAGGGGAAGGTCATTGCAAGATAGCGTGACGGTATGGTAACAAGCAGGTTGAGGGTTCGAGTCACGGGAAATGTTTGATTCTCCATTCGAAATTAAGAGTAAATGCTCAATTGTAACTGTTTTTTCAAGTTTGAATTGAAAAGTCAGTTTTGGCGGGAATGTTTCAAATTTCGATAATATGCAAGATGCAACAATACACTACAATAATCAAAGCAAGGGAAGCTAATCGCAGCGGTTAGAGTAAGTTTTTGGAAGCAAAAATGGCAAGCATGCCCGTTCCGTTTCTTTTTTGGTGGTTCCGTTGCTTTTTTGTGCTCCCAGTAAACTGCCTATTTGTAAGGTTCAAATGGAAGATAGCTCTAACCCCTGAGCCACGGTTACAGAGGAAGGTCCCTGGAAGGTAAGTTAAACGTGACGTAATCGGGAGGTGTAGTGTTCGAGTCACTTTAATATTTTTATTCTCCATTGCAAATTCAGAGTCAATGCTCAATTGTAACGGTTTTTCAAGTTTGAATAAGAAAGTCAGTTCTGGCTGGAATGTTTCAAGTTTCGATAATATGCAAGATGCAACAAAACACTACAATAATCAAAGCAAGGGAAGCTAATCGCAACGGTTAGAGTAAGTTTTTTAAAGCAAAAATGGCAAGCATGCCCGTTCCGTTGCTTTTTTGGTGGTTCCGTTGCTTTTTTGTGCACCCAGAAAAGAGCCTATTTGTAAGGTTCAAATGAAAGATATCGCTAAGCCCTAATAATTGGTGAAAGGCGAAGGTCATTGCAAGATAGCGTGACGGTATGGTAACAAGCAGGTTCAGGGTTCGAGTCACGGGAAATGTTTGATTCTCCATTCGAAATTCAGAGTAAATGCTCAATTGTAACTGTTTTTTCAAGTTTGAATTTAAAAGTCAGTTTTGGCGGGAATGTTTCAAATTTCGATAATATGCAAGATGCAACAATACACTACAATAATCAAAGCAAGAGAAGCTAATCGCAACGGTGAGAGTAAGTTTTTGGAAGCAAAAATGGCAAGCATGCCCGTTCCGTTTCTTTTTTGGTGGTTCCGTTGCTTTTTTGTGCTCCCAGTAAACAGCCTATTTGTAAGGTTCAAATGGAAGATAGCTCTAACCCCTGAGCCACGGTTACAGAGGAAGGTCCCTGGAAGATAAGTTAAACGTGACGTAATCGGGAGGTGTAGTGTTCGAGTCACTTTAATATTTTTATTCTCCATTGTAAATTCATAGTCAATGCTAAATTGTAACGGTTTTTCAAGTTTGAATAGGAAAGTCAGTTTTGGCGGGAATGTTTCAAATTTCGATAATATGCAAGATGCAACAATACACTACAATAATCAAAGCAAGAGAAGCTAATCGCAACGGTTAGAGTAAGTTTTTTAAAGCAAAAATGGCAAGCATGCCCGTTCCGTTGCTTTTTAGGTGGTTCCGTTGCTTTTTCGTGCACTCATAAATCAACCTTTTTGTCTGCTTCAAATGATAGATATCGCTAAGCCCTAGGAATGGGTGAAAGGGGAAGGTCATTGCAAGATATCGTGATGGTATGTTAATAAGCAGGTTGAGGGTTCGAGTCACGGGAAATGATTGATTCTCCATTCGAACTTCAGAGTAAATGCTCAATTTTAACGGTTTTTTCAAGTTTGAATTGAAAAGTCAGTTTTGGCGGGAATGTTTCAAATTTCGATAATATGCAAGATACAACAATACACTACAATAATCAAAGCAAGGGAAGCTAATCGCAACGGTTAGAGTAAGTTTTTTAAAGCAAAAATTGCAAGCATGCCCGTTCCGTTGCTTTTTTGGTGGTTCCGTTGCTTTTTTGTGCACCCAGAAAAGAGCCTATTTGTAAGGTTCAAATGAAAGATATCGCTAAGCCCTAAGAATTGGTGAAAGGGGAAGGTCATTGCAAGATAGGTGACGGTATGGTAACAAGCAGGTTGAGGGTTCGAGTCACGGGAAATGTTTGATTCTCCATTCGAAATTCAGAGTAAATGCTCAATTGTAACTGTTTTTTCAAGTTTGAATTGAAAAGTCAGTTTTGGAGGGAATGTTTCAAATTTCGATAATATGCAAGATGCAACAATACACTACAATAATCAAAGCAAGGGAAGCTAATCGCAACGGTTAGAGTAAGTTTTTTAAAGCAAAAATGGCAAGCATGCCCGTTCCGTTTCTTTTTTGGTGGTTCCGTTGCTTTTTTGTGCACCCAGAAAAGAGCCTATTTGTAAGGTTCAAATGAAAGATATCGCTAAGCCCTAAGAATTGGTGAAAGGGGAAGGTCATTGCAAGATAGCGTGACGGTATGGTAACAAGCAGGTTGAGGGTTCGAGTCACGGGAAATGTTTGATTCTCCATTCGAAATTCAGAGTAAATGCTCAATTGTAACTGTTTTTTCAAGTTTGAATTGAAAAGTCAGTTTTGGAGGGAATGTTTCAAATTTCGATAATATGCAAGATGCAACAATACACTACAATAATCAAAGCAAGGGAAGCTAATCGCAACGGTTAGAGTAAGTTTTTTAAAGCAAAAATGGCAAGCATGCCCGTTCCGTTTCTTTTTTGGTGGTTCCGTTGCTTTTTTGTGCACCCAGAAAAGAGCCTATTTGTAAGGTTCAAATGAAAGATATCGCTAAGCCCTAAGAATTGGTGAAAGGGGAAGGTCATTGCAAGATAGCGTGACGGTATGGTAACAAGCAGGTTGAGGGTTCGAGTCACGGGAAATGTTTGATTCTCCATTCGAAATTCAGAGTAAATGCTCAATTGTAACTGTTTTTTCAAGTTTGAATTGAAAAGTCAGTTTTGGCGGGAATGTTTCAAATTTCGATAATATGCAAGATGCAACAATACACTACAATAATCAAAGCAAGAGAAGCTAATCGCAACGGTTAGAGTAAGTTTTTTAAAGCAAAAATGGCAAGCATGCCCGTTCCGTTGCTTTTTAGGTGGTTCCGTTGCTTTTTCGTGCACTCATAAATCAACCTTTTTGTCTGCTTCAAATGATAGATATCTCTAAGCCCTAGGAATGGGTGAAAGGGGAAGGTCATTGCAAGATATCGTGATGGTATGTTAATAAGCAGGTTGAGGGTTCGAGTCACGGGAAATGATTGATTCTCCATTCGAACTTCAGAGTAAATGCTCAATTTTAACGGTTTTTTCAAGTTTGAATTGAAAAGTCAGTTTTGGCGGGAATGTTTCAAATTTCGATAATATGCAAGATACAACAATACACTACAATAATCAAAGCAAGGGAAGCTAATCGCAACGGTTAGAGTAAGTTTTTTAAAGCAAAAATTGCAAGCATGCCCGTTCCGTTGCTTTTTTGGTGGTTCCGTTGCTTTTTTGTGCACCCAGAAAAGAGCCTATTTGTAAGGTTCAAATGAAAGATATCGCTAAGCCCTAAGAATTGGTGAAAGGGGAAGGTCATTGCAAGATAGGTGACGGTATGGTAACAAGCAGGTTGAGGGTTCGAGTCACGGGAAATGTTTGATTCTCCATTCGAAATTCAGAGTAAATGCTCAATTGTAACTGTTTTTTCAAGTTTGAATTGAAAAGTCAGTTTTGGAGGGAATGTTTCAAATTTCGATAATATGCAAGATGCAACAATACACTACAATAATCAAAGCAAGGGAAGCTAATCGCAACGGTTAGAGTAAGTTTTTTAAAGCAAAAATGGCAAGCATGCCAGTTCCGTTGCTTTTTTGGTGGTTCCGTTGCTTTTTTGTGCACCCAGAAAAGAGCCTATTTGTAAGGTTCAAATGAAAGATATCGCTAAGCCCTAAGAATTGGTGAAAGGGGAAGGTCATTGCAAGATAGCGTGACGGTATGGTAACAAGCAGGTTGAGGGTTCGAGTCACGGGAAATATTTGATTCTCCATTCGAAATTCAGAGTAAATGCTCAATTGTAACTGTTTTTTCAAGTTTGAATTGAAAAGTCAGTTTTGGCGGGAATGTTTCAAATTTCGACAATATGCAAGATGCAACAATACACTACAACAATCAAAGCAAGAGAAGCTAATCGCAACGGTTAGAGTAAGTTTTTGGAAGCAAAAATGGCAAGCATGCCCGTTGGGTTGCTTTTTTGGTGGTTCCGTTGCTTTTTCTTGCACTCATAAATCAACCTTTTTGTCTGCTTCAAATGAAAGATATCGCTAAGCCCTAAGAATTGGTGAAAGGGGAAGGTCAATGCAAGATAGCGTGACGGTATGGTAACAAGCAGGTTTAGGGTTCGAGTCACGGAAATATGTTTATTCTCCATTTGAAATTCAGCGTAAATGCTCAATTGTAACGGTTTTTCAAGTTTGAATAGGAAAGTCAGTTTTGGCGGGAATGTTTCAAATTTCGATAATATGCAAGATGCAACAATACACTACAATAATCAAAGCAAGAGAAGCTAATCGCAACGGTTAGAGTAAGTTTTTGGAAGCAAAAATGGCAAGCATGCCCGTTCCGTTTCTTTTTTGGTGGTTCCGTTGCTTTTTTGTGCACGCAGAAAAGAGCCTATTTGTAAGGTTCAAATGAAAGATATCGCTAAGCCCTAAGAATTGGTGAAAGGGGAAGGTCATTGCAAGATAGCGTGACGGTATGGGAACAAGCAGGTTGAGGGTTCGAGTCACGGGAAATGTTTTATTCTCCATTCGAAATTCAGAGTAAATGCTCAATTGTAACTGTTTTTTCAAGTTTGAATTGAAAAGTCAGTTTTGGAGGGAATGTTTCAAATTTCGATAATATGCAAGATGCAACAATACACTACAATAATCAAAGCAAGGGAAGCTAATCGCAACGGTTAGAGTAAGTTTTTTAAAGCAAAAATGGCAAGCATGCCCGTTCCGTTGCTTTTTTGGTGGTTCCGTTGCTTTTTTGTGCACCCAGAAAAGAGCCTATTTGTAAGGTTCAAATGGAAGATATCGCTAAGCCCTAAGAATTGGTGAAAGGGGAAGGTCATTGCAAGATAGCGTGACGGTATGGTAACAAGCAGGTTGAGGGTTCGAGTCACGGGAAATGTTTGATTCTCCATTCGAAATTCAGAGTAAATGCTCAATTGTAACTGTTTTTTCAAGTTTGAATTGAAAAGTCAGTTTTGGCGGGAATGTTTCAAATTTCGATAATATGCAAGATGCAACAATACACTACAACAATCAAAGCAAGAGAAGCTAATCGCAACGGTTAGAGTAAGTTTTTGGAAGCAAAAATGGCAAGCATGCCCGTTCCGTTGCTTTTTTGGTGGTTCCGTTGCTTTTTTGTGCACCCAGAAAAGTGCCTATTTGTAAGGTTCAAATGAAAGATATCGCTAAGCCCTAAGAATTGGTGAAAGGGGAAGGTCATTGCAAGATAGCGTGACGGTATGGTAACAAGCAGGTTGAGGGTTCGAGTCACGGGAAATGTTTGATTCTCCATTCGAAATTCAGAGTAAATGCTCAATTGTAACTGTTTTTTCAAGTTTGAATTGAAAAGTCAGTTTTGGAGGGAATGTTTCAAATTTCGATAATATGCAAGATGCAACAATACACTACAATAATCAAAGCAAGGGAAGCTAATCGCAACGGTTAGAGTAAGTTTTTTAAAGCAAAAATGGCAAGCATGCCCGTTCCGTTTCTTTTTTGGTGGTTCCGTTGCTTTTTTGTGCACCCAGAAAAGAGCCTATTTGTAAGGTTCAAATGAAAGATATCGCTAAGCCCTAAGAATTGGTGAAAGGGGAAGGTCATTGCAAGATAGCGTGACGGTATGGTAACAAGCAGGTTGAGGGTTCGAGTCACGGGAAATGTTTGATTCTCCATTCGAAATTCAGAGTAAATGCTCAATTGTAACTGTTTTTTCAAGTTTGAATTGAAAAGTCAGTTTTGGCGGGAATGTTTCAAATTTCGATAATATGCAAGATGCAACAATACACTACAACAATCAAAGCAAGAGAAGCTAATCGCAACGGTTAGAGTAAGTTTTTGGAAGCAAAAATGGCAAGCATGCCCGTTCCGTTGCTTTTTTGGTGGTTCCGTTGCTTTTTTGTGCACCCAGAAAAGTGCCTATTTGTAAGGTTCAAATGAAAGATATCGCTAAGCCCTAAGAATTGGTGAAAGGGGAAGGTCATTGCAAGATAGCGTGACGGTATGGTAACAAGCAGGTTTAGGGTTCGAGTCACGGAAATATGTTTATTCTCCATTTGAAATTCAGCGTAAATGCTCAATTGTAACGGTTTTTCAAGTTTGAATAGGAAAGTCAGTTTTGGCGGGAATGTTTCAAATTTCGATAATATGCAAGATGCAACAATACACTACAATAATCAAAGCAAGAGAAGCTAATCGCAACGGTTAGAGTAAGTTTTTTAAAGCAAAAATGGCAAGCATGCCCGTTCCGTTGCTTTTTTGGTGGTTCCGTTGCTTTTTCGTGCACTCATAAATCAACCTTTTTGTCTGCTTCAAATGAAAGATATCGCTAAGCCCTAAGAATTGGTGAAAGGGGAAGGTCATTGCAAGATAGCGTGACGGTATGGTAACAAGCAGGTTGAGGGTTCGAGTCACGGGAAATGTTTGATTCTCCATTCGAAATTAAGAGTAAATGCTCAATTGTAACTGTTTTTTCAAGTTTGAATTGAAAAGTCAGTTTTGGCGGGAATGTTTCAAATTTCGATAATATGCAAGATGCAACAATACACTACAATAATCAAAGCAAGGGAAGCTAATCGCAGCGGTTAGAGTAAGTTTTTGGAAGCAAAAATGGCAAGCATGCCCGTTCCGTTTCTTTTTTGGTGGTTCCGTTGCTTTTTTGTGCTCCCAGTAAACTGCCTATTTGTAAGGTTCAAATGGAAGATAGCTCTAACCCCTGAGCCACGGTTACAGAGGAAGGTCCCTGGAAGGTAAGTTAAACGTGACGTAATCGGGAGGTGTAGTGTTCGAGTCACTTTAATATTTTTATTCTCCATTGCAAATTCAGAGTCAATGCTAAATTGTAACGGTTTTTCAAGTTTGAATAGGAAAGTCAGTTTTGGCTGGAATGTTTCAAATTTCGATAATATGCAAGATGCAACAATACACTACAACAATCAAAGCAAGAGAAGCTAATCGCAACGGTTAGAGTAAGTTTTTGGAAGCAAAAATGGCAAGCATGCCCGTTCCGTTGCTTTTTTGGTGGTTCCGTTGCTTTTTTGTGCACCCAGAAAAGAGCCTATTTGTAAGGTTCAAATGAAAGATATCGCTAAGCCCTAATAATTGGTGAAAGGCGAAGGTCATTGCAAGATAGCGTGACGGTATGGTAACAAGCAGGTTCAGGGTTCGAGTCACGGGAAATGTTTGATTCTCCATTCGAAATTCAGAGTAAATGCTCAATTGTAACTGTTTTTTCAAGTTTGAATTGAAAAGTCAGTTTTGGCGGGAATGTTTCAAATTTCGATAATATGCAAGATGCAACAATACACTACAATAATCAAAGCAAGAGAAGCTAATCGCAACGGTTAGAGTAAGTTTTTGGAAGCAAAAATGGCAAGCATGCCCGTTCCGTTTCTTTTTTGGTGGTTCCGTTGCTTTTTTGTGCTCCCAGTAAACAGCCTATTTGTAAGGTTCAAATGGAAGATAGCTCTAACCCCTGAGCCACGGTTACAGAGGAAGGTCCCTGGAAGATAAGTTAAACGTGACGTAATCGGGAGGTGTAGTGTTCGAGTCACTTTAATATTTTTATTCTCCATTGTAAATTCATAGTCAATGCTAAATTGTAACGGTTTTTCAAGTTTGAATAGGAAAGTCAGTTTTGGCGGGAATGTTTCAAATTTCGATAATATGCAAGATGCAACAATACACTACAATAATCAAAGCAAGAGAAGCTAATCGCAACGGTTAGAGTAAGTTTTTTAAAGCAAAAATGGCAAGCATGCCCGTTCCGTTGCTTTTTAGGTGGTTCCGTTGCTTTTTCGTGCACTCATAAATCAACCTTTTTGTCTGGTTCAAATGATAGATATCGCTAAGCCCTAGGAATGGGTGAAAGGGGAAGGTCATTGCAAGATATCGTGATGGTATGTTAATAAGCAGGTTGAGGGTTCGAGTCACGGGAAATGATTGATTCTCCATTCGAACTTCAGAGTAAATGCTCAATTTTAACGGTTTTTTCAAGTTTGAATTGAAAAGTCAGTTTTGGCGGGAATGTTTCAAATTTCGATAATATGCAAGATACAACAATACACTACAATAATCAAAGCAAGGGAAGCTAATCGCAACGGTTAGAGTAAGTTTTTTAAAGCAAAAATTGCAAGCATGCCCGTTCCGTTGCTTTTTTGGTGGTTCCGTTGCTTTTTTGTGCACCCAGAAAAGAGCCTATTTGTAAGGTTCAAATGAAAGATATCGCTAAGCCCTAAGAATTGGTGAAAGGGGAAGGTCATTGCAAGATAGGTGACGGTATGGTAACAAGCAGGTTGAGGGTTCGAGTCACGGGAAATGTTTGATTCTCCATTCGAAATTCAGAGTAAATGCTCAATTGTAACTGTTTTTTCAAGTTTGAATTGAAAAGTCAGTTTTGGAGGGAATGTTTCAAATTTCGATAATATGCAAGATGCAACAATACACTACAATAATCAAAGCAAGGGAAGCTAATCGCAACGGTTAGAGTAAGTTTTTTAAAGCAAAAATGGCAAGCATGCCCGTTCCGTTTCTTTTTTGGTGGTTCCGTTGCTTTTTTGTGCACCCAGAAAAGAGCCTATTTGTAAGGTTCAAATGAAAGATATCGCTAAGCCCTAAGAATTGGAGAAAGGGGAAGGTCATTGCAAGATAGCGTGACGGTATGGTAACAAGCAGGTTGAGGGTTCGAGTCACGGGAAATGTTTGATTCTCCATTCGAAATTCAGAGTAAATGCTCAATTGTAACTGTTTTTTCAAGTTTGAATTGAAAAGTCAGTTTTGTAGGGAATGTTTCAAATTTCGATAATATGCAAGATGCAACAATACACTACAATAATCAAAGCAAGGGAAGCTAATCGCAACGGTTAGAGTAAGTTTTTTAAAGCAAAAATGGCAAGCATGCCCGTTCCGTTTCTTTTTTGGTGGTTCCGTTGCTTTTTTGTGCACCCAGAAAAGAGCCTATTTGTAAGGTTCAAATGAAAGATATCGCTAAGCCCTAAGAATTGGTGAAAGGGGAAGGTCATTGCAAGATAGCGTGACGGTATGGTAACAAGCAGGTTGAGGGTTCGAGTCACGGGAAATGTTTCATTCTCCATTCGAAATTCAGAGTAAATGCTCAATTGTAACTGTTTTTTCAAGTTTGAATTGAAAAGTCAGTTTTGGCGGGAATGTTTCAAATTTCGATAATATGCAAGATGCAACAATACACTACAATAATCAAAGCAAGAGAAGCTAATCGCAACGGTTAGAGTAAGTTTTTTAAAGCAAAAATGGCAAGCATGCCCGTTCCGTTGCTTTTTAGGTGGTTCCGTTGCTTTTTCGTGCACTCATAAATCAACCTTTTTGTCTGCTTCAAATGATAGATATCTCTAAGCCCTAGGAATGGGTGAAAGGGGAAGGTCATTGCAAGATATCGTGATGGTATGTTAATAAGCAGGTTGAGGGTTCGAGTCACGGGAAATGATTGATTCTCCATTCGAACTTCAGAGTAAATGCTCAATTTTAACGGTTTTTTCAAGTTTGAATTGAAAAGTCAGTTTTGGCGGGAATGTTTCAAATTTCGATAATATGCAAGATACAACAATACACTACAATAATCAAAGCAAGGGAAGCTAATCGCAACGGTTAGAGTAAGTTTTTTAAAGCAAAAATTGCAAGCATGCCCGTTCCGTTGCTTTTTTGGTGGTTCCGTTGCTTTTTTGTGCACCCAGAAAAGAGCCTATTTGTAAGGTTCAAATGAAAGATATCGCTAAGCCCTAAGAATTGGTGAAAGGGGAAGGTCATTGCAAGATAGGTGACGGTATGGTAACAAGCAGGTTGAGGGTTCGAGTCACGGGAAATGTTTGATTCTCCATTCGAAATTCAGAGTAAATGCTCAATTGTAACTGTTTTTTCAAGTTTGAATTGAAAAGTCAGTTTTGGAGGGAATGTTTCAAATTTCGATAATATGCAAGATGCAACAATACACTACAATAATCAAAGCAAGGGAAGCTAATCGCAACGGTTAGAGTAAGTTTTTTAAAGCAAAAATGGCAAGCATGCCCGTTCCGTTGCTTTTTTGGTGGTTCCGTTGCTTTTTTGTGCACCCAGAAAAGAGCCTATTTGTAAGGTTCAAATGAAAGATATCGCTAAGCCCTAAGAATTGGTGAAAGGGGAAGGTCATTGCAAGATAGCGTGACGGTATGGTAACAAGCAGGTTGAGGGTTCGAGTCACGGGAAATATTTGATTCTCCATTCGAAATTCAGAGTAAATGCTCAATTGTAACTGTTTTTTCAAGTTTGAATTGAAAAGTCAGTTTTGGCGGGAATGTTTCAAATTTCGACAATATGCAAGATGCAACAATACACTACAACAATCAAAGCAAGAGAAGCTAATCGCAACGGTTAGAGTAAGTTTTTGGAAGCAAAAATGGCAAGCATGCCCGTTGGGTTGCTTTTTTGGTGGTTCCGTTGCTTTTTCTTGCACTCATAAATCAACTTTTTGTCTGCTTCAAATGAAAGATATCGCTAAGCCCTAAGAACTGGTGAAAGGGGAAGGTCAATGCAAGATAGCGTGACGGTATGGTAACAAGCAGGTTTAGGGTTCGAGTCACGGAAATATGTTTATTCTCCATTTGAAATTCAGCGTAAATGCTCAATTGTAACGGTTTTTCAAGTTTGAATAGGAAAGTCAGTTTTGGCGGGAATGTTTCAAATTTCGATAATATGCAAGATGCAACAATACACTACAATAATCAAAGCAAGGGAAGCTAATCGCAACGGTTAGAGTAAGTTTTTGGAAGCAAAAATGGCAAGCATGCCCGTTCCGTTTCATTTTTGGTGGTTCCGTTGCTTTTTTGTGCACGCAGAAAAGAGCCTATTTGTAAGGTTCAAATGAAAGATATCGCTAAGCCCTAAGAATTGGTGAAAGGGGAAGGTCATTGCAAGATAGCGTGACGGTATGGTAACAAGCAGGTTGAGGGTTCGAGTCACGGGAAATGTTTGATTCTCCATTCGAAATTCAGAGTAAATGCTCAATTGTAACTGTTTTTTCAAGTTTGAATTGAAAAGTCAGTTTTGGAGGGAATGTTTCAAATTTCGATAATATGCAAGATGCAACAATACACTACAATAATCAAAGCAAGGGAAGCTAATCGCAACGGTTAGAGTAAGTTTTTTAAAGCAAAAATGGCAAGCATGCCCGTTCCGTTTCTTTTTTGGTGGTTCCGTTGCTTTTTTGTGCACCCAGAAAAGAGCCTATTTGTAAGGTTCAAATGGAAGATATCGCTAATCCCTAAGAATTGGTGAAAGGGGAAGGTCATTGCAAGATAGCGTGACGGTATGGTAACAAGCAGGTTGAGGGTTCGAGTCACGGGAAATGTTTGATTCTCCATTCGAAATTCAGAGTAAATGCTCAATTGTAACTGTTTTTTCAAGTTTGAATTGAAAAGTCAGTTTTGGCGGGAATGTTTCAAATTTCGATAATATGCAAGATGCAACAATACACTACAACAATCAAAGCAAGAGAAGCTAATCGCAACGGTTAGAGTAAGTTTTTGGAAGCAAAAATGGCAAGCATGCCCGTTCCGTTGCTTTTTTGGTGGTTCCGTTGCTTTTTTGTGCACCCAGAAAAGTGCCTATTTGTAAGGTTCAAATGAAAGATATCGCTAAGCCCTAAGAATTGGTGAAAGGGGAAGGTCATTGCAAGATAGCGTGACGGTATGGTAACAAGCAGGTTGAGGGTTCGAGTCACGGGAAATGTTTGATTCTCCATTCGAAATTCAGAGTAAATGCTCAATTGTAACTGTTTTTTCAAGTTTGAATTGAAAAGTCAGTTTTGGAGGGAATGTTTCAAATTTCGATAATATGCAAGATGCAACAATACACTACAATAATCAAAGCAAGGGAAGCTAATCGCAACGGTTAGAGTAAGTTTTTTCAAGCAAAAATGGCAAGCATGCCCGTTCCGTTTCTTTTTTGGTGGTTCCGTTGCTTTTTTGTGCACCCAGAAAAGAGCCTATTTGTAAGGTTCAAATGAAAGATATCGCTAAGCCCTAAGAATTGGTGAAAGGGGAAGGTCATTGCAAGATAGCGTGACGGTATGGTAACAAGCAGGTTGAGGGTTCGAGTCACGGGAAATGTTTGATTCTCCATTCGAAATTCAGAGTAAATGCTCAATTGTAACTGTTTTTTCAAGTTTGAATTGAAAAGTCAGTTTTGGCGGGAATGTTTCAAATTTCGATAATATGCAAGATGCAACAATACACTACAACAATCAAAGCAAGAGAAGCTAATCGCAACGGTTAGAGTAAGTTTTTGGAAGCAAAAATGGCAAGCATGCCCGTTCCGTTGCTTTTTTGGTGGTTCCGTTGCTTTTTTGTGCACCCAGAAAAGTGCCTATTTGTAAGGTTCAAATGAAAGATATCGCTAAGCCCTAAGAATTGGTGAAAGGGGAAGGTCATTGCAAGATAGCGTGACGGTATGGTAACAAGCAGGTTTAGGGTTCGAGTCACGGAAATATGTTTATTCTCCATTTGAAATTCAGCGTAAATGCTCAATTGTAACGGTTTTTCAAGTTTGAATAGGAAAGTCAGTTTTGGCGGGAATGTTTCAAATTTCGATAATATGCAAGATGCAACAATACACTACAATAATCAAAGCAAGAGAAGCTAATCGCAACGGTTAGAGTAAGTTTTTTAAAGCAAAAATGGCAAGCATGCCCGTTCCGTTGCTTTTTTGGTGGTTCCGTTGCTTTTTCGTGCACTCATAAATCAACCTTTTTGTCTGCTTCAAATGAAAGATATCGCTAAGCCCTAAGAATTGGTGAAAGGGGAAGGTCATTGCAAGATAGCGTGACGGTATGGTAACAAGCAGGTTGAGGGTTCGAGTCACGGGAAATGTTTGATTCTCCATTCGAAATTAAGAGTAAATGCTCAATTGTAACTGTTTTTTCAAGTTTGAATTGAAAAGTCAGTTTTGGCGGGAATGTTTCAAATTTCGACAATATGCAAGATGCAACAATACACTACAATAATCAAAGCAAGGGAAGCTAATCGCAGCGGTTAGAGTAAGTTTTTGGAAGCAAAAATGGCAAGCATGCCCGTTCCGTTTCTTTTTTGGTGGTTCCGTTGCTTTTTTGTGCTCCCAGTAAACTGCCTATTTGTAAGGTTCAAATGGAAGATAGCTCTAACCCCTGAGCCACGGTTACAGAGGAAGGTCCCTGGAAGGTAAGTTAAACGTGACGTAATCGGGAGGTGTAGTGTTCGAGTCACTTTAATATTTTTAT
The DNA here is from genome assembly GCF_977018435.1 of Lepisma saccharinum. Taxonomy (NCBI): domain Eukaryota; kingdom Metazoa; phylum Arthropoda; class Insecta; order Zygentoma; family Lepismatidae; genus Lepisma; species Lepisma saccharinum. The sequence continues at coordinate 1,996,174 of NW_028142901.1, read as the reverse complement.
TCTCCATTGCAAATTCAGAGTCAATGCTAAATTGTAACGGTTTTTCAAGTTTGAATAGGAAAGTCAGTTTTGGCTGGAATGTTTCAAATTTCGATAATATGCAAGATGCAACAATACACTACAACAATCAAAGCAAGAGAAGCTAATCGCAACGGTTAGAGTAAGTTTTTGGAAGCAAAAATGGCAAGCATGCCCGTTCCGTTGCTTTTTTGGTGGTTCCGTTGCTTTTTTGTGCACCCAGAAAAGTGCCTATTTGTAAGGTTCAAATGAAAGATATCGCTAAGCCCTAAGAATTGGTGAAAGGGGAAGGTCATTGCAAGATAGCGTGACGGTATGGTAACAAGCAGGTTTAGGGTTCGAGTCACGGAAATATGTTTATTCTCCATTTGAAATTCAGCGTAAATGCTCAATTGTAACGGTTTTTCAAGTTTGAATAGGAAAGTCAGTTTTGGCGGGAATGTTTCAAATTTCGATAATATGCAAGATGCAACAATACACTACAATAATCAAAGCAAGAGAAGCTAATCGCAACGGTTAGAGTAAGTTTTTTAAAGCAAAAATGGCAAGCATGCCCGTTCCGTTGCTTTTTTGGTGGTTCCGTTGCTTTTTCGTGCACTCATAAATCAACCTTTTTGTCTGCTTCAAATGAAAGATATCGCTAAGCCCTAAGAATTGGTGAAAGGGGAAGGTCATTGCAAGATAGCGTGACGGTATGGTAACAAGCAGGTTGAGGGTTCGAGTCACGGGAAATGTTTGATTCTCCATTCGAAATTAAGAGTAAATGCTCAATTGTAACTGTTTTTTCAAGTTTGAATTGAAAAGTCAGTTTTGGCGGGAATGTTTCAAATTTCGATAATATGCAAGATGCAACAATACACTACAATAATCAAAGCAAGGGAAGCTAATCGCAACGGTTAGAGTAAGTTTTTTAAAGCAAAAATGGCAAGCATGCCCGTTCCGTTTCTTTTTTGGTGGTTCCGTTGCTTTTTTGTGCTCCCAGTAAACAGCCTATTTGTAAGGTTCAAATGGAAGATAGCTCTAACCCCTGAGCCACGGTTACAGAGGAAGGTCCCTGGAAGGTAAGTTAAACGTGACGTAATCGGGAGGTGTAGTGTTCGAGTCACTTTAATATTTTTATTCTCCATTGCAAATTCAGAGTCAATGCTAAATTGTAACGGTTTTTCAAGTTTGAATAGGAAAGTCAGTTTTGGCTGGAATGTTTCAAATTTCGATAATATGCAAGATGCAACAATACACTACAACAATCAAAGCAAGAGAAGCTAATCGCAACGGTTAGAGTAAGTTTTTGGAAGCAAAAATGGCAAGCATGCCCGTTCCGTTGCTTTTTTGGTGGTTCCGTTGCTTTTTTGTGCACCCAGAAAAGTGCCTATTTGTAAGGTTCAAATGAAAGATATCGCTAAGCCCTAAGAATTGGTGAAAGGGGAAGGTCATTGCAAGATAGCGTGACGGTATGGTAACAAGCAGGTTTAGGGTTCGAGTCACGGAAATATGTTTATTCTCCATTTGAAATTCAGCGTAAATGCTCAATTGTAACGGTTTTTCAAGTTTGAATAGGAAAGTCAGTTTTGGCGGGAATGTTTCAAATTTCGATAATATGCAAGATGCAACAATACACTACAATAATCAAAGCAAGAGAAGCTAATCGCAACGGTTAGAGTAAGTTTTTTAAAGCAAAAATGGCAAGCATGCCCGTTCCGTTGCTTTTTTGGTGGTTCCGTTGCTTTTTCGTGCACTCATAAATCAACCTTTTTGTCTGCTTCAAATGAAAGATATCGCTAAGCCCTAAGAATTGGTGAAAGGGGAAGGTCATTGCAAGATAGCGTGACGGTATGGTAACAAGCAGGTTGAGGGTTCGAGTCACGGGAAATGTTTGATTCTCCATTCGAAATTAAGAGTAAATGCTCAATTGTAACTGTTTTTTCAAGTTTGAATTGAAAAGTCAGTTTTGGCGGGAATGTTTCAAATTTCGATAATATGCAAGATGCAACAATACACTACAATAATCAAAGCAAGGGAAGCTAATCGCAGCGGTTAGAGTAAGTTTTTGGAAGCAAAAATGGCAAGCATGCCCGTTCCGTTTCTTTTTTGGTGGTTCCGTTGCTTTTTTGTGCTCCCAGTAAACAGCCTATTTGTAAGGTTCAAATGGAAGATAGCTCTAACCCCTGAGCCACGGTTACAGAGGAAGGTCCCTGGAAGGTAAGTTAAACGTGACGTAATCGGGAGGTGTAGTGTTCGAGTCACTTTAATATTTTTATTCTCCATTGCAAATTCAGAGTCAATGCTAAATTGTAACGGTTTTTCAAGTTTGAATAAGAAAGTCAGTTTTGGCTGGAATGTTTCAAGTTTCGATAATATGCAAGATGCAACAATACACTACAATAATCAAAGCAAGGGAAGCTAATCGCAACGGTTAGAGTAAGTTTTTTAAAGCAAAAATGGCAAGCATGCCCGTTCCGTTGCTTTTTTGGTGGTTCCGTTGCTTTTTTGTGCACCCAGAAAAGAGCCTATTTGTAAGGTTCAAATGAAAGATATCGCTAAGCCCTAATAATTGGTGAAAGGCGAAGGTCATTGCAAGATAGCGTGACGGTATGGTAACAAGCAGGTTCAGGGTTCGAGTCACGGGAAATGTTTGATTCTCCATTCGAAATTCAGAGTAAATGCTCAATTGTAACTGTTTTTTCAAGTTTGAATTGAAAAGTCAGTTTTGGCGGGAATGTTTCAAATTTCGATAATATGCAAGATGCAACAATACACTACAATAACACTGGGGAACAGTGAAATTGCGGCACAGTGTTTGAGAGCTAATTTAGGACAATTTCATGCTGCTGAATAATGATATAATAATATATTTCCTGAATTGGCTCTAATTTATTAAATAAATGCAACTAAACCAAAATGGCGGAAACATGAGACATATATATAAATGAACTTCCAACAACAATTTAATATTTCTTTTTGTGATTACAATCATTATTATAAAAAAATTTTATATAGGCCTATGATCAAAATAATTAAGAAAATATGTACACAATGAAGTAACAAACTATGTGAAACGTTTTCTATACGATTTCCTGCTGTATTGCTTTTGAGGACAATCCCTCTGTAAGCTCCAACAGTAGTTGGCCATCACGTGGCGATCCCACCGTCCCTGGTACCTTTCTTCCATTATCCTTACATCCTGATGGAACCTTTCTCCCCGTTCTTCACTAAAATCACCAACGTTCTCAGGGAATCTGTCAATGTGGCTATGTAGAAAATGTATCTTCACACTCATATTAGCTCCCAATTTCTCAAAATTTTTCAACATATTTCCAACTATATCGGGGTACACTTCTGCTCTGTGATTCCCCAAAAAGTTTTTGACGACGGACACAAAGCTCAGTCAGTCCTCAGATTCGATGTAAGTTGTAAGTTGTAAAATTGGCATCATTTATGAGTGTACGAATTTGTGGTGGTCCGTCAAAGATTCCTGCCTTCAATTTTTCAATACTTAGTCCTGGAAAAGTGTGGCATATATATTTGAAACAATCACCACTTGTATCTAAGGCCTTGACAAACTGTTTTATCAACCCAAGTTTAATATGCAGTGGCGGAAGGATGATTTTGTCCCTATCTGTCAGCGGTTCATGAATGATATTAGCTTTTCCCACTAATATTTTCCCTTGGGGGCCAAACTTTTATCGTCCAATGCTTTTCTCTAGCACGACTATCCCACAAACATAGGAAACAGGGATACTTTGTGTACCCACTTTGCTGTCCTAGTAAAAAAATCACCATCTTCAAATCCACACACACGAGCCACTTATGTTCAGCATATTCAATTTTTTTCTAAAACCATTTTTATGTTTTGGTATTATTCCTTAAGGTTTGTTGAGTGTCCGATATATTGCCTAGCAATGCTTCATAAGTTGCCTAGCAACAACTTACAAATAAATAAATAAGTTTATTATGGGAATTTCAGCCCATTATCAAATTTTGATATTACCGAGAAAAGCGTAGAGTAATTTTACCTCCTATATTTTGCATGGTGTGTTTATTTTTATAACTGGAGTCAATTCAACTGAACCAATCATACAATTGTCAATAACAGCTGTTTTGTGTGCTGAAACTGTTATTAAACTTTATGCCGCAAAATAAAATCTTTTTTTTGTTCCCCAGTGTAATCAAAGCAAGGGAAGCTAATCGCAACGGTTAGAGTAAGTTTTTTAAAGCAAAAATGGCAAGCTTGCCCGTTCCGTTGCTTTTTTGGTGGTTCCGTTGCTTTTTTGTGCACCCAGAAAACAGCCTATTTGTAAGGTTCAAATGAAAGATATCGATAAGCCCTAAGAATTGGTGAAAGGGTAAGGTCATTGCAAGATAGCGTGACGGTATGGTAACAAGCAGGTTTAGGGTTCGAGTCACGGAAATATGTTTATTCTCCATTTGAAATTCAGCGTAAATGCTCAATTGTAACGGTTTTTCAAGTTTGAATAGGAAAGTCAGTTCTGGCGGGAATGTTTCAAATGTCGATAATATGCAAGATGCAACAATACACTACAATAATCAAAGCAAGAGAAGCTAATCGCAACGGTTAGAGTAAGTTTTTGGAAGCAAAAATGGCAAGCATGCCCGTTCCGTTTCTTTTTTGGTGGTTCCGTTGCTTTTTTGTGCTCCCAGTAAACAGCCTATTTGTAAGGTTCAAATGGAAGATAGCTCTAACCCCTGAGCCACGGTTACAGAGGAAGGTCCCTGGAAGATAAGTTAAACGTGACGTAATCGGGAGGTGTAGTGTTCGAGTCAGTTTAATATTTTTATTCTCCATTGTAAATTCATAGTCAATGCTAAATTGTAACGGTTTTTCAAGTTTGAATAGGAAAGTCAGTTTTGGCGGGAATGTTTCAAATTTCGATAATATGCAAGATGCAACAATACACTACAATAATCAAAGCAAGAGAAGCTAATCGCAACGGTTAGAGTAAGTTTTTTAAAGGAAAAATGGCAAGCATGCCCGTTCCGTTGCTTTTTAGGTGGTTCCGTTGCTTTTTCGTGCACTCATAAATCAACCTTTTTGTCTGCTTCAAATGATAGATATCGCTAAGCCCTAGGAATGGGTGAAAGGGGAAGGTCATTGCAAGATATCGTGATGGTATGTTAATAAGCAGGTTGAGGGTTCGAGTCACGGGAAATGATTGATTCTCCATTCGAACTTCAGAGTAAATGCTCAATTTTAACGGTTTTTTCAAGTTTGAATTGAAAAGTCAGTTTTGGCGGGAATGTTTCAAATTTCGATAATATGCAAGATACAACAATACACTACAATAATCAAAGAAAGGGAAGCTAATCGCAACGGTTAGAGTAAGTTTTTTGAAGCAAAAATTGCAAGCATGCCCGTTCCGTTGCTTTTTTGGTGGTTCCGTTGCTTTTTTGTGCACCCAGAAAAGAGCCTATTTGTAAGGTTCAAATGAAAGATATCGCTAAGCCCTAAGAATTGGTGAAAGGGGAAGGTCATTGCAAGATAGGTGACGGTATGGTAACAAGCAGGTTGAGGGTTCGAGTCACGGGAAATGTTTGATTCTCCATTCGAAATTCAGAGTAAATGCTCAATTGTAACTGTTTTTTCAAGTTTGAATTGAAAAGTCAGTTTTGGAGGGAATGTTTCAAATTTCGATAATATGCAAGATGCAACAATACACTACAATAATCAAAGCAAGGGAAGCTAATCGCAACGGTTAGAGTAAGTTTTTTAAAGCAAAAATGGCAAGCATGCCCGTTCCGTTTCTTTTTTGGTGGTTCCGTTGCTTTTTTGTGCACGCAGAAAAGAGCCTATTTGTAAGGTTCAAATGAAAGATATCGCTAAGCCCTAAGAATTGGTGAAAGGGGAAGGTCATTGCAAGATAGCGTGACGGTATGGTAAGAAGCAGGTTGAGGGTTCGAGTCACGGGAAATGTTTGATTCTCCATTCGAAATTCAGAGTAAATGCTCAATTGTAACTGTTTTTTCAAGTTTGAATTGAAAAGTCAGTTTTGGCGGGAATGTTTCAAATTTCGACAATATGCAAGATGCAACAATACACTACAACAATCAAAGCAAGAGAAGCTAATCGCAACGGTTAGAGTAAGTTTTTGGAAGCAAAAATGGCAAGCATGCCCGTTGGGTTGCTTTTTTGGTGGTTCCGTTGCTTTTTCTTGCACTCATAAATCAACCTTTTTGTCTGCTTCAAATGAAAGATATCGCTAAGCCCTAAGAATTGGTGAAAGGGGAAGGTCAATGCAAGATAGCGTGACGGTATGGTAACAAGCAGGTTTAGGGTTCGAGTCACGGAAATATGTTTATTCTCCATTTGAAATTCAGCGTAAATGCTCAATTGTAACGGTTTTTCAAGTTTGAATAGGAGTGTCAGTTTTGGCGGGAATGTTTCAAATTTCGATAATATGCAAGATGCAACAATACACTACAATAACCAAAGCAAGAGAAGCTAATCGCAACGGTTAGAGTAAGTTTTTGGAAGCAAAAATGGCAAGCATGCCCGTTCCGTTTCTTTTTTGGTGGTTCCGTTGCTTTTTTGTGCACCCAGAAAAGAGCCTATTTGTAAGGTTCAAATGAAAGATATCGCTAAGCCCTAAGAATTGGTGAAAGGGGAAGGTCATTGCAAAATAGCGTGACGGTATGGTAACAAGCAGGTTGAGGGTTCGAGTCACGGGAAATGTTTGATTCTCCATTCGAAATTCAGAGTAAATGCTCAATTGTAACTGTTTTTTCAAGTTTGAATTGAAAAGTCAGTTTTGGAGGGAATGTTTAAAATTTCGATAATATGCAAGATGCAACAATACACTACAATAATCAAAGCAAGGGAAGCTAATCGCAACGGTTAGAGTAAGTTTTTTAAAGCAAAAATGGCAAGCATGCCCGTTCCGTTGCTTTTTTGGTGGTTCCGTTGCTTTTTTGTGCACCCAGAAAAGAGCCTATTTGTAAGGTTCAAATGAAAGATATCGCTAAGCCCTAAGAATTGGTGAAAGGGGAAGGTCATTGCAAGATAGCGTGACGGTATGGTAACAAGCAGGTTGAGGGTTCGAGTCACGGGAAATGTTTGATTCTCCATTCGAAATTCAGAGTAAATGCTCAATTGTAACTGTTTTTTCAAGTTTGAATTGAAAAGTCAGTTTTGGCGGGAATGTTTCAAATTTCGATAATATGCAAGATGCAACAATACACTACAACAATCAAAGCAAGAGAAGCTAATCGCAACGGTTAGAGTAAGTTTTTGGAAGCAAAAATGGCAAGCATGCCCGTTCCGTTGCTTTTTTGGTGGTTCCGTTGCTTTTTTGTGCACCCAGAAAAGTGCCTATTTGTAAGGTTCAAATGAAAGATATCGCTAAGCCCTAAGAATTGGTGAAAGGGGAAGGTCATTGCAAGATAGCGTGACGGTATGGTAACAAGCAGGTTTAGGGTTCGAGTCACGGAAATATGTTTATTCTCCATTTGAAATTCAGCGTAAATGCTCAATTGTAACGGTTTTTCAAGTTTGAATAGGAAAGTCAGATTTGGCGGGAATGTTTCAAATTTCGATAATATGCAAGATGCAACAATACACTACAATAATCAAAGCAAGAGAAGCTAATCGCAACGGTTAGAGTAAGTTTTTTAAAGCAAAAATGGCAAGCATGCCCGTTCCGTTGCTTTTTTGGTGGTTCCGTTGCTTTTTCGTGCACTCATAAATCAACCTTTTTGTCTGCTTCAAATGAAAGATATCGCTAAGCCCTAAGAATTGGTGAAAGGGAAAGGTCATTGCAAGATAGCGTGACGGTATGGTAACAAGCAGGTTGAGGGTTCGAGTCACGGGAAATGTTTGATTCTCCATTCGAAATTAAGAGTAAATGCTCAATTGTAACTGTTTTTTCAAGTTTGAATTGAAAAGTCAGTTTTGGCGGGAATGTTTCAAATTTCGATAATATGCAAGATGCAACAATACACTACAATAATCAAAGCAAGGGAAGCTAATCGCAGCGGTTAGAGTAAGTTTTTGGAAGCAAAAATGGCAAGCATGCCCGTTCCGTTTCTTTTTTGGTGGTTCCGTTGCTTTTTTGTGCTCCCAGTAAACAGCCTATTTGTAAGGTTCAAATGGAAGATAGCTCTAACCCCTGAGCCACGGTTACAGAGGAAGGTCCCTGGAAGGTAAGTTAAACGTGACGTAATCGGGAGGTGTAGTGTTCGAGTCACTTTAATATTTTTATTCTCCATTGCAAATTCAGAGTCAATGCTAAATTGTAACGGTTTTTCAAGTTTGAATAGGAAAGTCAGTTTTGGCTGGAATGTTTCAAGTTTCGATAATATGCAAGATGCAACAATACACTACAATAATCAAAGCAAGGGAAGCTAATCGCAACGGTTAGAGTAAGTTTTTTAAAGCAAAAATGGCAAGCATGCCCGTTCCGTTGCTTTTTTGGTGGTTCCGTTGCTTTTTTGTGCACCCAGAAAAGAGCCTATTTGTAAGGTTCAAATGAAAGATATCGCTAAGCCCTAATAATTGGTGAAAGGCGAAGGTCATTGCAAGATAGCGTGACGGTATGGTAACAAGCAGGTTGAGGGTTCGAGTCACGGGAAATGTTTGATTCTCCATTCGAAATTCAGAGTAAATGCTCAATTGTAACTGTTTTTTCAAGTTTGAATTGAAAAGTCAGTTTTGGCGGGAATGTTTCAAATTTCGATAATATGCAAGATGCAACAATACACTACAATAATCAAAGCAAGGGAAGCTAATCGCAACGGTTAGAGTAAGTTTTTTAAAGCAAAAATGGCAAGCTTGCCCGTTCCGTTGCTTTTTTGGTGGTTCCGTTGCTTTTTTGTGCACCCAGAAAACAGCCTATTTGTAAGGTTCAAATGAAAGATATCGATAAGCCCTAAGAATTGGTGAAAGGGTAAGGTCACTGCAAGATAGCGTGACGGTATGGTAACAAGCAGGTTTAGGGTTCGAGTCACGGAAATATGTTTATTCTCCATTTGAAATTCAGCGTAAATGCTCAATTGTAACGGTTTTTCAAGTTTGAAAAGGAAAGTCAGTTCTGGCGGGAATGTTTCAAATGTCGATAATATGCAAGATGCAACAATACACTACAATAATCAAAGCAAGAGAAGCTAATCGCAACGGTTAGAGTAAGTTTTTTAAAGCAAAAATGGCAAGCATGCCCGTTCCGTTGCTTTTTAGGTGGTTCCGTTGCTTTTTCGTGCACTCATAAATCAACCTCTTTGTCTGCTTCAAATGATAGATATCGCTAAGCCCTAGGAATGGGTGAAAGGGGAAGGTCATTGCAAGATATCGTGATGGTATGTTAATAAGCAGGTTGAGGGTTCGAGTCACGGGAAATGATTGATTCTCCATTCGAACTTCAGAGTAAATGCTCAATTTTAACGGTTTTTTCAAGTTTGAATTGAAAAGTCAGTTTTGGCGGGAATGTTTCAAATTTCGATAATATGCAAGATACAACAATACACTACAATAATCAAAGCAAGGGAAGCTAATCGCAACGGTTAGAGTAAGTTTTTTAAAGCAAAAATTGCAAGCATGCCCGATCCGTTGCTTTTTTGGTGGTTCCGTTGCTTTTTTGTGCACCCAGAAAAGAGCCTATTTGTAAGGTTCAAATGAAAGATATCGCTAAGCCCTAAGAATTGGTGAAAGGGGAAGGTCATTGCAAGATAGCTGACGGTATGGTAACAAGCAGGTTGAGGGTTCGAGTCACGGGAAATGTTTGATTCTCCATTCGAAATTCAGAGTAAATGCTCAATTGTAACTGTTTTTTAAGTTTGAATTGAAAAGTCAGTTTTGGAGGGAATGTTTCAAATTTCGATAATATGCAAGATGCAACAATACACTACAATAATCAAAGCAAGGGAAGCTAATCGCAACGGTTAGAGTAAGTTTTTTAAAGCAAAAATGGCAAGCATGCCAGTTCCGTTTCTTTTTTGGTGGTTCCGTTGCTTTTTTGTGCACCCAGAAAAGAGCCTATTTGTAAGGTTCAAATGAAAGATATCGCTAAGCCCTAAGAATTGGTGAAAGGGGAAGGTCATTGCAAGATAGCGTGACGGTATGGTAACAAGCAGGTTGAGGGTTCGAGTCACGGGAAATGTTTGATTCTCCATTCGAAATTCAGAGTAAATGCTCAATTGTAACTGTTTTTTCAAGTTTGAATTGAAAAGTCAGTTTTGGCGGGAATGTTTCAAATTTCGACAATCTGCAAGATGCAACAATACACTACAACAATCAAAGCAAGAGAAGCTAATCGCAACGGTTAGAGTAAGTTTTTGGAAGCAAAAATGGCAAGCATGCCCGTTGGGTTGCTTTTTTGGTGGTTCCGTTGCTTTTTCTTGCACTCATAAATCAACCTTTTTGTCTGCTTCAAATGAAAGATATCGCTAAGCCCTAAGAATTGGTGAAAGGGGAAGGTCAATGCAAGATAGCGTGACGGTATGGTAACAAGCAGGTTTAGGGTTCGAGTCACGGAAATATGTTTATTCTCCATTTGAAATTCAGCGTAAATGCTCAATTGTAACGGTTTTTCAAGTTTGAATAGGAAAGTCAGTTTTGGCGGGAATGTTTCAAATTTCGATAATATGCAAGATGCAACAATACACTACAATAATCAAAGCAAGAGAAGCTAATCGCAACGGTTAGAGTAAGTTTTTTAAAGCAAATATGGCAAGCATGCCCGTTCCGTTGCTTTTTTGGTGGTTCCGTTGCTTTTTCGTGCACTCATAAATCAACCTTTTTGTCTGCTTCAAATGAAAGATATCGCTAAGCCCTAAGAATTGGTGAAAGGGGAAGGTCATTGCAAGATAGCGTGACGGTATGGTAACAAGCAGGTTGAGGGTTCGAGTCACGGGAAATGTTTGATTCTCCATTCGAAATTCAGAGTAAATGCTCAATTGTAACTGTTTTTTCAAGTTTGAATTGAAAAGTCAGTTTTGGCGGGAATGTTTCAAATTTCGATAATATGCAAGATGCAACAATACACTACAATAATCAAAGCAAGGGAAGCTAATCGCAGCGGTTAGATTAAGTTTTTGGAAGCAAAAATGGCAAGCATGCCCGTTCCGTTTCTTTTTTGGTGGTTCCGTTGCTTTTTTGTGCTCCCAGTAAACAGCCTATTTGTAAGGTTCAAATGGAAGATAGCTCTAACCCCTGAGCCACGGTTACAGAGGAAGGTCCCTGGAAGGTAAGTTAAACGTGACGTAATCGGGAGGTGTAGTGTTCGAGTCACTTTAATATTTTTATTCTCCATTGTAAATTCAGAGTCAATGCTAAATTGTAACGGTTTTTCAAGTTTGAATAGGAAAGTCAGTTTTGGCGGGAATGTTTCAAGTTTCGATAATATGCAAGATGCAACAATACACTACAATAATCAAAGCAAGAGAAGCTAATCGCAACGGTTAGAGTAAGTTTTTTAAAGCAAAAATAGCAAGCATGCCCGTTCCGTTGCTTTTTAGGTGGTTCCGTTGCTTTTTTGTGCACCCAGAAAAGAGCCTATTTGTAAGGTTCAAATGAAAGATATCGCTAAGCCCTAAGAATTTGTGAAAGGGGAAGGTCATTGCAAGATAGGTGACGGTATGGTAACAAGCAGGTTGAGGGTTCGAGTCACGGGAAATGTTTGATTCTCCATTCGAAATTCAGAGTAAATGCTCAATTGTAACTGTTTTTTCAAGTTTGAATTGAAAAGTCAGTTTTGGAGGGAATGTTTCAAATTTCGACAATATGCAAGATGCAACAATACACTACAATAATCAAAGCAAGGGAAGCTAATCGCAACGGTTAGAGTAAGTTTTTTAAAGCAAAAATGGCAAGCATGCCAGTTCCGTTTCTTTTTTGGTGGTTCCGTTGCTTTTTTGTGCACCCAGAAAAGAGCCTATTTGTAAGGTTCAAATGAAAGATATCGCTAAGCCCTAAGAATTGGTGAAAGGGGAAGGTCATTGCAAGATAGCGTGACGGTATGGTAACAAGCAGGTTGAGGGTTCGAGTCACGGGAAATGTTTGATTCTCCATTCGAAATTCAGAGTAAATGCTCAATTGTAACTGTTTTTTCAAGTTTGAATTGAAAAGTCAGTTTTGGCGGGAATGTTTCAAATTTCGACAATATGCAAGATGCAACAATACACTACAACAATCAAAGCAAGAGAAGCTAATCGCAACGGTTAGAGTAAGTTTTTGGAAGCAAAAATGGCAAGCATGCCCGTTGGGTTGCTTTTTTGGTGGTTCCGTTGCTTTTTCTTGCACTCATAAATCAACCTTTTTGTCTGCTTCAAATGAAAGATATCGCTAAGCCCTAAGAATTGGTGAAAGGGGAAGGTCAATGCAAGATAGCGTGACGGTATGGTAACAAGCAGGTTTAGGGTTCGAGTCACGGAAATATGTTTATTCTCCATTTGAAATTCAGCGTAAATGCTCAATTGTAACGGTTTTTCAAGTTTGAATAGGAAAGTCAGTTTTGGCGGGAATGTTTCAAATTTCGATAATATGCAAGATGCAACAATACACTACAATAATCAAAGCAAGAGAAGCTAATCGCAACGGTTGGAGTAAGTTTTTTAAAGCAAATATGGCAAGCATGCCCGTTCCGTTGCTTTTTTGGTGGTTCCGTTGCTTTTTCGTGTACTCATAAATCAACCTTTTTGTCTGCTTCAAATGAAAGATATCGCTAAGCCCTAAGAATTGGTGAAAGGGGAAGGTCATTGCAAGATAGCGTGACGGTATGGTAACAAGCAGGTTGAGGGTTCGAGTCACGGGAAATGTTTGATTCTCCATTCGAAATTCAGAGTAAATGCTCAATTGTAACTGTTTTTTCAAGTTTGAATTGAAAAGTCAGTTTTGGCGGAAATGTTTCAAATTTCGATAATATGCAAGATGCAACAATACACTACAATAATGAAAGCAAGGGAAGCTAATCGCAGCGGTTAGAGTAAGTTTTTGGAAGCAAAAATGGCAAGCATGCCCGTTCCGTTTCTTTTTTGGTGGTTCCGTTGCTTTTTTGTGCTCCCAGTAAACAGCCTATTTGTAAGGTTCAAATGGAAGATAGCTCTAACCCCTGAGCCACGGTTACAGAGGAAGGTCCCTGGAAGGTAAGGTAAACGTGACGTAATCGGGAGGTGTAGTGTTCGAGTCACTTTAATATTTTTATTCTCCATTGTAAATTCAGAGTCAATGCTAAATTGTAACGGTTTTTCAAGTTTGAATAGGAAAGTCAGTTTTGGCGGGAATGTTTCAAGTTTCGATAATATGCAAGATGCAACAATACACTACAATAATCAAAGCAAGGGAAGCTAATCGCAACGGTTAGAGTAAGTTTTTTAAAGCAAAAATTGCAAGCATGCCCGTTCCGTTGCTTTTTTGGTGGTTCCGTTGCTTTTTTGTGCACCCAGAAAAGAGCCTATTTGTAAGGTTCAAATGAAAGATATCGCTAAGCCCTAAGAATTGGTGAAAGGGGAAGGTCAATGCAAGATAGCGTGACGGTATGGTAACAAGCAGGTTTAGGGTTCGAGTCACGGAAATATGTTTATTCTCCATTTGAAATTCAGCGTAAATGCTCAATTGTAACGGTTTTTCAAGTTTGAATAGGAAAGTCAGTTATGGCGGGAATGTTTCAAATTTCGATAATATGCAAGATGCAACAATACACTACAATAATCAAAGCAAGAGAAGCTAATCGCAACGGTTAGAGTAAGTTTTTTAAAGCAATTATGGCAAGCATGCCCGTTCCGTTGCTTTTTTGGTTTTTCCGTTGCTTTTTCGTGCACTCATAAATCAACCTTTTTGTCTGCTTCAAATGAAAGATATCGCTAAGCCCTAAGAATTGGTGAAAGGGGAAGGTCATTGCAAGATAGCGTGACGGTATGGTAACAAGCAGGTTGAGGGTTCGAATCACGGGAAATGTTTGATTCTCCATTCGAAATTCAGAGTAAATGCTCAATTGTAACTGTTTTTTCAAGTTTGAATTGAAAAGTCAGTTTTGGCGGGAATGTTTCAAATTTCGATAATATGCAAGATGCAACCATACACTACAATAATCAAAGCAAGGGAAGCTAATCGCAGCGGTTAGATTAAGTTTTTGGAAGCAAAAATGGCAAGCATGCCCGTTCCGTTTCTTTTTTGGTGGTTCCGTTGCTTTTTTGTGCTCCCAGTAAACAGCCTATTTGTAAAGTTCAAATGGAAGATAGCTCTAACCCCTGAGCCACGGTTACAGAGGAAGGTCCCTGGAAGGTAAGGTAAACGTGACGTAATCGGGAGGTGTAGTGTTCGAGTCACTTTAATATTTTTATTCTCCATTGTAAATTCAGAGTCAATGCTAAATTGTAACGGTTTTTCAAGTTTGAATAGGAAAGTCAGTTTTGGCGGGAATGTTTCAAGTTTCGATAATATGCAAGATGCAACAATACACTACAATAATCAAAGCAAGGGAAGCTAATCGCAACGGTTAGAGTAAGTTTTTTAAAGCAAAAATTGCAAGCATGCCCGTTCCGTTGCTTTTTTGGTGGTTCCGTTGCTTTTTTGTGCACCCAGAAAAGAGCCTATTTGTAAGGTTCAAATGAAAGATATCGCTAAGCCCTAAGAATTGGTGAAAGGGGAAGGTCATTCTAAGATAGCGTGACGGTATGGCAACAAGCAGGTTTAGGGTTCGAGTCACGGAAATATGTTTATTCTCCATTTGAAATTCAGCGTAAATGCTCAATTGTAAGGTTTTTCAAGTTTGAATAGGAAAGTCAGTTTTGGCGGGAATGTTTCAAATTTCGATAATGTGCAAGATGCAACAATACACTACAACAATCAAAGCAAGAGAAGCTAATCGCAACGGTTAGAGTAAGTTTTTTAAAGCAAAAATGGCAAGCATGCCCGTTCCGTTGCTTTTTTGGTGGTTCCGTTGCTTTTTTGTGCACCCAGAAAAGAGCCTATTTGTAAGGTTCAAATGAAAGATATCGCTAAGCCCTAAGAATTGGTGAAAGGCGAAGGTCATTGCAAGATAGCGTGACGGTATGGTAACAAGCAGGTTCAGGGTTCGAGTCACGGGAAATGTTTGATTCTCCATTCGAAATTCAGAGTAAATGCTCAATTGTAACTGTTTTTTCAAGTTTGAATTGAAAAGTCAGGTTTGGCGGGAATGTTTCAAATTTCGATAATATGCAACATGCAACAATACACTACAATAATCAAAGCAAGGGAAGCTAATCGCAACGGTTAGAGTAAGTTTTTTAAAGCAAAAATGGCAAGCATGCCCGTTCCGTTGCTTTTTTGGTGGTTCCGTTGCTTTTTCGTGCACTCATAAATCAACCTTTTTGTCTGCTTCAAATGAAAGATATCGCTAAGCCCTATGAATTGGTGAAAGGGGAAGGTCCCTGGAAGATAAGTTAAACGTGACGTAATCGGGAGGTGTAGTGTTCGAGTCACTTTAATATTTTTATTCTCCATTGTAAATTCAGAGTCAATGCTAAATTGTAACGGTTTTTCAAGTTTGAATAGGAAAGTCATTTTTGGCGGGAATGTTTCAAATTTCGATAATATGCAAGATGCAACAATACACTCAGAGCGTTGCGCTTAGCTTTCCTTGCTTTGATTATTCAAAGCAAGGAAAGCTAAGCGCAACGCTCTGAGTAAGTTTTTGGAAACAAAAATAGCAAGCATGCCCGTTCCGTTGCTTTTAGGTGGTTACGTTGCTTTTTTGTGCACTTAGAAAAGTGCCTATTTGTAAGGTTCAAATGAATGATATCGCTAAGCCCTAAGAATTGGTGAAAGGGGAAGGTCATTGCAAGATAGCGTGACGGTATGGTAACAAGCAGGTTTAGGGTTCGAGTCACGGAAATATGTTTATTCTCCATTTGAAATTCAGCGTAAATGCTCAATTGTAACGGTTTTTCAAGTTTGAATATTAAAGTCAGTTTTAGCGGGATTGTTTCAAATATCTTTAATATGGAAGATGCAACAATACACTACAACAATCAAAGCAAGAGAAGCTAATCGCAACGGTTAGAGTAAGTTTTTTAAAGCAAATATGTCAAGCATGCCCGTTCCGTTTCTTTTTTGGTGGTTCCGTTGCTTTTTTGTGCTCCCAGTAAACAGCCTATTTGTAAAGTTCAAATGGAAGATAGCTCTAACCCCTGAGCCACGGTTACAGAGGAAGGTCCCTGGAAGGTAAGGTAAACGTGACGTAATCGGGAGGTGTAGTGTTCGAGTCACTTTAATATTTTTATTCTCCATTGTAAATTCAGAGTCAATGCTAAATTGTAACGGTTTTTCAAGTTTGAATAGGAAAGTCAGTTTTGGCGGGAATGTTTCAAGTTTCGATAATATGCAAGATGCAACAATACACTACAATAATCAAAGCAAGGGAAGCTAATCGCAACGGTTAGAGTAAGTTTTTTAAAGCAAAAATTGCAAGCATGCCCGTTCCGTTGCTTTTTTGGTGGTTCCGTTGCTTTTTTGTGCACCCAGAAAAGAGCCTATTTGTAAGGTTCAAATGAAAGATATCGCTAAGCCCTAAGAATTGGTGAAAGGGGAAGGTCATTCTAAGATAGCGTGACGGTATGGCAACAAGCAGGTTTAGGGTTCGAGTCACGGAAATATGTTTATTCTCCATTTGAAATTCAGCGTAAATGCTCAATTGTAAGGTTTTTCAAGTTTGAATAGGAAAGTCAGTTTTGGCGGGAATGTTTCAAATTTCGATAATGTGCAAGATGCAACAAGACACTACAACAATCAAAGCAAGAGAAGCTAATCGCAACGGTTAGAGTAAGTTTTTTAAAGCAAAATTGGCAAGCATGCCCGTTCCGTTGCTTTTTTGGTGGTTCCGTTGCTTTTTTGTGCACCCAGAAAAGAGCCTATTTGTAAGGTTCAAATGAAAGATATCGCTAAGCCCTAAGAATTGGTGAAAGGCGAAGGTCATTGCAAGATAGCGTGACGGTATGGTAACAAGCAGGTTCAGGGTTCGAGTCACGGGAAATGTTTGATTCTCCATTCGAAATTCAGAGTAAATGCTCAATTGTAACTGTTTTTTCAAGTTTGAATTGAAAAGTCAGTTTTGGCGGGAATGTTTCAAATTTCGATAATATGCAAGATGCAACAATACACTACAATAATCAAAGCAAGGGAAGCTAATCGCAGCGGTTAGAGTAAGTTTTTGGAAGCAAAAATGGCAAGCATGCCCGTTCCGTTTCTTTTTTGGTGGTTCCGTTGCTTTTTTGTGCTCCCAGTAAACAGCCTATTTGTAAAGTTCAAATGGAAGATAGCTCTAACCCCTGAGCCACGGTTACAGAGGAAGGTCCCTGGAAGGTAAGGTAAACGTGACGTAATCGGGAGGTGTAGTGTTCGAGTCACTTTAATATTTTTATTCTCCATTGTAAATTCAGAGTCAATGCTAAATTGTAACGGTTTTTCAAGTTTGAATAGGAAAGTCAGTTTTGGCGGGAATGTTTCAAGTTTCGATAATATGCAAGATGCAACAATACACTACAATAATCAAAGCAAGGGAAGCTAATCGCAACGGTTAGAGTAAGTTTTTTAAAGCAAAAATTGCAAGCATGCCCGTTCCGTTGCTTTTTTGGTGGTTCCGTTGCTTTTTTGTGCACCCAGAAAAGAGCCTATTTGTAAGGTTCAAATGAAAGATATCGCTAAGCCCTAAGAATTGGTGAAAGGCGAAGGTCATTGCAAGATAGCGTGACGGTATGGTAACAAGCAGGTTTAGGGTTCGAGTCACGGGAAATGTTTGATTCTCCATTCGAAATTCAGAGTAAATGCTCAATTGTAACTGTTTTTTCAAGTTTGAATTGAAAAGTCAGTTTTGGCGGGAATGTTTCAAATTTCGATAATATGTAAGATGCAACAATACACTACAATAATCAAAGCAAGGGAAGCTAATCGCAACGGTTAGAGTAAGTTTTTTAAAGCAAAAATGGCAAGCATGCCCGTTCCGTTGCTTTTTAGGTGGTTCCGTTGCTTTTTCTTGTACTCATAAATCAACTTTTTGTCTGCTTCAAATGAAAGATATCGCTAAGCCCTTAGAATTGGTGAAAGGGGAAGGTCCCTGGAAGATATGTTAAACGTGACGTAATCGGGAGGTACAGTGTTCGAGTCACTTTAATATTTTTATTCTCCATTGTAAATTCAGAGTCAATGCTAAATTGTAACGGTTTTTCAAGTTTGAATTGAAAAGTCAGTTTTGGCGGGAATGTTTCAATTTTCGATAATATGCAAGATGCAACAACACACTACAATAATCAAAGCAAGAGAAGCTAATCGCAACGGTTAGAGTAAGTTTTTTAAAGCAAAAATAGCAAGCATGCCCGTTCCGTTTCTTTTTTGGTGGTTCCGTTGCTTTTTTGTGCACCCAGAAAACAGCCTATTTTTAAGGTTCAAATGAAAGATATCGCTAAGGCCTAAGAATTGGTGAAAGGGGAAGGTCATTGCAAGAGAGCGTGACGGTATGGTAACAAGCAGGTTTAGGGTTCGAGTCACGTTAAATGTTTGATTCTCCATTTGAAATTCAGTGTAAATGCTTAATTTTAACGGTTTCTTCAAGTTTGAATTGAAAAGTCAGTTTTGGCGGGAATGTTTCAAATTTCGATAATATGCAAGATGCAACAATAGACTACAATAATCAAAGCAAGGAAAGCTAATCGCAACGGTTAGAGTAAGTTTTTTAAAGCAAAAATGGCAAGCATGCCCGTTCCGTTGCTTTTTTGGTGGTTCCGTTGCTTTTTTGTGCACCCAGAAAAGAGCCTATTTGTAAGGTTCAAATGAAAGATATCGCTAAGCCCTAAGAATTGGTGAAAGGGGAAGGTCATTGCAAGATAGCGTGACGGTATGGTAACAAGCAGGTTGAGGGTTCGAGTCACGGGAAATGTTTGATTCTCCATTCGAAATTCAGTGTAAATGCTCAATTTTAACGGTTTCTTCAAGTTTGAATTGAAAAGTCAGTTTTGGCGGGAATGTTTCAAATTTCGATAATATGCAAGATGCAACAATACACTACAATAATCAAAGCAAGGGAAGCTAATCGCAGCGGTTAGAGTAAGTTTTTGGAAGCAAAAATGGCAAGCATGCCCGTTCCGTTTCTTTTTTGGTGGTTCCGTTGCTTTTTTGTGCTCCCAGTAAACAGCCTATTTGTAAAGTTCAAATGGAAGATAGCTCTAACCCCTGAGCCACGGTTACAGAGGAAGGTCCCTGGAAGGTAAGGTAAACGTGACGTAATCGGGAGGTGTAGTGTTCGAGTCACTTTAATATTTTTATTCTCCATTGTAAATTCAGAGTCAATGCTAAATTGTAACGGTTTTTCAAGTTTGAATAGGAAAGTCAGTTTTGGCGGGAATGTTTCAAGTTTCGATAATATGCAAGATGCAACAATACACTACAATAATCAAAGCAAGGGAAGCTAATCGCAACGGTTAGAGTAAGTTTTTTAAAGCAAAAATTGCAAGCATGCCCGTTCCGTTGCTTTTTTGGTGGTTCCGTTGCTTTTTTGTGCACCCAGAAAAGAGCCTATTTGTAAGGTTCAAATGAAAGATATCGCTAAGCCCTAAGAATTGGTGAAAGGGGAAGGTCATTCTAAGATAGCGTGACGGTATGGCAACAAGCAGGTTTAGGGTTCGAGTCACGGAAATATGTTTATTCTCCATTTGAAATTCAGAGTAAATGCTCAATTGTAAGGTTTTTCAAGTTTGAATAGGAAAGTCAGTTTTGGCGGGAATGTTTCAAATTTCGATAATGTGCAAGATGCAACAATACACTACAACAATCAAAGCAAGAGAAGCTAATCGCAACGGTTAGAGTAAGTTTTTTAAAGCAAAAATGGCAAGCATGCCCGTTCCGTTGCTTTTTTGGTGGTTCCGTTGCTTTTTTGTGCACCCAGAAAAGAGCCTATTTGTAAGGTTCAAATGAAAGATATCGCTAAGCCCTAAGAATTGGTGAAAGGCGAAGGTCATTGCAAGATAGCGTGACGGTATGGTAACAAGCAGGTTCAGGGTTCGAGTCACGGGAAATGTTTGATTCTCCATTCGAAATTCAGAGTAAATGCTCAATTGTAACTGTTTTTTCAAGTTTGAATTGAAAAGTCAGTTTTGGCGGGAATGTTTCAAATTTCGATAATATGCAAGATGCAACAATACACTACAATAATCAAAGCAAGGGAAGCTAATCGCAACGGTTAGAGTAAGTTTTTTAAAGCAAAAATGGCAAGCATGCCCGTTCCGTTGCTTTTTAGGTGGTTCCGTTGCTTTTTCTTGTACTCATAAATCAACTTTTTGTCTGCTTCAAATGAAAGATATCGCTAAGCCCTTAGAATTGGTGAAAGGGGAAGGTCCCTGGAAGATATGTTAAACGTGACGTAATCGGGAGGTACAGTGTTCGAGTCACTTTAATATTTTTATTCTCCATTGTAAATTCAGAGTCAATGCTAAATTGTAACGGTTTTTCAAGTTTGAATTGAAAAGTCAGTTTTGGCGGGAATGTTTCAATTTTCGATAATATGCAAGATGCAACAACACACTACAATAATCAAAGCAAGAGAAGCTAATCGCAACGGTTAGAGTAAGTTTTTTAAAGCAAAAATAGCAAGCATGCCCCTTCCGTTTCTTTTTTGGTGGTTCCGTTGCTTTTTTGTGCACCCAGAAAACAGCCTATTTTTAAGGTTCAAATGAAAGATATCGCTAAGCCCTAAGAATTGGTGAAAGGGGAAGGTCATTGCAAGAGAGCTTGACGGTATGGTAACAAGCAGGTTTAGGGTTCGAGTCACGTTAAATGTTTGATTCTCCATTTGAAATTCAGTGTAAATGCTTAATTTTAACGGTTTTTTCAAGTTTGAATTGAAAAGTCAGTTTTGGCGGGAATGTTTCAAATTTCGATAATATGCAAGATGCAACAATAGACTACAATAATCAAAGCAAGGAAAGCTAATCGCAACGGTTAGAGTAAGTTTTTTAAAGCAAAAATGGCAAGCATGCCCGTTCCGTTGCTTTTTTGGTGGTTCCGTTGCTTTTTTGTGCACAAAGAAAAGAGCCTATTTGTAAGGTTCAAATGAAAGATATCGCTAAGCCCTAAGAATTGGTGAAAGGGGAAGGTCATTGCAAGATAGCGTGACGGTATGGTAACAAGCAGGTTTAGGGTTCGAGTCACGTTAAATGTTTGATTCTCCATTCGAAATTCAGTGTAAATGCTCAATTTTAACGGTTTCTTCAAGTTTGAATTGAAAAGTCAGTTTTGGCGGGAATGTTTCAAAATTCGATAGGATTCAAGAAGCAACAACACACTACAATAATCAAAGCAAGAGAAGCTAATCGCAACGGTTAGAGTAAGTTTTTTAAAGCAAAAATGGCAAGCATGCCCGTTCCGTTGCTTTTTTGGTGGTTCCGTTGCTTTTTCGTGCACTCATAAATCAACCTTTTTGTCTGCTTCAAATGAAAGATATCGCTAAGCCCTATGAATTGGTGAAAGGGGAAGGTCCCTGGAAGATAAGTTAAACGTGACGTAATCGGGAGGTGTAGTGTTCGAGTCACTTTAATATTTTTATTCTCCATTGTAAATTCAGAGTCAATGCTAAATTGTAACGGTTTTTCAAGTTTGAATAGGAAAGTCATTTTTGGCGGGAATGTTTCAAATTTCGATAATATGCAAGATGCAACAATACACTCAGAGCGTTGCGCTTAGCTTTCCTTGCTTTGATTATTCAAAGCAAGGAAAGCTAAGCGCAACGCTCTGAGTAAGTTTTTGGAAACAAAAATAGCAAGCATGCCCGTTCCGTTGCTTTTAGGTGGTTACGTTGCTTTTTTGTGCACTTAGAAAAGTGCCTATTTGTAAGGTTCAAATGAATGATATCGCTAAGCCCTAAGAATTGGTGAAAGGGGAAGGTCATTGCAAGATAGCGTGACGGTATGGTAACAAGCAGGTTTAGGGTTCGAGTCACGGAAATATGTTTATTCTCCATTTGAAATTCAGCGTAAATGCTCAATTGTAACGGTTTTTCAAGTTTGAATATTAAAGTCAGTTTTAGCGGGATTGTTTCAAATTTCTTTAATATGGAAGATGCAACAATACACTACAACAATCAAAGCACGAGAAGCTAATCGCAACGGTTAGAGTAAGTTTTTTAAAGCAAATATGTCAAGCATGCCCGTTCCGTTGCTTTTTTGGTGGTTCCGTTGCTTTTTTGTACACCCAGAAGAGAGCCTATTTGTAAGGTTCAAATGAAAGATATCGCTAAGCCCTAAGAATTGGTGAAAGGGGAAGGTCATTTCAAGATAGCGTGACGGTATGGTAACAAGCAGGTTTAGGGTTCGAGTCACGGAAATATGTTTATTCTCCATTTGAAATTCAGCGTAAATGCTCAATTGTAACGGTTTTTCAAGTTTGAATAGGAAAGTCAGTTTTGGCGGGAATGTTTCAAATTTCGATAATATGCAAGATGCAACAATACACTACAACAATCAATGCAAGAGAAGCTAGTCGCAACGGTTAGAGTAAGTTTTTTAAAGCAAAAATGGCAAGCATGCCCGTTCCGTTGCTTTTTTGGTGGTTCCGTTGCTTTTTTGTGCACCCCTAAAAGAGCCTATTTGTAAGGTTCAGATGAAAGATATCGCTAAGCCCTAAGAATTGGTGAAAGGGGAAGGTCATTGCAAGATAGCGTGACGGTATGGTAACAAGCAGGTTTAGGGTTCGAGTCACGGGAAATGTTTGATTTTCAATTCGAAATTCAGAGTAAATGATAAATTATAACGGTTTCTTCAAGTTTGAATTGAAAAGTCAGTTTTGGCGGGAATGTTTCAAATTTCGATAATATGCAAGATGCAACAATACACTACAATAATCAAACCAAGAGAAGCTAATCGCAACGGTTAGAGTAAGTTTTTTAAAGCAAAAATGGCAAGCATGCCCGTTCCGTTTCTTTTTTGGTGGTTCCGTTGCTTTTTTGTGCACCCAGAAAAGTGCCTATTTGTAAGGTTCAAATGAAAGATATCGCTAAGCCCTAAGAATTGGTGAAAGGGGAAGGTCATTGCAAGATAGCGTGACGGTATGGTAACAAGCATTTTTAGGGTTCGAGTCACGGGAAATGTTTGATTCTCAATTCGAAATTCAGAGTAAATGATAAATTATAACGGTTTTTTCAAGTTTGAATTGAAAAGTCAGTTTTGGCGGGAATGTTTCAAATTTCGATAATATGCAAGATGCAACAATACACTACAATAATCAAAGCAAGAGAAGCTAATCGCAATGGTTAGAGTAAGTTTTTTCAAGCAAAAATGGCAAGCATGCCCGTTCCTTTGCTTTTTTGGTGGTACCGTTGCTTTTTTGTGCACCCAGAAAAGTGCCTATTTGTAAGGTTCAAATGAAAGATACCGCTAAGCCCTAAGAATTGGTGAAAGGGGAAGGTCATTGCAAGATACCGTGACGGTATGGTAACAAGCAGGTTTAGGGTTCGAGTCACGGAAATATGTTTATTCTCCATTTGAAATTCAGCGTAAATGCTCAATTGTAACGGTTTTTCAAGTTTGAATAGGAAAGTCAGTTTTGGCGGGAATGTTTCAAATTTCGATAATATGCAAGATGCAACAATAAACTACAATAATCAAAGCAAGGAAAGCTAAGCGCAACGCTCTGAGTAAGTTTTTGGAAGCAAAAATGGCAAGCATGCCCGTTCCGTTGCTTTTAGGTGGTTACGTTGCTTTTTTGTGCACCCGGAAAACAGCCTATTTGTAAGGTTCAAATGAAAGATATCGCTAAGCCCTAAGAATTGGTAAAAGGAAAGGTCATTGCAAGATAGCGTGACGGTATGGTAACAAGCATTTTTAGGGTTCGAGTCACGGGAAATGTTTGATTCTCAATTCGAAATTCAGAGTAAATGATAAATTATAACGGTTTTTTCAAGTTTGAATTGAAAAGTCATTTTTGGCGGGAATGTTTCAAATTTCTATAATATGCAAGATGCAACAATACACTACAATAATCAAAGCAAGAGAAGCTAATCGCAATGGTTAGAGTAAGTTTTTTCAAGCAAAAATAGCAAGCATGCCCGTTCCGTTGCTTTTTTGGTAGTACCGTTGCTTTTTTGTACACCCAGAAAAGTGCCTATTTGTAAGGTTCAAATGAAAGATACCGCTAAGCCCTAAGAATTGGTGAAAGGGGAAGGTCATTGCAAGATAGCGTGACGGTATGGTAACAAGCAGGTTTAGGGTTCGAGTCACGGAAATATGTTTATTCTCCATTTGAAATTCAGCGTAAATGCTCAATTGTAACGGTTTTTCAATTATGAATAGGAAAGTCAGTTCTGGCGGGAATGTTTCAAATTTCGATAATATGCAAGATGCAACAATACAGTACAACAATCAAAGCAAGAGAAGCTAATCGCAACGGTTAGAGTAAGTTTTTGGAAGCAAAAATAGCAAGCATGCCCGTTCCGTTGCTTTTTTGGTGGTTCCGTTGCTTTTTTGGTGGTTCCGTTGCTTTTTTGTGCACCCAGAAAAGAGCCTTTTTGTGAGGTTCAAATGATAGATATCGCTAAGCCCTAAGAATTGGTGAAAGGGGAAGGTCATTGCAAGATAGCGTGACGGTATGGTAACAAGCAGGTTTAGGGTTCGAGTCACGGGAAATGTTTGATTCTCCATTCGAAATTCAGTGTAAATGCTCATTTTAACGGTTTCTTCAAGTTTGAATTGAAAAGTCAGTTTTGGCGGGAATGTTTCAAAATTCGATAGGATTCAAGATGCAACAACACACTACAATAATCAAAGCAAGAGAAGCTAATCGCAACGGTTAGAGTAAGTTTTTTAAAGCAAAAATGGCAAGCATGCCCGTTCCGTTGCTTTTTTGGTGGTTCCGTTGCTTTTTCGTGCACTCATAAATCAACCTATTTGTCTGCTTCAAATGAAAGATATCGCTAAGCCCTATGAATTGGTGAAAGGGGAAGGTCCCTGGAAGATAAGTTAAACGTGACGTAATCGGGAGGTGTAGTGTTCGAGTCACTTTAATATTTTTATTCTCCATTGTAAATTCAGAGTCAATGCTAAATTGTAACGGTTTTTCAAGTTTGAATAGGAAAGTCATTTTTGGCGGGAATGTTTCAAATTTCGATAATATGCAAGATGCAACAATACACTCAGAGCGTTGCGCTTAGCTTTCCTTGCTTTGATTATTCAAAGCAAGGAAAGCTAAGCGCAACGCTCTGAGTAAGTTATTGGAAACAAAAATAGCAAGCATGCCCGTTCCGTTGTTTTAGGTGGTTACGTTGCTTTTTTGTGCACCCAGAAAAGTGCCTATTTGTAAGGTTCAAATGAAAGATATCGCTAAGCCCTAAGAATTGGTGAAAGGGGAAGGTCATTGCAAGATAGCGTGACGGTATGGTAACAAGCAGGTTTAGGGTTCGAGTCACGGAAATATGTTTATTCTCCATTTGAAATTCAGCGTAAATGCTCAATTGTAACGGTTTTTCAATTATGAATAGGAAAGTCAGTTTTGGCGGGAATGTTTCAAATTTCGATAATATGCAAAATGCAACAATACACTACAACAATCAAAGCAAGAGAAGCTAGTCGCGACGGTTAGAGTAAGTTTTTTAAAGCAAAAATGGCAAGCATGCCCGTTCCGTTGCTTTTTTGGTGGTTCCGTTGCTTTTTTGTGCACCCCTAAAAGAGCCTATTTGTAAGGTTCAAATGAAAGATATCGCTAAGCCCTAAGAATTGGTGAAAGGGGAAGGTCATTGCAAGATAGCGTGACGGTATGGTAACAAGCAGGTTTAGGGTTCGAGTCACGGGAAATGTTTGATTCTCAATTCGAAATTCAGAGTAAATGATAAATTATAACGGTTTCTTCAAGTTTGAATTGAAAAGTCAGTTTTGGCGGGAATGTTTCAAATTTCGATAATATGCAAGATGCAACAATACACTACAATAATCAAACCAAGAGAAGCTAATCGCAACGGTTAGAGTAAGTTTTATAAAGCAAAAATGGCAAGCATGCCCGTTCCGTTTCTTTTTTGGTGGTTCCGTTGCTTTTTTGTGCACCCAGAAAAGTGCCTATTTGTAAGGTTCAAATGAAAGATATCGCTAAGCCGTAAGAATTGGTGAAAGGGGAAGGTCATTGCAAGATAGCGTGACGGTATGGTAACAAGCAGGTTTAGGGTTCGAGTCACGGAAATATGTTTATTCTCCATTCGAAATTCAGAGTAAATGCTCAATTGTAACTGTTTTTTAAGTTTGAATTGAAAAGTCAGTTTTGGCGGGAATGTTTCAAATTTCGATAATATGCAAGATGCAACAATACACTACAATAATCAAAGCAAGGGAAGCTAATCGCAACGGTTAGAGTAAGTTTTTGGAAGCAAAAATGGCAAGCATGCCCGTTCCGTTGCTTTTTTGGTGGTTCCGTTGCTTTTTCGTGCACTCATAAATCAACCTTTTTGTCTGCTTCAAATGAAAGATATCGCTAAGCCCTAAGAATTGGTGAAAGGGGAATATCCCTGGAAGATAAGTTAAACGTGACGTAATCGGGAGGTGTAGTGTTCGAGTCACTTTGATATTTTTATTCTCCATTGTAAATTCAGAGTCAATGCTAAATTGTAACGGTTTTTCAAGTTTGAATAGGAAAGTCATTTTTGGCGGGAATGTTTCAAATTTCGATAATATGCAAGATGCAACAATACACTACAATAATCAAAGCAAGGAAAGCTAAGCGCAACGCTCTGAGTAAGTTTTTGGAAGCAAAAATAGCAAGCATGCCCGTTCCGTTGCTTTTAGGTGGTTACGTTGCTTTTTTGTGCACCCAGAAAACAGCCTATTTGTAAGGTTCAAATGAAAGATATCGCTAAGCCCTAAGAATTGGTGAAAGGGAAGGTCATTGCAAGATAGCGTGACGGTATGGTAACAAGCAGGTTTAGGGTTCGAGTCTCGGGAAATGTTTGATTCTCAATTCGAAATTCAGAGTAAATGATAAATTATAACGGTTTTTTCAAGTTTGAATTGAAAAGTCAGTTTTGGCGGGAATGTTTCAAATTTCGATAATATGCAAGATGCAACAATACACTACAATAATCAAAGCAAGAGAAGCTAATCGCAATGGTTAGAGTAAGTTTTTTCAAGCAAAAATGGCAAGCATGCCCGTTCCGTTGCTTTTTTGGTGGTACCGTTGCTTTTTTGTGCACCCAGAAAAGTGCCTATTTGTAAGGTTCAAATGAAAGATATCGCTAAGCCCTAAGAATTGGTGAAAGGGGAAGGTCATTGCAAGATAGCGTGACGGTATGGTAACAAGCAGGTTTAGGGTTCGAGTCACGGAAATATGTTTATTCTCCATTTGAAATTCAGCGTAAATGCTCAATTGTAACAATTTTTCAATTATGAATAGGAAAGTCAGTTCTGGCGGAAATGTTTCAAATTTCGATAATATGTAAGATGCAACAATACAGTACAACAATCAAAGCAAGAGAAGCTAATCGCAACGGTTAGAGTAAGTTTTTGGAAGCAAAAATAGCAAGCATGCCCGTTCCGTTGCTTTTTTGGTGGTTCCGTTGCTTTTTTGTGCACCCAGAAAAGAGCCTTTTTGTGAGGTTCAAATGAAAGATATCGCTAAGCCCTAAGAATTGGTGAAAGGGGAAGGTCACTGCAAGATAGCGTGACGGTATGGTAACAAGCAGGTTCAGGGTTCGAGTCAAGGGAAATGTTTGATTCTCCATTCGAAATTCAGATTAAATGCTCAATTGTAACTGTTTTTTCAAGTTTGAATATTAAAGTCAGTTTTGGCGGGAATGTTTCAAATTTCGAAAATATGCAAGATGCAACAATACACTACAATAATCAAAGCAAGAGAAGCTAATCGCAATGCTTAGAGTAAGTTTTTGGAAGCAAAAATGGCAAGCATGCCCGTTCCGTTGCTTTTTTGGTGGTTCCGTTGCTTTTTTGTGCACCCAGAAAAGTGCCTATTTGAAGGTTCAAATGAAAGATATCGCTAAGCCCTAAGAATTGGTGAAAGGGGAAGGTCATTGCAAGATAGCGTGACGGTATGGTAACAAGCAGGTTTAGGGTTCGAGTCACGGGAAATGTTTGATTCTCCATTCGAAATTCAGTGTAAATGCTCAATTTTAACGGTCTCTTCAAGTTTGAATTGAAAAGTCAAATTTGGCGGGAATGTTTCAAAATTCGATAGGATTCAAGATGCAACAACACACTACAATAATCAAAGCAAGAGAAGCCAATCGCAACGGTTAGAGTAAGTTTTTTAAAGCAAAAATGGCAAGCATGCCCGTTCCGTTGCTTTTTTGGGTGGTTCCGTTGCTTTTTCGTGCACTCATAAATCAACCTTTTTGTCTGCTTCAAATGAAAGATATCGCTAAGCCCTATGAATTGGTGAAAGGGAAAGGTCCCTGGAAGATAAGTTAAACGTGACGTAATCGGGAGGTGTAGTGTTCGAGTCACTTTAATATTTTTATTCTCCATTGTAAATTCAGAGTCAATGCTAAATTGTAACGGTTTTTCAAGTTTGAATAGGAAAGTCATTTTTGGCGGGAATGTTTCAAATTTCGATAATATGCAAGATGCAACAATACACTACAATAATCAAAGCAAGGAAAGCTAAGCGCAACGCTCTGAGTAAGTTTTTGGAAGCAAAAATAGCAAGCATGCCCGTTCCGTTGCTTTTTTGGTGGTTCCGTTGCTTTTTTGTGCACCCAGAAAAGAGCCTTTTTGTGAGGTTCAAATGAAAGATATCGCTAAGCCCTAAGAATTGGTGAAAGGGGAAGGTCATTGCAAGATAGCGTGACGGTATGGTAACAAGCAGGTTGAGGGTTCGAGTCACGGGAAATGTTTGATTCTCCATTCGAAATTCAGAGTAAATGCTCAATTGTAACTGTTCTTTAAGTTTGAATTGACAAGTCAGTTTTGGCGGGAATTTTTGAAATTTCGATAATATGCAAGATGCAACAATGCACTACAATAATCAAAGCAAGAGAAGCTAATCGCAACGGTCAGAGTAAGTTTTTTAAAGCAAAAATGGCAAGCATGAACGTTCCGTTTCTTTTTTGGTGGTTCCGTTGCTTTTTTGTGCACCCAGAAAAGTGCTTATTTGTAAGGTTCAAATGAAAGATATCGCTAAGCCCTAAGAATTGGTGAAAGGGGAAGGTCATTGCAAGATAGCGTGACGGTATGGTAACAAGCAGGTTTAGGGTTCGAGTCACGGAAATATGTTTATTCTCCATTTGAAATTCTGCGTAAATGCTCAATTGTAACGGTTTTTCAAGTTTGAATAGGAAAGTCAGTTCTGGCGGGAATGTTTCAAATGTCGATAATATGCAAGATGCAACAATACACTACAATAATCAAAGCAAGAGAAGCTAATCGCAACGGTTAGAGTAAGTTTTTGGAAGCAAAAATGGCAAGCATGCCCGTTCCGTTTCTTTTTTGGTGGTTCCGTTGCTTTTTTGTGCTCCCAGTATACAGCCTATTTGTAAGGTTCAAATGGAAGATAGCTCTAACCCCTGAGCCACGCTTACAGAGGAAGGTCCCTGGAAGATAAGTTAAACGTGACGTAATCGGGAGGTGTAGTGTTCGAGTCACTTTAATATTTTTATTCTCCATTGTAAATTCATAGTCAATGCTAAATTGTAACGGTTTTTCAAGTTTGAATAGGAAAGTCAGTTTTGGCGGGAATGTTTCAAATTTCGATAATATGCAAGATGCAACAATACACTACAATAATCAAAGCAAGAGAAGCTAATCGCAACTGTTAGAGTAAGTTTTTTAAAGCAAAAATGGCAAGCATGCCCGTTCCGTTGCTTTTTAGGTGGTTCCGTTGCTTTTTCGTGCACTCATAAATCAACCTTTTTGTCTGCTTCAAATGATAGATATCGCTAAGCCCTAGGAATGGGTGAAAGGGGAAGGTCATTGCAAGATATCGTGATGGTATGTTAATAAGCAGGTTGAGGGTTCGAGTCACGGGAAATGATTGATTCTAAATTCGAACTTCAGAGTAAATGCTCAATTTTAACGGTTTTTTCAAGTTTGAATTGAAAAGTCAGTTTTGGCGGGAATGTTTCAAATTTCGATAATATGCAAGATACAACAATACACTACAATAATCAAAGCAAGTGTAGATAATCGCAACGGTTAGAGTAAGTTTTTTAAAGCAAAAATTGCAAGCATGCCCGTTCCGTTGCTTTTTTGGTGGTTTCGTTGCTTTTTTGTGCACCCAGAAAAGAGCCTATTTGTAAGGTTCAAATGAAAGATATCGCTAAGCCCTAAGAATTGGTGAAAGGGGAAGGTCATTGCAAGATAGCGTGACGGTATGGTAACAAGCAGGTTGAGGGTTCGAGTCACGGGAAATGTTTGATTCTCCATTCGAAATTCAGAGTAAATGCTCAATTGTAACTGTTTTTGCAAGTTTGAATTGAAAAGTCAGTTTTGGCGGGAATGTTTCAAATTTCGACAATATGCAAGATGCTACAATACACTACAACAATCAAAGCAAGAGAAGCTAATCGCAACGGTTAGAGTAAGTTTTTGGAAGCAAAAATGGCAAGCATGCCCGTTCCGTTGCTTTTTTGGTGGTTCCGTTGCTTTTTCTTGCACTCATAAATCAACCTTTTTGTCTGCTTCAAATGAAAGATATCGCTAAGCCCTAAGAATTGGTGAAAGGGGAAGGTCAATGCAAGATAGCGTGACGGTATGGTAACAAGCAGGTTTAGGGTTCGAGTCACGGAAATATGTTTATTCTCCATTTGAAATTCAGCGTAAATGCTCAATTGTAACGGTTTTTCAAGTTTGAATAGGAAAGTCAGTTTTGGCGGGAATGTTTCAAATTTCGATAATATGCAAGATGCAACAATACACTACAATAATCAAAACAAGAGAAGCTAATCGCAACGGTTAGAGTAAGTTTTTTAAAGCAAATATGGCAAGCATGCCCGTTCCGTTGCTTTTTTGGTGGTTCCGATGCTTTTTCGTGCACTCATAAATCAACCTTTTTGTCTGCTTCAAATGAAAGATATCGCTAAGCCCTAAGAATTGGTGAAAGGGGAAGGTCATTGCAAGATAGCGTGACGGTATGGTAACAAGCAGGTTGAGGGTTCGAGTCACGGGAAATGTTTGATTCTCCATTCGAAATTCAGAGTAAATGCTCAATTGTAACTGTATTTTCAAGTTTGAATTGAAAAGTCAGTTTTGGCGGGAATGTTTCAAATTTCGATAATATGCAAGATGCAACAATACACTACAATAATCAAAGCAAGAGAAGCTAATCGCAACGGTCAGAGTAAGTTTTTTAAAGCAAAAATGGCAAGCATGAACGTTCCGTTTCTTTTTTGGTGGTTCCGTTGCTTTTTTGTGCACCCAGAAAAGTGCTTATTTGTAAGGTTCAAATGAAAGATATCGCTAAGCCCTAAGAATTGGTGAAAGGGGAAGGTCATTGCAAGATAGCGTGACGGTATGGTAACAAGCAGGTTTAGGGTTCGAGTCACGGAAATATGTTTATTCTCCATTTGAAATTCAGCGTAAATGCTCAATTGTAACGGTTTTTCAAGTTTGAATAGGAAAGTCAGTTCTGGCGGGAATGTTTCAAATGTCGATAATATGCAAGATGCAACAATACACTACAATAATCAAAGCAAGAGAAGCTAATCGCAACGGTTAGAGTAAGTTTTTGGAAGCAAAAATGGCAAGCATGCCCGTTCCGTTTCTTTTTTGGTGGTTCCGTTGCTTTTTTGTGCTCCCAGTATACAGCCTATTTGTAAGGTTCAAATGGAAGATAGCTCTAACCCCTGAGCCACGCTTACAGAGGAAGGTCCCTGGAAGATAAGTTAAACGTGACGTAATCGGGAGGTGTAGTGTTCGAGTCACTTTAATATTTTTATTCTCCATTGTAAATTCATAGTCAATGCTAAATTGTAACGGTTTTTCAAGTTTGAATAGGAAAGTCAGTTTTGGCGGGAATGTTTCAAATTTCGATAATATGCAAGATGCAACAATACACTACAATAATCAAAGCAAGAGAAGCTAATCGCAACTGTTAGAGTAAGTTTTTTAAAGCAAAAATGGCAAGCATGCCCGTTCCGTTGCTTTTTAGGTGGTTCCGTTGCTTTTTCGTGCACTCATAAATCAACCTTTTTGTCTGCTTCAAATGATAGATATCGCTAAGCCCTAGGAATGGGTGAAAGGGGAAGGTCATTGCAAGATATCGTGATGGTATGTTAATAAGCAGGTTGAGGGTTCGAGTCACGGGAAATGATTGATTCTAAATTCGAACTTCAGAGTAAATGCTCAATTTTAACGGTTTTTTCAAGTTTGAATTGAAAAGTCAGTTTTGGCGGGAATGTTTCAAATTTCGATAATATGCAAGATACAACAATACACTACAATAATCAAAGCAAGGGTAGATAATCGCAACGGTTAGAGTAAGTTTTTTAAAGCAAAAATTGCAAGCATGCCCGTTCCGTTGCTTTTTTGGTGGTTCCGTTGCTTTTTTGTGCACCCAGAAAAGAGCCTATTTGTAAGGTTCAAATGAAAGATATCGCTAAGCCCTAAGAATTGGTGAAAGGGGAAGGTCATTGCAAGATAGCGTGACGGTATGGTAACAAGCAGGTTGAGGGTTCGAGTCACGGGAAATGTTTGATTCTCCATTCGAAATTCAGAGTAAATGCTCAATTGTAACTGTTTTTTCAAGTTTGAATTGAAAAGTCAGTTTTGGCGGGAATGTTTCAAATTTCGACAATATGCAAGATGCAACAATACACTACAACAATCAAAGCAAGAGAAGCTAATCGCAACGGTTAGAGTAAGTTTTTGGAAGCAAAAATGGCAAGCATGCCCGTTCCGTTGCGTTTTTGGTGGTTCCGTTGCTTTTTCTTGCACTCATAAATCAACCTTTTTGTCTGCTTCAAATGAAAGATATCGCTAAGCCCTAAGAATTGGTGAAAGGGGAAGGTCAATGCAAGATAGCGTGACGGTATGGTAACAAGCAGGTTTAGGGTTCGAGTCACGGAAATATGTTTATTCTCCATTTGAAATTCAGCGTAAATGCTCAATTGTAACGGTTTTTCAAGTTTGAATAGGAAAGTCAGTTTTGGCGGGAATGTTTCAAATTTCGATAATATGCAAGATGCAACAATACACTACAATAATCAAAGCAAGAGAAGCTAATCGCAACGGTTAGAGTAAGTTTTTTAAAGCAAATATGGCAAGCATGCCCGTTCCGTTGCTTTTTTGGTGGTTCCGTTGCTTTTTCGTGCACTCATAAATCAACCTTTTTGTCTGCTTCAAATGAAAGATATCGCTAAGCCCTAAGAATTGGTGAAAGGGGAAGGTCATTGCAAGATAGCGTGACGGTATGGTAACAAGCAGGTTGAGGGTTCGAGTCACGGGAAATGTTTGATTCTCCATTCGAAATTCAGAGTAAATGCTCAATTGTAACTGTTTTTTCAAGTTTGAATTGAAAAGTCAGTTTTGGCGGGAATGTTTCAAATTTCGATAATATGCAAGATGCAACCATACACTACAATAATCAAAGCAAGGGAAGCTAATCGCAGCGGTTAGAGTAAGTTTTTGGAAGCAAAAATGGCAAGCATGCCCGTTCCGTTTCTTTTTTGGTGGTTCCGTTGCTTTTTTGTGCTCCCAGTAAACAGCCTATTTGTAAGGTTCAAATGGAAGATAGCTCTAACCCCTGAGCCACGGTTACAGAGGAAGGTCCCTGGAAGGTAAGGTAAACGTGACGTAATCGGGAGGTGTAGTGTTCGAGTCACTTTAATATTTTTATTCTCCATTGTAAATTCAGAGTCAATGCTAAATTGTAACGGTTTTTCAAGTTTGAATAGGAAAGTCAGTTTTGGCGGGAATGTTTCAAATTTCGATAATATGCAAGATGCAACAATACACTACAATAATCAAAGCAAGAGAAGCTAATCGCAGCGGTTAGAGTAAGTTTTTGTAAGCAAAAATGGCAAGCATGCCCGTTCCGTTGCTTTTTTGGTGGTTCCGTTGCTTTTTCTTGCACTCATAAATCAACCTTTTTGTCTGCTTCAAATGAAAGATATCGCTAAGCCCTAAGAATTGGTGAAAGGGGAAGGTCAATGCAAGATAGCGTGACGGTATGGTAACAAGCAGGTTTAGGGTTCGAGTCACGGAAATATGTTTATTCTCCATTTGAAATTCAGCGTAAATGCTCAATTGTAACGGTTTTTCAAGTTTGAATAGGAAAGTCAGTTTTGGCGGGAATGTTTCAAATTTCGATAATATGCAAGATGCAACAATACACTACAATAATCAAAGCAAGAGAAGCTAATCGCAGCGGTTAGAGTAAGTTTTTGGAAGCAAAAATGGCAAGCATGCCCGTTCCGTTTCTTTTTTGGTGGTTCCGTTGCTTTTTTGTGCACCCAGAAAAGAGCCTATTTGTAAGGTTCAAATGAAAGATATCGCTAAGCCTTAAGAATTGGTGAAAGGGGAAGGTCATTCTAAGATAGCGTGACGGTATGGTAACAAGCAGGTTTAGGGTTCGAGTCACGGAAATATGTTTATTCTCCATTTGAAATTCAGCGTAAATGCTCAATTGTAAGGTTTTTCAAGTTTGAATAGGAAAGTCAGTTTTGGCGGGAATGTTTCAAATTTCGATAATGTGCAAGATGCAACAATACACTACAACAATCAAAGCAAGAGAAGCTAATCGCAACGGTTAGAGTAAGTTTTTTAAAGCAAAAATGGCAAGCATGCCCGTTCCGTTGCTTTTTTGGTGGTTCCGTTGCTTTTTTGTGCACCCAGAAAAGAGCCTATTTGTAAGGTTCAAATGAAAGATATCGCTAAGCCCTAAGAATTGGTGAAAGGCGAAGGTCATTGCAAGATAGCGTGACGGTATGGTAACAAGCAGGTTCAGGGTTCGAGTCACGGGAAATATTTGATTCTCCATTCGAAATTCAGAGTAAATGCTCAATTGTAACTGTTTTTTCAAGTTTGAATTGAAAAGTCAGTTTTGGCGGGAATGTTTCAAATTTCGATAATATGCAAGATGCAACAATACACTACAATAATCAAAGCAAGGGAAGCTAATCGCAACGGTTAGAGTAAGTTTTTTAAAGCAAAAATGGCAAGCATGCCCGTTCCGTTGCTTTTTAGGTGGTTCCGTTGCTTTTTCTTGTACTCATAAATCAACTTTTTGTCTGCTTCAAATGAAAGATATCGCTAAGCCCTTAGAATTGGTGAAAGGGGAAGGTCCCTGGAAGATATGTTAAACGTGACGTAATCGGGAGGTGTAGTGTTCGAGTCACTTTAATATTTTTATTCTCCATTGTAAATTCAGAGTCAATGCTAAATTGTAACGGTTTTTCAAGTTTGAATTGAAAAGTCAGTTTTGGCGGGAATGTTTCAATTTTCGATAATATGTAAGATGCAACAACACACTACAATAATCAAAGCAAGAGAAGCTAATCGCAACGGTTAGAGTAAGTTTTTTAAAGCAAAAATAGCAAGCATGCCCGTTCCGTTTCTTTTTTGGTGGTTCCGTTGCTTTTTTGTGCACCCAGAAAACAGCCTATTTTTAAGGTTCAAATGAAAGATATCGCTAAGCCCTAAGAATTGGTGAAAGGGGAAGGTCATTGCAAGAGAGCGTGACGGTATGGTAACAAGCAGGTTTAGGGTTCGAGTCACGTTAAATGTTTGATTCTCCATTTGAAATTCAGTGTAAATGCTTAATTTTAACGGTTTCTTCAAGTTTGAATTGAAAAGTCAGTTTTGGCGGGAATGTTTCAAATTTCGATAATATGCAAGATGCAACAATAGACTACAATAATCAAAGCAAGGAAAGCTAATCGCAACGGTTAGAGTAAGTTTTTTAAAGCAAAAATGGCAAGCATGCCCGTTCCGTTGCTTTTTTGGTGGTTCCGTTGCTTTTTTGTGCACCCAGAAAAGAGCCTATTTGTAAGGTTCAAATGAAAGATATCGCTAAGCCCTAAGAATTGGTGAAAGGGGAAGGTCATTGCAAGATAGCGTGACGGTATGGTAACAAGCAGGTTGAGGGTTCGAGTCACGGGAAATGTTTGATTCTCCATTCGAAATTCAGTGTAAATGCTCAATTTTAACGGTTTCTTCAAGTTTGAATTGAAAAGTCAGTTTTGGCGGGAATGTTTCAAAATTCGATAGGATTCAAGAAGCAACAACACACTACAATAATCAAAGCAAGAGAAGCTAATCGCAACGGTTAGAGTAAGTTTTTTAAAGCAAAAATGGCAAGCATGCCCGTTCCGTTGCTTTTTTGGTGGTTCCGTTGCTTTTTCGTGCACTCATAAATCAACCTTTTTGTCTGCTTCAAATGAAAGATATCGCTAAGCCCTATGAATTGGTGAAAGGGGAAGGTCCCTGGAAGATAAGTTAAACGTGACGTAATCGGGAGGTGTAGTGTTCGAGTCACTTTAATATTTTTATTCTCCATTGTAAATTCAGAGTCAATGCTAAATTGTAACGGTTTTTCAAGTTTGAATGGGAAAGTCATTTTTGGCGGGAATGTTTCAAATTTCGATAATATGCAAGATGCAACAATACACTCAGAGCGTTGCGCTTAGCTTTCCTTGCTTTGATTATTCAAAGCAAGGAAAGCTAAGCGCAACGCTCTGAGTAAGTTTTTGGAAACAAAAATAGCAAGCATGCCCGTTCCGTTGCTTTTAGGTGGTTACGTTGCTTTTTTGTGCACTTAGAAAAGTGCCTATTTGTAAGGTTCAAATGAATGATATCGCTAAGCCCTAAGAATTGGTGAAAGGGGAAGGTCATTGCAAGATAGCGTGACGGTATGGTAACAAACAGGTTTAGGGTTCGAGTCACGGAAATATGTTTATTCTCCATTTGAAATTCAGCGTAAATGCTCAATTGTAACGGTTTTTCAAGTTTGAATATTAAAGTCAGTTTTAGCGGGATTGTTTCAAATTTCTTTAATATGGAAGATGCAACAATACACTACAACAATCAAAGCAAGAGAAGCTAATCGCAACGGTTAGAGTAAGTTTTTTAAAGCAAATATGTCAAGCATGCCCGTTCCGTTGCTTTTTTGGTGGTTCCGTTGCTTTTTTGTACACCCAGAAGAGAGCCTATTTGTAAGGTTCAAATGAAAGATATCGCTAAGCCCTAAGAATTGGTGAAAGGGGAAGGTCATTGCAAGATAGCGTGACGGTATGGTAACAAACAGGTTTAGGGTTCGAGTCACGGAAATATGTTTATTCTCCATTGTAAATTCAGAGTCAATGCTCAATTGTAACGGTTTTTCAAGTTTGAATAGGAAAGTCAGTTTTGGCGGGAATGTTTCAAATTTCGATAATATGCAAGATGCAACAATACACTACAACAATCAATGCAAGAGAAGCTAGTCGCAACGGTTAGAGTAAGTTTTTTAAAGCAAAAATGGCAAGCATGCCCGTTCCGTTGCTTTTTTGGTGGTTCCGTTGCTTTTTTGTGCACCCCTAAAAGAGCCTATTTGTAAGGTTCAGATGAAAGATATCGCTAAGCCCTAAGAATTGGTGAAAGGGGAAGGTCATTGCAAGATAGCGTGACGGTATGGTAACAAGCAGGTTTAGGGTTCGAGTCACGGGAAATGTTTGATTCTCAATTCGAAATTCAGAGTAAATGATAAATTATAACGGTTTCTTCAAGTTTGAATTGAAAAGTCAGTTTTGGCGGGAATGTTTCAAATTTCGATAATATGCAAGATGCAACAATACACTACAATAATCAAACCAAGAGAAGCTAATCGCAACGGTTAGAGTAAGTTTTTTAAAGCAAAAATGGCAAGCATGCCCGTTCCGTTTCTTTTTTGGTGGTTCCGTTGCTTTTTTGTGCACCCAGAAAAGTGCCTATTTGTAAGGTTCAAATGAAAGATATCGCTAAGCCCTAAGAATTGGTGAAAGGGGAAGGTCATTGCAAGATAGCGTGAGGGTATGGTAACAAGCAGGTTTAGGGTTCGAGTCACGGGAAATGTTTGATTCTCAATTCGAAATTCAGAGTAAATGATAAATTATAACGGTTTCTTCAAGTTTGAATTGAAAAGTCAGTTTTGGCGGTAATGTTTCAAATTTCGATAATATGCAAGATGCAACAATACACTACAATAATCAAACCAAGAGAAGCTAATCGCAACGGTTAGAGTAAGTTTTTTAAAGCAAAAATTGCAAGCATGCCCGTTCCGTTTCTTTTTTGGTGGTTCCGTTGCTTTTTTGTGCACCCAGAAAAGTGCCTTTTTGTAAGGTTCAAATGAAAGATATCGCTAAGCCCTAAGCATTGGTGAAAGGGGAAGGTCATTGCAAGATAGCGTGACGGTATGGTAACAAGCAGGTTTAGGGTTCGAGTCACGGAAATATGTTTATTCTCCATTCGAAATTCAGAGTAAATGCTCAATTGTAACTGTTTTTTAAGTTTGAATTGAAAAGTCAGTTTTGGCGGGAATGTTTCAAATTTCGATAATATGCAAGATGCAACAATGCACTACAATAATCAAAGCAAGGGAAGCTAATCGCAACGGTTAGAGTAAGTTTTTGGAAGCAAAAATGGCAAGCATGCCCGTTCCGTTGCTTTTTTGGTGGTTCCGTTGCTTTTTTGTGCACCCAGAAAACAGCCTATTTGTAAGGTTCAAATGGAAGATAGCTATAACCCCTGAGCCACGGGTACAGAGGAAGGTCACTGGAAGATAAGTTAAACGTGACGTAATCGGGAGGTGTAGTGTTCGAGTCAGTTTAATATTTTTATTCTCCATTGTAAATTCATAGTCAATGCTAAATTGTAACGGTTTTTCAAGTTTGAATAGGAAAGTCAGTTTTGGCGGGAATGTTTCAAATTTCGATAATATGCAAGATGCAACAATACACTACAATAATCAAAGCAAGGAAAGCTAAGCGCAACGCTCTGAGTAAGTTTTTGGAAGCAAAAATGGCAAGCATGCCCGTTCCGTTGCTTTTAGGTGGTTACGTTGCTTTTTTGTGCACCCGGAAAACAGCCTATTTGTAAGGTTCAAATGAAAGATATCGCTAAGCCCTAAGAATTGGTGAAAGGGAAGGTCATTGCAAGATAGCGTGACGGTATGGTAACAAGCATTTTTAGGGTTCGAGTCACGGGAAATGTTTGATTCTCAATTCGAAATTCAGAGTAAATGATAAATTATAACGGTTTTTTCAAGTTTGAATTGAAAAGTCAGTTTTGGCGGGAATGTTTCAAATTTCGATAATATGCAAGATGCAACAATACACTACAATAATCAAAGCAAGGGAAGCTAATCGCAATGGTTAGAGTAAGTTTTTTAAAGCAAAAATGGCAAGCATGCCCGTTCCGTTGCTATTTTGGTGGTACCGTTGCTTTTTTGTACACCCAGAAAAGTGCCTATTTGTAAGGTTCAAATGAAAGATACCGCTAAGCCCTAAGAATTGGTGAAAGGGGAAGGTCATTGCAAGATAGCGTGACGGTATGGTAACAAGCAGGTTGAGGGTTCGAGTCACGGGAAATGTTTGATTCTCCATTCGAAATTCAGAGTAAATGCTCAATTGTAACTGTTTTTTCAAGTTTGAATTGAAAAGTCAGTTTTGGCGGGAATGTTTCAAATTTCGACAATATGCAAGATGCAACAATACACTACAACAATCAAAGCAAGAGAAGCTAATCGCAACGGTTAGAGTAAGTTTTTGGAAGCAAAAATGGCAAGCATGCCCGTTCCGTTGCTTTTTTGGTGGTTCCGTTGCTTTTTCTTGCACTCATAAATCAAC
This sequence comes from Lepisma saccharinum, assembly GCF_977018435.1. NCBI lineage: Eukaryota > Metazoa > Arthropoda > Insecta > Zygentoma > Lepismatidae > Lepisma > Lepisma saccharinum. The sequence goes on along the minus strand of NW_028142901.1, from coordinate 1,956,464 downwards.
CTTTTTGTCTGCTTCAAATGAAAGATATCGCTAAGCCCTAAGAATTGGTGAAAAGGGAAGGTCAATTCAAGATAGCGTGACGGTATGGTAACAAGCAGGTTTAGGGTTCGAGTCACGGAAATATGTTTATTCTCCATTTGAAATTCAGCGTAAATGCTCAATTGTAACGGTTTTTCAAGTTTGAATAGGAAAGTCAGTTTTGGCGGGAATGTTTCAAATTTCGATAATATGCAAGATGCAACAATACACTACAATAATCAAAGCAAGAGAAGCTAATCGCAACGGTTAGAGTAAGTTTTTGGAAGCAAAAATGGCAAGCATGCCCGTTCCGTTTCTTTTTTGGTGGTTCCGTTGCTTTTTCTTGCACTCATAAATCAACATTTTTGTCTGCTTCAAATGAAAGATATCGCTAAGCCCTAAGAATTGGTGAAAGGGGAAGGTCATTGCAAGATAGCGTGACGGTATGGTAACAAGCAGGTTTAGGGTTCGAGTCACGGAAATATGTTTATTCTCCATTTGAAATTCAGCGTAAATGCTCAATTGTAACGGTTTTTCAAGTTTGAATTGAAAAGTCAGTTTTGGCGGGAATGTTTCAAATTTCGATAATGTGCAAGATGCAACAATACACTACAACAATCAAAGCAAGAGAAGCTAATCGCAACGGTTAGAGTAAGTTTTTTAAAGCAAAAATGGCAAGCATGCCCGTTCCGTTGCTTTTTAGGTGGTTCCGTTGCTTTTTCTTGCACTCATAAATCAACTTTTTGTCTGCTTCAAATGAAAGATATCGCTAAGTTCTTTGAATTGGTGAAAGGGGAAGGTCATTGCAAGATAGCGTGACGGTATGGTAACCAGCAGGTTTAGGGTTCGAGTCACGGAAATATGTTATTCTCCATTTGAAATTCAGCGTAAATGCTCAATTGTAACGGTTTTTCAAGTTTGAATAGGAAAGTCCGTTTTGGCGGGAATGTTTCAAATTTCGATAATGTGCAAGATGCAACAATACACTACAACAATCAAAGCAAGAGAAGCTAATCGCAACGGTTAGAGTAAGTTTTTTAAAGCAAAAATGGCAAGCATGCCCGTTCCGTTGCTTTTTTGGTGGTTCCGTTGCTTTTTTGTGCACCCAGAAAAGAGCCTATTTGTAAGGTTCAAATGAAAGATATCGCTAAGCCCTAAGAATTGGTGAAAGGGGAAGGTCATTGCAAGATAGCGTGACGGTATGGTAACAAGCAGGTTGAGGGTTCGAGTCACGGGAAATGTTTGATTCTCCATTCGAAATTCAGTGTAAATGCTCAATTTTAACGGTTTCTTCAAGTTTGAATTGAAAAGTCAGTTTTGGCGGGAATGTTTCAAAATTCGATAGGATTCAAGAAGCAACAACACACTACAATAATCAAAGCAAGAGAAGCTAATCGCAACGGTTAGAGTAAGTTTTTTAAAGCAAAAATGGCAAGCATGCCCGTTCCGTTGCTTTTTTGGTGGTTCCGTTGCTTTTTCGTGCACTCATAAATCAACCTTTTTGTCTGCTTCAAATGAAAGATATCGCTAAGCCCTATGAATTGGTGAAAGGGGAAGGTCCCTGGAAGATAAGTTAAACGTGACGTAATCGGGAGGTGTAGTGTTCGAGTCACTTTAATATTTTTATTCTCCATTGTAAATTCAGAGTCAATGCTAAATTGTAACGGTTTTTCAAGTTTGAATAGGAAAGTCATTTTTGGCGGGAATGTTTCAAATTTCGATAATATGCAAGATGCAACAATACACTCAGAGCGTTGCGCTTAGCTTTCCTTGCTTTGATTATTCAAAGCAAGGAAAGCTAAGCGCAACGCTCTGAGTAAGTTTTTGGAAACAAAAATAGCAAGCATGCCCGTTCCGTTGCTTTTAGGTGGTTACGTTGCTTTTTTGTGCACTTAGAAAAGTGCCTATTTGTAAGGTTCAAATGAATGATATCGCTAAGCCCTAAGAATTGGTGAAAAGGTAAGGTCATTGCAAGATAGCGTGACGGTATGGTAACAAGCAGGTTTAGGGTTCGAGTCACGGAAATATGTTTATTCTCCATTTGAAATTCAGCGTAAATGCTCAATTGTAACGGTTTTTCAAGTTTGAATATTAAAGTCAGTTTTAGCGGGATTGTTTCAAATTTCTTTAATATGGAAGATGCAACAATACACTACAACAATCAAAGCAAGAGAAGCTAATCGCAACGGTTAGAGTAAGTTTTTTAAAGCAAATATGTCAAGCATGCCCGTTCCGTTGCATTTTTGGTGGTTCCGTTGCTTTTTTGTACACCCAGAAGAGAGCCTATTTGTAAGGTTCAAATGAAAGATATCGCTAAGCCCTAAGAATTGGTGAAAGGGGAAGGTCATTTCAAGATAGCGTGACGGTATGGTAACAAGCAGGTTTAGGGTTCGAGTCACGGAAATATGTTTATTCTCCATTTGAAATTCAGCGTAAATGCTCAATTGTAACGGTTTTTCAAGTTTGAATAGGAAAGTCAGTTTTGGCGGGAATGTTTCAAATTTCGATAATATGCAAGATGCAACAATACACTACAACAATCAATGCAAGAGAAGCTAGTCGCAACGGTTAGAGTAAGTTTTTTAAAGCAAAAATGGCAAGCATGCCCGTTCCGTTGCTTTTTTGGTGGTTCCGTTGCTTTTTTGTGCACCCCTAAAAGAGCCTATTTGTAAGGTTCAGATGAAAGATATCGCTAAGCCCTAAGAATTGGTGAAAGGGGAAGGTCATTGCAAGATAGCGTGACGGTATGGTAACAAGCAGGTTTAGGGTTCGAGTCACGGGAAATGTTTGATTCTCAATTCGAAATTCAGAGTAAATGATAAATTATAACGGTTTCTTCAAGTTTGAATTGAAAAGTCAGTTTTGGCGGGAATGTTTCAAATTTCGATAATATGCAAGATGCAACAAAACACTACAATAATCAAACCAAGAGAAGCTAATCGCAACGGTTAGAGTAAGTTTTTTAAAGCAAAAATGGCAAGCATGCCCGTTCCGTTTCTTTTTTGGTGGTTCCGTTGCTTTTTTGTGCACCCAGAAAAGTGCCTATTTGTAAGGTTCAAATGAAAGATATCGCTAAGCCCTAAGAATTGGTGAAAGGGGAAGGTCATTGCAAGATAGCGTGAGGGTATGGTAACAAGCAGGTTTAGGGTTCGAGTCACGGGAAATGTTTGATTCTCAATTCGAAATTCAGAGTAAATGATAAATTATAACGGTTTTTTCAAGTTTGAATTGAAAAGTCAGTTTTGGCGGTAATGTTTCAAATTTCGATAATATGCAAGATGCAACAATACACTACAATAATCAAACCAAGACAAGCTAATCGCAACGGTTAGAGTAAGTTTTTTAAAGCAAAAATTGCAAGCATGCCCGTTCCGTTGCTTTTTTGTGCACCCAGAAAAGTGCCTTTTTGTAAGGTTCAAATGAAAGATATCGCTAAGCCCTAAGCATTGTTGAAAGGGGAAGGTCATTGCAAGATAGCGTGACGGTATGGTAGCAAGCAGGTTTAGGGTTCGAGTCACGGAAATATGTTTATTCTCCATTCGAAATTCAGAGTAAATGCTCAATTGTAACTGTTTTTTAAGTTTGAATTGAAAAGTCAGTTTTGGCGGGAATGTTTCAAATTTCGATAATGTGCAAGATGCAACAATGCACTACAATAATCAAAGCAAGGGAAGCTAATCGCAACGGTTAGAGTAAGTTTTTGGAAGCAAAAATGGCAAGCATGCCCGTTCCGTTGCTTTTTTGGTGGTTCCGTTGCTTTTTTGTGCACCCAGAAAACAGCCTATTTGTAAGGTTCAAATGGAAGATAGCTATAACCCCTGAGCCACGGGTACAGAGGAAGGTCCCTGGAAGATAAGTTAAACGTGACGTAATCGGGAGGTGTAGTGTTCGAGTCAGTTTAATATTTTTATTCTCCATTGTAAATTCATAGTCAATGCTAAATTGTAACGGTTTTTCAAGTTTGAATAGGAAAGTCAGTTTTGGCGGGAATGTTTCAAATTTCGATAATATGCAAGATGCAACAATACACTACAATAATCAAAGCAAGGAAAGCTAAGCGCAACGCTCTGAGTAAGTTTTTGGAAGCAAAAATGGCAAGCATGCCCGTTCCGTTGCTTTTAGGTGGTTACGTTGCTTTTTTGTGCACCCGGAAAACAGCCTATTTGTAAGGTTCAAATGAAAGATATCGCTAAGCCCTAAGAATTGGTGAAAGGGAAGGTCATTGCAAGATAGCGTGACGGTATGGTAACAAGCATTTTTAGGGTTCGAGTCACGGGAAATGTTTGATTCTCAATTCGAAATTCAGAGTAAATGATAAATTATAACGGTTTTTTCAAGTTTGAATTGAAAAGTCAGTTTTGGCGGGAATGTTTCAAATTTCGATAATATGCAAGATGCAACAATACACTACAATAATCAAAGCAAGGGAAGCTAATCGCAATGGTTAGAGTAAGTTTTTTAAAGCAAAAATGGCAAGCATGCCCGTTCCGTTGCTATTTTGGTGGTACCGTTGCTTTTTTGTACACCCAGAAAAGTGCCTATTTGTAAGGTTCAAATGAAAGATACCGCTAAGCCCTAAGAATTGGTGAAAGGGGAAGGTCATTGCAAGATAGCGTGACGGTATGGTAACAAGCAGGTTGAGGGTTCGAGTCACGGGATATGTTTGATTCTCCATTCGAAATTCAGAGTAAATGCTCAATTGTAACTGTTTTTTCAAGTTTGAATTGAAAAGTCAGTTTTGGCGGGAATGTTTCAAATTTCGACAATATGCAAGATGCAACAATACACTACAACAATCAAAGCAAGAGAAGCTAATCGCAACGGTTAGAGTAAGTTTTTGGAAGCAAAAATGGCAAGCATGCCCGTTCCGTTGCTTTTTTGGTGGTTCCGTTGCTTTTTCTTGCACTCATAAATCAAACTTTTTGTCTGCTTCAAATGAAAGATATCGCTAAGCCCTAAGAATTGGTGAAAGGGGAAGGTCATTGCAAGATAGCGTGACGGTATGGTAACAAGCAGGTTTAGGGTTCGAGTCACGGAAATATGTTTATTCTCCATTTGAAATTCAGCGTAAATGCTCAATTGTAACGGTTTTTCAAGTTTGAATAGGAAAGTCAGTTTTGGCGGGAATGTTTCAAATTTCGATAATATGCAAGATGCAACAATACTCTACAATAATCAAAGCAAGAGAAGCTAATCGCAACGGTTGGAGTAAGTTTTTGGAAGCAAAAATGGCAAGCATGCCCGTTCCGTTTCTTTTTTGGTGGTTCCGTTGCTTTTTCTTGCACTCATAAATCAACATTTTTGTCTGCTTCAAATGAAAGATATCGCTAAGCCCTAAGAATTGGTGAAAGGGGAAGGTCATTGCAAGATAGCGTGACGGTATGGTAACAAGCAGGTTTAGGGTTCGAGTCACGGAAATATGTTTATTCTCCATTTGAAATTCAGCGTAAATGCTCAATTGTAACGGTTTTTCAAGTTTGAATTGAAAAGTCAGTTTGGCGGGAATGTTTCAAATTTCGATAATGTGCAAGATGCAACAATACACTACAATAATCAAAGCAAGAGAAGCTAATCGCAACGGTTAGAGTAAGTTTTTTAAAGCAAAAATGGCAAGCATGCCCGTTCCGTTGCTTTTTAGGTGGTTCCGTTGCTTTTTCTTGCACTCATAAATCAACATTTTGTCTGCTTCAAATGAAAGATATCGCTAAGCCCTTTGAATTGGTGAAAGGGGAAGGTCATTGCAAGATTGCGTGACGGTATGGTAACCAGCAGGTTTAGGGTTCGAGTCACGGAAATATGTTATTCTCCATTTGAAATTCAGCGTAAATGCTGAATTGTAACGGTTTTTCAAGTTTGAATAGGAAAGTCCGTTTTGGCGGGAATGTTTCAAATTTCGATAATGTGCAAGATGCAACAATACACTACAACAATCAAAGCAAGAGAAGCTAATCGCAACGGTTAGAGTAAGTTTTTTAAAGCAAAAATGGCAAGCATGCCCGTTCCGTTGCTTTTTTGGTGGTTCCGTTGCTTTTTTGTGCACCCAGAAAAGAGCCTATTTGTAAGGTTCAAATGAAAGATATCGCTAAGCCCTAAGAATTGGTGAAAGGGGAAGGTCATTGCAAGATAGCGTGACGGTATGGTAACAAGCAGGTTGAGGGTTCGAGTCACGGGAAATGTTTGATTCTCCATTCGAAATTCAGTGTAAATGCTCAATTTTAACGGTTTCTTCAAGTTTGAATTGAAAAGTCAGTTTTGGCGGGAATGTTTCAAAATTCGATAGGATTCAAGAAGCAACAACACACTACAATAATCAAAGCAAGAGAAGCTAATCGCAACGGTTAGAGTAAGTTTTTTAAAGCAAAAATGGCAAGCATGCCCGTTCCGTTGCTTTTTTGGTGGTTCCGTTGCTTTTTCGTGCACTCATAAATCAACCTTTTTGTCTGCTTCAAATGAAAGATATCGCTAAGCCCTATGAATTGGTGAAAGGGGAAGGTCCCTGGAAGATAAGTTAAACGTGACGTAATCGGGAGGTGTAGTGTTCGAGTCACTTTAATATTTTTATTCTCCATTGTAAATTCAGAGTCAATGCTAAATTGTAACGGTTTTTCAAGTTTGAATAGGAAAGTCATTTTTGGCGGGAATGTTTCAAATTTCGATAATATGCAAGATGCAACAATACACTCAGAGCGTTGCGCTTAGCTTTCCTTGCTTTGATTATTCAAAGCAAGGAAAGCTAAGCGCAACGCTCTGAGTAAGTTTTTGGAAACAAAAATAGCAAGCATGCCCGTTCCGTTGCTTTTAGGTGGTTACGTTGCTTTTTTGTGCACTTAGAAAAGTGCCTATTTGTAAGGTTCAAATGAATGATATCGCTAAGCCCTAAGAATTGGTGAAAGGGGAAGGTCATTGCAAGATAGCGTGACGGTATGGTAACAAGCAGGTTGAGGGTTCGAGTCACGGGAAATGTTTCATTCTCCATTCGAAGTTCAGAGTAAATGCTCAATTGTAACGGTTTCTTCAAGTTTGAATTGAAAAGTCAGTTTTGGCGGGAATGTTTCAAATTTCGATAATATGCAAGATGCAACAATACACTACAATAATCAAAGCAAGAGAAGCTAATCGCAACGGTTAGAGTAAGTTTTTTCAAGCAAAAATGGCAAGCATGCCCGTTCCGTTGCTTTTTTGGTGGTTCCGTTGCTTTTTCGTGCACTCATAAATCAACCTTTTTGTCTGCTTCAAATGAAAGATATCGCTAAGCCCTAGGAATGGGTGAAAGGGGAAGGTCATTGCAAGATAGCGTGACGGTATGGTAACAAGCATTTTTAGGGTTCGAGTCACGGGAAATGTTTGATTCTCAATTCGAAATTCAGAGTAAATGATAAATTATAACGGTTTTTTCAAGTTTGAATTGAAAAGTCAGTTTTGGCGGGAATGTTTCAAATTTCGATAATATGCAAGATGCAACAATACACTACAATAATCAAAGCAAGAGAAGCTAATCGCAATGGTTAGAGTAAGTTTTTTCAAGCAAAAATGGCAAGCATGCCCGTTCCTTTGCTTTTTTGGTGGTACCGTTGCTTTTTTGTGCACCCAGAAAAGTGCCTATTTGTAAGGTTCAAATGAAAGATACCGCTAAGCCCTAAGAATTGGTGAAAGGGGAAGGTCATTGCAAGATACCGTGACGGTATGGTAACAAGCAGGTTTAGGGTTCGAGTCACGGAAATATGTTTATTCTCCATTTGAAATTCAGCGTAAATGCTCAATTGTAACGGTTTTTCAAGTTTGAATAGGAAAGTCAGTTTTGGCGGGAATGTTTCAAATTTCGATAATATGCAAGATGCAACAATAAACTACAATAATCAAAGCAAGGAAAGCTAAGCGCAACGCTCTGAGTAAGTTTTTGGAAGCAAAAATGGCAAGCATGCCCGTTCCGTTGCTTTTAGGTGGTTACGTTGCTTTTTTGTGCACCCGGAAAACAGCCTATTTGTAAGGTTCAAATGAAAGATATCGCTAAGCCCTAAGAATTGGTAAAAGGGAAGGTCATTGCAAGATAGCGTGACGGTATGGTAACAAGCATTTTTAGGGTTCGAGTCACGGGAAATGTTTGATTCTCAATTCGAAATTCAGAGTAAATGATAAATTATAACGGTTTTTTCAAGTTTGAATTGAAAAGTCATTTTTGGCGGGAATGTTTCAAATTTCTATAATATGCAAGATGCAACAATACACTACAATAATCAAAGCAAGAGAAGCTAATCGCAATGGTTAGAGTAAGTTTTTTCAAGCAAAAATAGCAAGCATGCCCGTTCCGTTGCTTTTTTGGTGGTACCGTTGCTTTTTTGTACACCCAGAAAAGTGCCTATTTGTAAGGTTCAAATGAAAGATACCGCTAAGCCCTAAGAATTGGTGAAAGGGGAAGGTCATTGCAAGATAGCGTGACGGTATGGTAACAAGCAGGTTTAGGGTTCGAGTCACGGAAATATGTTTATTCTCCATTTGAAATTCAGCGTAAATGCTCAATTGTAACGGTTTTTCAATTATGAATAGGAAAGTCAGTTCTGGCGGGAATGTTTCAAATTTCGATAATATGCAAGATGCAACAATACAGTACAACAATCAAAGCAAGAGAAGCTAATCGCAACGGTTAGAGTAAGTTTTTGGAAGCAAAAATAGCAAGCATGCCCGTTCCGTTGCTTTTTTGGTGGTTCCGTTGCTTTTTTGGTGGTTCCGTTGCTTTTTTGTGCACCCAGAAAAGAGCCTTTTTGTGAGGTTCAAATGAAAGATATCGCTAAGCCCTAAGAATTGGTGAAAGGGGAAGGTCATTGCAAGATAGCGTGACGGTATGGTAACAAGCAGGTTTAGGGTTCGAGTCACGGGAAATGTTTGATTCTCCATTCGAAATTCAGTGTAAATGCTCATTTTAACGGTTTTTTCAAGTTTGAATTGAAAAGTCAGTTTTGGCGGGAATGTTTCAAAATTCGATAGGATTCAAGATGCAACAACACACTACAATAATCAAAGCAAGAGAAGCTAATCGCAACGGTTAGAGTAAGTTTTTTAAAGCAAAAATGGCAAGCATGCCCGTTCCGTTGCTTTTTTGGTGGTTCCGTTGCTTTTTCGTGCACTCATAAATCAACCTATTTGTCTGCTTCAAATGAAAGATATCGCTAAGCCCTATGAATTGGTGAAAGGGGAAGGTCCCTGGAAGATAAGTTAAACGTGACGTAATCGGGAGGTGTAGTGTTCGAGTCACTTTAATATTTTTATTCTCCATTGTAAATTCAGAGTCAATGCTAAATTGTAACGGTTTTTCAAGTTTGAATAGGAAAGTCATTTTTGGCGGGAATGTTTCAAATTTCGATAATATGCAAGATGCAACAATACACTCAGAGCGTTGCGCTTAGCTTTCCTTGCTTTGATTATTCAAAGCAAGGAAAGCTAAGCGCAACGCTCTGAGTAAGTTATTGGAAACAAAAATAGCAAGCATGCCCGTTCCGTTGTTTTAGGTGGTTACGTTGCTTTTTTGTGCACCCAGAAAAGTGCCTATTTGTAAGGTTCAAATGAAAGATATCGCTAAGCCCTAAGAATTGGTGAAAGGGGAAGGTCATTGCAAGATAGCGTGACGGTATGGTAACAAGCAGGTTTAGGGTTCGAGTCACGGAAATATGTTTATTCTCCATTTGAAATTCAGCGTAAATGCTCAATTGTAACGGTTTTTCAATTATGAATAGGAAAGTCAGTTTTGGCGGGAATGTTTCAAATTTCGATAATATGCAAAATGCAACAATACACTACAACAATCAAAGCAAGAGAAGCTAGTCGCGACGGTTAGAGTAAGTTTTTTAAAGCAAAAATGGCAAGCATGCCCGTTCCGTTGCTTTTTTGGTGGTTCCGTTGCTTTTTTGTGCACCCCTAAAAGAGCCTATTTGTAAGGTTCAAATGAAAGATATCGCTAAGCCCTAAGAATTGGTGAAAGGGGAAGGTCATTGCAAGATAGCGTGACGGTATGGTAACAAGCAGGTTTAGGGTTCGAGTCACGGGAAATGTTTGATTCTCAATTCGAAATTCAGAGTAAATGATAAATTATAACGGTTTCTTCAAGTTTGAATTGAAAAGTCAGTTTTGGCGGGAATGTTTCAAATTTCGATAATATGCAAGATGCAACAATACACTACAATAATCAAACCAAGAGAAGCTAATCGCAACGGTTAGAGTAAGTTTTATAAAGCAAAAATGGCAAGCATGCCCGTTTCGTTTCTTTTTTGGTGGTTCCGTTGCTTTTTTGTGCACCCAGAAAAGTGCCTATTTGTAAGGTTCAAATGAAAGATATCGCTAAGCCGTAAGAATTGGTGAAAGGGGAAGGTCATTGCAAGATAGCGTGACGGTATGGTAACAAGCAGGTTTAGGGTTCGAGTCACGGAAATATGTTTATTCTCCATTCGAAATTCAGAGTAAATGCTCAATTGTAACTGTTTTTTAAGTTTGAATTGAAAAGTCAGTTTTGGCGGGAATGTTTCAAATTTCGATAATATGCAAGATGCAACAATACACTACAATAATCAAAGCAAGGGAAGCTAATCGCAACGGTTAGAGTAAGTTTTTGGAAGCAAAAATGGCAAGCATGCCCGTTCCGTTGCTTTTTTGGTGGTTCCGTTGCTTTTTCGTGCACTCATAAATCAACCTTTTTGTCTGCTTCAAATGAAAGATATCGCTAAGCCCTAAGAATTGGTGAAAGGGGAATGTCCCTGGAAGATAAGTTAAACGTGACGTAATCGGGAGGTGTAGTGTTCGAGTCACTTTAATATTTTTATTCTCCATTGTAAATTCAGAGTCAATGCTAAATTGTAACGGTTTTTCAAGTTTGAATAGGAAAGTCATTTTTGGCGGGAATGTTTCAAATTTCGATAATATGCAAGATGCAACAATACACTACAATAATCAAAGCAAGGAAAGCTAAGCGCAACGCTCTGAGTAAGTTTTTGGAAGCAAAAATAGCAAGCATGCCCGTTCCGTTGCTTTTAGGTGGTTACGTTGCTTTTTTGTGCACCCAGAAAACAGCCTATTTGTAAGGTTCAAATGAAAGATATCGCTAAGCCCTAAGAATTGGTGAAAGGGAAGGTCATTGCAAGATAGCGTGACGGTATGGTAACAAGCAGGTTTAGGGTTCGAGTCTCGGGAAATGTTTGATTCTCAATTCGAAATTCAGAGTAAATGATAAATTATAACGGTTTTTTCAAGTTTGAATTGAAAAGTCAGTTTTGGCGGGAATGTTTCAAATTTCGATAATATGCAAGATGCAACAATACACTACAATAATCAAAGCAAGAGAAGCTAATCGCAATGGTTAGAGTAAGTTTTTTCAAGCAAAAATGGCAAGCATGCCCGTTCCGTTGCTTTTTTGGTGGTACCGTTGCTTTTTTGTGCACCCAGAAAAGTGCCTATTTGTAAGGTTCAAATGAAAGATATCGCTAAGCCCTAAGAATTGGTGAAAGGGGAAGGTCATTGCAAGATAGCGTGACGGTATGGTAACAAGCAGGTTTAGGGTTCGAGTCACGGAAATATGTTTATTCTCCATTTGAAATTCAGCGTAAATGCTCAATTGTAACAATTTTTCAATTATGAATAGGAAAGTCAGTTCTGGCGGAAATGTTTCAAATTTCGATAATATGTAAGATGCAACAATACAGTACAACAATCAAAGCAAGAGAAGCTAATCGCAACGGTTAGAGTAAGTTTTTGGAAGCAAAAATAGCAAGCATGCCCGTTCCGTTGCTTTTTTGGTGGTTCCGTTGCTTTTTTGTGCACCCAGAAAAGAGCCTTTTTGTGAGGTTCAAATGAAAGATATCGCTAAGCCCTAAGAATTGGTGAAAGGGGAAGGTCACTGCAAGATAGCGTGACGGTATGGTAACAAGCAGGTTGAGGGTTCGAGTCACGGGAAATGTTTGATTCTCCATTCGAAATTCAGAGTAAATGCTCAATTGTAACTGTTTTTTCAAGTTTGAATATTAAAGTCAGTTTTGGCGGGAATGTTTCAAATTTCGAAAATATGCAAGATGCAACAATACACTACAATAATCAAAGCAAGAGAAGCTAATCGCAATGCTTAGAGTAAGTTTTTGGAAGCAAAAATGGCAAGCATGCCCGTTCCGTTGCTTTTTTGGTGGTTCCGTTGCTTTTTTGTGCACCCAGAAAAGTGCCTATTTGAAGGTTCAAATGAAAGATATCGCTAAGCCCTAAGAATTGGTGAAAGGGGAAGGTCATTGCAAGATAGCGTGACGGTATGGTAACAAGCAGGTTTAGGGTTCGAGTCACGGGAAATGTTTGATTCTCCATTCGAAATTCAGTGTAAATGCTCAATTTTAACGGTTTCTTCAAGTTTGAATTGAAAAGTCAGATTTGGCGGGAATGTTTCAAAATTCGATAGGATTCAAGATGCAACAACACACTACAATAATCAAAGCAAGAGAAGCCAATCGCAACGGTTAGAGTAAGTTTTTTAAAGCAAAAATGGCAAGCATGCCCGTTCCGTTGCTTTTTTGGGTGGTTCCGTTGCTTTTTCGTGCACTCATAAATCAACCTTTTTGTCTGCTTCAAATGAAAGATATCGCTAAGCCCTATGAATTGGTGAAAGGGAAAGGTCCCTGGAAGATAAGTTAAACGTGACGTAATCGGGAGGTGTAGTGTTCGAGTCACTTTAATATTTTTATTCTCCATTGTAAATTCAGAGTCAATGCTAAATTGTAACGGTTTTTCAAGTTTGAATAGGAAAGTCATTTTTGGCGGGAATGTTTCAAATTTCGATAATATGCAAGATGCAACAATACACTACAATAATCAAAGCAAGGAAAGCTAAGCGCAACGCTCTGAGTAAGTTTTTGGAAGCAAAAATAGCAAGCATGCCCGTTCCGTTGCTTTTTTGGTGGTTCCGTTGCTTTTTTGTGCACCCAGAAAAGAGCCTTTTTGTGAGGTTCAAATGAAAGATATCGCTAAGCCCTAAGAATTGGTGAAAGGGGAAGGTCATTGCAAGATAGCGTGACGGTATGGTAACAAGCAGGTTTAGGGTTCGAGTCACGGATATATTTTTATTCTCCATTGTAAATTCATAGTCAATGCTAAATTGTAACGGTTTTTCAAGTTTGAATAGGAAAGTCAGTTTTGGCGGGAATGTTTCAAATTTCGATAATATGCAAGATGCAACAATACACTACAATAATCAAAGCAAGAGAAGCTAATCGCAACTGTTAGAGTAAGTTTTTTAAAGCAAAAATGGCAAGCATGCCCGTTCCGTTGCTTTTTAGGTGGTTCCGTTGCTTTTTCGTGCACTCATAAATCAACCTTTTTGTCTGCTTCAAATGATAGATATCGCTAAGCCCTAGGAATGGGTGAAAGGGGAAGGTCATTGCAAGATATCGTGATGGTATGTTAATAAGCAGGTTGAGGGTTCGAGTCACGGGAAATGATTGATTCTAAATTCGAACTTCAGAGTAAATGCTCAATTTTAACGGTTTTTTCAAGTTTGAATTGAAAAGTCAGTTTTGGCGGGAATGTTTCAAATTTCGATAATATGCAAGATACAACAATACACTACAATAATCAAAGCAAGTGTAGATAATCGCAACGGTTAGAGTAAGTTTTTTAAAGCAAAAATTGCAAGCATGCCCGTTCCGTTGCTTTTTTGGTGGTTCCGTTGCTTTTTTGTGCACCCAGAAAAGAGCCTATTTGTAAGGTTCAAATGAAAGATATCGCTAAGCCCTAAGAATTGGTGAAAGGGGAAGGTCATTGCAAGATAGCGTGACGGTATGGTAACAAGCAGGTTGAGGGTTCGAGTCACGGGAAATGTTTGATTCTCCATTCGAAATTCAGAGTAAATGCTCAATTGTAACTGTTTTTGCAAGTTTGAATTGAAAAGTCAGTTTTGGCGGGAATGTTTCAAATTTCGACAATATGCAAGATGCTACAATACACTACAACAATCAAAGCAAGAGAAGCTAATCGCAACGGTTAGAGTAAGTTTTTGGAAGCAAAAATGGCAAGCATGCCCGTTCCGTTGCTTTTTTGGTGGTTCCGTTGCTTTTTCTTGCACTCATAAATCAACCTTTTTGTCTGCTTCAAATGAAAGATATCGCTAAGCCCTAAGAATTGGTGAAAGGGGAAGGTCAATGCAAGATAGCGTGACGGTATGGTAACAAGCAGGTTTAGGGTTCGAGTCACGGAAATATGTTTATTCTCCATTTGAAATTCAGCGTAAATGCTCAATTGTAACGGTTTTTCAAGTTTGAATAGGAAAGTCAGTTTTGGCGGGAATGTTTCAAATTTCGATAATATGCAAGATGCAACAATACACTACAATAATCAAAGCAAGAGAAGTTAATCGCAACGGTTAGAGTAAGTTTTTTAAAGCAAATATGGCAAGCATGCCCGTTCCGTTGCTTTTTTGGTGGTTCCGATGCTTTTTCGTGCACTCATAAATCAACCTTTTTGTCTGCTTCAAATGAAAGATATCGCTAAGCCCTAAGAATTGGTGAAAGGGGAAGGTCATTGCAAGATAGCGTGACGGTATGGTAACAAGCAGGTTGAGGGTTCGAGTCACGGGAAATGTTTGATTCTCCATTCGAAATTCAGAGTAAATGCTCAATTGTAACTGTTTTTTCAAGTTTGAATTGAAAAGTCAGTTTTGGCGGGAATGTTTCAAATTTCGATAATATGCAAGATGCAACAATACACTACAATAATCAAAGCAAGAGAAGCTAATCGCAACGGTCAGAGTAAGTTTTTTAAAGCAAAAATGGCAAGCATGAACGTTCCGTTTCTTTTTTGGTGGTTCCGTTGCTTTTTTGTGCACCCAGAAAAGTGCTTATTTGTAAGGTTCAAATGAAAGATATCGCTAAGCCCTAAGAATTGGTGAAAGGGGAAGGTCATTGCAAGATAGCGTGACGGTATGGTAACAAGCAGGTTTAGGGTTCGAGTCACGGAAATATGTTTATTCTCCATTTGAAATTCAGCGTAAATGCTCAATTGTAACGGTTTTTCAAGTTTGAATAGGAAAGTCAGTTCTGGCGGGAATGTTTCAAATGTCGATAATATGCAAGATGCAACAATACACTACAATAATCAAAGCAAGAGAAGCTAATCGCAACGGTTAGAGTAAGTTTTTGGAAGCAAAAATGGCAAGCATGCCCGTTCCGTTTCTTTTTTGGTGGTTCCGTTGCTTTTTTGTGCTCCCAGTATACAGCCTATTTGTAAGGTTCAAATGGAAGATAGCTCTAACCCCTGAGCCACGCTTACAGAGGAAGGTCCCTGGAAGATAAGTTAAACGTGACGTAATCGGGAGGTGTAGTGTTCGAGTCACTTTAATATTTTTATTCTCCATTGTAAATTCATAGTCAATGCTAAATTGTAACGGTTTTTCAAGTTTGAATAGGAAAGTCAGTTTTGGCGGGAATGTTTCAAATTTCGATAATATGCAAGATGCAACAATACACTACAATAATCAAAGCAAGAGAAGCTAATCGCAACTGTTAGAGAAAGTTTTTTAAAGCAAAAATGGCAAGCATGCCCGTTCCGTTGCTTTTTAGGTGGTTCCGTTGCTTTTTCGTGCACTCATAAATCAACCTTTTTGTCTGCTTCAAATGATAGATATCGCTAAGCCCTAGGAATGGGTGAAAGGGGAAGGTCATTGCAAGATATCGTGATGGTATGTTAATAAGCAGGTTGAGGGTTCGAGTCACGGGAAATGATTGATTCTAAATTCGAACTTCAGAGTAAATGCTCAATTTTAACGGTTTTTTCAAGTTTGAATTGAAAAGTCAGTTTTGGCGGGAATGTTTCAAATTTCGATAATATGCAAGATACAACAATACACTACAATAATCAAAGCAAGGGTAGATAATCGCAACGGTTAGAGTAAGTTTTTTAAAGCAAAAATTGCAAGCATGCCCGTTCCGTTGCTTTTTTGGTGGTTCCGTTGCTTTTTTGTGCACCCAGAAAAGAGCCTATTTGTAAGGTTCAAATGAAAGATATCGCTAAGCCCTAAGAATTGGTGAAAGGGGAAGGTCATTGCAAGATAGCGTGACGGTATGGTAACAAGCAGGTTGAGGGTTCGAGTCACGGGAAATGTTTGATTCTCCATTCGAAATTCAGAGTAAATGCTCAATTGTAACTGTTTTTTCAAGTTTGAATTGAAAAGTCAGTTTTGGCGGGAATGTTTCAAATTTCGACAATATGCAAGATGCAACAATACACTACAACAATCAAACCAAGAGAAGCTAATCGCAACGGTTAGAGTAAGTTTTTGGAAGCAAAAATGGCAAGCATGCCCGTTCCGTTGCGTTTTTGGTGGTTCCGTTGCTTTTTCTTGCACTCATAAATCAACCTTTTTGTCTGCTTCAAATGAAAGATATCGCTAAGCCCTAAGAATTGGTGAAAGGGGAAGGTCAATGCAAGATAGCGTGACGGTATGGTAACAAGCAGGTTTAGGGTTCGAGTCACGGAAATATGTTTATTCTCCATTTGAAATTCAGCGTAAATGCTCAATTGTAACGGTTTTTCAAGTTTGAATAGGAAAGTCAGTTTTGGCGGGAATGTTTCAAATTTCGATAATATGCAAGATGCAACCATACACTACAATAATCAAAGCAAGGGAAGCTAATCGCAGCGGTTAGAGTAAGTTTTTGGAAGCAAAAATGGCAAGCATGCCCGTTCCGTTTCTTTTTTGGTGGTTCCGTTGCTTTTTTGTGCTCCCAGTAAACAGCCTATTTGTAAGGTTCAAATGGAAGATAGCTCTAACCCCTGAGCCACGGTTACAGAGGAAGGTCCCTGGAAGGTAAGGTAAACGTGACGTAATCGGGAGGTGTAGTGTTCGAGTCACTTTAATATTTTTATTCTCCATTGTAAATTCAGAGTCAATGCTAAATTGTAACGGTTTTTCAAGTTTGAATAGGAAAGTCAGTTTTGGCGGGAATGTTTCAAATTTCGATAATATGCAAGATGCAACAATACACTACAATAATCAAAGCAAGAGAAGCTAATCGCAGCGGTTATAGTAAGTTTTTGTTAGCAAAAATGGCAAGCATGCCCGTTCCGTTGCTTTTTTGGTGGTTTCCGTTGCTTTTTCTTGCACTCATAAATCAACCTTTTTGTCTGCTTCAAATGAAAGATATCGCTAAGCCCTAAGAATTGGTGAAAGGGGAAGGTAAATGCAAGATAGCGTGACGGTATGGTAACAAGCAGGTTTAGGGTTCGAGTCACGGAAATATGTTTATTCTCCATTTGAAATTCAGCGTAAATGCTCAATTGTAACGGTTTTTCAAGTTTGAATAGGAAAGTCAGTTTTGGCGGGAATGTTTCAAATTTCGATAATATGCAAGATGCAACAATACACTACAATAATCAAAGCAAGAGAAGCTAATCGCAGCGGTTAGAGTAAGTTTTTGGAAGCAAAAATGGCAAGCATGCCCGTTCCGTTTCTTTTTTGGTGGTTCCGTTGCTTTTTTGTGCACCCAGAAAAGAGCCTATTTGTAAGGTTCAAATGAAAGATATCGCTAAGCCCTAAGAATTGGTGAAAGGGGAAGGTCATTCTAAGATAGCGTGACGGTATGGTAACAAGCAGGTTTAGGGTTCGAGTCACGGAAATATGTTTATTCTCCATTTGAAATTCAGCGTAAATGCTCAATTGTAAGGTTTTTCAAGTTTGAATAGGAAAGTCAGTTTTGGCGGGAATGTTTCAAATTTCGATAATGTGCAAGATGCAACAATACACTACAACAATCAAAGCAAGAGAAGCTAATCGCAACGGTTAGAGTAAGTTTTTTAAAGCAAAAATGGCAAGCATGCCCGTTCCGTTGCTTTTTTGGTGGTTCCGTTGCTTTTTTGTGCACCCAGAAAAGAGCCTATTTGTAAGGTTCAAATGAAAGATATCGCTAAGCCCTAAGAATTGGTGAAAGGCGAAGGTCATTGCAAGATAGCGTGACGGTATGGTAACAAGCAGGTTCAGGGTTCGAGTCACGGGAAATATTTGATTCTCCATTCGAAATTCAGAGTAAATGCTCAATTGTAACTGTTTTTTCAAGTTTGAATTGAAAAGTCAGTTTTGGCGGGAATGTTTCAAATTTCGATAATATGCAAGATGCAACAATACACTACAATAATCAAAGCAAGGGAAGCTAATCGCAACGGTTAGAGTAAGTTTTTTAAAGCAAAAATGGCAAGCATGCCCGTTCCGTTGCTTTTTAGGTGGTTCCGTTGCTTTTTTTTTACTCATAAATCAACTTTTTGTATGCTTCAAATGAAAGATATCGCTAAGCCCTTAGAATTGGTGAAAGGGGAAGGTCCCTGGAAGATATGTTAAACGTGACGTAATCGGGAGGTGTAGTGTTCGAGTCACTTTAATATTTTTATTCTCCATTGTAAATTCAGAGTCAATGCTAAATTGTAACGGTTTTTCAAGTTTGAATTGAAAAGTCAGTTTTGGCGGGAATGTTTCAATTTTCGATAATATGCAAGATGCAACAACACACTACAATAATCAAAGCAAGAGAAGCTAATCGCAACGGTTAGAGTAAGTTTTTTAAAGCAAAAATAGCAAGCATGCCCGTTCCGTTGCTTTTTTGGTGGTTCCGTTGCTTTTTTGTGCACCCAGAAAACAGCCTATTTTTAAGGTTCAAATGAAAGATATCGCTAAGCCCTAACAATTGGTGAAAGGGGAAGGTCATTGCAAGAGAGCGTGACGGTATGGTAACAAGCAGGTTTAGGGTTCGAGTCACGTTAAATGTTTGATTCTCCATTTGAAATTCAGTGTAAATGCTTAATTTTAACGGTTTCTTCAAGTTTGAATTGAAAAGTCAGTTTTGGCGGGAATGTTTCAAATTTCGATAATATGCAAGATGCAACAATAGACTACAATAATCAAAGCAAGGAAAGCTAATCGCAACGGTTAGAGTAAGTTTTTTAAAGCAAAAATGGCAAGCATGCCCGTTCCGTTGCTTTTTTGGTGGTTCCGTTGCTTTTTTGTGCACCCAGAAAAGAGCCTATTTGTAAGGTTCAAATGAAAGATATCGCTAAGCCCTAAGAATTGGTGAAAGGGGAAGGTCATTGCAAGATAGCGTGACGGTATGGTAACAAGCAGGTTGAGGGTTCGAGTCACGGGAAATGTTTGATTCTCCATTCGAAATTCAGTGTAAATGCTCAATTTTAACGGTTTCTTCAAGTTTGAATTGAAAAGTCAGTTTTGGCGGGAATGTTTCAAAATTCGATAGGATTCAAGAAGCAACAACACACTACAATAATCAAAGCAAGAGAAGCTAATCGCAACGGTTAGAGTAAGTTTTTTAAAGCAAAAATGGCAAGCATGCCCGTTCCGTTGCTTTTTTGGTGGTTCCGTTGCTTTTTCGTGCACTCATAAATCAACCTTTTTGTCTGCTTCAAATGAAAGATATCGCTAAGCCCTATGAATTGGTGAAAGGGGAAGGTCCCTGGAAGATAAGTTAAACGTGACGTAATCGGGAGGTGTAGTGTTCGAGTCACTTTAATATTTTTATTCTCCATTGTAAATTCAGAGTCAATGCTAAATTGTAACGGTTTTTCAAGTTTGAATAGGAAAGTCATTTTTGGCGGGAATGTTTCAAATTTCGATAATATGCAAGATGCAACAATACACTCAGAGCGTTGCGCTTAGCTTTCCTTGCTTTGATTATTCAAAGCAAGGAAAGCTAAGCGCAACGCTCTGAGTAAGTTTTTGGAAACAAAAATAGCAAGCATGCCCGTTCCGTTGCTTTTAGGTGGTTACGTTGCTTTTTTGTGCACTTAGAAAAGTGCCTATTTGTAAGGTTCAAATGAATGATATCGCTAAGCCCTAAGAATTGGTGAAAGGGGAAGGTCATTGCAAGATAGCGTGACGGTATGGTAACAAACAGGTTTAGGGTTCGAGTCACGGAAATATGTTTATTCTCCATTTGAAATTCAGCGTAAATGCTCAATTGTAACGGTTTCTTCAAGTTTGAATATTAAAGTCAGTTTTAGCGGGATTGTTTCAAATTTCTTTAATATGGAAGATGCAACAATACACTACAACAATCAAAGCAAGAGAAGCTAATCGCAACGGTTAGAGTAAGTTTTTTAAAGCAAATATGTCAAGCATGCCCGTTCCGTTGCTTTTTTGGTGGTTCCGTTGCTTTTTTGTACACCCAGAAGAGAGCCTATTTGTAAGGTTCAAATGAAAGATATCGCTAAGCCCTAAGAATTGGTGAAAGGGGAAGGTCATTTCAAGATAGCGTGACGGTATGGTAACAAGCAGGTTTAGGGTTCGAGTCACGGAAATATGTTTATTCTCCATTTGAAATTCAGCGTAAATGCTCAATTGTAACGGTTTTTCAAGTTTGAATAGGAAAGTCAGTTTTGGCGGGAATGTTTCAAATTTCGATAATATGCAAGATGCAACAATACACTACAACAATCAATGCAAGAGAAGCTAGTCGCAACGGTTAGAGTAAGTTTTTTAAAGCAAAAATGGCAAGCATGCCCGTTCCGTTGCTTTTTTGGTGGTTCCGTTGCTTTTTTGTGCACCCCTAAAAGAGCCTATTTGTAAGGTTCAGATGAAAGATATCGCTAAGCCCTAAGAATTGGTGAAAGGGGAAGGTCATTGCAAGATAGCGTGACGGTATGGTAACAAGCAGGTTTAGGGTTCGAGTCACGGGAAATGTTTGATTCTCAATTCGAAATTCAGAGTAAATGATAAATTATAACGGTTTCTTCAAGTTTGAATTGAAAAGTCAGTTTTGGCGGGAATGTTTCAAATTTCGATAATATGCAAGATGCAACAATACACTACAATAATCAAACCAAGAGAAGCTAATCGCAACGGTTAGAGTAAGTTTTTTAAAGCAAAAATGGCAAGCATGCCCGTTCCGTTTCTTTTTTGGTGGTTCCGTTGCTTTTTTGTGCACCCAGAAAAGTGCCTATTTGTAAGGTTCAAATGAAAGATATCGCTAAGCCCTAAGAATTGGTGAAAGGGGAAGGTCATTGCAAGATAGCGTGAGGGTATGGTAACAAGCAGGTTTAGGGTTCGAGTCACGGGAAATGTTTGATTCTCAATTCGAAATTCAGAGTAAATGATAAATTATAACGGTTTCTTCAAGTTTGAATTGAAAAGTCAGTTTTGGCGGTAATGTTTCAAATTTCGATAATATGCAAGATGCAACAATACACTACAATAATCAAACCAAGAGAAGCTAATCGCAACGGTTAGAGTAAGTTTTTTAAAGCAAAAATTGCAAGCATGCCCGTTCCGTTTCTTTTTTGGTGGTTCCGTTGCTTTTTTGTGCACCCAGAAAAGTGCCTTTTTGTAAGGTTCAAATGAAAGATATCGCTAAGCCCTAAGCATTGGTGAAAGGGGAAGGTCATTGCAAGATAGCGTGACGGTATGGTAACAAGCAGGTTTAGGGTTCGAGTCACGGAAATATGTTTATTCTCCATTCGAAATTCAGAGTAAATGCTCAATTGTAACTGTTTTTTAAGTTTGAATTGAAAAGTCAGTTTTGGCGGGAATGTTTCAAATTTCGATAATATGCAAGATGCAACAATGCACTACAATAATCAAAGCAAGGGAAGCTAATCGCAACGGTTAGAGTAAGTTTTTGGAAGCAAAAATGGCAAGCATGCCCGTTCCGTTGCTTTTTTGGTGGTTCCGTTGCTTTTTTGTGCACCCAGAAAACAGCCTATTTGTAAGGTTCAAATGGAAGATAGCTATAACCCCTGAGCCACGGGTACAGAGGAAGGTCACTGGAAGATAAGTTAAACGTGACGTAATCGGGAGGTGTAGTGTTCGAGTCAGTTTAATATTTTTATTCTCCATTGTAAATTCATAGTCAATGCTAAATTGTAACGGTTTTTCAAGTTTGAATAGGAAAGTCAGTTTTGGCGGGAATGTTTCAAATTTCGATAATATGCAAGATGCAACAATACACTACAATAATCAAAGCAAGGAAAGCTAAGCGCAACGCTCTGAGTAAGTTTTTGGAAGCAAAAATGACAAGCATGCCCGTTCCGTTGCTTTTAGGTGGTTACGTTGCTTTTTTGTGCACCCGGAAAACAGCCTATTTGTAAGGTTCAAATGAAAGATATCGCTAAGCCCTAAGAATTGGTGAAAGGGAAGGTCATTGCAAGATAGCGTGACGGTATGGTAACAAGCATTTTTAGGGTTCGAGTCACGGGAAATGTTTGATTCTCAATTCGAAATTCAGAGTAAATGATAAATTATAACGGTTTTTTCAAGTTTGAATTGAAAAGTCAGTTTTGGCGGGAATGTTTCAAATTTCGATAATATGCAAGATGCAACAATACACTACAATAATCAAAGCAAGGGAAGCTAATCGCAATGGTTAGAGTAAGTTTTTTAAAGCAAAAATGGCAAGCATGCCCGTTCCGTTGCTATTTTGGTGGTACCGTTGCTTTTTTGTACACCCAGAAAAGTGCCTATTTGTAAGGTTCAAATGAAAGATACCGCTAAGCCCTAAGAATTGGTGAAAGGGGAAGGTCATTGCAAGATAGCGTGACGGTATGGTAACAAGCAGGTTGAGGGTTCGAGTCACGGGAAATGTTTGATTCTCCATTCGAAATTCAGAGTAAATGCTCAATTGTAACTGTTTTTTCAAGTTTGAATTGAAAAGTCAGTTTTGGCGGGAATGTTTCAAATTTCGACAATATGCAAGATGCAACAACACACTACAATAATCAAAGCAAGAGAAGCTAATCGCAACGGTTAGAGTAAGTTTTTTAAAGCAAAAATAGCAAGCATGCCCGTTCCGTTGCTTTTTTGGTGGTTCCGTTGCTTTTTTGTGCACCCAGAAAAGAGCCTATTTGTAAGGTTCAAATGAAAGATATCGCTAAGCCCTAAGAATTGGTGAAAGGGGAAGGTCATTGCAAGATAGCGTGACGGTATGGTAACAAGCAGGTTGAGGGTTCGAGTCACGGTAAATGTTTGATTCTCCATTCGAAATTCAGTGTAAATGCTCAATTTTAACGGTTTCTTCAAGTTTGAATTGAAAAGTCAGTTTTGGCGGGAATGTTTCAAAATTCGATAGGATTCAAGAAGCAACAACACACTACAATAATCAAAGCAAGAGAAGCTAATCGCAACGGTTAGAGTAAGTTTTTTAAAGCAAAAATGGCAAGCATGCCCGTTCCGTTGCTTTTTTGGTGGTTCCGTTGCTTTTTCGTGCACTCATAAATCAACCTTTTTGTCTGCTTCAAATGAAAGATATCGCTAAGCCCTATGAATTGGTGAAAGGGGAAGGTCCCTGGAAGATAAGTTAAACGTGACGTAATCGGGAGGTGTAGTGTTCGAGTCACTTTAATATTTTTATTCTCCATTGTAAATTCAGAGTCAATGCTAAATTGTAACGGTTTTTCAAGTTTGAATAGGAAAGTCATTTTTGGCGGGAATGTTTCAAATTTCGATAATATGCAAGATGCAACAATACACTCAGAGCGTTGCGCTTAGCTTTCCTTGCTTTGATTATTCAAAGCAAGGAAAGCTAAGCGCAACGCTCTGAGTAAGTTTTTGGAAACAAAAATAGCAAGCATGCCCGTTCCGTTGCTTTTAGGTGGTTACGTTGCTTTTTTGTGCACTTAGAAAAGTGCCTATTTGTAAGGTTCAAATGAATGATATCGCTAAGCCCTAAGAATTGGTGAAAGGGGAAGGTCATTGCAAGATAGCGTGACGGTATGGTAACAAACAGGTTTAGGGTTCGAGTCACGGAAATATGTTTATTCTCCATTTGAAATTCAGCGTAAATGCTCAATTGTAACGGTTTTTCAAGTTTGAATATTAAAGTCAGTTTTAGCGGGATTGTTTCAAATTTCTTTAATATGGAAGATGCAACAATACACTACAACAATCAAAGCAAGAGAAGCTAATCGCAACGGTTAGAGTAAGTTTTTTAAAGCAAATATGTCAAGCATGCCCGTTCCGTTGCTTTTTTGGTGGTTCCGTTGCTTTTTTGTACACCCAGAAGAGAGCCTATTTGTAAGGTTCAAATGAAAGATATCGCTAAGCCCTAAGAATTGGTGAAAGGGGAAGGTCATTTCAAGATAGCGTGACGGTATGGTAACAAGCAGGTTTAGGGTTCGAGTCACGGAAATATGTTTATTCTCCATTTGAAATTCAGCGTAAATGCTCAATTGTAACGGTTTTTCAAGTTTGAATAGGAAAGTCAGTTTTGGCGGGAATGTTTCAAATTTCGATAATATGCAAGATGCAACAATACACTACAACAATCAATGCAAGAGAAGCTAGTCGCAACGGTTAGAGTAAGTTTTTTAAAGCAAAAATGGCAAGCATGCCCGTTCCGTTGCTTTTTTGGTGGTTCCGTTGCTTTTTTGTGCACCCCTAAAAGAGCCTATTTGTAAGGTTCAGATGAAAGATATCGCTAAGCCCTAAGAATTGGTGAAAGGGGAAGGTCATTGCAAGATAGCGTGACGGTATGGTAACAAGCAGGTTTAGGGTTCGAGTCACGGGAAATGTTTGATTCTCAATTCGAAATTCAGAGTAAATGATAAATTATAACGGTTTCTTCAAGTTTGAATTGAAAAGTCAGTTTTGGCGGGAATGTTTCAAATTTCGATAATATGCAAGATGCAACAATACACTACAATAATCAAACCAAGAGAAGCTAATCGCAACGGTTAGAGTAAGTTTTTTAAAGCAAAAATGGCAAGCATGCCCGTTCCGTTTCTTTTTTGGTGGTTCCGTTGCTTTTTTGTGCACCCAGAAAAGTGCCTATTTGTAAGGTTCAAATGAAAGATATCGCTAAGCCCTAAGAATTGGTGAAAGGGGAAGGTCATTGCAAGATAGCGTGAGGGTATGGTAACAAGCAGGTTTAGGGTTCGAGTCACGGGAAATGTTTGATTCTCAATTCGAAATTCAGAGTAAATGATAAATTATAACGGTTTCTTCAAGTTTGAATTGAAAAGTCAGTTTTGGCGGTAATGTTTCAAATTTCGATAATATGCAAGATGCAACAATACACTACAATAATCAAACCAAGAGAAGCTAATCGCAACGGTTAGAGTAAGTTTTTTAAAGCAAAAATTGCAAGCATGCCCGTTCCGTTTCTTTTTTGGTGGTTCCGTTGCTTTTTTGTGCACCCAGAAAAGTGCCTTTTTGTAAGGTTCAAATGAAAGATATCGCTAAGCCCTAAGCATTGGTGAAAGGGGAAGGTCATTGCAAGATAGCGTGACGGTATGGTAACAAGCAGGTTTAGGGTTCGAGTCACGGAAATATGTTTATTCTCCATTCGAAATTCAGAGTAAATGCTCAATTGTAACTGTTTTTTAAGTTTGAATTGAAAAGTCAGTTTTGGCGGGAATGTTTCAAATTTCGATAATATGCAAGATGCAACAATGCACTACAATAATCAAAGCAAGGGAAGCTAATCGCAACGGTTAGAGTAAGTTTTTGGAAGCAAAAATGGCAAGCATGCCCGTTCCGTTGCTTTTTTGGTGGTTCCGTTGCTTTTTTGTGCACCCAGAAAACAGCCTATTTGTAAGGTTCAAATGGAAGATAGCTATAACCCCTGAGCCACGGGTACAGAGGAAGGTCACTGGAAGATAAGTTAAACGTGACGTAATCGGGAGGTGTAGTGTTCGAGTCAGTTTAATATTTTTATTCTCCATTGTAAATTCATAGTCAATGCTAAATTGTAACGGTTTTTCAAGTTTGAATAGGAAAGTCAGTTTTGGCGGGAATGTTTCAAATTTCGATAATATGCAAGATGCAACAATACACTACAATAATCAAAGCAAGGAAAGCTAAGCGCAACGCTCTGAGTAAGTTTTTGGAAGCAAAAATGGCAAGCATGCCCGTTCCGTTGCTTTTAGGTGGTTACGTTGCTTTTTTGTGCACCCGGAAAACAGCCTATTTGTAAGGTTCAAATGAAAGATATCGCTAAGCCCTAAGAATTGGTGAAAGGGAAGGTCATTGCAAGATAGCGTGACGGTATGGTAACAAGCATTTTTAGGGTTCGAGTCACGGGAAATGTTTGATTCTCAATTCGAAATTCAGAGTAAATGATAAATTATAACGGTTTTTTCAAGTTTGAATTGAAAAGTCAGTTTTGGCGGGAATGTTTCAAATTTCGATAATATGCAAGATGCAACAATACACTACAATAATCAAAGCAAGGGAAGCTAATCGCAATGGTTAGAGTAAGTTTTTTAAAGCAAAAATGGCAAGCATGCCCGTTCCGTTGCTATTTTGGTGGTACCGTTGCTTTTTTGTACACCCAGAAAAGTGCCTATTTGTAAGGTTCAAATGAAAGATACCGCTAAGCCCTAAGAATTGGTGAAAGGGGAAGGTCATTGCAAGATAGCGTGACGGTATGGTAACAAGCAGGTTGAGGGTTCGAGTCACGGGAAATGTTTGATTCTCCATTCGAAATTCAGAGTAAATGCTCAATTGTAACTGTTTTTTCAAGTTTGAATTGAAAAGTCAGTTTTGGCGGGAATGTTTCAAATTTCGACAATATGCAAGATGCAACAATACACTACAACAATCAAAGCAAGAGAAGCTAATCGCAACGGTTAGAGTAAGTTTTTGGAAGCAAAAATGGCAAGCATGCCCGTTCCGTTGCTTTTTTGGTGGTTCCGTTGCTTTTTCTTGCACTCATAAATCAACCTTTTTGTCTGCTTCAAATGAAAGATATCGCTAAGCCCTAAGAATTGGTGAAAAGGGAAGGTCAATTCAAGATAGCGTGACGGTATGGTAACAAGCAGGTTTAGGGTTCGAGTCACGGAAATATGTTTATTCTCCATTTGAAATTCAGCGTAAATGCTCAATTGTAACGGTTTTTCAAGTTTGAATAGGAAAGTCAGTTTTGGCGGGAATGTTTCAAATTTCGATAATATGCAAGATGCAACAATGCACTACAATAATCAAAGCAAGAGAAGCTAATCGCAACGGTTAGAGTAAGTTTTTGGAAGCAAAAATGGCAAGCATGCCCGTTCCGTTTCTTTTTTGGTGGTTCCGTTGCTTTTTCTTGCACTCATAAATCAACATTTTTGTCTGCTTCAAATGAAAGATATCGCTAAGCCCTAAGAATTGGTGAAAGGGGAAGGTCATTGCAAGATAGCGTGACGGTATGGTAACAAGCAGGTTTAGGGTTCGAGTCACGGAAATATGTTTATTCTCCATTTGAAATTCAGCGTAAATGCTCAATTGTAACGGTTTTTCAAGTTTGAATTGAAAAGTCAGTTTTGGCGGGAATGTTTCAAATTTCGATAATGTGCAAGATGCAACAATACACTACAACAATCAAAGCAAGAGAAGCTAATCGCAACGGTTAGAGTAAGTTTTTTAAAGCAAAAATGGCAAGCATGCCCGTTCCGTTGCTTTTTAGGTGGTTCCGTTGCTTTTTCTTGCACTCATAAATCAACTTTTTGTCTGCTTCAAATGAAAGATATCGCTAAGCCCTTTGAATTGGTGAAAGGGGAAGGTCATTGCAAGATAGCGTGACGGTATGGTAACCAGCAGGTTTAGGGTTCGAGTCACGGAAATATGTTATTCTCCATTTGAAATTCAGCGTAAATGCTCAATTGTAACGGTTTTTCAAGTTTGAATAGGAAAGTCCGTTTTGGCGGGAATGTTTCAAATTTCGATAATGTGCAAGATGCAACAATACACTACAACAATCAAAGCAAGAGAAGCTAATCGCAACGGTTAGAGTAAGTTTTTTAAAGCAAAAATGGCAAGCATGCCCGTTCCGTTGCTTTTTTGGTGGTTCCGTTGCTTTTTTGTGCACCCAGAAAAGAGCCTATTTGTAAGGTTCAAATGAAAGATATCGCTAAGCCTTAAGAATTGGTGAAAGGGGAAGGTCATTGCAAGATAGCGTGACGGTATGGTAACAAGCAGGTTGAGGGTTCGAGTCACGGGAAATGTTTGATTCTCCATTCGAAATTCAGTGTAAATGCTCAATTTTAACGGTTTCTTCAAGTTTGAATTGAAAAGTCAGTTTTGGCGGGAATGTTTCAAAATTCGATAGGATTCAAGAAGCAACAACACACTACAATAATCAAAGCAAGAGAAGCTAATCGCAACGGTTAGAGTAAGTTTTTTAAAGCAAAAATGGCAAGCATGCCCGTTCCGTTGCTTTTTTGGTGGTTCCGTTGCTTTTTCGTGCACTCATAAATCAACCTTTTTGTCTGCTTCAAATGAAAGATATCGCTAAGCCCTATGAATTGGTGAAAGGGGAAGGTCCCTGGAAGATAAGTTAAACGTGACGTAATCGGGAGGTGTAGTGTTCGAGTCACTTTAATATTTCTATTCTCCATTGTAAATTCAGAGTCAATGCTAAATTGTAACGGTTTTTCAAGTTTGAATAGGAAAGTCATTTTTGGCGGGAATGTTTCAAATTTCGATAATATGCAAGATGCAACAATACACTCAGAGCGTTGCGCTTAGCTTTCCTTGCTTTGATTATTCAAAGCAAGGAAAGCTAAGCGCAACGCTCTGAGTAAGTTTTTGGAAACAAAAATAGCAAGCATGCCCGTTCCGTTGCTTTTAGGTGGTTACGTTGCTTTTTTGTGCACTTAGAAAAGTGCCTATTTGTAAGGTTCAAATGAATGATATCGCTAAGCCCTAAGAATTGGTGAAAAGGTAAGGTCATTGCAAGATAGCGTGACGGTATGGTAACAAGCAGGTTTAGGGTTCGAGTCACGGAAATATGTTTATTCTCCATTTGAAATTCAGCGTAAATGCTCAATTGTAACGGTTTTTCAAGTTTGAATATTAAAGTCAGATTTAGCGGGATTGTTTCAAATTTCTTTAATATGGAAGATGCAACAATACACTACAACAATCAAAGCAAGAGAAGCTAATCGCAACGGTTAGAGTAAGTTTTTTAAAGCAAATATGTCAAGCATGCCCGTTCCGTTGCTTTTTTGGTGGTTCCGTTGCTTTTTTGTACACCCAGAAGAGAGCCTATTTGTAAGGTTCAAATGAAAGATATCGCTAAGCCCTAAGAATTGGTGAAAGGGGAAGGTCATTTCAAGATAGCGTGACGGTATGGTAACAAGCAGGTTTAGGGTTCGAGTCACGGAAATATGTTTATTCTCCATTTGAAATTCAGCGTAAATGCTCAATTGTAACGGTTTTTCAAGTTTGAATAGGAAAGTCAGTTTTGGCGGGAATGTTTCAAATTTCGATAATATGCAAGATGCAACAATACACTACAACAATCAATGCAAGAGAAGCTAGTCGCAACGGTTAGAGTAAGTTTTTTAAAGCAAAAATGGCAAGCATGCCCGTTCCGTTGCTTTTTTGGTGGTTCCGTTGCTTTTTTGTGCACCCCTAAAAGAGCCTATTTGTAAGGTTCAGATGAAAGATATCGCTAAGCCCTAAGAATTGGTGAAAGGGGAAGGTCATTGCAAGATAGCGTGACGGTATGGTAACAAGCAGGTTTAGGGTTCGAGTCACGGGAAATGTTTGATTCTCAATTCGAAATTCAGAGTAAATGATAAATTATAACGGTTTCTTCAAGTTTGAATTGAAAAGTCAGTTTTGGCGGGAATGTTTCAAATTTCGATAATATGCAAGATGCAACAAAACACTACAATAATCAAACCAAGAGAAGCTAATCGCAACGGTTAGAGTAAGTTTTTTAAAGCAAAAATGGCAAGCATGCCCGTTCCGTTTCTTTTTTGGTGGTTCCGTTGCTTTTTTGTGCACCCAGAAAAGTGCCTATTTGTAAGGTTCAAATGAAAGATATCGCTAAGCCCTAAGAATTGGTGAAAGGGGAAGGTCATTGCAAGATAGCGTGAGGGTATGGTAACAAGCAGGTTTAGGGTTCGAGTCACGGGAAATGTTTGATTCTCAATTCGAAATTCAGAGTAAATGATAAATTATAACGGTTTTTTCAAGTTTGAATTGAAAAGTCAGTTTTGGCGGTAATGTTTCAAATTTCGATAATATGCAAGATGCAACAATACACTACAATAATCAAACCAAGACAAGCTAATCGCAACGGTTAGAGTAAGTTTTTTAAAGCAAAAATTGCAAGCATGCCCGTTCCGTTGCTTTTTTGTGCACCCAGAAAAGTGCCTTTTTGTAAGGTTCAAATTAAAGATATCGCTAAGCCCTAAGCATTGGTGAAAGGGGAAGGTCATTGCAAGATAGCGTGACGGTATGGTAACAAGCAGGTTTAGGGTTCGAGTCACGGAAATATGTTTATTCTCCATTCGAAATTCAGAGTAAATGCTCAATTGTAACTGTTTTTTAAGTTTGAATTGAAAAGTCAGTTTTGGCGGGAATGTTTCAAATTTCGATAATGTGCAAGATGCAACAATGCACTACAATAATCAAAGCAAGGGAAGCTAATCGCAACGGTTAGAGTAAGTTTTTGGAAGCAAAAATGGCAAGCATGCCCGTTCCGTTGCTTTTTTGGTGGTTCCGTTGCTTTTTTGTGCACCCAGAAAACAGCCTATTTGTAAGGTTCAAATGGAAGATAGCTATAACCCCTGAGCCACGGGTACAGAGGAAGGTCCCTGGAAGATAAGTTAAACGTGACGTAATCGGGAGGTGTAGTGTTCGAGTCAGTTTAATATTTTTATTCTCCATTGTAAATTCATAGTCAATGCTAAATTGTAACGGTTTTTCAAGTTTGAATAGGAAAGTCAGTTTTGGCGGGAATGTTTCAAATTTCGATAATATGCAAGATGCAACAATACACTACAATAATCAAAGCAAGGAAAGCTAAGCGCAACGCTCTGAGTAAGTTTTTGGAAGCAAAAATGGCAAGCATGCCCGTTCCGTTGCTTTTAGGTGGTTACGTTGCTTTTTTGTGCACCCGGAAAACAGCCTATTTGTAAGGTTCAAATGAAAGATATCGCTAAGCCCTAAGAATTGGTGAAAGGGAAGGTCATTGCAAGATAGCGTGACGGTATGGTAACAAGCATTTTTAGGGTTCGAGTCACGGGAAATGTTTGATTCTCAATTCGAAATTCAGAGTAAATGATAAATTATAACGGTTTTTTCAAGTTTGAATTGAAAAGTCAGTTTTGGCGGGAATGTTTCAAATTTCGATAATATGCAAGATGCAACAATACACTACAATAATCAAAGCAAGGGAAGCTAATCGCAATGGTTAGAGTAAGTTTTTTAAAGCAAAAATGGCAAGCATGCCCGTTCCGTTGCTATTTTGGTGGTACCGTTGCTTTTTTGTACACCCAGAAAAGTGCCTATTTGTAAGGTTCAAATGAAAGATACCGCTAAGCCCTAAGAATTGGTGAAAGGGGAAGGTCATTGCAAGATAGCGTGACGGTATGGTAACAAGCAGGTTGAGGGTTCGAGTCACGGGATATGTTTGATTCTCCATTCGAAATTCAGAGTAAATGCTCAATTGTAACTGTTTTTTCAAGTTTGAATTGAAAAGTCAGTTTTGGCGGGAATGTTTCAAATTTCGACAATATGCAAGATGCAACAATACACTACAACAATCAAAGCAAGAGAAGCTAATCGCAACGGTTAGAGTAAGTTTTTGGAAGCAAAAATGGCAAGCATGCCCGTTCCGTTGCTTTTTTGGTGGTTCCGTTGCTTTTTCTTGCACTCATAAATCAACCTTTTTGTCTGCTTCAAATGAAAGATATCGCTAAGCCCTAAGAATTGGTGAAAGGGGAAGGTCAATGCAAGATAGCGTGACGGTATGGTAACAAGCAGGTTTAGGGTTCGAGTCACGGAAATATGTTTATTCTCCATTTGAAATTCAGCGTAAATGCTCAATTGTAACGGTTTTTCAAGTTTGAATAGGAAAGTCAGTTTTGGCGGGAATGTTTCAAATTTCGATAATATGCAAGATGCAACAATACTCTACAATAATCAAAGCAAGAGAAGCTAATCGCAACGGTTAGAGTAAGTTTTTGGAAGCAAAAATGGCAAGCATGACCGTTCCGTTTCTTTTTTGGTGGTTCCGTTGCTTTTTCTTGCACTCATAAATCAACATTTTTGTCTGCTTCAAATGAAAGATATCGCTAAGCCCTAAGAATTGGTGAAAGGGGAAGGTCATTGCAAGATAGCGTGACGGTATGGTAACAAGCAGGTTTAGGGTTCGAGTCACGGAAATATGTTTATTCTCCATTTGAAATTCAGCGTAAATGCTCAATTGTAACGGTTTTTCAAGTTTGAATTGAAAAGTCAGTTTTGGCGGGAATGTTTCAAATTTCGATAATGTGCAAGATGCAACAATACACTACAATAATCAAAGCAAGAGAAGCTAATCGCAACGGTTAGAGTAAGTTTTTTAAAGCAAAAATGGCAAGCATGCCCGTTCCGTTGCTTTTTAGGTGGTTCCGTTGCTTTTTCTTGCACTCATAAATCAACATTTTGTCTGCTTCAAATGAAAGATATCGCTAAGCCCTTTGAATTGGTGAAAGGGGAAGGTCATTGCAAGATAGCGTGACGGTATGGTAACCAGCAGGTTTAGGGTTCGAGTCACGGAAATATGTTATTCTCCATTTGAAATTCAGCGTAAATGCTGAATTGTAACGGTTTTTCAAGTTTGAATAGGAAAGTCCGTTTTGGCGGGAATGTTTCAAATTTCGATAATGTGCAAGATGCAACAATACACTACAACAATCAAAGCAAGAGAAGCTAATCGCAACGGTTAGAGTAAGTTTTTTAAAGCAAAAATGGCAAGCATGCCCGTTCCGTTGCTTTTTTGGTGGTTCCGTTGCTTTTTTGTGCACCCAGAAAAGAGCCTATTTGTAAGGTTCAAATGAAAGATATCGCTAAGCCCTAAGAATTGGTGAAAGGGGAAGGTCATTGCAAGATAGCGTGACGGTATGGTAACAAGCAGGTTGAGGGTTCGAGTCACGGGAAATGTTTGATTCTCCATTCGAAATTCAGTGTAAATGCTCAATTTTAACGGTTTCTTCAAGTTTGAATTGAAAAGTCAGTTTTGGCGGGAATGTTTCAAAATTCGATAGGATTCAAGAAGCAACAACACACTACAATAATCAAAGCAAGAGAAGCTAATCGCAACGGTTAGAGTAAGTTTTTTAAAGCAAAAATGGCAAGCATGCCCGTTCCGTTGCTTTTTTGGTGGTTCCGTTGCTTTTTCGTGCACTCATAAATCAACCTTTTTGTCTGCTTCAAATGAAAGATATCGCTAAGCCCTATGAATTGGTGAAAGGGGAAGGTCCCTGGAAGATAAGTTAAACGTGACGTAATCGGGAGGTGTAGTGTTCGAGTCACTTTAATATTTTTATTCTCCATTGTAAATTCAGAGTCAATGCTAAATTGTAACGGTTTTTCAAGTTTGAATAGGAAAGTCATTTTTGGCGGGAATGTTTCAAATTTCGATAATATGCAAGATGCAACAATACACTACAATAATCAAACCAAGAGAAGCTAATCGCAACGGTTAGAGTAAGTTTTTTAAAGCAAAAATTGCAAGCATGCCCGTTCCGTTTCTTTTTTGGTGGTTCCGTTGCTTTTTTGTGCACCCAGAAAAGTGCCTATTTGTAAGGTTCAAATGAAAGATATCGCTAAGCCCTAAGCATTGGTGAAAGGGGAAGGTCATTGCAAGATAGCGTGACGGTATGGTAACAAGCAGGTTTAGGGTTCGAGTCACGGAAATATGTTTATTCTCCATTCGAAATTCAGAGTAAATGCTCAATTGTAACTGTTTTTTAAGTTTGAATTGAAAAGTCAGTTTTGGCGGGAATGTTTCAAATTTCGATAATATGCAAGATGCAACAATACACTACAATAATCAAAGCAAGGGAAGCTAATCGCAACGGTTAGAGTAAGTTTTTGGAAGCAAAAATGGCAAGCATGCCCGTTCCGTTGCTTTTTTGGTGGTTCCGTTGCTTTTTTGTGCACCCCTAAAAGAGCCTATTTGTAAGGTTCAGATGAAAGATATCGCTAAGCCCTAAGAATTGGTGAAAGGGGAAGGTCATTGCAAGATAGCGTGACGGTATGGTACACAAGCAGGTTGAGGGTTCGAGTCACGGGAAATGTTTGATTCTCCATTCGAAATTCAGTGTAAATGCTCAATTTTAACGGTTTCTTCAAGTTTGAATTGAAAAGTCAGTTTTGGCGGGAATGTTTCAAAATTCGATAGGATTCAAGAAGCAACAACACACTACAATAATCAAAGCAAGAGAAGCTAATCGCAACGGTTAGAGTAAGTTTTTTAAAGCAAAAATGGCAAGCATGCCCGTTCCGTTGCTTTTTTGGTGGTTCCGTTGCTTTTTTGTGCACCCAGAAAAGTGCCTATTTGTAAGGTTCAAATGAAAGATATCGCTAAGCCCTATGAATTGGTGAAAGGGGAAGGTCCCTGGAAGATAAGTTAAACGTGACGTAATCGGGAGGTGTAGTGTTCGAGTCACTTTAATATTTTTATTCTCCATTGTAAATTCAGAGTCAATGCTCAATTGTAACGGTTTTTCAAGTTTGAATATTAAAGTCAGTTTTAGCGGGATTGTTTCAAATTTCTTTAATATGGAAGATGCAACAATACACTACAACAATCAAAGCAAGAGAAGCTAATCGCAACGGTTAGAGTAAGTTTTTTAAAGCAAATATATCAAGCATGCCCGTTCCGTTGCTTTTTTGGTGGTTCCGTTGCTTTTTTGTACAGCCAGAAGAGAGCCTATTTGTAAGGTTCAAATGAAAGATATCGCTAAGCCCTAAGAATTGGTGAAAGGGGAAGGTCATTGCAAGATAGCGTGACGGTATGGTAACAAGCAGGTTTAGGGTTCGAGTCACGGAAATATGTTTATTCTCCATTTGAAATTCAGCGTAAATGCTCAATTGTAACGGTTTTTCAAGTTTGAATAGGAAAGTCAGTTTTGGCGGGAATGTTTCAAATTTCGATAATATGCAAGATGCAACAATACACTACAACAATCAATGCAAGAGAAGCTAGTCGCAACGGTTAGAGTAAGTTTTTTAAAGCAAAAATGGCAAGCATGCCCGTTCCGTTGCTTTTTTGGTGGTTCCGTTGCTTTTTTGTGCACCCCTAAAAGAGCCTATTTGTAAGGTTCAGATGAAAGATATCGCTAAGCCCTAAGAATTGGTGAAAGGGGAAGGTCATTGCAAGATAGCGTGACGGTATGGTAACAAGCAGGTTTAGGGTTCGAGTCACGGGAAATGTTTGATTCTCAATTCGAAATTCAGAGTAAATGATAAATTATAACGGTTTCTTCAAGTTTGAATTGAAAAGTCAGTTTTGGCGGGAATGTTTCAAATTTCGATAATATGCAAGATGCAACAATACACTACAATAATCAAACCAAGAGAAGCTAATCGCAACGGTTAGAGTAAGTTTTTTAAAGCAAAAATGGCAAGCATGCCCGTTCCGTTTCTTTTTTGGTGGTTCCGTTGCTTTTTTGTGCACCCAGAAAAGTGCCTATTTGTAAGGTTCAAATGAAAGATATCGCTAAGCCCTAAGAATTGGTGAAAGGGGAAGGTCATTGCAAGATAGCGTGACGGTATGGTAACAAGCATTTTTAGGGTTCGAGTCACGGGAAATGTTTGATTCTCAATTCGAAATTCAGAGTAAATGATAAATTATAACTGTTTTTTCAAGTTTGAATTGAAAAGTCAGTTTTGGCGGGAATGTTTCAAATTTCGATAATATGCAAGATGCAACAATACACTACAATAATCAAAGCAAGAGAAGCTAATCGCAATGGTTAGAGTAAGTTTTTTCAAGCAAAAATGGCAAGCATGCCCGTTCCGTTGCTTTTTTGGTGGTACCGTTGCTTTTTTGTGCACATAGAAAAGTGCCTATTTGTAAGGTTCAAATGAAAGATACCGCTAAGCCCTAAGAATTGGTGAAAGGGGAAGGTCATTGCAAGATAGCGTGAGGGTATGGTAACAAGCAGGTTTAGGGTTCGAGTCAGGGGAAATGTTTGATTCTCAATTCGAAATTCAGAGTAAATGATAAATTATAACGGTTTCTTCAAGTTTGAATTGAAAAGTCAGTTTTGGCGGTAATGTTTCAAATTTCGATAATATGCAAGATGCAACAATACACTACAATAATCAAACCAAGAGAAGCTAATCGCAACGGTTAGAGTAAGTTTTTTAAAGCAAAAATTGCAAGCATGCCCGTTCCGTTGCTTTTTTGGTGGTTCCGTTGCTTTTTTGTGCACCCAGAAAAGTGCCTATTTGTAAGGTTCAAATGAAAGATATCGCTAAGCCCTAAGCATTGGTGAAAGGGGAAGGTCATTGCAAGATAGCGTGACGGTATGGTAACAAGCAGGTTTAGGGTTCGAGTCACGGAAATATGTTTATTCTCCATTCGAAATTCAGAGTAAATGCTCAATTGTAACTGTTTTTTAAGTTTGAATTGAAAAGTCAGTTTTGGCGGGAATGTTTCAAATTTCGATAATATGCAAGATGCAACAATACACTACAATAATCAAAGCAAGGGAAGCTAATCGCAACGGTTAGAGTAAGTTTTTGGAAGCAAAAATGGCAAGCATGCCCGTTCCGTTGCTTTTTTGGTGGTTCCGTTGCTTTTTTGTGCACCCATAAAACAGCCTATTTGTAAGGTTCAAATGGAAGATAGCTATAACCCCTGAGCCACGGGTACAGAGGAAGGTCCCTGGAAGATAAGTTAAACGTGACGTAATCGGGAGGTGTAGTGTTCGAGTCAGTTTAATATTTTTATTCTCCATTGTAAATTCATAGTCAATGCTAAATTGTAACGGTTTTTCAAGTTTGAATAGGAAAGTCAGTTTTGGCGGGAATGTTTCAAATTTCGATAATATGCAAGATGCAACAATACACTACAATAATCAAAGCAAGGAAAGCTAAGCGCAACGCTCTGAGTAAGTTTTTGGAAGCAAAAATGGCAAGCATGCTCGTTCCGTTGCTTTTAGGTGGTTACGTTGCTTTTTTGTGCACCCGGAAAACAGCCTATTTGTAAGGTTCAAATGAAAGATATCGCTAAGCCCTAAGAATTGGTGAAAGGGAAGGTCATTGCAAGATAGCGTGACGGTATGGTAACAAGCATTTTTAGGGTTCGAGTCACGGGAAATGTTTGAATCTCAATTCGAAATTCAGAGTAAATGATAAATTATAACGGTTTTTTCAAGTTTGAATTGAAAAGTCAGTTTTGGCGGGAATGTTTCAAATTTCGATAATATGCAAGATGCAACAATACACTACAATAATCAAAGCAAGAGAAGCTAATCGCAATGGTTAGAGTAAGTTTTTTCAAGCAAAAATAGCAAGCATGCCCGTTCCGTTGCTATTTTGGTGGTACCGTTGCTTTTTTGTACACCCAGAAAAGTGCCTATTTGTAAGATTCAAATGAAAGATACCGCTAAGCCCTAAGAATTGGTGAAAGGGGAAGGTCATTGAAAGATAGCGTGACGGTATGGTAACAAGCAGGTTTAGGGTTCGAGTCACGGAAATATGTTTATTCTCCATTTGAAATTCAGCGTAAATGCTCAATTGTAACGGTTTTTCAATTATGAATAGGAAAGTCAGTTCTGGCGGGAATGTTTCAAATTTCGATAATATGCAAGATGCAACAATACACTACAACAATCAAAGCAAGAGAAGCTAATCGCAACGGTTAGAGTAAGTTTTTGGAAGCAAAAATAGCAAGCATGCCCGTTCCGTTGCTTTTTTGGTGGTTCCGTTGCCTTTTTGTGCACCCAGAAAAGAGCCTTTTTGTGAGGTTCAAATGAAAGATATCGCTAAGCCCTAAGAATTGGTGAAAGGGGAAGGTCATTGCAAGATAGCGTGACGGTATGGTAACAAGCAGGTTGAGGGTTCGAGTCACGGGAAATGTTTGATTCTCCATTCGAAATTCAGTGTAAATGCTCAATTTTAACGGTTTCTTCAAGTTTGAATTGAAAAGTCAGTTTTGGCGGGAATGTTTCAAAATTCGACAGGATTCAAAATGCAACAACACACTACAATAATCAAAGCAAGAGAAGCTAATCGCAACGGTTAGAGTAAGTTTTTTAAATCAAAAATGGCAAGCATGCCCGTTCCGTTGCTTTTTTGGTGGTTCCGTTGCTTTTTCGTGCACTCATAAATCAAACTTTTTGTCTGCTTCAAATGAAAGATATCGCTAAGCCCTATGAATTGGTGAAAGGGGAAGGTCCCTGGAAAATAAGTTAAACGTGACGTAATCGGGAGGTGTAGTGTTCGAGTCACTTTAATATTTTTATTCTCCATTGTAAATTCAGAGTCAATGCTAAATTGTAACGGTTTTTCAAGTTTGAATAGGAAAGTCATTTTTGGCGGGAATGTTTCAAATTTCGATAATATGCAAGATGCAACAATACACTCAGAGCGTTGCGCTTAGCTTTCCTTGCTTTGATTATTCAAAGCAAGGAAAGCTAAGCGCAACGCTCTGAGTAAGTTATTGGAAACAAAAATAGCAAGCATGCCCGTTCCGTTGTTTTAGGTGGTTACGTTGCTTTTTTGTGCACCCAGAAAAGTGCCTATTTGTAAGGTTCAAATGAAAGATATCGCTAAGCCCTAAGAATTGGTGAAAGGGGAAGGTCATTGCAAGATAGCGTGACGGTATGGTAACAAGCAGGTTTAGGGTTCGAGTTACGGAAATATGTTTATTCTCCATTTGAAATTCAGCGTAAATGCTCAATTTTAACGGTTTTTCAATTATGAATAGGAAAGTCAGTTTTGGCGGGAATGTTTCAAATTTCGATAATATGCAAGATGCAACAATACACTACAACAATCAAAGCAAGAGAAGCTAGTCGCAACGGTTAGAGTAAGTTTTTTAAGCAAAAATGGCAAGCATGCCCGTTCCGTTGCTTTTTTGGTGGTTCCGTTGCTTTTTTGTGCACCCAGAAAAGTGCCTATTTGTAAGGTTCAAATGAAAGATACCGCTAAGCCCTAAGAACTGGTGAAAGGGGAAGGTCATTGCAAGATAGCGTGAGGGTATGGTAACAAGCAGGTTTAGGGTTCGAGTCACGGGAAATGTTTGATTCTCAATTCGAAATTCAGAGTAAATGATAAATTATAACGGTTTCTTCAAGTTTGAATTGAAAAGTCAGTTTTGGCGGTAATGTTTCAAATTTCGATAATATGCAAGATGCAACAATACACTACAATAATCAAACCAAGAGAAGCTAATCGCAACGGTTAGAGTAAGTTTTTTAAAGCAAAAATTGCAAGCATGCCCGTTCCGTTTCTTTTTTGGTGGTTCCGTTGCTTTTTTGTGCACCCAGAAAAGTGCCTATTTGTAAGGTTCAAATGAAAGATATCGCTAAGCCCTAAGCATTGGTGAAAGGGGAAGGTCATTGCAAGATAGCGTGACGGTATGGTAACAAGCAGGTTTAGGGTTCGAGTCACGGAAATATGTTTATTCTCCATTCGAAATTCAGAGTAAATGCTCAATTGTAACTGTTTTTTAAGTTTGAATTGAAAAGTCAGTTTTGGCGGGAATGTTTCAAATTTCGATAATATGCAAGATGCAACAATACACTACAATAATCAAAGCAAGGGAAGCTAATCGCAACGGTTAGAGTAAGTTTTTGGAAGCAAAAATGGCAAGCATGCCCGTTCCGTTGCTTTTTTGGTGGTTCCGTTGCTTTTTTGTGCACCCAGAAAACAGCCTATTTTAAGGTTCAAATGGAAGATACCGCTAAGCCCTAAGAATTGGTGAAAGGGGAAGGTCATTGCAAGATAGCGTGAGGGTATGGTAACAAGCAGGTTTAGGGTTCGAGTCACGGGAAATGTTTGATTCTCAATTCGAAATTCAGAGTAAATGATAAATTATAACGGTTTCTTCAAGTTTGAATTGAAAAGTCAGTTTTGGCGGTAATGTTTCACATTTCGATAATATGCAAGATGCAACAATACACTACAATAATCAAACCAAGAGAAGCTAATCGCAACGGTTAGAGTAAGTTTTTTAAAGCAAAAATGGCAAGCATGCCCGTTCCGTTGCTTTTTTGGTGGTTCCGTTGCTTTTTTGTGCACCCCTAAAAGAGCCTATTTGTAAGGTTCAGATGAAAGATATCGCTAAGCCCTAAGAATTGGTGAAAGGGGAAGGTCATTGCAAGATAGCGTGACGGTATGGTAACAAGCAGGTTTAGGGTTCGAGTCACGGGAAATGTTTGATTCTCAATTCGAAATTCAGAGTAAATGATAAATTATAACGGTTTCTTCAAGTTTGAATTGAAAAGTCAGTTTTGGCGGGAATGTTTCAAATTTCGATAATATGCAAGATGCAACAATACAGTACAACAATCAAAGCAAGAGAAGCTAATCGCAACGGTTAGAGTAAGTTTTTGGAAGCAAAAATAGCAAGCATGCCCGTTCCGTTGCTTTTTTGGTGGTTCCGTTGCCTTTTTGTGCACCCAGAAAAGAGCCTTTTTGTGAGGTTCAAATGAAAGATATCGCTAAGCCCTAAGAATTGGTGAAAGGGGAAGGTCATTGCAAGATAGCGTGACGGTATGGTAACAAGCAGGTTGAGGGTTCGAGTCACGGGAAATGTTTGATTCTCCATTCGAAATTCAGTGTAAATGCTCAATTTTAACGGTTTCTTCAAGTTTGAATTGAAAAGTCAGTTTTGGCGGGAATGTTTCAAAATTCGACAGGATTCAAGATGCAACAACACACTACAATAATCAAAGCAAGAGAAGCTAATCGCAACGGTTAGAGTAAGTTTTTTAAAGCAAAAATGGCAAGCATGCCGGTTCCGTTGCTTTTTTGGTGGTTCCGTTGCTTTTTCGTGCACTCATAAATCAACCTTTTTGTCTGCTTCAAATGAAAGATATCGCTAAGCCCTATGAATTGGTGAAAGGGGAAGGTCCCTGGAAAATAAGTTAAACGTGACGTAATCGGGAGGTGTAGTGTTCGAGTCACTTTAATATTTTTATTCTCCATTGTAAATTCAGAGTCAATGCTAAATTGTAACGGTTTTTCAAGTTTGAATAGGAAAGTCATTTTTGGCGGGAATGTTTCAAATTTCGATAATATGCAAGATGCAACAATACACTCAGAGCGTTGCGCTTAGCTTTCCTTGCTTTGATTATTCAAAGCAAGGAAAGCTAAGCGCAACGCTCTGAGTAAGTTATTGGAAACAAAAATAGCAAGCATGCCCGTTCCGTTGTTTTAGGTGGTTACGTTGCTTTTTTGTGCACCCAGAAAAGTGCCTATTTGTAAGGTTCAAATGAAAGATATCGCTAAGCCCTAAGAATTGGTGAAAGGGGTAGGTCATTGCAAGATAGCGTGACGGTATGGTAACAAGCAGGTTTAGGGTTCGAGTCACGGAAATATGTTTATTCTCCATTTGAAATTCAGCGTAAATGCTCAATTGTAACGGTTTTTCAATTATGAATAGGAAAGTCAGTTTTGGCGGGAATGTTTCAAATTTCGATAATATGCAAGATGCAACAATACACTACAACAATCAAAGCAAGAGAAGCTAGTCGCAACGGTTAGAGTAAGTTTTTTAAAGCAAAAATGGCAAGCATGCCCGTTCCGTTGCTTTTTTGGTGGTTCCGTTGCTTTTTTGTGCACCCAGAAAAGTGCCTATTTGTAAGGTTCAAATGAAAGATACCGCTAAGCCCTAAGAATTGGTGAAAGGGGAAGGTCATTGCAAGATAGCGTGAGGGTATGGTAACAAGCAGGTTTAGGGTTCGAGTCACGGGAAATGTTTGATTCTCAATTCGAAATTCAGAGTAAATGATAAATTATAACGGTTTCTTCAAGTTTGAATTGAAAAGTCAGTTTTGGCGGTAATGTTTCAAATTTCGATAATATGCAAGATGCTACAATACACTACAATAATCAAACCAAGAGAAGCTAATCGCAACGGTTAGAGTAAGTTTTTTAAAGCAAAAATGGCAAGCATGCCCGTTCCGTTTCTTTTTTGGTGGTTCCGTTGCTTTTTTGTGCACCCAGAAAAGTGCCTATTTGTAAGGTTCAAATGAAAGATATCGCTAAGCCCTAAGCATTGGTGAAAGGGGAAGGTCATTGCAAGATAGCGTGACGGTATGGTAACAAGCAGGTTTAGGGTTCGAGTCACAGAAATATGTTTATTCTCCATTCGAAATTCAGAGTAAATGCTCAATTGTAACTGTTTTTTAAGTTTGAATTGAAAAGTCAGTTTTGGCGGGAATGTTTCAAATTTCGATAATATGCAAGATGCAACAATACACTACAATAATCAAAGCAAGGGAAGCTAATCGCAACGGTTAGAGTAAGTTTTTGGAAGCAAAAATGGCAAGCATGCCCGTTCCGTTGCTTTTTTGGTGGTTCCGTTGCTTTTTTGTGCACCCAGAAAACAGCCTATTTGTAAGGTTCAAATGGAAGATATCGCTAAGCCCTAAGAGTTGGTGAAAGGGGAAGGTCATTGCAAGATAGCGTGAGGGTATGGTAACAAGCAGGTTTAGGGTTCGAGTCACGGGAAATGTTTGATTCTCAATTCGAAATTCAGAGTAAATGATAAATTATAACGGTTTCTTCAAGTTTGAATTGAAAAGTCAGTTTTGGCGGTAATGTTTCACATTTCGATAATATGCAAGATGCAACAATACACTACAATAATCAAACCAAGAGAAGCTAATCGCAACGGTTAGAGTAAGTTTTTTAAAGCAAAAATTGCAAGCATGCCCGTTCCGTTGCTTTTTTGGTGGTTCCGTTGCTTTTTTGTGCACCCAGAAAAGTGCCTATTTGTAAGGTTCAAATGAAAGATATCGCTAAGCCCTAAGCATTGGTGAAAGGGGAAGGTCATTGCAAAATAGCGTGACGGTATGGTAACAAGCAGGTTTAGGGTTCGAGTCACGGAAATATGTTTATTCTCCATTCGAAATTCAGAGTAAATGCTCAATTGTAACTGTTTTTTAAGTTTGAATTGAAAAGTCAGTTTTGGCGGGAATGTTTCAAATTTCGATAATATGCAAGATGCAACAATGCACTACAATAATCAAAGCAAGGGAAGCTAATCGCAACGGTTAGAGTAAGTTTTTGGAAGCAAAAATGGCAAGCATGCCCGTTCCGTTGCTTTTTTGGTGGTTCCGTTGCTTTTTTGTGCACCCATAAAACAGCCTATTTGTAAGGTTCAAATGGAAGATAGCTATAACCCCTGAGCCACGGGTACAGAGGAAGGTCCCTGGAAGATAAGTTAAACGTGACGTAATCGGGAGGTGTAGTGTTCGAGTCAGTTTAATATTTTGATTCTCCATTGTAAATTCATAGTCAATGCTAAATTGTAACGGTTTTTCAAGTTTGAATAGGAAAGTCAGTTTTGGCGGGAATGTTTCAAATTTCGATAATATGCAAGATGCAACAATACACTACAATAATCAAA
Source organism: Lepisma saccharinum (assembly GCF_977018435.1). Classification (NCBI taxonomy): domain Eukaryota; kingdom Metazoa; phylum Arthropoda; class Insecta; order Zygentoma; family Lepismatidae; genus Lepisma; species Lepisma saccharinum. Next base: position 1,913,151 of record NW_028142901.1, on the reverse strand, counting down.
GCAAGGAAAGCTAAGCGCAACGCTCTGAGTAAGTTTTTGGAAGCAAAAATGGCAAGCATGCCCGTTCCGTTGCTTTTAGGTGGTTACGTTGCTTTTTTGTGCACCCGGAAAACAGCCTATTTGTAAGGTTCAAATGAAAGATATCGCTAAGCCCTAAGAATTGGTGAAAGGGAAGGTCATTGCAAGATAGCGTGACGGTATGGTAACAAGCATTTTTAGGGTTCGAGTCACGGGAAATGTTTGATTCTCAATTCGAAATTCAGAGTAAATGATAAATTATAACGGTTTTTTCAAGTTTGAATTGAAAAGTCAGTTTTGGCGGGAATGTTTCAAATTTCGATAATATGCAAGATGCAACAATACACTACAATAATCAAAGCAAGAGAAGCTAATCGCAATGGTTAGAGTAAGTTTTTTCAAGCAAAAATAGCAAGCATGCCCGTTCCGTTGCTATTTTGGTGGTACCGTTGCTTTTTTGTACACCCAGAAAAGTGCCTATTTGTAAGGTTCAAATGAAAGATACCGCTAAGCCCTAAGCATTGGTGAAAGGGGAAGGTCATTGCAAGATAGCGTGACGGTATGGTAACAAGCAGGTTTAGGGTTCGAGTCACGGAAATATGTTTATTCTCCATTTGAAATTCAGCGTAAATGCTCAATTGTAACGGTTTTTCAATTATGAATAGGAAAGTCAGTTCTGGCGGGAATGTTTCAAATTTCAATAATATGCAAGATGCAACAATACAGTACAACAATCAAAGCAAGAGAAGCTAATCGCAACGGTTAGAGTAAGTTTTTGGAAGCGAAAATAGCAAGCATGCCCGTTCCGTTGCTTTTTTGGTGGTTCCGTTGCTTTTTTGTGCACCCAGAAAAGAGCCTTTTTGTGAGGTTCAAATGAAAGATATCGCTAAGCCCTAAGAATTAGTGAAAGGGGAAGGTCATTGCAAGATAGCGTGACGGTATGGTAACAAGCAGGTTGAGGGTTCGAGTCACGGGAAATGTTTGATTCTCCATTCGAAATTCAGTGTAAATGCTCAATTTTAACGGTTTCTTCAAGTTTGAATTGAAAAGTCAGTTTTGGCGGGAATGTTTCAAAATTCGATAGGATTCAAGATGCAACAACACACTACAATAATCAAAGCAAGAGAAGCTAATCGCAACGGTTAGAGTAAGTTTTTTAAAGCAAAAATGGCAAGCATGCCCGTTCCGTTGCTTTTTTGGTGGTTCCGTTGCTTTTTCGTGCACTCATAAATCAACCTTTTTGTCTGCTTCAAATGAAAGATATCGCTAAGCCCTATGAATTGGTGAAAGGGGAAGGTCCCTGGAATATAAGTTAAACGTGACGTAATCGGGAGGTGTAGTGTTCGAGTCACTTTAATATTTTTATTCTCCATTGTAAATTCAGAGTCAATGCTAAATTGTAACGGTTTTTCAAGTTTGAATAGGAAAGTCATTTTTGGCGGGAATGTTTCAAATTTCGATAATATGCAAGATGCAACAATACACTCAGAGCGTTGCGCTTAGCTTTCCTTGCTTTGATTATTCAAAGCAAGGAAAGCTAAGCGCAACGCTCTGAGTAAGTTATTGGAAACAAAAATAGCAAGCATGCCCGTTCCGTTGTTTTAGGTGGTTACGTTGCTTTTTTGTGCACCCAGAAAAGTGCCTATTTGTAAGGTTCAAATGAAAGATATCGCTAAGCCCTAAGAATTGGTGAAAGGGGAAGGTCATTGCAAGATAGCGTGACGGTATGGTAACAAGCAGGTTTAGGGTTCGAGTCACGGAAATATGTTTATTCTCCATTTGAAATTCAGCGTAAATGCTCAATTGTAACGGTTTTTCAATTATGAATAGGAAAGTCAGTTTTGGCGGGAATGTTTCAAATTTCGATAATATGCAAGATGCAACAATACACTACAACAATCAAAGCAAGAGAAGCTAGTCGCAACGGTTAGAGTAAGTTTTTTAAAGCAAAAATGGCAAGCATGCCCGTTCCGTTGCTTTTTTGGTGGTTCCGTTGCTTTTTTGTGCACCCCTAAAAGAGCCTGTTTGTAAGGTTCAAATGAAAGATATCGCTAAGCCCTAAGAATTGGTGAAAGGGGAAGGTCATTGCAAGATAGCGTGACGGTATGGTAACAAGCAGGTTTAGGGTTCGAGTCACGGGAAATGTTTGATTCTCAATTCGAAATTCAGAGTAAATGATAAATTATAACGGTTTCTTCAAGTTTGAATTGAAAAGTCAGTTTTGGCGGGAATGTTTCAAATTTCGATAATATGCAAGATGCAACAATACACTACAATAATCAAACCAAGAGAAGCTAATCGCAACGGTTAGAGTAAGTTTTTTAAAGCAAAAATGGCAAGCATGCCCGTTCCGTTTCTTTTTTGGTGGTTCCGTTCCTTTTTTGTGCACCCAGAAAAGTGCCTATTTGTAAGGTTCAAATGAAAGATATCGCTAAGCCGTAAGAATTGGTGAAAGGGGAAGGTCATTGCAAGATAGCGTGACGGTATGGTAACAAGCAGGTTTAGGGTTCGAGTCACAGAAATATGTTTATTCTCCATTCGAAATTCAGAGTAAATGCTCAATTGTAACTGTTTTTTAAGTTTGAATTGAAAAGTCAGTTTTGGCGGGAATGTTTCAAATTTCGATAATATGCAAGATGCAACAATACACTACAATAATCAAAGCAAGGGAAGCTAATCGCAACGGTTAGAGTAAGTTTTTGGAAGCAAAAATGGCAAGCATGCCCGTTCCGTTGCTTTTTTGGTGGTTCCGTTGCTTTTTTGTGCACCCAGAAAACAGCCTATTTGTAAGGTTCAAATGGAAGATATCGCTAAGCCCTAAGAGTTGGTGAAAGGGGAAGGTCATTGCAAGATAGCGTGAGGGTATGGTAACAAGCAGGTTTAGGGTTCGAGTCACGGGAAATGTTTGATTCTCAATTCGAAATTCAGAGTAAATGATAAATTATAACGGTTTCTTCAAGTTTGAATTGAAAAGTCAGTTTTGGCGGTAATGTTTCACATTTCGATAATATGCAAGATGCAACAATACACTACAATAATCAAACCAAGAGAAGCTAATCGCAACGGTTAGAGTAAGTTTTTTAAAGCAAAAATTGCAAGCATGCCCGTTCCGTTGCTTTTTTGGTGGTTCCGTTGCTTTTTTGTGCACCCAGAAAAGTGCCTATTTGTAAGGTTCAAATGAAAGATATCGCTAAGCCCTAAGCATTGGTGAAAGGGGAAGGTCATTGCAAAATAGCGTGACGGTATGGTAACAAGCAGGTTTAGGGTTCGAGTCACGGAAATATGTTTATTCTCCTTTCGAAATTCAGAGTAAATGCTCAATTGTAACTGTTTTTTAAGTTTGAATTGAAAAGTCAGTTTTGGCGGGAATGTTTCAAATTTCGATAATATGCAAGATGCAACAATGCACTACAATAATCAAAGCAAGGGAAGCTAATCGCAACGGTTAGAGTAAGTTTTTGGAAGCAAAAATGGCAAGCATGCCCGTTCCGTTGCTTTTTTGGTGGTTCCGTTGCTTTTTTGTGCACCCATAAAACAGCCTATTTGTAAGGTTCAAATGGAAGATAGCTATAACCCCTGAGCCACGGGTACAGAGGAAGGTCCCTGGAAGATAAGTTAAACGTGACGTAATCGGGAGGTGTAGTGTTCGAGTCAGTTTAATATTTTGATTCTCCATTGTAAATTCATAGTCAATGCTAAATTGTAACGGTTTTTCAAGTTTGAATAGGAAAGTCAGTTTTGGCGGGAATGTTTCAAATTTCGATAATATGCAAGATGCAACAATACACTACAATAATCAAAGCAAGGAAAGCTAAGCGCAACGCTCTGAGTAAGTTTTTGGAAGCAAAAATGGCAAGCATGCCCGTTCCGTTGCTTTTAGGTGGTTACGTTGCTTTTTTGTGCACCCGGAAAACAGCCTATTTGTAAGGTTCAAATGAAAGATATCGCTAAGCCCTAAGAATTGGTGAAAGGGAAGGTCATTGCAAGATAGCGTGACGGTATGGTAACAAGCATTTTTAGGGTTCGAGTCACGGGAAATGTTTGATTCTCAATTCGAAATTCAGAGTAAATGATAAATTATAACGGTTTTTTCAAGTTTGAATTGAAAAGTCAGTTTTGGCGGGAATGTTTCAAATTTCGATAATATGCAAGATGCAACAATACACTACAATAATCAAAGCAAGAGAAGCTAATCGCAATGGTTAGAGTAAGTTTTTTCAAGCAAAAATAGCAAGCATGCCCGTTCCGTTGCTATTTTGGTGGTACCGTTGCTTTTTTGTACACCCAGAAAAGTGCCTATTTGTAAGGTTCAAATGAAAGATACCGCTAAGCCCTAAGAATTGGTGAAAGGGGAAGGTCATTGCAAGATAGCGTGACGGTATGGTAACAAGCAGGTTTAGGGTTCGAGTCACGGAAATATGTTTATTCTCCATTTGAAATTCAGCGTAAATGCTCAATTGTAACGGTTTTTCAATTATGAATAGGAAAGTCAGTTCTGGCGGGAATGTTTCAAATTTCAATAATATGCAAGATGCAACAATACAGTACAACAATCAAAGCAAGAGAAGCTAATCGCAACGGTTAGAGTAAGTTTTTGGAAGCGAAAATAGCAAGCATGCCCGTTCCGTTGCTTTTTTGGTGGTTCCGTTGCTTTTTTGTGCACCCAGAAAAGAGCCTTTTTGTGAGGTTCAAATGAAAGATATCGCTAAGCCCTAAGAATTGGTGAAAGGGGAAGGTCATTGCAAGATAGCGTGACGGTATGGTAACAAGCAGGTTGAGGGTTCGAGTCACGGGAAATGTTTGATTCTCCATTCGAAATTCAGTGTAAATGCTCAATTTTAACGGTTTCTTCAAGTTTGAATTGAAAAGTCAGTTTTGGCGGGAATGTTTCAAAATTCGATAGGATTCAAGATGCAACAACACACTACAATAATCAAAGCAAGAGAAGCTAATCGCAACGGTTAGAGTAAGTTTTTTAAAGCAAAAATGGCAAGCATGCCCGTTCCGTTGCTTTTTTGGTGGTTCCTTTGCTTTTTCGTGCACTCATAAATCAACCTTTTTGTCTGCTTCAAATGAAAGATATCGCTAAGCCCTATGAATTGGTGAAAGGGGAAGGTCCCTGGAATATAAGTTAAACGTGACGTAATCGGGAGGTGTAGTGTTCGAGTCACTTTAATATTTTTATTCTCCATTGTAAATTCAGAGTCAATGCTAAATTGTAACGGTTTTTCAAGTTTGAATAGGAAAGTCATTTTTGGCGGGAATGTTTCAAATTTCGATAATATGCAAGATGCAACAATACACTCAGAGCGTTGAGCTTAGCTTTCCTTGCTTTGATTATTCAAAGCAAGGAAAGCTAAGCGCAACGCTCTGAGTAAGTTATTGGAAACAAAAATAGCAAGCATGCCCGTTCCGTTGTTTTAGGTGGTTACGTTGCTTTTTTGTGCACCCAGAAAAGTGCCTATTTGTAAGGTTCAAATGAAAGATATCGCTAAGCCCTAAGAATTGGTGAAAGGGGAAGGTCATTGCAAGATAGCGTGACGGTATGGTAACAAGCAGGTTTAGGGTTCGAGTCACGGAAATATGTTTATTCTCCATTTGAAATTCAGCGTAAATGCTCAATTGTAACGGTTTTTCAATTATGAATAGGAAAGTCAGTTTTGGCGGGAATGTTTCAAATTTCGATAATATGCAAGATGCAACAATACACTACAACAATCAAAGCAAGAGAAGCTAGTCGCAACGGTTAGAGTAAGTTTTTTAAAGCAAAAATGGCAAGCATGCCCGTTCCGTTGCTTTTTTGGTGGTTCCGTTGCTTTTTTGTGCACCCCTAAAAGAGCCTGTTTGTAAGGTTCAAATGAAAGATATCGCTAAGCCCTAAGAATTGGTGAAAGGGGAAGGTCATTGCAAGATAGCGTGACGGTATGGTAACAAGCAGGTTTAGGGTTCGAGTCACGGGAAATGTTTGATTCTCAATTCGAAATTCAGAGTAAATGATAAATTATAACGGTTTCTTCAAGTTTGAATTGAAAAGTCAGTTTTGGCGGGAATGTTTCAAATTTCGATAATATGCAAGATGCAACAATACACTACAATAATCAAACCAAGAGCAGCTAATCGCAACGGTTAGAGTAAGTTTTTTAAAGCAAAAATGGCAAGCATGCCCGTTCCGTTTCTTTTTTTGTGGTTCCGTTCCTTTTTTGTGCACCCAGAAAAGTGCCTATTTGTAAGGTTCAAATGAAAGATATCGCTAAGCCGTAAGAATTGGTGAAAGGGGAAGGTCATTGCAAGATAGCGTGACGGTATGGTAACAAGCAGGTTTAGGGTTCGAGTCACGGAAATATGTTTATTCTCCATTCGAAATTCAGAGTAAATGCTCAATTGTAACTGTATTTAAGTTTGAATTGAAAAGTCAGTTTTGGCGGGAATGTTTCAAATTTCGATAATATGCAAGATGCAACAATACACTACAATAATCAAAGCAAGGGAAGCTAATCGCAACGGTTAGAGTAAGTTTTTGGAAGCAAAAATGGCAAGCATGCCCGTTCCGTTGCTTTTTTGGTGGTTCCGTTGCTTTTTCGTGCACTCATAAATCAACCTTTTTGTCTGCTTCAAATGAAAGATATCGCTAAGCCCTAAGAATTGGTGAAAGGGGAATGTCCCTGGAAGATAAGTTAAACGTGACGTAATCGGGAGGTGTAGTGTTCGAGTCACATTAATATTTTTATTCTCCATTGTAAATTCAGAGTCAATGCTAAATTGTAACGGTTTTTCAAGTTTGAATAGGAAAGTCATTTTTGGCGGGAATGTTTCAAATTTCGATAATATGCAAGATGCAACAATACACTACAATAATCAAAGCAAGGAAAGCTAAGCGCAACGCTCTGAGTAAGTTTTTGGAAGCAAAAATAGCAAGCATGCCGGGTCCGGTGCTTTTAGGTGGTTACGTTGCTTTTTTGTGCACCCAGAAAACAGCCTATTTGTAAGGTTCAAATGAAAGATATCGCTAAGCCCTAAGAATTGGTGAAAGGGAAGGTCATTGCAAGATAGCGTGACGGTATGGTAACAAGCAGGTTTAGGGTTCGAGTCTCGGGAAATGTTTGATTCTCAATTCGAAATTCAGAGTAAATGATAAATTATAACGGTTTTTTCAAGTTTGAATTGAAAAGTCAGTTTTGGCGGGAATGTTTCAAATGTCGATAATATGAAAGATGCAACAACACACTACAATAATCAAAGCAAGAGAAGCTAATCGCAATGGTTAGAGTAAGTTTTTTCAAGCAAAAATGGCAAGCATGCCCGTTCCTTTGCTTTTTTGGTGGTACCGTTGCTTTTTTGTGCACCCAGAAAAGTGCCTATTTGTAAGGTTCAAATGAAAGATATCGCTATGCCCTAAGAATTGGTGAAAGGGGAAAGTCATTGCAAGATAGCGTGACGGTATGGTAACAAGCAGGTTTAGGGTTCGAGTCACGGGAAATGTTTGATTCTCAATTCGAAATTCAGAGTAAATGATAAATTATAACGGTTTCTTCAAGTTTGAATTGAAAAGTCAGTTTTGGCGGGAATGTTTCAAATTTCGATAATATGCAAGATGCAACAATACACTACAATAATCAAACCAAGAGAAGCTAATCGCAACGGTTAGAGTAAGTTTTTTAAAGCAAAAATGGCAAGCATGCCCGTTCCGTTTCTTTTTTTGTGGTTCCGTTCCTTTTTTGTGCACCCAGAAAAGTGCCTATTTGTAAGGTTCAAATGAAAGATATCGCTAAGCCGTAAGAATTGGTGAAAGGGGAAGGTCATTGCAAGATAGCGTGACGGTATGGTAACAAGCAGGTTTAGGGTTCGAGTCACGGAAATATGTTTATTCTCCATTCGAAATTCAGAGTAAATGCTCAATTGTAACTGTATTTAAGTTTGAATTGAAAAGTCAGTTTTGGCGGGAATGTTTCAAATTTCGATAATATGCAAGATGCAACAATACACTACAATAATCAAAGCAAGGGAAGCTAATCGCAACGGTTAGAGTAAGTTTTTGGAAGCAAAAATGGCAAGCATGCCCGTTCCGTTGCTTTTTTGGTGGTTCCGTTGCTTTTTCGTGCACTCATAAATCAACCTTTTTGTCTGCTTCAAATGAAAGATATCGCTAAGCCCTAAGAATTGGTGAAAGGGGAATGTCCCTGGAAGATAAGTTAAACGTGACGTAATCGGGAGGTGTAGTGTTCGAGTCACATTAATATTTTTATTCTCCATTGTAAATTCAGAGTCAATGCTAAATTGTAACGGTTTTTCAAGTTTGAATAGGAAAGTCATTTTTGGCGGGAATGTTTCAAATTTCGATAATATGCAAGATGCAACAATACACTACAATAATCAAAGCAAGGAAAGCTAAGCGCAACGCTCTGAGTAAGTTTTTGGAAGCAAAAATAGCAAGCATGCCGGGTCCGGTGCTTTTAGGTGGTTACGTTGCTTTTTTGTGCACCCAGAAAACAGCCTATTTGTAAGGTTCAAATGAAAGATATCGCTAAGCCCTAAGAATTGGTGAAAGGGAAGGTCATTGCAAGATAGCGTGACGGTATGGTAACAAGCAGGTTTAGGGTTCGAGTCTCGGGAAATGTTTGATTCTCAATTCGAAATTCAGAGTAAATGATAAATTATAACGGTTTTTTCAAGTTTGAATTGAAAAGTCAGTTTTGGCGGGAATGTTTCAAATGTCGATAATATGCAAGATGCAACAACACACTACAATAATCAAAGCAAGAGAAGCTAATCGCAATGGTTAGAGTAAGTTTTTTCAAGCAAAAATGGCAAGCATGCCCGTTCCTTTGCTTTTTTGGTGGTACCGTTGCTTTTTTGTGCACCCAGAAAAGTGCCTATTTGTAAGGTTCAAATGAAAGATATCGCTATGCCCTAAGAATTGGTGAAAGGGGAAAGTCATTGCAAGATAGCGTGACGGTATGGTAACAAGCAGGTTCAGGGTTCGAGTCACGGGAAATGTTTGATTCTCCATTCGAAATTCAGAGTAAATGCTCAATTGTAACTGTTTTTTCAAGTTTGAATTGAAAAGTCAGTTTTGGCGGTAATGTTTCAAATTTCGATAATATGCAAGATGCAACAATACACTACAATAATCAAAGCAAGAGAAGCTAATCGCAACGGTTAGAGTAAGTTTTTGGAAGCAAAAATAGCAAGCATGCCCGTTCCGTTGCTTTTTTGGTGGTTCCGTTGCTTTTTTGTGCACCCAGAAAAGAGCCTTTTTGTGAGGTTCAAATGAAAGATATCGCTAAGCCCTAAGAATTGGTGAAAGGGGAAGGTCACTGCAAGATAGCGTGACGGTATGGTAACAAGCAGGTTCAGGGTTCGAGTCACGGGAAATGTTTGATTCTCCATTCGAAATTCAGAGTAAATGCTCAATTGTAACTGTTTTTTCAAGTTTGAATTGAAAAGTCAGTTTTGGCGGTAATGTTTCAAATTTCGATAATATGCAAGATGCAACAATACACTACAATAATCAAACCAAGAGAAGCTAATCGCAACGGTTAGAGTAAGTTTTTTAAAGCAAAACTTGCAAGCATGCCCGTTCCGTTTCTTTTTTGGTGGTTCCGTTGCTTTTTTGTGCACCCAGAAAAGTGCCTATTTGTAAGGTTCAAATGAAAGATATCGCTAAGCCCTAAGCATTGGTGAAAGGGGAAGGTCATTGCAAGATAGCGTGACGGTATGGTAACAAGCAGGTTTAGGGTTCGAGTCACGGAAATATGTTTATTCTCCATTCGAAATTCAGAGTAAATGCTCAATTGTAACTGTTTTTTAAGTTTGAATTGAAAAGTCAGTTTGGCGGGAATGTTTCAAATTTCGATAATATGCAAGACGCAACAATACACTACAATAATCAAAGCAAGGGAAGCTAATCGCAACGGTTAGAGTAAGTTTTTGGAAGCAAAAATGGCAAGCATGCCCGTTCCGTTGCTTTTTTGGTGGTTCCGTTGCTTTTTTGTGCACCCAGAAAACAGCCTATTTGTAAGGTTCAAATGGAAGATAGCTATAACCCCTGAGCCACGGGTACAGAGGAAGGTCCCTGGAAGATAAGTTAAACGTGACGTAATCGGGAGGTGTAGTGTTCGAGTCAGTTTAATATTTTTATTCTCCATTGTAAATTCATAGTCAATGCTAAATTGTAACGGTTTTTCAAGTTTGAATAGGAAAGTCAGTTTTGGCGGGAATGTTTCAAATTTCGATAATATGCAAGATGCAACAATACACTACAATAATCAAAGCAAGGAAAGCTAAGCGCAACGCTCTGAGTAAGTTTTTGGAAGCAAAAATGGCAAGCATGCCCGTTCCGTTGCTATTTTGGTGGTACCGTTGCTTTTTTGTACACCCAGAAAAGTGCCTATTTGTAAGGTTCAAATGAAAGATACCGCTAAGCCCTAAGAATTGGTGAAAGGGGAAGGTCATTGAAAGATAGCGTGACGGTATGGTAACAAGCAGGTTTAGGGTTCGAGTCACGGAAATATGTTTATTCTCCATTTGAAATTCAGCGTAAATGCTCAATTGTAACGGTTTTTCAATTATGAATAGGAAAGTCAGTTCTGGCGGGAATGTTTCAAATTTCGATAATATGCAAGATGCAACAATACAGTACAACAATCAAAGCAAGAGAAGCTAATCGCAACGGTTAGAGTAAGTTTTTGGAAGCAAAAATAGCAAGCATGCCCGTTCCGTTGCTTTTTTGGTGGTTCCGTTGCTTTTTTGTGCACCCAGAAAAGAGCCTTTTTGTGAGGTTCAAATGAAAGATATCGCTAAGCCCTAAGAATTGGTGAAAGGGGAAGGTCATTGCAAGATAGCGTGACGGTATGGTAACAAGCAGGTTGAGGGTTCGAGTCACGGGAAATGTTTGATTCTCCATTCGAAATTCAGTGTAAATGCTCAATTTTAACGGTTTCTTCAAGTTTGAATTGAAAAGTCAGTTTTGGCGGGAATGTTTCAAAATTCGATAGGATTCAAGATGCAACAACACACTACAATAATCAAAGCAAGAGAAGCTAATCGCAACGGTTAGAGTAAGTTTTTTAAAGCAAAAATGGCAAGCATGCCCGTTCCGTTGCTTTTTTGGTGGTTCCGTTGCTTTTTCGTGCACTCATAAATCAACCTTTTTGTCTGCTTCAAATGAAAGATATCGCTAAGCCCTATGAATTGGTGAAAGGGGAAGGTCCCTGGAAGATAAGTTAAACGTGACGTAATCGGGAGGTGTAGTGTTCGAGTCACTTTAATATTTTTATTCTCCATTGTAAATTCAGAGTCAATGCTAAATTGTAACGGTTTTTCAAGTTTGAATAGGAAAGTCATTTTTGGCGGGAATGTTTCAAATTTCGATAATATGCAAGATGCAACAATACACTCAGAGCGTTGCGCTTAGCTTTCCTTGCTTTGATTATTCAAAGCAAGGAAAGCTAAGCGCAACGCTCTGATTAAATTATTGGAAACAAAAATAGCAAGCATGCCCGTTCCGTTGTTTTAGGTGGTTACGTTGCTTTTTTGTGCACCCAGAAAAGTGCCTATTTGTAAGGTTCAAATGAAAGATATCGCTAAGCCCTAAGAATTGGTGAAAGGGGAAGGTCATTGCAAGATAGCGTGACGGTATGGTAACAAGCAGGTTTAGGGTTCGAGTCACGGAAATATGTTTATTCTCCATTTGAAATTCAGCGTAAATGCTCAATTGTAACGGTTTTTCAATTATGAATAGGAAAGTCAGTTTTGGCGGGAATGTTTCAAATTTCGATAATATGCAAGATGCAACAATACACTACAACAATCAAAGCAAGAGAAGCTAGTCGCAACGGTTAGAGTAAGTTTTTTAAAGCAAAAATGGCAAGCATGCCCGTTCAGTTGCTTTTTTGGTGGTTCCGTTGCTTTTTTGTGCACCCCTAAAAGAGCCTATTTGTAAGGTTCAAATGAAAGATATCGCTAAGCCCTAAGAATTGGTGAAAGGGGAAGGTCATTGCAAGATAGCGTGACGGTATGGTAACAAGCAGGTTTAGGGTTCGAGTCACGGGAAATGTTTGATTCTCAATTCGAAATTCAGAGTAAATGATAAATTATAACGGTTTCTTCAAGTTTGAATTGAAAAGTCAGTTTTGGCGGGAATGTTTCAAATTTCGATAATATGCAAGATTCAACAATACACTACAATAATCAAACCAAGAGAAGCTAATCGCAACGGTTAGAGTAAGTTTTTTAAAGCAAAAATTGCAAGCATGCCCGTTCCGTTTCTTTTTTGGTGGTTCCGTTCCTTTTTTGTGCACCCAGAAAAGTGCCTCTTTGTAAGGTTCAAATGAAAGATATCGCTAAGCCGTAAGAATTGGTGAAAGGGGAAGGTCATTGCAAGATAGCGTGACGGTATGGTAACAAGCAGGTTTAGGGTTCGAGTCACGGAAATATGTTTATTCTCCATTCGAAATTCAGAGTAAATGCTCAATTGTAACTGTATTTAAGTTTGAATTGAAAAGTCAGTTTTGGCGGGAATGTTTCAAATTTCGATAATATGCAAGATGCAACAATACACTACAATAATCAAAGCAAGGGAAGCTAATCGCAACGGTTAGAGTAAGTTTTTGGAAGCAAAAATGGCAAGCATGCCCGTTCCGTTGCTTTTTTGGTGGTTCCGTTGCTTTTTCGTGCACTCATAAATCAACCTTTTTGTCTGCTTCAAATGAAATATATCGCTAAGCCCTAAGAATTGGTGAAAGGGGAATGTCCCTGGAAGATAAGTTAAACGTGACGTAATCGGGAGGTGTAGTGTTCGAGTCACTTTAATATTTTTATTCTCCATTGTAAATTCAGAGTCAATGCTAAATTGTAACGGTTTTTCAAGTTTGAATAGGAAAGTCATTTTTGGCGGGAATGTTTCAAATTTCGATAATATGCAAGATGCAACAATACACTACAATAATCAAAGCAAGGAAAGCTAAGCGCAACGCTCTGAGTAAGTTTTTGGAAGCAAAAATAGCAAGCATGCCCGTTCCGTTGCTTTTAGGTGGTTACGTTGCTTTTTTGTGCACCCAGAAAACAGCCTATTTGTAAGGTTCAAATGAAAGATATCGCTAAGCCCTAAGAATTGGTGAAAGGGAAGGTCATTGCAAGATAGCGTGACGGTATGGTAACAAGCAGGTTTAGGGTTCGAATCTCGGGAAATGTTTGATTCTCAATTCGAAATTCTGAGTAAATGATAAATTATAACGGTTTTTTCAAGTTTGAATTGAAAAGTCAGTTTTGGCGGGAATGTTTCAAATTTCGATAATATGCAAGATGCAACAATACACTACAATAATCAAAGCAAGAGAAGCTAATCGCAATGGTTAGAGTAAGTTTTTGGAAGCAAAAATGGCAAGCATGCCCGTTCCGTTGCTTTTTTGGTGGTTCCGTTGCTTTTTTGTGCACCCAGAAAAGTGCCTATTTGTAAGGTTCAAATGAAAGATATCGCTATGCCCTAAGAATTGGTGAAAGGGGAAAGTCATTGCAAGATAGCGTGACGGTATGGTAACAAGCAGGTTTAGGGTTCGAGTCACGGAAATATGTTTATTCTCCATTTGAAATTCAGCGTAAATGCTCAATTGTAACAATTTTTCAATTATGAATAGGAAAGTCAGTTCTGGCGGAAATGTTTCAAATTTCGATAATATGCAAGATGCAACAATACAGTACAACAATCAAAGCAAGAGAAGCTAATCGCAACGGTTAGAGTAAGTTTTTGGAAGCAAAAATAGCAAGCATGCCCGTTCCGTTGCTTTTTTGGTGGTTCCGTTGCTTTTTTGTGCACCCAGAAAAGAGCCTTTTTGTGAGGTTCAAATGAAAGATATCGCTAAGCCCTAAGAATTGGTGAAAGGGGAAGGTCACTGCAAGATAGCGTGACGGTATGGTAACAAGCAGGTTCAGGGTTCGAGTCACGGGAAATGTTTGATTCTCCATTCGAAATTCAGAGTAAATGCTCAATTGTAACTGTTTTTTAAGTTTGAATTGAAAAGTCAGTTTTGGCGGGAATGTTTCAAATTTCGATAATATGCAAGATGCAACAATACACTACAATAATCAAAGCAAGAGAAGCTAATCGCAATGCTTAGAGTAAGTTTTTGGAAGCAAAAATGGCAAGCATGCCCGTTCCGTTGCTTTTTTGGTGGTTCCGTTGCTTTTTTGTGCACCCAGAAAAGTGCCTATTTGAAGGTTCAAATGAAAGATATCGCTAAGCCCTAAGAAATGGTGAAAGGGGAAGGTCATTGCAAGATAGCGTGACGGTATGGTAACAAGCAGGTTTAGGGTTCGAGTCACGGGAAATGTTTGATTCTCCATTCGAAATTCAGTGAAAATGCTCAATTTTAACGGTTTCTTCAAGTTTGAATTGAAAAGTCAGATTTGGCGGGAATGTTTCAAAATTCGATAGGATTCAAGATGCAACAACACACTACAATAATCAAAGCAAGAGAAGCCAATCGCAACGGTTAGAGTAAGTTTTTTAAAGCAAAAATGGCAAGCATGCCCGTTCCGTTGCTTTTTTGGGTGGTTCCGTTGCTTTTTCGTGCACTCATAAATCAACCTTTTTGTCTGCTTCAAATGAAAGATATCGCTAAGCCCTATGAATTGGTGAAAGGGGAAGGTCCCTGGAAGATAAGTTAAACGTGACGTAATCGGGAGGTGTAGTGTTCGAGTCACTTTAATATTTTTATTCTCCATTGTAAATTCAGAGTCAATGCTAAATTGTAACGGTTTTCCAAGTTTGAATAGGAAAGTCATTTTTGGCGGGAATGTTTCAAATTTCGATAATATGCAAGATGCAACAATACACTACAATAATCAAAGCAAGGAAAGCTAAGCGCAACGCTCTGAGTAAGTTTTTGGTAACAAAAATAGCAAGCATGCCCGTTCCGTTGCTTTTAGGTGGTTACGTTGCTTTTTTGTGCACCCAGAAAAGTGCCTATTTGTAAGGTTCAAATGAAAGATATCGCTAAGCCCTAAGAATTGGTGAAAGGGGAAGGTCATTGCAAGATAGCGTGACGGTATGGTAACAAGCAGGTTTAGGGTTCGAGTCACGGAAATATGTTTATTCTCCATTTGAAATTCAGCGTAAATGCTCAATTGTAACGGTTTTTCAAGTTTGAATATTAAAGTCAGTTTTAGCGGGATTGTTTCAAATTTCGATAATATGGAAGATGCAACAATACACTACAATAATCAAAGCAAGGGAAGCTAATCGCAACGGTTAGAGTAAGTTTTTGGAAGCAAAAATGGCAAGCATGCCCGTTCCGTTGCTTTTTTGGTGGTTCCGTTGCTTTTTTGTGCACCCAGAAAACAGCCTATTTGTAAGGTTCAAATGGAAGATAGCTCTAACCCCTGAGCCACGGTTACAGAGGAAGGTCCCTGGAAGATAAGTTAAACGTGACGTAATCGGGAGGTGTAGTGTTCGAGTCAGTTTAATATTTTTATTCTCCATTGTAAATTCATAGTCAATGCTAAATTGTAACGGTTTTTCAAGTTTGAATAGGAAAGTCAGTTTTGGCGGGAATGTTTCAAATTTCGATAATATGCAAGATGCAACAATACACTACAATAATCAAAGCAAGGAAAGCTAAGCGCAACGCTCTGAGTAAGTTTTTGGAAGCAAAAATGGCAAGCATGCCCGTTCCGTTGCTTTTAGGTGGTGACGTTGCTTTTTTGTGCACCTGGAAAACAGCCTATTTGTAAGGTTCAAATGAAAGATATCGCTAAGCCCTAAGAATTGGTGAAAGGGAAGGTCATTGCAAGATAGCGTGACGGTATGGTAACAAGCATTTTTAGGGTTCGAGTCACGGGAAATGTTTGATTCTCAATTCGAAATTCAGAGTAAATGATAAATTATAACGGTTTTTTCAAGTTTGAATTGAAAAGTCAGTTTTGGCCGGAATGTTTCAAATTTCGATAATATGCAAGATGCAACAATACACTACAACAATCAAAGCAAGAGAAGCTAATCGCAATGGTTAGAGTAAGTTTTTTCAAGCAAAAATGGCAAGCATGCCCGTTCCGTTGCTTTTTTGGTGGTTCCGTTGCTTTTTTGTGCACCCAGAAGAGAGAGTATTTGTGAGGTTCAAATGAAAGATATCGCTAAGCCCTAAGAACTGGAGATAGGGGAAGGTCATTGCAAGATAACGTGACGGTATGATAACAAGCAGGTTGAGGGTTCGAGTCACGGGAAATGTTTGATTCTCCATTCGAAATTCAGAGTAAATGCTCAATTGTAACTGTTTTTTCAAGTTTGAATTGAAAAGTCAGTTTTGGCGGGAATGTTTCAAATTTCGATAATATGCAAGATGCAACAATACACTACAATAATCAAAGCAAGAGAAGCTAATCGCAACGGTTAGAGTAAGTTTTTTAAAGCAAAAATGGCAAGCATGCCCGTTGCGTTTCTTTTTTGGGTGGTTCCGTTGCTTTTTCGTGCACTCATAAATCAACCTTTTTGTCTGCTTCAAATGAAAGATATCGCTAAGCCCTGTGAATTGGTGAAAGGGGAAGGTCCCTGGAAGATATGTTAAACGTGACGTAATCGGGAGGTGTAGTGTTCGAGTCACTTTAATATTTTTATTCTCCATTGTAAATTCAGAGTCAATGCTACATTGTAACGGTTTTTCAAGTTTGAATAGGAAAGTCATTTTTGGCGGGAATGTTTCAAATTTCGATAATATGCAAGATGCAACAATACACTACAATAATCAAAGCAAGGAAAGCTAAGCGCAACGCTCTGAGTAAGTTTTTGGTAACAAAAATAGCAAGCATGCCCGTTCCGTTGCTTTTAGGTGGTTACGTTGCTTTTTTGTGCACCCAGAAAAGTGCCTATTTGTAAGGTTCAAATGAAAGATATCGCTAAGCCCTAAGAATTGGTGAAAGGGGAAGGTCATTGCAAGATAGCGTGACGGTATGGTAACAAGCAGGTTTAGGGTTCGAGTCACGGAAATATGTTTATTCTCCATTTGAAATTCAGCGTAAATGCTCAATTGTAACGGTTTTTCAAGTTTGAATATTAAAGTCAGTTTTAGCGGGATTGTTTCAAATTTCGATAATATGGAAGATGCAACAATACACTACAATAATCAAAGCAAGGGAAGCTAATCGCAACGGTTAGAGTAAGTTTTTGGAAGCAAAAATGGCAAGCATGCCCGTTCCGTTGCTTTTTTGGTGGTTCCGTTGCTTTTTTGTGCACCCAGAAAACAGCCTATTTGTAAGGTTCAAATGGAAGATAGCTCTAACCCCTGAGCCACGGTTACAGAGGAAGGTCCCTGGAAGATAAGTTAATCGTGACGTAATCGGGAGGTGTAGTGTTCGAGTCAGTTTAATATTTTTATTCTCCATTGTAAATTCATAGTCAATGCTAAATTGTAACGGTTTTTCAAGTTTGAATAGGAAAGTCAGTTTTGGCGGGAATGTTTCAAATTTCGATAATATGCAAGATGCAACAATACACTACAATAATCAAAGCAAGGAAAGCTAAGCGCAACGCTCTGAGTAAGTTTTTGGAAGCAAAAATGGCAAGCATGCCCGTTCCGTTGCTTTTAGGTGGTGACGTTGCTTTTTTGTGCACCTGGAAAACAGCCTATTTGTAAGGTTCAAATGAAAGATATCGCTAAGCCCTAAGAATTGGTGAAAGGGAAGGTCATTGCAAGATAGCGTGACGGTATGGTAACAAGCATTTTTAGGGTTCGAGTCACGGGAAATGTTTGATTCTCAATTCGAAATTCAGAGTAAATGATAAATTATAACGGTTTTTTCAAGTTTGAATTGAAAAGTCAGTTTTGGCGGGAATGTTTCAAATTTCGATAATATGCAAGATGCAACAATACACTACAACAATCAAAGCAAGAGAAGCTAATCGCAATGGTTAGAGTAAGTTTTTTCAAGCAAAAATGGCAAGCATGCCCGTTCCGTTGCTTTTTTGGTGGTTCCGTTGCTTTTTTGTGCACCCAGAAGAGAGAGTATTTGTGAGGTTCAAATGAAAGATATCGCTAAGCCCTAAGAACTGGAGATAGGGGAAGGTCATTGCAAGATAGCGTGACGGTATGATAACAAGCAGGTTGAGGGTTCGAGTCACGGGAAATGTTTGATTCTCCATTCGAAATTCAGAGTAAATGCTCAATTGTAACTGTTTTTTCAAGTTTGAATTGAAAAGTCAGTTTTGGCGGGAATGTTTCAAATTTCGATAATATGCAAGATGCAACAATACACTACAATAATCAAAGCAAGAGAAGCTAATCGCAACGGTTAGAGTAAGTTTTTTAAAGCAAAAATGGCAAGCATGCCCGTTGCGTTTCTTTTTTGGGTGGTTCCGTTGCTTTTTCGTGCACTCATAAATCAACCTTTTTGTCTGCTTCAAATGAAAGATATCGCTAAGCCCTATGAATTGGTGAAAGGGGAAGGTCCCTGGAAGATAAGTTAAACGTGACGTAATCGGGAGGTGTAGTGTTCGTGTCACTTTAATATTTTTATTCTCCATTGTAAATTCAGAGTCAATGCTAAATTGTAACGGTTTTTCAAGTTTGAATAGGAAAGTCATTTTTGGCGGGAATGTTTCAAATTTCGATAATATGCAAGATGCAACAATACACTACAATAATCAAAGCAAGGAAAGCTAAGCGCAACGCTCTGAGTAAGTTTTTGGAAACAAAAATAGCAAGCATGCCCGTTCCGTTGCTTTTAGGTGGTTACGTTGCTTTTTTGTGCACCCAGAAAAGTGCCTATTTGTAAGGTTCAAATGAAAGATATCGCTAAGCCCTAAGAATTGGTGAAAGGGGAAGGTCATTGCAAGATAGCGTGACGGTATGGTAACAAGCAGGTTTAGGGTTCGAGTCACGGAAATATGTTTATTCTCCATTTGAAATTCAGCGTAAATGCTCAATTGTAACGGTTTTTCAAGTTTGAATGGAAAAGTCAGTTTTGGCGGGAATGTTTCAAATTTCGATAATATGCAAGATGCAACAATACACTACAATAATCACAGCAAGGGAAGCTAATCGCAACGGTTAGAGTAAGTTTTTGGAAGCAAAAATGGCAAGCATGCCCGTTCCGTTGCTTTTTTGGTGGTTCCGTTGCATTTTTGTGCACCCAGAAGAGAGCCTATTTGTAAGGTTCAAATGAAAGATATAGCTAAGCCCTAAGAATTGGTGAAAGGGAAAGGTCACTGCAAGATAGCGTGACGGTATGGTAACAAGCAGGTTTAGGGTTCGAGTCACGGAAATATGTTTATTCTCCATTTGAAATTCAGCGTAAATGCTCAATTGTAACGGTTTTTCAAGTTTGAATGGAAAAGTCAGTTTTCGCGGGATTGTTTCAAATTTCGATAATATGCAAGATGCAAGAATACACTACAACAATCA
The DNA here is from genome assembly GCF_977018435.1 of Lepisma saccharinum. Classification (NCBI taxonomy): domain Eukaryota; kingdom Metazoa; phylum Arthropoda; class Insecta; order Zygentoma; family Lepismatidae; genus Lepisma; species Lepisma saccharinum. The sequence continues at coordinate 1,893,742 of NW_028142901.1, read as the reverse complement.
AAGCAAGAGAAGCTAGTCGAAACGGTTAGAGTAAGCTTTTTAAAGCAAAAATGGCAAGCATGCCCGTTCCGTTGCTTTTTTGGTGGTTCCGTTGCTTTTTTGTGCACCCCTAAAAGAGCCTATTTTTAAGGTTCAAATGAAAGATATCGCTAAGCCCTAAGAACTGGTGAAAGGGGAAGGTCATTGCAAGATAGCGTGACGGTATGGTAACAAGCAGGTTGAGGGTTCGAGTCACGGGAAATGTTTGATTCTCAATTCGGAATTCAGAGTAAATGATAAATTATAACGGTTTCTTCAAGTTTGAATTGAAAAGTCAGTTTTGGCGGGAATGTTTCAAATTTCGATAATATGCAAGATGCAACAATACACTACAAAAATCAAACCAAGAGAAGCTAATCGCAACGGTTAGAGTAAGTTTTCTAAAGCAAAAATGGCAAGCATGCCCGTTCCGTTGCTTTTTTGGTGGTTCCGTTGCTTTTTTGTGCACCCAGAAAAGTGCCTATTTGTAAGGTTCAAATGAAAGATATCGCTAAGCCCTAAGAATTGGTGAAAGGGGAAGGTCATTGCAAGATAGCGTGACGGTATGGTAACAAGCAGGTTTAGGGTTCGAGTCACGGAAATATGTTTATTCTCCAATCGAAATTCAGAGTAAATGCTCAATTGTAACTGTTTTTTAAGTTTGAATTGAAAAGTCAGTTTTGGCGGGAATGTTTCAAATTTCGATAATATGCAAGATGCAACAATACACTACAATAATCAAAGCAAGGGAAGCTAATCGCAACGGTTAGAGTAAGTTTTTGGAAGCAAAAATGGCAAGCATGCCCGTTCCGTTGCTTTTTTGGTGGTTCCGTTGCTTTTTTGTGCACCCAGAAAACAGCCTATTTGTAAGGTTCAAATGGAAGATAGCTCTAACCCCTGAGCCACGGTTACAGAGGAAGGTCCCTGGAAGATAAGTTAAACGTGACGTAATCGGGAGGTGTAGTGTTCGAGTCAGTTTAATATTTTTATTCTCCATTGTAAATTCATAGTCAATGCTAAATTGTAACGGTTTTTCAAGTTTGAATAGGAAAGTCAGTTTTGGCGGGAATGTTTCAAATTTCGATAATATGCAAGATGCAACAATACACTACAATAATCAAAGTAAGGAAAGCTAAGCGCAACGCTCTGAGTAAGTTTTTGGAAGCAAAAATGGCAAGCATGCCCGTTCCGTTGCTTTTAGGTGGTTACGTTGCTTTTTTGTGCACCCGGAAAACAGCCTATTTGTAAGGTTCAAATGAAAGATATCGCTAAGCCCTAAGAATTGGTGAAAGGGAAGGTCATTGCAAGATAGCGTGACGGTATGGTAACAAGCATTTTTAGGGTTCGAGTCACGGGAAATGTTTGATTCTCAATTCGAAATTCAGAGTAAATGATAATTTATAACGGTTTTTTCAAGTTTGAATTGAAAAGTCAGTTTTGGCGGGAATGTTTCAAATTTCGATAATATGCAAGATGCAACAATACACTACAATAATCAAAGCAAGAGAAGCTAATCGCAATGGTTAGAGTAAGTTTTTTCAAGCAAAAATGGCAAGCATGCCCGTTCCGTTGCTTTTTTGGTGGTACCGTTGCTTTTTTGTGCACCCAGAAAAGTGCCTATTTGTAAGGTTCAAATGAAAGATATCGCTAAGCCCTAAGAATTGGTGAAAGGGGAAGGTCATTGCAAGATAGCGTGACGGTATGGTAACAAGCAGGTTTAGGGTTCGAGTCACGGAAATATGTTTATTCTCTATTTGAAATTCAGCGTAAATGCTCAATTGTAACGGTTTTTCAATTATGAATAGGAAAGTCAGTTCTGGCGGAAATGTTTCAAATTTCGATAATATGCAAGATGCAACAATACAGTACAACAATCAAAGCAGGAGAAGCTAATCGCAACGGTTAGAGTAAGTTTTTGGAAGCAAAAATAGCAAGCATGCCCGTTCCGTTGCTTTTTTGGTGGTTCCGTGGCTTTTTTGTGCACCCAGAAAAGAGCCTTTTTGTGAGGTTCAAATGAAAGATATCGCTAAGCCCTAAGAATTGGTGAAAGGGGAAGGTCATTGCAAGATAGCGTGACGGTATGGTAACAAGCAGGTTCAGGGTTCGAGTCACGGGAAATGTTTGATTCTCCATTCGAAATTCAGAGTAAATGCTCAATTGTAACTGTTTTTTCAAGTTTGAATTGAAAAGTCAGTTTTGGCGGGAATGTTTCAAATTTCTATAATATGCAAGATGCAACAATACACTACAATAATCAAAGCAAGAGAAGCTAATCGCAATGGTTAGAGTAAGTTTTTTCAAGCAAAAATGGCAAGCATGCCCGTTCCGTTGCTTTTTTGGTGGTTCCGTTGCTTTTTTGTGCACCCAGAAAAGTGCCTATTTGTAAGGTTCAAATGAAAGATATCGCTAAGCCCTAAGAATTGGTGAAAGGGGAAGGTCATTGCAAGATAGCGTGACGGTATGGTAACAAGCAGGTTTAGGGTTCGAGTCACGGGAAATGTTTGATTCTCCATTCGAAATTCAGTGTAAATGCTCAATTTTAACGGTTTCTTCAAGTTTGAATTGAAAAGTCAGTTTTGGCGGGAATGTTTCAAAATTCGATAGGATTCAAGATGCAACAACACACTACAATAATCAAAGCAAGAGAAGCTAGTCGAAACGGTTACAGTAAGTTTTTTAAAGCAAAAATGGCAAGCATGCCCGTTGCGTTGCTTTTTTGGGTGGTTCCGTTGCTTTTTCGTGCACTCATAAATCAACCTTTTTGTCTGCTTCAAATGAAAGATATCGCTAAGCCCTATGAATTGGTGAAAGGGGAAGGTCCCTGGAAGATAAGTTAAACGTGACGTAATCGGGAGGTGTAGTGTTCGAGTCACTTTAATATTTTTATTCTCGATTGTAAATTCAGAGTCAATGCTAAATTGTAACGGTTTTTCAAGTTTGAATAGGAAAGTCATTTTTGGCGGGAATGTTTCAAATTTCGATAATATGCAAGATGCAACAATACACTACAATAATCAAAGCAAGGAAAGCTAAGCGCAACGCTCTGAGTAAGTTTTTGGAAACAAAAATAGCAAGCATGCCCGTTCCGTTGCTTTTAGGTGGTTACGTTGCTTTTTTGTGCACCCAGAAAAGTGCCTATTTGTAAGGTTCAAATGAAAGATATCGCTAAGCCCTAAGAATTGGTGAAAGGGGAAGGTCATTGCAAGATAGCGTGACGGTATGGTAACAAGCAGGTTTAGGGTTCGAGTCACGGAAATATGTTTATTCTCCATTTGAAATTCAGCGTAAATGCTCAATTGTAACGGTTTTTCAAGTTTGAATGGAAAAGTCAGTTTTCGCGGGATTGTTTCAAATGTCGATAATATGGAAGATGCAACAATACGCTACAACAATCAAAGCAAGAGAAGCTAATCGCAACGGTTAGAGTAAGTTTTTTAAAGCAAAAATAGCAAGCATGCCCGTTCCGTTGCTTTTTTGGTGGTTCCGTTGCATTTTTGTGCACCCAGAAGAGAGCCTATTTGTAAGGTTCAAATGAAAGATATAGCTAAGCCCTAAGAATTGGTGAAAGGGAAAGGTCATTGCAAGACAGCGTGACGGTATGGTAACAAGCAGGTTTAGGGTTCGAGTCACGGAAATATGTTTATTCTCCATTTGAAATTCAGCGTAAATGCTCAATTGTAACGGTTTTTCAAGTTTGAATGGAAAAGTCAGTTTTCGCGGGATTGTTTCAAATTTCGATAATATGCAAGATGCAACAATACACTACAACAATCAAAGCAAGAGAAGCTAATCGCAACGGTTAGAGTAAGTTTTTGGAAGCAAAAATGGCAAGCATGCCCGTTCCGTTGCTTTTTTGGTGGTTCCGTTGCTTTTTTGTGCACCCCTAAAAGAGCCTATTTGTAAGGTTCAAATGAAAGATATCGCTAAGCCCTAAGAATTGGTGAAAGGGGAAGGTCATTGCAAGATAGCGTGACGGTATGGTAACAAGCAGGTTTAGGGTTCGAGTCACGGAAATATGTTTATTCTCCATTCGAAATTCAGAGTAAATGCTCAATTGTAACTGTTTCTTCAAGTTTGAATTGAAAAGTCAGTTTTGGCGGAAATGTTTCAAATTTCGATAATATGTAAGATGCAACAATACACTACAATAATCAAAGCAAGGGAAGCTAATCGCAACGGTTAGAGTAAGTTTTTGGAAGCAAAAATGGCAAGCATGCCCGTTCCGTTGCTTTTTTGGTGGTTCCGTTGCTTTTTTGTGCACCCAGAAAACAGCCTATTTGTAAGGTTCAAATGGAAGATAGCTCTAACCCCTGAGCCACGGTTACAGAGGAAGGTCCCTGGAAGATAAGTTAAACGTGACGTAATCGGGAGGTGTAGTATTCGAGTCACTTTAATATTTTTATTCTATGCTAAATTGTAACGGTTTTTCAAGTTTGAATAGGAAAGTCACTTTTGGCGGGAATGTTTCAAATTTCGATAATATGCAAGATGCAACAATACACTACAGTAATCAAAGCAAGAGAATCTAATCGCAACGGTTAGAGTAAGTTTTTGGAAGCAAAAATGGCAAGCATGCCCGTTCCGTTGCTTTTTTGGTGGTTCCGTTGCTTTTTTGTGCACCCAGAAAACAGCCTATCTGTAAGGTTCAAATGGAAGATAGCTCTAACCCCTGAGCCACGGTTACAGAGGAAGGTCCCTGGAAGATAAGTTAAACGTGAAGTAATCGGGAGGTGTAGTGTTCGAGTCACTTTAATATTTTTATTCTCCATTGTAAATTCATAGTCAATGCTAAATTGTAACGGTTTTTCAAGTTTGAATAGGAAAGTCAGTTTTGGCGGGAATGTTTCAAATTTCGATAATATGCAAGATGCAACAATACACTACAATAATCAAAGCACGAGAAGGTAATCGCAACTTTTAGAGTAAGTTTTTTAAAGCAAAAATGGCAAGCATGCCCGTTCCGTTGCTTTTTTGGTGGTTCCGTTGCTTTTTTGTGCACCCAGAAAAGAGCCTATTTGTAAGGTTCAAATGAAAGATATCGCTAAGCCCTAAGAATTGGTGAAAGGGGAAGGTCATTGCAAGATAGCGTGACGGTATGGTAACAAGCAGGTTGAGGGTTCGAGTCACGGGAAATGTTTGATTCTCCATTCGAAATTCAGAGTAAATGCTCAATTGTAACTGTTTTTTCAAGTTTGAATTGAAAAGTCAGTTTTGGCGGGAATGTTTCAAATTTCGATAATATGCAAGATGCAACAATACACTACAATAAGCAAAGCAAGAGAAGCTAATCGCAACGGTTAGAGTAAGTTTTTGGAAGCAAAAATGGCAAGCATGCCCGTTCCGTTGCTTTTTTGGTGGTTCCGTTGCTTTTTCTTGCACTCATAAATCAACATTTTTGTCTGCTTCAAATGAAAGATATCGCTAAGCCCTAAGAATTGGTGAAAGGGGAAGGTCATTGCAAGATAGCGTGACGGTATGGTAACAAGCAGGTTTAGGGTTCGAGTCACGGAAATATGTTTATTCTCCATTTGAAATTCAGCGTAAATGCTCAATTGTAACGGTTTTTCAAGTTTGAATATTAAAGTCAGTTTTCGCGGGATTGTTTCAAATTTCGATAATATGCAAGATGCAACAATACACTACAATAATCAAAGCAAGGGAAGCTAATCGCAACGGTTAGAGTAAGTTTTTTAAAGCAAAAATGGCAAGCATGCCCGTTCCGTTGCTTTTTTGGTGGTTCCGTTGCTTTTTTGGGCACCCAGAAAAGAGCCTATTTGTAAGGTTCAAATGAAAGATATCGCTAAGCCCTAAGAATTGGTGAAAGGGGAGGGTCATTGCAAGATAGCGTGACGGTATGGTAACAAGCAGGTTTAGGGTTCGAGTCACGGAAATATGTTTATTCTCCATTCGAAATTCAGAGTAAATGCTCAATTGTAACTGTTTTTAAGTTTGAATTGAAAAGTCAGTTTTGGCGGGAATGTTTCAAATTTCGATAATATGCAAGATGCAACAATACACTACAATAATCAAAGCAAGGGAAGCTAATCGCAACGGTTAGAGTAAGTTTTTGGAAGCAAAAATGGCAAGCATGCCCGTTCCGTTGCTTTTTTGGTGGTTCCGTTGCTTTTTGGTGCACCCAGAAAACAGCCTATTTGTAAGGTTCAAATGGAAGATAGCTCTAACCCCTGAGCAACGGTTACAGAGGAAGGTCCCTGGAAGATAAGTTAAACGTGACGTAATCGGGAGGTGTAGTGTTCGAGTCACTTTAATAATTTTATTCTCCATTGTAAATTCATAGTCAATGCTAAATTGTAACGGTTTTTCAAGTTTGAATAGGAAAGTCAGTTTTGGCGGGAATGTTTCAAATTTCGATAATATGCAAGATGCAACAATACACTACAATAATCAAAGCAAGAGAAGCTAATCGCAACGGTAAGAGTAAGTTTTTGGAAGCAAAAATGGCAAGCATGCCCGTTCCATTTCTTTTTTGGTGGTTCCGTTGCTTTTTGTGCACCCAGAAAACAGCCTATTTGTAAGGTTCAAATGGAAGATATCGCTAAGCCCTAAGAATTGGTGAAAGGGGAAGGTCATTGCAAGATAGCGTGACGGTATGGTAACAAGCAGGTTGAGGGTTCGAGTCACGGGAAATGTTTGATTCTCCATTCGAACTTCAGAGTAAATGCTCAATTTTAACGGCTTTTCAAGTGTCAATTGAAAAGTCAGTTTTGGCGGGAATGTTTCAAATTTCGATAATATGCAAGATGCAACAATACACTACAATAATCAAAGCAAGAGAAGCTAATCGCAACGGTTAGAGTAAGTTTTTTAAAGCAAAAATGGCAAGCATGCCCGTTCCGTTGCTTTTTTGGTGGTTCCGTTGCTTTTTTGTGCACCCAGAAAAGAGCCTATTTGTAAGGTTCAAATGAAAGATATCGCTAAACCCTAAGAATTGGTGAAAGGGGAAGGTCATTGCCAGATAGCGTGACGGTATGGTAACAAGCAGGTTGAGGGTTCGAGTCACGGGAAATGTTTGATTCTCAATTCGAAATTCAGAGTAAATGATAAATTATAACGGTTTCTTCACGTTTGAATTGAAAAGTCAGTTTTGGCGGGAATGTTTCAAAATTCGATAGGATGTAAGATGCAACAACACACTACAATAATCAAAGCAAGAGAAGCTAATCGCAACGGTTAGAGTAAGTTTTTTAAAGCAAAAATGGCAAGCATGCCCGTTCCGTTGCTTTTTAGGTGGTTCCGTTGCTTTTTCTTGCACTCATAAATCAACTTTTTGTCTGCTTCAAATGAAAGATATCGCTAAGCCCTTAGAATTGGTGAAAGGGGAAGGTCATTGCAAGATAGCGTGACGTTATGGTAACCAGCAGGTTTAGGGTTCGAGTCACGGAAATATGTTTATTCTCCATTTGAAATTCAGCGTAAATGCTCAATTGTAACGGTTTTTCAAGTTTGAATAGGAAAGTCCGTTTTGGCGGGAATGTTTCAAATTTCGATAATGTGCAAGATGCAACAATACACTACAACAATCAAGGCAAGAGAAGCTAATCGCAACGGTTAGAGTAAGTTTTTTAAAGCAAAAATGGCAAGCATGCCCGTTCCGTTGCTTTTTTGGTGGTTCCGTTGCTTTTTTGTGCACCCAGAAAAGAGATTATTTGTAAGGTTCAAATGAAAGATATCGCTAAGCCCTAAGAATTGGTGAAAGGGGAAGGTCATTGCAAGATAGCGTGACGGTATGGTAACAAGCAGGTTGAGGGTTCGAGTCACGGGAAATGTTTGATTCTCCATTCGAAATTCAGAGTAAATGCTCAATTGTAACTGTTTTTTCAAGTTTGAATTGAAAAGTCAGTTTTGGCGGGAATGTTTCAAATTTCGATAATATGCAAGATGCAACAATACACTACAATAATCAAAGCAAGAGAAGCTAATCGCAACGGTTAGAGTAAGTTTTTGGGAGCAAAAATGGCAAGCATGCCCGTTCCGTTGCTTTTTTGGTGGTTCCGTTGCTTTTTCTTGAACTCATAAATCAACATTTTTGTCTGCTTCAAATGAAAGATATCGCTAAGCCCTAAGAATTGGTGAAAGGGGAAGGTCATTGCAAGATAGCGTGACGGTATGGCAACAAGCAGGTTTAGGGTTCGAGTCACGGAAATATGTTTATTCTCCATTTGAAATTCAGCGTAAATGCTCAATTGTAATGGTTTTTCAAGTTTGAATATTAAAGTCAGTTTTCGCGGGATTGTTTCAAATTTCGATAATATGCAAGATGCAACAATACACTACAACAATCAAAGCAAGAGAAGCTAATCGCAACGGTTAGAGTAAGTTTTTTAAAGCAAAAATGGCAAGCATGCCCGTTCCGTTGCTTTTTTGGTGGTTCTGTTGCTTTTTTGTGCACCCAGAAGAGAGCCTATTTGTAAGGTTCAAATGAAAGATATCGCTAAGCCCTAAGAATTGGTGAAAGGGGAAGGTCATTGCAAGATAGCGTGACGGTATGGTAACAAGCAGGTTTAGGGTTCGAGTCACGGAAATATGTTTATTCTCCGTTTGAAATTCAGCGTAAATGCTCAATTGTAACGGTTTTTCAAGTTTGAATAGGAAAGTCAGTTTTGGCGGGAATGTTTCAAATTTCGATAATATGCAAGATGCAACAATACACTACAACAATCAAAGCAAGAGAAGCTAATCGCAACTTTTAGAGTAAGTTTTTTAAAGCAAAAATGGCAAGCATGCCCGTTCCGTTGCTTTTTTGGTGGTTCCGTTGCTTTTTTGTGCACCCAGAAAAGAGCCTATTTGTAAGGTTCAAATGAAAGATATCGCTAAGCCCTAAGAATTGGTGAAAGGGGAAGGTCATTGCAAGATAGCGTGACGGTATGGTAACAAGCAGGTTTAGGGTTCGAGTCACGGGAAATGTTTGATTCTCCATTTGAAATTCAGTGTAAATGCTCAATTTTAATGGTTTCTTCACGTTTGAATTGAAAAGTCAGTTTTGGCGGGAATGTTTCAAAATTCGATAGCATGCAAGATGCAACAACACACTACAATAATCAAAGCAAGAGAAGCTAATCGCAACGGTTGGAGTAAGTTTTTTAAAGCAAAAATGGCAAGCATGCCCGTTCCGTTTCTTTTTTGGTGGTTCCGTTGCTTTTTTGTGCACCCAGAAAAGTGCCTATTTGTAAGGTTCAAATGAAATATATCGCTAAGCCCTAAGAATTGGTGAAAGGGGAAGGTCATTGCAAGATAGCGTGACGGTATGGTAACAAGCAGGTTTAGGGTTCGAGTAACGGGAAATGTTTGATTCTCCATTTGAAATTCAGTGTAAATGCTCAATTTTGATGGTTTCTTCACGTTTGAATTGAAAAGTCAGTTTTGGCGGGAATGTTTCAAAATTCGACACGATGCAAGATGCAACAACACACTACAATAATCAAAGCAAGAGAAGCTAATCGCAACGGTTAGAGTAAGTTTTTAAAGCAAAAATGGCAAGCATGCCCGTTCCGTTTCTTTTTTGGTGGTTCCGTTGCTTTATTGTGCACCCAGAAAAGTGCCTATTTGTAAGGTTCAAATGAAAGATATCGCTAAGCCCTAAGAATTGGTGAAAGGGGAAGGTCATTGCAAGATAGCGTGACGGTATGGTAACAAGCAGGTTTAGGGCTCGAGTCACGGGAAATGTTAGATTCTCCATTTGAAATTCAGTGTAAATGCTCAATTTTAACGGTTTCTTCAAGTTTGAATTGAAAAGTCAGTTTTGGCGGGAATGTTTCAAAATTCGATAGGATTCAAGATGCAACAACACACTACAATAATCAAAGCAAGAGAAGCTAATCGCAACGGTTAGAGTAAGTTTTTTAAAGCAAAAATGGCAAGCATGCCCGTTCCGTAGCTTTTTTGGTGGTTCCGTTGCTTTGTCGTGCACTCATAAATCAACCTTTTTTCTGCTTCAAATGAAAGATATCGCTAAGCCCTAAGAATTGGTGAAAGGGGAATGTCCCTGGAAGATAATTTAAACGTGACGTAATCGGGAGGTGTAGTGTTCGAGTCACTTTAATATTTTTATTCTCCATTGTAAATTCAGAGTCAATGCTAAATTGTATCGGTTTTTCAAGTTTGAATAGGAAAGTCATTTTTGCCGGGAATGTTTCAAATTTCGATAATATGCAAGATGCAACAATACACTACAATAATCAAAGCAAGAGAAGCTAATCGCAACGGTTAGAGTAAGTTTTCTAAAGCAAAAATGGCAAGCATGCCCGTTCCGTTGCTTTTTATGTGGTTCCGTTGCTTTTTCTTGCACTCATAAATCAACCTTTTTGTCTGCTTCAAATGAAAGATATCGCTAAGCCCTAAGAATTGGTGAAAGGGGAAGGTCATTGCAAGATAGCGTGACGGTATGGTAACAAGCAGGTTGAGGGTTCGAGTCACGGGAAATGTTTGATTCTCCATTCGAAATTCAGAGTAAATGCTCAATTGTAACTGTTTTTTCAAGTTTAATTGATAAGTCAGTTTTGGCGGGAATGTTTCAAATTTCGATAATATGCAAGATGCAACAATACACTACAATAATCAAAGCAAGGGAAGCTAATCGCAACGGTTAGAGTCAGTTTTTTAAAGCAAAAATGGCAAGCATGCCCGTTCCGTTGCTTTTTTGGTGGTTCCGTTGCTTTTTCTTGCACTCATAAATCAACATTTTTGTCTGCTTCAAATGAAAGATATCGCTAAGCCCTAAGAATTGGTGAAAGGGGAAGGTCATTGCAAGATAGCGTGACGGTATGGTAACAAGCAGGTTTAGGGTTCGAGTCACGGGAAATGTTAGTTTCTCCATTTGAAATTCAGTGTAAATGCTCAATTTTAACGGTTTCTTCAAGTTTGAATTGAAAAGTCAGTTTTGGCGGGAATGTTTCAAAATTCGATAGGATTCAAGATGCAACAACACACTACAATAATGAAAGCAAGAGAAGCTAATCGCAACGCTCTGAGTAAGTTTTTTAAAGCAAAAATGGCAAGCATGCCCATTCCGTTGCTTTTTTGGTGGTTCCGTTGCTTTTTCGTGCACTCATAAATCAACCTTTTTGTCTGCTTCAAATGAAAGATATCGCTAAGCCCTAAGAATTGGTGAAAGGGGAATGTCCCTGGAAGATAAGTTAAACGTGACGTAATCGGGAGGTGTAGTGTTCGAGTCACTTTAATATTTATATTCTCCATTGTAAATTCAGAGTCAATGCTAAATTGTAACGGTTTTTCAAGTTTGAATAGGAAAGTCATTTTTGGCGGGAATGTTTCAAATTTCGATAATATGCAAGATGCAACAATACACTACAATAATCAAAGCAAGGAAAGCTAAGCGCAACGCTCTGAGTAAGTTTTTGGAAGCAAAAATAGCAAGCATGCCCGTTCCGTTGCTTTTAGGTGGTTACGTTGCTTTTTTGTGCACCCAGAAAACAGCCTATTTGTAATGTTCAAATGAAAGATATCGCTAAGCCCTAAGAATTGGTGAAAGGGAAGGTCATTGCAAGATAGCGTGACGGTATGGTAACAAGCAGGTTTACGGTTCGAGTCTCGGGAAATGTTTGATTCTCAATTCGAAATTCAGAGTAAATGATAAATTATAACGGTTTTTTCAAGTTTGAATTGAAAAGTCAGTTTTGGCGGGAATGTTTCAAATTTCGATAATATGCAAGATGCAACAATACACTACAATAATCAAAGCAAGAGAAGCTAATCGCAATGGTTAGAGTAAGTTTTTTCAAGCAAAAATGGCAAGCATGCCCGTTCCGTTGCTTTTTTGGTGGTTCCGTTGCTTTTTTGTGCATCCAGAAAAGTGCCTATTTGTAAGGTTCAAATTAAAGATATCGCTAAGCCCTAAGAATTGGTGAAAGGGGAAAGTCATTGCAAGATAGCGTGACGGTATGGTAACAAGCAGGTTTAGGGTTCGAGTCACGGAAATATGTTTATTCTCCATTTGAAATTCAGCGTAAATGCTCAATTGTAACGGTTTTTCAAGTTTGAATAGGAAAGTCAGTTTTGGCGGAAATGTTTCAAATTTCGATAATATGTAAGATGCAACAATACACTACAACAATCAAAGCAAGAGAAGCTAATCGCAACGGTTAGAGTAAGTTTTTGGAAGCAAAAATAGCAAGCATGCCCGTTCCGTTGCTTTTTTGGTGGTTCCGTTGCTTTTTTTGCACCCAGAAAAGAGCCTTTTGTGAGGTTCAAATGAAAGATATCGCTAAGCCCTAAGAATTGGTGAAAGGGGAAGGTCATTGCAAGATAGCGTGACGGTATGGTAACAAGCAGGTTGAGGGTTCGGGTCACGGGAAATGTTTGATTCTCCATTCGAAATTCAGAGTAAATGCTCATTTGTAACTGTTTTTTCAAGTTTGAATTGAAAAGTCAGTTTTGGTGGGAATGTTTCAAATTTCGATAATATGCAAGATGCAACAATACACTACAATAATCAAAGCAAGAGAAGCTAATCGCAACGGTTAGAGTAAGTTTTTGGAAGCAAAAATGGCAAGCATGCCCGTTCCGTTGCTTTTTTGGTGGTTCCGTTGCTTTTTCGTGCACTCATAAATCAACCTTTTTTCTGCTTCAAATGAAAGATATCGCTAAGCCCTAAGAATTGGTGAAAGGGGAATGTCCCTGGAAGATAAGTTAAACGTGACGTAATCGGGAGGTGTAGTGTTCGAGTCACTTTAATATTTTTATTCTCCATTGTAAATTCAGAGTCAATGCTAAATTGTAAAGGTTTTTCAAGTTTGAATGGGAGTCATTTTTGGCGGGAATGTTTCAAATTTCTATAATATGCAAGATGCAACAATACACTACAATAATCAAAACAAGGAGAGCTAAGCGCAACGCTCTGAGTAAGTTTTTGGAAGCAAAAATAGCAAGCATGCCCGTTCCGTTGCTTTTAGGTGGTTACGTTGCTTTTTTGTGCACCCAGAAAACAGCCTATTTGTAAGGTTCAAATGAAAGATATCGCTAAGCCCTAAGAATTGGTGAAAGGGAAGGTCATTGCAAGATAGCGTGACGGTATGGTAACAAGCAGGTTTAGGGTTCGAGTCTCGGGAAATGTTTGATTCTCAATTCGAAATTCAGAGTAAATGATAAATTATAACGGTTTTTTCAAGTTTGAATTGAAAAGTCAGGTTTGGCGGGAATGTTTCAAATTTCGATAATATGCAAGATGCAACAATACACTACAATAATCAAAGCAAGAGAAGCTAATCGCAATGGTTAGAGTAAGTTTTTTCAAGAAAAAATTGCAAGCATGCCCGTTCCGTTGCTTTTTTGGTGGTTCCGTTGCTTTTTTGTGCATCCAGAAAAGTGCCTATTTGTAAGGTTCAAATTAAAGATATCGCTAAGCCCTAAGAATTGATGAAAGGGGAAAGTCATTGCAAGATAGCGTGACGGTATGGTAACAAGCAGGTTTAGGGTTCGAGTCACGGAAATATGTTTATTCTCCATTTGAAATTCAGCGTAAATGCTCAATTGTAACGGTTTTTCAAGTTTGAATAGGAAAGTCAGTTTTGGCGGAAATGTTTCAAATTTCGATAATATGCAAGATGCAACAATACACTACAACAATCAAAGCAAGAGAAGCTAATCGCAACGGTTAGAGTAAGTTTTTGGAAGCAAAAATAGCAAGCATGACCGTTCCGTTGCTTTTTTGGTGGTTCCGTTGCTTTTTTTGCACCCAGAAAAAAGCCTTTTTGTGAGGTTCAAATGAAAGATATCGCTAAGCCCTAAGAATTGGTGAAAGGGGAAGGTCATTGCAAGATAGCGTGACGGTATGGTAACAAGCAGGTTTAGGGTTCGAGTCACGGGATATGTTAGATTCTCCATTTGAAATTCAGTGTAAATGCTCAATTTTAACGGTTTCTTCAAGTTTGAATTGAAAAGTCAGTTTTGGCGGGAATGTTTCAAAATTCGATAGGATTCAACATGCAACAACACACTACAATAATCAAAGCAAGAGAAGCTAATCGCAACGGTTAGAGTAAGTTTTTTAAAGCAAAAATGGCAAGCATGCCCGTTCCGTTGCTTTTATGGTGGTTCCGTTGCTTTTTCGTGCACTCATAAATCAACCTTTTTGTCTGCTTCAAATGAAAGATATCGCTAAGCCCCAAGAATTGGTGAAAGGGGAATGTCCCTGGAAGATAATTTAAACGTGACGTAATCGGGAGGTGTAGTGTTCGAGTCACTTTAATATTTTTATTCTCCATTGTAAATTCAGAGTCAATGCTAAATTGTAACGGTTTTTCAAGTTTGAATAGGAAAGTAATTTTTGGCGGGAATGTTTCAAATTTCGATAATATGCAAGATGCAACAATACACTACAATAATCAAAGCAAGGAAAGCTAAGCGCAACGCTCTGAGTAAGTTTTTGGAAGCAAGAATAGCAAGCATGCCCGTTCCGTTGCTTTTAGGTGGTTACGTTGCATTTTTGTGCACCCAGAAAACAGCCTATTTGTAAGGTTCAAATGAAAGATATCGCTAAGCCCTAAGAATTGGTGAAAGGGGAAGGTCATTGCAAGATAGCGTGACGGTATGGTAACAAGCAGGTTTAGGGTTCGAGTCACGGAAATATGTTTATTCTCCATTCGAAATTCAGAGTAAATGCTCAATTGTAACTGTTTTTTAAGTTTGAATTGAAAAGTCAGTTTTGGCGGGAATGTTTCAAATTTCGATAATATGCAAGATGCAACAATACACTACAATAATCGAAGCAAGGAAAGCTAAGCGCAACGCTCTGAGTAAGTTTTTGGAAGCAAAAATAGCAAGCATGCCCGTTCCGTTGCTTTTAGGTGGTTACGTTGCTTTTTTGTGCACCCAGAAAAGTTCCTATTTTTAAGGTTCAAATGAAAGATATCGCTAAGCCCTAAGAATTGGTGAAAGGGAAGGTCATTTCAAGATAGCGTGACGGTATGGTAACAAGCAGGTTTAGGGTTCGAGTCTCGGGAAATGTTTGATTCTCAATTCGAAATTCAGAGTAAATGATAAATTATAACGGTTTTTTCAAGTTTGAATTGAAAAGTCAGTTTTGGCGGGAACGTTTCAAATTTCGATAATATGCAAGATGCAACAATACACTACAATAATCAAAGCAAGAGAAGCTAATCGCAATGGTTAGAGTAAGTTTTTTCAAGCAAAAATGGCAAGCATGCCCGTTCCGTTGCTTTTTTGGTGGTTCCGTTGCTTTTTTGTGCATCCAGAAAAGTGCCTATTTGTAAGGTTCAAATTAAAGATATCGCTAAGCCCTAAGAATTGGTGAAAGGGGAAAGTCATTGCAAGATAGCGTGACGGTATGGTAACAAGCAGGTTTAGGGTTCGAGTCACGGAAATATGTTTATTCTCCATTTGAAATTCAGCGTAAATGCTCAATTGTAACGGTTTTTCAAGTTTGAATAGGAAAGTCAGTTTTGGCGGAAATGTTTCAAATTTCGATAATATGTAAGATGCAACAATACACTACAACAATCAAAGCAAGAGAAGCTAATCGCAACGGTTAGAGTAAGTTTTTGGAAGCAAAAATAGCAAGCATGCCCGTTCCGTTGCTTTTTTGGTGGTTCCGTTGCTTTTTTTGCACCCAGAAAAGAGCCTTTTGTGAGGTTCAAATGAAAGATATCGCTAAGCCCTAAGAATTGGTGAAAGGGGAAGGTCATTGCAAGATAGCCTGACGGTATGGTAACAAGCAGGTTGAGGGTTCGAGTCACGGGAAATGTTTGATTCTCCATTCGAAATTCAGAGTAAATGCTCATTTGTAACTGTTTTTTCAAGTTTGAATTGAAAAGTCAGTTTTGGGGGAATGTTTCAAATTTCGATAATATGCAAGATGCAACAATACACTACAATAATCAAAGCAAGAGAAGCTAATCGCAACGGTTAGAGTAAGTTTTTGGAAGCAAAAATGGCAAGCATGCCCGTTCCGTTGCTTTTTTGGTGGTTCCGTTGCTTTTTCGTGCACTCATAAATCAACCTTTTTTCTGCTTCAAATGAAAGATTTCGCTAAGCCCTAAGAATTGGTGAAAGGGGAATGTCCCTGGAAGATAAGTTAAACGTGACGTAATCGGGAGGTGTAGTGTTCGAGTCACTTTAATATTTTTATTCTCCATTGTAAATTCAGAGTCAATGCTAAATTGTAACGGTTTTTCAAGTTTGAATGGGAGTCATTTTTGGCGGGAATGTTTCAAATTTCTATAATATGCAAGATGCAACAATACACTACAATAATCAAAGCAATGAAAACTAAGCGCAACGCTCTGAGTAAGTTTTTGGAAGCAAAAATAGCAAGCATGCCCGTTCCGTTGCTTTTAGGTGGTTACGTTGCTTTTTTGTGCACCCAGAAAACAGCCTATTTGTAAGGTTCAAATGAAAGATATCGCTAAGCCCTAAGAATTGGTGAAAGGGAAGGTCATTGCAAGATAGCGTGACGGTATGGTAACAAGCAGGTTTAGGGTTCGAGTCTCGGGAAATGTTTGATTCTCAATTCGAAATTCAGAGTAAATGATAAATTATAACGGTTTTTTCAAGTTTGAATTGAAAAGTCAGTTTTGGCGGGAATGTTTCAAATTTCGATAATATGCAAGATGCAACAATACACTACAATAATCAAAGCAAGAGAAGCTAATCGCAATGGTTAGAGTAAGTTTTTTCAAGCAAAAATGGCAAGCATGCCCGTTCCGTTGCTTTTTTGGTGGTTCCGTTGCTTTTTTGTGCATCCAGAAAAGTGCCTATTTGTAAGGTTCAAATTAAAGATATCGCTAAGCCCTAAGAATTGGTGAAAGGGGAAAGTCATTGCAAGATATCGTGACGGTATGGTAACAAGCAGGTTTAGGGTTCGAGTCACGGAAATATGTTTATTCTCCATTTGAAATTCAGCGTAAATGCTCAATTGTAACGGTTTTTCAAGTTTGAATAGGAAAGTCAGTTTTGGCGGAAATGTTTCAAATTTCGATAATATGCAAGATGCAACAATACACTACAACAATCAAAGCAAGAGAAGCTAGTCGCAACGGTTAGAGTAAGTTTTTGGAAGCAAAAATAGCAAGCATGCCCGTTCCGTTGCTTTTTTGGTGGTTCCGTTGCTTTTTTTGCACCCAGAAAAAAGCCTTTTTGTGAGGTTCAAATGAAAGATATCGCTAAGCCCTAAGAATTGGTGAAAGGGGAAAGTCATTGCAAGATAGCGTGACGGTATGGTAACAAGCAGGTTGAGGGTTCGAGTCACGGGAAATGTTTGATTCTCCATTCGAAATTCAGAGTAATTGCTCAATTGTAACTGTTTTTTCAAATTTAATTGATAAGTCAGTTTTGGCGGGAATGTTTCAAATTTCGATAATATGCAAGATGCAACAATACACTACAATAATCAAAGCAAGAGAAGCTAATCGCAACGGTTAGAGTCAGTTTTTTAAAGCAAAAATGGCAAGCATGCCCGTTCCGTTTCTTTTTTGGTGGTTCCGTTGCTTTTTCTTGCACTCATAAATCAACATTTTTGTCTGCTTCAAATGAAAGATATCGCTAAGCCCTAAGAATTGGTGAAAGGGGAAGGTCATTGCAAGATAGCGTGACGGTATGGTAACAAGCAGGTTTAGGGTTCGAGTCACGGGATATGTTAGATTCTCCATTTGAAATTGAGTGTAAATGCTCAATTTTAACGGTTTCTTCAAGTTTGAATTGAAAAGTCAGTTTTGGCGGGAATGTTTCAAAATTCGAAAGGATTCAACATGCAACAACACACTACAATAATCAAAGCAAGAGAAGCTAATCGCAACGGTTAGAGTAAGTTTTTTAAAGCAAAAATGGCAAGCATGCCCGTTCCGTTGCTTTTATGGTGGTTCCGTTGCTTTTTCGTGCACTCATAAATCAACCTTTTTGTCTGCTTCAAATGAAAGATATCGCTAAGCCAAAGGAATTGGTGAAAGGGGAATGTCCCTGGAAGATAAGTTAAACGTGACGTAATCGGGAGGTGTAGTGTTCGAGTCACTTTAATATTTTTATTCTCCATTGTAAATTCAGAGTCAATGCTAAATTGTAACGGTTTTTCAAGTTTGAATAGGAAAGTCATTTTTGGCGGGAATGTTTCAAATTTCGATAATATGCAAGATGCAACAATACACTACAATAATCAAAGCAAGGAAAGCTAAGCGCAACGGTTAGAGTAAGTTTTTGGAAGCAAAAATGGCAAGCATGCCCGTTCCGTTGCTTTTTTGGTGGTTCCGTTGCATTTTTGTGCACCCAGAAAACAGCCTATTTGTAAGGTTCAAATGAAAGATATCGCTAAGCCCTAAGAATTGGTGAAAGGGGAAGGTCATTGCAAGATAGCGTGACGGTATGGTAACAAGCAGGTTTAGGGTTCGAGTCACGAAATATGTTTATTCTCCATTCGAAATTCAGAGTAAATGCTCAATTGTAACTGTTTTTTAAGTTTGAATTGAAAAGTCAGTTTTGGCGGGAATGTTTCAAATTTCGATAATATGCAAGATGCAACAATACACTACAATAATCAAAGCAAGGGAAGCTAATCGCAACGGTTAGAGTAAGTTTTTGGAAGCAAAAATGGCAAGCATGCCCGTTCCGTTGCTTTTTTGGTGGTTCCGTTGCTTTTTTGTGCACCCAGAAAACAGCCTATTTGTAAGGTTCAAATGGAAGATAGCTCTAACCCCTGAGCCACGGTTACAGAGGAAGGTCCCTGGAAGATAAGTTAAACGTGAAGTAATCGGGAGGTGTAGTGTTCGAGTCACTTTAATATTTTTATTCTCCATTGTAAATTCATAGTCAATGCTAAATTGTAACGGTTTTTCAAGTTTGAATTGAAAAGTCAGTTTTGGCGGGAATGTTTCAAATTTCTATAATATGCAAGATGCAACAATACACTACAATAATCAAAGCAAGAGAAGCTAATCGCAACGGTTAGAGTAAGTTTTTTATAGCAAAAATGGCAAGCATGCCCGTTCCGTTGCTTTTTCGTGCACTCATAAATCAATCTTTTTGTCTGCTTCAAATGAAAGATATCGCTAAGCCCTAAGAATTGGTGAAAGGGAAGGTCATTGCAGGATAGCGTTACGGTATGGTAATAAGCAGGTTGAGGGTTCGAGTCACGGGAAATGTTTGATTCTCCATTTGAAATTCAGCGTAAATGCTCAATTGTAACGGTTTTTCAAGTTTGAATAGGAAAGTCAGTTTTTGCGGGAATGTTTCAAATTTCGACAATATGCAAGATGCAACAATACACTACAACAATCAAAGCAAGAGAAGCTAATCGCAACGGTTAGAGTAAGTTTTTGGAAGCAAAAATGGCAAGCATGCCCGTTCCGTTGCTTTTTTGGTGGTTCCGTTGCTTTTTTGTGCACCCAGAAAAGAGCCTATTTGTGAGGTTCAAATGAAAGATATCGCTAAGCGCTAAGAATTGGTGAAAGGGGAAGGTCATTGCAAGATAGCGTGACGGTATGGTAACAAGCAGGTTGAGGGTTCGAGTCACGGGAAATGTTTGATTCTCCATTCGAAATTCAGAGTAAATGCTCAATTGTAACTGTTTTTTCAAGTTTGAATTGAAAAGTCAGTTTTGGCGGGAATGTTTCAAATTTCGATAATATGCAAGATGCAACAATGCACTACAATAATCAAAGCAAGGGAAGCTAATCGCAACGGTTAGAGTAAGTTTTTTAAAGCAAAAATGGCAAGCATGCCCGTTCCGTTTCTTTTTTGGTGGTTCCGTTGCTTTTTTGTGCACCCAGAAAAGAGCCTATTTGTAAGGTTCAAATGAAAGATATCGCTAAGCCCTAAGAATTGGTGAAAGGGGAAGGTCATTGCAAGATAGCGTGACGGTATGGTAACAAGCAGGTTTAGGGTTCGAGTAACGGGAAATGTTTGATTCTCCATTTGAAATTCAGTGTAAATGCTCAATTTTAATGGTTTCTTCACGTTTGAATTGAAAAGTCAGTTTTGGCGGGAATGTTTCAAAATTCGATAGGATGCAAGATGCAACAACACACTACAATAATCAAAGCAAGAGAAGCTAATCGCAACGGTTAGAGTAAGTTTTTTAAAGCAAAAATGGCAAGCATGCCCGTTCCGTTTCTTTTTTGGTGGTTCCGTTGCTTTTTTGTGCACCCAGAAAAGTGCCTATTTGTAAGGTTCAAATGAAAAATATCGCTAAGCCCTAAGAATTGGTGAAAGGGGAAGGTCATTGCAAGGTAGCGTGACGGTATGGTAACAAGCAGGTTTAGGGTTCGAGTCACGGGAAATGTTAGATTCTCCATTTGAAATTCAGTGTAAATGCTCAATTTTAACGGTTTCTTCAAGTTTGAATTGAAAAGTCAGTTTTGGCGGGAATGTTTCAAAATTCGATAAGATTCAAGATGCAACAACACACTACAATAATCAAAGCAAGGGAAGCTAATCGCAACGGTTAGAGTAAGTTTTTTAAAGCAAAAATGGCAAGCATGCCCGTTCCGTTGCTTTTTTGGTGGTTCCGTTGCTTTTTCGTGCACTCATAAATCAACCTTTTTTCTGCTTCAAATGAAAGATATCGCTAAGCCCTAAGAATTGGTGAAAGGGGAATGTCCCTGGAAGATAAGTTAAACGTGACGTAATCGGGAGGTGTAGTGTTCGAGTCACTTTAATATTTTTATTCTCCATTGTAAATTCAGAGTCAATGCTAAATTGTAACGGTTTTTCAAGTTTGAATGGGAGTCATTTTTGGCGGGAATGTTTCAAATTTCTATAATATGCAAGATGGAACAATACACTACAATAATCAAAGCAAGGAAAGCTAAGCGCAACGCTCTGAGTAAGTTTTTGGAAGCAAAAATAGCAAGCATGCCCGTTCCGTTGCTTTTAGGTGGTTACGTTGCTTTTTTGTGCACCCAGAAAACAGCCTATTTGTAAGGTTCAAATGAAAGATATCGCTAAGCCCTAAGAATTGGTGAAAGGGAAGGTCATTGCAAGATAGCGTGACGGTATGGTAACAAGCAGGTTTAGGGTTCGAGTCTCGGGAAATGTTTGATTCTCAATTCGAAATTCAGAGTAAATGATAAATTATAACGCTAATCGCAACGGTTAGAGTAAGTTTTTGGAAGCAAAAATGGCAAGCATGCCCGTTCCGTTGCTTTTTTGGTGGTTCCGTTGCTTTTTCGTGCACTCATAAATCAACCTTTTTTTCTGCTTCAAATGAAAGATATCGCTAAGCCCTAAGAATTGGTGAAAGGGGAAGGACCCTGGAAGATAAGTTAAACGTGAAGTAATCGGGAGGTGTAGTGTTCGAGTCACTTTAATATTTTTATTCTCCATTGTAAATTCAGAGTCAATGCTATATTGTAACGGTTTTTCAAGTTTGAATAGGAAAGTCAGTTTTGGCGGGAATGTTTCAAATTTCGATAATATGCAAGATGCAACAATACACTACAATAATCAAAGCAAGAGAAGCTAATCGCAACGGCTAGAGTAAGTTTTCTAAAGCAAAAATGGCAAGCATGCCCGTTCCGTTGCTTTTTATGTGGTTCCGTTGCTTTTTCTTGCACTCATAAATCAACATTTTTGTCTGCTTCAAATGAAAGATATCGCTAAGCCCTAAGAATTGGTGAAAGGGGAAGGTCATTGCAAGATAGCGTGACGGTATGGTAACAAGCAGGTTGAGGGTTCGAGTCACGGGAAATGTTAGATTCTCCATTTGAAATTCAGTGTAAATGCTCAATTTTAACGGTTTCTTCAAGTTTGAATTGAAAAGTCAGTTTTGGCGGGAATGTTTCAAATTTCGATAATATGCAAGATGCAACAATACACTACAATAATCAAAGCAAGAGAAGCTAATCGCAATGGTTAGAGTAAGTTTTTTCAAGAAAAAATGGCAAGCATGCCCGTTCCGTTGCTTTTTTGGTGGTTCCCTTGCTTTTTTGTGCATCCAGAAAAGTGCCTATTTGTAAGGTTCAAATGAAAGATATCGCTAAGCCCTAAGAATTGGTGAAAGGGAAGGTCATTGCAAGATAGCGTGACGGTATGGTAACAAGCAGGTTTAGGGTTCGAGTCTCGGGAAATGTTTGATTCTCAATTCGAAATTCAGAGTAAATGATAAATTATAACGGTTTTTTCAAGTTTGAATTGAAAAGTCAGTTTTGGCGGGAATGTTTCAAATTTCGATAATATGCAAGATGCAACAATACACTACAATAATCAAAGCAAGAGAAGCTAATCGCAATGGTTAGAGTAAGTTTTTTCAAGAAAAAATGGCAAGCATGCCCGTTCCGTTGCTTTTTTGGTGGTTCCCTTGCTTTTTTGTGCATCCAGAAAAGTGCCTATTTGTAAGGTTCAAATTAAATATATCGCTAAGCCCTAAGAATTGATGAAAGGGGAAAGTCATTGCAAGATAGCGTGACGGTATGGTAACAAGCAGGTTTAGGGTTCGAGTCACGGAAATATGTTTATTCTCCATTTGAAATTCAGCGTAAATGCTCAATTGTAACGGTTTTTCAAGTTTGAATAGGAAAGTCAGTTTTGGCGGAAATGTTTCAAATTTCGATAATATGCAAGATGCAACAATACACTACAACAATCAAAGCAAGAAAAGCTAATCGCAACGGTTAGAGTAAGTTTTTGGAAGCAAAAATAGCAAGCATGACCGTTCCGTTGCTTTTTTGGTGGTTCCGTTGCTTTTTTTGCACCCAGAAAAAAGCCTTTTTGTGAGGTTCAAATGAAAGATATCGCTAAGCCCTAAGAATTGGTGAAAGGGGAAGGTCATTGCAAGATAGCGTGACGGTATGGTAACAAGCAGGTTTAGGGTTCGAGTCACGGGATATGTTAGATTCTCCATTTGAAATTCAGTGTAAATGCTCAATTTTAACGGTTTCTTCAAGTTTGAATTGAAAAGTCAGTTTTGGCGGGAATGTTTCAAAATTCGATAGGATTCAACATGCAACAACACACTACAATAATCAAAGCAAGAGAAGCTAATCGCAACGGTTAGAGTAAGTTTTTTAAAGCAAAAATGGCAAGCATGCCCGTTCCGTTGCTTTTATGGTGATTCCGTTGCTTTATCGTGCACTCATAAATCAACCTTTTTGTCTGCTTCAAATGAAAGATATCGCTAAGCCCAAAGAATTGGTGAAAGGGGAATGTCCCTGGAAGATAATTTAAACGTGACGTAATCGGGAGGTGTAGTGTTCGAGTCACTTTAATATTTTTATTCTCCATTGTAAATTCAGAGTCAATGCTAAATTGTAACGGTTTTTCAAGTTTGAATAGGAAAGTCATTTTTGGCGGGAATGTTTCAAATTTCGATAATATGCAAGATGCAACAATACACTACAATAATCAAAGCAAGGAAAGCTAAGCGCAACGCTCTGAGTAAGTTTTTGGAAGCAAGAATAGCAAGCATGCCCGTTCCGTTGCTTTTAGGTGGTTACGTTGCATTTTTGTGCACCCAGAAAACAGCCTATTTGTAAGGTTCAAATGAAAGATATCGCTAAGCCCTAAGAATTGGTGAAAGGGGAATGTCCCTGGAAGATAAGTTAAACGTGACGTAATCGGGAGGTGTAGTGTTCGAGTCACTTTAATATTTTTATTCTCCATTGTAAATTCAGAGTCAATGCTAAATTGTAACGGTTTTTCAAGTTTGAATAGGAAAGTCATTTTTGGCGGGAATGTTTCAAATTTCGATAATATGCAAGATGCAACAATACACTACAATAATCAAAGCAAGGGAAGCTAATCGCAACGGTTAGAGTAAGTTTTTGGAAGCAAAAATGGCAAGCATGCCCGTTCCGTTGCTTTTTTGGTGGTTCCGTTGCTTTTTTGTGCACCCAGAAAACAGCCTATTTGTAAGGTTCAAATGGAAGATAGCTCTAACCCCTGAGCCACGGTTACAGAGGAAGGTCCCTGGAAGATAAGTTATACGTGACGTAATCGGGAGGTGTAGTGTTCGAGTCACTTTAATATTTTTATTCTCCATTGTAAATTCATAGTCAATGCTAAATTGTAACGGTTTTTCAAGTTTGAATTGAAAAGTCAGTTTTGGCGGGAATGTTTCAAATTTCGATAATATGCAAGATGCAACAATACACTACAATAATCAAAGCAAGAGAAGCTAATCGCAACGGATAGAGTAAGTTTTTTATAGCAAAAATGGCAAGCATGCCCGTTCCGTTGCTTTTTTGGTGGTTCCGTTGCTTTTTCGTGCACTCATAAATCAATCTTTTTGTCTGCTTCAAATGAAAGATATCGCTAAGCCCTAAGAATTGGTGAAAGGGGAAGGTCATTGCAGGATAGCGTTACGGTATGGTAATAAGCAGGTTGAGGGTTCGAGTCACGGGAAATGTTTGATTCTCCATTCGAACTTCAGAGTAAATGCTCAATTTTAACGGTTTTTTCAAGTTTGAATTGAAAGTCAGTTTTGGCGGGAATGTTTCAAATTTCGATAATATGCAAGATGCAACAATACACTACAATAATCAAAGCAAGAGAAGATCATCGCAATGGTTAGAGTAAGTTTTTTCAAGCAAAAATGGCAAGGATGCCCATTCCGTTGCTTTTTTGGTGGTTCCGTTGCTTTTTTGTGCACCCAGAAAAGTGCCTATTTGTAAGGTTCAAATGAAAGATATCGCTAAGCCCTAAGAATTGGTGAAAGGGGAAGGTCATTGCAAGATAGCGTGACGGGATGGTAACAAGCAGGTTTAGGGTTCGAGTCACGGAAATATGTTTATTCTCCATTTGAAATTCAGCGTAAATGCTCAATTGTAACGGTTTTTCAAGTTTGAATAGGAAAGTCAGTTTTGGCGGGAATGTTTCAAATTTCGACAATATGCAAGATGCAACAATACACTACAACAATCAAAGCAAGAGAAGCTAATCGCAACGGTTAGAGTAAGTTTTTGGAAGCAAAAATGGCAAGCATGCCCGTTCCGTTGCTTTTTTGGTGGTTCCGTTGCTTTTTTGTGCACCCAGAAAAGAGCCTATTTGTTAGGTTCAAATGAAATATATCGCTAAGCGCTAAGAATTGGTGAAAGGGGAAGGTCATTGCAAGATAGCGTGACGGTATGGTAACAAGCAGGTTGAGGGTTCGAGTCACGGGAAATGTTTGATTCTCCATTCGAAATTCAGAGTAAATGCTCAATTGTAACTGTTTTTTCAAGTTTGAATTGAAAAGTCAGTTTTGGCGGGAATGTTTCAATTTTCGATAATATGCAAGATGCAACAATGCACTACAATAATCAAAGCAAGAGAAGCTAATCGCAACGGTTAGAGTAAGTTTTTTAAAGCAAAAATGGCAAGCATGCCCGTTCCGTTTCTTTTTTGGTGGTTCCGTTGCTTTTTTGTGCACCCCTAAAAGAGCCTATTTGTAAGGTTCAAATGAAAGATATCGCTAAGCCCTAAGAATTGGTGAAAGGGGAAGGTCATTGCAAGATAGCGTGACGGTATGGTAACAAGCAGGTTTAGGGTTCGAGTAACGAGAAATGTTTGATTCTCCATTTGAAATTCAGTGTAAATGCTCAATTTTAATGGTTTCTTCACGTTTGAATTGAAAAGTCAGTTTTGGCGGGAATGTTTCAAAATTCGATAGGATGCAAGATGCAACAACACACTACAATAATCAAAGCAAGAGAAGCTAATCGCAACGGTTAGAGTAAGTTTTTTAAAGCAAAAATGGCAAGCATGCCCGTTCCGTTTCTTTTTTGGATGTTCCGTTGCTTTTTTGTGCACCCAGAAAAGTGCCTATTTGTAAGGTTCAAATGAAAAATATCGCTAAGCCCTAAGAATTGGTGAAAGGGGAAGGTCATTGCAAGGTAGCGTGACGGTATGGTAACAAGCAGGTTTAGGGTTCGAGTCACGGGAAATGTTAGATTCTCCATTTGAAATTCAGTGTAAATGCTCAATTTTAACGGTTTCTTCAAGTTTGAATTGAAAAGTCAGTTTTGGCGGGAATGTTTCAAAATTCGATAAGATTCAAGATGCAACAACACACTACAATAATCAAAGCAAGAGAAGCTAATCGCAACGGTTAGAGTAAGTTTTTTAAAGCAAAAATGGCAAGCATGCCCGTTCCGTTGCTTTTTTGGTGGTTCCGTTGCTTTTTCGTGCACTCATAAATCAACCTTTTTTCTGCTTCAAATGAAAGATATCGCTAAGCCCTAAGAATTGGTGAAAGGGGAATGTCCCTGGAAGATAAGTTAAACGTGACGTAATCGGGAGGTGTAGTGTTCGAGTCACTTTAATATTTTTATTCTCCATTGTAAATTCAGAGTCAATGCTAAATTGTAACGGTTTTTCAAGTTTGAATGGGAGTCATTTTTGGCGGGAATGTTTCAAATTTCTATAATATGCAAGATGCAACAATACACTACAATAATCAAAGCAAGGAAAGCTAAGCGCAACGCTCTGAGTAAGTTTTTGGAAGCAAAAATAGCAAGCATGCCCGTTCCGTTGCTTTTAGGTGGTTACGTTGCTTTTTTGTGCACCCAGAAAACAGCCTATTTGTAAGGTTCAAATGAAAGATATCGCTAAGCCCTAAGAATTGGTGAAAGGGAAGGTCATTGCAAGATAGCGTGACGGTATTGTAACAAGCAAATTTAGGGTTCGAGTCTCGGAAAATGTTTGATTCTCAATTCGAAATTCAGAGTAAATGATAAATTATAACGGTTTTTTCAAGTTTGAATTGAAAAGTCAGTTTTGGCGGGAATGTTTCAAATTTCGATAATATGCAAGATGCAACAATACACTACAATAATCAAAGCAAGAGAAGCTAATCGCAATGGTTAGAGTAAGTTTTTTCAAGCAAAAATGGCAAGCATGCCCGTTCCGTTGCTTTTTTGGTGGTTCCGTTGCTTTTTTGTGCATCCAGAAAAGTGCCTATTTGTAAGGTTCAAATAAAAGATATCGCTAAGCCCTAAGAATTGGTGAAAGGGGAAAGTCATTGCAAGATAGCGTGACGGTATGGTAACAAGCAGGTTTAGGGTTCGAGTCACGGAAATATGTTTATTCTCCATTTGAAATTCAGCGTAAATGCTCAATTGTAACGGTTTTTCAAGTTTGAATAGGAAAGTAATTTTTGGCGGAAATGTTTCAAATTTCGATAATATGCAAGATGCAACAATACACTACAACAATCAAAGCAAGAGAAGCTAATCGCAACGGTTAGAGTAAGTTTTTGGAAGCAAAAATAGCAAGCATGCCCGTTCCGTTGCTTTTTTGGTGGTTCCGTTGCTTTTTTTGCACCCAGAAAAAAGCCTTTTTGTGAGGTTCAAATGAAAGATATCGCTAAGCCCTAAGAATTGGTGAAAGGGGAAGGTCATTGCAAGATAGTGTGACGGTATGGTAACAAGCAGGTTGAGGGTTCGAGTCACGGGAAATGTTTGATTCTCCATTCGAAATTCAGAGTAAATGCTCATTTGTAACTGTTTTTTCAAGTTTGAATTGAAAAGTCAGTTTGGCGGGAATGTTTCAAATTTCGATAATATGCAAGATGCAACAATACACTACAATAATCAAAGCAAGAGAAGCTAATCGCAACGGTTAGAGTAAGTTTTTGGAAGCAAAAATGGCAAGCATGCCCGTTCCGTTGCTTTTTTGGTGGTTCCGTTGCTTTTTCGTGCACTCATAAATCAACCTTTTTTTCTGCTTCAAATGAAAGATATCGCTAAGCCCTAAGAATTGGTGAAAGGGGAAGGACCCTGGAAGATAAGTTAAACGTGAAGTAATCGGGAGGTGTAGTGTTCGAGTCACTTTAATATTTTTATTCTCCATTGTAAATTCAGACTCAATGCTAAATTGTAACGGTTTTTCAAGTTTGAATAGGAAAGTCAGTTTTGGCGGGAATGTTTCAAATTTCGATAATATGCAAGATGCAACAATACACTACAATAATCAAAGCAAGAGAAGCTAATCGCAACGGCTAGAGTAAGTTTTCTAAAGCAAAAATGGCAAGCATGCCCGTTCCGTTGCTTTTTATGTGGTTCCGTTGCTTTTTCTTGCACTCATAAATCAACCTTTTTGTCTGCTTCAAATGAAAGATATCGCTAAGCCCTAAGAATTGGTGAAAGGGGAAGGTCATTGCAAGATAGCGTGACGGTATGGTAACAAGCATGTTGAGGGTTCGAGTCACGGGAAATGTTTGATTCTCCATTCGAAATTCAGAGTAAATGCTCAATTGTAACTGTTTTTTCAAGTTTAATTGATAAGTCAGTTTTGACGGGAATGTTTCAAATTTCGATAATATGCAAGATGCAACAATACACTACAATAATCAAAGCAAGGGAAGCTAATCGCAACGGTTAGAGTCAGTTTTTTAAAGCAAAAATGGCAAGCATGCCCGTTCCGTTGCTTTTTTGGTGGTTCCGTTGCTTTTTCTTGCACTCATAAATCAACATTTTTTCTGCTTCAAATGAAAGATATCGCTAAGCCCTAAGAATTGGTGAAAGGGGAAGGTCATTGCAAGATAGCGTGACGGTATGGTAACAAGCAGGTTGAGGGTTCGAGTCACGGGAAATGTTAGATTCTCCATTTGAAATTCAGTGTAAATGCTCAATTTTAACGGTTTCTTCAAGTTTGAATTGAAAAGTCAGTTTTGGCGGGAATGTTTCAAAATTCGATAGGATTCAAGATGCAACAACACACTACAATAATCAAAGCAAGAGAAGCTAATCGCAATGGTTAGAGTAAGTTTTTTCAAGCAAAAATGGCAAGCATGCCCGTTCCGTTGCTTTTTTGGTGGTTCCGTTGCTTTTTTGTGCATCCAGAAAAGTGCCTATTTGTAAGGTTCAAATTAAAGATATCGCTAAGCCCTAAGAATTGGTGAAAGGGGAAAGTCATTGCAAGATAGCGTGACGGTATGGTAACAAGCAGGTTTAGGGTTCGAGTCACGGAAATATGTTTATTCTCCATTTGAAATTCAGCGTAAATGCTCAATTGTAACGGTTTTTCAAGTTTGAATAGGAAAGTCAGTTTTGGCGGAAATGTTTCAAATTTCGATAATATGCAAGATGCAACAATACACTACAACAATCAAAGCAAGAGAAGCTAATCGCAACGGTTAGAGTAAGTTTTTGGAAGCAAAAATAGCAAGCATGCCCGTTCCGTTGCTTTTTTGGTGGTTCCGTTGCTTTTTTTGCACCCAGAAAAAAGCCTTTTTGTGAGGTTCAAATGAAAGATATCGCTAAGCCCTAAGAATTGGTGAAAGGGGAAGGTCATTGCAAGATAGTGTGACGGTATGGTAACAAGCAGGTTGAGGGTTCGAGTCACGGGAAATGTTTGATTCTCCATTCGAAATTCAGAGTAAATGCTCATTTGTAACTGTTTTTTCAAGTTTGAATTGAAAAGTCAGTTTTGGCGGGAATGTTTCAAATTTCGATAATATGCAAGATGCAACAATACACTACAATAATCAAAGCAAGAGAAGCTAATCGCAACGGTTAGAGTAAGTTTTTGGAAGCAAAAATGGCAAGCATGCCCGTTCCGTTGCTTTTTTGGTGGTTCCGTTGCTTTTTCGTGCACTCATAAATCAACCTTTTTTTCTGCTTCAAATGAAAGATATCGCTAAGCCCTAAGAATTGGTGAAAGGGGAACGACCCTGGAAGATAAGTTAAACGTGAAGTAATCGGGAGGTGTAGTGTTCGAGTCACTTTAATATTTTTATTCTCCATTGTAAATTCAGAGTCAATGCTAAATTGTAACGGTTTTTCAAGTTTGAATAGGAAAGTCAGTTTTGGCGGGAATGTTTCAAATTTCGATAATATGCAAGATGCAACAATACACTACAATAATCAAAGCAAGAGAAGCTAATCGCAACGGCTAGAGTAAGTTTTCTAAAGCAAAAATGGCAAGCATGCCCGTTCCGTTGCTTTTTATGTGGTTCCGTTGCTTTTTCTTGCACTCATAAATCAACCTTTTTGTCTGCTTCAAATGAAAGATATCGCTAAGCCCTAAGAATTGGTGAAAGGGGAAGGTCATTGCAAGATAGCGTGACGGTATGGTAACAAGCAGGTTGAGGGTTCGAGTCACGGGAAATGTTTGATTCTCCATTCGAAATTCAGAGTAAATGCTCAATTGTAACTGTTTTTTCAAGTTTAATTGATAAGTCAGTTTTGACGGGAATGTTTCAAATTTCGATAATATGCAAGATGCAACAATACACTACAATAATCAAAGCAAGGGAAGCTAATCGCAACGGTTAGAGTCAGTTTTTTAAAGCAAAAATGGCAAGCATGCCCGTTCCGTTGCTTTTTTGGTGGTTCCGTTGCTTTTTCTTGCACTCATAAATCAACATTTTTGTCTGCTTCAAATGAAAGATATCGCTAAGCCCTAAGAATTGGTGAAAGGGGAAGGTCATTGCAAGATAGCGTGACGGTATGGTAACAAGCAGGTTGAGGGTTCGAGTCACGGGAAATGTTAGATTCTCCATTTGAAATTCAGTGTAAATGCTCAATTTTAACGGTTTCTTCAAGTTTGAATTGAAAAGTCAGTTTTGGCGGGAATGTATCAAAATTCGATAGGATTCAAGATGCAACAACACACTACAATAATCAAAGCAAGAGAAGCTAATCGCAACGGTTAGAGTAAGTTTTTTAAAGCAAAAATTGCAAGCATGCCCGTTCCGTTGCTTTTTTGGTGGTTCCGTTGCTTTTTCGTGCACTCATAAATCAACTTTTTTGTCTGCTTCAAATGAAAGATATCGCTAAGCCCTAAGAATTGGTGAAAGGGGAATGTCCCTGGAAGATAAGTTAAACGTGACGTAATCGGGAGGTGTAGTGTTCGAGTCACTTTAATATTTTTATTCTCCATTGTAAATTCAGAGTCAATGCTAAATTGTAACGGTTTTTCAAGTTTGAATAGGAAAGTCATTTTTGGCGGGAATGTTTCAAATTTCGATAATATGCAAGATGCAACAATACACTACAATAATCAAAGCAAGGAAAGCTAAGCGCAACGCTCTGAGTAAGTTTTTGGAAGCAAAAATAGCAAGCATGCCCGTTCCGTTGCTTTTAGGTGGTTACGTTGCTTTTTTGTGCACCCAGAAAACAGCCTATTTGTAAGGTTCAAATGAAAGATATCGCTAAGCCCTAAGAATTGGTGAAAGGGAAGGTCATTGCAAGATAGCGTGACGGTATGGTAACAAGCAGGTTTAGGATTCGAGTCTCGGGAAATGTTTGATTCTCAATTCGAAATTCAGAGTAAATGATAAATTATAACGGTTTTTTCAAGTTTGAATTGAAAAGTCAGTTTTGGCGGGAATGTTTCAAACTTCGATAATATGCAAGATGCAACAATACACTACAATAATCAAAGCAAGAGAAGCTAATCGCAATGGTTAGAGTAAGTTTTTGGAAGCAAAAATAGCAAGCATGCCCGTTCCGTTGCTTTTTTGGTGGTTCCGTTGCTTTTTTGTGCATCCAGAAAAGTGCCTATTTGTAAGGTTCAAATGAAAGATATCGCTAAGCCCTAAGAATTGGTGAAAGGGAAGGTCATTGCAAGATAGCGTGACGGTATGGTAACAAGCAGGTTGAGGGTTCGAGTCACGGGAAATGTTAGATTCTCCATTTGAAATTCAGTGTAAATGCTCAATTTTAACGGTTTCTTCAAGTTTGAATTGAAAAGTCAGTTTTGGCGGGAATGTTTCAAAATTCGATAGGATTCAAGATGCAACAACACACTACAATAATCAAAGCAAGAGAAGCTAATCGCAACGCTCTGAGTAAGTTTTTGGAAGCAAAAATGGCAAGCATGCCCGTTCCGTTGCTTTTTTGGTGGTTCCGTTGCTTTTTCGTGCACTCATAAATCAACCTTTTTGTCTGCTTCAAATGAAAGATATCGCTAAGCCCTAAGAATTGGTGAAAGGGGAATGTCCCAGGAAGATAAGTTAAACGTGACGTAATCGGGAGGTGTAGTGTTCGAGTCACTTTAATATTTATATTCTCCATTGTAAATTCAGAGTCAATGCTAAATTGTAACGGTTTTTCAAGTTTGAATAGGAAAGTCATTTTTGGCGGGAATGTTTCAAATTTCGATAATATGCAAGATGCAACAATACACTACAATAATCAAAGCAAGGAAAGCTAAGCGCAACGCTCTGAGTAAGTTTTTGGAAGCAAAAATAGCAAGCATGCCCGTTCCGTTGCTTTTAGGTGGTTACGTTGCTTTTTTGTGCACCCAGAAAACAGAATATTTGTAAGGTTCAAATGAAAGATATCGCTAAGCCCTAAGAATTGGTGAAAGGGAAGGTCATTGCAAGATAGCGTGACGGTATGGTAACAAGCAGGTTTAGGGTTCGAGTCTCGGGAAATGTTTGATTCTAAATTCGAAATTCAGAGTAAATGATAAATTATAACGGTTTTTTCAAGTTTGAATTGAAAAGTCAGTTTTGGCGGGAATGTTTCAAATTTCGATAATATGCAAGATGAAACAATACGCTACAATAATCAAAGCATGAGAAGCTAATCGCAATGGTTAGAGTAAGTTTTTTCAAGCAAAAATGGCAAGCATGCCCGTTCCGTTGCTTTTTTGGTGGTTCCGTTGCTTTTTTGTGCATCCAGAAAAGTGCCTATTTGTAAGGTTCAAATTAAAGATATCGCTAAGCCCTAAGAATTGGTGAAAGGGGAAAGTCATTGCAAGATAGCGTGACGGTATGGTAACAAGCAGGTTTAGGGTTCGAGTCACGGAAATATGTTTATTCTCCATTCGAAATTCAGAGTAAATGCTCAATTGTAACTGTTTTTTCAAGTTTAATTGATAAGTCAGTTTTGGCGGATATGTTTCAAATTTCGATAATATGCAAGATGCAACAATACACTACAATAATCAAAGCAAGGAAAGCTAATCGCAACGGTTAGAGTAAGTTTTTGGAAGCAAAAATAGCAAGCATGCCCGTTCCGTTGCTTTTTTGGTGGTTCCGTTGCTTTTTCTTGCACTCATAAATCAACCTTTTTGTCTGCTTCAAATGAAAGATATCGCTAAGCCCTAAGAATTGGTGAAAGGGGAAGGTCATTGCAAGATAGCGTGACGGTATGGTAACAAGCAGGTTGAGGGTTCGAGTCACGGGAAATGTTTGATTCTGCATTCGAAATTCAGAGTAAATGCTCAATTGTAACTGTTTTTTCTAGTTTAATTGATAAGTCAGTTTTGGCGGAAATGTTTCAAATTTCGATAATATGTAAGATGCAACAATACACTACAACAATCAAAGCAAGAGAAGCTAATCGCAACGGTTAGAGTTAGTTTTGGAAGCAAAAATAGCAAGAATGCCCGTTCCGTTGCTTTTTTGGTGGTTCCGTTGCTTTTTTTGCACCCAGAAAAGAGCCTTTTTGTGAGGTTCAAATGAAAGATATCGCTAAGCCCTAAGAATTGGTGAAAGGGGAAGGTCATTGCAAGATAGCGTGACGGTATGGTAACAAGCAGGTTGAGGGTTCGAGTCACGGGAAATGTTTGATTCTCCATTCGAAATTCAGAGTAAATGCTCATTTGTAACTGTTTTTTCAAGTTTGAATTGAAAAGTCAGTTTTGGCGGGAATGTTTCAAATTTCGATAATATGCAAGATGCAACAATACACTACAATAATCAAAGCAAGAGAAGCTAATCGCAACGGTTAGAGTAAGTTTTTGGAAGCAAAAATGGCAAGCATGCCCGTTCCGTTGCTTTTTTGGTGGTTCCGTTGCTATTTCGTGCACTCATAAATCAACCTTTTTTTCTGCTTCAAATGAAAGATATCGCTAAGCCCTAAGAATTGGTGAAAGGGGAAGGACCCTGGAAGATAAGTTAATCGTTAAGTAATCGGGAGGTGTAGTGTTCGAGTCAGTTTAATATTTTTATTCTCCATTGTAAATTCAGAGTCAATGCTAAATTGTAACGGTTTTTCAAGTTTGAATAGGAAAGTCAGTTTTGGCGGGAATGTTTCAAATTTCGATAATATGCAAGATGCATCAATACACTACAATAATCAAAGCAAGAGAAGCTAATCGCAACGGTTAGAGTAAGTTTTCTAAAGCAAAAATGGCAAGCATGCCCGTTCCGTTGCTTTTTATGTGGTTCCGTTGCTTTTTCTTGCACTCATAAATCAACCTTTTTGTCTGCTTCAAATGAAAGATATCGCTAAGCCCTAAGAATTGGTGAAAGGGGAAGGTCATTGCAAGATAGCGTGACGGTATGGTAACAAGCAGGTTGAGGGTTCGAGTCACGGGAAATGTTTGATTCTCCATTCGAAATTCAGAGTAAATGCTCAATTGTAACTGTTTTTTCAAGTTTAATTGAAAAGTCAGTTTTGACGGGAATGTTTCAAATTTCGATAATATGCAAGATGCAACAATACACTACAATAATCAAAGCAAGGGAAGCTAATCGCAACGGTTAGAGTCAGTTTTTTAAAGCAAAAATGGCAAGCATGCCCGTTCCGTTGCTTTTTTGGTGGTTCCGTTGCTTTTTCTTGCACTCATAAATCAACATTTTTGTCTGCTTCAAATGAAAGATATCGCTAAGCCCTAAGAATTGGTGAAAGGGGAAGGTCATTGCAAGATAGCGTGACGGTATGGTAACAAGCAGGTTGAGGGTTCGAGTCACGGGAAATGTTAGATTCTCCATTTGAAATTCAGTGTAAATGCTCAATTTTAACGGTTTCTTCAAGTTTGAATTGAAAAGTCAGTTTTGGCGGGAATGTATCAAAATTCGATAGGATTCAAGATGCAACAACACACTACAATAATCAAAGCAAGAGAAGCTAATCGCAACGGTTAGAGTAAGTTTTTTAAAGCAAAAATGGCAAGCATGCCCGTTCCGTTGCTTTTTTGGTGGTTCCGTTGCTTTTTCGTGCACTCATAAATCAACCTTTTTGTCTGCTTCAAATGAAAGATATCGCTAAGCCCTAAGAATTGGTGAAAGGGGAATGTCCCTGGAAGATAAGTTAAACGTGACGTAATCGGGAGGTGTAGTGTTCGAGTCACTTTAGTATTTTTATTCTCCATTGTAAATTCAGAGTCAATGCTAAATTGTAACGGTTTTTCAAGTTTGAATAGGAAAGTCATTTTTGGCGGGAATGTTTCAAATTTCGATAATATGCAAGATGCAACAATACACTACAATAATCAAAGCAAGGAAAGCTAAGCGCAACGCTCTGAGTAAGTTTTTGGAAGCAAAAATAGCAAGCATGCCCGTTCCGTTGCTTTTAGGTGGTTACGTTGCTTTTTGTGCACCCAGAAAACAGCCTACTTGTAAGGTTCAAATGAAAGATATCGCTAAGCCCTAAGAATTGGTGAAAGGGAAGGTCATTGCAAGATAGCGTGACGGTATGGTAACAAGCAGGTTTAGGATTCGAGTCTCGGGAAATGTTTGATTCTCAATTCGAAATTCAGAGTAAATGATAAATTATAACGGTTTTTTCAAGTTTGAATTGAAAAGTCAGTTTTGGCGGGAATGTTTCAAACTTCGATAATATGCAAGATGCAACAATACACTACAATAATCAAAGCAAGAGAAGCTAATCGCAATGGTTAGAGTAAGTTTTTGGAAGCAAAAATAGCAAGCATGCCCGTTCCGTTGCTTTTTTGGTGGTTCCGTTGCTTTTTTGTGCATCCAGAAAAGTGCCTATTTGTAAGGTTCAAATGAAAGATATCGCTAAGCCCTAAG
Organism: Lepisma saccharinum; assembly: GCF_977018435.1. Classification (NCBI taxonomy): domain Eukaryota; kingdom Metazoa; phylum Arthropoda; class Insecta; order Zygentoma; family Lepismatidae; genus Lepisma; species Lepisma saccharinum. The sequence continues at coordinate 1,858,116 of NW_028142901.1, read as the reverse complement.
AATTGGTGAAAGGGAAGGTCATTGCAAGATAGCGTGACGGTATGGTAACAAGCAGGTTGAGGGTTCGAGTCACGGGAAATGTTAGATTCTCCATTTGAAATTCAGTGTAAATGCTCAATTTTAACGGTTTCTTCAAGTTTGAATTGAAAAGTCAGTTTTGGCGGGAATGTTTCAAAATTCGATAGGATTCAAGATGCAACAACACACTACAATAATCAAAGCAAGAGAAGCTAATCGCAACGCTCTGAGTAAGTTTTTGGAAACAAAAATGGCAAGCATGCCCGTTCCGTTGCTTTTTTGGTGGTTCCGTTGCTTTTTCGTGCACTCATAAATCAACCTTTTTGTCTGCTTCAAATGAAAGATATCGCTAAGCCCTAAGAATTGGTGAAAGGGGAATGTCCCTGGAAGATAAGTTAATCGTTAAGTAATCGGGAGGTGTAGTGTTCGAGTCAGTTTAATATTTTTATTCTCCATTGTAAATTCAGAGTCAATGCTAAATTGTAACGTTTTTTCAAGTTTGAATAGGAAAGTCAGTTTTGGCGGGAATGTTTCAAATTTCGATAATATGCAAGATGCATCAATACACTACAATAATCAAAGCAAGAGAAGCTAATCGCAACGGTTAGAGTAAGTTTTCTAAAGCAAAAATGGCAAGCATGCCCGTTCCGTTGCTTTTTATGTGGTTCCGTTGCTTTTTCTTGCACTTATAAATCAACCTTTTTGTCTGCTTCAAATGAAAGATATCGCTAAGCCCTAAGAATTGGTGAAAGGGGAAGGTCATTGCAAGATAGCGTGACGGTATGGTAACAAGCAGGTTGAGGGTTCGAGTCACGGGAAATGTTTGATTCTCCATTCGAAATTCAGAGTAAATGCTCATTTGTAACTTTTTTTTCAAGTTTGAATTGAAAAGTCAGTTTTGGCGGGAATGTTTCAAATTTCGATAATATGCAAGATGCAACAATACACTACAATAATCAAAGCAAGAGAAGCTAATCGCAACGGTTAGAGTAAGTTTTTGGAAGCAAAAATGGCAAGCATGCCCGTTCCGTTGCTTTTTTGGTGGTTCCGTTGCTATTTCGTGCACTCATAAATCAACCTTTTTTTCTGCTTCAAATGAAAGATATCGCTAAGCCCTAAGAATTGGTGAAAGGGGAAGGACCCTGGAAGATAAGTTAATCGTTAAGTAATCGGGAGGTGTAGTGTTCGAGTCAGTTTAATATTTTTATTCTCCATTGTAAATTCAGAGTCAATGCTAAATTGTAACGGTTTTTCAAGTTTGAATAGGAAAGTCAGTTTTGGCGGGAATGTTTCAAATTTCGATAATATGCAAGATGCATCAATACACTACAATAATCAAAGCAAGAGAAGCTAATCGCAACGGTTAGAGTAAGTTTTCTAAAGCAAAAATGGCAAGCATGCCCGTTCCGTTGCTTTTTATGTGGTTCCGTTGCTTTTTCTTGCACTCATAAATCAACCTTTTTGTCTGCTTCAAATGAAAGATATCGCTAAGCCCTAAGAATTGGTGAAAGGGGAAGGTCATTGCAAGATAGCGTGACGGTATGGTAACAAGCAGGTTGAGGGTTCGAGTCACGGGAAATGTTTGATTCTCCATTCGAAATTCAGAGTAAATGCTCAATTGTAACTGTTTTTTCAAGTTTAATTGATAAGTCAGTTTTGACGGGAATGTTTCAAATTTCGATAATATGCAAGATGCAACAATACACTACAATAATCAAAGCAAGGGAAGCTAATCGCAACGGTTAGAGTCAGTTTTTTAAAGCAAAAATGGCAAGCATGCCCGTTCCGTTGCTTTTTTGGTGGTTCCGTTGCTTTTTCTTGCACTCATAAATCAACATTTTTGTCTGCTTCAAATGAAAGATATCGCTAAGCCCTAAGAATTGGTGAAAGGGGAAGGTCATTGCAAGATAGCGTGACGGTATGGTAACAAGCAGGTTGAGGGTTCGAGTCACGGGAAATGTTAGATTCTCCATTTGAAATTCAGTGTAAATGCTCAATTTTAACGGTTTCTTCAAGTTTGAATTGAAAAGTCAGTTTTGGCGGGAATGTATCAAAATTCGATAGGATTCAAGATGCAACAACACACTACAATAATCAAAGCAAGAGAAGCTAATCGCAACGGTTAGAGTAAGTTTTTTAAAGCAAAAATGGCAAGCATGCCCGTTCCGTTGCTTTTTTGGTGGTTCCGTTGCTTTTTCGTGCACTCATAAATCAACCTTTTTGTCTGCTTCAAATGAAAGATATCGCTAAGCCCTAAGAATTGGTGAAAGGGGAATGTCCCTGGAAGATAAGTTAAACGTGACGTAATCGGGAGGTGTAGTGTTCGAGTCACTTTAATATTTTTATTCTCCATTGTAAATTCAGAGTCAATGCTAAATTGTAACGGTTTTTCAAGTTTGAATAGGAAAGTCATTTTTGGCGGGAATGTTTCAAATTTCGATAATATGCAAGATGCAACAATACACTACAATAATCAAAGCAAGGAGAGCTAAGCGCAACGCTCTGAGTAAGTTTTTGGAAGCAAAAATAGCAAGCATGCCCGTTCCGTTGCTTTTAGGTGGTTACGTTGCTTTTTTGTGCACCCAGAAAACAGCCTATTTGTAAGGTTCAAATGAAAGATATCGCTAAGCCCTAAGAATTGGTGAAAGGGAAGGTCATTGCAAGATAGCGTGACGGTATGGTAACAAGCAGGTTTAGGATTCGAGTCTCGGGAAATGTTTGATTCTCAATTCGAAATTCAGAGTAAATGATAAATTATAACGGTTTTTTCAAGTTTGAATTGAAAAGTCAGTTTTGGCGGGAATGTTTCAAACTTCGATAATATGCAAGATGCAACAATACACTACAATAATCAAAGCAAGAGAAGCTAATCGCAATGGTTAGAGTAAGTTTTTGGAAGCAAAAATAGCAAGCATGCCCGTTCCGTTGCTTTTTTGGTGGTTCCGTTGCTTTTTTGTGCATCCAGAAAAGTGCCTATTTGTAAGGTTCAAATGAAAGATATCGCTAAGCCCTAAGAATTGGTGAAAGGGAAGGTCATTGCAAGATAGCGTGACGGTATGGTAACAAGCAGGTTGAGGGTTCGAGTCACGGGAAATGTTAGATTCTCCATTTGAAATTCAGTGTAAATGCTCAATTTTAACGGTTTCTTCAAGTTTGAATTGAAAAGTCAGTTTTGGCGGGAATGTTTCAAAATTCGATAGGATTCAAGATGCAACAACACACTACAATAATCAAAGCAAGAGAAGCTAATCGCAACGCTCTGAGTAAGTTTTTGGAAGCAAAAATGGCAAGCATGCCCGTTCCGTTGCTTTTTTGGTGGCTCCGTTGCTTTTTCGTGCACTCATAAATCAACCTTTTTGTCTGCTTCAAATGAAAGATATCGCTAAGCCCTAAGAATTGGTGAAAGGGGAATGTCCCTGGAAGATAAGTTAAACGTGACGTAATCGGGAGGTGTAGTGTTCGAGTCACTTTAATATTTATATTCTCCATTGTAAATTCAGAGTCAATGCTAAATTGTAACGGTTTTTCAAGTTTGAATAGGAAAGTCATTTTTGGCGGGAATGTTTCAAATTTCGATAATATGCAAGATGCAACAATACACTACAATAATCAAAGCAAGGAAAGCTAAGCGCAACGCTCTGAGTAAGTTTTTGGAAGCAAAAATAGCAAGCATGCCCGTTCCGTTGCTTTTAGGTGGTTACGTTGCTTTTTTGTGCACCCAGAAAACAGAATATTTGTAAGGTTCAAATGAAAGATATCGCTAAGCCCTAAGAATTGGTGAAAGGGAAGGTCATTGCAAGATAGCGTGACGGTATGGTAACAAGCAGGTTTAGGGTTCGAGTCTCGGGAAATGTTTGATTCTCAATTCGAAATTCAGAGTAAATGATAAATTATAACGGTTTTTTCAAGTTTGAATTGAAAAGTCAGTTTTGGCGGGAATGTTTCAAATTTCGATAATATGCAAGATGCAACAATACGCTACAATAATCAAAGCATGAGAAGCTAATCGCAATGGTTAGAGTAAGTTTTTTCAAGCAAAAATGGCAAGCATGCCCGTTCCGTTGCTTTTTTGGTGGTTCCGTTGCTTTTTTGTGCATCCAGAAAAGTGCCTATTTGTAAGGTTCAAATTAAAGATATCGCTAAGCCCTAAGAATTGGTGAAAGGGGAAAGTCATTGCAAGATAGCGTGACGGTATGGTAACAAGCAGGTTTAGGGTTCGAGTCACGGAAATATGTTTATTCTCCATTCGAAATTCAGAGTAAATGCTCAATTGTAACTGTCTTTTCAAGTTTAATTGATAAGTCAGTTTTGGCGGAAATGTTTCAAATTTCGATAATATGCAAGATGCAACAATACACTACAATAATCAAAGCAAGAGAAGCTAATCGCAACGGTTAGAGTAAGTTTTTGGAAGCAAAAATGGCAAGCATGCCCGTTCCGTTGCTTTTTTGGTGGTTCCGTTGCTATTTCGTGCACTCATAAATCAACCTTTTTTTCTGCTTCAAATGAAAGATATCGCTAAGCCCTAAGAATTGGTGAAAGGGGAAGGACCCTGGAAGATAAGTTAATCGTTAAGTAATCGGGAGGTGTAGTGTTCGAGTCAGTTTAATATTTTTATTCTCCATTGTAAATTCAGAGTCAATGCTAAATTGTAACGGTTTTTCAAGTTTGAATAGGAAAGTCAGTTTTGGCGGGAATGTTTCAAATTTCGATAATATGCAAGATGCATCAATACACTACAATAATCAAAGCAAGAGAAGCTAATCGCAACGGTTAGAGTAAGTTTTCTAAAGCAAAAATGGCAAGCATGCCCGTTCCGTTGCTTTTTATGTGGTTCCGTTGCTTTTTCTTGCACTCATAAATCAACCTTTTTGTCTGCTTCAAATGAAAGATATCGCTAAGCCCTAAGAATTGGTGAAAGGGGAAGGTCATTGCAAGATAGCGTGACGGTATGGTAACAAGCAGGTTGAGGGTTCGAGTCACGGGAAATGTTTGATTCTCAATTCGAAATTCAGAGTAAATGCTCAATTGTAACTGTTTTTTCAAGTTTAATTGATAAGTCAGTTTTGGCGGGAATGTTTCAAATTTCGATAATATGCAAGATGCAACAATACACTACAATAATCAAAGCAAGGGAAGCTAATCGCAACGGTTAGAGTCAGTTTTTTAAAGCAAAAATGGCAAGCATGCCCGTTCCGTTTCTTTTTTGGTGGTTCCGTTGCTTTTTCTTGCACTCATAAATCAACATTTTTGTCTGCTTCAAATGAAAGATATCGCTAAGCCCTAAGAATTGGTGAAAGGGGAAGGTCATTGCAAGATAGCGTGACGGTATGGTAACAAGCAGGTTTAGGGTTCGAGTCACGGGAAATGTTTGATTCTCCATTCGAAATTCAGAGTAAATGCTCAATTTTAACGGTCTCTTCAAGTTTGAATTGAAAAGTCAGTTTTGGCGGGAATGTTTCAAAATTCGATAGGATTCAAGATGCAACAACACACTACAATAATAGAAGCAAGAGAAGCTAATCACAACGGTTAGAGTAAGTTTTTTAAAGCAAAAATGGCAAGCATGCCCGTTACGTTGCTTTTATGGTGGTTCCGTTGCTTTTTCGTGCACTCATAAATCAACCTTTTTGTCTGCTTCAAATGAAAGATATCGCTAAGCCCTAAGAATTGGTGAAAGGGGAATGTCCCTGGAAGATATGTTAAACGTGACGTAATCGGGAGGTGTAGTGTTCGAGTCACTTTAATATTTTTATTCTCCATTGTAAATTCAGAGTCAATGCTAAATTGTAACGGTTTTTCAAGTTTGAATAGGAAAGTCATTTTTGGCGGGAATGTTTCAAATTTCGATAATATGCAAGATGCAACAATACACTACAATAATCAAAGCAAGGAAAGCTAATCGCAACGGTTAGAGTAAGTTTTTGGAAGCAAAAATAGCAAGCATGCCCGTTCCGTTGCTTTTTTGGTGGTTCCGTTGCTTTTTTTGCACCCAGAAAAGAGCCTTTTTGTGAGGTTCAAATGAAAGATATCGCTAAGCCCTAAGAATTGGTGAAAGGGGAAGGTCATTGCAAGATAGCGTGACGGTATGGTAACAAGCAGGTTGAGGGTTCGAGTCACGGGAAATGTTTGATTCTCCATTCGAAATTCAGAGTAAATGCTCATTTGTAACTGTTTTTTCAAGTTTGAATTGAAAAGTCAGTTTTGGCGGGAATGTTTCAAATTTCGATAATATGCAAGATGCAACAATACACTACAATAATCAAAGCAAGAGAAGCTAATCGCAACGGTTAGAGTAAGTTTTTGGAAGCAAAAATGGCAAGCATGCCCGTTCCGTTGCTTTTTTGGTGGTTCCGTTGCTATTTCGTGCACTCATAAATCAACCTTTTTTTCCGCTTCAAATGAAAGATATCGCTAAGCCCTAAGAATTGGTGAAAGGGGAAGGACCCTGGAAGATAAGTTAATCGTTAAGTAATCGGGAGGTGTAGTGTTCGAGTCAGTTTAATATTTTTATTCTCCATTGTAAATTCAGAGTCAATGCTAAATTGTAACGGTTTTTCAAGTTTGAATAGGAAAGTCAGTTTTGGCGGGAATGTTTCAAATTTCGATAATATGCAAGATGCAACAATACACTACAATAATCAAAGCAAGAGAAGCTAATCGCAACGGTTAGAGTAAGTTTTCTAAAGCAAAAATGGCAAGCATGCCCGTTCCGTTGCTTTTTATGTGGTTCCGTTGCTTTTTCTTGCACTCATAAATCAACCTTTTTGTCTGCTTCAAATGAAAGATATCGCTAAGCCCTAAGAATTGGTGAAAGGGGAAGGTCATTGCAAGATAGCGTGACGGTATGGTAACAAGCAGGTTGAGGGTTCGAGTCACGGGAAATGTTTGATTCTCCATTCGAAATTCAGAGTAAATGCTCAATTGTAACTGTTTTTTCAAGTTTAATTGATAAGTCAGTTTTGGAGGGAATGTTTCAAATTTCGATAATATGCAAGATGCAACAATACACTACAATAATCAAAGCAAGGGAAGCTAATCGCAACGGTTAGAGTCAGTTTTTTAAAGCAAAAATGGCAAGCATGCCCGTTCCGTTTCTTTTTTGGTGGTTCCGTTGCTTTTTCTTGCACTCATAAATCAACATTTTTGTCTGCTTCAAATGAAAGATATCGCTAAGCCCTAAGAATTGGTGAAAGGGGAAGGTCATTGCAAGATAGCGTGACGGTATGGTAACAAGCAGGTTGAGGGTTAGAGTCACGGGAAATGTTTGATTCTCCATTCGAAATTCAGAGTAAATGCTCAATTTTAACGGTCTCTTCAAGTTTGAATTGAAAAGTCAGTTTTGGCGGGAATGTTTCAAAATTCGATAGGATTCAAGATGCAACAACACACTACAATAATCGAAGCAAGAGAAGCTAATCGCAACGGTTAGAGTAAGTTTTTTAAAGCAAAAATGGCAAGCATGCCCGTTCCGTTGCTTTTATGGTGGTTCCGTTGCTTTTTCGTGCACTCATAAATCAACCTTTTTGTCTGCTTCAAATGAAAGATATCGCTAAGCCCTAAGAATTGGTGAAAGGGGAATGTCCCTGGAAGATAAGTTAAACGTGACGTAATCGGGAGGTGTAGTGTTCGAGTCACTTTAATATTTTTATTCTCCATTGTAAATTCAGAGTCAATGCTAAATTGTAACGGTTTTTCAAGTTTGAATAGGAAAGTCAGTTTTGGCGGGAATGTTTCAAATTTCGATAATATGCAAGATGCAACAATACACTACAATAATCAAAGCAAGGAAAGCTAATCGCAACGGTTAGAGTAAGTTTTTGGAAGCAAAAATAGCAAGCATGCCCGTTCCGTTGCTTTTTTGGTGGTTCCGTTGCTTTTTTTGCACCCAGAAAAGAGCCTTTTTGTGAGGTTCAAATGAAAGATATCGCTAAGCCCTAAGAATTGGTGAAAGGGGAAGGTCATTGCAAGATAGCGTGACGGTATGGTAACAAGCAGGTTGAGGGTTCGAGTCACGGGAAATGTTTGATTCTCCATTCGAAATTCAGAGTAAATGCTCATTTGTAACTGTTTTTTCAAGTTTGAATTGAAAAGTCAGTTTTGGCGGGAATGTTTCAAATTTCGATAATATGCAAGATGCAACAATACACTACAATAATCAAAGCAAGAGAAGCTAATCGCAACGGTTAGAGTAAGTTTTCTAAAGCAAAAATGGCAAGCATTGCTTTTTATGTGGTTCCGTTGCTTTTTCTTGCACTCATAAATCAACCTTTTTGTCTGCTTCAAATGGAAGATATCGCTAAGCCCTAAGAATTGGTGAAAGGGGAAGGTCATTGCAAGATAGCGTGACGGTATGGTAACAAGCAGGTTGAGGGTTCGAGTCACGGGAAATGTTTGATTCTCCATTCGAAATTCAGAGTAAATGCTCAATTGTAACTGTTTTTTCAAGTTTAATTGATAAGTCAGTTTTGGCGGGAATGTTTCAAATTTCTATAATATGCAAGATGCAACAATACACTACAATAATCAAAGCAAGGAAAGCTAAGCGCAACGCTCTGAGTAAGTTTTTGGAAGCAAAAATAGCAAGCATGCCCGTTCCGTTGCTTTTAGGTGGTTACGTTGCTTTTTTGTGCACTCATAAATCAACCTTTTTGTCTGCTTCAAATGAAAGATATCGCTAAGCCCTAAGAATTGGTGAAAGGGGAAGGACCCTGGAAGATAAGTTAAACGTGAAGTAATCGGGAGGTGTAGTGTTCGAGTCACATTAATATTTTTATTCTCCATTGTAAATTCAGAGTCAATGCTAAATTGTAACGGTTTTTCAAGTTTGAATAGGAAAGTCAGTTTTGGCGGGAATGTTTCAAATTTCGATAATATGCAAGATGCAACAATACACTACAATAATCAAAGCAAGAGAAGCTAATCGCAACGGTTAGAGTAAGTTTTCTAAAGCAAAAATGGCAAGCATGCCCGTTCCGTTGCTTTTTATGTGGTTCCGTTGCTTTTTCTTGCACTCATAAATCAACCTTTTTGTCTACTTCAAATGAAAGATATCGCTAAGCCCTAAGAATTGGTGAAAGGGGAAGGTCATTGCAAGATAGCGTGACGGTATTTTAACAAGCAGGTTGAGGGTTCGAGTCACGGGAAATGTTTGATTCTCCATTCGAAATTCAGAGTAAATGCTCAATTGTAACTGTTTCTTCAAGTTTGAATTGAAAAGTCAGTTTTGGCGGGAATGTTTCAAATTTCGATAATATGCAAGATGCAACAATGCACTACAATAATCAGACCAAGAGAAGCTAATCGCAACGGTTAGAGTCAGTTTTTTAAAGCAAAAATGGCAAGCATGCCCGTTCCGTTGCTTTTTTGGTGGTTCCGTTGCTTTTTCGTGCACTCATAAATCAACCTTTTTGTCTGCTTCAAATGAAAGATATCGCTAAGCCCTAAGAATTGGTGAAAGGGGAAGGTCCCTGGAAGATAAGTTAAACGTGACGTAATCGGGAGGTGTAGTGTTCAAGTCACTTTAATATTTTTATTCTCCATTGTAAATTCAGCGTAAATGCTCAATTGTAACGGTTTTTCAAGTTTGAATAGGAAAGTCAGTTTTGGCGGAAATGTTTCAAATTTCGATAATATGCAAGATGCAACAATACACTACAACAATCAAAGCAAGAGAAGCTAATCGCAACGGTTAGAGTAAGTTTTTGGAAGCAAAAATAGCAAGCATGCCCGTTCCGTTGCTTTTTTGGTGGTTCCGTTGCTTTTTTGTGCACCCAGAAAAGAGCCTTTTTGTGAGGTTCAAATCAAAGATATCGCTAAGCCCTAAGAATTGGTGAAAGGGGAAGGTCATGGCAAGATAGCGTGACGGTATGGTAACAAGCAGGTTGAGGGTTCGAGTCACGGGAAATGTTTGATTCTCCATTCCAAATTCAGAGTAAATGCTCAATTGTAACTGTTTTTTCAAGTTTGAATTGAAAAGTCAGTTTTGGCGGGAATGTTTCAAATTTCGATAATATGCAAGATGCAACAATACACTACAATAATCAAAGCATGAGAAGCTAATCGCAACGGTTAGAGTAAGTTTTTGGAAGCAAAAATGGCAGCATGCCCGTTCCGTTGCTTTTTTGGTGGTTCCGTTGCTTTTTGTGCACCCAGAAAAGAGCCTATTTGTGAGGTTCAAATGAAAGATATCGCTAAGCCCTAAGAATTGGTGAAAGGGGAAGGTCATTGCAAGATAGCGTGACGGTATGGTAACAAGCAGTTTGAGGGTTCGAGTCACGGGAAATGTTTGATTCTCCATTCGAAATTCAGAGTAAATGCTCAATTGTAACTGTTTTTTGAAGTTTGAATTGAAAAGTCAGTTTTGGCGGGAATGTTTCAAATTTCGATAATATGCAATATGCAACAATACACTACAATAATCAAAGCAAGAGAAGCTAATCGCAACGGTTAGAGTAAGTTTTTTAAAGCAAAAATGGCAAGCATGCCCGTTCCGTTGCTTTTTAGGTGGTTCCGTTGCTTTTTCTTGCACTCATAAATCAACCTTTTTGTCTGCTTCAAATGAAAGATATCGCTAAGCCCTAAGAATTGGTGAAAGGGGAAGGTCATTGCAAGATAGCGTGACGGTATGGTAACAAGCAGGTTTAGGGTTCGAGTCACGGGAAATGTTTGATTCTCCATTCGAAATTCAGAGTAAATGCTCAATTTTAACGGTCTCTTCAAGTTTGAATTGAAAAGTCAGTTTTGGCGGGAATGTTTCAAAATTCGATAGGATTCAAGATGCAACAACACACTACAATAATCGAAGCAAGAGAAGCTAATCACAACGGTTAGAGTAAGTTTTTTAAAGCAAAAATGGCAAGCATGCCCGTTCCGTTGCTTTTATGGTGGTTCCGTTGCTTTTTCGTGCACTCATAAATCAACCTTTTTGTCTGCTTCAAATGAAAGATATCGCTAAGCCCTAAGAATTGGTGAAAGGGGAATGTCCCTGGAAGATATGTTAAACGTGACGTAATCGGGAGGTGTAGTGTTCGAGTCACTTTAATATTTTTATTCTCCATTGTAAATTCAGAGTCAATGCTAAATTGTAACGGTTTTTCAAGTTTGAATAGGAAAGTTATTTTTGGCGGGAATGTTTCAAATTTCGATAATATGCAAGATGCAACAATACACTACAATAATCAAAGCAAGGAAAGCTAATCGCAACGGTTAGAGTAAGTTTTTGGAAGCAAAAATAGCAAGCATGCCCGTTCCGTTGCTTTTTTGGTGGTTCCGTTGCTTTTTTTGCACCCAGAAAAGAGCCTTTTTGTGAGGTTCAAATGAAAGATATCGCTAAGCCCTAAGAATTGGTGAAAGGGGAAGGTCATTGCAAGATAGCGTGACGGTATGGTAACAAGCAGGTTGAGGGTTCGAGTCACGGGAAATGTTTGATTCTCCATTCGAAATTCAGAGTAAATGCTCATTTGTAACTGTTTTTTCAAGTTTGAATTGAAAAGTCAGTTTTGGCGGGAATGTTTCAAATTTCGATAATATGGAAGATGCAACAATACACTACAATAATCAAAGCAAGAGAAGCTAATCGCAACGGTTAGAGTAAGTTTTTGGAAGCAAAAATGGCAAGCATGCCCGTTCCGTTGCTTTTTTGGTGGTTCCGTTGCTATTTCGTGCACTCATAAATCAACCTTTTTTTCCGCTTCAAATGAAAGATATCGCTAAGCCCTAAGAATTGGTGAAAGGGGAAGGACCCTGGAAGATAAGTTAATCGTTAAGTAATCGGGAGGTGTAGTGTTCGAGTCAGTTTAATATTTTTATTCGCCATTGTAAATTCAGAGTCAATGCTAAATTGTAACGGTTTTTCAAGTTTGAATAGGAAAGTCAGTTTTGGCGGGAATGTTTCAAATTTCGATAATATGCAAGATGCAACAATACACTACAATAATCAAAGCAAGAGAAGCTAATCGCAACGGTTAGAGTAAGTTTTCTAAAGCAAAAATGGCAAGCATGCCCGTTCCGTTGCTTTTTATGTGGTTCCGTTGCTTTTTCTTACACTCATAAATCAACATTTTTGTCTGCTTCAAATGAAAGATATCGCTAAGCCCTAAGAATTGGTGAAAGGGGAAGGTCATTGCAAGATAGCGTGACGGTATGGTAACAAGCAGGTTGAGGGTTAGAGTCACGGGAAATGTTTGATTCTCCATTCGAAATTCAGAGTAAATGCTCAATTTTAACGGTCTCTTCAAGTTTGAATTGAAAAGTCAGTTTTGGCGGGAATGTTTCAAAATTCGATAGGATTCAAGATGCAACAACACACTACAATAATCGAAGCAAGAGAAGCTAATCGCAACGGTTAGAGTAAGTTTTTTAAAGCAAAAATGGCAAGCATGCCCGTTCCGTTGCTTTTATGGTGGTTCCGTTGCTTTTTCGTGCACTCATAAATCAACCTTTTTGTCTGCTTCAAATGAAAGATATCGCTAAGCCCTAAGAATTGGTGAAAGGGGAATGTCCCTGGAAGATAAGTTAAACGTGACGTAATCGGGAGGTGTAGTGTTCGAGTCACTTTAATATTTTTATTCTCCATTGTAAATTCAGAGTCAATGCTAAATTGTAACGGTTTTTCAAGTTTGAATAGGAAAGTCATTTTTGGCGGGAATGTTTCAAATTTCGATAATATGCAAGATGCAACAATACACTACAATAATCAAAGCAAGGAAAGCTAATCGCAACGGTTAGAGTAAGTTTTTGGAAGCAAAAATAGCAAGCATGCCCGTTCCGTTGCTTTTTTGGTGGTTCCGTTGCTTTTTTTGCACCCAGAAAAGAGCCTTTTTGTGAGGTTCAAATGAAAGATATCGCTAAGCCCTAAGAATTGGTGAAAGGGGAAGGTCATTGCAAGATAGCGTGACGGTATGGTAACAAGCAGGTTGAGGGTTCGAGTCACGGGAAATGTTTGATTCTCCATTCGAAATTCAGAGTAAATGCTCATTTGTAACTGTTTTTTCAAGTTTGAATTGAAAAGTCAGTTTTGGCGGGAATGTTTCAAATTTCGATAATATGCAAGATGCAACAATACACTACAATAATCAAAGCAAGAGAAGCTAATCGCAACGGTTAGAGTAAGTTTTCTAAAGCAAAAATGGCAAGCATGCCCGTTCCGTTGCTTTTTATGTGGTTCCGTTGCTTTTTCTTGCACTCATAAATCAACCTTTTTGTCTGCTTCAAATGGAAGATATCGCTAAGCCCTAAGAATTGGTGAAAGGGGAAGGTCATTGCAAGATAGCGTGACGGTATGGTAACAAGCAGGTTGAGGGTTCGAGTCACGGGAAATGTTTGATTCTCCATTCGAAATTCAGAGTAAATGCTCAATTGTAACTGTTTTTTCAAGTTTAATTGATAAGTCAGTTTTGGCGGGAATGTTTCAAATTTCTATAATATGCAAGATGCAACAATACACTACAATAATCAAAGCAAGGAAAGCTAAGCGCAACGCTCTGAGTAAGTTTTTGGAAGCAAAAATAGCAAGCATGCCCGTTCCGTTGCTTTTAGGTGGTTACGTTGCTTTTTTGTGCACCCAGAAAAAAGCCTATTTGTAAGGTTCAAATGAAAGATATCGCTAAGCCCTAAGAATTGGTGAAAGGGAAGGTCATTGCAAGATAGCGTGACGGTATGGTAACAAGCAGGTTTAGGGTTCGAGTCTCGGGAAATGTTTGATTCTCAATTCGAAATTCAGAGTAAATGCTCAATTGTAACTGTTTTTTCAAGTTTGAATTGAAAAGTCAGATTTGGCGGGAATGTTTCAAATTTCGATAATATGCAAGATGCAACAATACACTACAATAATCAAAGCAAGAGAAGCTAATCGCAACGGTTAGAGTAAGTTTTTGGAAGCAAAAATGGCAAGCATGCCCGTTCCGTTGCTTTTTTGGTGGTTCCGTTGCTTTTTCGTGCACTCATAAATCAACCTTTTTGTCTGCTTCAAATGAAAGATATCGCTAAGCCCTAAGAATTGGTGAAAGGGGAAGGACCCTGGAAGATAAGTTAAACGTGAAGTAATCGGGAGGTGTAGTGTTCGAGTCACATTAATATTTTTATTCTCCATTGTAAATTCAGAGTCAATGCTAAATTGTAACGGTTTTTCAAGTTTGAATAGGAAAGTCAGTTTTGGCGGGAATGTTTCAAATTTCGATAATATGCAAGATGCAACAATACACTACAATAATCAAAGCAAGAGAAGCTAATCGCAACGGTTAGAGTAAGTTTTCTAAAGCAAAAATGGCAAGCATGCCCGTTCCGTTGCTTTTTATGTGGTTCCGTTGCTTTTTCTTGCACTCATAAATCAACCTTTTTGTCTACTTCAAATGAAAGATATCGCTAAGCCCTAAGAATTGGTGAAAGGGGAAGGTCATTGCAAGATAGCGTGACGGTATTTTAACAAGCAGGTTGAGGGTTCGAGTCACGGGAAATGTTTGATTCTCCATTCGAAATTCAGAGTAAATGCTCAATTGTAACTGTTTCTTCAAGTTTGAATTGAAAAGTCAGTTTTGGCGGGAATGTTTCAAATTTCGATAATATGCAAGATGCAACAATGCACTACAATAATCAGACCAAGAGAAGCTAATCGCAACGGTTAGAGTCAGTTTTTTAAAGCAAAAATGGCAAGCATGCCCGTTCCGTTGCTTTTTTGGTGGTTCCGTTGCTTTTTCGTGCACTCATAAATCAACCTTTTTGTCTGCTTCAAATGAAAGATATCGCTAAGCCCTAAGAATTGGTGAAAGGGGAAGGTCCCTGGAAGATAAGTTAAACGTGACGTAATCGGGAGGTGTAGTGTTCAAGTCACTTTAATATTTTTATTCTCCATTGTAAATTCAGCGTAAATGCTCAATTGTAACGGTTTTTCAAGTTTGAATAGGAAAGTCAGTTTTGGCGGAAATGTTTCAAATTTCGATAATATGCAAGATGCAACAATACACTACAACAATCAAAGCAAGAGAAGCTAATCGCGACGGTTAGAGTAAGTTTTTGGAAGCAAAAATAGCAAGCATGCCCGTTCCGTTGCTTTTTTGGTGGTTCCGTTGCTTTTTTGTGCACCCAGAAAAGAGCCTTTTTGTGAGGTTCAAATCAAAGATATCGCTAAGCCCTAAGAATTGGTGAAAGGGGAAGGTCATTGCAAGATAGCGTGACGGTATGGTAACAAGCAGGTTGAGGGTTCGAGTCACGGGAAATGTTTGATTCTCCATTCGAAATTCAGAGTAAATGCTCAATTGTAACTGTTTTTTCAAGTTTGAATTGAAAAGTCAGTTTTGGCGGGAATGTTTCAAATTTCGATAATATGCAAGATGCAACAATACACTACAATAATCAAAGCATGAGAAGCTAATCGCAACGGTTAGAGTAAGTTTTTGGAAGCAAAAATGGCAGCATGCCCGTTCCGTTGCTTTTTTGGTGGTTCCGTTGCTTTTTGTGCACCCAGAAAAGAGCCTATTTGTGAGGTTCAAATGAAAGATATCGCTAAGCCCTAAGAATTGGTGAAAGGGGAAGGTCATTGCAAGATAGCGTGACGGTATGGTAACAAGCAGTTTGAGGGTTCGAGTCACGGGAAATGTTTGATTCTCCATTCGAAATTCAGAGTAAATGCTCAATTGTAACTGTTTTTTGAAGTTTGAATTGAAAAGTCAGTTTTGGCGGGAATGTTTCAAATTTCGATAATATGCAATATGCAACAATACACTACAATAATCAAAGCAAGAGAAGCTAATCGCAACGGTTAGAGTAAGTTTTTTAAAGCAAAAATGGCAAGCATGCCCGTTCCGTTGCTTTTTAGGTGGTTCCGTTGCTTTTTCTTGCACTCATAAATCAACCTTTTTGTCTGCTTCAAATGAAAGATATCGCTAAGCCCTAAGAATTGGTGAAAGGGGAAGGTCATTGCAAGATAGCGTGACGGTATGGTAAGAAGCAGGTTTAGGGTTCGAGTCACGGAAATATGTTTATTCTCCATTTGAAATTCAGCGTAAATGCTCAATTGTAACGGTTTTTCAAGTTTGAATAGGAAAGTCAGTTTTGGCGGGAATGTTTCAAATTTCGATAATATGCAAGATGCAACAATACACTACAACAATCAAAGCAAGAGAAGCTAATCGCAACGGTTAGAGTAAGTTTTTGGAAGCAAAAATGGCAAGCATGCCCGTTCCGTTGCTTTTTTGGTGGTTCCGTTGCTTTTTCTTGCACTCATAAATCAACATTTTTGTCTGCTTCAAATGAAAGATATCGCTAAGCCCTAAGAATTGGTGAAAGGGGAAGGTCATTGCAAGATAGCGTGACGGTATGGTAACAAGCAGGTTGAGGGTTCGAGTCACGGGAAATGTTTGATTCTCAATTCGAAATTCAGAGTAAATGATAAATTATAACGGTTTCTTCAAGTTTGAATTGAAAAGTCAGTTTTGGCGGGAATGTTTCAAATTTCGATAATATGCAAGATGCAACAACACACTACAATAATAAAACCAAGAGAACCTAATCGCAACGCTTAGAGTAAGTTTTTTAAAGCAAAAATGGCAAGCATGCCCGTTCCGTTTCTTTTTTGGTGGTTCCGTTGCTTTTTTGTGCACCCAGAAAAGTGCCTATTTGTATGGTTCAAATGAAAGATATCGCTAAGCCCTAAGAATTGGTGAAAGGGGAAGGTCATTGCAAGATAGCGTGACGGTATGGTAACAAGCAGGTTTAGGGTTCGAGTCACGGAAATATGTTTATTCTCCATTCGAAATTCAGAGTAAATGCTCAATTGTAACTGTTTCTTCAAGTTTGAATTGAAAAGTCAGTTTTGGCGGGAATGTTTCAAATTTCGATAATATGCAAGATGCAACAATACACTACAATAATCAAAGCAAGGGAAGCTAATCGCAACGGTTAGAGTAAGTTTTTGGAAGCAAAAATGGCAAGCATGACCGTTCCGTTGTTTTTTTGGTGGTTCCGTTGCTTTTTTGTGCACCCAGAAAACAGCCTATTTGTAAGGTTCAAATGGAAGATAGCTCTAACCCCTGAGCCACGGTTACAGAGGAAGGTCCCTGGAAGATAAGTTAAACGTGACGTAATCGGGAGGTGTAGTGTTCGAGTCACTTTAATATTTTTATTCTATGCTAAATTGTAACGGTTTTTCAAGTTTGAATAGGAAAGTCAGTTTTGGCGGGAATGTTTCAAATTTCGACAATATGCAAGATGCAACAATACACTACAATAATCAAAGCAAGAGAATCTAATCGCAACGGTTAGAGTAAGTTTTTTAAAGCAAAAATGGCAAGCATGCCCGTTCCGTTGCTTTTTGGTGGTTCCGTTGCATTTTCGTGCACTCATAAATCAACCTTTTTGTCTGCTTCAAATGAAAGATATCGCTAAGCCCTAAGAATTGGTGAAAGGGGAAGGTCATTGCAGGATAACGTGACGGTATGGTAATAAGCAGGTTGAGGGTTCGAGTCACGGGAAATGTTTGATTCTCCATTCGAACTTCAGAGTAAATGCTCAATTTTTACGGTTTTTTCAAGTTTGAATTGAAAAGTCAGTTTTGGCGGGAATGTTTCAAATTTCGATAATATGCAAGATGCAATAATACACTACAATAATCAAAGCAAGGGAAGCTAATCGCAATGGTTAGAGTAAGTTTTTTCAAGCAAAAATGGCAAGCAAGCCCGTTCCGTTGCTTTTTTGGTGGTTCCGTTGCTTTTTTGTGCACCCAGAAAAGTGCCTATTTGTAAGGTTCAAATGAAAGATATCGCTAAGCCCTAAGAATTGGTGAAAGGGGAAAGTCATTGCAAGATAGCGTGACGGTATGGTAACAAGCAGGTTTAGGGTTCGAGCCACGGAAATATGTTTATTCTCCATTTGAAATTCAGCGTAAATGCTCAATTGTAACGGTTTTTCAAGTTTGAATAGGAAAGTCAGTTTTGGCGGAAATGTTTCAAATTTCGATAATATGCAAGATGCAGCAATACACTACAACAATCAAAGCAAGAGAAGCTAATCGCAACGGTTAGAGTAAGTTTTTGGAAGCAAAAATGGCAAGCATGCCAGTTCCGTTGCTTTTTTGGTGGTTCCGTTGCTTTTTTGTGCACCCAGAAGAGAGCCTATTTGTGAGGTTCAAATGAAAGATATCGCTAAGCCCTAAGAACTGGAGATAGGGGAAGGTCATTGCAAGATAGCGTGACGGTATGATAACAAGCAGGTTGAGGGTTCGAGTCACGGGAAATGTTTGATTCTCAATTCGAAATTCAGAGTAACTGCTCAATTGTAACTGTTTTTTCAAGTTTGAATTGATAAGTCAGTTTTGGCGGGAATGTTTCAAATTTCGATAATATGCAAGATGCAACAATACACTACAATAATCAAAGCAAGGGAAGCTAATCGCAACGGTTAGAGTAAGTTTTTTAAAGCAAAAATGGCAAGCATGCCCGTTCCGTTGCTTTTTTGGTGGTTCCGTTGCTTTTTTTTGCACTCATAAATCAACCTTTTTGTCTGCTTCAAATGAAAGATATCGCTAAGCCCTAAGAATTGGTGAAAGGGGAAGGTCATTCTAAGATAGCGTGACGGTATGGTAACAAGCAGGTTTAGGGTTCGAGTCACGGAAATATGTTTATTCTCCATTTGAAATTCAGCGTAAATGCTCAATTGTAACGGTTTTTCAAGTTTGAATAGGAAAGTGAGTTTTCGCGGGATTGTTTCAAATTTCGATAATATGCAAGATGCAACAATACACTACAACAATCAAAGCAAAAGAAGCTAATCGCAACGGTTAGAGTAAGTTTTTTAAAGCAAAAATGGCAAGCATGCCCGTTCCGTTGCTTTTTTGGTGGTTCCGTTGCTTTTTGTGCACCCAGAAGAGAGCCTATTTGTAAGGTTCAAATGAAAGATATCGCTAAGCCCTAAGAATTGGTGAAAGGGGAAGGTCATTGCAAGATAGCGTGACGGTATGGTAACAAGCAGGTTTAGGGTTCGAGTCACGGAAATATGTTTATTCTCCATTTGAAATTCAGCGTAAATGCTCAATTGTAACGGTTTTTCAAGTTTGAATAGGAAAGTCAGTTTTGGCGGGAATGTTTAAATTTCGATAATATGCAAGATGCAACAATACACTACAACAATCAAAGCAAGAGAAGCTAATCGCAACGGTTAGAGTAAGTTTTTTAAAGCAAAAATGGCAAGCATGCCCGTTCCGTTGCTTTTTTGGTGGTTCCGTTGCTTTTTTGTGCACCCAGAAGAGAGCCTATTAGTAAGGTTCAAATGAAAGATATCGCTAAGCCCTAAGAATTGGTGAAAGGGGAAGGTCATTGCAAGATAGCGTGACGGTATGTTAACAAGCAGGTTGAGGGTTCGAGTCACGGGAAATGTTTGATTCTCAATTCGAAATTCAGAGTAACTGCTCAATTGTAACTGTTTTTTCAAGTTTGAATTGATAAGTCAGTTTTGGCGGGAATGTTTCAAATTTCGATAATATGCAAGATGCAACAATACACTACAATAATCAAAGCAAGGGAAGCTAATCGCAACGGTTAGAGTAAGTTTTTTAAAGCAAAAATGGCAAGCATGCCCGTTCCGTTGCTTTTTTGGTGGTTCCGTTGCTTTTTTTTGCACTCATAAATCAACAATTTTGTCTGCTTCAAATGAAAGATATCGCTAAGCCCTAAGAATTGGTGAAAGGGGAAGGTCATTGCAAGATAGCGTGACGGTATGGTAACAAGCAGGTTTAGGGTTCGAGTCACGGGAAATGTTAGATTCTCCATTTGAAATTCAGTGTAAATGCTCAATTTTAACGGTTTCTTCAAGTTTGAATTGAAAAGTCAGTTTTGGCGGGAATGTTTCAAAATTCGATAGGATTCAAGATGCAACAACACACTACAATAATCAAAGCAAGAGAAGCTAATCGCAACGGTTAGAGTAAGTTTTCTAAAGCAAAAATGGCAAGCATACCCGTTCCGTTGCTTTTTTGGTGGTTCCGTTGCTTTTTCGTGCACTCATAAATCAACCTTTTTGTCTGCTTAAAATGAAAGATATCGCTAAGCCCTAAGAATTGGTGAAAGGGGAAGGTCATTGCAAGATAGCGTGACGGTATGGTAACAAGCAGGTTGAGGGTTCGAGTCACGGGAAATGTTTGATTCTCAATTCGAAATTCAGAGTAAATGCTCAATTGTAACTGCTTTTTCAAGTTTGAATTAATAAGTCAGTTTTGGCGGGAATGTTTCAAATTTCGATAATATGCAAGATGCAACAATACACTACAATAATCAAAGCAAGGAAAGCTAAGCGCAACGCTCTGAGTAAGTTTTTGGAAGCAAAAATAGCAAGCATGCCCGTTCCGTTGCTTTTAGGTGGTTACGTTGCTTTTTTGTGCACCCAGAAAACAGCCTATTTGTAAGGTTCAAATGAAAGATATCGCTAAGCCCTAAGAATTGGTGAAAGGGAAGGTCATTGCAAGATAGAGTGACGGTATGGTAACAAGCAGGTTTAGGGTTCGAGTCTCGGGAAATGTTTGATTCTCAATTCGAAATTCAGAGTAAATGATAAATTATAAGGTTTTTTTCAAGTTTGAATTGAAAAGTCAGTTTTGGCGGGAATGTTTCAAATTTCCATAATATGCAAGATGCAACAATACACTACAATAATCAAAGCAAGAGAAGCTAATCGCAATGGTTAGAGTAAGTTTTTTCAAGCAAAAATGGCAAGCATGCCCGTTCCGTTGCTTTTTTGGTGGTTCCGTTGCTTTTTTGTGCATCCAGAAAAGTGCCTATTTGTAAGGTTCAAATTAAAGATATCGCTAAGCCCTAAGAATTGGTGAAAGGGGAAAGTCATTGCAAGATAGCGTGACGGTATGGTAACAAGCAGGTTTAGGGTTCGAGTCACTGAAATATGTTTATTCTCCATTTGAAATTCAGCGTAAATGCTCAATTGTAACGGTTTTTCAAGTTTGAATAGGAAAGTCAGTTTTGGCGGAAATGTTTCAAATTTCGATAATATGCAAGATGCAACAATACACTACAACAATCAAAGCAAGAGAAGCTAATCGCAACGGTTAGAGTAAGTTTTTGGAAGCAAAAATAGCAAGCATGCCCGTTAAGTTGCTTTTTTGGTGGTTCCGTTGCTTTTTTTGCACCCAGAAAAGAGCCTTTTTGTGAGGTTCAAATGAAAGATATCGCTAAGCCCTAAGAATTGGTGAAAGGGGAAGGTCATTGCAAGATAGCGTGACGGTATGGTAACAAGCAGGTTGAGGGTTCGAGTCACGGGAAATGTTTGATTCTCCATTCGAAATTCAGAGTAAATGCTCAATTGTAACTGTTTTTTCAAGTTTGAATTGAAAAATCAGTTTTGGCGGGAATGTTTCAAATTTCGATAATATGCAAGATGCAACAATACACTACAATAATCAAAGCAAGAGAAGCTAATCGCAACGGTTAGAGTAAGTTTTTGGAAGCAAAAATGGCAAGCATGCCCGTTCCGTTGCTTTTTTGGTGGTTCCGTTGCTTTTTCGTGCACTCATAAATCAACCTTTTTTTCTGCTTCAAATGAAATATATCGCTAAGCCCTAAGAATTGGTGAAAGGGGAAGGACCCTGGAAGATAAGTTAATCGTTAAGTAATCGGGAGGTGTAGTGTTCGAGTCAGTTTAATATTTTTATTCTCCATTCGAAATTCAGTGTAAATGCTCAATTTTAACGGTTTCTTCAAGCTTGAATTGAAAGTCAGTTTTGGCGGGAATGTTTCAAAATTCGATAGGATTCAAGATGCAACAGTACACTACAATAATCAAAGCAAGGAAAGCTAAGCGCAACGCTCTGAGTAAGTTTTTGGAAGCAAAAATAGCAAGCATGCCCGTTCCGTTGCTTTTAGGTGGTTACGTTGCTTTTTTGTGCACCCAGAAAAGTACCTATTTGTAAGGTTCAAATGAAAGATATCGCTAAGCCCTAAGAATTGGTGAAAGGGGAAGGTCATTGCAAGATAGCGTGACGGTATGGTAACAAGCAGGTTTAGGGTTCGAGTCACGGAAATATGTTTATTCTCCATTTGAAATTCAGCGTAAATGCTCAATTGTAACGGTTTTTCAAGTTTGAATAGGAAAGTCAGTTTTGACGGAAATGTTTCAAATTTCGATAATATGCAAGATGCAACAATACACTACAACAATCAAAGCAAGAGAAGCTAATCGCAACGGTTAGAGTAAGTTTTTGGAAGCAAAAATAGCAAGCATGCCCGTTCCGTTGCTTTTTTGGTGGTTCCGTTGCTTTTTTGTGCACCCCGAAAATAGCCTTTTTGTGAGGTTCAAATGAAAGATATCGCTAAGCCCTAAGAATTGGTGAAAGGGGAAGGTCATTGCAAGATAGCGTGACGGTATGGTAACAAGCAGGTTGAGGGTTCGAGTCACGGGAAATGTTTGATTCTCCATTCGAAATTCAGAGTAAATGCTCAATTGTAACTGTTTTTTCAAGTTTGAATTGAAAAGTCAGTTTTGGCGGGAATGTTTCAAATTTCGATAATAAGCAAGATGCAACAATACACTACAATAATCAAAGCAAGAGAAGCTAATCGCAACGGTTAGAGTAAGTTTTTGGAAGCAAAAATGGCAAGCATGCCCGTTCCGTTGCTTTTTTGGTGGTTCCGTTGCTTTTTCGTGCACTCATAAATCAACCTTTTTTTCTGCTTCAAATGAAATATATCGCTAAGCCCTAAGAATTGGTGAAAGGGGAAGGACCCTGGAAGATATGTTAAACGTGAAGTAATCGGGAGGTGTAGTGTTCGAGTCACTTTAATATTTTTATTCTCCATTGTAAATTCAGAGTCAATGCTAAATTGTAACTGTTTTTCAAGTTTGAATAGGAAAGTCAGTTTTGGCGGGAATGTTTCAAATTTCGACAATATGCAAGATGCAACAATACACTACAATAATCAAAGCAAGAGAAGCTAATCGCAACGGTTAGAGTAAGTTTTCTAAAGCAAAAATGGCAAGCATGCCCGTTCCGTTGCTTTTTATGTGGCTCCGTTGCTTTTTCTTGCACTCATAAATCAACCTTTTTGTCTGCTTCAAATGAAAGATATCGCTAAGCCCTAAGAATTGGTGAAAGGGGAAGGTCATTGCAAGATAGCGTGACGGTATGGTAACAAGCAGGTTGAGGGTTCGAGTCACGGGAAATGTTTGATTCTACATTCGAAATTCAGAGTAAATGCTCAATTGTAACTTTTTTTTTAGTTTGAATTGAAAAGTCAGTTTTGGCGGGAATGTTTCAAATTTCGATAATATGCAAGATGCAACAATACACTACAATAATCAAAGCAAGAGAAGATCATCGCAATGGTTAGAGTAAGTTTTTTCAAGCAAAAATGGCAAGCATGCCCGTTCCGTTGCTTTTTTGGTGGTTCCGTTGCTTTTTTGTGCACCCAGAAAAGAGCCTATTTGTGAGGTTCAAATGAAAGATGTCGCTAAGCCCTAAGAATTGGTGAAAGGGGAAGGTCATTGCAAGATAGCGTGACGGTATGGTAACAAGCAGGTTGAGGGTTCGAGTCACGGGAAATGTTTGATTCTCCATTCGAAATTCAGAGTAAATGCTCAATTGTAACTGTTTTTTCAAGTTTGAATTGAAAAGTCAGTTTTGGCGGGAATGTTTCAAATTTCGATAATATTCAAGATGCAACAATACACCACAATAATCAAAGCAAGGGAAGCTAATCGCAACGGTTAGAGTAAGTTTTTTAAAGCAAAAATGGCAAGCATGCCCGTTCCGTTGCTTTTTTGGTGGTTCCGTTGCTCTTTTGTGCACCCAGAAAAGAGCCTATTTGTAAGGTTCAAATGGAAGATATCGCTAAGCCCTAAGAATTGGTGAAAGGGGAAGGTCATTGCAAGATAGCGTGACGGTATGGTAACAAGCAGGTTGAGGGTTCGAGTCACGGGAAATGTTTGATTCTCCATTCGAAATTCAGAATAAATGCTCAATTGTAACTGTTTCTTCAAGTTTGAATTGAAAAGTCAGTTTTGGCGGGAATGTTTCAAATTTCGACAATATGCAAGATGCAACAATGCACTACAATAATCATAGCAAGGGAAGCTAATCGCAACGGTTAGAGTCAGTTTTTTAAAGCAAAAATGGCAAGCATGCCCGTTCCGTTGCTTTTTTGGTGGTTCCGTTGCTTTTTCTTGCACTCATAAATCAACATTTTTGTCTGCTTCAAATGAAAGATATCGCTAAGCCCTAAGAATTGGTGAAAGGGGAAGGTCATTGCAAGATAGCGTGACGGTATGGTAACAAGCAGGTTTAGGGTTCGAGTCACGGGAAATGTTTGATTCTCCATTCGAAATTCAGTGTAAATGCTCAATTTTAACGGTTTCTTCAAGCTTGAATTGAAAAGTCAGTTTTGGCGGGAATGTTTCAAAATTCGATAGGATTCAAGATGCAACAACACACTACAATAATCAAAGCAAGAGAAGCTAATCGCAACGGTTAGAGTAAGTTTTTGGAAGCAAAAATGGCAAGCATGCCCGTTCCGTTGCTTTTTTGGTGGTTCCGTTGCTTTTTCGTGCACTCATAAATCAACCTTTTTTTCTGCTTCAAATGAAATATATCGCTAAGCCCTAAGAATTGGTGAAAGGGGAAGGACCCTGGAAGATATGTTAAACGTGAAGTAATCGGGAGGTGTAGTGTTCGAGTCACTTTAATATTTTTATTCTCCATTGTAAATTCAGAGTCAATGCTAAATTGTAACGGTTTTTCAAGTTTGAATAGGAAAGTCATTTTTGGCGGGAATGTTTCAAATTTCGATAATATGCAAGATGCAACAGTACACTACAATAATCAAAGCAAGGAAAGCTAAGCGCAACGCTCTGAGTAAGTTTTTGGAAGCAAAAATAGCAAGCATGCCCGTTCCGTTGCTTTTAGGTGGTTACGTTGCTTTTTTGTGCACCCAGAAAAGTGCCTATTTGTACGGTTCAAATGAAAGATATCGCTAAGCCCTAAGAATTGGTGAAAGGGGAAGGTCATTGCAAGATAGCGTGACGGTATGGTAACAAGCAGGTTTAGGGTTCGAGTCACGGAAATATGTTTATTCTCCATTTGAAATTCAGCGTAAATGCTCAATTGTAACGGTTTTTCAAGTTTGAATAGGAAAGTCAGTTTTGGCGGAAATGTTTCAAATTTCGATAATATGCAAGATGCAACAATACACTACAACAATCAAAGCAAGAGAAGCTAATCGCAACGGTTAGAGTAAGTTTTTGGAAGCAAAAATAGCAAGCATGCCCGTTCCGTTGCTTTTTTGGTGGTTCAGTTGCTTTTTTGTGCACCCAGAAAATAGCCTTTTTGTGAGGTTCAAATGAAAGATATTGCTAAGCCCTAAGAATTGGTGAAAGGGGAAGGTCATTGCAAGATAGCGTGACGGTATGGTAACAAGCAGGTTGAGGGTTCGAGTCACGGGAAATGTTTGATTCTCCATTCGAAATTCAGAGTAAATGCTCAATTGTAACTGTTTTTTCAAGTATGAATTGAAAAGTCAGTTTTGGCGGGAATGTTTCAAATTTCGATAATATGCAAGATGCAACAATACACTACAACAATCAAAGCAAGAGAAGCTAATCGCAACGGTTAGAGTAAGTTTTTGGAAGCAAAAATGGCAAGCATGCCCGTTCCGTTGCTTTTTTGGTGGTTCCGTTGCTTTTTTGTGCACCCAGAAAAGAGCCTATTTGTGAGGTTCAAATGAAAGATATCGCTAAGCCCTAAGAATTGGTGAAAGGGGAAGGTCATTGCAAGATAGCGTGACGGTATGGTAACAAGCAGGTTGAGGGTTCGAGTCACGGGAAATGTTTGATTCTCCATTCGAAATTCAGAGTAAATGCTCAATTGTAACTGTTTTTTCAAGTTTGAATTGAAAAGTCAGTTTTGGCGGGAATGTTTCAAATTTCGTTAATATGCAAGATGCAACAATACACTACAATAATCAAAGCAAGAGAAGCTAATCGCAACGGTTAGAGTAAGTTTATTAAAGCAAAAATGGCAAGCATGCCCGTTCCGTTGCTTTTTTGGTGGTTCCGTTGCTTTTTTGTGCACCCAGAAGAGAGCTTATTAGTAAGGTTCAAATAAAAGATATCGCTAAGCCCTAAGAATTGGTGAAAGGGGAAGGTCATTGCAAGATAGCGTGACGGTATGGTAACAAGCAGGTTGAGGGTTCGAGTCACGGGAAATGTTTGATTCTCAATTCGAAATTCAGAGTAAATGCTCAATTGTAACTGTTTTTTCAAGTTTGAATTGATAAGTCAGTTTTGGCGGGAATGTTTCAAATTTCGATAATATGCAAGATGCAACAATACACTACAATAATCAAAGCAAGGGAAGCTAATCGCAACGGTTAGAGTCAGTTTTTTAAAGCAAAAATGGCAAGCATGCCCGTTCCGTTGCTTTTTTGGTGGTTCAGTTGCTTTTTTGTGCACCCAGAAGAGAGCTTATTAGTAAGGTTCAAATGAAAGATATCGCTAAGCCCTAAGAATTGGTGAAAGGGGAAGGTCATTTCAAGATAGCGTGACGGTATGGTAACAAGCAGGTTGAGGGTTCGAGTCACGGGAAATGTTTGATTCTCAATTCGAAATTCAGAGTAAATGCTCAATTGTAACTGTTTTTTCAAGTTTGAATTGATAAGTCAGTTTTGGCGGGAATGTTTCAAATTTCGATAATATGCAAGATGCAACAATGCACTACAATAATCATAGCAAGGGAAGCTAATCGCAACGGTTAGAGTCAGTTTTTTAAAGCAAAAATGGCAAGCATGCCCGTTCCGTTGCTTTTTTGGTGGTTCCGTTGCTTTTTCTTGCACTCATAAATCAACATTTTTGTCTGCTTCAAATGAAAGATATCGCTAAGCCCTAAGAATTGGTGAAAGGGGAAGGTCATTGCAAGATAGCGTGACGGTATGGTAACAAGCAGGTTTAGGGTTCGAGTCACGGGAAATGTTTGATTCTCCATTCGAAATTCAGTGTAAATGCTCAATTTTAACGGTTTCTTCAAGCTTGAATTGAAAAGTCAGTTTTGGCGGGAATGTTTCAAAATTCGATAGGATTCAAGATGCAACAACACACTACAATAATCAAAGCAAGAGAAGCTAATCGCAACGGTTAGAGTAAGTTTTTGGAAGCAAAAATGGCAAGCATGCCCGTTCCGTTGCTTTTTTGGTGGTTCCGTTGCTTTTTCGTGCACTCATAAATCAACCTTTTTTTCTGCTTCAAATGAAATATATCGCTAAGCCCTAAGAATTGGTGAAAGGGGAAGGACCCTGGAAGATATGTTAAACGTGAAGTAATCGGGAGGTGTAGTGTTCGAGTCACTTTAATATTTTTATTCTCCATTGTAAATTCAGAGTCAATGCTAAATTGTAACGGTTTTTCAAGTTTGAATAGGAAAGTCATTTTTGGCGGGAATGTTTCAAATTTCGATAATATGCAAGATGCAACAGTACACTACAATAATCAAAGCAAGGAAAGCTAAGCGCAACGCTCTGAGTAAGTTTTTGGAAGCAAAAATAGCAAGCATGCCCGTTCCGTTGCTTTTAGGTGGTTACGTTGCTTTTTTGTGCACCCAGAAAAGTGCCTATTTGTACGGTTCAAATGAAAGATATCGCTAAGCCCTAAGAATTGGTGAAAGGGGAAGGTCATTGCAAGATAGCGTGACGGTATGGTAACAAGCAGGTTTAGGGTTCGAGTCACGGAAATATGTTTATTCTCCATTTGAAATTCAGCGTAAATGCTCAATTGTAACGGTTTTTCAAGTTTGAATAGGAAAGTCAGTTTTGGCGGAAATGTTTCAAATTTCGATAATATGCAAGATGCAACAATACACTACAACAATCAAAGCAAGAGAAGCTAATCGCAACGGTTAGAGTAAGTTTTTGGAAGCAAAAATAGCAAGCATGCCCGTTCCGTTGCTTTTTTGGTGGTTCAGTTGCTTTTTTGTGCACCCAGAAGAGAGCTTATTAGTAAGGTTCAAATGAAAGATATCGCTAAGCCCTAAGAATTGGTGAAAGGGGAAGGTCATTTCAAGATAGCGTGACGGTATGGTAACAAGCAGGTTGAGGGTTCGAGTCACGGGAAATGTTTGATTCTCAATTCGAAATTCAGAGTAAATGCTCAATTGTAACTGTTTTTTCAAGTTTGAATTGATAAGTCAGTTTTGGCGGGAATGTTTCAAATTTCGATAATATGCAAGATGCAACAATGCACTACAATAATCATAGCAAGGGAAGCTAATCGCAACGGTTAGAGTCAGTTTTTTAAAGCAAAAATGGCAAGCATGCCCGTTCCGTTGCTTTTTTGGTGGTTCCGTTGCTTTTTCTTGCACTCATAAATCAACATTTTTGTCTGCTTCAAATGAAAGATATCGCTAAGCCCTAAGAATTGGTGAAAGGGGAAGGTCATTGCAAGATAGCGTGACGGTATGGTAACAAGCAGGTTTAGGGTTCGAGTCACGGGAAATGTTTGATTCTCCATTCGAAATTCAGAGTAAATGCTCAATTGTAACTGTTTTTTCAAGTATGAATTGAAAAGTCAGTTTTGGCGGGAATGTTTCAAATTTCGATAATATGCAAGATGCAACAATACACTACAACAATCAAAGCAAGAGAAGCTAATCGCAACGGTTAGAGTAAGTTTTTGGAAGCAAAAATGGCAAGCATGCCCGTTCCGTTGCTTTTTTGGTGGTTCCGTTGCTTTTTTGTGCACCCAGAAAAGAGCCTATTTGTGAGGTTCAAATGAAAGATATCGCTAAGCCCTAAGAATTGGTGAAAGGGGAAGGTCATTGCAAGATAGCGTGACGGTATGGTAACAAGCAGGTTGAGGGTTCGAGTCACGGGAAATGTTTGATTCTCCATTCGAAATTCAGAGTAAATGCTCAATTGTAACTGTTTTTTCAAGTATGAATTGAAAAGTCAGTTTTGGCGGGAATGTTTCAAATTTCGATAATATGCAAGATGCAACAATACACTACAACAATCAAAGCAAGAGAAGCTAATCGCAACGGTTAGAGTAAGTTTTTGGAAGCAAAAATGGCAAGCATGCCCGTTCCGTTGCTTTTTTGGTGGTTCCGTTGCTTTTTTGTGCACCCAGAAAAGAGCCTATTTGTGAGGTTCAAATGAAAGATATCGCTAAGCCCTAAGAATTGGTGAAAGGGGAAGGTCATTGCAAGATAGCGTGACGGTATGGTAACAAGCAGGTTGAGGGTTCGAGTCACGGGAAATGTTTGATTCTCCATTCGAAATTCAGAGTAAATGCTCAATTGTAACTGTTTTTTCAAGTTTGAATTGAAAAGTCAGTTTTGGCGGGAATGTTTCAAATTTCGTTAATATGCAAGATGCAACAATACACTACAATAATCAAAGCAAGAGAAGCTAATCGCAACGGTTAGAGTAAGTTTTTTAAAGCAAAAATGGCAAGCATGCCCGTTCCGTTGCTTTTTTGGTGGTTCCGTTGCTTTTTTGTGCACCCAGAAGAGAGCTTATTAGTAAGGTTCAAATAAAAGATATCGCTAAGCCCTAAGAATTGGTGAAAGGGGAAGGTCATTGCAAGATAGCGTGACGGTATGGTAACAAGCAGGTTGAGGGTTCGAGTCACGGGAAATGTTTGATTCTCAATTCGAAATTCAGAGTAAATGCTCAATTGTAACTGTTTTTTCAAGTTTGAATTGATAAGTCAGTTTTGGCGGGAATGTTTCAAATTTCGATAATATGCAAGATGCAACAATACACTACAATAATCAAAGCAAGGGAAGCTAATCGCAACGGTTAGAGTCAGTTTTTTAAAGCAAAAATGGCAAGCATGCCCGTTCCGTTGCTTTTTTGGTGGTTCAGTTGCTTTTTTGTGCACACAGAAGAGAGCTTATTAGTAAGGTTCAAATGAAAGATATCGCTAAGCCCTAAGAATTGGTGAAAGGGGAAGGTCATTGCAAGATAGCGTGACGGTATGGTAACAAGCAGGTTGAGGGTTCGAGTCACGGGAAATGTTTGATTCTCAATTCGAAATTCAGAGTAAATGCTCAATTGTAACTGTTTTTTCAAGTTTGAATTGATAAGTCAGTTTTGGCGGGAATGTTTCAAATTTCGATAATATGCAAGATGCAACAATACACTACAATAATCAAAGCAAGAGAAGCTAATCGCAACGGTTAGAGTAAGTTTATTAAAGCAAAAATGGCAAGCATGCCCGTTCCGTTGCTTTTTTGGTGGTTCCGTTGCTTTTTTGTGCACCCAGAAGAGAGCTTATTAGTAAGGTTCAAATGAAAGATATCGCTAAGCCCTAAGAATTGGTGAAAGGGGAAGGTCATTGCAAGATAGCGTGACGGTATGGTAACAAGCAGGTTGAGGGTTCGAGTCACGGGAAATGTTTGATTCTCAATTCGAAATTCAGAGTAAATGCTCAATTGTAACTGTTTTTTCAAGTTTGAATTGAAAAGTCAGTTTTGGCGGGAATGTTTCAAATTTCGTTAATATGCAAGATGCAACAATACACTACAATAATCAAAGCAAGAGAAGCTAATCGCAACGGTTAGAGTAAGTTTATTAAAGCAAAAATGGCAAGCATGCCCGTTCCGTTGCTTTTTTGGTGGTTCCGTTGCTTTTTTGTGCACCCAGAAGAGAGCTTATTAGTAAGGTTCAAATAAAAGATATCGCTAAGCCCTAAGAATTGGTGAAAGGGGAAGGTCATTGCAAGATAGCGTGACGGTATGGTAACAAGCAGGTTGAGGGTTCGAGTCACGGGAAATGTTTGATTCTCAATTCGAAATTCAGAGTAAATGCTCAATTGTAACTGTTTTTTCAAGTTTGAATTGATAAGTCAGTTTTGGCGGGAATGTTTCAAATTTCGATAATATGCAAGATGCAACAATACACTACAATAATCAAAGCAAGGGAAGCTAATCGCAACGGTTAGAGTCAGTTTTTTAAAGCAAAAATGGCAAGCATGCCCGTTCCGTTGCTTTTTTGGTGGTTCAGTTGCTTTTTTGTGCACCCAGAAGAGAGCTTATTAGTAAGGTTCAAATGAAAGATATCGCTAAGCCCTAAGAATTGGTGAAAGGGGAAGGTCATTTCAAGATAGCGTGACGGTATGGTAACAAGCAGGTTGAGGGTTCGAGTCACGGGAAATGTTTGATTCTCAATTCGAAATTCAGAGTAAATGCTCAATTGTAACTGTTTTTTCAAGTTTGAATTGATAAGTCAGTTTTGGCGGGAATGTTTCAAATTTCGATAATATGCAAGATGCAACAATGCACTACAATAATCATAGCAAGGGAAGCTAATCGCAACGGTTAGAGTCAGTTTTTTAAAGCAAAAATGGCAAGCATGCCCGTTCCGTTGCTTTTTTGGTGGTTCCGTTGCTTTTTCTTGCACTCATAAATCAACATTTTTGTCTGCTTCAAATGAAAGATATCGCTAAGCCCTAAGAATTGGTGAAAGGGGAAGGTCATTGCAAGATAGCGTGACGGTATGGTAACAAGCAGGTTTAGGGTTCGAGTCACGGGAAATGTTTGATTCTCCATTCGAAATTCAGTGTAAATGCTCAATTTTAACGGTTTCTTCAAGCTTGAATTGAAAAGTCAGTTTTGGCGGGAATGTTTCAAAATTCGATAGGATTCAAGATGCAACAACACACTACAATAATCAAAGCAAGAGAAGCTAATCGCAACGGTTAGAGTAAGTTTTTGGAAGCAAAAATGGCAAGCATGCCCGTTCCGTTGCTTTTTTGGTGGTTCCGTTGCTTTTTCGTGCACTCATAAATCAACCTTTTTTTCTGCTTCAAATGAAATATATCGCTAAGCCCTAAGAATTGGTGAAAGGGGAAGGACCCTGGAAGATATGTTAAACGTGAAGTAATCGGGAGGTGTAGTGTTCGAGTCACTTTAATATTTTTATTCTCCATTGTAAATTCAGAGTCAATGCTAAATTGTAACGGTTTTTCAAGTTTGAATAGGAAAGTCATTTTTGGCGGGAATGTTTCAAATTTCGATAATATGCAAGATGCAACAGTACACTACAATAATCAAAGCAAGGAAAGCTAAGCGCAACGCTCTGAGTAAGTTTTTGGAAGCAAAAATAGCAAGCATGCCCGTTCCGTTGCTTTTAGGTGGTTACGTTGCTTTTTTGTGCACCCAGAAAAGTTCCTATTTGTACGGTTCAAATGAAAGATATCGCTAAGCCCTAAGAATTGGTGAAAGGGGAAGGTCATTGCAAGATAGCGTGACGGTATGGTAACAAGCAGGTTTAGGGTTCGAGTCACGGAAATATGTTTATTCTCCATTTGAAATTCAGCGTAAATGCTCAATTGTAACGGTTTTTCAAGTTTGAATAGGAAAGTCAGTTTTGGCGGAAATGTTTCAAATTTCGATAATATGCAAGATGCAACAATACACTACAACAATCAAAGCAAGAGAAGCTAATCGCAACGGTTAGAGTAAGTTTTTGGAAGCAAAAATAGCAAGCATGCCCGTTCCGTTGCTTTTTTGGTGGTTCAGTTGCTTTTTTGTGCACCCAGAAAATAGCCTTTTTGTGAGGTTCAAATGAAAGATATTGCTAAGCCCTAAGAATTGGTGAAAGGGGAAGGTCATTGCAAGATAGCGTGACGGTATGGTAACAAGCAGGTTGAGGGTTCGAGTCACGGGAAATGTTTGATTCTCCATTCGAAATTCAGAGTAAATGCTCAATTGTAACTGTTTTTTCAAGTATGAATTGAAAAGTCAGTTTTGGCGGGAATGTTTCAAATTTCGATAATATGCAAGATGCAACAATACACTACAACAATCAAAGCAAGAGAAGCTAATCGCAACGGTTAGAGTAAGTTTTTGGAAGCAAAAATGGCAAGCATGCCCGTTCCGTTGCTTTTTTGGTGGTTCCGTTGCTTTTTTGTGCACCCAGAAAAGAGCCTATTTGTGAGGTTCAAATGAAAGATATCGCTAAGCCCTAAGAATTGGTGAAAGGGGAAGGTCATTGCAAGATAGCGTGACGGTATGGTAACAAGCAGGTTGAGGGTTCGAGTCACGGGAAATGTTTGATTCTCCATTCGAAATTCAGAGTAAATGCTCAATTGTAACTGTTTTTTCAAGTTTGAATTGAAAAGTCAGTTTTGGCGGGAATGTTTCAAATTTCGTTAATATGCAAGATGCAACAATACACTACAATAATCAAAGCAAGAGAAGCTAATCGCAACGGTTAGAGTAAGTTTATTAAAGCAAAAATGGCAAGCATGCCCGTTCCGTTGCTTTTTTGGTGGTTCCGTTGCTTTTTTGTGCACCCAGAAGAGAGCTTATTAGTAAGGTTCAAATAAAAGATATCGCTAAGCCCTAAGAATTGGTGAAAGGGGAAGGTCATTGCAAGATAGCGTGACGGTATGGTAACAAGCAGGTTGAGGGTTCGAGTCACGGGAAATGTTTGATTCTCAATTCGAAATTCAGAGTAAATGCTCAATTGTAACTGTTTTTTCAAGTTTGAATTGATAAGTCAGTTTTGGCGGGAATGTTTCAAATTTCGATAATATGCAAGATGCAACAATACACTACAATAATCAAAGCAAGGGAAGCTAATCGCAACGGTTAGAGTCAGTTTTTTAAAGCAAAAATGGCAAGCATGCCCGTTCCGTTGCTTTTTTGGTGGTTCAGTTGCTTTTTTGTGCACCCAGAAGAGAGCTTATTAGTAAGGTTCAAATGAAAGATATCGCTAAGCCCTAAGAATTGGTGAAAGGGGAAGGTCATTTCAAGATAGCGTGACGGTATGGTAACAAGCAGGTTGAGGGTTCGAGTCACGGGAAATGTTTGATTCTCAATTCGAAATTCAGAGTAAATGCTCAATTGTAACTGTTTTTTCAAGTTTGAATTGATAAGTCAGTTTTGGCGGGAATGTTTCAAATTTCGATAATATGCAAGATGCAACAATGCACTACAATAATCATAGCAAGGGAAGCTAATCGCAACGGTTAGAGTCAGTTTTTTAAAGCAAAAATGGCAAGCATGCCCGTTCCGTTGCTTTTTTGGTGGTTCCGTTGCTTTTTCTTGCACTCATAAATCAACATTTTTGTCTGCTTCAAATGAAAGATATCGCTAAGCCCTAAGAATTGGTGAAAGGGGAAGGTCATTGCAAGATAGCGTGACGGTATGGTAACAAGCAGGTTTAGGGTTCGAGTCACGGGAAATGTTTGATTCTCCATTCGAAATTCAGTGTAAATGCTCAATTTTAACGGTTTCTTCAAGCTTGAATTGAAAAGTCAGTTTTGGCGGGAATGTTTCAAAATTCGATAGGATTCAAGATGCAACAACACACTACAATAATCAAAGCAAGAGAAGCTAATCGCAACGGTTAGAGTAAGTTTTTGGAAGCAAAAATGGCAAGCATGCCCGTTCCGTTGCTTTTTTGGTGGTTCCGTTGCTTTTTCGTGCACTCATAAATCAACCTTTTTTTCTGCTTCAAATGAAATATATCGCTAAGCCCTAAGAATTGGTGAAAGGAAAAGGACCCTGGAAGATATGTTAAACGTGAAGTAATCGGGAGGTGTAGTGTTCGAGTCACTTTAATATTTTTATTCTCCATTGTAAATTCAGAGTCAATGCTAAATTGTAACGGTTTTTCAAGTTTGAATAGGAAAGTCATTTTTGGCGGGAATGTTTCAAATTTCGATAATATGCAAGATGCAACAGTACACTACAATAATCAAAGCAAGGAAAGCTAAGCGCAACGCTCTGAGTAAGTTTTTGGAAGCAAAAATAGCAAGCATGCCCGTTCCGTTGCTTTTAGGTGGTTACGTTGCTTTTTTGTGCACCCAGAAAAGTGCCTATTTGTACGGTTCAAATGAAAGATATCGCTAAGCCCTAAGAATTGGTGAAAGGGGAAGGTCATTGCAAGATAGCGTGACGGTATGGTAACAAGCAGGTTTAGGGTTCGAGTCACGGAAATATGTTTATTCTCCATTTGAAATTCAGCGTAAATGCTCAATTGTAACTGTTTTTTCAAGTTTGAATTGATAAGTCAGTTTTGGCGGGAATGTTTCAAATTTCGATAATATGCAAGATGCAACAATGCACTACAATAATCATAGCAAGGGAAGCTAATCGCAACGGTTAGAGTCAGTTTTTTAAAGCAAAAATGGCAAGCATGCCCGTTCCGTTGCTTTTTTGGTGGTTCCGTTGCTTTTTCTTGCACTCATAAATCAACATTTTTGTCTGCTTCAAATGAAAGATATCGCTAAGCCCTAAGAATTGGTGAAAGGGGAAGGTCATTGCAAGATAGCGTGACGGTATGGTAACAAGCAGGTTTAGGGTTCGAGTCACGGGAAATGTTTGATTCTCCATTCGAAATTCAGAGTAAATGCTCAATTGTAACTGTTTTTTCAAGTATGAATTGAAAAGTCAGTTTTGGCGGGAATGTTTCAAATTTCGATAATATGCAAGATGCAACAATACACTACAACAATCAAAGCAAGAGAAGCTAATCGCAACGGTTAGAGTAAGTTTTTGGAAGCAAAAATGGCAAGCATGCCCGTTCCGTTGCTTTTTTGGTGGTTCCGTTGCTTTTTTGTGCACCCAGAAAAGAGCCTATTTGTGAGGTTCAAATGAAAGATATCGCTAAGCCCTAAGAATTGGTGAAAGGGGAAGGTCATTGCAAGATAGCGTGACGGTATGGTAACAAGCAGGTTGAGGGTTCGAGTCACGGGAAATGTTTGATTCTCCATTCGAAATTC
Organism: Lepisma saccharinum; assembly: GCF_977018435.1. Taxonomy (NCBI): domain Eukaryota; kingdom Metazoa; phylum Arthropoda; class Insecta; order Zygentoma; family Lepismatidae; genus Lepisma; species Lepisma saccharinum. The sequence continues at coordinate 1,822,389 of NW_028142901.1, read as the reverse complement.
AGAGTAAATGCTCAATTGTAACTGTTTTTTCAAGTATGAATTGAAAAGTCAGTTTTGGCGGGAATGTTTCAAATTTCGATAATATGCAAGATGCAACAATACACTACAACAATCAAAGCAAGAGAAGCTAATCGCAACGGTTAGAGTAAGTTTTTGGAAGCAAAAATGGCAAGCATGCCCGTTCCGTTGCTTTTTTGGTGGTTCCGTTGCTTTTTTGTGCACCCAGAAAAGAGCCTATTTGTGAGGTTCAAATGAAAGATATCGCTAAGCCCTAAGAATTGGTGAAAGGGGAAGGTCATTGCAAGATAGCGTGACGGTATGGTAACAAGCAGGTTGAGGGTTCGAGTCACGGGAAATGTTTGATTCTCCATTCGAAATTCAGAGTAAATGCTCAATTGTAACTGTTTTTTCAAGTTTGAATTGAAAAGTCAGTTTTGGCGGGAATGTTTCAAATTTCGTTAATATGCAAGATGCAACAATACACTACAATAATCAAAGCAAGAGAAGCTAATCGCAACGGTTAGAGTAAGTTTTTTAAAGCAAAAATGGCAAGCATGCCCGTTCCGTTGCTTTTTTGGTGGTTCCGTTGCTTTTTTGTGCACCCAGAAGAGAGCTTATTAGTAAGGTTCAAATAAAAGATATCGCTAAGCCCTAAGAATTGGTGAAAGGGGAAGGTCATTGCAAGATAGCGTGACGGTATGGTAACAAGCAGGTTGAGGGTTCGAGTCACGGGAAATGTTTGATTCTCAATTCGAAATTCAGAGTAAATGCTCAATTGTAACTGTTTTTTCAAGTTTGAATTGATAAGTCAGTTTTGGCGGGAATGTTTCAAATTTCGATAATATGCAAGATGCAACAATACACTACAATAATCAAAGCAAGGGAAGCTAATCGCAACGGTTAGAGTCAGTTTTTTAAAGCAAAAATGGCAAGCATGCCCGTTCCGTTGCTTTTTTGGTGGTTCAGTTGCTTTTTTGTGCACCCAGAAGAGAGCTTATTAGTAAGGTTCAAATGAAAGATATCGCTAAGCCCTAAGAATTGGTGAAAGGGGAAGGTCATTGCAAGATAGCGTGACGGTATGGTAACAAGCAGGTTGAGGGTTCGAGTCACGGGAAATGTTTGATTCTCAATTCGAAATTCAGAGTAAATGCTCAATTGTAACTGTTTTTTCAAGTTTGAATTGATAAGTCCGTTTTGGCGGGAATGTTTCAAATTTCGATAATATGCAAGATGCAACAATACACTACAATAATCAAAGCAAGAGAAGCTAATCGCAACGGTTAGAGTAAGTTTATTAAAGCAAAAATGGCAAGCATGCCCGTTCCGTTGCTTTTTTGGTGGTTCCGTTGCTTTTTTGTGCACCCAGAAGAGAGCTTATTAGTAAGGTTCAAATGAAAGATATCGCTAAGCCCTAAGAATTGGTGAAAGGGGAAGGTCATTGCAAGATAGCGTGACGGTATGGTAACAAGCAGGTTGAGGGTTCGAGTCACGGGAAATGTTTGATTCTCAATTCGAAATTCAGAGTAAATGCTCAATTGTAACTGTTTTTTCAAGTTTGAATTGAAAAGTCAGTTTTGGCGGGAATGTTTCAAATTTCGTTAATATGCAAGATGCAACAATACACTACAATAATCAAAGCAAGAGAAGCTAATCGCAACGGTTAGAGTAAGTTTATTAAAGCAAAAATGGCAAGCATGCCCGTTCCGTTGCTTTTTTGGTGGTTCCGTTGCTTTTTTGTGCACCCAGAAGAGAGCTTATTAGTAAGGTTCAAATAAAAGATATCGCTAAGCCCTAAGAATTGGTGAAAGGGGAAGGTCATTGCAAGATAGCGTGACGGTATGGTAACAAGCAGGTTGAGGGTTCGAGTCACGGGAAATGTTTGATTCTCAATTCGAAATTCAGAGTAAATGCTCAATTGTAACTGTTTTTTCAAGTTTGAATTGATAAGTCAGTTTTGGCGGGAATGTTTCAAATTTCGATAATATGCAAGATGCAACAATACACTACAATAATCAAAGCAAGGGAAGCTAATCGCAACGGTTAGAGTCAGTTTTTTAAAGCAAAAATGGCAAGCATGCCCGTTCCGTTGCTTTTTTGGTGGTTCAGTTGCTTTTTTGTGCACCCAGAAGAGAGCTTATTAGTAAGGTTCAAATGAAAGATATCGCTAAGCCCTAAGAATTGGTGAAAGGGGAAGGTCATTGCAAGATAGCGTGACGGTATGGTAACAAGCAGGTTGAGGGTTCGAGTCACGGGAAATGTTTGATTCTCAATTCGAAATTCAGAGTAAATGCTCAATTGTAACTGTTTTTTCAAGTTTGAATTGATAAGTCAGTTTTGGCGGGAATGTTTCAAATTTCGATAATATGCAAGATGCAACAATACACTACAATAATCAAAGCAAGAGAAGCTAATCGCAACGGTTAGAGTAAGTTTATTAAAGCAAAAATGGCAAGCATGCCCGTTCCGTTGCTTTTTTGGTGGTTCAGTTGCTTTTTTGTGCACCCAGAAGAGAGCTTATTAGTAAGGTTCAAATGAAAGATATCGCTAAGCCCTAAGAATTGGTGAAAGGGGAAGGTCATTTCAAGATAGCGTGACGGTATGGTAACAAGCAGGTTGAGGGTTCGAGTCACGGGAAATGTTTGATTCTCAATTCGAAATTCAGAGTAAATGCTCAATTGTAACTGTTTTTTCAAGTTTGAATTGATAAGTCAGTTTTGGCGGGAATGTTTCAAATTTCGATAATATGCAAGATGCAACAATGCACTACAATAATCATAGCAAGGGAAGCTAATCGCAACGGTTAGAGTCAGTTTTTTAAAGCAAAAATGGCAAGCATGCCCGTTCCGTTGCTTTTTTGGTGGTTCCGTTGCTTTTTCTTGCACTCATAAATCAACATTTTTGTCTGCTTCAAATGAAAGATATCGCTAAGCCCTAAGAATTGGTGAAAGGGGAAGGTCATTGCAAGATAGCGTGACGGTATGGTAACAAGCAGGTTTAGGGTTCGAGTCACGGGAAATGTTTGATTCTCCATTCGAAATTCAGTGTAAATGCTCAATTTTAACGGTTTCTTCAAGCTTGAATTGAAAAGTCAGTTTTGGCGGGAATGTTTCAAAATTCGATAGGATTCAAGATGCAACAACACACTACAATAATCAAAGCAAGAGAAGCTAATCGCAACGGTTAGAGTAAGTTTTTGGAAGCAAAAATGGCAAGCATGCCCGTTCCGTTGCTTTTTTGGTGGTTCCGTTGCTTTTTCGTGCACTCATAAATCAACCTTTTTTTCTGCTTCAAATGAAATATATCGCTAAGCCCTAAGAATTGGTGAAAGGAAAAGGACCCTGGAAGATATGTTAAACGTGAAGTAATCGGGAGGTGTAGTGTTCGAGTCACTTTAATATTTTTATTCTCCATTGTAAATTCAGAGTCAATGCTAAATTGTAACGGTTTTTCAAGTTTGAATAGGAAAGTCATTTTTGGCGGGAATGTTTCAAATTTCGATAATATGCAAGATGCAACAGTACACTACAATAATCAAAGCAAGGAAAGCTAAGCGCAACGCTCTGAGTAAGTTTTTGGAAGCAAAAATAGCAAGCATGCCCGTTCCGTTGCTTTTAGGTGGTTACGTTGCTTTTTTGTGCACCCAGAAAAGTGCCTATTTGTACGGTTCAAATGAAAGATATCGCTAAGCCCTAAGAATTGGTGAAAGGGGAAGGTCATTGCAAGATAGCGTGACGGTATGGTAACAAGCAGGTTTAGGGTTCGAGTCACGGAAATATGTTTATTCTCCATTTGAAATTCAGCGTAAATGCTCAATTGTAACTGTTTTTTCAAGTTTGAATTGATAAGTCAGTTTTGGCGGGAATGTTTCAAATTTCGATAATATGCAAGATGCAACAATGCACTACAATAATCATAGCAAGGGAAGCTAATCGCAACGGTTAGAGTCAGTTTTTTAAAGCAAAAATGGCAAGCATGCCCGTTCCGTTGCTTTTTTGGTGGTTCCGTTGCTTTTTCTTGCACTCATAAATCAACATTTTTGTCTGCTTCAAATGAAAGATATCGCTAAGCCCTAAGAATTGGTGAAAGGGGAAGGTCATTGCAAGATAGCGTGACGGTATGGTAACAAGCAGGTTTAGGGTTCGAGTCACGGGAAATGTTTGATTCTCCATTCGAAATTCAGAGTAAATGCTCAATTGTAACTGTTTTTTCAAGTATGAATTGAAAAGTCAGTTTTGGCGGGAATGTTTCAAATTTCGATAATATGCAAGATGCAACAATACACTACAACAATCAAAGCAAGAGAAGCTAATCGCAACGGTTAGAGTAAGTTTTTGGAAGCAAAAATGGCAAGCATGCCCGTTCCGTTGCTTTTTTGGTGGTTCCGTTGCTTTTTTGTGCACCCAGAAAAGAGCCTATTTGTGAGGTTCAAATGAAAGATATCGCTAAGCCCTAAGAATTGGTGAAAGGGGAAGGTCATTGCAAGATAGCGTGACGGTATGGTAACAAGCAGGTTGAGGGTTCGAGTCACGGGAAATGTTTGATTCTCCATTCGAAATTCAGAGTAAATGCTCAATTGTAACTGTTTTTTCAAGTATGAATTGAAAAGTCAGTTTTGGCGGGAATGTTTCAAATTTCGATAATATGCAAGATGCAACAATACACTACAACAATCAAAGCAAGAGAAGCTAATCGCAACGGTTAGAGTAAGTTTTTGGAAGCAAAAATGGCAAGCATGCCCGTTCCGTTGCTTTTTTGGTGGTTCCGTTGCTTTTTTGTGCACCCAGAAAAGAGCCTATTTGTGAGGTTCAAATGAAAGATATCGCTAAGCCCTAAGAATTGGTGAAAGGGGAAGGTCATTGCAAGATAGCGTGACGGTATGGTAACAAGCAGGTTGAGGGTTCGAGTCACGGGAAATGTTTGATTCTCCATTCGAAATTCAGAGTAAATGCTCAATTGTAACTGTTTTTTCAAGTTTGAATTGAAAAGTCAGTTTTGGCGGGAATGTTTCAAATTTCGTTAATATGCAAGATGCAACAATACACTACAATAATCAAAGCAAGAGAAGCTAATCGCAACGGTTAGAGTAAGTTTTTTAAAGCAAAAATGGCAAGCATGCCCGTTCCGTTGCTTTTTTGGTGGTTCCGTTGCTTTTTTGTGCACCCAGAAGAGAGCTTATTAGTAAGGTTCAAATAAAAGATATCGCTAAGCCCTAAGAATTGGTGAAAGGGGAAGGTCATTGCAAGATAGCGTGACGGTATGGTAACAAGCAGGTTGAGGGTTCGAGTCACGGGAAATGTTTGATTCTCAATTCGAAATTCAGAGTAAATGCTCAATTGTAACTGTTTTTTCAAGTTTGAATTGATAAGTCAGTTTTGGCGGGAATGTTTCAAATTTCGATAATATGCAAGATGCAACAATACACTACAATAATCAAAGCAAGGGAAGCTAATCGCAACGGTTAGAGTCAGTTTTTTAAAGCAAAAATGGCAAGCATGCCCGTTCCGTTGCTTTTTTGGTGGTTCAGTTGCTTTTTTGTGCACCCAGAAGAGAGCTTATTAGTAAGGTTCAAATGAAAGATATCGCTAAGCCCTAAGAATTGGTGAAAGGGGAAGGTCATTGCAAGATAGCGTGACGGTATGGTAACAAGCAGGTTGAGGGTTCGAGTCACGGGAAATGTTTGATTCTCAATTCGAAATTCAGAGTAAATGCTCAATTGTAACTGTTTTTTCAAGTTTGAATTGATAAGTCCGTTTTGGCGGGAATGTTTCAAATTTCGATAATATGCAAGATGCAACAATACACTACAATAATCAAAGCAAGAGAAGCTAATCGCAACGGTTAGAGTAAGTTTATTAAAGCAAAAATGGCAAGCATGCCCGTTCCGTTGCTTTTTTGGTGGTTCCGTTGCTTTTTTGTGCACCCAGAAGAGAGCTTATTAGTAAGGTTCAAATGAAAGATATCGCTAAGCCCTAAGAATTGGTGAAAGGGGAAGGTCATTGCAAGATAGCGTGACGGTATGGTAACAAGCAGGTTGAGGGTTCGAGTCACGGGAAATGTTTGATTCTCAATTCGAAATTCAGAGTAAATGCTCAATTGTAACTGTTTTTTCAAGTTTGAATTGAAAAGTCAGTTTTGGCGGGAATGTTTCAAATTTCGTTAATATGCAAGATGCAACAATACACTACAATAATCAAAGCAAGAGAAGCTAATCGCAACGGTTAGAGTAAGTTTATTAAAGCAAAAATGGCAAGCATGCCCGTTCCGTTGCTTTTTTGGTGGTTCCGTTGCTTTTTTGTGCACCCAGAAGAGAGCTTATTAGTAAGGTTCAAATAAAAGATATCGCTAAGCCCTAAGAATTGGTGAAAGGGGAAGGTCATTGCAAGATAGCGTGACGGTATGGTAACAAGCAGGTTGAGGGTTCGAGTCACGGGAAATGTTTGATTCTCAATTCGAAATTCAGAGTAAATGCTCAATTGTAACTGTTTTTTCAAGTTTGAATTGATAAGTCAGTTTTGGCGGGAATGTTTCAAATTTCGATAATATGCAAGATGCAACAATACACTACAATAATCAAAGCAAGGGAAGCTAATCGCAACGGTTAGAGTCAGTTTTTTAAAGCAAAAATGGCAAGCATGCCCGTTCCGTTGCTTTTTTGGTGGTTCAGTTGCTTTTTTGTGCACCCAGAAGAGAGCTTATTAGTAAGGTTCAAATGAAAGATATCGCTAAGCCCTAAGAATTGGTGAAAGGGGAAGGTCATTGCAAGATAGCGTGACGGTATGGTAACAAGCAGGTTGAGGGTTCGAGTCACGGGAAATGTTTGATTCTCAATTCGAAATTCAGAGTAAATGCTCAATTGTAACTGTTTTTTCAAGTTTGAATTGATAAGTCAGTTTTGGCGGGAATGTTTCAAATTTCGATAATATGCAAGATGCAACAATACACTACAATAATCAAAGCAAGAGAAGCTAATCGCAACGGTTAGAGTAAGTTTATTAAAGCAAAAATGGCAAGCATGCCCGTTCCGTTGCTTTTTTGGTGGTTCAGTTGCTTTTTTGTGCACCCAGAAGAGAGCTTATTAGTAAGGTTCAAATGAAAGATATCGCTAAGCCCTAAGAATTGGTGAAAGGGGAAGGTCATTGCAAGATAGCGTGACGGTATGGTAACAAGCAGGTTGAGGGTTCGAGTCACGGGAAATGTTTGATTCTCAATTCGAAATTCAGAGTAAATGCTCAATTGTAACTGTTTTTTCAAGTTTGAATTGAAAAGTCAGTTTTGGCGGGAATGTTTCAAATTTCGTTAATATGCAAGATGCAACAATACACTACAATAATCAAAGCAAGGGAAGCTAATCGCAACGGTTAGAGTAAGTTTATTAAAGCAAAAATGGCAAGCATGCCCGTTCCGTTGCTTTTTTGGTGGTTCCGTTGCTTTTTTGTGCACCCAGAAGAGAGCTTATTAGTAAGGTTCAAATAAAAGATATCGCTAAGCCCTAAGAATTGGTGAAAGGGGAAGGTCATTGCAAGATAGCGTGACGGTATGGTAACAAGCAGGTTGAGGGTTCGAGTCACGGGAAATGTTTGATTCTCAATTCGAAATTCAGAGTAAATGCTCAATTGTAACTGTTTTTTCAAGTTTGAATTGATAAGTCAGTTTAGGCGGGAATGTTTCAAATTTCGATAATATGCAAGATGCAACAATACACTACAATAATCAAAGCAAGGGAAGCTAATCGCAACGGTTAGAGTCAGTTTTTTAAAGCAAAAATGGCAAGCATGCCCGTTCCGTTGCTTTTTTGGTGGTTCAGTTGCTTTTTTGTGCACCCAGAAGAGAGCTTATTAGTAAGGTTCAAATGAAAGATATCGCTAAGCCCTAAGAATTGGTGAAAGGGGAAGGTCATTTCAAGATAGCGTGACGGTATGGTAACAAGCAGGTTGAGGGTTCGAGTCACGGGAAATGTTTGATTCTCAATTCGAAATTCAGAGTAAATGCTCAATTGTAACTGTTTTTTCAAGTTTGAATTGATAAGTCAGTTTTGGCGGGAATGTTTCAAATTTCGATAATATGCAAGATGCAACAATGCACTACAATAATCATAGCAAGGGAAGCTAATCGCAACGGTTAGAGTCAGTTTTTTAAAGCAAAAATGGCAAGCATGCCCGTTCCGTTGCTTTTTTGGTGGTTCCGTTGCTTTTTCTTGCACTCATAAATCAACATTTTTGTCTGCTTCAAATGAAAGATATCGCTAAGCCCTAAGAATTGGTGAAAGGGGAAGGTCATTGCAAGATAGCGTGACGGTATGGTAACAAGCAGGTTTAGGGTTCGAGTCACGGGAAATGTTTGATTCTCCATTCGAAATTCAGTGTAAATGCTCAATTTTAACGGTTTCTTCAAGCTTGAATTGAAAAGTCAGTTTTGGCGGGAATGTTTCAAAATTCGATAGGATTCAAGATGCAACAACACACTACAATAATCAAAGCAAGAGAAGCTAATCGCAACGGTTAGAGTAAGTTTTTGGAAGCAAAAATGGCAAGCATGCCCGTTCCGTTGCTTTTTTGGTGGTTCCGTTGCTTTTTCGTGCACTCATAAATCAACCTTTTTTTCTGCTTCAAATGAAATATATCGCTAAGCCCTAAGAATTGGTGAAAGGGGAAGGACCCTGGAAGATATGTTAAACGTGAAGTAATCGGGAGGTGTAGTGTTCGAGTCACTTTAATATTTTTATTCTCCATTGTAAATTCAGAGTCAATGCTAAATTGTAACGGTTTTTCAAGTTTGAATAGGAAAGTCATTTTTGGCGGGAATGTTTCAAATTTCGATAATATGCAAGATGCAACAGTACACTACAATAATCAAAGCAAGGAAAGCTAAGCGCAACGCTCTGAGTAAGTTTTTGGAAGCAAAAATAGCAAGCATGCCCGTTCCGTTGCTTTTAGGTGGTTACGTTGCTTTTTTGTGCACCCAGAAAAGTGCCTATTTGTACGGTTCAAATGAAAGATATCGCTAAGCCCTAAGAATTGGTGAAAGGGGAAGGTCATTGCAAGATAGCGTGACGGTATGGTAACAAGCAGGTTTAGGGTTCGAGTCACGGAAATATGTTTATTCTCCATTTGAAATTCAGCGTAAATGCTCAATTGTAACGGTTTTTCAAGTTTGAATAGGAAAGTCAGTTTTGGCGGAAATGTTTCAAATTTCGATAATATGCAAGATGCAACAATACACTACAACAATCAAAGCAAGAGAAGCTAATCGCAACGGTTAGAGTAAGTTTTTGGAAGCAAAAATAGCAAGCATGCCCGTTCCGTTGCTTTTTTGGTGGTTCAGTTGCTTTTTTGTGCACCCAGAAAATAGCCTTTTTGTGAGGTTCAAATGAAAGATATTGCTAAGCCCTAAGAATTGGTGAAAGGGGAAGGTCATTGCAAGATAGCGTGACGGTATGGTAACAAGCAGGTTGAGGGTTCGAGTCACGGGAAATGTTTGATTCTCCATTCGAAATTCAGAGTAAATGCTCAATTGTAACTGTTTTTTCAAGTATGAATTGAAAAGTCAGTTTTGGCGGGAATGTTTCAAATTTCGATAATATGCAAGATGCAACAATACACTACAACAATCAAAGCAAGAGAAGCTAATCGCAACGGTTAGAGTAAGTTTTTGGAAGCAAAAATGGCAAGCATGCCCGTTCCGTTGCTTTTTTGGTGGTTCCGTTGCTTTTTTGTGCACCCAGAAAAGAGCCTATTTGTGAGGTTCAAATGAAAGATATCGCTAAGCCCTAAGAATTGGTGAAAGGGGAAGGTCATTGCAAGATAGCGTGACGGTATGGTAACAAGCAGGTTGAGGGTTCGAGTCACGGGAAATGTTTGATTCTCCATTCGAAATTCAGAGTAAATGCTCAATTGTAACTGTTTTTTCAAGTTTGAATTGAAAAGTCAGTTTTGGCGGGAATGTTTCAAATTTCGTTAATATGCAAGATGCAACAATACACTACAATAATCAAAGCAAGAGAAGCTAATCGCAACGGTTAGAGTAAGTTTTTTAAAGCAAAAATGGCAAGCATGCCCGTTCCGTTGCTTTTTTGGTGGTTCCGTTGCTTTTTTGTGCACCCAGAAGAGAGCTTATTAGTAAGGTTCAAATAAAAGATATCGCTAAGCCCTAAGAATTGGTGAAAGGGGAAGGTCATTGCAAGATAGCGTGACGGTATGGTAACAAGCAGGTTGAGGGTTCGAGTCACGGGAAATGTTTGATTCTCAATTCGAAATTCAGAGTAAATGCTCAATTGTAACTGTTTTTTCAAGTTTGAATTGATAAGTCAGTTTTGGCGGGAATGTTTCAAATTTCGATAATATGCAAGATGCAACAATACACTACAATAATCAAAGCAAGGGAAGCTAATCGCAACGGTTAGAGTCAGTTTTTTAAAGCAAAAATAGCAAGCATGCCCGTTCCGTTGCTTTTTTGGTGGTTCAGTTGCTTTTTTGTGCACCCAGAAGAGAGCTTATTAGTAAGGTTCAAATGAAAGATATCGCTAAGCCCTAAGAATTGGTGAAAGGGGAAGGTCATTGCAAGATAGCGTGACGGTATGGTAACAAGCAGGTTGAGGGTTCGAGTCACGGGAAATGTTTGATTCTCAATTCGAAATTCAGAGTAAATGCTCAATTGTAACTGTTTTTTCAAGTTTGAATTGATAAGTCAGTTTTGGCGGGAATGTTTCAAATTTCGATAATATGCAAGATGCAACAATACACTACAATAATCAAAGCAAGGGAAGCTAATCGCAACGGTTAGAGTCAGTTTTTTAAAGCAAAAATGGCAAGCATGCCCGTTCCGTTTCTTTTTTGGTGGTTCCGTTGCTTTTTCTTGCACTCATAAATCAACATTTTTGTCTGCTTCAAATGAAAGATATCGTTAAGCCCTAAGAATTGGTGAAAGGGGAAGGTCATTGCAAGATAGCGTGACGGAATGGTAACAAGCAGGTTTAGGGTTCGAGTCACGGGAAATGTTTGATTCTCCATTTGAAATTCAGTGTAAATGCTCAATTTTAACGGTTTCTTCAAGTTTGAATTGAAAAGTCAGTTTTGGCGGGAATGTTTCAAAATTCGATAGGATTCAAGATGCAACAACACCCTACAATAATCAAAGCAAGAGAAGCTAATCGCAACGGTTAGAGTAAGTTTTTTAAAGCAAAAATGGCAAGCATGCCCGTTCCGTTGCTTTTTTGGTGGTTCCGTTGCTTTTTTGTGCACCCAGAAAAGTGCCTATTTGTAAGGTTCAAATGAAAGATATCGCTAAGCCCTAAGAATTGGTGAAAGGGGAAGGTCATTGCAAGATAGCGTGACGGTATGGTAACAAGCAGGTTTAGGGTTCGAGTCACGGAAATATGTTTATTCTCCATTTGAAATTCAGCGTAAATGCTCAATTGTAACGGTTTTTCAAGTTTGAATAGGAAAGTCAGTTTTGGCGGGAATGTTTCAAATTTCGATAATATGCAAGATGCAACAATACACTACAACAGTCAAAGCAAGAGAAGCTAATCGCAACGGTTAGAGTAAGTTTTTTAAAGCAAAAATGGCAAGCATGCCCGTTCCGTTGCTTTTCTGGTGGTTCCGTTGCTTTTTTGTGCACCCCTAAAAGAGCCTATTTGTAAGGTTCAAATGAAAGATATCGCTAAGCCCTAAGAATTGGTGAAAGGGGAAGGTCATTGCAAGATAGCGTGACGGTATGGTAACAAGCAGGTTTAGGGTTCGAGTCACGGGAAATGTTTGATTCTCAATTCGAAATTCAGGGTAAATGATAAATTATAACGGTTTCTTCAAGTTTGAATTGAAAAGTCAGTTTTGGCGGGAATGTTTCAAATTTCGATAATATGCAAGATGCAACAATACACTACAATAATCAAACCAAGAGAAGCTAATCGCAACGGTTAGAGTAAGTTTTTTCAAGCAAAAATGGCAAGCATGCCCGTTCCGTTTCTTTTTTGGTGGTTCCGTTGCTTTTTTGTGCACCAGGAAAAGTGCCTATTTGTAAGGTTCAAATGAAAGATATCGCTAAGCCCTAAGAATTGGTGAAAGGGGAAGGTCATTGCAAGATAGCGTGACGGTATGGTAACAAGCAGGTTGAGGGTTCGAGTCACGGGAAATGTTTGATTCTTCATTCGAAATTCAGAGTAAATGCTCAATTGTAACTGTTTTTTCAAGTTTGAATTGAAAAGTCAGTTTTGGCGGGAATGTTTCAAATTTCGATAATATGCAAGATGCAACAATACACTACAACAATCAAAGCAAGAGAAGCTAATCGCAACGGTTAGAGTAAGTTTTTGGAAGCAAAAATGGCAAGCATGCCCGTTCCGTTGCTTTTTTGGTGGTTCCGTTGCTTTTTTGTGCACCCAGAAAAGAGCCTATTTGTGAGGTTCAAATGAAAGATATCGCTAAGCCCTAAGAATTGGTGAAAGGGGAAGGTCATTGCAAGATAGCGTGACGGTATGGTAACAAGCAGGTTGAGGGTTCGAGTCACGGGAAATGTTTGATTCTCCATTCGAAATTCAGAGTAAATGCTCAATTGTAACTGTTTTTTCAAGTTTGAATTGAAAAGTCAGTTTTGGCGGGAATGTTTCAAATTTCGTTAATATGCAAGATGCAACAATACACTACAATAATCAAAGCAAGAGAAGCTAATCGCAACGGTTAGAGTAAGTTTTTTAAAGCAAAAATGGCAAGCATGCCCGTTCCGTTGCTTTTTTGGTGGTTCCGTTGCTTTTTTGTGCACCCAGAAGAGAGCTTATTAGTAAGGTTCAAATAAAAGATATCGCTAAGCCCTAAGAATTGGTGAAAGGGGAAGGTCATTGCAAGATAGCGTGACGGTATGGTAACAAGCAGGTTGAGGGTTCGAGTCACGGGAAATGTTTGATTCTCAATTCGAAATTCAGAGTAAATGCTCAATTGTAACTGTTTTTTCAAGTTTGAATTGATAAGTCAGTTTTGGCGGGAATGTTTCAAATTTCGATAATATGCAAGATGCAACAATACACTACAATAATCAAAGCAAGGGAAGCTAATCGCAACGGTTAGAGTCAGTTTTTTAAAGCAAAAATGGCAAGCATGCCCGTTCCGTTGCTTTTTTGGTGGTTCAGTTGCTTTTTTGTGCACCCAGAAGAGAGCTTATTAGTAAGGTTCAAATGAAAGATATCGCTAAGCCCTAAGAATTGGTGAAAGGGGAAGGTCATTGCAAGATAGCGTGACGGTATGGTAACAAGCAGGTTGAGGGTTCGAGTCACGGGAAATGTTTGATTCTCAATTCGAAATTCAGAGTAAATGCTCAATTGTAACTGTTTTTTCAAGTTTGAATTGATAAGTCAGTTTTGGCGGGAATGTTTCAAATTTCGATAATATGCAAGATGCAACAATACACTACAATAATCAAAGCAAGGGAAGCTAATCGCAACGGTTAGAGTCAGTTTTTTAAAGCAAAAATGGCAAGCATGCCCGTTCCGTTTCTTTTTTGGTGGTTCCGTTGCTTTTTCTTGCACTCATAAATCAACATTTTTGTCTGCTTCAAATGAAAGATATCGTTAAGCCCTAAGAATTGGTGAAAGGGGAAGGTCATTGCAAGATAGCGTGACGGAATGGTAACAAGCAGGTTTAGGGTTCGAGTCACGGGAAATGTTTGATTCTCCATTTGAAATTCAGTGTAAATGCTCAATTTTAACGGTTTCTTCAAGTTTGAATTGAAAAGTCAGTTTTGGCGGGAATGTTTCAAAATTCGATAGGATTCAAGATGCAACAACACCCTACAATAATCAAAGCAAGAGAAGCTAATCGCAACGGTTAGAGTAAGTTTTTTAAAGCAAAAATGGCAAGCATGCCCGTTCCGTTGCTTTTTTGGTGGTTCCGTTGCTTTTTTGTGCACCCAGAAAAGTGCCTATTTGTAAGGTTCAAATGAAAGATATCGCTAAGCCCTAAGAATTGGTGAAAGGGGAAGGTCATTGCAAGATAGCGTGACGGTATGGTAACAAGCAGGTTTAGGGTTCGAGTCACGGAAATATGTTTATTCTCCATTTGAAATTCAGCGTAAATGCTCAATTGTAACGGTTTTTCAAGTTTGAATAGGAAAGTCAGTTTTGGCGGGAATGTTTCAAATTTCGATAATATGCAAGATGCAACAATACACTACAACAGTCAAAGCAAGAGAAGCTAATCGCAACGGTTAGAGTAAGTTTTTTAAAGCAAAAATGGCAAGCATGCCCGTTCCGTTGCTTTTCTGGTGGTTCCGTTGCTTTTTTGTGCACCCCAAAAAGAGCCTATTTGTAAGGTTCAAATGAAAGATATCGCTAAGCCCTAAGAATTGGTGAAAGGGGAAGGTCATTGCAAGATAGCGTGACGGTATGGTAACAAGCAGGTTTAGGGTTCGAGTCACGGGAAATGTTTGATTCTCAATTCGAAATTCAGGGTAAATGATAAATTATAACGGTTTCTTCAAGTTTGAATTGAAAAGTCAGTTTTGGCGGGAATGTTTCAAATTTCGATAATATGCAAGATGCAACAATACACTACAATAATCAAACCAAGAGAAGCTAATCGCAACGGTTAGAGTAAGTTTTTTCAAGCAAAAATGGCAAGCATGCCCGTTCCGTTTCTTTTTTGGTGGTTCCGTTGCTTTTTTGTGCACCAGGAAAAGTGCCTATTTGTAAGGTTCAAATGAAAGATATCGCTAAGCCCTAAGAATTGGTGAAAGGGGAAGGTCATTGCAAGATAGCGTGACGGTATGGTAACAAGCAGGTTGAGGGTTCGAGTCACGGGAAATGTTTGATTCTTCATTCGAAATTCAGAGTAAATGCTCAATTGTAACTGTTTTTTCAAGTTTGAATTGAAAAGTCAGTTTTGGCGGGAATGTTTCAAATTTCGATAATATGCAAGATGCAACAATACACTACAACAATCAAAGCAAGAGAAGCTAATCGCAACGGTTAGAGTAAGTTTTTGGAAGCAAAAATGGCAAGCATGCCCGTTCCGTTGCTTTTTTGGTGGTTCCGTTGCTTTTTTGTGCACCCAGAAAAGAGCCTATTTGTGAGGTTCAAATGAAAGATATCGCTAAGCCCTAAGAATTGGTGAAAGGGGAAGGTCATTGCAAGATAGCGTGACGGTATGGTAACAAGCAGGTTGAGGGTTCGAGTCACGGGAAATGTTTGATTCTCCATTCGAAATTCAGAGTAAATGCTCAATTGTAACTGTTTTTTCAAGTTTGAATTGAAAAGTCAGTTTTGGCGGGAATGTTTCAAATTTCGTTAATATGCAAGATGCAACAATACACTACAATAATCAAAGCAAGAGAAGCTAATCGCAACGGTTAGAGTAAGTTTTTTAAAGCAAAAATGGCAAGCATGCCCGTTCCGTTGCTTTTTTGGTGGTTCCGTTGCTTTTTTGTGCACCCAGAAGAGAGCTTATTAGTAAGGTTCAAATAAAAGATATCGCCAAGCCCTAAGAATTGGTGAAAGGGGAAGGTCATTGCAAGATAGCGTGACGGTATGGTAACAAGCAGGTTGAGGGTTCGAGTCACGGGAAATGTTTGATTCTCAAATCGAAATTCAGAGTAAATGCTCAATTGTAACTGTTTCTTCAAGTTTGAATTGATAAGTCAGTTTTGGCGGGAATGTTTCAAATTTCGATAATATGCAAGATGCAACAATACACTACAATAATCAAAGCAAGGGAAGCTAATCGCAACGGTTAGAGTCAGTTTTTTAAAGCAAAAATGGCAAGCATGCCCGTTCCGTTGCTTTTTTGGTGGTTCAGTTGCTTTTTTGTGCACCCAGAAGAGAGCTTATTAGTAAGGTTCAAATGAAAGATATCGCTAAGCCCTAAGAATTGGTGAAAGGGGAAGGTCATTGCAAGATAGCGTGACGGTATGGTAACAAGCAGGTTGAGGGTTCGAGTCACGGGAAATGTTTGATTCTCAATTCGAAATTCAGAGTAAATGCTCAATTGTAACTGTTTTTTCAAGTTTGAATTGATAAGTCAGTTTTGGCGGGAATGTTTCAAATTTCGATAATATGCAAGATGCAACAATACACTACAATAATCAAAGCAAGGGAAGCTAATCGCAACGGTTAGAGTCAGTTTTTTAAAGCAAAAATGGCAAGCATGCCCGTTCCGTTTCTTTTTTGGTGGTTCCGTTGCTTTTTCTTGCACTCATAAATCAACATTTTTGTCTGCTTCAAATGAAAGATATCGTTAAGCCCTAAGAATTGGTGAAAGGGGAAGGTCATTGCAAGATAGCGTGACGGTATGGTAACAAGCAGGTTTAGGGTTCGAGTCACGGGAAATGTTTGATTCTCCATTTGAAATTCAGTGTAAATGCTCAATTTTAACGGTTTCTTCAAGTTTGAATTGAAAAGTCAGTTTTGGCGGGAATGTTTCAAAATTCGATAGGATTCAAGATGCAACAACACCCTACAATAATCAAAGCAAGAGAAGCTAATCGCAACGGTTAGAGTAAGTTTTTTAAAGCAAAAATGGCAAGCATGCCCGTTCCGTTGCTTTTTTGGTGGTTCCGTTGCTTTTTTGTGCACCCAGAAAAGTGCCTATTTGTAAGGTTCAAATGAAAGATATCGCTAAGCCCTAAGAATTGGTGAAAGGGGAAGGTCATTGCAAGATAGCGTGACGGTATGGTAACAAGCAGGTTTAGGGTTCGAGTCACGGAAATATGTTTATTCTCCATTTGAAATTCAGCGTAAATGCTCAATTGTAACGGTTTTTCAAGTTTGAATAGGAAAGTCAGTTTTGGCGGGAATGTTTCAAATTTCGATAATATGCAAGATGCAACAATACACTACAACAATCAAAGCAAGAGAAGCTAATCGCAACGGTTAGAGTAAGTTTTTTAAAGCAAAAATGGCAAGCATGCCCGTTCCGTTGCTTTTCTGGTGGTTCCGTTGCTTTTTTGTGCACCAGGAAAAGTGCCTATTTGTAAGGTTCAAATGAAAGATATCGCTAAGCCCTAAGAGTTGGTGAAAGGGGAAGGTCATTGCAAGATAGCGTGACGGTATGGTAACAAGCAGGTTGAGGGTTCGAGTCACGGGAAATGTTTGATTCTTCATTCGAAATTCAGAGTAAATGCTCAATTGTAACTGTTTTTCAAGTTTGAATTGAAAAGTCAGTTTTGGCGGGAATGTTTCAAATTTCGATAATATGCAAGATGCAACAATACACTACAATAATCAAAGCAAGAGAAGCTAATCGCAACGGTTAGAGTAAGTTTTTTAAAGCAAAAATGGCAAGCATGCCCGTTCCGTTGCTTTTTTGGTGGTTCCGTTGCTTTTTTGTGCACCCAGAAAAGAGCCTTTTTGTGAGGTTCAAATCAAAGATATCGCTAAGCCCTAAGAATTGGTGAAAGGGGAAGGTCATTTCAAGATAGCGTGACGGTATGGTAACAAGCAGGTTTAGGGTTCGAGTCAGGGAAATATGTTTATTCTCCATTTGAAATTCAGCGTAAATGCTCAATTGTAACGGTTTTTCAAGTTTGAATAGGAAAGTGAGTTTTCACGGGATTGTTTCAAATTTCGATAATATGCAAGATGCAACAATACACTACAACAATCAAAGCAAGAGAAGCTAATCGCAACGGTTAGAGTAAGTTTTTTAAAGCAAAAATGGCAAGCATGCCCGTTCCGTTGCTTTTTTGGTGGTTCCGTTGCTTTTTTGTGCACCCAGAAGAGAGCCTGTTTGTAAGGTTCAAATGAATGATATCGCTAAGCCCTAAGAATTGGTGAAAGGGGAAGGTCATTGCAAGATAGCGTGACGGTATGGTAACAAGCAGGTTTAGGGTTCGAGTCACGGAAATATGTTTATTCTCCATTTGAAATTCAGCGTAAATGCTCAATTGTAACGGTTTTTCAAGTTTGAATAGGAAAGTCAGTTTTGGCGGGAATGTTTCAAATTTCGATAATATGCAAGATGCAACAATACACTACAACAATCAAAGCAAGAGAAGCTAATCGCAACGGTTAGAGTAAGTTTTTTAAAGCAAAAATGGCAAGCATGCCCGTTCCGTTGCTTTTTTGGTGGTTCCGTTGCTTTTTTGTGCACCCAGAAGAGAACTTATTAGTAAGGTTCAAATGAAAGATATCGCTAAGCCCTAAGAATTGGTGAAAGGGGAAGGTCATTGCAAGATAGCGTGACGGTATGGTAACAAGCAGGTTGAGGGTTCGAGTCACGGGAAATGTTTGATTCTCAATTCGAAATTCAGAGTAAATGCTCAATTGTAACTGTTTTTTCAAGTTTGAATTGATAAGTCAGTTTTGGCGGGAATGTTTCAAATTTCGATAATATGCAAGATGCAACAATACACTACAATAATCAAACCAAGAGAAGCTAATCGCAACGGTTAGAGTAAGTTTTTTAAAGCAAAAATGGCAAGCATGCGCGTTCCGTTTCTTTTTTGGTGGTTCCGTTGCTTTTTTGTGCACCCAGAAAAGTGCCTATTTGTAAGGTTCAAATGAAAGATATCGCTAAGCCCTAAGAATTGGTGAAAGGGGAAGGTCATTGCAAGATAGCGTGACGGTATGGTAACAAGCAGGTTTAGGGTTCGAGTCACGGAAATATGTTTATTCTCCATTCGAAATTCAGTGTAAACGCTCAATTGTAACTGTTTCTTCAAGTTTGAATTGAAAAGTCAGTTTTGGCGGGAATGTTTCAAATTTCGATAATATGCAAGATGCAACAATACACTACAATAATCAAAGCAAGGGAAGCTAATCGCAACGGTTAGAGTAAGTTTTTGGAAGCAAAAATGGCAAGCATGCCCGTTCCGTTGCTTTTTTGGTGGTTCCGTTGCATTTTTGTGCACCCAGAAAACAGCCTATTTGTAAGGTTCAAATAGAAGATAGCTCTAACCCCTGAGCCACGGTTACAGAGGAAGGTCCCTGGAAGATAAGTTAAACGTGACGTAATCGGGAGGTGTAGTGTTCGAGTCACTTGAATATTTTTATTCTCCATTGTAAATTCATAGTCAATGCTAAATTGTAACGGTTTTTCAAGTTTGAATAGGAAAGTCAGTTTTGGCGGGAATGTTTCAAATTTCGATAATATGCAAGATGCAACAATACACTACAATAATCAAACCAAGAGAAGCTAATCGCAACGGTTAGAGTAAGTTTTTTAAAGCAAAAATGGCAAGCATGCGCGTTCCGTTTCTTTTTTGGTGGTTCCGTTGCTTTTTTGTGCACCCAGAAAAGTGCCTATTTGTAAGGTTCAAATGAAAGATATCGCTAAGCCCTAAGAATTGGTGAAAGGGGAAGGTCATTGCAAGATAGCGTGACGGTATGGTAACAAGCAGGTTTAGGGTTCGAGTCACGGAAATATGTTTATTCTCCATTCGAAATTCAGTGTAAACGCTCAATTGTAACTGTTTCTTCAAGTTTGAATTGAAAAGTCAGTTTTGACGGGAATGTTTCAAATTTCGATAATATGTAAGATGCAACAATACACTACAATAATCAAAGCAAGGGAAGCTAATCGCAACGGTTAGAGTAAGTTTTTGGAAGCAAAAATGGCAAGCATGCCCGTTCCGTTGCTTTTTTGGTGGTTCCGTTGCATTTTTGTGCACCCAGAAAACAGCCTATTTGTAAGGTTCAAATAGAAGATAGCTCTAACCCCTGAGCCACGGTTACAGAGGAAGGTCCCTGGAAGATAAGTTAAACGTGCCGTAATCGGGAGGTGTAGTGTTCGAGTCACTTGAATATTTTTATTCTCCATTGTAAATTCATAGTCAATGCTAAATTGTAACGGTTTTTCAAGTTTGAATAGGAAAGTCAGTTTTGGCGGGAATGTTTCAAATTTCGATAATATGCAAGATGCAACAATACACTACAATAATCAAAGCAAGGGAAGCTAATCGCAACGGTTAGAGTCATTTTTTTGAAGCAAAAATGGCAAGCATGCCCGTTCCGTTGCTTTTTTGGTGGTTCCGTTGCTTTTTCTTGCACTCATAAATCAACATTTTTGTCTGCTTCAAATGAAAGATATCGCTAAGCCCTAAGAATTGGTGAAAGGGGAAGGTCATTGCAAGATAGCGTGACGGTATGGTAACAAGCAGGTTTAGGGTTCGAGTCACGGGAAATGTTTGATTCTCCATTTGAAATTCAGTGTAAATGCTCAATTTTAACGGTTTCTTCAAGTTTGAATTGAAAAGTCAGTTTTGGCGAGAATGTTTCAAAATTCGATAGGATTCAAGATGCAACAACACACTACAATAATCAAAGCAAGGGAAGCTAATCGCAACGGTTAGAGTAAGTTTTTTAAAGCAAAAATGGCAAGCATGCCCGTTCCGTTGCTTTTTTGGTGGTTCCGTTGCTTTTTCGTGCACTCATAAATCAACCTTTTTGTCTGCTTCAAATGAAAGATATCGCTAAGCCCTAAGAATTGGTGAAAGGGGAAGGTCATTGCAAGATAGCGTGACGGTATGGTAACAAGCAGGTTTAGGGTTCGAGTCACGGGAAATGTTTGATTCTCCATTTGAAATTCAGTGTAAATGCTCAATTTTAACGGTTTCTTCAAGTTTGAATTGAAAAGTCAGTTTTGGCGAGAATGTTTCAAAATTCGATAGGATTCAAGATGCAACAACACACTACAATAATCAAAGCAAGAGAAGCTAATCGCAACGGTTAGAGTAAGTTTTTTAAAGCAAAAATGGCAAGCATGCCCGTTCCGTTGCTTTTTTGGTGGTTCCGTTGCTTTTTTGTGCACCCAGAAGAGAGCCTGTTTGTAAGGTTCAAATGAAAGATATCGCTAAGCCCTAAGAATTGGTGAAAGGGGAAGGTCATTGCAAGATAGCGTGACGGTATGGTAACAAGCAGGTTTAGGGTTCGAGTCACGGAAATATGTTTATTCTCCATTCGAAATTCAGTGTAAACGCTCAATTGTAACTGTTTCTTCAAGTTTGAATTGAAAAGTCAGTTTTGGCGGGAATGTTTCAAATTTCGATAATATGCAAGATGCAACAATACACTACAATAATCAAAGCAAGGGAAGCTAATCGCAACGGTTAGAGTAAGTTTTTGGAAGCAAAAATGGCAAGCATGCCCGTTCCGTTGCTTTTTTGGTGGTTCCGTTGCATTTTTGTGCACCCAGAAAACAGCCTATTTGTAAGGTTCAAATAGAAGATAGCTCTAACCCCTGATCCACGGTTACAGAGGAAGGTCCCTGGAAGATAAGTTAAACGTGACGTAATCGGGAGGTGTAGTGTTCGAGTCACTTGAATATTTTTATTCTCCATTGTAAATTCATAGTCAATGCTAAATTGTAACGGTTTTTCAAGTTTGAATAGGAAAGTCAGTTTTGGCGGGAATGTTTCAAATTTCGATAATATGCAAGATGCAACAATACACTACAATAATCAAACCAAGAGAAGCTAATCGCAACGGTTAGAGTAAGTTTTTTAAAGCAAAAATGGCAAGCATGCGCGTTCCGTTTCTTTTTTTGTGGTTCCGTTGCTTTTTTGTGCACCCAGAAAAGTGCCTATTTGTAAGGTTCAAATGAAAGATATCGCTAAGCCCTAAGAATTGGTGAAAGGGGAAGGTCATTGCAAGATAGCGTGACGGTATGGTAACAAGCAGGTTTAGGGTTCGAGTCACGGAAATATGTTTATTCTCCATTCGAAATTCAGTGTAAACGCTCAATTGTAACTGTTTCTTCAAGTTTGAATTGAAAAGTCAGTTTTGACGGGAATGTTTCAAATTTCGATAATATGTAAGATGCAACAATACACTACAATAATCAAAGCAAGGGAAGCTAATCGCAACGGTTAGAGTAAGTTTTTGGAAGCAAAAATGGCAAGCATGCCCGTTCCGTTGCTTTTTTGGTGGTTCCGTTGCATTTTTGTGCACCCAGAAAACAGCCTATTTGTAAGGTTCAAATAGAAGATAGCTCTAACCCCTGAGCCACGGTTACAGAGGAAGGTCCCTGGAAGATAAGTTAAACGTGCCGTAATCGGGAGGTGTAGTGTTCGAGTCACTTGAATATTTTTATTCTCCATTGTAAATTCATAGTCAATGCTAAATTGTAACGGTTTTTCAAGTTTGAATAGGAAAGTCAGTTTTGGCGGGAATGTTTCAAATTTCGATAATATGCAAGATGCAACAATACACTACAATAATCAAAGCAAGGGAAGCTAATCGCAACGGTTAGAGTCATTTTTTTTTGCAAAAATGGCAAGCATGCCCGTTCCGTTGCTTTTTTGGTGGTTCCGTTGTTTTTCTTGCACTCATAAATCAACATTTTTGTCTGCTTCAAATGAAAGATATCGCTAAGCCCTAAGAATTGGTGAAAGGGGAAGGTCATTGCAAGATAGCGTGACGGTATGGTAACAAGCAGGTTTAGGGTTCGAGTCACGGGAAATGTTTGATTCTCCATTTGAAATTCAGTGTAAATGCTCAATTTTAACGGTTTCTTCAAGTTTGAATTGAAAAGTCAGTTTTGGCGAGAATGTTTCAAAATTCGATAGGATTCAAGATGCAACAACACACTACAATAATCAAAGCAAGGGAAGCTAATCGCAACGGTTAGAGTAAGTTTTTTCAAGCAAAAATGGCAAGCATGCCCGTTCCGTTGCTTTTTTGGTGGTTCCGTTGCTTTTTCGTGCACTCATAAATCAACCTTTTTGTCTGCTTCAAATGAAAGATATCGCTAAGCCCTAAGAATTGGTGAAAGGGGAAGGTCCCTGGAAGATAAGTTAAACGTGACGTAATCGGGAGGTGTAGTGTTCGAGTCACTTTAATATTTTTATTCTCCATTGTAAATTCAGAGTCAATGCTAAATTGTAACGGTTTTTCAAGTTTGAATAGGAAAGTCATTTTTGGCGGGAATGTTTCAAATTTCGATAATATGCAAGATGCAACAATACACTACAATAATCAAAGCAAGGAAAGCTAAGCGCAACGATCTGAGTAGGTTTCTGGAAGCAAAAATAGCAAGCATGCCCGTTCCGTTGCTTTTAGGTGGTTTCGTTGCTTTTTTGTGCACCCAGAAAACAGCCTATTTGTAAGGTTCAAATGAAAGATATCGTTAAGCCCTAAGAATTGGTGAAAGGGAAGGTCATTGCAAGATAGCGTGACGGTATGGTAACAAGCAGGTTTAGGGTTCGAGTCTCGGGAAATGTTTGATTCTCAATTCGAAATTCAGAGTAAATGATAAATTATAACGGTTTTTTTAAGTTTGAATTGAAAAGTCAGTTTTGGCGGGAATGTTTCAAATTTCGATAATATGCAAGATGCAACAATACACTACAATAATCAAAGCAAGAGAAGCTAATCGCAATGGTTAGAGTAAGTTTTTTCAAGCAAAAGTGGCAAGCATGCCCGTTCCGTTGCTTTTTTGGTGGTTCCGTTGCTTTTTTGTGCATCCAGAAAAGTGCCTATTTGTAAGGTTCAAATGAAAGATATCGCTAAGCCCTAAGAATTGGTGAAAGGGGAAAGTCATTGCAAGATAGCGTGACGGTATGGTAACAAGCAGGTTTAGGGTTCGAGTCACGGAAATATGTTTATTCTCCATTTGAAATTCAGCGTAAATGCTCAATTGTAACGGTTTTTCAAGTTTGAATAGGAAAGTCAGTTTTGGCGGAAATGTTTCAAATTTCGACAATATGCAAGATGCAACAATACACTACAATAATCAAAGCAAGAGAAGCTAATCGCAACGGTTAGAGTAAGTTTTTGGAAGCAAAAATAGCAAGCATGCCCGCTCCGTTGCTTTTTTGGTGGTTCCGTTGCTTTTTTGTGCACCCAGAAAAGAGCCTTTTTGTGAGGTTCAAAGGAAAGATATCGCTAAGCCCTAAGAATTGGTGAAAGGGGAAGGTCATTGCAAGATAGCGTGACGGTATGGTAACAAGCAGGTTCAGGGTTCGAGTCACGGGAAATGTTTGATTCTCCATTCGAAATTCAGAGTAAATGCTAAATTGTAACTGTTTTTTCAAGTTTGAATTGAAAAGTCATTTTTGGCGGGAATGTTTCAAATTTCGATAATATGCAAGATGCAACAATACACAACAATAATCAAAGCAAGAGAAGCTAATCGCAACGGTTAGAGTAAGTTTTTGGAAGCAAAAATGGCAAGCATGCCCGTTCCGTTGCTCTTTTGGTGGTTCCGTTGCTATTTCGTGCACTCATAAATCAACCTTTTTTTCTGCTTCAAATGAATGATATCGCTAAGCCTTAAGAATTGGTGAAAGGGGAAGGACCCTGGAAGATAAGTTAAACGTGAAGTAATCGGGAGGTGTAGTGTTCGAGTCACTTTAATATTTTTATTCTCCATTGTAAATTCAGAGTCAATGCTAAATTGTAACGGTTTTTCAAGTTTGAATAGGAAAGTCAGTTTTGGCGGGAATGTTTCAAATTTCGATAATATGCAAGATGCAACAATACACTACAATAATCAAAGCAAGAGAAGCTAATCGCAACGGTTAGAGTAAGTTTTTTAAAGCAAAAATGGCAAGCATGCCCGTTCCGTTGCTTTTTTGGTGGTTTCGTTGCTTTTTTGTGCACCCAGAAAAGAGCCTATTTGTAAGGTTCAAATGAAAGATGTCGCTAAGCCCTAAGAATTGGTGAAAGGGGAAGGTCATTGCAAGATAGCGTGACGGTATGGTAACAAGCAGGTTGAGGGTTCGAGTCACGGGAAATGTTTGATTCTCCATTCGAAATTCAGAGTAAATGCTCAATTGTAACTGTTTTTTCAAGTTTGAATTGAAAAGTCAGTTTTGGCGGGAATGTTTCAAATTTCGATAATATGTAAGATGCAACAATACACTACAATAATCAAAGCAAGGGAAGCTAATCGCAACGGTTAGAGTAAGATTTTTAAAGCAAAAATGGCAAGCATGCCCGTTCCGTTGCTTTTTTGGTGGTTCCGTTGCTTTTTTGTGCACCCAGAAAAGTGCCTATTTGTAAGGTTCAAATGGAAGATATCGCTAAGCTCTAAGAATTGGTGAAAGGGGAAGGTCCCTGGAAGATAAGTTAAACGTGACGTAATCGGGAGGTGTAGTGTTCGAGTCACTTTAATATTTTTATTCTCCATTGTAAATTCAGAGTCAATGCTAAATTGTAACGGTTTTTCAAGTTTGAATAGGAAAGTCATTTTTGGCGGGAATGTTTCAAATTTCGATAATATGCAAGATGCAACAATACACTACAATAATCAAAGCAAGGAAAGCTAAGCGCAACGCTCTGAGTAAGTTTCTGGAAGCAAAAATAGCAAGCATGCCCGTTCCGTTGCTTTTAGGTGGTTACGTTGCTTTTTTGTGCACCCAGAAAACAGCCTATTTGTAAGGTTCAAATGAAAGATATCGCTAAGCCCTAAGAATTGGTGAAAGGGAAGGTCATTGCAAGATAGCGTGACGGTATGGTAACAAGCAGGTTTAGGGTTCGAGTCTCGGGAAATGTTTGATTCTCAATTCGAAATTCAGAGTAAATGATAAATTATAACGGTTTTTTTAAGTTTGAATTGAAAAGTCAGTTTTGGCGGGAATGTTTCAAATTTCGATAATATGCAAGATGCAACAATACACTACAATAATCAAAGCAAGAGAAGATAATCGCAATGGTTAGAGTAAGTTTTTTCAAGCAAAAATGGCAAGCATGCGCGTTCCGTTGCTTTTTTGGTGGTTCCGTTGCTTTTTTGTGCATCCAGAAAAGTGCCTATTTGTAAGGTTCAAATGAAAGATATCGCTAAGCCCTAAGAATTGGTGAAAGGGGAAAGTCATTGCAAGATAGCGTGACGGTATGGTAACAAGCAGGTTTAGGGTTCGAGTCACGGAAATATGTTTATTCTCCATTTGAAATTCAGTGTAAATGCTCAATTTTAACGGTTTCTTCAAGTTTGAATTGAAAAGTCAGTTTTGGCGGGAATGTTTCAAAATTCGATAGGATTCAAGATGCAACAACACCCTACAATAATCAAAGCAAGAGAAGCTAATCGCAACGGTTAGAGTAAGTTTTTGGAAGCAAAAATAGCAAGCATGCCCGTTCCGTTGCTTTTTTGGTGGTTCCGTTGCTTTTTCGTGCACTCATAAATCAACCTTTTCGTCTGCTTCAAATGAAAGATATCGCTAAGCCCTAGGAATGGGTGAAAGGGGAAGGTCATTGCAAGATAGCGTGACGGTATGGTAACGAGCAGGTTGAGGGTTCGAGTCACGGGAAATGTTTGATTCTCCATTCGAAATTCAGAGTAAATGCTCAATTGTAACTGTTTTTTCAAGTTTGAATTGAAAAGTCAGTTTTGGAGGGAATGTTTCAAATTTCGATAATATGCAAGATGCAACAATACACTACAATAATCAAAGCAAGAGAAGCTATTCGCAACGGTTAGAGTAAGTTTTTGGAAGCAAAAATGGCAAGCATGCCCGTTCCGTTGCTTTTTTGGTGGTTCCGTTGCTTTTTTGTGCACCCAGAAAAGTGCCTATTTGTAAGGTTCAAATGGAAGATATCGCTAAGCCCTAAGAATTGGTGAAAGGGGAAGGTCATTGCAAGATAGCGTGTCGGTATGGTAACAAGCAGGTTGAATGTTCGAGTCACGGGAAATGTTTGATTCTCCATTCGAAATTCAGAGTAAATGCTCAATTGTAACTGTTTTTTCAAGTTTGAATTGAAAAGTCAGTTTTGGCGGGAATGTTTCAAATTTCGATAATATGCAAGATGCAACAATGCACTACAATAATCAGAGCAAGGGAAGCTAATCGCAACGGTTAGAGTAAGTTTTTTAAAGCAAAAATGGCAAGCATGCCCGTTCCGTTGCTTTTGGTGGTTCCGTTGCTTTTTCTTGCACTCCTAAATCAACATTTTTGTCTGTTTCAAATGAAAGATATCGCTAAGCCCTAAGAATTGGTGAAAGGGGAAGGTCATTGCAAGATAGCGTGACGGTATGGTAACAAGCAGGTTTAGGGTTCGAGTCACGGGAAATGTTTGATTCTCCATTCGAAATTCAGTGTAAATGCTCAATTTTAACGGTTTATTCAAGTTTGAATTGAAAAGTCAGTTTTGGCGGGAATGTTTCAAAATTCGATAGGATTCAAGATGCAACAACACACTACAATAATCAAAGCAAGAGAAGCTAATCGCAACAGTTAGAGTAAGTTTTTTAAAGCAAAAATGGCAAGCATGCCCGTTCCGTTGCTTTTTTGGTGGTTCCGTTGCTTTTTCGTGCACTCATAAATCAACCTTTTTGTCTGCTTCAAATGAAAGATATCGCTAAGCCCTAAGAATTGGTGAAAGGGGAAGGTGCCTGGAAGATAAGTTAAACGTGACGTAATCGGGAGGTTTAGTGTTCGAGTCACTTTAATATTTTTATTCTCCATTGTAAATTCAGAGTCAATGCTAAATTGTAACGGTTTTTCAAGTTTGAATAGGAAAGTCATTTTTTTGCGGGAATGTTTCAAATTTAGATAATATGCAAGATGCAACAATACACTACAATAATCAAAGCAAGGAAAGCTAAGCGCAACGCTCTGAGTAAGTTTTTGGAAGCAAAAATAGCAAGCATGCCCGTTCCGTTGCTTTTAGGTGGTTACGTTGCTTATTTGTGCACCCAGAAAAGTGCCTATTTGTAAGGTTCAAATGAAAGATATCGCTAAGCCCTAAGAATTGGTGAAAGGGGAAGGTCATTGCAAGATAGCGTGACGGTATGGTAACAAGCAGGTTTAGTGTTCGAGTCACTTTAATATTTTTATTCTCCATTGTAAATTCAGAGTCAATGCTCAATTGTAACGGTTTTTCAAGTTTGAATAGGAAAGTCAGTTTTGGCGGAAATGTTTCAGATTTCGATAATATGCAAGATGCAACAATACACTACAACAATCAAAGCAAGAGAAGCTAATCGCAACGGATAGAGTAAGTTTTTGGAAGCAAAAATAGCAAGCATGCCCGTTCCGTTGCTTTTTTGGTGGTTCCGTTGCCTTTTTGTGCTCCCAGAAAATAGCCTTTTTGTGAGGTTCAAATGAAAGATATCGCTAAGCCCTAAGAATTGGTGAAAGGGGAAGGTCATTGCAAGATAGAGTGACGGTATGGTAACAAGCAGGTTGAGGGTTCGAGTCACGGGAAATGTTTGATTCTCCATTCGAAATTCAGAGTAAATGCTCAATTGTAACTGTTTTTTCAAGTTTGAATTGAAAAGTCAGTTTTGGCGGGAATGTTTCAAATTTCGATAATATGCAAGATGCAACAATACACTACAATAATCAAAGCAAGAGAAGCTAATCGCAACGGTTAGAGTAAGTTTTTTAAAGCAAAAATGGCAAGCATGCCCGTTCCGTTGCTTTTTTGGTGGTTCCGTTGCTTTTTTGTGCACCCAGAAGAGAGCTTATTAGCAAGGTTCAAATGAAAGATATCGCTAAGCCCTAAGAATTGGTGAAAGGGGAAGGTCCCTGGAAGATAAGTTAAACGTGACGTAATCGGGAGGTGTAGTGTTCGAGTCACTTTAATATTTTTATTCTCCATTGTAAATTCAGAGTCAATGCTAAATTGTAACGGTTTTTCAAGTTTGAATAGGAAAGTCAGTTTTGGCGGGAATGTTTCAAATTTCGATAATATGCAAGATGCAACAATACACTACAACAATCAAAGCAAGAGAAGCTAATCGCAACGGTTAGAGTAAGTTTTTGGAAGCAAAAATAGCAAGCATGCCCGTTCCGTTGCTTTTTTGGTGGTTCCGTTGCTTTTTGTGCACCCAGAAAAGAGCCCATTTGTGAGGTTCAAATGAAAGATATCAATAAGCCCTAAGAATTGGTGAAAGGGGAAGGTCATTGCAAGATAGCGTGACGGTATGGTAACAAGCAGGTTTAGGGTTCGAGTCACGGGAAATGTTTGATTCTCCATTCGAAATTCAGAGTAATTGCTCAATTGTAACTGTTTTTTAAGTTTGAATTGAAAAGTCAGTTTTGGCGGGAATGTTTCAAATTTCGATAATATGCAAGATGCAACAATACACTACAATAATCAAAGCAAGAGAAGCTAATCGCAACGGTTAGAGTAAGTTTTTTAAAGCAAAAATGGCAAGCATGCCCGTTCCGTTGCTTTTTAGGTGGTTCCGTTGCTTTTTCTTGCACTCATAAATCAACCTTTTTGTTTGCTTCAAATGAAAGATATCGCTAAGCCCTAAGAATTGGTGAAAGGGGAAAGTCATTGCAAGATAGCGTGACGGTATGGTAACAAGCAGGTTTAGGGTTCGAGTCACGGAAATATGTTTATTCTCCATTTGAAATTCAGCGTAAATGCTCAATTGTAACGGTTTTTCAAGTTTGAATAGGAAAGTGAGTTTTCACGGGATTGTTTCAAATTTCGATAATATGCAAGATGCAACAATACCCTACAACAATCAAAGCAAGAGATGCTAATCGCAACGGTTAGAGTAAGTTTTTTAAAGCAAAAATGGCAAGCATGCCCGTTCCGTTGCTTTTTTGGTGGTTCCGTTGCTTTTTTGTGCACCCAGAAGAGAGCCTATTTGTAAAGTTCAAATGAAAGATATCGCTAAGCCCTAAGAATTGGTGAAAGGGGAAGGTCATTGCAAGATAGCGTGACGGTATGGTAACAAGCAGGTTTAGGGTTCGAGTCACGGAAATATGTTTATTCTCCATTTGAAATTCAGCGTAAATGCTCAATTGTAACGGTTTTTCAAGTTTGAAGAGGAAAGTCAGTTTTGGCGGGAATGTTCCAAATTTCGATAATATGCAAGATGCAACAATACACTACAACAATCAAAGCAAGAGAAGCTAATCGCAACGGTTAGAGTAAGTTTTTTAAAGCAAAAATGGCAAGCATGCCCGTTCCGTTTCTTTTTTGGTGGTTCCGTTGCTTTTTCTTGCACTCATAAATCAACATTTTTGTCTGCTTCAAATGAAAGATATCGCTAAGCCCTAAGAATTGGTGAAAGGGGAAGGTCATTGCAAGATAGCGTGACGGTATGGTAAAAAGCAGGTTTAGGGTTCGAGTCACGGGAAATGTTTGATTCTCCATTTGAAATTCAGTGTAAATGCTCAATTTTAACGGTTTCTTCAAGTTTGAATTGAAAAGTCAGTTTTGGCGGGAATGTTTCAAAATTCGATAGGATTCAAGATGCAACAACGCACTACAGTAATCAAAGCAAGAGAAGCTAATCGCAACGGTTAGAGTAAGTTTTTTAAAGCAAAAATGGCAAGCATGCCCGTTCCGTTGCTTTATTGGTGGTTCCGTTGCTTTTTTGTGCACCCAGAAGAGAGCCTATTTGTAAGGTTCAAATGAAAGATATCGCTAAGCCCTAAGAATTGGTGAAAGGGGAAGGTCATTGCAAGATAGCGTGACGGTATGGTAACAAGCAGGTTTAGGGTTCGAGTCACGGAAAAATGTTTATTCTCCATTTGAAATTCAGCGTAAATGCTCAATTGTAACAATTTTTCAAGTTAGAATAGGAAAGTCAGTTTTGGCGGGAATGTTTCAAATTTCGATAATATGCAAGATGCAACAATACACTACAATAATCAAAGCAAGAGAAGCTAATCGCAACGGTTAGAGTAAGTTTTTTAAAGCAAAAATGGCAAGCATGCCCGTTCCGTTTCTTTTTTGGTGGTTCCGTTGCTTTTTTTGCACCCAGAAAAGTGCCTATTTGTAAGGCTCAAATGAAAGATATCGCTAAGCCCTAAGAATTGGTGAAAGGGGAAGGTCATTGCAAGATAGCGTGACGGTATGGTAACAAGCAGGTTTAGGGTTCGAGTCACGGAAATATATTTATTCTCCATTCGAAATTCAGAGTAAATGCTCAATTGTAACTGTTTTTTCAAGTTTGAATTGAAAAGTCAGATTTGGCGGGAATGTTTCAAATTTCGATAATATGCAAGATGCAACAATACACTACAATAATCAAAGCAAGGGAAGCTTATCGCAACGCTCTGAGTAAGTTTTTGGAAGAAAAAATGGCAAGCATGCCCGTTCCGTTGCTTTTTTGGTGGTTCCGTTGCTTTTTTGTGCACCCAGAAAACAGCCTATTTGTAAGGTTCAAATGGAAGATAGCTCTAACCCCTGAGCCACGGTTACAGAGGAAGGTCATTGCAGGATAGCGTGACGGTATGGTAATAAGCAGGTTGAGGGTTCGAGTCACGGGAAATGTTTGATTCTCCATTCGAACTTCAGAGTAAATTCTCAATTTTAACGGTTTTTTCAAGTTTGAATTGAAAAGTCAGTTTTGGCGGGAATGTTTCAAATTACGATAATATGCAAGATGCAACAATACACTACAATAATCAAAGCAAGAGAAGCTAATCGCAATGGTTAGAGTAAGTTTTTTCAAGCAAAAATGGCAAGGATGCCCGTTCCGTTCCTTTTTTTTTGGTTCCGTTGCTTTTTTGTGCACCCAGAAAAGTTCCTATTCGTAAGGTTCAAATGTCAGATATCGCTAAGCCCGAAGAATTGGTGAAAGGGGAAGGTCATTGCAAGATAGCGTGATGGTATGGTAACAAGCAGGTTTAGGGTTCGAGTCACGGGAAATGTTTGATTCTCCATTTGAAATTCAGTGTAAATGCTCAATTTTAACGGTTTTTTCAAGTTTGAATTGAAAAGTCAGTTTTGGCGGGAATGTTTCAAAATTCGATAGGTTGCAAGATGCAAAAACACACTACAATAATCAAAGCAAGAGAAGCTAATCGCAACGGTTAGAGTAAGTTTTTTAAAGCAAAATTGGCAAGCATGCCCGTTCCGTTGCTTTTTTGGTGGTTCCGTTACTTTTTCGTGCACTCTTAAATCTACCTTTTTGTCTGCTTCAAATGAAAGATATCGCTAAGCCCTAAGAATTGGCGAAAGGGGAAGGTCCCTGGAAGATAAGTTAAACGTGACGTAATCGGGAGGTGTAGTGTTCGAGTCACTTTAATATATTTATTCTCCATTGTAAATTCAGAGTCAATCCTAAATTGTAACGGTTTTTCAAGTTTGAATTGAAAAGTCAGTTTTGGCGGGAATGTTTCAATTTTCGATATTATGCAAGATGCAAAAATACACTACAATAATCAAAGCAAGAGAAGCTAATCGCAACGGTTAGAGTAAGTTTTTTAAAGCAAAAATGGCAAGCATGCCCGTTCCGTTTCTTTTTTGGTGGTTCCGTTGCCTTTTTGTGCACCCAGAAAAGTGCCTATTTTTAAGGTTCAAATGAAAGATATCGCTAAGCCCTAAGAAGTGGTGAAAGGGGAAGGTCATTGCAAGATAGCGTGACGGTATGGTAACAAGCAGGTTTAGGGTTCGAGTCACGTTAAATGTTTGATTCTCCATTTGAAATTCAGTGTAAATGCTTAATTTTAATGGTTTCTTCAAGTTTGAATTGAAAAGTCAGTTAATTTTTTGCGGGAATGTTTCAAATTTCGATAATATGCAAGATGCAACAATACACTACAATAATCAAAGCAAGAGAAGCTAATCGCAATGGTTAGAGTAAGTCTTTTAAAGCAAAAATGGCAAGCATGCCCGTTCCGTTGCTTTTTTGGTGGTTCCGTTGCTTTTTTGTGCACCCAGAAAAGAGCCTATTTGTAAGGTTCAAATGAAAGATGTCGCTAAGCCCTAAGAATTGGTGAAAGGGGAAGGTCATTGCAAGATAGCGTGACGGTATGGTAACAAGCAGGTTGAGGGTTCGAGTCACGGGAAATGTTTGATTCTCCATTCGAAATTCAGAGTAAATGCTCAATTGTAACTGTTTTTTCAAGTTTGAATTGAAAAGTCAGTTTTGGCGGGAATGTTTCAAATTTCGATAATATGCAAGATGCAACAATACACTACAATAATCAAAGCAAGGGAAGCTAATCGCAACGGTTAGAGTAAGATTTTTAAAGCAAAAATGGCAAGCATGCCCGTTCCGTTGCTTTTTTGGTGGTTCCGTTGCTTTTTTGTGCACCCAGAAAAGTGCCTATTTGTAAGGTTCAAATGGAAGATATCGCTAAGCCCTAAGAATTGGTGAAAGGGGAAGGTCATTGCAAGATAGCGTGACGGTATGGTAACAAGCAGGTTTAGGGTTCGAGTCTCGGGAAATGTTTGATTCTCCATTCGAAATTCAGAGTAAATGCTCAATTGTAACAATTTTTCAAGTTAGAATAGGAAAGTCAGTTTTGGCGGGAATGTTTCAAATTTCGATAATATGCAAGATGCAACAATACACTACAATAATCAAAGCAAGAGAAGCTAATCGCAACGGTTAGAGTAAGTTTTTTAAAGCAAAAATGGCAAGCATGCCCGTTCCGTTTCTTTTTTGGTGGTTCCGTTGCTTTTTTTGCACCCAGAAAAGTGCCTATTTGTAAGGCTCAAATGAAAGATATCGCTAAGCCCTAAGAATTGGTGAAAGGGGAAGGTCATTGCAAGATAGCGTGACGGTATGGTAACAAGCAGGTTTAGGGTTCGAGTCACGGAAATATATTTATTCTCCATTCGAAATTCAGAGTAAATGCTCAATTGTAACTGTTTTTTCAAGTTTGAATTGAAAAGTCAGATTTGGCGGGAATGTTTCAAATTTCGATAATATGCAAGATGCAACAATACACTACAATAATCAAAGCAAGGGAAGCTTATCGCAACGCTCTGAGTAAGTTTTTGGAAGAAAAAATGGCAAGCATGCCCGTTCCGTTGCTTTTTTGGTGGTTCCGTTGCTTTTTTGTGCACCCAGAAAACAGCCTATTTGTAAGGTTCAAATGGAAGATAGCTCTAACCCCTGAGCCACGGTTACAGAGGAAGGTCATTGCAGGATAGCGTGACGGTATGGTAATAAGCAGGTTGAGGGTTCGAGTCACGGGAAATGTTTGATTCTCCATTCGAACTTCAGAGTAAATTCTCAATTTTAACGGTTTTTTCAAGTTTGAATTGAAAAGTCAGTTTTGGCGGGAATGTTTCAAATTACGATAATATGCAAGATGCAACAATACACTACAATAATCAAAGCAAGAGAAGCTAATCGCAATGGTTAGAGTAAGTTTTTTCAAGCAAAAATGGCAAGGATGCCCGTTCCGTTCCTTTTTTTTTGGTTCCGTTGCTTTTTTGTGCACCCAGAAAAGTTCCTATTCGTAAGGTTCAAATGTCAGATATCGCTAAGCCCGAAGAATTGGTGAAAGGGGAAGGTCATTGCAAGATAGCGTGATGGTATGGTAACAAGCAGGTTTAGGGTTCGAGTCACGGGAAATGTTTGATTCTCCATTTGAAATTCAGTGTAAATGCTCAATTTTAACGGTTTTTTCAAGTTTGAATTGAAAAGTCAGTTTTGGCGGGAATGTTTCAAAATTCGATAGGTTGCAAGATGCAAAAACACACTACAATAATCAAAGCAAGAGAAGCTAATCGCAACGGTTAGAGTAAGTTTTTTAAAGCAAAATTGGCAAGCATGCCCGTTCCGTTGCTTTTTTGGTGGTTCCGTTACTTTTTCGTGCACTCTTAAATCTACCTTTTTGTCTGCTTCAAATGAAAGATATCGCTAAGCCCTAAGAATTGGCGAAAGGGGAAGGTCCCTGGAAGATAAGTTAAACGTGACGTAATCGGGAGGTGTAGTGTTCGAGTCACTTTAATATATTTATTCTCCATTGTAAATTCAGAGTCAATCCTAAATTGTAACGGTTTTTCAAGTTTGAATTGAAAAGTCAGTTTTGGCGGGAATGTTTCAATTTTCGATATTATGCAAGATGCAAAAATACACTACAATAATCAAAGCAAGAGAAGCTAATCGCAACGGTTAGAGTAAGTTTTTTAAAGCAAAAATGGCAAGCATGCCCGTTCCGTTTCTTTTTTGGTGGTTCCGTTGCCTTTTTGTGCACCCAGAAAAGTGCCTATTTTTAAGGTTCAAATGAAAGATATCGCTAAGCCCTAAGAAGTGGTGAAAGGGGAAGGTCATTGCAAGATAGCGTGACGGTATGGTAACAAGCAGGTTTAGGGTTCGAGTCACGTTAAATGTTTGATTCTCCATTTGAAATTCAGTGTAAATGCTTAATTTTAATGGTTTCTTCAAGTTTGAATTGAAAAGTCAGTTAATTTTTTGCGGGAATGTTTCAAATTTCGATAATATGCAAGATGCAACAATACACTACAATAATCAAAGCAAGAGAAGCTAATCGCAATGGTTAGAGTAAGTCTTTTAAAGCAAAAATGGCAAGCATGCCCGTTCCGTTGCTTTTTTGGTGGTTCCGTTGCTTTTTTGTGCACCCAGAAAAGAGCCTATTTGTAAGGTTCAAATGAAAGATGTCGCTAAGCCCTAAGAATTGGTGAAAGGGGAAGGTCATTGCAAGATAGCGTGACGGTATGGTAACAAGCAGGTTGAGGGTTCGAGTCACGGGAAATGTTTGATTCTCCATTCGAAATTCAGAGTAAATGCTCAATTGTAACTGTTTTTTCAAGTTTGAATTGAAAAGTCAGTTTTGGCGGGAATGTTTCAAATTTCGATAATATGCAAGATGCAACAATACACTACAATAATCAAAGCAAGGGAAGCTAATCGCAACGGTTAGAGTAAGATTTTTAAAGCAAAAATGGCAAGCATGCCCGTTCCGTTGCTTTTTTGGTGGTTCCGTTGCTTTTTTGTGCACCCAGAAAAGTGCCTATTTGTAAGGTTCAAATGGAAGATATCGCTAAGCCCTAAGAATTGGTGAAAGGGGAAGGTCATTGCAAGATAGCGTGACGGTATGGTAACAAGCAGGTTTAGGGTTCGAGTCTCGGGAAATGTTTGATTCTCCATTCGAAATTCAGAGTAAATGCTCAATTGTAACGGTTTTTTCAAGTTTGAATTGAAAAGTCAGTTTTGGCGGGAATGTTTCAAATTTCGATAATATGCAAGATGCAACAATGCACTACAATAATCAGAGCAAGGGAAGCTAATCGCAACGGTTAGAGTCAGTTTTTTAAAGCAAAAATGGCAAGCATGCCCGTTCCGTTGCTTTTGGTGGTTCCGTTGCTTTTTCTTGCACTCATAAATCAACATTTTTGTCTGTTTCAAATGAAAGATATCGCTAAGCCCTAAGAATTGGTGAAAGGGGAAGGTCATTGCAAGATAGCGTGACGGTATGGTAACAAGCAGGATTAGGGTTCGAGTCACGGGAAATGTTTGATTCTCCATTCGAAATTCAGTGTAAATGCTCAATTTTAACGGTTTATTCAAGTTTGAATAGGAAAGTCAGTTTTGGCGGGAATGTTTCAAATTTCGATAATATGCAAGATGCAACAATACACTACAATAATCAAAGCAAGAGAAGCTAATCGCAACGGTTAGAGTAAGTTTTTTAAAGCAAAAATGGCAAGCATGCCCGTTCCGTTTCTTTTTTGGTGGTTCCGTTGCTTTTTTTGCACCCAGAAAAGTGCCTATTTGTAAGGCTCAAATGAAAGATATCGCTAAGCCCTAAGAATTGGTGAAAGGGGAAGGTCATTGCAAGATAGCGTGACGGTATGGTAACAAGCAGGTTTAGGGTTCGAGTCACGGAAATATGTTTATTCTCCATTCGAAATTCAGAGTAAATGCTCAATTGTAACTGTTTTTTCAAGTTTGAATTGAAAAGTCAGATTTGGCGGGAATGTTTCAAATTTCGATAATATGCAAGATGCAACAATACACTACAATAATCAAAGCAAGGGAAGCTTATCGCAACGCTCTGAGTAAGTTTTTGGAAGAAAAAATGGCAAGCATGCCCGTTCCGTTGCTTTTTTGGTGGTTCCGTTGCTTTTTTGTGCACCCAGAAAACAGCCTATTTGTAAGGTTCAAATGGAAGATAGCTCTAACCCCTGAGCCACGGTTACAGAGGAAGGTCATTGCAGGATAGCGTGACGGTATGGTAATAAGCAGGTTGAGGGTTCGAGTCACGGGAAATGTTTGATTCTCCATTCGAACTTCAGAGTAAATTCTCAATTTTAACGGTTTTTTCAAGTTTGAATTGAAAAGTCAGTTTTGGCGGGAATGTTTCAAATTACGATAATATGCAAGATGCAACAATACACTACAATAATCAAAGCAAGAGAAGCTAATCGCAATGGTTAGAGTAAGTTTTTTCAAGCAAAAATGGCAAGGATGCCCGTTCCGTTGCTTTTTTGGTGGTTCCGTTGCTTTTTTGTGCACCCAGAAAAGTTCCTATTCGTAAGGTTCAAATGAAAGATATCGCTAAGCCCGAAGAATTGGTGAAAGGGGAAGGTCATTGCAAGATAGCGTGATGGTATGGTAACAAGCAGGTTTAGGGTTCGAGTCACGGGAAATGTTTGATTCTCCATTTGAAATTCAGTGTAAATGCTCAATTTTAACGGTTTTTTCAAGTTTGAATTGAAAAGTCAGTTTTGGCGGGAATGTTTCAAAATTCGATAGGTTGCAAGATGCAAAAACACACTACAATAATCAAAGCAAGAGAAGCTAATCGCAACGGTTAGAGTAAGTTTTTTAAAGCAAAATTGGCAAGCATGCCCGTTCCGTTGCTTTTTTGGTGGTTCCGTTACTTTTTCGTGCACTCTTAAATCTACCTTTTTGTCTGCTTCAAATGAAAGATATCGCTAAGCCCTAAGAATTGGCGAAAAAGGAAGGTCCCTGGAAGATAAGTTAAACGTGACGTAATCGGGAGGTGTAGTGTTCGAGTCACTTTAATATATTTATTCTCCATTGTAAATTCAGAGTCAATCCTAAATTGTAACGGTTTTTCAAGTTTGAATTGAAAAGTCAGTTTTGGCGGGAATGTTTCAATTTTCGATATTATGCAAGATGCAAAAATACACTACAATAATCAAAGCAAGAGAAGCTAATCGCAACGGTTAGAGTAAGTTTTTTAAAGCAAAAATGACAAGCATGCCCGTTCCGTTTCTTTTTTGGTGGTTCCGTTGCTTTTTTGTGCACCCAGAAAAGTGCCTATTTTTAAGGTTCAAATGAAAGATATCGCTAAGCCCTAAGAAATGGTGAAAGGGGAAGGTCATTGCAAGATAGCGTGACGGTATGGTAACAAGCAGGTTTAGGGTTCGAGTCACGTTAAATGTTTGATTCTCCATTTGAAATTCAGTGTAAATGCTTAATTTTAATGGTTTCTTCAAGTTTGAATTGAAAAGTCAGTTAATTTTTTGCGGGAATGTTTCAAATTTCGATAATATGCAAGATGCAACAATACACTACAATAATCAAAGCAAGAGAAGCTAATCGCAACGGTTAGAGTAAGTTTTTTAAAGCAAAAATGACAAGCATGCCCGTTCCGTTGCTTTTTTGGTGGTTCCGTTGCTTTTTTGTGCACCCAGAAAAGAGCCTATTTGTAAGGTTCAAATGAAAGATGTCGCTAAGCCCTAAGAATTGGTGAAAGGGGAAGGTCATTGCAAGATAGCGTGACGGTATGGTAACAAGCAGGTTGAGGGTTCGAGTCACGGGAAATGTTTGATTCTCCATTCGAAATTCAGAGTAAATGCTCAATTGTAACTGTTTTTTCAAGTTTGAATTGAAAAGTCAGTTTTGGCGGGAATGTTTCAAATTTCGATAATATGCAAGATGCAACAATACACTACAATAATCAAAGCAAGGGAAGCTAATCGCAACGGTTAGAGTAAGATTTTTAAAGCAAAAATGGCAAGCATGCCCGTTCCGTTGCTTTTTTGGTGGTTCCGTTGCTTTTTTGTGCACCCAGAAAAGTGCCTATTTGTAAGGTTCAAATGGAAGATATCGCTAAGCCCTAAGAATTGGTGAAAGGGGAAGGTCATTGCAAGATAGCGTGACGGTATGGTAACAAGCAGGTTTA
Source organism: Lepisma saccharinum (assembly GCF_977018435.1). Lineage (NCBI taxonomy): Eukaryota > Metazoa > Arthropoda > Insecta > Zygentoma > Lepismatidae > Lepisma > Lepisma saccharinum. The sequence goes on along the minus strand of NW_028142901.1, from coordinate 1,783,701 downwards.
GGGTTCGAGTCTCGGGAAATGTTTGATTCTCCATTCGAAATTCAGAGTAAATGCTCAATTGTAACGGTTTTTTCAAGTTTGAATTGAAAAGTCAGTTTTGGCGGGAATGTTTCAAATTTCGATAATATGCAAGATGCAACAATGCACTACAATAATCAGAGCAAGGGAAGCTAATCGCAACGGTTAGAGTAAGTTTTTTAAAGCAAAAATGGCAAGCATGCCCGTTCCGTTGCTTTTTTGGTGGTTCCGTTGCTTTTTCTTGCACTCCTAAATCAACATTTTTGTCTGTTTCAAATGAAAGATATCGCTAAGCCCTAAGAATTGGTGAAAGGGGAAGGTCATTGCAAGATAGCGTGACGGTATGGTAACAAGCAGGTTTAGGGTTCGAGTCACGGGAAATGTTTGATTCTCCATTCGAAATTCAGTGTAAATGCTCAATTTTAACGGTTTATTCAAGTTTGAATTGAAAAGTCAGTTTTGGCGGGAATGTTTCAAAATTCGATAGGATTCAAGATGCAACAACACACTACAATAATCAAAGCAAGAGAAGCTAATCGCAACAGTTAGAGTAAGTTTTTTAAAGCAAAAATGGCAAGCATGCCCGTTCCGTTGCTTTTTTGGTGGTTCCGTTGCTTTTTCGTGCACTCATAAATCAACCTTTTTGTCTGCTTCAAATGAAAGATATCGCTAAGCCCTAAGAATTGGTGAAAAGGGAAGGTCCCTGGAAGATAAGTTAAACGTGACGTAATCGGGAGGTGTAGTGTTCGAGTCACTTTAATATTTTTATTCTCCATTGTAAATTCAGAGTCAATGCTAAATTGTAACGGTTTTTCAAGTTTGAATAGGAAAGTCATTTTTTTGCGGGAATGTTTCAAATTTAGATAATATGCAAGATGCAACAATACACTACAATAATCAAAGCAAGGAAAGCTAAGCGCAACGCTCTGAGTAAGTTTTTGGAAGCAAAAATAGCAAGCATGCCCGTTCCGTTGCTTTTAGGTGGTTACGTTGCTTATTTGTGCACCCAGAAAAGTGCCTATTTGTAAGGTTCAAATGAAAGATATCGCTAAGCCCTAAGAATTGGTGAAAGGGGAAGGTCATTGCAAGATAGCGTGACGGTATGGTAACAAGCAGGTTTAGGATTCGAGTCACGGAAATATGTTTATTCTCCATTTGAAATTCAGCGTAAATGCTCAATTGTAACGGTTTTTCAAGTTTGAATAGGAAAGTCAGTTTTGGCGGAAATGTTTCAAATTTCGATAATATGCAAGATGCAACAATACACTACAACAATCAAAGCAAGAGAAGCTAATCGCAACGGTTAGAGTAAGTTTTTGGAAGCAAAAATGGCAAGCATGCCCGTTCCGTTGCTTTTTTGGTGGTTCCGTTGCTTTTTTGTGCACCCAGAAAAGAGCCCATTTGTGAGGTTCAAATGAAAGATATCGCTAAGCCCTAAGAATTGGTGAAAGGGGAAGGTCATTGCAAGATAGCGTGACGGTATGGTAACAAGCAGGTTTAGGGTTCGAGTCACGGGAAATGTTTGATTCTCCATTCGAAATTCAGAGTAATTGCTCAATTGTAACTGTTTTTAAGTTTGAATTGAAAAGTCAGTTTTTGCGGGAATGTTTCAAATTTCGATAATATGCAAGATGCAACAATACACTACAATAATCAAAGCAAGAGAAGCTAATCGCAACGGTTAGAGTAAGTTTTTTAAAGCAAAAATGGCAAGCATGCCCGTTCCGTTGCTTTTTAGGTGGTTCCGTTGCTTTTTTGTGCACTCATAAATCAACCTTTTTGTCTGCTTCAAATGAAAGATATCGCTAAGCCCTAAGAATTGGTGAAAGGGGAAGGTCATTGCAAGATAGCGTGACGGTATGGTAACAAACAGGTTTAGGGTTCGAGTCACGGAAATATGTTTATTCTCCATTTGAAATTCAGCGTAAATGCTCAATTGTAACGGTTTTTCAAGTTTGAATAGGAAAGTCAGTCTTGGCGGGATTGTTTCAAATTTCGATAATATGCAAGATGCAACAATAAACTACAACAATCAAAGCAAGAGAAGCTAATCGCAACGGTTAGAGTAAGTTTTTTAAAGCAAAAATGGCAAGCATGCCCGTTCCGTTGCTTTTTTGGTGGTTCCGTTGCTTTTTTGTGCACCCAGATGAGAGCCTATTTGTAAAGTTCAAATGAAAGATATCGCTAAGCCCTAAGAATTGGTGAAAGGTCAAGGTCATTGCAAGATAGCGTGACGGTATGGTAACAAGCAGGTTTAGGGTTCGAGTCACGGAAATATGTTTATTCTCCATTTGAAATTCAGCGTAAATGCTCAATTGTAACGGTTTTTCAAGTTTGAATAGGAAAGTCAGTTTTGGCGGGAATGTTTCAAATTTCGATAATATGCAAGATGCAACAATACACTACAACAATCAAAGCAAGAGAAGCTAATCGCAACGGTTAGAGTAAGTTTTTTAAAGCAAAAATGGCAAGCATGCCCGTTCCGTTGCTTTTTTGGTGGTTCCGTTGCTTTTTTGTGCACCCAGAAGAGAGCCTATTAGTAAGGTTCAAATGAAAGATATCGCTAAGCCCTAAGAATTGGTGAAAGGGGAAGGTCATTGCAAGATAGCGTGACGGTATGGTAACAAGCAGGTTTAGGGTTCGAGTCACGGAAATATGTTTATTCTCCATTTGAAATTCAGCGTAAATGCTCAATTGTAACGGTTTTTCAAGTTTGAATAGGAAAGTCACTTTTGGCGGGATTGTTTCAAATTTCGATAATATGCAAGATGCAACAATACACTACAACAATCAAAGCAAGAGAAGCTAATCGCAACGGTTAGAGTAAGTTTTTTAAAGCAAAAATGGCAAGCATGCCCGTTCCGTTGCTTTTTTGGTGGTTCCGTTGCTTTTTTGTGCACCCAGAAGAGAGCCTATTTGTAAAGTTCAAATGAAAGATATCGCTAAGCCCTAAGAATTGGTGAAAGGTCAAGGTCATTGCAAGATAGCGTGACGGTATGGTAACAAGCAGGTTTAGGGTTCGAGTCACGGAAATATGTTTATTCTCCATTTGAAATTCAGCGTAAATGCTCAATTGTAACGGTTTTTCAAGTTTGAATAGGAAAGTCAGTTTTGGCGGGAATGTTTCAAATTTCGATAATATGCAAGATGCAACAATACACTACAACAATCAAAGCAAGAGAAGCTAATCGCAACGGTTAGAGTAAGTTTTTTAAAGCAAAAATGGCAAGCATGCCCGTTCCGTTGCTTTTTTGGTGGTTCCGTTGCTTTTTTGTGCACCCAGAAGAGAGCCTATTTGTAAAATTCAAATGAAAGATATCGCTAAGCCCTAAGAATTGGTGAAAGGTCAAGGTCATTGCAAGATAGCGTGACGGTATGGTAACAAGCAGGTTTAGGGTTCGAGTCACGGAAATATGTTTATTCTCCATTTGAAATTCAGCGTAAATGCTCAATTGTAACGGTTTTTCAAGTTTGAATAGGAAAGTCAGTTTTGGCGGGAATGTTTCAAATTTCGATAATATGCAAGATGCAACAATACACTACAACAATCAAAGCAAGAGAAGCTAATCGCAACGGTTAGAGTAAGTTTTTTAAAGCAAAAATGGCAAGCATGCCCGTTCCGTTGCTTTTTTGGTGGTTCCGTTGCTTTTTTGTGCACCCAGAAGAGAGCCTATTAGTAAGGTTCAAATGAAAGATATCGCTAAGCCCTAAGAATTGGTGAAAGGGGAAGGTCATTGCAAGATAGCGTGACGGTATGGTAACAAGCAGGTTGAGGGTTCGAGTCACGGGAAATGTTTGATTCTCCATTCGAAATTCAGAGTAAATGCTCAATTGTAACTGTTTTTTCAAGTTTGAATTGATAAGTCAGTTTTGGCGGGAATGTTTCAAATTTCGATAATATGCAAGATGCAACAATACACTACAATAATCAAGGCAAGGGAAGCTAATCGCAACGGTTAGAGTAAGTTTTTTAAAGCAAAAATGGCAAGCATGCCCGTTCCGTTTCTTTTTTGGTGGTTCCGTTGCTTTTTCTTGCACTCATAAATCAACATTTTTGTCTGCTTCAAATGAAAGATATCGCTAAGCCCTAAGAATTGGTGAAAGGGGAAGGTCATTGCAAGATAGCGTGACGGTATGGTAAAAAGCAGGTTTAGGGTTCGAGTCACGGGAAATGTTTGATTCTCCATTTGAAATTCGGTGTAAATGCTCAATGTTAACGGTTTCTTCAAGTTTGAATAGGAAAGTCAGTTTTGGCGGGAATGTTTCAAAATTCGATAGGATTCAAGATGCAACAACGCACTACAATAATCAAAGAAAGAGAAGCTAATCGCAACGGTTAGAGTAAGTTTTTTAAAGCAAAAATGGCAAGCATGCCCGTTCCGTTGCTTTATTGGTGGTTCCGTTGCTTTTTTGTGCACCCAGAAGAGAGCCTATTTGTAAGGTTCAAATGAAAGATATCGCTAAGCCCTAAGAATTGGTGAAAGGGGAAGATCATTGCAAGATAGCGTGACGGTATGGTAACAAGCAGGTTTAGGGTTCGAGTCACGGAAAAATGTTTATTCTCCATTTGAAATTCAGCGTAAATGCTCAATTGTAACAATTTTTCAAGTTTGAATAGGAAAGTCAGTTTTGGCGGGAATGTTTCAAATTTCGATAATATGCAAGATGCAACAATACACTACAATAATCAAACCAAGAGAAGCTAATCGCAACGGTTAGAGTAAGTTTTTTAAAGCAAAAATGGCAAGCATGCCCGTTGCGTTGCTTTTTTGGTGGTTCCGTTGCTTTTTTGTGCACCCAGAAAACAGCCTATTTGTAAGGTTCAAATGGAAGATAGCTCTAACCCCTGAGCCACGGTTACAGAGGAAGGTCATTGCAGGATAGCGTGACGGTATGGTAATAAGCAGGTTGAGGGTTCGAGTCACGGGAAATGTTTGATTCTCCATTCGAACTTCAGAGTAAATTCTCAATTTTAACGGTTTTTTCAAGTTTGAATTGAAAAGTCAGTTTTGGCGGGAATGTTTCAAATTTCGATAATATGCAAGATGCAACAATACACTACAATAATCAAAGCAAGAGAAGCTAATCGCAATGGTTAGAGTAAGTTTTTTCAAGCAAAAATGGCAAGGATGCCCGTTCCGTTGCTTTTTTGGTGGTTCCGTTGATTTTTTGTGCACCCAGAAAGGTTCCTATTCGTAAGGTTCAAATGAAAGATATCGCTAAGCCCTAAGAATTGGTGAAAGGGGAAGGTCATTGCAAGATAGCGTGACGGTATGGTAACAAGCAGGTTTAGGGTTCGAGTCACGGGAAATGTTTGATTCTCCATTCGAAATTCAGAGTAAATGCTCAATTGTAACGGTTTTTTCAAGTTTGAATTGAAAAGTCAGTTTTGGCGGGAATGTTTCAAATTTCGATAATATGCAAGATGCCACAATGCACTACAATAATCAGAGCAAGGGAAGCTAATCGCAACGGTTAGAGTCAGTTTTTTAAAGCAAAAATGGCAAGCATGCCCGTTCCGTTGCTTTTGGTGGTTCCGTTGCTTTTTCTTGCACTCATAAATCAACATTTTTGTCTGTTTCAAATGAAAGATATCGCTAAGCCCTAAGAATTGGTGAAAGGGGAATGTCATTGCAAGATAGCGTGACGGTATGGTAACAAGCAGGTTTAGGGTTCGAGTCACGGGAAATGTTTGATTCTCCATTCGAAATTCAGTGTAAATGCTCAATTTTAACGGTTTATTCAAGTTTGAATTGAAAAGTCAGTTTTGGCGGGAATGTTTCAAAATTCGATAGGATTCAAGATGCAACAACACACTACAATAATCAAAGCAAGAGAAGCTAATCGCAACAGTTAGAGTAAGTTTTTTAAAGCAAAAATGGCAAGCATGCCCGTTCCGTTGCTTTTTTGGTGGTTCCGTTGCTTTTTCGTGCACTCATAAATCAACCTTTTTGTCTGCTTCAAATGAAAGATATCGCTAAGCCCTAAGAATTGGTGAAAAGGGAAGGTCCCTGGAAGATAAGTTAAACGTGACGTAATCGGGAGGTGTAGTGTTCGAGTCACTTTAATATTTTTATTCTCCATTGTAAATTCAGAGTCAATGCTAAATTGTAACGGTTTTTCAAGTTTGAATAGGAAAGTCATTTTTTTGCGGGAATGTTTCAAATTTAGATAATATGCAAGATGCAACAATACACTACAATAATCAAAGCAAGGAAAGCTAAGCGCAACGCTCTGAGTAAGTTTTTGGAAGCAAAAATAGCAAGCATGCCCGTTCCGTTGCTTTTAGGTGGTTACGTTGCTTATTTGTGCACCCAGAAAAGTGCCTATTTGTAAGGTTCAAATGAAAGATATCGCTAAGCCCTAAGAATTGGTGAAAGGGGAAGGTCATTGCAAGATAGCGTGACGGTATGGTAACAAGCAGGTTTAGGGTTCGAGTCACGGAAATATGTTTATTCTCCATTTGAAATTCAGCGTAAATGCTCAATTGTAACGGTTTTTCAAGTTTGAATAGGAAAGTCAGTTTTGGCGGAAATGTTTCAAATTTCGATAATATGCAAGATGCAACAATACACTACAACAATCAAAGCAAGAGAAGCTAATCGCAACGGTTAGAGTAAGTTTTTGGAAGCAAAAATGGCAAGCATGCCCGTTCCGTTGCTTTTTTGGTGGTTCCGTTGCTTTTTTGTGCACCCAGAAAAGAGCCCATTTGTGAGGTTCAAATGAAAGATATCGCTAAGCCCTAAGAATTGGTGAAAGGGGAAGGTCATTGCAAGATAGCGTGACGGTATGGTAACAAGCAGGTTTAGGGTTCGAGTCACGGGAAATGTTTGATTCTCCATTCGAAATTCAGAGTAATTGCTCAATTGTAACTGTTTTTAAGTTTGAATTGAAAAGTCAGTTTTTGCGGGAATGTTTCAAATTTCGATAATATGCAAGATGCAACAATACACTACAATAATCAAAGCAAGAGAAGCTAATCGCAACGGTTAGAGTAAGTTTTTTAAAGCAAAAATGGCAAGCATGCCCGTTCCGTTGCTTTTTAGGTGGTTCCGTTGCTTTTTTGTGCACTCATAAATCAACCTTTTTGTCTGCTTCAAATGAAAGATATCGCTAAGCCCTAAGAATTGGTGAAAGGGGAAGGTCATTGCAAAATAGCGTGGCGGTATGGTAACAAGCAGGTTTAGGGTTCGAGTCACGGAAATATGTTTATTCTCCATTTGAAATTCAGCGTAAATGCTCAATTGTAACGGTTTTTCAAGTTTGAATAGGAAAGTCAATTTTGGCGGGATTGTTTCAAATTTCGATAATATGCAAGATGCAACAATACACTACAACAATCAAAGCAAGAGAAGCTAATCGCAACGGTTAGAGTAAGTTTTTTAAAGCAAAAATGGCAAGCATGCCCGTTCCGTTGCTTTTTTGGTGGTTCCGTTGCTTTTTTGTGCACCCAGAAGAGAGCCTATTTGTAAAATTCAAATGAAAGATATCGCTAAGCCCTAAGAATTGGTGAAAGGTCAAGGTCATTGCAAGATAGCGTGACGGTATGGTAACAAGCAGGTTTAGGGTTCGAGTCACGGAAATATGTTTATTCTCCATTTGAAATTCAGTGTAAATGCTTAATTTTAATGGTTTCTTCAAGTTTGAATTGAAAAGTCAGTTAATTTTTTGCGGGAATGTTTCAAATTTCGATAATATGCAAGATGCAACAATACACTACAATAATCAAAGCAAGAGAAGCTAATCGCAACGGTTAGAGTAAGTTTTTTAAAGCAAAAATGACAAGCATGCCCGTTCCGTTGCTTTTTTGGTGGTTCCGTTGCTTTTTTGTGCACCCAGAAAAGAGCCTATTTGTAAGGTTCAAATGAAAGATGTCGCTAAGCCCTAAGAATTGGTGAAAGGGGAAGGTCATTGCAAGATAGCGTGACGGTATGGTAACAAGCAGGTTGAGGGTTCGAGTCACGGGAAATGTTTGATTCTCCATTCGAAATTCAGAGTAAATGCTCAATTGTAACTGTTTTTTCAAGTTTGAATTGAAAAGTCAGTTTTGGCGGGAATGTTTCAAATTTCGATAATATGCAAGATGCAACAATACACTACAATAATCAAAGCAAGGGAAGCTAATCGCAACGGTTAGAGTAAGATTTTTAAAGCAAAAATGGCAAGCATGCCCGTTCCGTTGCTTTTTTGGTGGTTCCGTTGCTTTTTTGTGCACCCAGAAAAGTGCCTATTTGTAAGGTTCAAATGGAAGATATCGCTAAGCCCTAAGAATTGGTGAAAGGGGAAGGTCATTGCAAGATAGCGTGACGGTATGGTAACAAGCAGGTTTAGGGTTCGAGTCTCGGGAAATGTTTGATTCTCCATTCGAAATTCAGAGTAAATGCTCAATTGTAACGGTTTTTTCAAGTTTGAATTGAAAAGTCAGTTTTGGCGGGAATGTTTCAAATTTCGATAATATGCAAGATGCAACAATGCACTACAATAATCAGAGCAAGGGAAGCTAATCGCAACGGTTAGAGTAAGTTTTTTAAAGCAAAAATGGCAAGCATGCCCGTTCCGTTGCTTTTTTGGTGGTTCCGTTGCTTTTTCTTGCACTCCTAAATCAACATTTTTGTCTGTTTCAAATGAAAGATATCGCTAAGCCCTAAGAATTGGTGAACGGGGAAGGTCATTGCAAGATAGCGTGACGGTATGGTAACAAGCAGGTTTAGGGTTCGAGTCACGGGAAATGTTTGATTCTCCATTCGAAATTCAGTGTAAATGCTCAATTTTAACGGTTTATTCAAGTTTGAATTGAAAAGTCAGTTTTGGCGGGAATGTTTCAAAATTCGATAGGATTCAAGATGCAACAACACACTACAATAATCAAAGCAAGAGAAGCTAATCGCAACAGTTAGAGTAAGTTTTTTAAAGCAAAAATGGCAAGCATGCCCGTTCCGTTGCTTTTTTGGTGGTTCCGTTGCTTTTTCGTGCACTCATAAATCAACCTTTTTGTCTGCTTCAAATGAAAGATATCGCTAAGCCCTAAGAATTGGTGAAAAGGGAAGGTCCCTGGAAGATAAGTTAAACGTGACGTAATCGGGAGGTGTAGTGTTCGAGTCACTTTAATATTTTTATTCTCCATTGTAAATTCAGAGTCAATGCTAAATTGTAACGGTTTTTCAAGTTTGAATAGGAAAGTCATTTTTTTGCGGGAATGTTTCAAATTTAGATAATATGCAAGATGCAACAATACACTACAACAATCAAAGCAAGAGAAGCTAATCGCAACGGTTAGAGTAAGTTTTTGGAAGCAAAAATGGCAAGCATGCCCGTTCCGTTGCTTTTTTGGTGGTTCCGTTGCTTTTTTGTGCACCCAGAAAAGAGCCCATTTGTGAGGTTCAAATGAAAGATATCGCTAAGCCCTAAGAATTGGTGAAAGGGGAAGGTCATTGCAAGATAGCGTGACGGTATGGTAACAAGCAGGTTTAGGGTTCGAGTCACGGGAAATGTTTGATTCTCCATTCGAAATTCAGAGTAATTGCTCAATTGTAACTGTTTTTAAGTTTGAATTGAAAAGTCAGTTTTTGCGGGAATGTTTCAAATTTCGATAATATGCAAGATGCAACAATACACTACAATAATCAAAGCAAGAGAAGCTAATCGCAACGGTTAGAGTAAGTTTTTTAAAGCAAAAATGGCAAGCATGCCCGTTCCGTTGCTTTTTAGGTGGTTCCGTTGCTTTTTTGTGCACTCATAAATCAACCTTTTTGTCTGCTTCAAATGAAAGATATCGCTAAGCCCTAAGAATTGGTGAAAGGGGAAGGTCATTGCAAGATAGCGTGACGGTATGGTAACAAACAGGTTTAGGGTTCGAGTCACGGAAATATGTTTATTCTCCATTTGAAATTCAGCGTAAATGCTCAATTGTAACGGTTTTTCAAGTTTGAATAGGAAAGTCAGTCTTGGCGGGATTGTTTCAAATTTCGATAATATGCAAGATGCAACAATAAACTACAACAATCAAAGCAAGAGAAGCTAATCGCAACGGTTAGAGTAAGTTTTTTAAAGCAAAAATGGCAAGCATGCCCGTTCCGTTGCTTTTTTGGTGGTTCCGTTGCTTTTTTGTGCACCCAGATGAGAGCCTATTTGTAAAGTTCAAATGAAAGATATCGCTAAGCCCTAAGAATTGGTGAAAGGTCAAGGTCATTGCAAGATAGCGTGACGGTATGGTAACAAGCAGGTTTAGGGTTCGAGTCACGGAAATATGTTTATTCTCCATTTGAAATTCAGCGTAAATGCTCAATTGTAACGGTTTTTCAAGTTTGAATAGGAAAGTCAGTTTTGGCGGGAATGTTTCAAATTTCGATAATATGCAAGATGCAACAATACACTACAACAATCAAAGCAAGAGAAGCTAATCGCAACGGTTAGAGTAAGTTTTTTAAAGCAAAAATGGCAAGCATGCCCGTTCCGTTGCTTTTTTGGTGGTTCCGTTGCTTTTTTGTGCACCCAGAAGAGAGCCTATTAGTAAGGTTCAAATGAAAGATATCGCTAAGCCCTAAGAATTGGTGAAAGGGGAAGGTCATTGCAAGATAGCGTGACGGTATGGTAACAAGCAGGTTTAGGGTTCGAGTCACGGAAATATGTTTATTCTCCATTTGAAATTCAGCGTAAATGCTCAATTGTAACGGTTTTTCAAGTTTGAATAGGAAAGTCACTTTTGGCGGGATTGTTTCAAATTTCGATAATATGCAAGATGCAACAATACACTACAACAATCAAAGCAAGAGAAGCTAATCGCAACGGTTAGAGTAAGTTTTTTAAAGCAAAAATGGCAAGCATGCCCGTTCCGTTGCTTTTTTGGTGGTTCCGTTGCTTTTTTGTGCACCCAGAAGAGAGCCTATTTGTAAAGTTCAAATGAAAGATATCGCTAAGCCCTAAGAATTGGTGAAAGGTCAAGGTCATTGCAAGATAGCGTGACGGTATGGTAACAAGCAGGTTTAGGGTTCGAGTCACGGAAATATGTTTATTCTCCATTTGAAATTCAGCGTAAATGCTCAATTGTAACGGTTTTTCAAGTTTGAATAGGAAAGTCAGTTTTGGAGGGAATGTTTCAAATTTCGATAATATGCAAGATGCAACAATACACTACAACAATCAAAGCAAGAGAAGCTAATCGCAACGGTTAGAGTAAGTTTTTTAAAGCAAAAATGGCAAGCATGCCCGTTCCGTTGCTTTTTTGGTGGTTCCGTTGCTTTTTTGTGCACCCAGAAGAGAGCCTATTTGTAAAATTCAAATGAAAGATATCGCTAAGCCCTAAGAATTGGTGAAAGGTCAAGGTCATTGCAAGATAGCGTGACGGTATGGTAACAAGCAGGTTTAGGGTTCGAGTCACGGAAATATGTTTATTCTCCATTTGAAATTCAGCGTAAATGCTCAATTGTAACGGTTTTTCAAGTTTGAATAGGAAAGTCAGTTTTGGCGGGAATGTTTCAAATTTCGATAATATGCAAGATGCAACAATACACTACAACAATCAAAGCAAGAGAAGCTAATCGCAACTGTTAGAGTAAGTTTTTTAAAGCAAAAATGGCAAGCATGCCCGTTCCGTTGCTTTTTTGGTGGTTCCGTTGCTTTTTTGTGCACCCAGAAGAGAGCCTATTAGTAAGGTTCAAATGAAAGATATCGCTAAGCCCTAAGAATTGGTGAAAGGGGAAGGTCATTGCAAGATAGCGTGACGGTATGGTAACAAGCAGGTTGAGGGTTCGAGTCACGGGAAATGTTTGATTCTCCATTCGAAATTCAGAGTAAATGCTCAATTGTAACTGTTTTTTCAAGTTTGAATTGATAAGTCAGTTTTGGCGGGAATGTTTCAAATTTCGATAATATGCAAGATGCAACAATACACTACAATAATCAAGGCAAGGGAAGCTAATCGCAACGGTTAGAGTAAGTTTTTTAAAGCAAAAATGGCAAGCATGCCCGTTCCGTTTCTTTTTTGGTGGTTCCGTTGCTTTTTCTTGCACTCATAAATCAACATTTTTGTCTGCTTCAAATGAAAGATATCGCTAAGCCCTAAGAATTGGTGAAAGGGGAAGGTCATTGCAAGATAGCGTGACGGTATGGTAAAAAGCAGGTTTAGGGTTCGAGTCACGGGAAATGTTTGATTCTCCATTTGAAATTCGGTGTAAATGCTCAATGTTAACGGTTTCTTCAAGTTTGAATAGGAAAGTCAGTTTTGGCGGGAATGTTTCAAAATTCGATAGGATTCAAGATGCAACAACGCACTACAATAATCAAAGCAAGAAAAGCTAATCGCAACGGTTAGAGTAAGTTTTTTAAAGCAAAAATGGCAAGCATGCCCGTTCCGTTGCTTTATTGGTGGTTCCGTTGCTTTTTTGTGCACCCAGAAGAGAGCCTATTTGTAAGGTTCAAATGAAAGATATCGCTAAGCCCTAAGAATTGGTGAAAGGGGAAGATCATTGCAAGATAGCGTGACGGTATGGTAACAAGCAGGTTTAGGGTTCGAGTCACGGAAAAATGTTTATTCTCCATTTGAAATTCAGCGTAAATGCTCAATTGTAACAATTTTTCAAGTTTGAATAGGAAAGTCAGTTTTGGCGGGAATGTTTCAAATTTCGATAATATGCAAGACGCAACAATACACTACAATAATCAAAGCAAGGGAAGCTAATCGCAACGGTTAGAGTAAGTTTTTGGAAGCAAAAATGGCAAGCATGCCCGTTCCGTTGCTTTTTTGGTGGTTCCGTTGCTTTTTTGTGCACCCAGAAAACAGCCTATTTGTAAGGTTCAAATGGAAGATAGCTCTAACCCCTGAGCCACGGTTACAGAGGAAGGTCATTGCAGGATAGCGTGACGGTATGGTAATAAGCAGGTTGAGGGTTCGAGTCACGGGAAATGTTTGATTCTCCATTCGAACTTCAGAGTAAATTCTCAATTTTAACGGTTTTTTCAAGTTTGAATTGAAAAGTCAGTTTTGGCGGGAATGTTTCAAATTTCGATAATATGCAAGATGCAACAATACACTACAATAATCAAACCAAGAGAAGCTAATCGCAACGGTTAGAGTAAGTTTTTTAAAGCAAAAATGGCAAGCATGCCCGTTGCGTTTCTTTTTTGGTGGTTCCGTTGCTTTTTTTGCACCCAGAAAAGTGCCTATTTGTAAGGCTCAAATGAAAGATATCGCTAAGCCCTAAGAATTGGTGAAAGGGGAAGGTCATTGCAAGATAGCGTGACGGTATGGTAACAAGCAGGTTTAGGGTTCGAGTCACGGAAATATGTTTATTCTCCATTCGAAATTCAGAGTAAATGCTCATTTGTAACTGTTTTTTCAAGTTTGAATTGAAAAGTCAGTTTTGGCGGGAATGTTTCAAATTTCGATAATATGCAAGACGCAACAATACACTACAATAATCAAAGCAAGGGAAGCTAATCGCAACGGTTAGAGTAAGTTTTTGGAAGCAAAAATGGCAAGCATGCCCGTTCCGTTGCTTTTTTGGTGGTTCCGTTGCTTTTTTGTGCACCCAGAAAACAGCCTATTTGTAAGGTTCAAATGGAAGATAGCTCTAACCCCTGAGCCACGGTTACAGAGGAAGGTCATTGCAGGATAGCGTGACGGTATGGTAATAAGCAGGTTGAGGGTTCGAGTCACGGGAAATGTTTGATTCTCCATTCGAACTTCAGAGTAAATTCTCAATTTTAACGGTTTTTTCAAGTTTGAATTGAAAAGTCAGTTTTGGCGGGAATGTTTCAAATTTCGATAATATGCAAGATGCAACAATACACTACAATAATCAAAGCAAGAGAAGCTAATCGCAATGGTTAGAGTAAGTTTTTTCAAGCAAAAATGGCAAGGATGCCCGTTCCGTTGCTTTTTTGGTGGTTCCGTTGATTTTTTGTGCACCCAGAAAGGTTCCTATTCGTAAGGTTCAAATGAAAGATATCGCTAAGCCCTAAGAATTGGTGAAAGGGGAAGGTCATTGCAAGATAGCGTGACGGTATGGTAACAAGCAGGTTTAGGGTTCGAGTCACGGGAAATGTTTGATTCTCCATTCGAAATTCAGAGTAAATGCTCAATTGTAAAGGTTTTTTCAAGTTTGAATTGAAAAGTCAGTTTTGGCGGGAATGTTTCAAATTTCGATAATATGCAAGATGCCACAATGCACTACAATAATCAGAGCAAGGGAAGCTAATCGCAACGGTTAGAGTCAGTTTTTTAAAGCAAAAATGGCAAGCATGCCCGTTCCGTTGCTTTTGGTGGTTCCGTTGCTTTTTCTTGCACTCATAAATCAACATTTTTGTCTGTTTCAAATGAAAGATATCGCTAAGCCCTAAGAATTGGTGAAAGGGGAATGTCATTGCAAGATAGCGTGACGGTATGGTAACAAGCAGGTTTAGGGTTCGAGTCACGGGAAATGTTTGATTCTCCATTCGAAATTCAGTGTAAATGCTCAATTTTAACGGTTTATTCAAGTTTGAATTGAAAAGTCAGTTTTGGCGGGAATGTTTCAAAATTCGATAGGATTCAAGATGCAACAACACACTACAATAATCAAAGCAAGAGAAGCTAATCGCAACAGTTAGAGTAAGTTTTTTAAAGCAAAAATGGCAAGCATGCCCGTTCCGTTGCTTTTTTGGTGGTTCCGTTGCTTTTTCGTGCACTCATAAATCAACCTTTTTGTCTGCTTCAAATGAAAGATATCGCTAAGCCCTAAGAATTGGTGAAAAGGGAAGGTCCCTGGAAGATAAGTTAAACGTGACGTAATCGGGAGGTGTAGTGTTCGAGTCACTTTAATATTTTTATTCTCCATTGTAAATTCAGAGTCAATGCTAAATTGTAACGGTTTTTCAAGTTTGAATAGGAAAGTCATTTTTTTGCGGGAATGTTTCAAATTTAGATAATATGCAAGATGCAACAATACACTACAATAATCAAAGCAAGGAAAGCTAAGCGCAACGCTCTGAGTAAGTTTTTGGAAGCAAAAATAGCAAGCATGCCCGTTCCGTTGCTTTTAGGTGGTTACGTTGCTTATTTGTGCACCCAGAAAAGTGCCTATTTGTAAGGTTCAAATGAAAGATATCGCTAAGCCCTAAGAATTGGTGAAAGGGGAAGGTCATTGCAAGATAGCGTGACGGTATGGTAACAAGCAGGTTTAGGGTTCGAGTCACGGAAATATGTTTATTCTCCATTTGAAATTCAGCGTAAATGCTCAATTGTAACGGTTTTTCAAGTTTGAATAGGAAAGTCAGTTTTGGCGGAAATGTTTCAAATTTCGATAATATGCAAGATGCAACAATACACTACAACAATCAAAGCAAGAGAAGCTAATCGCAACGGTTAGAGTAAGTTTTTGGAAGCAAAAATGGCAAGCATGCCCGTTCCGTTGCTTTTTTGGTGGTTCCGTTGCTTTTTTGTGCACCCAGAAAAGAGCCCATTTGTGAGGTTCAAATGAAAGATATCGCTAAGCCCTAAGAATTGGTGAAAGGGGAAGGTCATTGCAAGATAGCGTGACGGTATGGTAACAAGCAGGTTTAGGGTTCGAGTCACGGGAAATGTTTGATTCTCCATTCGAAATTCAGAGTAATTGCTCAATTGTAACTGTTTTTAAGTTTGAATTGAAAAGTCAGTTTTTGCGGGAATGTTTCAAATTTCGATAATATGCAAGATGCAACAATACACTACAATAATCAAAGCAAGAGAAGCTAATCGCAACGGTTAGAGTAAGTTTTTTAAAGCAAAAATGGCAAGCATGCCCGTTCCGTTGCTTTTTAGGTGGTTCCGTTGCTTTTTTGTGCACTCATAAATCAACCTTTTTGTCTGCTTCAAATGAAAGATATCGCTAAGCCCTAAGAATTGGTGAAAGGGGAAGGTCATTTCAAAATAGCGTGGCGGTATGGTAACAAGCAGGTTTAGGGTTCGAGTCACGGAAATATGTTTATTCTCCATTTGAAATTCAGCGTAAATGCTCAATTGTAACGGTTTTTCAAGTTTGAATAGGAAAGTCAATTTTGGCGGGATTGTTTCAAATTTCGATAATATGCAAGATGCAACAATACACTACAACAATCAAAGCAAGAGAAGCTAATCGCAACGGTTAGAGTAAGTTTTTTAAAGCAAAAATGGCAAGCATGCCCGTTCCGTTGCTTTTTTGGTGGTTCCGTTGCTTTTTTGTGCACCCAGAAGAGAGCCTATTTGTAAAATTCAAATGAAAGATATCGCTAAGCCCTAAGAATTGGTGAAAGGTCAAGGTCATTGCAAGATAGCGTGACGGTATGGTAACAAGCAGGTTTAGGGTTCGAGTCACGGAAATATGTTTATTCTCCATTTGAAATTCAGCGTAAATGCTCAATTGTAACGGTTTTTCAAGTTTGAATAGGAAAGTCAGTTTTGGCGGGAATGTTTCAAATTTCGATAATATGCAAGATGCAACAATACACTACAACAATCAAAGCAAGAGAAGCTAATCGCAACGGTTAGAGTAAGTTTTTTAAAGCAAAAATGGCAAGCATGCCCGTTCCGTTGCTTTTTTGGTGGTTCCGTTGCTTTTTTGTGCACCCAGAAGAGAGCCTATTAGTAAGGTTCAAATGAAAGATATCGCTAAGCCCTAAGAATTGGTGAAAGGGGAAGGTCATTGCAAGATAGCGTGACGGTATGGTAACAAGCAGGTTTAGGGTTCGAGTCACGGAAATATGTTTATTCTCCATTTGAAATTCAGCGTAAATGCTCAATTGTAACGGTTTTTCAAGTTTGAATAGGAAAGTCACTTTTGGCGGGATTGTTTCAAATTTCGATAATATGCAAGATGCAACAATACACTACAACAATCAAAGCAAGAGAAGCTAATCGCAACGGTTAGAGTAAGTTTTTTAAAGCAAAAATGGCAAGCATGCCCGTTCCGTTGCTTTTTTGGTGGTTCCGTTGCTTTTTTGTGCACCCAGAAGAGAGCCTATTTGTAAAGTTCAAATGAAAGATATCGCTAAGCCCTAAGAATTGGTGAAAGGTCAAGGTCATTGCAAGATAGCGTGACGGTATGGTAACAAGCAGGTTTAGGGTTCGAGTCACGGAAATATGTTTATTCTCCATTTGAAATTCAGCGTAAATGCTCAATTGTAACGGTTTTTCAAGTTTGAATAGGAAAGTCAGTTTTGGCGGGAATGTTTCAAATTTCGATAATATGCAAGATGCAACAATACACTACAACAATCAAAGCAAGAGAAGCTAATCGCAACGGTTAGAGTAAGTTTTTTAAAGCAAAAATGGCAAGCATGCCCGTTCCGTTGCTTTTTTGGTGGTTCCGTTGCTTTTTTGTGCACCCAGAAGAGAGCCTATTAGTAAGGTTCAAATGAAAGATATCGCTAAGCCCTAAGAATTGGTGAAAGGGGAAGGTCATTGCAAGATAGCGTGACGGTATGGTAACAAGCAGGTTGAGGGTTCGAGTCACGGGAAATGTTTGATTCTCCATTCGAAATTCAGAGTAAATGCTCAATTGTAACTGTTTTTTCAAGTTTGAATTGATAAGTCAGTTTTGGCGGGAATGTTTCAAATTTCGATAATATGCAAGATGCAACAATACACTACAATAATCAAGGCAAGGGAAGCTAATCGCAACGGTTAGAGTCAGTTTTTTAAAGCAAAAATGGCAAGCATGCCCGTTCCGTTTCTTTTTTGGTGGTTCCGTTGCTTTTTCTTGCACTCATAAATCAACATTTTTGTCTGCTTCAAATGAAAGATATCGCTAAGCCCTAAGAATTGGTGAAAGGGGAAGGTCATTGCAAGATAGCGTGACGGTATGGTAAAAAGCAGGTTTAGGGTTCGAGTCACGGGAAATGTTTGATTCTCCATTTGAAATTCGGTGTAAATGCTCAATGTTAACGGTTTCTTCAAGTTTGAATTGAAAAGTCAGTTTTGGCGGGAATGTTTCAAAATTCGATAGGATTCAAGATGCAACAACGCACTACAATAATCAAAGCAAGAGAAGCTAATCGCAACGGTTAGAGTAAGTTTTTTAAAGCAAAAATGGCAAGCATGCCCGTTCCGTTGCTTTATTGGTGGTTCCGTTGCTTTTTTGTGCACCCAGAAGAGAGCCTATTTGTAAGGTTCAAATGAAAGATATCGCTAAGCCCTAAGAATTGGTGAAAGGGGAAGGTCATTGCAAGATAGCGTGACGGTATGGTAACAAGCAGGTTTAGGGTTCGAGTCACGGAAAAATGTTTATTCTCCATTTGAAATTCAGCGTAAATGCTCAATTGTAACAATTTTTCAAGTTTGAATAGGAAAGTCAGTTTTGGCGGGAATGTTTCAAATTTCGATAATATGCAAGATGCAACAATACACTACAATAATCAAGCCAAGAGAAGCTAATCGCAACGGTTAGAGTAAGTTTTTTAAAGCAAAAATGGCAAGCATGCCCGTTGCGTTTCTTTTTTGGTGGTTCCGTTGCTTTTTTTGCACCCAGAAAAGTGCCAATTTGTAAGGCTCAAATGAAAGATATCGCTAAGCCCTAAGAATTGGTGAAAGGGGAAGGTCATTGCAAGATAGCGTGACGGTATGGTAACAAGCAGGTTTAGGGTTCGAGTCACGGAAATATGTTTATTCTCCATTCGAAATTCAGAGTAAATGCTCATTTGTAACTGTTTTTTCAAGTTTGAATTGAAAAGTCAGTTTTGGCGGGAATGTTTCAAATTTCGATAATATGCAAGATGCAACAATACACTACAATAATCAAAGCAAGAGAAGCTAATCGCAATGGTTAGAGTAAGTTTTTTCAAGCAAAAATGGCAAGGATGCCCGTTCCGTTGCTTTTTTGGTGGTTCCGTTGCTTTTTTGTGCACCCAGAAAAGTTCCTATTCGTAAGGTTCAAATGAAAGATATCGCTAAGCCCTAAGAATTGGTGAAAGGGGAAGGTCATTGCAAGATAGCGTGATGGTATGGTAACAAGCAGGTTTAGGGTTCGAGTCACGGGAAATGTTTGATTCTCCATTTGAAATTCAGTGTAAATTCTCAATTTTAACGGTTTCTTCTCGTTTGAATTGAAAAGTCAGTTTTGGGCGGGAATGTTTCAAAATTCGATAGGTTGCAAGATGCAACAACACACTACAATAATCAAAGCAAGAGAAGCTAATCGCAACGGTTAGAGTAAGTTTTTTAAAGCAAAATTGGCAAGCATGCCCGTTCCGTTGCTTTTTTGGTGGTTCCGTTGCTTTTTCGTGCACTCTTAAATCTACCTTTTTGTCTGCTTCAAATGAAAGATATCGCTAAGCCCTAAGAATTGGTGAAAGGGGAAGGTCCCTGGAAGATAAGTTAAACGTGACGTAATCGGGAGGTGTAGTGTTCGAGTCACTTTAATATATTTATTCTCCATTGTAAATTCAGAGTCAATCCTAAATTGTAACGGTTTTTCAAGTTTGAATAGGAAAGTCACTTTTGGCGGGATTGTTTCAAATTTCGATAATATGCAAGATGCAACAATACACTACAACAATCAAAGCAAGAGAAGCTAATCGCAACGGTTAGAGTAAGTTTTTTAAAGCAAAAATGGCAAGCATGCCCGTTCCGTTGCTTTTTTGGTGGTTCCGTTGCTTTTTTGTGCACCCAGAAGAGAGCCTATTTGTAAAGTTCAAATGAAAGATATCGCTAAGCCCTAAGAAATGGTGAAAGGTCAAGGTCATTGCAAGATAGCGTGACGGTATGGTAACAAGCAGGTTTAGGGTTCGAGTCACGGAAATATGTTTATTCTCCATTTGAAATTCAGCGTAAATGCTCAATTGTAACGGTTTTTCAAGTTTGAATAGGAAAGTCAGTTTTGGCGGGAATGTTTCAAATTTCGATAATATGCAAGATGCAACAATACACTACAACAATCAAAGCAAGAGAAGCTAATCGCAACGGTTAGAGTAAGTTTTTTAAAGCAAAAATGGCAAGCATGCCCGTTCCGTTGCTTTTTTGGTGGTTCCGTTGCTTTTTTGTGCACCCAGAAGAGAGCCTATTAGTAAGGTTCAAATGAAAGATATCGCTAAGCCCTAAGAATTGGTGAAAGGGGAAGGTCATTGCAAGATAGCGTGACGGTATGGTAACAAGCAGGTTGAGGGTTCGAGTCACGGGAAATGTTTGATTCTCCATTCGAAATTCAGAGTAAATGCTCAATTGTAACTGTTTTTTCAAGTTTGAATTGATAAGTCAGTTTTGGCGGGAATGTTTCAAATTTCGATAATATGCAAGATGCAACAATACACTACAATAATCAAGGCAAGGGAAGCTAATCGCAACGGTTAGAGTCAGTTTTTTAAAGCAAAAATGGCAAGCATGCCCGTTCCGTTTCTTTTTTGGTGGTTCCGTTGCTTTTTCTTGCACTCATAAATCAACATTTTTGTCTGCTTCAAATGAAAGATATCGCTAAGCCCTAAGAATTGGTGAAAGGGGAAGGTCATTGCAAGATAGCGTGACGGTATGGTAAAAAGCAGGTTTAGGGTTCGAGTCACGGGAAATGTTTGATTCTCCATTTGAAATTCGGTGTAAATGCTCAATGTTAACGGTTTCTTCAAGTTTGAATTGAAAAGTCAGTTTTGGCGGGAATGTTTCAAAATTCGATAGGATTCAAGATGCAACAACGCACTACAATAATCAAAGCAAGAGAAGCTAATCGCAACGGTTAGAGTAAGTTTTTGGAAGCAAAAATGGCAAGCATGCCCGTTCCGTTGCTTTATTGGTGGTTCCGTTGCTTTTTTGTGCACCCAGAAGAGAGCCTATTTGTAAGGTTCAAATGAAAGTTATCGCTAAGCCCTAAGAATTGGTGAAAGGGGAAGGTCATTGCAAGATAGCGTGACGGTATGGTAACAAGCAGGTTTAGGGTTCGAGTCACGGAAAAATGTTTATTCTCCATTTGAAATTCAGCGTAAATGCTCAATTGTAACAATTTTTCAAGTTTGAATAGGAAAGTCAGTTTTGGCGGGAATGTTTCAAATTTCGATAATATGCAAGATGCAACAATACACTACAATAATCAAACCAAGAGAAGCTAATCGCAACGGTGAGAGTAAGTTTTTTAAAGCAAAAATGGCAAGCATGCCCGTTGCGTTTCTTTTTTGGTGGTTCCGTTGCTTTTTTTGCACCCAGAAAAGTGCCAATTTGTAAGGCTCAAATGAAAGATATCGCTAAGCCCTAAGAATTGGTGAAAGGGGAAGGTCATTGCAAGATAGCGTGACGGTATGGTAACAAGCAGGTTTAGGGTTCGAGTCACGGAAATATGTTTATTCTCCATTCGAAATTCAGAGTAAATGCTCATTTGTAACTGTTTTTTCAAGTTTGAATTGAAAAGTCAGTTTTGGCGGGAATGTTTCAAATTTCGATAATATGCAAGATGCAACAATACACTACAATAATCAAAGCAAGAGAAGCTAATCGCAATGGTTAGAGTAAGTTTTTTCAAGCAAAAATGGCAAGGATGCCCGTTCCGTTGCTTTTTTGGTGGTTCCGTTGCTTTTTTGTGCACCCAGAAAAGTTCCTATTCGTAAGGTTCAAATGAAAGATATCGCTAAGCCCTAAGAATTGGTGAAAGGGGAAGGTCATTGCAAGATAGCGTGATGGTATGGTAACAAGCAGGTTTAGGGTTCGAGTCACGGGAAATGTTTGATTCTCCATTTGAAATTCAGTGTAAATTCTCAATTTTAACGGTTTCTTCTCGTTTGAATTGAAAAGTCAGTTTTGGGCGGGAATGTTTCAAAATTCGATAGGTTGCAAGATGCAACAACACACTACAATAATCAAAGCAAGAGAAGCTAATCGCAACGGTTAGAGTAAGTTTTTTAAAGCAAAATTGGCAAGCATGCCCGTTCCGTTGCTTTTTTGGTGGTTCCGTTGCTTTTTCGTGCACTCTTAATTCTACCTTTTTGTCTGCTTCAAATGAAAGATATCGCTAAGCCCTAAGAATTGGTGAAAGGGGAAGGTCCCTGGAAGATAAGTTAAACGTGACGTAATCGGGAGGTGTAGTGTTCGAGTCACTTTAATATATTTATTCTCCATTGTAAATTCAGAGTCAATCCTAAATTGTAACGGTTTTTCAAGTTTGAATTGAAAAGTCAGTTTTGGCGGGAATGTTTCAATTTTCGATATTATGCAAGATGCAAGAATACACTACAATAATCAAAGCAAGAGAAGCTAATCGCAACGGTTAGAGTAAGTTTTTTAAAGCAAAAATGGCAAGCATGCCCGTTCCGTTTCTTTTTTGGTGGTTCCGTTGCTTTTTTGTGCACCCAGAAAAGTGCCTATTTTTAAGGTTCAAATGAAAGATATCGCTAAGCCCTTAGAATTGGTGAAAGGGGAAGGTCATTGCAAGATAGCGTGACGGTATGGTAACCAGCAGGTTTAGGGTTCGAGTCACGGAAATATGTTTATTCTCCATTTGAAGTTCAGCGTAAATGCTCAATTGTAACGGTTTTTCAAGTTTGAATAGGAAAGTCCGTTTTAGCGGGAATGTTTCAAATTTCGATAATGTGCAAGATGCAACAATACACTACAATAATCAAAGCAAGAGAAGCTAATCGCAATGGTTAGAGTAAGTTTTTTCAATCAAAAATGGCAAGGATGCCCGTTCCGTTGCTTTTTTGGTGGTTCCGTTGCTTTTTTGTGCACCCAGAAAAGAGCCCATTTGTGAGGTTCACATGAAAGATATCGCTAAGCCCTAAGAATTGGTGAAAGGGGAAGGTCATTGCAAGATAGCGTGACGGTATGGTAACAAGCAGGTTTAGGGTTCGAGTCACGGGAAATGTTTGATTCTCCATTCGAAATTCAGAGTAATTGCTCAATTGTAACTGTTTTTAAGTTTGAATTGAAAAGTCAGTTTTTGCGGGAATGTTTCAAATTTCGATAATATGCAAGATGCAACAATACACTACAATAATCATAGCAAGAGAAGCTAATCGCAACGGTTAGAGTAAGTTTTTTAAAGCAAAAATGGCAAGCATGCCCGTTCCGTTTCTTTTTTGGTGGTTCCGTTGCTTTTTCTTGCACTCATAAATCAACATTTTTGTCTGCTTCAAATGAAAGATATCGCTAAGCCCTAAGAATTGGTGAAAGGGGAAGGTCATTGCAAGATAGCGTGACGGTATGGTAAAAAGCAGGTTTGGGGTTCGAGTCACGGGAAATGTCTGATTCTCCATTTGAAATTCGGTGTAAATGCTCAATGTTAACGGTTTCTTCAAGTTTGAATTGAAAAGTCAGTTTTGGCGGGAATGTTTCAAAATTCGATAGGATTCAAGATGCAACAACGCACTACAATAATCAAAGCAAGAGAAGCTAATCGCAACGGTTAGAGTAAGTTTTTTAAAGCAAAAATGGCAAGCATGCCCGTTGCGTTTCTTTTTTGGTGGTTCCGTTGCTTTTTTTGCACCCAGAAAAGTGCCTATTTGTAAGGCTCAAATGAAAGATATCGCTAAGCCCTAAGAATTGGTGAAATAGGAAGGTCATTGCAAGATAGCGTGACGGTATGGTAACAAGCAGGTTTAGGGTTCGAGTCACGGAAATATGTTTATTCTCCATTCGAAATTCAGAGTAAATGCTCATTTGTAACTGTTTTTTCAAGTTTGAATTGAAAAGTCAGTTTTGGCAGGAATGTTTCAAATTTCGATAATATGCAAGACGCAACAATACACTACAATAATCAAAGCAAGGGAAGCTAATCGCAACGGTTAGAGTAAGTTTTTGGAAGCAAAAATGGCAAGCATGCCCGTTCCGTTGCTTTTTTGGTGGTTCCGTTGCTTTTTTGTGCACCCAGAAAACAGCCTATTTGTAAGGTTCAAATGGAAGATAGCTCTAACCCCTGAGCCACGGTTACAGAGGAAGGTCATTGCAGGATAGCGTGACGGTATGGTAATAAGCAGGTTGAGGGTTCGAGTCACGGGAAATGTTTGATTCTCCATTCGAACTTCAGAGTAAATTCTCAATTTTAACGGTTTTTTCAAGTTTGAATTGAAAAGTCAGTTTTGGCGGGAATGTTTCAAATTTCGATAATATGCAAGATGCGACAATACACTACAATAATCAAAGCAAGAGAAGCTAATCGCAATGGTTAGAGTAAGTTTTTTCAAGCAAAAATGGCAAGGATGCCCGTTCCGTTGCTTTTTTGGTGGTTCCGTTGCTTTTTTGTGCACCCAGAAAAGTTCCTATTCGTAAGGTTCAAATGAAAGATATCGCTAAGCCCTAAGAATTGGTGAAAGGGGAAGGTCATTGCAAGATAGCGTGACGGTATGGTAACAAGCAGGTTTAGGGTTCGAGTCACGGGAAATGTTTGATTCTCCATTCGAAATTCAGAGTAAATGCTCAATTGTAACGGTTTTTTCAAGTTTGAATTGAAAAGTCAGTTTTGGCGGGAATGTTTCAAATTTCGATAATATGCAAGATGCAGCAATGCACTACAATAATCAGAGCAAGGGAAGCTAATCGCAACGGTTAGAGTCAGTTTTTTAAAGCAAAAATGGCAAGCATGCCCGTTCCGTTGCTTTTGGTGGTTCCGTTGCTTTTTCTTGCACTCATAAATCAACATTTTTGTCTGTTTCAAATGAAAGATATCGCTAAGCCCTAAGAATTGGTGAAAGGGGAATGTCATTGCAAGATAGCGTGACGGTATGGTAACAAGCAGGTTTAGGGTTCGAGTCACGGGAAATGTTTGATTCTCCATTCGAAATTCAGTGTAAATGCTCAATTTTAACGGTTTATTCAAGTTTGAATTGAAAAGTCAGTTTTGGCGGGAATGTTTCAAAATTCGATAGGATTCAAGATGCAACAACACGCTACAATAATCAAAGCAAGAGAAGCTAATCGCAACAGTTAGAGTAAGTTTTTTAAAGCAAAAATGGCAAGCATGCCCGTTCCGTTGCTTTTTTGGTGGTTCCGTTGCTTTTTCGTGCACTCATAAATCAACCTTTTTGTCTGCTTCAAATGAAAGATATCGCTAAGCCCTAAGAATTGGTGAAAAGGGAAGGTCCCTGGAAGATAAGTTAAACGTGACGTAATCGGGAGGTGTAGTGTTCGAGTCACTTTAATATTTTTATTCTCCATTGTAAATTCAGAGTCAATGCTAAATTGTAACGGTTTTTCAAGTTTGAATAGGAAAGTCATTTTTTTGCGGGAATGTTTCAAATTTAGATAATATGCAAGATGCAACAATACACTACAATAATCAAAGCAAGGAAAGCTAAGCGCAACGCTCTGAGTAAGTTTTTGGAAGCAAAAATAGCAAGCATGCCCGTTCCGTTGCTTTTAGGTGGTTACGTTGCTTATTTGTGCACCCAGAAAAGTGCCTATTTGTAAGGTTCAAATGAAAGATATCGCTAAGCCCTAAGAATTGGTGAAAGGGGAAGGTCATTGCAAAATAGCGTGACGGTATGGTAACAAGCAGGTTTAGGGTTCGAGTCACGGAAATATGTTTATTCTCCATTTGAAATTCAGCGTAAATGCTCAATTGTAACGGTTTTTCAAGTTTGAATAGGAAAGTCAGTTTTGGCGGAAATGTTTCAAATTTCGATAATATGCAAGATGCAACAATACTCTACAACAATCAAAGCAAGAGAAGCTAATCGCAACGGTTAGAGTAAGTTTTTGGAAGCAAAAATGGCAAGCATGCCCGTTCCGTTGCTTTTTTGGTGGTTCCGTTGCTTTTTTGTGCACCCAGAAAAGAGCCCATTTGTGAGGTTCAAATGAAAGATATCGCTAAGCCCTAAGAATTGGTGAAAGGGGAAGGTCATTGCAAGATAGCGTGACGGTATGGTAACAAGCAGGTTTAGGGTTCGAGTCACGGGAAATGTTTGATTCTCCATTCGAAATTCAGAGTAATTGCTCAATTGTAACTGTTTTTAAGTTTGAATTGAAAAGTCAGTTTTTGCGGGAATGTTTCAAATTTCGATAATATGCAAGATGCAACAATACACTACAACAATCAAAGCAAGAGAAGCTAATCGCAACGGTTAGAGTAAGTTTTTTAAAGCAAAAATGGCAAGCATGCCCGTTCCGTTGCTTTTTTGGTGGTTCCGTTGCTTTTTTGTGCACCCAGAAGAGAGCCTATTTGTAAAGTTCAAATGAAAGATATCGCTAAGCCCTAAGAATTGGGGAAAGGTCAAGGTCATTGCAAGATAGCGTGACGGTATGGTAACAAGCAGGTTTAGGGTTCGAGTCACGGAAATATGTTTATTCTCCATTTGAAATTCAGCGTAAATGCTCAATTGTAACGGTTTTTCAAGTTTGAATAGGAAAGTCAGTTTTGGCGGGAATGTTACAAATTTCGATAATATGCAAGATGCAACAATACACTACAACAATCAAAGCAAGAGAAGCTAATCGCAACGGTTAGAGTAAGTTTTTTAAAGCAAAAATGGCAAGCATGCCCGTTCCGTTGCTTTTTTGGTGGTTCCGTTGCTTTTTTGTGCACCCAGAAGAGAGCCTATTAGTAAGGTTCAAATGAAAGATATCGCTAAGCCCTAAGAATTGGTGAAAGGGGAAGGTCATTGCAAGATAGCGTGACGGTATGGTAACAAGCAGGTTTAGGGTTCGAGTCACGGAAATATGTTTATTCTCCATTTGAAATTCAGCGTAAATGCTCAATTGTAACGGTTTTTCAAGTTTGAATAGGAAAGTCACTTTTGGCGGGATTGTTTCAAATTTCGATAATATGCAAGATGCAACAATACACTACAACAATCAAAGCAAGAGAAGCTAATCGCAACGGTTAGAGTAAGTTTTTTAAAGCAAAAATGGCAAGCATGCCCGTTCCGTTGCTTTTTTGGTGGTTCCGTTGCTTTTTTGTGCACCCAGAAGAGAGCCTATTTGTAAAGTTCAAATGAAAGATATCGCTAAGCCCTAAGAATTGGTGAAAGGTCAAGGTCATTGCAAGATAGCGTGACGGTATGGTAACAAGCAGGTTTAGGGTTCGAGTCACGGAAATATGTTTATTCTCAATTTGAAATTCAGCGTAAATGCTCAATTGTAACGGTTTTTCAAGTTTGAATAGGAAAGTCAGTTTTGGCGGGAATGTTTCAAATTTCGATAATATGCAAGATGCAACAATACACTACAACAATCAAAGCAAGAGAAGCTAATCGCAACGGTTAGAGTAAGTTTTTTAAAGCAAAAATGGCAAGCATGCCCGTTCCGTTGCTTTTTTGGTGGTTCCGTTGCTTTTTTGTGCACCCAGAAGAGAGCCTATTAGTAAGGTTCAAATGAAAGATATCGCTAAGCCCTAAGAATTGGTGAAAGGGGAAGGTCATTGCAAGATAGCGTGACGGTATGGTAACAAGCAGGTTGAGGGTTCGAGTCACGGGAAATGTTTGATTCTCCATTCGAAATTCAGAGTAAATGCTCAATTGTAACTGTTTTTTCAAGTTTGAATTGATAAGTCAGTTTTGGCGGGAATGTTTCAAATTTCGATAATATGCAAGATGCAACAATACACTACAATAATCAAGGCAAGGGAAGCTAATCGCAACGGTTAGAGTCAGTTTTTTAAAGCAAAAATGGCAAGCATGCCCGTTCCGTTTCTTTTTTGGTGGTTCCGTTGCTTTTTCTTGCACTCATAAATCAACATTTTTGTCTGCTTCAAATGAAAGATATCGCTAAGCCCTAAGAATTGGTGAAAGGGGAAGGTCATTGCAAGATAGCGTGACGGTATGGTAAAAAGCAGGTTTAGGGTTCGAGTCACGGGAAATGTCTGATTCTCCATTTGAAATTCGGTGTAAATGCTCAATGTTAACGGTTTCTTCAAGTTTGAATTGAAAAGTCAGTTTTGGCGGGAATGTTTCAAAATTCGATAGGATTCAAGATGCAACAACGCACTACAATAATCAAAGCAAGAGAAGCTAATCGCAACGGTTAGAGTCAGTTTTTTAAAGCAAAAATGGCAAGCATGCCCGTTGCGTTTCTTTTTTGGTGGTTCCGTTGCTTTTTTTGCACCCAGAAAAGTGCCTATTTGTAAGGCTCAAATGAAAGATATCGCTAAGCCCTAAGAATTGGTGAAAGGGGAAGGTCATTGCAAGATAGCGTGACGGTATGGTAACAAGCAGGTTTAGGGTTCGAGTCACGGAAATATGTTTATTCTCCATTCGAAATTCAGAGTAAATGCTCATTTGTAACTGTTTTTTCAAGTTTGAATTGAAAAGTCAGTTTTGGCGGGAATGTTTCAAATTTCGATAATATGCAAGACGCAACAATACACTACAATAATCAAAGCAAGGGAAGCTAATCGCAACGGTTAGAGTAAGTTTTTGGAAGCAAAAATGGCAAGCATGCCCGTTCCGTTGCTTTTTTGGTGGTTCCGTTGCTTTTTTGTGCACCCAGAAAACAGCCTATTTGTAAGGTTCAAATGGAAGATAGCTCTAACCCCTGAGCCACGGTTACAGAGGAAGGTCATTGCAGGATAGCGTGACGGTATGGTAATAAGCAGGTTGAGGGTTCGAGTCACGGGAAATGTTTGATTCTCCATTCGAACTTCAGAGTAAATTCTCAATTTTAACGGTTTTTTCAAGTTTGAATTGAAAAGTCAGTTTTGGCGGGAATGTTTCAAATTTCGATAATATGCAAGATGCAACAATACACTACAATAATCAAAGCAAGAGAAGCTAATCGCAATGGTTAGAGTAAGTTTTTTCAAGCAAAAATGGCAAGGATGCCCGTTCCGTTGCTTTTTTGGTGGTTCCGTTGCTTTTTTGTGCACCCAGAAAAGTTCCTATTCGTAAGGTTCAAATGAAAGATATCGCTAAGCCCTAAGAATTGGTGAAAGGGGAAGGTCATTGCAAGATAGCGTGACGGTATGGTAACAAGCAGGTTTAGGGTTCGAGTCACGGGAAATGTTTGATTCTCCATTCGAAATTCAGAGTAAATGCTCAATTGTAACGGTTTTTTCAAGTTTGAATTGAAAAGTCAGTTTTGGCGGGAATGTTTCAAATTTCGATAATATGCAAGATGCAACAATACACTACAACAATCAAAGCAAGAGAAGCTAATCGCAACGGTTAGAGTAAGTTTTTTAAAGCAAAAATGGCAAGCATGCCCGTTCCGTTGCTTTTTTGGTGGTTCCGTTGCTTTTCTGTGCACCCAGAAGAGAGCCTATTTGTAAAGTTCAAATGAAAGATATCGCTAAGCCCTAAGAATTGGTGAAAGGTCAAGGTCATTGCAAGATAGCGTGACGGTATGGTAACAAGCAGGTTTAGGGTTCGAGTCACGGAAATATGTTTATTCTCCATTTGAAATTCAGCGTAAATGCTCAATTGTAACGGTTTTTCAAGTTTGAATAGGAAAGTCAGTTTTGGCGGGAATGTTACAAATTTCGATAATATGCAAGATGCAACAATACACTACAACAATCAAAGCAAGAGAAGCTAATCGCAACGGTTAGAGTAAGTTTTTTAAAGCAAAAATGGCAAGCATGCCCGTTCCGTTGCTTTTTTGGTGGTTCCGTTGCTTTTTTGTGCACCCAGAAGAGAGCCTATTAGTAAGGTTCAAATGAAAGATATCGCTAAGCCCTAAGAATTGGTGAAAGGGGAAGGTCATTGCAAGATAGCGTGACGGTATGGTAACAAGCAGGTTTAGGGTTCGAGTCACGGAAATATGTTTATTCTCCATTTGAAATTCAGCGTAAATGCTCAATTGTAACGGTTTTTCAAGTTTGAATAGGAAAGTCACTTTTGGCGGGATTGTTTCAAATTTCGATAATATGCAAGATGCAACAATACACTACAACAATCAAAGCAAGAGAAGCTAATCGCAACGGTTAGAGTAAGTTTTTTAAAGCAAAAATGGCAAGCATGCCCGTTCCGTTGCTTTTTTGGTGGTTCCGTTGCTTTTCTGTGCACCCAGAAGAGAGCCTATTTGTAAAGTTCAAATGAAAGATATCGCTAAGCCCTAAGAATTGGTGAAAGGTCAAGGTCATTGCAAGATAGCGTGACGGTATGGTAACAAGCAGGTTTAGGGTTCGAGTCACGGAAATATGTTTATTCTCCATTTGAAATTCAGCGTAAATGCTCAATTGTAACGGTTTTTCAAGTTTGAATAGGAAAGTCAGTTTTGGCGGGAATGTTTCAAATTTCGATAATATGCAAGATGCAACAATACACTACAACAATCAAAGCAAGAGAAGCTAATCGCAACGGTTAGAGTAAGTTTTTTAAAGCAAAAATGGCAAGCATGCCCGTTCCGTTGCTTTTTTGGTGGTTCCGTTGCTTTTTTGTGCACCCAGAAGAGAGCCTATTAGTAAGGTTCAAATGAAAGATATCGCTAAGCCCTAAGAATTGGTGAAAGGGGAAGGTCATTGCAAGATAGCGTGACGGTATGGTAACAAGCAGGTTGAGGGTTCGAGTCACGGGAAATGTTTGATTCTCCATTCGAAATTCAGAGTAAATGCTCAATTGTAACTGTTTTTTCAAGTTTGAATTGATAAGTCAGTTTTGGCGGGAATGTTTCAAATTTCGATAATATGCAAGATGCAACAATACACTACAATAATCAAGGCAAGGGAAGCTAATCGCAACGGTTAGAGTCAGTTTTTTAAAGCAAAAATGGCAAGCATGCCCGTTCCGTTTCTTTTTTGGTGGTTCCGTTGCTTTTTCTTGCACTCATAAATCAACATTTTTGTCTGCTTCAAATGAAAGATATCGCTAAGCCCTAAGAATTGGTGAAAGGGGAAGGTCATTGCAAGATAGCGTGACGGTATGGTAAAAAGCAGGTTTAGGGTTCGAGTCACGGGAAATGTCTGATTCTCCATTTGAAATTCGGTGTAAATGCTCAATGTTAACGGTTTCTTCAAGTTTGAATTGAAAAGTCAGTTTTGGCGGGAATGTTTCAAAATTCGATAGGATTCAAGATGCAACAACGCACTACAATAATCAAAGCAAGAGAAGCTAATCGCAACGGTTAGAGTCAGTTTTTTAAAGCAAAAATGGCAAGCATGCCCGTTGCGTTTCTTTTTTGGTGGTTCCGTTGCTTTTTTTGCACCCAGAAAAGTGCCTATTTGTAAGGCTCAAATGAAAGATATCGCTAAGCCCTAAGAATTGGTGAAAGGGGAAGGTCATTGCAAGATAGCGTGACGGTATGGTAACAAGCAGGTTTAGGGTTCGAGTCACGGAAATATGTTTATTCTCCATTCGAAATTCAGAGTAAATGCTCATTTGTAACTGTTTTTTCAAGTTTGAATTGAAAAGTCAGTTTTGGCGGGAATGTTTCAAATTTCGATAATATGCAAGACGCAACAATACACTACAATAATCAAAGCAAGGGAAGCTAATCGCAACGGTTAGAGTAAGTTTTTGGAAGCAAAAATGGCAAGCATGCCCGTTCCGTTGCTTTTTTGGTGGTTCCGTTGCTTTTTTGTGCACCCAGAAAACAGCCTATTTGTAAGGTTCAAATGGAAGATAGCTCTAACCCCTGAGCCACGGTTACAGAGGAAGGTCATTGCAGGATAGCGTGACGGTATGGTAATAAGCAGGTTGAGGGTTCGAGTCACGGGAAATGTTTGATTCTCCATTCGAACTTCAGAGTAAATTCTCAATTTTAACGGTTTTTTCAAGTTTGAATTGAAAAGTCAGTTTTGGCGGGAATGTTTCAAATTTCGATAATATGCAAGATGCAACAATACACTACAATAATCAAAGCAAGAGAAGCTAATCGCAATGGTTAGAGTAAGTTTTTTCAAGCAAAAATGGCAAGGATGCCCGTTCCGTTGCTTTTTTGGTGGTTCCGTTGCTTTTTTGTGCACCCAGAAAAGTTCCTATTCGTAAGGTTCAAATGAAAGATATCGCTAAGCCCTAAGAATTGGTGAAAGGGGAAGGTCATTGCAAGATAGCGTGACGGTATGGTAACAAGCAGGTTTAGGGTTCGAGTCACGGGAAATGTTTGATTCTCCATTCGAAATTCAGAGTAAATGCTCAATTGTAACGGTTTTTTCAAGTTTGAATTGAAAAGTCAGTTTTGGCGGGAATGTTTCAAATTTCGATAATATGCAAGATGCAACAATGCACTACAATAATCAGAGCAAGGGAAGCTAATCGCAACGGTTAGAGTCAGTTTTTTAAAGCAAAAATGGCAAGCATGCCCGTTCCGTTGCTTTTGGTGGTTCCGTTGCTTTTTCTTGCACTCATAAATCAACATTTTTGTCTGTTTCAAATGAAAGATATCGCTAAGCCCTAAGAATTGGTGAAAGGGGAATGTCATTGCAAGATAGCGTGACGGTATGGTAACAAGCAGGTTTAGGGTTCGAGTCACGGGAAATGTTTGATTCTCCATTCGAAATTCAGTGTAAATGCTCAATTTTAACGGTTTATTCAAGTTTGAATTGAAAAGTCAGTTTTGGCGGGAATGTTTCAAAATTCGATAGGATTCAAGATGCAACAACACACTACAATAATCAAAGCAAGAGAAGCTAATCGCAACAGTTAGAGTAAGTTTTTTAAAGCAAAAATGGCAAGCATGCCCGTTCCGTTGCTTTTTTGGTGGTTCCGTTGCTTTTTCGTGCACTCATAAATCAACCTTTTTGTCTGCTTCAAATGAAAGATATCGCTAAGCCCTAAGAATTGGTGAAAAGGGAAGGTCCCTGGAAGATAAGTTAAACGTGACGTAATCGGGAGGTGTAGTGTTCGAGTCACTTTAATATTTTTATTCTCCATTGTAAATTCAGAGTCAATGCTAAATTGTAACGGTTTTTCAAGTTTGAATAGGAAAGTCATTTTTTTGCGGGAATGTTTCAAATTTAGATAATATGCAAGATGCAACAATACACTACAATAATCAAAGCAAGGAAAGCTAAGCGCAACGCTCTGAGTAAGTTTTTGGAAGCAAAAATAGCAAGCATGCCCGTTCCGTTGCTTTTAGGTGGTTACGTTGCTTATTTGTGCACCCAGAAAAGTGCCTATTT
This sequence comes from Lepisma saccharinum, assembly GCF_977018435.1. NCBI lineage: Eukaryota > Metazoa > Arthropoda > Insecta > Zygentoma > Lepismatidae > Lepisma > Lepisma saccharinum. Next base: position 1,750,795 of record NW_028142901.1, on the reverse strand, counting down.
GTAAGGTTCAAATGAAAGATATCGCTAAGCCCTAAGAATTGGTGAAAGGGGAAGGTCATTGCAAAATAGCGTGACGGTATGGTAACAAGCAGGTTTAGGGTTCGAGTCACGGAAATATGTTTATTCTCCATTTGAAATTCAGCGTAAATGCTCAATTGTAACGGTTTTTCAAGTTTGAATAGGAAAGTCAGTTTTGGCGGAAATGTTTCAAATTTCGATAATATGCAAGATGCAACAATACTCTACAACAATCAAAGCAAGAGAAGCTAATCGCAACGGTTAGAGTAAGTTTTTGGAAGCAAAAATGGCAAGCATGCCCGTTCCGTTGCTTTTTTGGTGGTTTCGTTGCTTTTTTGTGCACCCAGAAAAGAGCCCATTTGTGAGGTTCAAATGAAAGATATCGCTAAGCCCTAAGAATTGGTGAAAGGGGAAGGTCATTGCAAGATAGCGTGACGGTATGGTAACAAGCAGGTTTAGGGTTCGAGTCACGGGAAATGTTTGATTCTCCATTCGAAATTCAGAGTAATTGCTCAATTGTAACTGTTTTTAAGTTTGAATTGAAAAGTCAGTTTTTGCGGGAATGTTTCAAATTTCGATAATATGCAAGATGCAACAATACACTACAACAATCAAAGCAAGAGAAGCTAATCGCAACGGTTAGAGTAAGTTTCTTAAAGCAAAAATGGCAAGCATGCCCGTTCCGTTGCTTTTTTGGTGGTTCCGTTGCTTTTTTGTGCACCCAGAAGAGAGCCTATTTGTAAAGTTCAAATGAAAGATATCGCTAAGCCCTAAGAATTGGGGAAAGGTCAAGGTCATTGCAAGATAGCGTGACGGTATGGTAACAAGCAGGTTTAGGGTTCGAGTCACGGAAATATGTTTATTCTCCATTTGAAATTCAGCGTAAATGCTCAATTGTAACGGTTTTTCAAGTTTGAATAGGAAAGTCAGTTTTGGCGGGAATGTTACAAATTTCGATAATATGCAAGATGCAACAATACACTACAACAATCAAAGCAAGAGAAGCTAATCGCAACGGTTAGAGTAAGTTTTTTAAAGCAAAAATGGCAAGCATGCCCGTTCCGTTGCTTTTTTGGTGGTTCCGTTGCTTTTTTGTGCACCCAGAAGAGAGCCTATTAGTAAGGTTCAAATGAAAGATATCGCTAAGCCCTAAGAATTGGTGAAAGGGGAAGGTCATTGCAAGATAGCGTGACGGTATGGTAACAAGCAGGTTTAGGGTTCGAGTCACGGAAATATGTTTATTCTCCATTTGAAATTCAGCGTAAATGCTCAATTGTAACGGTTTTTCAAGTTTGAATAGGAAAGTCACTTTTGGCGGGATTGTTTCAAATTTCGATAATATGCAAGATGCAACAATACACTACAACAATCAAAGCAAGAGAAGCTAATCGCAACGGTTAGAGTAAGTTTTTTAAAGCAAAAATGGCAAGCATGCCCGTTCCGTTGCTTTTTTGGTGGTTCCGTTGCTTTTTTGTGCACCCAGAAGAGAGCCTATTTGTAAAGTTCAAATGAAAGATATCGCTAAGCCCTAAGAATTGGTGAAAGGTCAAGGTCATTGCAAGATAGCGTGACGGTATGGTAACAAGCAGGTTTAGGGTTCGAGTCACGGAAATATGTTTATTCTCCATTTGAAATTCAGCGTAAATGCTCAATTGTAACGGTTTTTCAAGTTTGAATAGGAAAGTCAGTTTTGGCGGGAATGTTTCAAATTTCGATAATATGCAAGATGCAACAATACACTACAACAATCAATGCAAGAGAAGCTAATCGCAACGGTTAGAGTAAGTTTTTTAAAGCAAAAATGGCAAGCATGCCCGTTCCGTTGCTTTTTTGGTGGTTCCGTTGCTTTTTTGTGCACCCAGAAGAGAGCCTATTAGTAAGGTTCAAATGAAAGATATCGCTAAGCCCTAAGAATTGGTGAAAGGGGAAGGTCATTGCAAGATAGCGTGACGGTATGGTAACAAGCAGGTTGAGGGTTCGAGTCACGGGAAATGTTTGATTCTCCATTCGAAATTCAGAGTAAATGCTCAATTGTAACTGTTTTTTCAAGTTTGAATTGATAAGTCAGTTTTGGCGGGAATGTTTCAAATTTCGATAATATGCAAGATGCAACAATACACTACAATAATCAAGGCAAGGGAAGCTAATCGCAACGGTTAGAGTCAGTTTTTTAAAGCAAAAATGGCAAGCATGCCCGTTCCGTTTCTTTTTTGGTGGTTCCGTTGCTTTTTCTTGCACTCATAAATCAACATTTTTGTCTGCTTCAAATGAAAGATATCGCTAAGCCCTAAGAATTGGTGAAAGGGGAAGGTCATTGCAAGATAGCGTGACGGTATGGTAAAAAGCAGGTTTAGGGTTCGAGTCACGGGAAATGTCTGATTCTCCATTTGAAATTCGGTGTAAATGCTCAATGTTAACGGTTTCTTCAAGTTTGAATTGAAAAGTCAGTTTTGGCGGGAATGTTTCAAAATTCGATAGGATTCAAGATGCAACAACGCACTACAATAATCAAAGCAAGAGAAGCTAATCGCAACGGTTAGAGTCAGTTTTTTAAAGCAAAAATGGCAAGCATGCCCGTTGCGTTTCTTTTTTGGTGGTTCCGTTGCTTTTTTTGCACCCAGAAAAGTGCCTATTTGTAAGGCTCAAATGAAAGATATCGCTAAGCCCTAAGAATTGGTGAAAGGGGAAGGTCATTGCAAGATAGCGTGACGGTATGGTAACAAGCAGGTTTAGGGTTCGAGTCACGGAAATATGTTTATTCTCCATTCGAAATTCAGAGTAAATGCTCATTTGTAACTGTTTTTTCAAGTTTGAATTGAAAAGTCAGTTTTGGCGGGAATGTTTCAAATTTCGATAATATGCAAGACGCAACAATACACTACAATAATCAAAGCAAGGGAAGCTAATCGCAACGGTTAGAGTAAGTTTTTGGATGCAAAAATGGCAAGCATGCCCGTTCCGTTGCTTTTTTGGTGGTTCCGTTGCTTTTTTGTGCACCCAGAAAACAGCCTATTTGTAAGGTTCAAATGGAAGATAGCTCTAACCCCTGAGCCACGGTTACAGAGGAAGGTCATTGCAGGATAGCGTGACGGTATGGTAATAAGCAGGTTGAGGGTTCGAGTCACGGGAAATGTTTGATTCTCCATTCGAACTTCAGAGTAAATTCTCAATTTTAACGGTTTTTTCAAGTTTGAATTGAAAAGTCAGTTTTGGCGGGAATGTTTCAAATTTCGATAATATGCAAGATGCAACAATACACTACAATAATCAAAGCAAGAGAAGCTAATCGCAATGGTTAGAGTAAGTTTTTTCAAGCAAAAATGGCAAGGATGCCCGTTCCGTTGCTTTTTTGGTGGTTCCGTTGCTTTTTTGTGCACCCAGAAAAGTTCCTATTCGTAAGGTTCAAATGAAAGATATCGCTAAGCCCTAAGAATTGGTGAAAGGGGAAGGTCATTGCAAGATAGCGTGACGGTATGGTAACAAGCAGGTTTAGGGTTCGAGTCACGGGAAATGTTTGATTCTCCATTCGAAATTCAGAGTAAATGCTCAATTGTAACGGTTTTTTCAAGTTTGAATTGAAAAGTCAGTTTTGGCGGGAATGTTTCAAATTTCGATAATATGCAAGATGCAACAATGCACTACAATAATCAGAGCAAGGGAAGCTAATCGCAACGGTTAGAGTCAGTTTTTTAAAGCAAAAATGGCAAGCATGCCCGTTCCGTTGCTTTTGGTGGTTCCGTTGCTTTTTCTTGCACTCATAAATCAACATTTTTGTCTGTTTCAAATGAAAGATATCGCTAAGCCCTAAGAATTGGTGAAAGGGGAATGTCATTGCAAGATAGCGTGACGGTATGGTAACAAGCAGGTTTAGGGTTCGAGTCACGGAAATATGTTTATTCTCCATTTGAAATTCAGCGTAAATGCTCAATTGTAACGGTTTTTCAAGTTTGAATAGGAAAGTCAGTTTTGGCGGGAATGTTACAAATTTCGATAATATGCAAGATGCAACAATACACTACAACAATCAAAGCAAGAGAAGCTAATCGCAACGGTTAGAGTAAGTTTTTTAAAGCAAAAATGGCAAGCATGCCCGTTCCGTTGCTTTTTTGGTGGTTCCGTTGCTTTTTTGTGCACCCAGAAGAGAGCCTATTAGTAAGGTTCAAATGAAAGATATCGCTAAGCCCTAAGAATTGGTGAAAGGTCAAGGTCATTGCAAGATAGCGTGACGGTATGGTAACAAGCAGGTTTAGGGTTCGAGTCACGGAAATATGTTTATTCTCCATTTGAAATTCAGCGTAAATGCTCAATTGTAACGGTTTTTCAAGTTTGAATAGGAAAGTCAGTTTTGGCGGGAATGTTTCAAATTTCGATAATATGCAAGATGCAACAATACACTACAACAATCAAAGCAAGAGAAGCTAATCGCAACGGTTAGAGTAAGTTTTTTAAAGCAAAAATGGCAAGCATGCCCGTTCCGTTGCTTTTTTGGTGGTTCCGTTGCTTTTTTGTGCACCCAGAAGAGAGCCTATTAGTAAGGTTCAAATGAAAGATATCGCTAAGCCCTAAGAATTGGTGAAAGGGGAAGGTCATTGCAAGATAGCGTGACGGTATGGTAACAAGCAGGTTGAGGGTTCGAGTCACGGGAAATGTTTGATTCTCCATTCGAAATTCAGAGTAAATGCTCAATTGTAACTGTTTTTTCAAGTTTGAATTGATAAGTCAGTTTTGGCGGGAATGTTTCAAATTTCGATAATATGGAAGATGCAACAATACACTACAATAATCAAGGCAAGGGAAGCTAATCGCAACGGTTAGAGTCAGTTTTTTAAAGCAAAAATGGCAAGCATGCCCGTTCCGTTTCTTTTTTGGTGGTTCCGTTGCTTTTTCTTGCACTCATAAATCAACATTTTTGTCTGCTTCAAATGAAAGATATCGCTAAGCCCTAAGAATTGGTGAAAGGGGAAGGTCATTGCAAGATAGCGTGACGGTATGGTAAAAAGCAGGTTTAGGGTTCGAGTCACGGGAAATGTCTGATTCTCCATTTGAAATTCGGTGTAAATGCTCAATGTTAACGGTTTCTTCAAGTTTGAATTGAAAAGTCAGTTTTGGCGGGAATGTTTCAAAATTCGATAGGATTCAAGATGCAACAACGCACTACAATAATCAAAGCAAGAGAAGCTAATCGCAACGGTTAGAGTCAGTTTTTTAAAGCAAAAATGGCAAGCATGCCCGTTGCGTTTCATTTTTGGTGGTTCCGTTGCTTTTTTTGCACCCAGAAAAGTGCCTATTTGTAAGGCTCAAATGAAAGATATCGCTAAGCCCTAAGAATTGGTGAAAGGGGAAGGTCATTGCAAGATAGCGTGACGGTATGGTAACAAGCAGGTTTAGGGTTCGAGTCACGGAAATATGTTTATTCTCCATTCGAAATTCAGAGTAAATGCTCATTTGTAACTGTTTTTTCAAGTTTGAATTGAAAAGTCAGTTTTGGCGGGAATGTTTCAAATTTCGATAATATGCAAGACGCAACAATACACTACAATAATCAAAGCAAGGGAAGCTAATCGCAACGGTTAGAGTAAGTTTTTGGAAGCAAAAATGGCAAGCATGCCCGTTCCGTTGCTTTTTTGGTGGTTCCGTTGCTTTTTTGTGCACCCAGAAAACAGCCTATTTGTAAGGTTCAAATGGAAGATAGCTCTAACCCCTGAGCCACGGTTACAGAGGAAGGTCATTGCAGGATAGCGTGACGGTATGGTAATAAGCAGGTTGAGGGTTCGAGTCACGGGAAATGTTTGATTCTCCATTCGAACTTCAGAGTAAATTCTCAATTTTAACGGTTTTTTCAAGTTTGAATTGAAAAGTCAGTTTTGGCGGGAATGTTTCAAATTTCGATAATATGCAAGATGCAACAATACACTACAATAATCAAAGCAAGAGAAGCTAATCGCAATGGTTAGAGTAAGTTTTTTCAAGCAAAAATGGCAAGGATGCCCGTTCCGTTGCTTTTTTGGTGGTTCCGTTGCTTTTTTGTGCACCCAGAAAAGTTCCTATTCGTAAGGTTCAAATGAAAGATATCGCTAAGCCCTAAGAATTGGTGAAAGGGGAAGGTCATTGCAAGATAGCGTGACGGTATGGTAACAAGCAGGTTTAGGGTTCGAGTCACGGGAAATGTTTGATTCTCCATTCGAAATTCAGAGTAAATGCTCAATTGTAACGGTTTTTTCAAGTTTGAATTGAAAAGTCAGTTTTGGCGGGAATGTTTCAAATTTCGATAATATGCAAGATGCAACAATGCACTACAATAATCAGAGCAAGGGAAGCTAATCGCAACGGTTAGAGTCAGTTTTTTAAAGCAAAAATGGCAAGCATGCCCGTTCCGTTGCTTTTGGTGGTTCCGTTGCTTTTTCTTGCACTCATAAATCAACATTTTTGTCTGTTTCAAATGAAAGATATCGCTAAGCCCTAAGAATTGGTGAAAGGGGAATGTCATTGCAAGATAGCGTGACGGTATGGTAACAAGCAGGTTTAGGGTTCGAGTCACGGGAAATGTTTGATTCTCCATTCGAAATTCAGTGTAAATGCTCAATTTTAACGGTTTATTCAAGTTTGAATTGAAAAGTCAGTTTTGGCGGGAATGTTTCAAAATTCGATAGGATTCAAGATGCAACAACACACTACAATAATCAAAGCAAGAGAAGCTAATCGCAACAGTTAGAGTAAGTTTTTTAAAGCAAAAATGGCAAGCATGCCCGTTCCGTTGCTTTTTTGGTGGTTCCGTAGCTTTTTCGTGCACTCATAAATCAACCTTTTTGTCTGCTTCAAATGAAAGATATCGCTAAGCCCTAAGAATTGGTGAAAAGGGAAGGTCCCTGGAAGATAAGTTAAACGTGACGTAATCGGGAGGTGTAGTGTTCGAGTCACTTTAATATTTTTATTCTCCATTGTAAAATCAGAGTCAATGCTAAATTGTAACGGTTTTTGAAGTTTGAATAGGAAAGTCATTTTTTTGCGGGAATGTTTCAAATTTAGATAATATGCAAGATGCAACAATACACTACAATAATCAAAGCAAGGAAAGCTAAGCGCAACGCTCTGAGTAAGTTTTTGGAAGCAAAAATAGCAAGCATGCCCGTTCCGTTGCTTTTAGGTGGTTACGTTGCTTATTTGTGCACCCAGAAAAGTGCCTATTTGTAAGGTTCAAATGAAAGATATCGCTAAGCCCTAAGAATTGGTGAAAGGGGAAGGTCATTGCAAAATAGCGTGACGGTATGGTAACAAGCAGGTTTAGGGTTCGAGTCACGGAAATATGTTTATTCTCCATTTGAAATTCAGCGTAAATGCTCAATTGTAACGGTTTTTCAAGTTTGAATAGGAAAGTCAGTTTTGGCGGAAATGTTTCAAATTTCGATAATATGCAAGATGCAACAATACTCTACAACAATCAAAGCAAGAGAAGCTAATCGCAACGGTTAGAGTAAGTTTTTGGAAGCAAAAATGGCAAGCATGCCCGTTCCGTTGCTTTTTTGGTGGTTCCGTTGCTTTTTTGTGCACCCAGAAAAGAGCCCATTTGTGAGGTTCAAATGAAAGATATCGCTAAGCCCTAAGAATTGGTGAAAGGGGAAGGTCATTGCAAGATAGCGTGACGGTATGGTAACAAGCAGGTTTAGGGTTCGAGTCACGGGAAATGTTTGATTCTCCATTCGATATTCAGAGTAATTGCTCAATTGTAACTGTTTTTAAGTTTGAATTGAAAAGTCAGTTTTTGCGGGAATGTTTCAAATTTCGACAATATGCAAGATGCAACAATACACTACAACAATCAAAGCAAGAGAAGCTAATCGCAACGGTTAGAGTAAGTTTCTTAAAGCAAAAATGGCAAGCATGCCCGTTCCGTTGCTTTTTTGGTGGTTCCGTTGCTTTTTTGTGCACCCAGAAGAGAGCCTATTTGTAAAGTTCAAATGAAAGATATCGCTAAGCCCTAAGAATTGGGGAAAGGTCAAGGTCATTGCAAGATAGCGTGACGGTATGGTAACAAGCAGGTTTAGGGTTCGAGTCACGGAAATATGTTTATTCTCCATTTGAAATTCAGCGTAAATGCTCAATTGTAACGGTTTTTCAAGTTTGAATAGGAAAGTCAGTTTTGGCGGGAATGTTACAAATTTCGATAATATGCAAGATGCAACAATACACTACAACAATCAAAGCAAGAGAAGCTAATCGCAACGGTTAGAGTAAGTTTTTTAAAGCAAAAATGGCAAGCATGCCCGTTCCGTTGCTTTTTTGGTGGTTCCGTTGCTTTTTTGTGCACCCAGAAGAGAGCCTATTAGTAAGGTTCAAATGAAAGATATCGCTAAGCCCTAAGAATTGGTGAAAGGGGAAGGTCATTGCAAGATAGCGTGACGGTATGGTAACAAGCAGGTTTAGGGTTCGAGTCACGGAAATATGTTTATTCTCCATTTGAAATTCAGCGTAAATGCTCAATTGTAACGGTTTTTCAAGTTTGAATAGGAAAGTCACTTTTGGCGGGATTGTTTCAAATTTCGATAATATGCAAGATGCAACAATACACTACAACAATCAAAGCAAGAGAAGCTAATCGCAACGGTTAGAGTAAGTTTTTTAAAGCAAAAATGGCAAGCATGCCCGTTCCGTTGCTTTTTTGGTGGTTCCGTTGCTTTTTTGTGCACCCAGAAGAGAGCCTATTTGTAAAGTTCAAATGAAAGATATCGCTAAGCCCTAAGAATTGGTGAAAGGTCAAGGTCATTGCAAGATAGCGTGACGGTATGGTAACAAGCAGGTTTAGGGTTCGAGTCACGGAAATATGTTTATTCTCCATTTGAAATTCAGCGTAAATGCTCAATTGTAACGGTTTTTCAAGTTTGAATAGGAAAGTCAGTTTTGGCGGGAATGTTTCAAATTTCGATAATATGCAAGATGCAACAATACACTACAACAATCAATGCAAGAGAAGCTAATCGCAACGGTTAGAGTAAGTTTTTTAAAGCAAAAATGGCAAGCATGCCCGTTCCGTTGCTTTTTTGGTGGTTCCGTTGCTTTTTTGTGCACCCAGAAGAGAGCCTATTAGTAAGGTTCAAATGAAAGATATCGCTAAGCCCTAAGAATTGGTGAAAGGGGAAGGTCATTGCAAGATAGCGTGACGGTATGGTAACAAGCAGGTTGAGGGTTCGAGTCACGGCAAATGTTTGATTCTCCATTCGAAATTCAGAGTAAATGCTCAATTGTAACTGTTTTTTCAAGTTTGAATTGATAAGTCAGTTTTGGCGGGAATGTTTCAAATTTCGATAATATGCAAGATGCAACAATACACTACAATAATCAAGGCAAGGGAAGCTAATCGCAACGGTTAGAGTCAGTTTTTTAAAGCAAAAATGGCAAGCATGCCCGTTCCGTTTCTTTTTTGGTGGTTCCGTTGCTTTTTCTTGCACTCATAAATCAACATTTTTGTCTGCTTCAAATGAAAGATATCGCTAAGCCCTAAGAATTGGTGAAAGGGGAAGGTCATTGCAAGATAGCGTGACGGTATGGTAAAAAGCAGGTTTAGGGTTCGAGTCACGGGAAATGTTTGATTCTCCATTTGAAATTCGGTGTAAATGCTCAATGTTAACGGTTTCTTCAAGTTTGAATTGAAAAGTCAGTTTTGGCGGGAATGTTTCAAAATTCGATAGGATTCAAGATGCAACAACGCACTACAATAATCAAAGCAAGAGAAGCTAATCGCAACGGTTAGAGTAAGTTTTTTAAAGCAAAAATGGCAAGCATGCCCGTTCCGTTGCTTTATTGGTGGTTCCGTTGCTTTTTTGTGCACCCAGAAGAGAGCCTATTTGTAAGGTTCAAATGAAAGATATCGCTAAGCCCTAAGAAGTGGTGAAAGGGGAAGGTCATTGCAAGATAGCGTGACGGTATGGTAACAAGCAGGTTTAGGGTTCGAGTCACGGAAAAATGTTTATTCTCCATTTGAAATTCAGCGTAAATGCTCAATTGTAACAATTTTTCAAGTTTGAATAGGAAAGTCAGTTTTGGCGGGAATGTTTCAAATTTCGATAATATGCAAGATGCAACAATACACTACAATAATCAAAGCAAGGGAAGCTAATCGCAACGGTTAGAGTAAGTTTTTGGAAGCAAAAATGGCAAGCATGCCCGTTCCGTTGCTTTTTTGGTGGTTCCGTTGCTTTTTTGTGCACCCAGAAAACAGCCTATTTGTAAGGTTCAAATGGAAGATAGCTCTAACCCCTGAGCCACGGTTACAGAGGAAGGTCATTGCAGGATAGCGTGACGGTATGGTAATAAGCAGGTTGAGGGTTCGAGTCACGGGAAATGTTTGATTCTCCATTCGAACTTCAGAGTAAATTCTCAATTTTAACGGTTTTTTCAAGTTTGAATTGAAAAGTCAGTTTTGGCGGGAATGTTTCAAATTTCGATAATATGCAAGATGCAACAATACACTACAATAATCAAAGCAAGAGAAGCTAATCGCAATGGTTAGAGTAAGTTTTTTCAAGCAAAAATGGCAAGGATGCCCGTTCCGTTGCTTTTTTGGTGGTTCCGTTGCTTTTTTGTGCACCCAGAAAAGTTCCTATTCGTAAGGTTCAAATGAAAGATATCGCTAAGCCCTAAGAATTGGTGAAAGGGGAAGGTCATTGCAAGATAGCGTGACGGTATGGTAACAAGCAGGTTTAGGGTTCGAGTCACGGGAAATGTTTGATTCTCCATTCGAAATTCAGAGTAAATGCTCAATTGTAACGGTTTTTTCAAGTTTGAATTGAAAAGTCAGTTTTGGCGGGAATGTTTCAAATTTCGATAATATGCAAGATGCAACAATGCACTACAATAATCAGAGCAAGGGAAGCTAATCGCAACGGTTAGAGTCAGTTTTTTAAAGCAAAAATGGCAAGCATGCCCGTTCCGTTGCTTTTGGTGGTTCCGTTGCTTTTTCTTGCACTCATAAATCAACATTTTTGTCTGTTTCAAATGAAAGATATCGCTAAGCCCTAAGAATTGGTGAAAGGGGAATGTCATTGCAAGATAGCGTGACGGTATGGTAACAAGCAGGTTTAGGGTTCGAGTCACGGGAAATGTTTGATTCTCCATTCGAAATTCAGTGTAAATGCTCAATTTTAACGGTTTATTCAAGTTTGAATTGAAAAGTCAGTTTTGGCGGGAATGTTTCAAAATTCGATAGGATTCAAGATGCAACAACACACTACAATAATCAAAGCAAGAGAAGCTAATCGCAACAGTTAGAGTAAGTTTTTTAAAGCAAAAACGGCAAGCATGCCCGTTCCGTTGCTTTTTTGGTGGTTCCGTTGCTTTTTCGTGCACTCATAAATCAACCTTTTTGTCTGCTTCAAATGAAAGATATCGCTAAGCCCTAAGAATTGGTGAAAAGGGAAGGTCCCTGGAAGATAAGTTAAACGTGACGTAATCGGGAGGTGTAGTGTTCGAGTCACTTTAATATTTTTATTCTCCATTGTAAATTCAGAGTCAATGCTAAATTGTAACGGTTTTTCAAGTTTGAATAGGAAAGTCATTTTTTTGCGGGAATGTTTCAAATTTAGATAATATGCAAGATGCAACAATACACTACAATAATCAAAGCAAGGAAAGCTAAGCGCAACGCTCTGAGTAAGTTTTTGGAAGCAAAAATAGCAAGCATGCCCGTTCCGTTGCTTTTAGGTGGTTACGTTGCTTATTTGTGCACCCAGAAAAGTGCCTATTTGTAAGGTTCAAATGAAAGATATCGCTAAGCCCTAAGAATTGGTGAAAGGGGAAGGTCATTGCAAAATAGCGTGACGGTATGGTAACAAGCAGGTTTAGGGTTCGAGTCACGGAAATATGTTTATTCTCCATTTGAAATTCAGCGTAAATGCTCAATTGTAACGGTTTTTCAAGTTTGAATAGGAAAGTCAGTTTTGGCGGAAATGTTTCAAATTTCGATAATATGCAAGATGCAACAATACTCTACAACAATCAAAGCAAGAGAAGCTAATCGCAACGGTTAGAGTAAGTTTTTGGAAGCAAAAATGGCAAGCATGCCCGTTCCGTTGCTTTTTTGGTGGTTCCGTTGCTTTTTTGTGCACCCAGAAAAGAGCCCATTTGTGAGGTTCAAATGAAAGATATCGCTAAGCCCTAAGAATTGGTGAAAGGGGAAGGTCATTGCAAGATAGCGTGACGGTATGGTAACAAGCAGGTTTAGGGTTCGAGTCACGGGAAATGTTTGATTCTCCATTCGAAATTCAGAGTAATTGCTCAATTGTAACTGTTTTTAAGTTTGAATTGAAAAGTCAGTTTTTGCGGGAATGTTTCAAATTTCGATAATATGCAAGATGCAACAATACACTACAACAATCAAAGCAAGAGAAGCTAATCGCAACGGTTAGAGTAAGTTTCTTAAAGCAAAAATGGCAAGCATGCCCGTTCCGTTGCTTTTTTGGTGGTTCCGTTGCTTTTTTGTGCACCCAGAAGAGAGCCTATTTGTAAAGTTCAAATGAAAGATATCGCTAAGCTCTAAGAATTGGGGAAAGGTCAAGGTCATTGCAAGATAGCGTGACGGTATGGTAACAAGCAGGTTTAGGGTTCGAGTCACGGAAATATGTTTATTCTCCATTTGAAATTCAGCGTAAATGCTCAATTGTAACGGTTTTTCAAGTTTGAATAGGAAAGTCAGTTTTGGCGGGAATGTTTCAAATTTCGATAATATGCAAGATGCAACAATACACTACAACAATCAAAGCAAGAGAAGCTAATCGCAACGGTTAGAGTAAGTTTTTTAAAGCAAAAATGGCAAGCATGCCCGTTCCGTTGCTTTTTTGGTGGTTCCGTTGCTTTTTTGTGCACCCAGAAGAGAGCCTATTAGTAAGGTTCAAATGAAAGATATCGCTAAGCCCTAAGAATTGGTGAAAGGGGAAGGTCATTGCAAGATAGCGTGACGGTATGGTAACAAGCAGGTTTAGGGTTCGAGTCACGGAAATATGTTTATTCTCCATTTGAAATTCAGCGTAAATGCTCAATTGTAACGGTTTTTCAAGTTTGAATAGGAAAGTCAGTTTTGGCGGGAATGTTTCAAATTTCGATAATATGCAAGATGCAACAATACACTACAACAATCAATGCAAGAGAAGCTAATCGCAACGGTTAGAGTAAGTTTTTTAAAGCAAAAATGGCAAGCATGCCCGTTCCGTTGCTTTATTGGTGGTTCCGTTGCTTTTTTGTGCACCCAGAAGAGAGCCTATTTGTAAGGTTCAAATGAAAGATATCGCTAAGCCCTAAGAAGTGGTGAAAGGGGAAGGTCATTGAAAGATAGCGTGACGGTATGGTAACATGCAGGTTTAGGGTTCGAGTCACGGAAAAATGTTTATTCTCCATTTGAAATTCAGCGTAAATGCTCAATTGTAACAATTTTTCAAGTTTGAATAGGAAAGTCAGTTTTGGCGGGAATGTTTCAAATTTCGATAATATGCAAGATGCAACAATACACTACAATAATCAAAGCAAGGGAAGCTAATCGCAACGGTTAGAGTAAGTTTTTGGAAGCAAAAATGGCAAGCATGCCCGTTCCGTTGCTTTTTTGGTGGTTCCGTTGCTTTTTTGTGCACCCAGAAAACAGCCTATTTGTAAGGTTCAAATGGAAGATAGCTCTAACCCCTGAGCCACGGTTACAGACGAAGGTCATTGCAGGATAGCGTGACGGTATGGTAATAAGCAGGTTGAGGGTTCGAGTCACGGGAAATGTTTGATTCTCCATTCGAACTTCAGAGTAAATTCTCAATTTTAACGGTTTTTTCAAGTTTGAATTGAAAAGTCAGTTTTGGCGGGAAATTTTCAAATTTCGATAATATGCAAGATGCAACAATACACTACAATAATCAAAGCAAGAGAAGCTAATCGCAATGGTTAGAGTAAGTTTTTTCAAGCAAAAATGGCAAGGATGCCCGTTCCGTTGCTTTTTTGGTGGTTCCGTTGCTTTTTTGTGCACCCAGAAAAGTTCCTATTCGTAAGGTTCAAATGAAAGATATCGCTAAGCCCTAAGAATTGGTGAAAGGGGAAGGTCATTGCAAGATAGCGTGACGGTATGGTAACAAGCAGGTTTAGGGTTCGAGTCACGGGAAATGTTTGATTCTCCATTCGAAATTCAGAGTAAATGCTCAATTGTAACGGTTTTTTCAAGTTTGAATTGAAAAGTCAGTTTTGGCGGGAATGTTTCAAATTTCGATAATATGCAAGATGCAACAATGCACTACAATAATCAGAGCAAGGGAAGCTAATCGCAACGGTTAGAGTCAGTTTTTTAAAGCAAAAATGGCAAGCATGCCCGTTCCGTTGCTTTTGGTGGTTCCGTTGCTTTTTCTTGCACTCATAAATCAACATTTTTGTCTGTTTCAAATGAAAGATATCGCTAAGCCCTAAGAATTGGTGAAAGGGGAATGTCATTGCAAGATAGCGTGACGGTATGGTAACAAGCAGGTTTAGGGTTCGAGTCACGGGAAATGTTTGATTCTCCATTCGAAATTCAGTGTAAATGCTCAATTTTAACGGTTTATTCAAGTTTGAATTGAAAAGTCAGTTTTGGCGGGAATGTTTCAAAATTCGATAGGATTCAAGATGCAACAACACACTACAATAATCAAAGCAAGAGAAGCTAATCGCAACAGTTAGAGTAAGTTTTTTAAAGCAAAAATGGCAAGCATGCCCGTTCCGTTGCTTTTTTGGTGGTTCCGTTGCTTTTTCGTGCACTCATAAATCAACCTTTTTGTCTGCTTCAAATGAAAGATATCGCTAAGCCCTAAGAATTGGTGAAAAGGGAAGGTCCCTGGAAGATAAGTTAAACGTGACGTAATCGGGAGGTGTAGTGTTCGAGTCACTTTAATATTTTTATTCTCCATTGTAAATTCAGAGTCAATGCTAAATTGTAACGGTTTTTCAAGTTTGAATAGGAAAGTCATTTTTTTGCGGGAATGTTTCAAATTTAGATAATATGCAAGATGCAACAATACACTACAATAATCAAAGCAAGGAAAGCTAAGCGCAACGCTCTGAGTAAGTTTTTGGAAGCAAAAATAGCAAGCATGCCCGTTCCGTTGCTTTTAGGTGGTTACGTTGCTTATTTGTGCACCCAGAAAAGTGCCTATTTGTAAGGTTCAAATGAAAGATATCGCTAAGCCCTAAGAATTGGTGAAAGGGGAAGGTCATTGCAAAATAGCGTGACGGTATGGTAACAAGCAGGTTTAGGGTTCGAGTCACGGAAATATGTTTATTCTCCATTTGAAATTCAGCGTAAATGCTCAATTGTAACGGTTTTTCAAGTTTGAATAGGAAAGTCAGTTTTGGCGGAAATGTTTCAAATTTCGATAATATGCAAGATGCAACAATACTCTACAACAATCAAAGCAAGAGAAGCTAATCGCAACGGTTAGAGTAAGTTTTTGGAAGCAAAAATGGCAAGCATGCCCGTTCCGTTGCTTTTTTGGTGGTTCCGTTGCTTTTTTGTGCACCCAGAAAAGAGCCCATTTGTGAGGTTCAAATGAAAGATATCGCTAAGCCCTAAGAATTGGTGAAAGGGGAAGGTCATTGCAAGATAGCGTGACGGTATGGTAACAAGCAGGTTTAGGGTTCGAGTCACGGGAAATGTTTGATTCTCCATTCGAAATTCAGAGTAATTGCTCAATTGTAACTGTTTTAAGTTTGAATTGAAAAGTCAGTTTTTGCGGGAATGTTTCAAATTTCGATAATATGCAAGATGCAACAATACACTACAACAATCAAAGCAAGAGAAGCTAATCGCAACGGTTAGAGTAAGTTTCTTAAAGCAAAAATGGCAAGCATGCCCGTTCCGTTGCTTTTTTGGTGGTTCCGTTGCTTTTTTGTGCACCCAGAAGAGAGCCTATTTGTAAAGTTCAAATGAAAGATATCGCTAAGCCCTAAGAATTGGGGAAAGGTCAAGGTCATTACAAGATAGCGTGACGGTATGGTAACAAGCAGGTTTAGGGTTCGAGTCACGGAAATATGTTTATTCTCCATTTGAAATTCAGCGTAAATGCTCAATTGTAACGGTTTTTCAAGTTTGAATAGGAAAGTCAGTTTTGGCGGGAATGTTACAAATTTCGATAATATGCAAGATGCAACAATACACTACAACAATCAAAGCAAGAGAAGCTAATCGCAACGGCTAGAGTAAGTTTTTTAAAGCAAAAATGGCAAGCATGCCCGTTCCGTTGCTTTTTTGGTGGTTCCGTTGCTTTTTTGTGCACCCAGAAGAGAGCCTATTAGTAAGGTTCAAATGAAAGATATCGCTAAGCCCTAAGAATTGGTGAAAGGGGAAGGTCATTGCAAGATAGCGTGACGGTATGGTAACAAGCAGGTTTAGGGTTCGAGTCACGGAAATATGTTTATTCTCCATTTGAAATTCAGCGTAAATGCTCAATTCTAACGGTTTTTCAAGTTTGAATAGGAAAGTCACTTTTGGCGGGATTGTTTCAAATTTCGATAATATGCAAGATGCAACAATACACTACAACAATCAAAGCAAGAGAAGCTAATCGCAACGGTTAGAGTAAGTTTTTTAAAGCAAAAATGGCAAGCATGCCCGTTCCGTTGCTTTTTTGGTGGTTCCGTTGCTTTTTTGTGCACCCAGAAGAGAGCCTATTTGTAAAGTTCAAATGAAAGATATCGCTAAGCCCTAAGAATTGGTGAAAGGTCAAGGTCATTGCAAGATAGCGTGACGGTATGGTAACAAGCAGGTTTAGGGTTCGAGTCACGGAAATATGTTTATTCTCCATTTGAAATTCAGCGTAAATGCTCAATTGTAACGGTTTTTCAAGTTTGAATTGAAAAGTCAGTTTTGGCGGGAATGTTTCAAATTTCGATAATATGCAAGATGCAACAATACACTACAACAATCAATGCAAGAGAAGCTAATCGCAACGGTTAGAGTAAGTTTTTTAAAGCAAAAATGGCAAGCATGCCCGTTCCGTTGCTTTTTTGGTGGTTCCGTTGCTTTTTTGTGCACCCAGAAGAGAGCCTATTAGTAAGGTTCAAATGAAAGATATCGCTAAGCCCTAAGAATTGGTGAAAGGGGAAGGTCATTGCAAGATAGCGTGACGGTATGGTAACAAGCAGGTTGAGGGTTCGAGTCACGGGAAATGTTTGATTCTCCATTCGAAATTCAGAGTAAATGCTCAATTGTAACTGTTTTTTCAAGTTTGAATTGATAAGTCAGTTTTGGCGGGAATGTTTCAAATTTCGATAATATATAAGATGCAACAATACACTACAATAATCAAGGCAAGGGAAGCTAATCGCAACGGTTAGAGTCAGTTTTTTAAAGCAAAAATAGCAAGCATGCCCGTTCCGTTTCTTTTTTGGTGGTTCCGTTGCTTTTTCTTGCACTCATAAATCAACATTTTTGTCTGCTTCAAATGAAAGATATCGCTAAGCCCTAAGAATTGGTGAAAGGGGAAGGTCATTGCAAGATAGCGTGACTGTATGGTAAAAAGCAGGTTTAGGGTTCGAGTCACGGGAAATGTCTGATTCTCCATTTGAAATTCGGTGTAAATGCTCAATGTTAACGGTTTCTTCAAGTTTGAATTGAAAAGTCAGTTTTGGCGGGAATGTTTCAAAATTCGATAGGATTCAAGATGCAACAACGCACTACAATAATCAAAGCAAGAGAAGCTAATCGCAACGGTTAGAGTAAGTTTTTTAAAGCAAAAATGGCAAGCATGCCCGTTCCGTTGCTTTATTGGTGGTTCCGTTGCTTTTTTGTGCACCCAGAAGAGAGCCTATTTGTAAGGTTCAAATGAAAGATATCGCTAAGCCCTAAGAAGTGGTGAAAGGGGAAGGTCATTGCAAGATAGCGTGACGGTATGGTAACAAGCAGGTTTAGGGTTCGAGTCACGGAAAAATGTTTATTCTCCATTTGAAATTCAGAGTAAATGCTCAATTGTAACAATTTTTCAAGTTTGAATAGGAAAGTCAGTTTTGGCGGGAATGTTTCAAATTTCGATAATATGCAAGATGCAACAATACACTACAATAATCAAACCAAGAGAAGCTAATCGCAACGGTTAGAGTAAGTTTTTTAAAGCAAAAATGGCAAGCATGCCCGTTGCGTTTCTTTTTTGGTGGTTCCGTTGCTTTTTTTGCACCCAGAAAAGTGCCAATTTGTAAGGCTCAAATGAAAGATATCGCTAAGCCCTAAGAATTGGTGAAAGGGGAAGGTCATTGCAAGATAGCGTGACGGTATGGTAACAAGCAGGTTTAGGGTTCGAGTCACGGAAATATGTTTATTCTCCATTCGAAATTCAGAGTAAATGCTCATTTGTAACGGTTTTTCAAGTTTGAATAGGAAAGTCAGTTTTGGCGGGAATGTTTCAAATTTCGATAATATGCAAGATGCAACGATACACTACAATAATCAAAGCAAGAGAAGCTAATCGCAACGGTTAGAGTAAGTTTTTGGAAGCAAAAATGGCAAGCATGCCCGTTCCGTTGCTTTTTTGGTGGTTCCGTTGATTTTTTGTGCACCCAGAAAACAGCCTACTTGTAAGGTTCAAATGGAAGATAGCTCTAACCCCTGAGCCACGGTTACAGAGGAAGGTCATTGCAGGATAGCGTGACGGTATGGTAATAAGCAGGTTGAGGGTTCGAGTCACGGGAAATGTTTGATTCTCCATTCGAACTTCAGAGTAAATTCTCAATTTTAACGGTTTTTTCAAGTTTGAATTGAAAAGTCAGTTTTGGCGGGAATGTTTCAAATTTCGATAATATGCAAGATGCAACAATACACTACAATAATCAAAGCAAGAAAAGCTAATCGCAATGGTTAGAGTAAGTTTTTTCAAGCAAAAATGGCAAGGATGCCCGTTCCGTTGCTTTTTTGGTGGTTCCGTTGATTTTTTGTGCACCCAAAAAGTTCCTATTCGTAAGGTTCAAATGAAAGATATCGCTAAGCCCTAAGAATTGGTGAAAGGGGAAGGTCATTGCAAGATAGCGTGACGGTATGGTAACAAGCAGGTTTAGGGTTCGAGTCACGGGAAATGTTTGATTCTCCATTCGAAATTCAGAGTAAATGCTCAATTGTAACGGTTTTTTCAAGTTTGAATTGAAAAGTCAGTTTTGGCGGGAATGTTTCAAATTTCGATAATATGCAAGATGCAACAATGCACTACAATAATCAGAGCAAGGGAAGCTAATCGCAACGGTTAGAGTCAGTTTTTTAAAGCAAAAATGGCAAGCATGCTCGTTCCGTTGCTTTTGGTGGTTCCGTTGCTTTTTCTTGCACTCATAAATCAACATTTTTGTCTGTTTCAAATGAAAGATATCGCTAAGCCCTAAGAATTGGTGAAAGGGGAATGTCATTGCAAGATAGCGTGACGGTATGGTAACAAGCAGGTTTAGGGTTCGAGTCACGGGAAATGTTTGATTCTCCATTCGAAATTCAGTGTAAATGCTCAATTTTAACGGTTTCTTCAAGTTTGAATTGAAAAGTCAGTTTTGGCGGGAATGTTTCAAAATTCGATAGGATTCAAGATGCAACAACACACTACAATAATCAAAGCAAGAGAAGCTAATCGCAACAGTTAGAGTAAGTTTTTTAAAGCAAAAATGGCAAGCATGCCCGTTCCGTTGCTTTTTTGGTGGTTCCGTTGCTTTTTCGTGCACTCATAAATCAACCTTTTTGTCTGCTTCAAATGAAAGATATCGCTAAGCCCTAAGAATTGGTGAAAAGGGAAGGTCCCTGGAAGATAAGTTAAACGTGACGTAATCGGGAGGTGTAGTGTTCGAGTCACTTTAATATTTTTATTCTCCATTGTAAATTCAGAGTCAATGCTAAATTGTAACGGTTTTTCAAGTTTGAATAGGAAAGTCATTTTTTTGCGGGAATGTTTCAAATTTAGATAATATGCAAGATGCAACAATACACTACAATAATCAAAGCAAGGAAAGCTAAGCGCAACGCTCTGAGTAAGTTTTTGGTAGCAAAAATAGCAAGCATGCTCGTTCCGTTGCTTTTAGGTGGTTACGTTGCTTATTTGTGCACCCAGAAAAGTGCCTATTTGTAAGGTTCAAATGAAAGATATCGCTAAGCCCTAAGAATTGGTGAAAGGGGAAGGTCATTGCAAGATAGCGTGACGGTATGGTAACAAGCAGGTTTAGGGTTCGAGTCACGGAAATATGTTTATTCTCCATTTGAAATTCAGCGTAAATGCTCAATTGTAACGGTTTTTCAAGTTTGAATAGGAAAGTCAGTTTTGGCGGAAATGTTTCAAATTTCGATAATATGCAAGATGCAACAATACACTACAATAATCAAAGCAAGAGAAGCTAATCGCAACGGTTAGAGTAAGTTTTTGGAAGCAAAAATGGCAAGCATGCCCGTTCCGTTGCTTTTTTGGTGGTTCCGTTGCTTTTTTGTGCACCCAGAAAAGAGCCCATTTGTGAGGTTCAAATGAAAGATATCGCTAAGCCCTAAGAATTGGTGAAAGGGGAAGGTCATTGCAAGATAGCGTGACGGTATGGTAACAAGCAGGTTTAGGGTTCGAGTCACGGGAAATGTTTGATTCTCCATTCGAAATTCAGAGTAATTGCTCAATTGTAACTGTTTTAAGTTTGAATTGAAAAGTCAGTTTTTGCGGGAATGTTTCAAATTTCGATAATATGCAAGATGCAACAATACACTACAATAATCAAAGCAAGAGAAGCTAATCGCAACGGTTAGAGTAAGTTTTTTAAAGCAAAAATGGCAAGCATGCCCGTTCCGTTGCTTTTTAGGTGGTTCCGTTGCTTTTTTGTGCACTCATAAATCAACCTTTTTGTCTGCTTCAAATGAAAGATATCGCTAAGCCCTAAGAATTGGTGAAAGGGGAAGGTCATTGCAAGATAGCGTGACGGTATGGTAACAAGCAGGTTTAGGGTTCGAGTCACGGAAATATGTTTATTCTCCATTTGAAATTCAGCGTAAATGCTCAATTGTAACGGTTTTTCAAGTTTGAATAGGAAAGTCACTTTTGGCGGGATTGTTTCAAATTTCGATAATATGCAAGATGCAACAATACACTACAACAATCAAAGCAAGAGAAGCTAATCGCAACGGTTAGAGTAAGTTTTTTAAAGCAAAAATGGCAAGCATGCCCGTTCCGTTGCTTTTTTGGTGGTTCCGTTGCTTTTTTGTGCACCCAGAAGAGAGCCTATTTGTAAAGTTCAAATGAAAGATATCGCTAAGCCCTAAGAATTGGTGAAAGGTCAAGGTCATTGCAAGATAGCGTGACGGTATGGTAACAAGCAGGTTTAGGGTTCGAGTCACGGAAATATGTTTATTCTCCATTTGAAATTCAGCGTAAATGCTCAATTGTAAAGGTTTTTCAAGTTTGAATAGGAAAGTCAGTTTTGGCGGGAATGTTTCAAATTTCGATAATATGCAAGATGCAACAATACACTACAACAATCAAAGCAAGAGAAGCTAATCGCAACGGTTAGAGTAAGTTTTTTAAAGCAAAAATGGCAAGCATGCCCGTTCCGTTGCTTTTTTGGTGGTTCCGTTGCTTTTTTGTGCACCCAGAAGAGAGCCTATTTGTAAAGTTCAAATGAAAGATATCGCTAAGACCTAAGAATTGGTGAAAGGTCAAGGTCATTGCAAGATAGCGTGACGGTATGGTAACAAGCAGGTTTAGGGTTCGAGTCACGGAAATATGTTTATTCTCCATTTGAAATTCAGCGTAAATGCTCAATTGTAACGGTTTTTCAAGTTTGAATAGGAAAGTCAGTTTTGGCGGAAATGTTTCAAATTTCGACAATATGCAAGATGCAACAATACACTACAACAATCAAAGCAAGAGAAGCCAATCGCAACGGTTAGAGTAAGTTTTTTAAAGCAAAAATGGCAAGCATGCCCGTTCCGTTGCTTTTTTGGTGGTTCCGTTGCTTTTTTGTGCACCCAGAAGAGAGCCTATTAGTAAGGTTCAAATGAAAGATATCGCTAAGCCCTAAGAATTGGTGAAAGGGGAAGGTCATTGCAAGATAGCGTGACGGTATGGTAACAAGCAGGTTGAGGGTTCGAGTCACGGGAAATGTTTGATTCTCCATTCGAAATTCAGAGTAAATGCTCAATTGTAACTGTTTTTTCAAGTTTGAATTGATAAGTCAGTTTTGGCGGGAATGTTTCAAATTTCGATAATATGCAAGATGCAACAATACACTACAATAATCAAGGCAAGGGAAGCTAATCGCAACGGTTAGAGTCAGTTTTTTAAAGCAAAAATGGCAAGCATGCCCGTTCCGTTTCTTTTTTGGTGGTTCCGTTGCTTTTTCTTGCACTCATTAATCAACATTTTTGTCTGCTTCAAATGAAAGATATCGCTAAGCCCTAAGAATTGGTGAAAGGGGAAGGTCATTGCAAGATAGCGTGACGGTATGGTAAAAAGCAGGTTTAGGGTTCGAGTCACGGGAAATGTTTGATTCTCCATTTGAAATTCGGTGTAAATGCTCAATGTTAACGGTTTCTTCAAGTTTGAATTGAAAAGTCAGTTTTGGCGGGAATGTTTCAAAATTCGATAGGATTCAAGATGCAACAATACACTACAATAATCAAAGAAAGAGAAGCTAATCGCAACGGTTAGAGTAAGTTTTTTAAAGCAAAAATGGCAAGCATGCCCGTTCCGTTGCTTTATTGGTGGTTCCGTTGCTTTTTTGTGCACCCAGAAGAGAGCCTATTTGTAAGGTTCAAATGAAAGATATCGCTAAGCCCTAAGAATTGGTGAAAGGGGAAGGTCATTGCAAGATAGCGTGACGGTATGGTAACAAGCAGGTTTAGGGTTCGAGTCACGGAAAAATGTTTATTCTCCATTTGAAATTCAGCGTAAATGCTCAATTGTAACAATTTTTCAAGTTTGAATAGGAAAGTCAGTTTTGGCGGGAATGTTTCAAATTTCGATAATATGGAAGATGCAACAATACACTACAATAATCAAACCAAGAGAAGCTAATCGCAACGGTTAGAGTAAGTTTTTTAAAGCAAAAATGGCAAGCATGCCCGTTGCGTTTCTTTTTTGGTGGTTCCGTTGCTTTTTTTGCACCCAGAAAAGTGCCAATTTGTAAGGCTCAAATGAAAGATATCGCTAAGCCCTAAGAATTGGTGAAAGGGGAAGGTCATTGCAAGATAGCGTGACGGTATGGTAACAAGCAGGTTTAGGGTTCGAGTCACGGAAATATGTTTATTCTCCATTCGAAATTCAGAGTAAATGCTCATTTGTAACTGTTTTTTCGAGTTTGAATTGAAAAGTCAGTTTTGGCGGGAATGTTTCAAATTTCGATAATATGCAAGATGCAATAATACACTACAATAATCAAAGCAAGAGAAGCTAATCGCAATGGTTAGAGTAAGTTTTTTCAAGCAAAAATGGCAAGGATGCCCGTTCCGTTGCTTTTTTGGTGGTTCCGTTGCTTTTTTGTGCACCCAGAAAAGTTCCTATTCGTAAGGTTCAAATGAAAGATATCGCTAAGCCCTAAGAATTGGTGAAAGGGGAAGGTCATTGCAAGATAGCGTGATGGTATGGTAACAAGCAGGTTTAGGGTTCGAGTCACGGGAAATGTTTGATTCTCCATTTGAAATTCAGTGTAAATGCTCAATTTTAACGGTTTCTTCTCGTTTGAATTGAAAAGTCAGTTTTGGGCGGGAATGTTTCAAAATTCGATAGGTTGCAAGATGCAACAACACACTACAATAATCAAAGCAAGAGAAGCTAATCGCAACGGTTAGAGTAAGTTTTTTAAAGCAAAATTGGCAAGCATGCCCGTTCCGTTGCTTTTTTGGTGGTTCCGTTGCTTTTTCGTGCACTCTTAAATCTACCTTTTTGTCTGCTTCAAATGAAAGATATCGCTAAGCCCTAAGAATTGGTGAAAGGGGAAGGTCCCTGGAAGATAAGTTAAACGTGACGTAATCGGGAGGTGTAGTGTTCGAGTCACTTTAATATATTTATTCTCCATTTGAAATTCAGTGTAAATGCTTAATTTTAACGGTTTCTTCAAGTTTGAATTGAAAAGTCAGTTTTGGCGGGAATGTTTCAAATTTCGATAATATGCAAGATGCAACAATACACTACAACAATCAAAGCAAGAGAAGCTAATCGCAACGGTTAGAGTAAGTTTTTTAAAGCAAAAATGGCAAGCATGCCCGTTCCGTTGCTTTTTTGGTGGTTCCGTTGCTTTTTTGTGCACCCAGAAGAGAGCCTATTAGTAAGGTTCAAATGAAAGATATCGCTAAGCCCTAAGAATTGGTGAAAGGGGAAGGTCATTGCAAGATAGCGTGACGGTATGGTAACATGCAGGTTTAGGGTTCGAGTCACGGAAATATGTTTATTCTCCATTTGAAATTCAGCGTAAATGCTCAATTGTAACGGTTTTTCAAGTTTGAATAGGAAAGTCACTTTTGGCGGGATTGTTTCAAATTTCGATAATATGCAAGATGCAACAATACACTACAACAATCAAAGCAAGAGAAGCTAATCGCAACGGTTAGAGTAAGTTTTTTAAAGCAAAAATGGCAAGCATGCCCGTTCCGTTGCTTTTTTGGTGGTTCCGTTGCTTTTTTGTGCACCCAGAAGAGAGCCTATTTGTAAAGTTCAAATGAAAGATATCGCTAAGCCCTAAGAATTGGTGAAAGGTCAAGGTCATTGCAAGATAGCGTGACGGTATGGTAACAAGCAGGTTTAGGGTTCGAGTCACGGAAATATGTTTATTCTCCATTTGAAATTCAGCGTAAATGCTCAATTGTAACGGATTTTCAAGTTTGAATAGGAAAGTCAGTTTTGGCGGAAATGTTTCAAATTTCGATAATATGCAAGATGCAACAATACACTACAACAATCAAAGCAAGAGAAGCTAATCGCAACGGTTAGAGTAAGTTTTTTAAAGCAAAAATGGCAAGCATGCCCGTTCCGTTGCTTTTTTGGTGGTTCCGTTGCTTTTTTGTGCACCCAGAAGAGAGCCTATTAGTAAGGTTCAAATGAAAGATATCGCTAAGCCCTAAGAATAGGTGAAAGGGGAAGGTCATTGCAAGATAGCGTGACGGTATGGTAACAAGCAGGTTGAGGGTTCGAGTCACGGGAAATGTTTGATTCTCCATTCGAAATTCAGAGTAAATGCTCAATTGTAACTGTTTTTTCAAGTTTGAATTGATAAGTCAGTTTTGGCGGGAATGTTTCAAATTTCGATAATATGCAAGATGCAACAATACACTACAATAATCAAGGCAAGGGAAGCTAATCGCAACGGTTAGAGTAAGTTTTTTAAAGCAAAAATGGCAAGCATGCCCGTTCCGTTTCTTTTTTGGTGGTTCCGTTGCTTTTTCTTGCACTCATAAATCAACATTTTTGTCTGCTTCAAATGAAAGATATCGCTAAGCCCTAAGAATTGGTGAAAGGGGAAGGTCATTGCAAGATAGCGTGACGGTATGGTAAAAAGCAGGTTTAGGGTTCGAGTCACGGGAAATGTTTGATTCTCCATTTGAAATTCGGTGTAAATGCTCAATGTTAACGGTTTCTTCAAGTTTGAATTGAAAAGTCAGTTTTGGCGGGAATGTTTCAAAATTCGATAGGATTCAAGATGCAACAATACACTACAATAATCAAAGAAAGAGAAGCTAATCGCAACGGTTAGAGTAAGTTTTTTAAAGCAAAAATGGCAAGCATGCCCGTTCCGTTGCTTTATTGGTGGTTCCGTTGCTTTTTTGTGCACCCAGAAGAGAGCCTATTTGTAAGGTTCAAATGAAAGATATCGCTAAGCCCTAAGAATTGGTGAAAGGGGAAGGTCATTGCAAGATAGCGTGACGGTATGGTAACAAGCAGGTTTAGGGTTCGAGTCACGGAAAAATGTTTATTCTCCATTTGAAATTCAGCGTAAATGCTCAATTGTAACAATTTTTCAAGTTTGAATAGGAAAGTCAGTTTTGGCGGGAATGCTTCATATTTCGATAATATGGAAGATGCAACAATACACTACAATAATCAAACCAAGAGAAGCTAATCGCAACGGTTAGAGTAAGTTTTTTAAAGCAAAAATGGCAAGCATGCCCGTTGCGTTTCTTTTTTGGTGGTTCCGTTGCTTTTTTTGCACCCAGAAAAGTGCCAATTTGTAAGGCTCAAATGAAAGATATCGCTAAGCCCTAAGAATTGGTGAAAGGGGAAGGTCATTGCAAGATAGCGTGACGGTATGGTAACAAGCAGGTTTAGGGTTCGAGTCACGGAAAAATGTTTATTCTCCATTTGAAATTCAGCGTAAATGCTCAATTGTAACAATTTTTCAAGTTTGAATAGGAAAGTCAGTTTTGGCGGGAATGTTTCAAATTTCGATAATATGCAAGATGCAACAATACACTACAACAATCAAAGCAAGAGAAGCTAATCGCAACGGTTAGAGTAAGTTTTTTAAAGCAAAAATGGCAAGCATGCCCGTTCCGTTGCTTTTTTGGTGGTTCCGTTGCTTTTTTGTGCACCCAGAAGAGAGCCTATTTGTAAAGTTCAAATGAAAGATATCGCTAAGACCTAAGAATTGGTGAAAGGTCAAGGTCATTGCAAGATAGCGTGACGGTATGGTAACAAGCAGGTTTAGGGTTCGAGTCACGGAAATATGTTTATTCTCCATTTGAAATTCAGCGTAAATGCTCAATTGTAACGGTTTTTCAAGTTTGAATAGGAAAGTCAGTTTTGGCGGAAATGTTTCAAATTTCGACAATATGCAAGATGCAACAATACACTACAACAATCAAAGCAAGAGAAGCTAATCGCAACGGTTAGAGTAAGTTTTTTAAAGCAAAAATGGCAAGCATGCCCGTTCCGTTGCTTTTTTGGTGGTTCCGTTGCTTTTTTGTGCACCCAGAAGAGAGCCTATTAGTAAGGTTCAAATGAAAGATATCGCTAAGCCCTAAGAATTGGTGAAAGGGGAAGGTCATTGCAAGATAGCGTGACGGTATGGTAACAAGCAGGTTGAGGGTTCGAGTCACGGGAAATGTTTGATTCTCCATTCGAAATTCAGAGTAAATGCTCAATTGTAACTGTTTTTTCAAGTTTGAATTGATAAGTCAGTTTTGGCGGGAATGTTTCAAATTTCGATAATATGCAAGATGCAACAATACACTACAATAATCAAGGCAAGGGAAGCTAATCGCAACGGTTAGAGTCAGTTTTTTAAAGCAAAAATGGCAAGCATGCCCGTTCCGTTTCTTTTTTGGTGGTTCCGTTGCTTTTTCTTGCACTCATTAATCAACATTTTTGTCTGCTTCAAATGAAAGATATCGCTAAGCCCTAAGAATTGGTGAAAGGGGAAGGTCATTGCAAGATAGCGTGACGGTATGGTAAAAAGCAGGTTTAGGGTTCGAGTCACGGGAAATGTTTGATTCTCCATTTGAAATTCGGTGTAAATGCTCAATGTTAACGGTTTCTTCAAGTTTGAATTGAAAAGTCAGTTTTGGCGGGAATGTTTCAAAATTCGATAGGATTCAAGATGCAACAATACACTACAATAATCAAAGAAAGAGAAGCTAATCGCAACGGTTAGAGTAAGTTTTTTAAAGCAAAAATGGCAAGCATGCCCGTTCCGTTGCTTTATTGGTGGTTCCGTTGCTTTTTTGTGCACCCAGAAGAGAGCCTATTTGTAAGGTTCAAATGAAAGATATCGCTAAGCCCTAAGAATTGGTGAAAGGGGAAGGTCATTGCAAGATAGCGTGACGGTATGGTAACAAGCAGGTTTAGGGTTCGAGTCACGGAAAAATGTTTATTCTCCATTTGAAATTCAGCGTAAATGCTCAATTGTAACAATTTTTCAAGTTTGAATAGGAAAGTCAGTTTTGGCGGGAATGTTTCAAATTTCGATAATATGGAAGATGCAACAATACACTACAATAATCAAACCAAGAGAAGCTAATCGCAACGGTTAGAGTAAGTTTTTTAAAGCAAAAATGGCAAGCATGCCCGTTGCGTTTCTTTTTTGGTGGTTCCGTTGCTTTTTTTGCACCCAGAAAAGTGCCAATTTGTAAGGCTCAAATGAAAGATATCGCTAAGCCCTAAGAATTGGTGAAAGGGGAAGGTCATTGCAAGATAGCGTGACGGTATGGTAACAAGCAGGTTTAGGGTTCGAGTCACGGAAATATGTTTATTCTCCATTCGAAATTCAGAGTAAATGCTCATTTGTAACTGTTTTTTCGAGTTTGAATTGAAAAGTCAGTTTTGGCGGGAATGTTTCAAATTTCGATAATATGCAAGATGCAATAATACACTACAATAATCAAAGCAAGAGAAGCTAATCGCAATGGTTAGAGTAAGTTTTTTCAAGCAAAAATGGCAAGGATGCCCGTTCCGTTGCTTTTTTGGTGGTTCCGTTGCTTTTTTGTGCACCCAGAAAAGTTCCTATTCGTAAGGTTCAAATGAAAGATATCGCTAAGCCCTAAGAATTGGTGAAAGGGGAAGGTCATTGCAAGATAGCGTGATGGTATGGTAACAAGCAGGTTTAGGGTTCGAGTCACGGGAAATGTTTGATTCTCCATTTGAAATTCAGTGTAAATGCTCAATTTTAACGGTTTCTTCTCGTTTGAATTGAAAAGTCAGTTTTGGGCGGGAATGTTTCAAAATTCGATAGGTTGCAAGATGCAACAACACACTACAATAATCAAAGCAAGAGAAGCTAATCGCAACGGTTAGAGTAAGTTTTTTAAAGCAAAATTGGCAAGCATGCCCGTTCCGTTGCTTTTTTGGTGGTTCCGTTGCTTTTTCGTGCACTCTTAAATCTACCTTTTTGTCTGCTTCAAATGAAAGATATCGCTAAGCCCTAAGAATTGGTGAAAGGGGAAGGTCCCTGGAAGATAAGTTAAACGTGACGTAATCGGGAGGTGTAGTGTTCGAGTCACTTTAATATATTTATTCTCCATTTGAAATTCAGTGTAAATGCTTAATTTTAACGGTTTCTTCAAGTTTGAATTGAAAAGTCAGTTTTGGCGGGAATGTTTCAAATTTCGATAATATGCAAGATGCAACAATACACTACAACAATCAAAGCAAGAGAAGCTAATCGCAACGGTTAGAGTAAGTTTTTTAAAGCAAAAATGGCAAGCATGCCCGTTCCGTTGCTTTTTTGGTGGTTCCGTTGCTTTTTTGTGCACCCAGAAGAGAGCCTATTAGTAAGGTTCAAATGAAAGATATCGCTAAGCCCTAAGAATTGGTGAAAGGGGAAGGTCATTGCAAGATAGCGTGACGGTATGGTAACATGCAGGTTTAGGGTTCGAGTCACGGAAATATGTTTATTCTCCATTTGAAATTCAGCGTAAATGCTCAATTGTAACGGTTTTTCAAGTTTGAATAGGAAAGTCACTTTTGGCGGGATTGTTTCAAATTTCGATAATATGCAAGATGCAACAATACACTACAACAATCAAAGCAAGAGAAGCTAATCGCAACGGTTAGAGTAAGTTTTTTAAAGCAAAAATGGCAAGCATGCCCGTTCCGTTGCTTTTTTGGTGGTTCCGTTGCTTTTTTGTGCACCCAGAAGAGAGCCTATTTGTAAAGTTCAAATGAAAGATATCGCTAAGCCCTAAGAATTGGTGAAAGGTCAAGGTCATTGCAAGATAGCGTGACGGTATGGTAACAAGCAGGTTTAGGGTTCGAGTCACGGAAATATGTTTATTCTCCATTTGAAATTCAGCGTAAATGCTCAATTGTAACGGATTTTCAAGTTTGAATAGGAAAGTCAGTTTTGGCGGAAATGTTTCAAATTTCGATAATATGCAAGATGCAACAATACACTACAACAATCAAAGCAAGAGAAGCTAATCGCAACGGTTAGAGTAAGTTTTTTAAAGCAAAAATGGCAAGCATGCCCGTTCCGTTGCTTTTTTGGTGGTTCCGTTGCTTTTTTGTGCACCCAGAAGAGAGCCTATTAGTAAGGTTCAAATGAAAGATATCGCTAAGCCCTAAGAATAGGTGAAAGGGGAAGGTCATTGCAAGATAGCGTGACGGTATGGTAACAAGCAGGTTGAGGGTTCGAGTCACGGGAAATGTTTGATTCTCCATTCGAAATTCAGAGTAAATGCTCAATTGTAACTGTTTTTTCAAGTTTGAATTGATAAGTCAGTTTTGGCGGGAATGTTTCAAATTTCGATAATATGCAAGATGCAACAATACACTACAATAATCAAGGCAAGGGAAGCTAATCGCAACGGTTAGAGTAAGTTTTTTAAAGCAAAAATGGCAAGCATGCCCGTTCCGTTTCTTTTTTGGTGGTTCCGTTGCTTTTTCTTGCACTCATAAATCAACATTTTTGTCTGCTTCAAATGAAAGATATCGCTAAGCCCTAAGAATTGGTGAAAGGGGAAGGTCATTGCAAGATAGCGTGACGGTATGGTAAAAAGCAGGTTTAGGGTTCGAGTCACGGGAAATGTTTGATTCTCCATTTGAAATTCGGTGTAAATGCTCAATGTTAACGGTTTCTTCAAGTTTGAATTGAAAAGTCAGTTTTGGCGGGAATGTTTCAAAATTCGATAGGATTCAAGATGCAACAATACACTACAATAATCAAAGAAAGAGAAGCTAATCGCAACGGTTAGAGTAAGTTTTTTAAAGCAAAAATAGCAAGCATGCCCGTTCCGTTGCTTTATTGGTGGTTCCGTTGCTTTTTTGTGCACCCAGAAGAGAGCCTATTTGTAAGGTTCAAATGAAAGATATCGCTAAGCCCTAAGAATTGGTGAAAGGGGAAGGTCATTGCAAGATAGCGTGACGGTATGGTAACAAGCAGGTTTAGGGTTCGAGTCACGGAAAAATGTTTATTCTCCATTTGAAATTCAGCGTAAATGCTCAATTGTAACAATTTTTCAAGTTTGAATAGGAAAGTCAGTTTTGGCGGGAATGCTTCAAATTTCGATAATATGGAAGATGCAACAATACACTACAATAATCAAACCAAGAGAAGCTAATCGCAACGGTTAGAGTAAGTTTTTTAAAGCAAAAATGGCAAGCATGCCCGTTGCGTTTCTTTTTTGGTGGTTCCGTTGCTTTTTTTGCACCCAGAAAAGTGCCAATTTGTAAGGCTCAAATGAAAGATATCGCTAAGCCCTAAGAATTGGTGAAAGGGGAAGGTCATTGCAAGATAGCGTGACGGTATGGTAACAAGCAGGTTTAGGGTTCGAGTCACGGAAATATGTTTATTCTCCATTCGAAATTCAGAGTAAATGCTCATTTGTAACTGTTTTTTCAAGTTTGAATTGAAAAGTCAGTTTTGGCGGGAATGTTTCAAATTTCGATAATATGCAAGATGCAATAATACACTACAATAATCAAAGCAAGAGAAGCTAATCGCAATGGTTAGAGTAAGTTTTTTCAAGCAAAAATGGCAAGGATGCCCGTTCCGTTGCTTTTTTGGTGGTTCCGTTGCTTTTTTGTGCACCCAGAAAAGTTCCTATTCGTAAGGTTCAAATGAAAGATATCGCTAAGCCCTAAGAATTGGTGAAAGGGGAAGGTCATTGCAAGATAGCGTGATGGTATGGTAACAAGCAGGTTTAGGGTTCGAGTCACGGGAAATGTTTGATTCTCCATTTGAAATTCAGTGTAAATGCTCAATTTTAACGGTTTCTTCTCGTTTGAATTGAAAAGTCAGTTTTGGGCGGGAATGTTTCAAAATTCGATAGGTTGCAAGATGCAACAACACACTACAATAATCAAAGCAAGAGAAGCTAATCGCAACGGTTAGAGTAAGTTTTTTAAAGCAAAATTGGCAAGCATGCCCGTTCCGTTGCTTTTTTGGTGGTTCCGTTGCTTTTTCGTGCACTCTTAAATCTACCTTTTTGTCTGCTTCAAATGAAAGATATCGCTAAGCCCTAAGAATTGGTGAAAGGGGAAGGTCCCTGGAAGATAAGTTAAACGTGACGTAATCGGGAGGTGTAGTGTTCGAGTCACTTTAATATATTTATTCTCCATTTGAAATTCAGTGTAAATGCTTAATTTTAACGGTTTTTTCAAGTTTGAATTGAAAAGTCAGTTTTGGCGGGAATGTTTCAAATTTCGACAATATGCAAGATGCAACAATAGACTACAATAATCAAAGCGAGGAAAGCTAATCGCAACGGTTAGAGTAAGTTTTTGGAAGCAAAAATGGCAAGCATGCCCGTTCCGTTGCTTTATAGGTGGTTCCGTTGCTTTTTCTTGCACTCATAAATCAACTTTTTGTCTGCTTCAAATGAAAGATATCGCTAAGCCCTTAGAATTGGTGAAAGGGGAAGGTCATTGCAAGATAGCGTGACGGTATGGTAACCAGCAGGTTTAGGGTTCGAGTCACGGAAATATGTTTATTCTCCATTTGAAGTTCAGCGTAAATGCTCAATTGTAACGGTTTTTCAAGTTTGAATAGGAAAGTCCGTTTTGGCGGGAATGTTTCAAATTTCGATAATGTGCAAGATGCAACAATACACTACAACAATCAAAGCAAGAGAAGCTAATCGCAACGGTTAGAGTAAGTTTTTTAAACAAAAATGTCAAGCATGCCCGTTCCGTTGCTTTTTTGGTGGTTCCGTTGCTTTTTTGTGCACCCAGAAAAGAGCCCATTTGTGAGGTTCAAATGAAAGATATCGCTAAGCCCTAAGAATTGGTGAAAGGGGAAGGTCATTGCAAGATAGCGTGACGGTATGGTAACAAGCAGGTTTAGGGTTCGAGTCACGGAAATATGTTTATTCTCCATTTGAAGTTCAGCGTAAATGCTCAATTGTAACGGTTTTTCAAGTTTGAATAGGAAAGTCCGTTTTGGCGGGAATGTTTCAAATTTCGATAATGTGCAAGATGCAACAATACACTACAACAATCAAAGCAAGAGAAGCTAATCGCAACGGTTAGAGTAAGTTTTTTAAAGCAAAAATGGCAAGCATGCCCGTTCCGTTGCTTTTTAGGTGGTTCCGTTGCTTTTTTGTGCACTCATAAATGAACCTTTTTGTCTGCTTCAAATGAAAGATATCGCTAAGCCCTAAGAATTGGTGAAAGGGGAAGGTCATTGCAAGATAGCGTGACGGTATGGTAACAAGCAGGTTTAGGGTTCGAGTCACGGAAATATGTTTATTCTCCATTTGAAATTCAGCGTAAATGCTCAATTGTAACGGTTTTTCAAGTTTGAATGTTAAAGTCTGTTTTGGCGGGATTGTTTCAAATTTCGATAATATGCAAGATGCAACAATACACTACAACAATCAAAGCAAGAGAAGCTAATCGCAACGGTTAGAGTAAGTTTTTTAAAGCAAAAATGGCAAGCATGCCCGTTCCGTTGCTTTTTTGGTGGTTCCGTTGCTTTTTTGTGCACCCAGAAGAGAGCCTATTTGTAAAGTTCAAATGAAAGATATCGCTAAGCCCTAAGAATTGGTGAAAGGTCAAGGTCATTGCAAGATAGCGTGACGGTATGGTAACAAGCAGGTTTAGGGTTCGAGTCACGGAAATATGTTTATTCTCCATTTGA
Organism: Lepisma saccharinum; assembly: GCF_977018435.1. NCBI lineage: Eukaryota > Metazoa > Arthropoda > Insecta > Zygentoma > Lepismatidae > Lepisma > Lepisma saccharinum. The sequence goes on along the minus strand of NW_028142901.1, from coordinate 1,717,291 downwards.
AATTCAGCGTAAATGCTCAATTGTAACGGTTTTTCAAGTTTGAATAGGAAAGTCAGTTTTGGCGGGAATGTTTCAAATTTCGATAATATGCAAGACGCAACAATACACTACAATAATCAAAGCAAGGGAAGCTAATCGCAACGGTTTGAGTAAGTTTTTGGAAGCAAAAATGGGAAGCATGCCCGTTCCGTTGCTTTTTTGGTGGTTCCGTTGCTTTTTTGTGCACCCAGAAAACAGCCTATTTGTAAGGTTCAAATGGAAGATAGCTCTAACCCCTGAGCCACGGTTACAGAGGAAGGTCATTGCAGGATAGCGTGTCGGTATGGTAATAAGCAGGTTGAGGGTTCGAGTCACGGGAAATGTTTGATTCTCCATTCGAACTTCAGAGCAAATTCTCAATTTTAACGGTTTTTTCAAGTTTGAATTGAAAAGTCAGTTTTGGCGGGAATGTTTCAAATTTCGATAATATGCAAGATGCAACAATACACTACAATAATCAAAGCAAGAGAAGCTAATCGCAATGGTTAGAGTAAGTTTTTTTAAGCAAAAATGGCAAGGATGCCCGTTCCGTTGCTTTTTTGGTGGTTCCGTTGCTTTTTTGTGCACCCAGAAAAGTTCCTATTCGTAAGGTTCAAATGAAAGATATCGCTAAGCCCTAAGAATTGGTGAAAGGGGAAGGTCATTGCAAGATAGCGTGATGGTATGGTAACAAGCAGGTTTAGGGTTCGAGTCACGGGAAATGTTTGATTCTCCATTTGAAATTCAGTGTAAATGCTCAATTTTAACGGTTTCTTCTCGTTTGAATTGAAAAGTCAGTTTTGGGCGGGAATGTTTTAAAATTCGATAGGTTGCAAGATGCAACAACACACTACAATAATCAAAGCAAGAGAAGCTAATCGCAACGGTTAGAGTAAGTTTTTTAAAGCAAAATTGGCAAGCATGCCCGTTCCGTTGCTTTTTTGGTGGTTCCGTTGCTTTTTCGTGCACTCTTAAATCTACCCTTTTGTCTGCTTCAAATGAAAGATATCGCTAAGCCCTAAGAATTGGTGAAAGGGGAAGGTCCCTGGAAGATAAGTTAAACGTGACGTAATCGGGAGGTGTAGTGTTCGAGTCACTTTAATATATTTATTCTCCATTGTAAATTCAGAGTCAATCCTAAATTGTAACGGTTTTTCAAGTTTGAATTGAAAAGTCAGTTTTGGCGGGAATGTTTCAATTTTCGATATTATGCAAGATGCAACAATACACTACAATAATCAAAGCAAGAGAAGCTAATCGCAACGGTTAGAGTAAGTTTTTTAAAGCAAAAATGGCAAGCATGCCCGTTCCGTTTCTTTTTTGGTGGTTCCGTTGCTTTTTTGTGCACCCAGAAAAGTGCCTATTTTTAATTTTCAAATGAAAGATATCGCTAATCCCTGAGAATTGGTGAAAGGGGAAGGTCATTGCAAGATAGCGTGACGGTATGGTAACAAGCAGGTTTAGGGTTCGAGTCACGTTAAATGTTTGATTCTCCATTTGAAATTCAGTGTAAATGCTTAATTTTAACGGTTTCTTCAAGTTTGAATTGAAAAGTCAGTTTTGGCGGGAATGTTTCAAATTTCGACAATATGCAAGATGCAACAATAGACTACAATAATCAAAGCGAGGAAAGCTAATCGCAACGGTTAGAGTAAGTTTTTTAAAGCAAAAATGGCAAGCATGCCCGTTCCGTTGCTTTTTAGGTGGTTCCGTTGCTTTTTCTTGCACTCATAAATCAACTTTTTGTCTGCTTCAAATGAAAGATATCGCTAAGCCCTTAGAATTGGTGAAAGGGGAAGGTCATTGCAAGATAGCGTGACGGTATGGTAACCAGCAGGTTTAGGGTTCGAGTCACGGAAATATGTTTATTCTCCATTTGAAGTTCAGCGTAAATGCTCAATTGTAACGGTTTTTCAAGTTTGAATAGGAAAGTCCGTTTTGGCGGGAATGTTTCAAATTTCGATAATGTGCAAGATGCAACAATACACTACAACAATCAAAGCAAGAGAAGCTAATCGCAACGGTTAGAGTAAGTTTTTTATAGCAAAAATGGCAAGCATGCCCGTTCCGTTGCTTTTTTGGTGGTTCCGTTGCTTTCTTGTGCACCCAGAAAAGAGCCTATTTGTAAGGTTCAAATGAAAGATATCGCTAAGCCCTAAGAATTGGTGAAAGGGGAAGGTCATTGCAAGATAGCGTGACGGTATGGTAACAAGCAGGTTGAGGGTTCGAGTCACGGGAAATGTTTGATTCTCTATTCGAAATTCAGAGTAAATGCTCAATTGTAACTGCTTTTTCAAGTTTGAATTGAAAAGTCAGTTTTGGCGGGAATGTTTCAAATTTCGATAATATGCAAGATGCAACAATACACTACAATAATCAAAGCAAGAGAAGCTAATCGCAACGGTTAGAGTAAGATTTTGGAAGCAAAAATGGCAAGCATGCCCGTTCCGTTGCTTTTTTGGTGGTTCCGTTGCTTTTTCGTGCACTCATAAATCAACCTTTTTTTCTGCTTCAAATGAAAGATATCGCTAAGCCCTAAGAATTGGTGAAAAGGGAAGGACCCTGGAAGATAAGTTAAACGTGAAGTAATCGGGAGGTGTAGTGTTCGAGTCACTTTAATATTTTTATTCTCCATTGTAAATTCAGAGTCAATGCTAAATTGTAACGGTTTTTCAAGTTTGAATAGGAAAGTCAGTTTTGGCGGGAATGTTTCAAATTTCGATAATATGCAAGATGCAACAATACACTACAACAATCAAAGCAAGAGAAGCTAATCGCAACGGTTAGAGTAAGTTTTTAAAGCAAAAATGGCAAGCATGCCCGTTCCGTTGCTTTTTTGGTGGTTCCGTTGCTTTTTTGTGCACCCAGAAGAGAGCCTATTAGTAAGGTTCAAATGAAAGATATTGCTAAGCCCTAAGAATTGGTGAAAGGAGAAGGTCATTGCAAGATAGCGTGACGGTATGGTAACAAGCAGGTTTAGGGTTCGAGTCACGGAAATATGTTTATTCTCCATTTGAAATTCAGCGTAAATGCTCAATTGTAACGGTTTTTCAAGTTTGAATAGGAAAGTCAGTTTTGGCGGGAATGTTTCAAATTTCGATAATATGCAAGATGCAACAATACACTACAATAATCAAAGCAAGGGAAGCTAATCGCAACGGTTAGAGTAAGTTTTTGGAAGCAAAAATGGCAAGCATGCCCGTTCCGTTGCTTTTTTGGTGGTTCCGTTGCTTTTTTGTGCACCCAGAAAACAGCCTATTTGTAAGGTTCAAATGGAAGATAGCTCTAACCCCTGAGCCACGGTAACAGAGGAAGATTCCTGGAAGATAAGTTAAACGTGACGTAATCGGGAGGTGTAGTGTTCGAGTCACTTTAATATTTTTATTCTATGCTAAATTGTAACGGTTTTTCAAGTTTGAATAGGAAAGTCAGTTTTGGCGGGAATGTTTCAAATTTCGATAATATGCAAGATGCAACAATACACTACAATAATCAAAGCAAGAGAAGCTAATCGCTACGGTTAGAGTAAGTTTTTTTAAGCAAAAATGGCAAGCATGCCCGTTCCGTTGCTTTTTTGGTGGTTCCGTTGCTTTTTCGTGCACTCATAAATCAACCTTTTTGTCTGCTTCAAATGAAAGATATCGCTAAGCCCTAAGAATTGTTGAAAGGGGAAGGTCATTGCAGGATAGCGTGACGGTATGGTAAGAAGCAGGTTGAGGGTTCAGTTACGGGAAATGTTTGATTCTCCATTCGAACTTCAGAGTACATGCTCAATTGTAACGGTTTTTTCAAGTTTGAATTGAAAAGTCAGTTTTGGCGGGAATGTTTCAAATTTCTATAATATGCAAGATGCAACAATACACTACAACAATCAAAGCAAGAGAAGCTAATCGCAACGGTTAGAGTAAGTTTTTGGAAGCAAAAATGGCAAGCATGCCCGTTCCGTTGCTTTTTTGGTGGTTCCGTTGCTTTTTTGTGCACCCAGAAAAGAGCCTATTTGTGAGGTTCAAATGAAAGATATCGCTAAGTCCTAAGAATTGGTGAAAGGGGAAGGTCATTGCAAGATAGCGTGACGGTATGGTAACAAGCAGGTTTAGGGTTCGAGTCACGGGAAATGTTTGATTCTCCATTCGAAATTCAGAGTAAATGCTCAATTGTAACTGTTTTTTCAAGTTTGAATTGAAAAGTCAGTTTTGGCGGGAATGTTTCAAATTTCGACAATATGCAAGATGCGACAATACACTACAATAATCAAAGCAAGGGAAGCTAATCGCAACGCTCTGAGTAAGTTTTTGGAAGCAAAAATAGCAAGCATGCCCGTTCCGTTACTTTTTTGGTGGTTCCGTTGCTTTTTTGTGCACCCAGAAAAGTGCCTATTTGTAAGGTTCAAATGAAAGATATCGCTAAGCCCTAAGAATTGGTGAAAGGGGAAGGTCATTGCAAGATAGCGTGACGGTATGGTAACAAGCAGGTTTAGGGTTCGAGTCACGGAAATATGTTTATTCTCCATTTGAAATTCAGCGTAAATGCTCAATTGTAACGGTTTTTCAAGTTTGAATAGGAAAGTCAGTTTTCGCGGGATTGTTTCAAATTTCGATAATATGCAAGATGCAACAATACACTACAACAATCAAAGCAAGAGAAGCTAATCGCAACGGTTAGAGTAAGTTTTTTAAAGCAAAAATGGCAAGCATGCCCGTTCCGTTGCTTTTTTGTGCACCCAGAAGAGAGCCTATTTGTAAGGTTCAAATGAAAGATATCGCTAAGCCCTAAGAATTGGTGAAAGGGGAAGGTCATTGCAAGATAGCGTGACGGTATGGTAACAAGCAGGTTTAGGGTTCGAGACACGGAAATATGTTTATTCTCCATTTGAAATTCAGCGTAAATGCTCAATTGTAACGGTTTTTCAAGTTTGAATAGGAAAGTCAGTTTTTCCGGGAATGTTTCAAATTTCGATAATATGCAAGATGCAACAATACACTACAACAATCAAAGCAAGAGAAGCTAATCGCAACGGTTAGAGTAAGTTTTTTAAAGCAAAAATGGCAAAAATGCCCGTTCCGTTGCTTTTTTGGTGGTTCCGTTGCTTTTTTGTGCACCCAGAAAAGAGCCTATTTGTAAGGTTCAAATGAAAGATATCGCTAAGCCCTAAGAATTGGTGAAAGGGGAAGGTCAGTGCAAGATAGCGTGACGGTATGGTAACAAGCAGGTTTAGGGTTCGAGTCACGGAAATATGTTTATTCTCCATTTGAAATTCAGCGTAAATGCTCAATTGTAACGGTTTTTCAAGTTTGAATAGGAAAGTCAGTTTTCGCGGGATTGTTTCAAATTTCGATAATATGCAAGATGCAACAATACACTACAACAATCAAAGCAAGAGAAGCTAATCGCAACGGTTAGAGTAAGTTTTTTAAAGCAAAAATGGCAAGCATGCCCGTTCCGTTGCTTTTTTGTGCACCCAGAAGAGAGCCTATTTGTAAGGTTCAAATGAAAGATATCGCTAAGCCCTAAGAATTGGTGAAAGGGGAAGGTCATTGCAAGATAGCGTGACGGTATGGTAACAAGCAGGTTTAGGGTTCGAGACACGGAAATATGTTTATTCTCCATTTGAAATTCAGCGTAAATGCTCAATTGTAACGGTTTTTCAAGTTTGAATAGGAAAGTCAGTTTTGGAGGGAATGTTTCAAATTTCGATAATATGCAAGATGCAACAATACACTACAACAATCAAAGCAAGAGAAGCTAATCGCAACGGTTAGAGTAAGTTTTTTAAAGCAAAAATGGCAAGCATGCCCGTTCCGTTGCTTTTTTGTGCACCCAGAAGAGAGCCTATTAGTAAGGTTCAAATGAAAGATATCGCTAAGCCCTAAGAATTGGTGAAAGGGGAAGGTCATTGCAAGATAGCGTGACGGTATGGTAACAAGCAGGTTTAGGGTTCGAGTTACGGAAATATGTTTATTCTCCATTTGAAATTCAGTGTAAATGCTCAATTGTAACGGTTTTTCAAGTTTGAATAGGTAAGTCAGTTTACGCGGGATTGTTTCAAATTTCGATAATATGCAAGATGCAACAATACACTACAACAATCAAAGCAAGAGAAGCTAATCGCAACAGTTAGAGTAAGTTTTTCAAAGCAAAAATAGCAAGCATGCCCGTTCCGTTGCTTTTTTGGTGGTTCCGTTGCTTTTTTGTGCACCCAGAAGAGAGCCTATTTGTAAGGTTCAAATGAAAGATATCGCCAAGCCCTAAGAAATGGTGAAAGGGGAAGGTCATTGCAAGATAGCGTGACGGTATGGTAACAAGCAGGTTTAGGGTTCGAGTCACGGAAATATGTTTATTCTCCATTTGAAATTCAGCGTAATTGCTCAATTGTAACGGTTTTTCAAGTTTGAATAGGAAAGTCAGTTTTGGCGGGAATGTTTCAAATTTCGATAATATGCAAGATGCAACAATACACTACAACAATCAAAGCAAGAGAAGCTAATCGCAACGGTTAGAGTAAGTTTTTTAAAGCAAAAATGGCAAGCATGCCCGCTAAGCGCTAAGAATTGGTGAAAGGGGAAGGTCATTGCAAGATAGCGTGACGGTATGGTAACAAGCAGGTTTAGGGTTCGAGTCACGGAAATATGTATATTCTCCATTTGAAATTCAGCGTAAATGCTCAATTGTAACGGTTTTTCAAGTTTGAATAGGAAAGTCAGTTTTGGCGGGAATGTTTCAAATTTCGATAATATGCAAGATGCAACAATACACTACAATAATCAAAGCAAGAGAAGCTAATCGCAACGGTTAGAGTAAGTTTTTTAAAGCAAAAATGGCAAGCATGCCCGTTCCGTTGCTTTTTTGGTGGTTCCGCTGCTTTTTCGTGCACTCATAAATCAACCTTCTTGTCTGCTTCAAATGAAAGATATCGCTAAGCCCTAAGAATTGTTGAAAGGGGAAGGTCATTGCAGGATAGCGTGACGGTATGGTAAGAAGCAGGTTGAGGGTTCGAGTCACGGGAAATGTTTGATTCTAAAATCGAACTTCAGAGTAAATGCTCAATTTTAACGGTTTTTTCAAGTTTGAATAGGAAAGTCAGTTTTGGCGGGAATGTTTCAAATTTCGATAATATGCAAGATGCAACAATACACTACAATAATCAAAGCAAGAGAAGCTAATCGCAACGGTTAGAGTAAGTTTTTGGAAGCAAAAATGCCAAGCATGCCGTTCCGTTGCTTTTTTGGTGGTTCCGTTGCTTTTTTGTGCACCCAGAAGAGAGCCTATTTGTGAGGTTTGAATGAAAGATATCGCTAAGCCCTAAGAATTGGTGAAAGGGGAAGGTCATTGCAAGATAGCGTGACGGTATGGTAACAAGCAGGTTGAGGGTTCGAGTCACGGGAAATGTTTGATTCTCCATTCGAAATTCAGAGTAAATGCTCAATTGTAACTGTTTTTTCAAGTTTGAATTGAAAAGTCAGTTTTGGCGGGAATGTTTCAAATTTCGATAATATGCAAGATGCAACAATACACTACAATAATCAAAGCAAGAGAAGCTAATCGCAACGGTTAGAGTAAGTTTTTGGAAGCAAAAATGCCAAGCATGCCGTTCCGTTGCTTTTTTGGTGGTTCCGTTGCTTTTTTGTGCACCCAGAATAGAGCCTATTTGTGAGGTTCAAATGAAAGATATCGCTAAGCCCTAAGAATTGGTGAAAGGGGAAGGTCATTGCAAGATAGCGTGACGGTATGGTAACAAGCAGGTTTAGGGTTCGAGTTACGGAAATATGTTAATTCTCCATTTGAAATTCAGCGTAAATGCTCAATTGTAACGGTTTTTCAAGTTTGAATAGGAAAGTCAGTTTTCGCGGGATTGTTTCAAATTTCGATAATATGCAAGATGCAACAATACACTACAACATTCAAAGCAAGAGAAGCTAATCGCAACGGTTAGAGTAAGTTTTTCAAAGCAAAAATGGCAAGCATGCCCGTTCCGTTGCTTTTTTGGTGGTTCCGTTGCTTTTTTGTGCACCCAGAAGAGAGCCTATTTGTAAGGTTCAAATGAAAGATATCGCTAAGCCCTAAGAATTGGTGAAAGGGGAAGTTCATTGCAAGATAGCGTGACGGTATGGTAACAAGCAGGTTTAGGGTTCGAGTCACGGAAATATGTTTATTCTCCATTTGAAATTCAGCGTAAATGCTCAATTGTAACGGTTTTTCAAGTTTGAATAGGAAAGTCAGTTTTGGCGGGAATGTTTCAAATTTCTATAATATGCAAGATGCAACAATACACTACAATAATCAAAGCAAGAGAAGCTAATCGCAACGGTTAGAGTAAGTTTTCTAAAGCAAAAATGGCAAGCATGCCCGTTCCGTTGCTTTTTTGGTGGTTCCGTTGCTTTTTCGTGCACTCATAAATCAACCATTTTGTCTGCTTCAAATGAAAGATATCGCTAAGCCCTAAGAATTCTTGAAAGGGGAAGGTCATTGCAGGATAGCGTGACGGTATGGTAAGAAGCAGGTTGAGGGTTCGAGTCACGGGAAATGTTTGATTCTCCATTCGAACTTCAGAGTAAATGCTCATTTTTAACGGTTTTTTCAAGTTTGAATTGAAAAGTCAGTTTTGGCGGGAATGTTTCAAATTTCGATAATATGCAAGATGCAACAATACACTACAACAATCAAAGCAAGAGAAGCTAATCGCAACGGTTAGAGTAAGTTTTTGGAAGCAAAAATGGCAAGCATGAACGTTCCGTTGCTTTTTTGGTGGTTCCGTTGCTTTTTTGTGCACCCAAAAAAGAGCCTATTTGTGAGGTTCAAATGAAAGACATCGCTAAGCCCTAAGAATTGGTGAAAGGGGAAGGTCATTGCAAGATAGCGTGACGGTATGGTAACAAGCAGGTTTAGGGTTCGAGTTACGGAAATATGTTTATTCTCCATTTGAAATTCAGCGTAAATGCTCAATTGTAACGGTTTTTCAAGTTTGAATAGGAAAGTCAGTTTTCGCGGGATTGTTTCAAATTTCGATAATATGCAAGATGCAACAATACACTACAACAATCAAAGCAAGAGAAGCTAATCGCAACGGTTAGAGTAAGTTTTTGGAAGCAAAAATGGCAAGCATGCCCGTTCCGTTGCTTTTTTGGTGGTTCCGTTGCTTTTTCGTGCACTCATAAATCAACCTTTTTGTCTGCTTCAAATGAAAGATATCGCTAAGCCCTAAGAATTGGTAAAAGGGGAAGGTCATTGCAAGATAGCGTGACGGTATGGTAACAAGCAGGTTTAGGGTTCGAGTCACGGGAAATGTTTGATTCTCAATTCGAAATTCAGAGTAAATGATAAATTATAACGGTTTCTTCAAGTTTGAATTGAAAAGTCTGTTTTGGCGGGAATGTTTCAAATTTCGATAATATGCAAGATGCAACAATACACTACAATAATCAAAGCAAGAGAAGCTAATCGCAACGGTTAGAGTAAGTTTTCTAAAGCAAAAATGGCAAGCATGCCCGTTCCGTTGCTTTTTTGGTGGTTCCGTTGCTTTTTCGTGCACTCATAAATCAACTTTTTTTCTGCTTCAAATGAAAGATATCGCTAAGCCCTAAGAATTGGTGAAAAGGGAAGGACCCTGGAAGATATGTTAAACGTGAAGTAATCGGGAGGTGTAGTGTTCGAGTCACTTTAATATTTTTATTCTCCATTGTAAATTCAGAGTCAATGCTAAATTGTAACGGTTCTTCAAGTTTGAATAGGAAAGTCAGTTTTGGCGGGAATGTTTCAAATTTCGATAATATGCAAGATGCAACAATACACTACAATAATCAAAGCAAGAGAAGCTAATCGCAACGGTTAGAGTATGTTTTCTAAAGCAAAAATGGCAAGCATGCCCGTTCCGTTGCTTTTTAGGTGGTTCCGTTGCTTTTTCTTGCACTCATAAATCAACCTTTTTGTCTGCTTCGAATGAAAGATATCGCTAAGCCCTAAGAATTGGTGAAAGGGGAAGGTCATTGCAAGATAGCGTGAGGGTATGGTAACAAGCAGGTTTAGGGTTCGAGTCACGGAAATATGTTTATTCTCCATTTGAAATTCAGCGTAAATGCTCAATTGTAACGGTTTTTCAAGTTTGAATAGGAAAGTCAGTTTTCGCGGGATTGTTTCAAATTTCGATAATATGCAAGATGCAACAATACACTACAACAATCAAAGCAAGAGAAGCTAATCGCAACGGTTACAGTAAGTTTTTTAAAGCAAAAATGGCAAGCATGCCCGTTCCGTTGCTTTTTTGGTGGTTCCGTTGCTTTTTTGTGCACCCAGAAAAGAGCCTATTTGTGAGGTTCAAATGAAAGACATCGCTAAGCCCTAAGAATTGGTGAAATGGGAAGATTATTGCAAGATAGCGTGACGGTAGGTTGAGGTTGAGGGTTCGAGTCACGGGAAATGTTTGATTCTCCATTCGAAATTCAGAGTAAATTCTCAATTGTAACTGTTTTTTCAAGTTTGAATTGAAAAGTCAGTTTTGGCGGGAATGTTTCAAATTTCGATAATATGCAAGATGCAACAATACACTACAATAATCAAAGCAAGAGAAGCTAATCGCAACGGTTAGAGTAAGTATTTTAAAGCAAAAATGGCAAGCATGCCCGTTCCGTTGCTTTTTTGGTGGTTCCGTTGCTTTTTCCTGCACTCATAAATCAACCTTTTTGTCTGCTGCAAATGAAAGATATCGCTAAGCCCTAAGAATTGTTGAAAGGAAAAGGTCATTGCAGGATATCGTGACGGTATGGTAAGAAGCAGGTTGAGGGTTCGAGTCACGGGAAATGTTTGATTCTCCATTCGAACTTCAGAGTAAATGCTCAATTTTAACGGTTTTTTCAAGTTTGAATTGAAAAGTCAGTTTTGGCGGGAATGTTTTAAATTTCGATAATATGCAAGATGCAACAATACACTACAACAATCAAAGCAAGAGAAGCTAATCGCAACGGTTAGAGTAAGTTTTTGGAAGCAAAAATGGCAAGCATGCCCGTTCCGTTGCTTTTTTGGTGGTTCCGTTGCTTTTTTGTGCACCCAGAAAAGAGCCTATTTGTGAGGTTCAAATGAAAGATATCGCTAAGCCCTAAGAATTGGTGAAAGGGGAAGGTCATTGCAAGATATGCGTGACGGTATGGTAACAAGCAGGTTGAGGGTTCGAGTCACGGGAAATGTTTGATTCTCCATTCGAAATTCAGAGTAAATGCTCAATTGTAACTGTTTTTTCAAGTTTGAATTGAAAAGTCAGTTTTGGCGGGAATGATTCAAATTTCGATAATATGCAAGATGCAACATTACACTACAATAATCAAAGCAAGAGAAGCTAATCGCAACGGTTAGAGTAAGTTTTTTAAAGCAAAAATGGCAAGCATGCCCGTTCCGTTGCTTTCTAGGTGGTTCCGTTGCTTTTTCGTGCACTCATAAATCAACCTTTTTGTCTGCTTCAAATGAAAGATATCGCTAAGCCCTAGGAATGGGTGAAAGGGGAAGGTCATTGCAAGATAGCGTGACGGTATGGTAATAAGCAGGTTGAGGGTTCGAGTCACGGGAAATGTTTGATTCTCCATTCGAACTTCAGAGTAAATGCTCATTTTTAACGGTTTTTTCAAGTTTGAATTGAAAAGTCAGTTTTGGCGGGAATGTTTCAAATTTCGATAATATGCAAGATGCAACAATACACTACAACAATCAAAGCAAGAGAAGCTAATCGCAACGGTTAGAGTAAGTTTTTGGAAGCAAAAATGGCAAGCATGAACGTTCCGTTGCTTTTTTGGTGGTTCCGTTGCTTTTTTGTGCACCCAAAAAAGAGCCTATTTGTGAGGTTCAAATGAAAGACATCGCTAAGCCCTAAGAATTGGTGAAAGGGGAAGGTCATTGCAAGATAGCGTGACGGTATGGTAACAAGCAGGTTTAGGGTTCGAGTTACGGAAATATGTTTATTCTCCATTTGAAATTCAGCGTAAATGCTCAATTGTAACGGTTTTTCAAGTTTGAATAGGAAAGTCAGTTTTCGCGGGATTGTTTCAAATTTCGATAATATGCAAGATGCAACAATACACTACAACAATCAAAGCAAGAGAAGCTAATCGCAACGGTTAGAGTAAGTTTTTGGAAGCAAAAATGGCAAGCATGCCCGTTCCGTTGCTTTTTTGGTGGTTCCGTTGCTTTTTCGTGCACTCATAAATCAACCTTTTTGTCTGCTTCAAATGAAAGATATCGCTAAGCCCTAAGAATTGGTGAAAGGGGAAGGTCATTGCAAGATAGCGTGACGGTATGGTAACAAGCAGGTTTAGGGTTCGAGTCACGGGAAATGTTTGATTCTCAATTCGAAATTCAGAGTAAATGATAAATTATAACGGTTTCTTCAAGTTTGAATTGAAAAGTCTGTTTTGGCGGGAATGTTTCAAATTTCGATAATATGCAAGATGCAACAATACACTACAATAATCAAAGCAAGAGAAGCTAATCGCAACGGTTAGAGTAAGTTTTCTAAAGCAAAAATGGCAAGCATGCCCGTTCCGTTGCTTTTTTGGTGGTTCCGTTGCTTTTTCGTGCACTCATAAATCAACTTTTTTTCTGCTTCAAATGAAAGATATCGCTAAGCCCTAAGAATTGGTGAAAAGGGAAGGACCCTGGAAGATATGTTAAACGTGAAGTAATCGGGAGGTGTAGTGTTCGAGTCACTTTAATATTTTTATTCTCCATTGTAAATTCAGAGTCAATGCTAAATTGTAACGGTTCTTCAAGTTTGAATAGGAAAGTCAGTTTTGGCGGGAATGTTTCAAATTTCGATAATATGCAAGATGCAACAATACACTACAATAATCAAAGCAAGAGAAGCTAATCGCAACGGTTAGAGTATGTTTTCTAAAGCAAAAATGGCAAGCATGCCCGTTCCGTTGCTTTTTAGGTGGTTCCGTTGCTTTTTCTTGCACTCATAAATCAACCTTTTTGTCTGCTTCGAATGAAAGATATCGCTAAGCCCTAAGAATTGGTGAAAGGGGAAGGTCATTGCAAGATAGCGTGAGGGTATGGTAACAAGCAGGTTTAGGGTTCGAGTCACGGAAATATGTTTATTCTCCATTTGAAATTCAGCGTAAATGCTCAATTGTAACGGTTTTTCAAGTTTGAATAGGAAAGTCAGTTTTCGCGGGATTGTTTCAAATTTCGATAATATGCAAGATGCAACAATACACTACAACAATCAAAGCAAGAGAAGCTAATCGCAACGGTTACAGTAAGTTTTTTAAAGCAAAAATGGCAAGCATGCCCGTTCCGTTGCTTTTTTGGTGGTTCCGTTGCTTTTTTGTGCACCCAGAAAAGAGCCTATTTGTGAGGTTCAAATGAAAGACATCGCTAAGCCCTAAGAATTGGTGAAATGGGAAGATTATTTCAAGATAGCGTGACGGTAGGTTGAGGTTGAGGGTTCGAGTCACGGGAAATGTTTGATTCTCCATTCGAAATTCAGAGTAAATTCTCAATTGTAACTGTTTTTTCAAGTTTGAATTGAAAAGTCAGTTTTGGCGGGAATGTTTCAAATTTCGATAATATGCAAGATGCAACAATACACTACAATAATCAAAGCAAGAGAAGCTAATCGCAACGGTTAGAGTAAGTATTTTAAAGCAAAAATGGCAAGCATGCCCGTTCCGTTGCTTTTTTGGTGGTTCCGTTGCTTTTTCCTGCACTCATAAATCAACCTTTTTGTCTGCTGCAAATGAAAGATATCGCTAAGCCCTAAGAATTGTTGAAAGGAAAAGGTCATTGCAGGATATCGTGACGGTATGGTAAGAAGCAGGTTGAGGGTTCGAGTCACGGGAAATGTTTGATTCTCCATTCGAACTTCAGAGTAAATGCTCAATTTTAACGGTTTTTTCAAGTTTGAATTGAAAAGTCAGTTTTGGCGGGAATGTTTTAAATTTCGATAATATGCAAGATGCAACAATACACTACAACAATCAAAGCAAGAGAAGCTAATCGCAACGGTTAGAGTAAGTTTTTGGAAGCAAAAATGGCAAGCATGCCCGTTCCGTTGCTTTTTTGGTGGTTCCGTTGCTTTTTTGTGCACCCAGAAAAGAGCCTATTTGTGAGGTTCAAATGAAAGATATCGCTAAGCCCTAAGAATTGGTGAAAGGGGAAGGTCATTGCAAGATATGCGTGACGGTATGGTAACAAGCAGGTTGAGGGTTCGAGTCACGGGAAATGTTTGATTCTCCATTCGAAATTCAGAGTAAATGCTCAATTGTAACTGTTTTTTCAAGTTTGAATTGAAAAGTCAGTTTTGGCGGGAATGTTTCAAATTTCGATCATATGCAAGATGCAACAACACACTACAATAATCAAAGCAAGAGAAGCTAATCGCAACGGTTAGAGTAAGTTTTTTAAAGCAAAAATGGCAAGCATGAACGTTCCGTTGCTTTTTAGGTGGTTCCGTTGCTTTTTCTTGCACTCATAAATCAACATTTTTGTCTGCTTCAAATGAAAGATATCGCTAAGCCCTAAGAATTGGTGAAAGGGGAAGGTCATTGCAAGATAGCGTGACGGTATGGTAACAAGCAGGTTTAGGGTTCGAGTCACGGAAATATGTTTATTCTCCATTTGAAATTCAGCGTAAATGCTCAATTGTAACGGTTTTTCAACTTTGAATAGGAAAGTCAGTTTTGGCGGGAATGTTTCAAATTTCGATAATATGCAAGATGCAACAATACACTACAACAATCAAAGCAAGAGAAGCTAATCGCAACGGTTAGAGTAAGTTTTTTAAAGCAAAAATTGCAAGCATGCCCGTTCCGTTGCTTTTTTGATGGTTCCGTTGCTTTTTTGTGCACCCAGAAAAGAGCCTATTTGTAAGGTTCAAATGAAAGATATCGCTAAGCCCTAAGAATTGGTGAAAGGGGAAGGTCATTGCAAGATAGCGTGACGGTATGGTAACAAATAGGTTTAGGGTTCGAGTCACGTTAAATGTTTGATTCTCCATTTGTAATTCAGTGTAAATACTTAATTTTAATGGTTTCTTCAAGTTTGAATTGAAAAGTCAGTTTTGGCGGGAATGTTTCAAATTTCGATAATATGCAAGATGCGACAATACACTACAATAATCAAAGCAAGAGAAGCTAATCGCAACGGTTAGAGTACGTTTTTTAAAGCAAAAATGGCAAGCATACCCGTTCCGTTGCTTTTTTGGTTGTTCCGTTGCTTTTTTGTGCACCCAGAAAAGTGCCTATTTGTAAGGTTCAAATGAAAGATATCGCTAAGCCCTAAGAATTGTTGAAAGGGGAAGGTCATTGCAGGATAGCGTGACGGTATGGTAAGAAGCAGGTTGAGGGTTCGAGTCACGGGAAATGTTTGATTCTCCATTCGAACTTCAGAGTAAATGCTCAATTTTAACGGTTTTTTCAAGTTTGAATTGAAAAGTCAGTTTTGGCGGGAATGTTTCAAATTTCGATAATATGCAAGATGCAACAATACACTACAATAATCAAAGCAAGAGAAGCTAATCGCAACGGTTAGAGTATGTTTTTTAAAGCAAAAATGGCAAGCATGCCCGTTCCGTTGCTTTTTTGGTGGTTCCGTTGCTTTTTCGTGCACTCATAAATCAACCTTTTTGTCTGCTTCAAATGAAAGATATCGCTAAGCCCTAAGAATTGTTGAAAGGGGAAGGTCATTGCAGGATAGCGTGACGGTATGGTAAGAAGCAGGTTGAGGGTTCGAGTCACGGGAAATGTTTGATTCTCCATTCGAACTTCAGAGTAAATGCTCAATTTTAACGGTTTCTTCAAGTTTGAATTGAAAAGTCAGTTTTGGCGGGAATGTTTCAAATTTCGATAATATGCAAGATGCAACAATACACTACAACAATCAAAGCAAGAGAAGCTAATCGCAACAGTTAGAGTAAGTTTTTGGAAGCAAAAATGGCAAGCATGCCCGTTCCGTTGCTTTTTTGGTGGTTCCGTTGCTTTTTTGTGCACCCAGAAAAGAGCCTATTTGTGAGGTTCAAATGAAAGATATCGCTAAGCCCTAAGAATTGGTGAAAGGGGAAGGTCATTGCAAGATAGCGTGACGGTATGGTAACAAGCAGGTTGAGGGTTCGAGTCACGGGAAATGTTTGATTCTCCATTCGAAATTCAGAGTAAATGCTCAATTGTAACTGTTTTTTCAAATTTGAATTGAAAAGTCAGTTTTGGCGGGAATGTTTCAAATTTCGATAATATGCAAGATGCAACAATACACTACAATAATCAAAGCAAGAGAAGCTAATCGCAACGGTTAGAGTAAGTTTTTTAAAGCAAAAATGGCAAGCATGCCCGTTCCGTTGCTTTTTTGGTGGTTCCGTTGCTTTTTTGGTGGTTCCGTTGCTTTTTTCTGCACCCAGAAAAGAGCCTATTTGTAAGGTTCAAATGAAAGATATCGCTAAGCCCTAAGAATTGGTGAAAGGGGAAGGTCATTGCAAGATAGCGTGACGGTATGGTAACAAGCAGGTTTAGGGTTCGAGTCACGGGAAATGTTTGATTCTCAATTCGAAATTCAGAGTAAATGATAAATTATAACGGTTTCTTCAAGTTTGAATTGAAAAGTCAGTTTTGGCGGGAATGTTTCAAATTTCGATAATATGCAAGATGCAACAATACACTACAATAATCAAACCAAGAGAAGCTAATCGCAACGGTTAGAGAAAGTTTTTTAAAGCAAAAATGGCAAGCATGCCCGTTCCGTTTCTTTTTTGGTGGTTCCGTTGCTTTTTGTGCACCCAGAAAAGCGCCTATTTGTAAGGTTCAAATGAAAGATATCGCTAAGCCCTAAGAATTGGTGAAAGGGGAAGATCATTGCAAGATAGCGTGACGGTATGGTAACAAGCAGGTTTAGGGTTCGAGTCACGGAAATATGTTTATTCTCCATTCGAAATTCAGAGTAAATGCTCAATTGTAACTGTTTTTTAAGTTTGAATTGAAAAGTCAGTTTTGGCGGGAATGTTTCAAATTTCGATAATATGCAAGATGCAACAATACACTACAATAATCAAAGCAAGGGAAGCTAATCGCAACGGTTAGAGTAAGTTTTTGGAAGCAAAAATGGCAAGCATGCCCGTTCCGTTGCTTTTTTGGTGGTTCCGTTGCTTTTTTGTGCACCCAGAAAAGAGCCTATTTGTGAGGTTCAAATGAAAGATATCGCTAAGCCCTAAGAATTGGTGAAAGGGGAAGGTCATTGCAGGATAGCGTGACGGTATGGTAAGAAGCAGGTTGAGGGTTCGAGTCACGGGAAATGTTTGATTCTCCATTCGAACTTCAGAGTAAATGCTCAATTTTAACGGTTTCTTCAAGTTTGAATTGAAACGTCAGTTTTGGCGGGAATGTTTCAAATTTCGATAATATGCAAGATGCAACAATACACTACAACAATCAAAGCAAGAGAAGCTAATCGCAACGGTTAGAGTAAGTTTTTGGAAGCAAAAATGGCAAGCATGCCCGTTCCGTTGCTTTTTTGGTGGTTCCGTTGCTTTTTTGTGCACCCAGAAAAGAGCCTATTTGTGAGGTTCAAATGAAAGATATCGCTAAGCCCTAAGAATTGGTGAAAGGGGAAGGTCATTGCAAGATAGCGTGACGGTATGGTAACAAGCAGGTTGAGGGTTCGAGTCACCGGAAATTTTTGATTCTCCATTCGAAATTCAGAGTAAATGCTCAATTGTAACTGTTTTTTCAAGTTTGAATTGAAAAGTCAGTTTTGGCGGGAATGTTTCAAATTTCGATAATATGCAAGATGCAACAATACACTACAATAATCAAAGCAAGAGAAGCTAATCGCAACGGTTAGAGTAAGTTTTTGGAAGCAAAAATGGCAAGCATGCCCGTTCCGTTGCTTTTTTGGTGGTTCCGTTGCTTTTTTGTGCACCCAGAAAAGAGCCTATTTGTGAGGTTCAAATGAAAGATATCGCTAAGCCCTAAGAATTGGTGAAAGGGGAAGGTCATTGCAAGATAGCGTGACGGTATGGTAACAAGCAGGTTTAGGGTTCGAGTCACGGAAATATGTTTATTCTCCATTTGAAATTCAGCGTAAATGCTCAATTGTAACGGTTTTTCAAATTTGAATAGGAAAGTCAGTTTTGGCGGGAATGTTTCAAATTTCGATAATATGCAAGACGCATCAAAACACTTCAACAATCAAAGCAAGAGAAGCTAATCGCAACGGTTAGAGTAAGTTTTTTAAAGCAAAAATGGCAAGCATGCCCGTTCCGTTGCTTTTTTGGTGGTTCCGTTGCTTTTTTGGTGGTTCCGTTGCTTTTTTGTGCACCCAGAAAAGAGCCTATTTGTAAGGTTCAAATGAAAGATATCGCTAAGCCCAAAGAATTGGTGAAAGGGGAAGGTCATGCAAGATAGCGTGACGGTATGGTAACAAGCAGGTTTAGGGTTTGAGTCACGGGAAATGTTTGATTCTCAATTCGAAATTCAGAGTAAATGATAAATTATAACGGTTTCTTCAAGTTTGAATTGAAAAGTCAGTTTTGGCGGGAATGTTTCAAATTTCGATAATATGCAAGATGCAACAATACACTACAATAATCAAACCAAGAGAAGCTAATCGCAACGGTTAGAGAAAGTTTTTTAAAGCAAAAATGGCAAGCATGCCCGTTCCGTTTCTTTTTTGGTGGTTCCGTTGCTTTTTGTGCACCCAGAAAAGCGCCTATTTGTAAGGTTCAAATGAAAGATATCGCTAAGCCCTAAGAATTGGTGAAAGGGGAAGATCATTGCAAGATAGCGTGACGGTATGGTAACAAGCAGGTTTAGGGTTCGAGTCACGGAAATATGTTTATTCTCCATT
Organism: Lepisma saccharinum; assembly: GCF_977018435.1. Taxonomy (NCBI): domain Eukaryota; kingdom Metazoa; phylum Arthropoda; class Insecta; order Zygentoma; family Lepismatidae; genus Lepisma; species Lepisma saccharinum. The sequence goes on along the minus strand of NW_028142901.1, from coordinate 1,698,460 downwards.
CGAAATTCAGAGTAAATGCTCAATTGTAACTGTTTTTTCAAGTTTGAATTGAAAAGTCAGTTTTGGCGGGAATGTTTCAAATTTCGATAATATGCAAGATGCAACAATACACTACAATAATCAAAGCAAGAGAAGCTAATCGCAACGGTTAGAGTAAGTTTTTGGAAGCAAAAATGGCAAGCATGCCCGTTCCGTTGCTTTTTTGGTGGTTCCGTTGCTTTTTTGTGCACCCAGAAAAGAGCCTATTTGTGAGGTTCAAATGAAAGATATCGCTAAGCCCTAAGAATTGGTGAAAGGGGAAGGTCATTGCAAGATAGCGTGACGGTATGGTAACAAGCAGGTTGAGGGTTCGAGTCACGGGAAATGTTTGATTCTCCATTCGAAATTCAGAGTAAATGCTCAATTGTAACTGTTTTTTCAAGTTTGAATTGAAAAGTCAGTTTTGGCGGGAATGTTTCAAATTTCGATAATATGCAAGATGCAACAATACACTACAATAATCAAAGCAAGAGAAGCTAATCGCAACGGTTGGAGTAAGTTTTTGGAAGCAAAAATGGCAAGCATGCCCGTTCCGTTGCTTTTTTGGTGGTTCCGTTGCTTTTTTGTTCACCCAGAAAAGAGCCTATTTGTAAGGTTCAAATGAAAGATATCGCTAAGCCCTAAGAATTGGTGAAAGGGGAAGGTCATTGCAAGATAGCGTGACGGTATGGTAACCAGCAGGTTTAGGGTTCGAGTCACGGGAAATGTTTGATTCTCCATTCGAACTTCAGAGTAAATGCTCAATTTTAAAGGTTTTTTCAAGTTTGAATTGAAAAGTCAGTTTTGGCGGGAATGTTTCAAATTTCGATAATATGCAAAATGCAAAAATACACTACAATAATCAATGCAAGGGAAGCTAATCGCAACGGTTAGAGTAAGTTTTTGGAAGCAAAAATGGCAAGCATGCCCGTTCCGTTGCTTTTTTGGTGGGTTCGTTGCTTTTTTGTGCACCCAGAAAACAGCCTATTTGTAAGGTTCAAATGAAAGATATCGCTAAGCCCTAAGAATTGTTGAAAGGGGAAGGTCATTGCAGGATAGCGTGACGGTATGGTAAGAAGCAGGTTGAGGGTTCGAGTCACGGGAAATGTTTGATTCTCCATTCGAACTTCAGAGTAAATGCTCAATTTTAACGGTTTTTTCAAGTTTGAATTGAAAAGTCAGTTTTGGCGGGAATGTTTCAAATTTCGATAATATGCAAGATGCCACAATACACTACAATAATCAAAGGAAGAGAAGCTAATCGCAACGGTTAGAGTAAGTTTTTTAAAGCAAAAATGGCAAGCATGCCCGTTCCGTTGCTTTTTTGGTGGTTCCGTTGCTTTTTCGTGCACTCATAAATCAACCTTTTTGTCTGCTTCAAATGAAAGATATCGCTAAGCCCTAAGAATTGTTGAAAGGGGAAGGTCATTGCAGGATAGCGTGACGGTATGGTAAGAAGCAGGTTGAGGGTTCGAGTCACGGGAAATGTTTGATTCTCCATTCGAACTTCAGAGTAAATGCTCAATTTTAACGGTTTCTTCAAGTTTGAATTGAAAAGTCAGTTTTGGCGGGAATGTTTCAAATTTCGATAATATGCAAGATGCAACAATACACTACAACAATCAAAGCAAGAGAAGCTAATCGCAACGGTTAGAGTAAGTTTTTGGAAGCAAAAATGGCAAGCATGCCCGTTCCGTTGCTTTTTTGGTGGTTCCGTTGCTTTTTTGTGCACCCAGAAAAGAGCCTATTTGTGAGGTTCAAATGAAAGATATCGCTACGCCCTAAGAATTGGTGAAAGGGGAAGGTCATTGCAAGATAGCGTGACGGTATGGTAACAAGCAGGTTGAGGGTTCGAGTCACGGGAAATGTTTGATTCTCCATTCGAAATTCAGAGTAAATGCTCAATTGTAACTGTTTTTTCAAGTTTGAATTGAAAAGTCAGTTTTGGCGGGAATGTTTCAAGTTTCGATAATATGCAAGATGCAACAATACACTACAATAATCAAAGCAAGAGAAGCTAATCGCAACGGTTAGAGTAAGTTTTTGGAAGCAAAAATGGCAAGCATGCCCGTTCCGTTTCTTTTTTGGTGGTTCCGTTGCTTTTTTGTGCACCCAGAAAAGTGCCTATTTTTAATTTTCAAATGAAAGATATCGCTAATCCCTGAGAATTGGTGAAAGGGGAAGGTCATTGCAAGATAGCGTGACGGTATGGTAACAAGCAGGTTTAGGGTTCGAGTCACGTTAAATGTTTGATTCTCCATTTGAAATTCAGTGTAAATGCTTAATTTTAACGGTTTCTTCAAGTTTGAATTGAAAAGTCAGTTTTGGCGGGAATGTTTCAAATTTCGACAATATGCAAGATGCAACAATAGACTACAATAATCAAAGCGAGGAAAGCTAATCGCAACGGTTAGAGTAAGTTTTTTAAAGGAAAAATGGCAAGCATGCCCGTTCCGTTGCTTTTTAGGTGGTTCCGTTGCTTTTTCTTGCACTCATAAATCAACTTTTTGTCTGCTTCAAATGAAAGATATCGCTAAGCCCTTAGAATTGGTGAAAGGGGAAGGTCATTGCAAGATAGCGTGACGGTATGGTAACCAGCAGGTTTAGGGTTCGAGTCACGGAAATATGTTTATTCTCCATTTGAAGTTCAGCGTAAATGCTCAATTGTAACGGTTTTTCAAGTTTGAATAGGAAAGTCCGTTTTGGCGGGAATGTTTCAAATTTCGATAATGTGCAAGATGCAACAATACACTACAACAATCAAAGCAAGAGAAGCTAATCGCAACGGTTAGAGTAAGTTTTTTATAGCAAAAATGGCAAGCATGCCCGTTCCGTTGCTTTTTTGGTGGTTCCGTTGCTTTCTTGTGCACCCAGAAAAGAGCCTATTTGTAAGGTTCAAATGAAAGATATCGCTAAGCCCTAAGAATTGGTGAAAGGGGAAGGTCATTGCAAGATAGCGTGACGGTATGGTAACAAGCAGGTTGAGGGTTCGAGTCACGGGAAATGTTTGATTCTCTATTCGAAATTCAGAGTAAATGCTCAATTGTAACTGCTTTTTCAAGTTTGAATTGAAAAGTCAGTTTTGGCGGGAATGTTTCAAATTTCGATAATATGCAAGATGCAACAATACACTACAATAATCAAAGCAAGAGAAGCTAATCGCAACGGTTAGAGTAAGATTTTGGAAGCAAAAATGGCAAGCATGCCCGTTCCGTTGCTTTTTTGGTGGTTCCGTTGCTTTTTCGTGCACTCATAAATCAACCTTTTTTTCTGCTTCAAATGAAAGATATCGCTAAGCCCTAAGAATTGGTGAAAAGGGAAGGACCCTGGAAGATAAGTTAAACGTGAAGTAATCGGGAGGTGTAGTGTTCGAGTCACTTTAATATTTTTATTCTCCATTGTAAATTCAGAGTCAATGCTAAATTGTAACGGTTTTTCAAGTTTGAATAGGAAAGTCAGTTTTGGCGGGAATGTTTCAAATTTCGATAATATGCAAGATGCAACAATACACTACAACAATCAAAGCAAGAGAAGCTAATCGCAACGGTTAGAGTAAGTTTTTAAAGCAAAAATGGCAAGCATGCCCGTTCCGTTGCTTTTTTGGTGGTTCCGTTGCTTTTTTGTGCACCCAGAAGAGAGCCTATTAGTAAGGTTCAAATGAAAGATATTGCTAAGCCCTAAGAATTGGTGAAAGGAGAAGGTCATTGCAAGATAGCGTGACGGTATGGTAACAAGCAGGTTTAGGGTTCGAGTCACGGAAATATGTTTATTCTCCATTTGAAATTCAGCGTAAATGCTCAATTGTAACGGTTTTTCAAGTTTGAATAGGAAAGTCAGTTTTGGCGGGAATGTTTCAAATTTCGATAATATGCAAGATGCAACAATACACTACAATAATCAAAGCAAGGGAAGCTAATCGCAACGGTTAGAGTAAGTTTTTGGAAGCAAAAATGGCAAGCATGCCCGTTCCGTTGCTTTTTTGGTGGTTCCGTTGCTTTTTTGTGCACCCAGAAAACAGCCTATTTGTAAGGTTCAAATGGAAGATAGCTCTAACCCCTGAGCCACGGTAACAGAGGAAGATTCCTGGAAGATAAGTTAAACGTGACGTAATCGGGAGGTGTAGTGTTCGAGTCACTTTAATATTTTTATTCTATGCTAAATTGTAACGGTTTTTCAAGTTTGAATAGGAAAGTCAGTTTTGGCGGGAATGTTTCAAATTTCGATAATATGCAAGATGCAACAATACACTACAATAATCAAAGCAAGAGAAGCTAATCGCTACGGTTAGAGTAAGTTTTTTTAAGCAAAAATGGCAAGCATGCCCGTTCCGTTGCTTTTTTGGTGGTTCCGTTGCTTTTTCGTGCACTCATAAATCAACCTTTTTGTCTGCTTCAAATGAAAGATATCGCTAAGCCCTAAGAATTGTTGAAAGGGGAAGGTCATTGCAGGATAGCGTGACGGTATGGTAAGAAGCAGGTTGAGGGTTCAGTTACGGGAAATGTTTGATTCTCCATTCGAACTTCAGAGTACATGCTCAATTGTAACGGTTTTTTCAAGTTTGAATTGAAAAGTCAGTTTTGGCGGGAATGTTTCAAATTTCTATAATATGCAAGATGCAACAATACACTACAACAATCAAAGCAAGAGAAGCTAATCGCAACGGTTAGAGTAAGTTTTTGGAAGCAAAAATGGCAAGCATGCCCGTTCCGTTGCTTTTTTGGTGGTTCCGTTGCTTTTTTGTGCACCCAGAAAAGAGCCTATTTGTAAGGTTCAAATGAAAGATATCGCTAAGTCCTAAGAATTGGTGAAAGGGGAAGGTCATTGCAAGATAGCGTGACGGTATGGTAACAAGCAGGTTTAGGGTTCGAGTCACGGGAAATGTTTGATTCTCCATTCGAAATTCAGAGTAAATGCTCAATTGTAACTGTTTTTTCAAGTTTGAATTGAAAAGTCAGTTTTGGCGGGAATGTTTCAAATTTCGACAATATGCAAGATGCGACAATACACTACAATAATCAAAGCAAGGGAAGCTAATCGCAACGCTCTGAGTAAGTTTTTGGAAGCAAAAATAGCAAGCATGCCCGTTCCGTTACTTTTTTGGTGGTTCCGTTGCTTTTTTGTGCACCCAGAAAAGTGCCTATTTGTAAGGTTCAAATGAAAGATATCGCTAAGCCCTAAGAATTGGTGAAAGGGGAAGGTCATTGCAAGATAGCGTGACGGTATGGTAACAAGCAGGTTTAGGGTTCGAGTCACGGAAATATGTTTATTCTCCATTTGAAATTCAGCGTAAATGCTCAATTGTAACGGTTTTTCAAGTTTGAATAGGAAAGTCAGTTTTCGCGGGATTGTTTCAAATTTCGATAATATGCAAGATGCAACAATACACTACAACAATCAAAGCAAGAGAAGCTAATCGCAACGGTTAGAGTAAGTTTTTTAAAGCAAAAATCGCAAGCATGCCCGTTCCGTTGCTTTTTTGTGCACCCAGAAGAGAGCCTATTTGTAAGGTTCAAATGAAAGATATCGCTAAGCCCTAAGAATTGGTGAAAGGGGAAGGTCATTGCAAGATAGCGTGACGGTATGGTAACAAGCAGGTTTAGGGTTCGAGACACGGAAATATGTTTATTCTCCATTTGAAATTCAGCGTAAATGCTCAATTGTAACGGTTTTTCAAGTTTGAATAGGAAAGTCAGTTTTTCCGGGAATGTTTCAAATTTCGATAATATGCAAGATGCAACAATACACTACAACAATCAAAGCAAGAGAAGCTAATCGCAACGGTTAGAGTAAGTTTTTTAAAGCAAAAATGGCAAAAATGCCCGTTCCGTTGCTTTTTTGGTGGTTCCGTTGCTTTTTTGTGCACCCAGAAAAGAGCCTATTTGTAAGGTTCAAATGAAAGATATCGCTAAGCCCTAAGAATTGGTGAAAGGGGAAGGTCAGTGCAAGATAGCGTGACGGTATGGTAACAAGCAGGTTTAGGGTTCGAGTCACGGAAATATGTTTATTCTCCATTTGAAATTCAGCGTAAATGCTCAATTGTAACGGTTTTTCAAGTTTGAATAGGAAAGTCAGTTTTCGCGGGATTGTTTCAAATTTCGATAATATGCAAGATGCAACAATACACTACAACAATCAAAGCAAGAGAAGCTAATCGCAACGGTTAGAGTAAGTTTTTTAAAGCAAAAATGGCAAGCATGCCCGTTCCGTTGCTTTTTTGTGCACCCAGAAGAGAGCCTATTTGTAAGGTTCAAATGAAAGATATCGCTAAGCCCTAAGAATTGGTGAAAGGGGAAGGTCATTGCAAGATAGCGTGACGGTATGGTAACAAGCAGGTTTAGGGTTCGAGACACGGAAATATGTTTATTCTCCATTTGAAATTCAGCGTAAATGCTCAATTGTAACGGTTTTTCAAGTTTGAATAGGAAAGTCAGTTTTGGAGGGAATGTTTCAAATTTCGATAATATGCAAGATGCAACAATACACTACAACAATCAAAGCAAGAGAAGCTAATCGCAACGGTTAGAGTAAGTTTTTTAAAGCAAAAATGGCAAGCATGCCCGTTCCGTTGCTTTTTTGTGCACCCAGAAGAGAGCCTATTAGTAAGGTTCAAATGAAAGATATCGCTAAGCCCTAAGAATTGGTGAAAGGGGAAGGTCATTGCAAGATAGCGTGACGGTATGGTAACAAGCAGGTTTAGGGTTCGAGTTACGGAAATATGTTTATTCTCCATTTGAAATTCAGTGTAAATGCTCAATTGTAACGGTTTTTCAAGTTTGAATAGGTAAGTCAGTTTACGCGGGATTGTTTCAAATTTCGATAATATGCAAGATGCAACAATACACTACAACAATCAAAGCAAGAGAAGCTAATCGCAACAGTTAGAGTAAGTTTTTCAAAGCAAAAATAGCAAGCATGCCCGTTCCGTTGCTTTTTTGGTGGTTCCGTTGCTTTTTTGTGCACCCAGAAGAGAGCCTATTTGTAAGGTTCAAATGAAAGATATCGCCAAGCCCTAAGAAATGGTGAAAGGGGAAGGTCATTGCAAGATAGCGTGACGGTATGGTAACAAGCAGGTTTAGGGTTCGAGTCACGGAAATATGTTTATTCTCCATTTGAAATTCAGCGTAATTGCTCAATTGTAACGGTTTTTCAAGTTTGAATAGGAAAGTCAGTTTTGGCGGGAATGTTTCAAATTTCGATAATATGCAAGATGCAACAATACACTACAACAATCAAAGCAAGAGAAGCTAATCGCAACGGTTAGAGTAAGTTTTTTAAAGCAAAAATGGCAAGCATGCCCGCTAAGCCCTAAGAATTGGTGAAAGGGGAAGGTCATTGCAAGATAGCGTGACGGTATGGTAACAAACAGGTTTAGGGTTCGAGTCACGGAAATATGTATATTCTCCATTTGAAATTCAGCGTAAATGCTCAATTGTAACGGTTTTTCAAGTTTGAATAGGAAAGTCAGTTTTGGCGGGAATGTTTCAAATTTCGATAATATGCAAGATGCAACAATACACTACAATAATCAAAGCAAGAGAAGCTAATCGCAACGGTTAGAGTAAGTTTTTTAAAGCAAAAATTGCAAGAATGCCCGTTCCGTTGCTTTTTTGGTGGTTCCGCTGCTTTTTCGTGCACTCATAAATCAACCTTCTTGTCTGCTTCAAATGAAAGATATCGCTAAGCCCTAAGAATTGTTGAAAGGGGAAGGTCATTGCAGGATAGCGTGACGGTATGGTAAGAAGCAGGTTGAGGGTTCGAGTCACGGGAAATGTTTGATTCTAAAATCGAACTTCAGAGTAAATGCTCAATTTTAACGGTTTTTTCAAGTTTGAATAGGAAAGTCAGTTTTGGCGGGAATGTTTCAAATTTCGATAATATGCAAGATGCAACAATACACTACAATAATCAAAGCAAGAGAAGCTAATCGCAACGGTTAGAGTAAGTTTTTGGAAGCAAAAATGCCAAGCATGCCGTTCCGTTGCTTTTTTGGTGGTTCCGTTGCTTTTTTGTGCACCCAGAAGAGAGCCTATTTGTGAGGTTTGAATGAAAGATATCGCTAAGCCCTAAGAATTGGTGAAAGGGGAAGGTCATTGCAAGATAGCGTGACGGTATGGTAACAAGCAGGTTGAGGGTTCGAGTCACGGGAAATGTTTGATTCTCCATTCGAAATTCAGAGTAAATGCTCAATTGTAACTGTTTTTTCAAGTTTGAATTGAAAAGTCAGTTTTGGCGGGAATGTTTCAAATTTCGATAATATGCAAGATGCAACAATACACTACAATAATCAAAGCAAGAGAAGCTAATCGCAACGGTTAGAGTAAGTTTTTGGAAGCAAAAATGCCAAGCATGCCGTTCCGTTGCTTTTTTGGTGGTTCCGTTGCTTTTTTGTGCACCCAGAATAGAGCCTATTTGTGAGGTTCAAATGAAAGATATCGCTAAGCCCTAAGAATTGGTGAAAGGGGAAGGTCATTGCAAGATAGCGTGACGGTATGGTAACAAGCAGGTTTAGGGTTCGAGTTACGGAAATATGTTAATTCTCCATTTGAAATTCAGCGTAAATGCTCAATTGTAACGGTTTTTCAAGTTTGAATAGGAAAGTCAGTTTTCGCGGGATTGTTTCAAATTTCGATAATATGCAAGATGCAACAATACACTACAACATTCAAAGCAAGAGAAGCTAATCGCAACGGTTAGAGTAAGTTTTTCAAAGCAAAAATGGCAAGCATGCCCGTTCCGTTGCTTTTTTGGTGGTTCCGTTGCTTTTTTGTGCACCCAGAAGAGAGCCTATTTGTAAGGTTCAAATGAAAGATATCGCTAAGCCCTAAGAATTGGTGAAAGGGGAAGTTCATTGCAAGATAGCGTGACGGTATGGTAACAAGCAGGTTTAGGGTTCGAGTCACGGAAATATGTTTATTCTCCATTTGAAATTCAGCGTAAATGCTCAATTGTAACGGTTTTTCAAGTTTGAATAGGAAAGTCAGTTTTGGCGGGAATGTTTCAAATTTCTATAATATGCAAGATGCAACAATACACTACAATAATCAAAGCAAGAGAAGCTAATCGCAACGGTTAGAGTAAGTTTTCTAAAGCAAAAATGGCAAGCATGCCCGTTCCGTTGCTTTTTTGGTGGTTCCGTTGCTTTTTCGTGCACTCATAAATCAACCATTTTGTCTGCTTCAAATGAAAGATATCGCTAAGCCCTAAGAATTCTTGAAAGGGGAAGGTCATTGCAGGATAGCGTGACGGTATGGTAAGAAGCAGGTTGAGGGTTCGAGTCACGGGAAATGTTTGATTCTCCATTCGAACTTCAGAGTAAATGCTCATTTTTAACGGTTTTTTCAAGTTTGAATTGAAAAGTCAGTTTTGGCGGGAATGTTTCAAATTTCGATAATATGCAAGATGCAACAATACACTACAACAATCAAAGCAAGAGAAGCTAATCGCAACGGTTAGAGTAAGTTTTTGGAAGCAAAAATGGCAAGCATGAACGTTCCGTTGCTTTTTTGGTGGTTCCGTTGCTTTTTTGTGCACCCAAAAAAGAGCCTATTTGTGAGGTTCAAATGAAAGACATCGCTAAGCCCTAAGAATTGGTGAAAGGGGAAGGTCATTGCAAGATAGCGTGACGGTATGGTAACAAGCAGGTTTAGGGTTCGAGTTACGGAAATATGTTTATTCTCCATTTGAAATTCAGCGTAAATGCTCAATTGTAACGGTTTTTCAAGTTTGAATAGGAAAGTCAGTTTTCGCGGGATTGTTTCAAATTTCGATAATATGCAAGATGCAACAATACACTACAACAATCAAAGCAAGAGAAGCTAATCGCAACGGTTAGAGTAAGTTTTTGGAAGCAAAAATGGCAAGCATGCCCGTTCCGTTGCTTTTTTGGTGGTTCCGTTGCTTTTTCGTGCACTCATAAATCAACCTTTTTGTCTGCTTCAAATGAAAGATATCGCTAAGCCCTAAGAATTGGTAAAAGGGGAAGGTCATTGCAAGATAGCGTGACGGTATGGTAACAAGCAGGTTTAGGGTTCGAGTCACGGGAAATGTTTGATTCTCAATTCGAAATTCAGAGTAAATGATAAATTATAACGGTTTCTTCAAGTTTGAATTGAAAAGTCTGTTTTGGCGGGAATGTTTCAAATTTCGATAATATGCAAGATGCAACAATACACTACAATAATCAAAGCAAGAGAAGCTAATCGCAACGGTTAGAGTAAGTTTTCTAAAGCAAAAATGGCAAGCATGCCCGTTCCGTTGCTTTTTTGGTGGTTCCGTTGCTTTTTCGTGCACTCATAAATCAACTTTTTTTCTGCTTCAAATGAAAGATATCGCTAAGCCCTAAGAATTGGTGAAAAGGGAAGGACCCTGGAAGATATGTTAAACGTGAAGTAATCGGGAGGTGTAGTGTTCGAGTCACTTTAATATTTTTATTCTCCATTGTAAATTCAGAGTCAATGCTAAATTGTAACGGTTCTTCAAGTTTGAATAGGAAAGTCAGTTTTGGCGGGAATGTTTCAAATTTCGATAATATGCAAGATGCAACAATACACTACAATAATCAAAGCAAGAGAAGCTAATCGCAACGGTTAGAGTATGTTTTCTAAAGCAAAAATGGCAAGCATGCCCGTTCCGTTGCTTTTTAGGTGGTTCCGTTGCTTTTTCTTGCACTCATAAATCAACCTTTTTGTCTGCTTCGAATGAAAGATATCGCTAAGCCCTAAGAATTGGTGAAAGGGGAAGGTCATTGCAAGATAGCGTGAGGGTATGGTAACAAGCAGGTTTAGGGTTCGAGTCACGGAAATATGTTTATTCTCCATTTGAAATTCAGCGTAAATGCTCAATTGTAACGGTTTTTCAAGTTTGAATAGGAAAGTCAGTTTTCGCGGGATTGTTTCAAATTTCGATAATATGCAAGATGCAACAATACACTACAACAATCAAAGCAAGAGAAGCTAATCGCAACGGTTACAGTAAGTTTTTTAAAGCAAAAATGGCAAGCATGCCCGTTCCGTTGCTTTTTTGGTGGTTCCGTTGCTTTTTTGTGCACCCAGAAAAGAGCCTATTTGTGAGGTTCAAATGAAAGACATCGCTAAGCCCTAAGAATTGGTGAAATGGGAAGATTATTGCAAGATAGCGTGACGGTAGGTTGAGGTTGAGGGTTCGAGTCACGGGAAATGTTTGATTCTCCATTCGAAATTCAGAGTAAATTCTCAATTGTAACTGTTTTTTCAAGTTTGAATTGAAAAGTCAGTTTTGGCGGGAATGTTTCAAATTTCGATAATATGCAAGATGCAACAATACACTACAATAATCAAAGCAAGAGAAGCTAATCGCAACGGTTAGAGTAAGTATTTTAAAGCAAAAATGGCAAGCATGCCCGTTCCGTTGCTTTTTTGGTGGTTCCGTTGCTTTTTCCTGCACTCATAAATCAACCTTTTTGTCTGCTGCAAATGAAAGATATCGCTAAGCCCTAAGAATTGTTGAAAGGAAAAGGTCATTGCAGGATATCGTGACGGTATGGTAAGAAGCAGGTTGAGGGTTCGAGTCACGGGAAATGTTTGATTCTCCATTCGAACTTCAGAGTAAATGCTCAATTTTAACGGTTTTTTCAAGTTTGAATTGAAAAGTCAGTTTTGGCGGGAATGTTTTAAATTTCGATAATATGCAAGATGCAACAATACACTACAACAATCAAAGCAAGAGAAGCTAATCGCAACGGTTAGAGTAAGTTTTTGGAAGCAAAAATGGCAAGCATGCCCGTTCCGTTGCTTTTTTGGTGGTTCCGTTGCTTTTTTGTGCACCCAGAAAAGAGCCTATTTGTGAGGTTCAAATGAAAGATATCGCTAAGCCCTAAGAATTGGTGAAAGGGGAAGGTCATTGCAAGATATGCGTGACGGTATGGTAACAAGCAGGTTGAGGGTTCGAGTCACGGGAAATGTTTGATTCTCCATTCGAAATTCAGAGTAAATGCTCAATTGTAACTGTTTTTTCAAGTTTGAATTGAAAAGTCAGTTTTGGCGGGAATGATTCAAATTTCGATAATATGCAAGATGCAACATTACACTACAATAATCAAAGCAAGAGAAGCTAATCGCAACGGTTAGAGTAAGTTTTTTAAAGCAAAAATGGCAAGCATGCCCGTTCCGTTGCTTTCTAGGTGGTTCCGTTGCTTTTTCGTGCACTCATAAATCAACCTTTTTGTCTGCTTCAAATGAAAGATATCGCTAAGCCCTAGGAATGGGTGAAAGGGGAAGGTCATTGCAAGATAGCGTGACGGTATGGTAATAAGCAGGTTGAGGGTTCGAGTCACGGGAAATGTTTGATTCTCCATTCGAACTTCAGAGTAAATGCTCATTTTTAACGGTTTTTTCAAGTTTGAATTGAAAAGTCAGTTTTGGCGGGAATGTTTCAAATTTCGATAATATGCAAGATGCAACAATACACTACAACAATCAAAGCAAGAGAAGCTAATCGCAACGGTTAGAGTAAGTTTTTGGAAGCAAAAATGGCAAGCATGAACGTTCCGTTGCTTTTTTGGTGGTTCCGTTGCTTTTTTGTGCACCCAAAAAAGAGCCTATTTGTGAGGTTCAAATGAAAGACATCGCTAAGCCCTAAGAATTGGTGAAAGGGGAAGGTCATTGCAAGATAGCGTGACGGTATGGTAACAAGCAGGTTTAGGGTTCGAGTTACGGAAATATGTTTATTCTCCATTTGAAATTCAGCGTAAATGCTCAATTGTAACGGTTTTTCAAGTTTGAATAGGAAAGTCAGTTTTCGCGGGATTGTTTCAAATTTCGATAATATGCAAGATGCAACAATACACTACAACAATCAAAGCAAGAGAAGCTAATCGCAACGGTTAGAGTAAGTTTTTGGAAGCAAAAATGGCAAGCATGCCCGTTCCGTTGCTTTTTTGGTGGTTCCGTTGCTTTTTCGTGCACTCATAAATCAACCTTTTTGTCTGCTTCAAATGAAAGATATCGCTAAGCCCTAAGAATTGGTGAAAGGGGAAGGTCATTGCAAGATAGCGTGACGGTATGGTAACAAGCAGGTTTAGGGTTCGAGTCACGGGAAATGTTTGATTCTCAATTCGAAATTCAGAGTAAATGATAAATTATAACGGTTTCTTCAAGTTTGAATTGAAAAGTCTGTTTTGGCGGGAATGTTTCAAATTTCGATAATATGCAAGATGCAACAATACACTACAATAATCAAAGCAAGAGAAGCTAATCGCAACGGTTAGAGTAAGTTTTCTAAAGCAAAAATGGCAAGCATGCCCGTTCCGTTGCTTTTTTGGTGGTTCCGTTGCTTTTTCGTGCACTCATAAATCAACTTTTTTTCTGCTTCAAATGAAAGATATCGCTAAGCCCTAAGAATTGGTGAAAAGGGAAGGACCCTGGAAGATATGTTAAACGTGAAGTAATCGGGAGGTGTAGTGTTCGAGTCACTTTAATATTTTTATTCTCCATTGTAAATTCAGAGTCAATGCTAAATTGTAACGGTTCTTCAAGTTTGAATAGGAAAGTCAGTTTTGGCGGGAATGTTTCAAATTTCGATAATATGCAAGATGCAACAATACACTACAATAATCAAAGCAAGAGAAGCTAATCGCAACGGTTAGAGTATGTTTTCTAAAGCAAAAATGGCAAGCATGCCCGTTCCGTTGCTTTTTAGGTGGTTCCGTTGCTTTTTCTTGCACTCATAAATCAACCTTTTTGTCTGCTTCGAATGAAAGATATCGCTAAGCCCTAAGAATTGGTGAAAGGGGAAGGTCATTGCAAGATAGCGTGAGGGTATGGTAACAAGCAGGTTTAGGGTTCGAGTCACGGAAATATGTTTATTCTCCATTTGAAATTCAGCGTAAATGCTCAATTGTAACGGTTTTTCAAGTTTGAATAGGAAAGTCAGTTTTCGCGGGATTGTTTCAAATTTCGATAATATGCAAGATGCAACAATACACTACAACAATCAAAGCAAGAGAAGCTAATCGCAACGGTTACAGTAAGTTTTTTAAAGCAAAAATGGCAAGCATGCCCGTTCCGTTGCTTTTTTGGTGGTTCCGTTGCTTTTTTGTGCACCCAGAAAAGAGCCTATTTGTGAGGTTCAAATGAAAGACATCGCTAAGCCCTAAGAATTGGTGAAATGGGAAGATTATTGCAAGATAGCGTGACGGTAGGTTGAGGTTGAGGGTTCGAGTCACGGGAAATGTTTGATTCTCCATTCGAAATTCAGAGTAAATTCTCAATTGTAACTGTTTTTTCAAGTTTGAATTGAAAAGTCAGTTTTGGCGGGAATGTTTCAAATTTCGATAATATGCAAGATGCAACAATACACTACAATAATCAAAGCAAGAGAAGCTAATCGCAACGGTTAGAGTAAGTATTTTAAAGCAAAAATGGCAAGCATGCCCGTTCCGTTGCTTTTTTGGTGGTTCCGTTGCTTTTTCCTGCACTCATAAATCAACCTTTTTGTCTGCTGCAAATGAAAGATATCGCTAAGCCCTAAGAATTGTTGAAAGGAAAAGGTCATTGCAGGATATCGTGACGGTATGGTAAGAAGCAGGTTGAGGGTTCGAGTCACGGGAAATGTTTGATTCTCCATTCGAACTTCAGAGTAAATGCTCAATTTTAACGGTTTTTTCAAGTTTGAATTGAAAAGTCAGTTTTGGCGGGAATGTTTTAAATTTCGATAATATGCAAGATGCAACAATACACTACAACAATCAAAGCAAGAGAAGCTAATCGCAACGGTTAGAGTAAGTTTTTGGAAGCAAAAATGGCAAGCATGCCCGTTCCGTTGCTTTTTTGGTGGTTCCGTTGCTTTTTTGTGCACCCAGAAAAGAGCCTATTTGTGAGGTTCAAATGAAAGATATCGCTAAGCCCTAAGAATTGGTGAAAGGGGAAGGTCATTGCAAGATATGCGTGACGGTATGGTAACAAGCAGGTTGAGGGTTCGAGTCACGGGAAATGTTTGATTCTCCATTCGAAATTCAGAGTAAATGCTCAATTGTAACTGTTTTTTCAAGTTTGAATTGAAAAGTCAGTTTTGGCGGGAATGTTTCAAATTTCGATCATATGCAAGATGCAACAACACACTACAATAATCAAAGCAAGAGAAGCTAATCGCAACGGTTAGAGTAAGTTTTTTAAAGCAAAAATGGCAAGCATGAACGTTCCGTTGCTTTTTAGGTGGTTCCGTTGCTTTTTCTTGCACTCATAAATCAACATTTTTGTCTGCTTCAAATGAAAGATATCGCTAAGCCCTAAGAATTGGTGAAAGGGGAAGGTCATTGCAAGATAGCGTGACGGTATGGTAACAAGCAGGTTTAGGGTTCGAGTCACGGAAATATGTTTATTCTCCATTTGAAATTCAGCGTAAATGCTCAATTGTAACGGTTTTTCAACTTTGAATAGGAAAGTCAGTTTTGGCGGGAATGTTTTAAATTTCGATAATATGCAAGATGCAACAATACACTACAACAATCAAAGCAAGAGAAGCTAATCGCAACGGTTAGAGTAAGTTTTTTAAAGCAAAAATTGCAAGCATGCCCGTTCCGTTGCTTTTTTGATGGTTCCGTTGCTTTTTTGTGCACCCAGAAAAGAGCCTATTTGTAAGGTTCAAATGAAAGATATCGCTAAGCCCTAAGAATTGGTGAAAGGGGAAGGTCATTGCAAGATAGCGTGACGGTATGGTAACAAATAGGTTTAGGGTTCGAGTCACGTTAAATGTTTGATTCTCCATTTGAAATTCAGTGTAAATACTTAATTTTAATGGTTTCTTCAAGTTTGAATTGAAAAGTCAGTTTTGGCGGGAATGTTTCAAATTTCGATAATATGCAAGATGCGACAATACACTACAATAATCAAAGCAAGAGAAGCTAATCGCAACGGTTAGAGTACGTTTTTTAAAGCAAAAATGGCAAGCATACCCGTTCCGTTGCTTTTTTGGTTGTTCCGTTGCTTTTTTGTGCACCCAGAAAAGTGCCTATTTGTAAGGTTCAAATGAAAGATATCGCTAAGCCCTAAGAATTGTTGAAAGGGGAAGGTCATTGCAGGATAGCGTGACGGTATGGTAAGAAGCAGGTTGAGGGTTCGAGTCACGGGAAATGTTTGATTCTCCATTCGAACTTCAGAGTAAATGCTCAATTTTAACGGTTTTTTCAAGTTTGAATTGAAAAGTCAGTTTTGGCGGGAATGTTTCAAATTTCGATAATATGCAAGATGCAACAATACACTACAATAATCAAAGCAAGAGAAGCTAATCGCAACGGTTAGAGTATGTTTTTTAAAGCAAAAATGGCAAGCATGCCCGTTCCGTTGCTTTTTTGGTGGTTCCGTTGCTTTTTCGTGCACTCATAAATCAACCTTTTTGTCTGCTTCAAATGAAAGATATCGCTAAGCCCTAAGAATTGTTGAAAGGGGAAGGTCATTGCAGGATAGCGTGACGGTATGGTAAGAAGCAGGTTGAGGGTTCGAGTCACGGGAAATGTTTGATTCTCCATTCGAACTTCAGAGTAAATGCTCAATTTTAACGGTTTCTTCAAGTTTGAATTGAAAAGTCAGTTTTGGCGGGAATGTTTCAAATTTCGATAATATGCAAGATGCAACAATACACTACAACAATCAAAGCAAGAGAAGCTAATCGCAACAGTTAGAGTAAGTTTTTGGAAGCAAAAATGGCAAGCATGCCCGTTCCGTTGCTTTTTTGGTGGTTCCGTTGCTTTTTTGTGCACCCAGAAAAGAGCCTATTTGTGAGGTTCAAATGAAAGATATCGCTAAGCCCTAAGAATTGGTGAAAGGGGAAGGTCATTGCAAGATAGCGTGACGGTATGGTAACAAGCAGGTTGAGGGTTCGAGTCACGGGAAATGTTTGATTCTCCATTCGAAATTCAGAGTAAATGCTCAATTGTAACTGTTTTTTCAAATTTGAATTGAAAAGTCAGTTTTGGCGGGAATGTTTCAAATTTCGATAATATGCAAGATGCAACAATACACTACAATAATCAAAGCAAGAGAAGCTAATCGCAACGGTTAGAGTAAGTTTTTTAAAGCAAAAATGGCAAGCATGCCCGTTCCGTTGCTTTTTTGGTGGTTCCGTTGCTTTTTTGGTGGTTCCGTTGCTTTTTTCTGCACCCAGAAAAGAGCCTATTTGTAAGGTTCAAATGAAAGATATCGCTAAGCCCTAAGAATTGGTGAAAGGGGAAGGTCATTGCAAGATAGCGTGACGGTATGGTAACAAGCAGGTTTAGGGTTCGAGTCACGGGAAATGTTTGATTCTCAATTCGAAATTCAGAGTAAATGATAAATTATAACGGTTTCTTCAAGTTTGAATTGAAAAGTCAGTTTTGGCGGGAATGTTTCAAATTTCGATAATATGCAAGATGCAACAATACACTACAATAATCAAACCAAGAGAAGCTAATCGCAACGGTTAGAGAAAGTTTTTTAAAGCAAAAATGGCAAGCATGCCCGTTCCGTTTCTTTTTTGGTGGTTCCGTTGCTTTTTGTGCACCCAGAAAAGCGCCTATTTGTAAGGTTCAAATGAAAGATATCGCTAAGCCCTAAGAATTGGTGAAAGGGGAAGATCATTGCAAGATAGCGTGACGGTATGGTAACAAGCAGGTTTAGGGTTCGAGTCACGGAAATATGTTTATTCTCCATTCGAAATTCAGAGTAAATGCTCAATTGTAACTGTTTTTTAAGTTTGAATTGAAAAGTCAGTTTTGGCGGGAATGTTTCAAATTTCGATAATATGCAAGATGCAACAATACACTACAATAATCAAAGCAAGGGAAGCTAATCGCAACGGTTAGAGTAAGTTTTTGGAAGCAAAAATGGCAAGCATGCCCGTTCCGTTGCTTTTTTGGTGGTTCCGTTGCTTTTTTGTGCACCCAGAAAAGAGCCTATTTGTGAGGTTCAAATGAAAGATATCGCTAAGCCCTAAGAATTGGTGAAAGGGGAAGGTCATTGCAGGATAGCGTGACGGTATGGTAAGAAGCAGGTTGAGGGTTCGAGTCACGGGAAATGTTTGATTCTCCATTCGAACTTCAGAGTAAATGCTCAATTTTAACGGTTTCTTCAAGTTTGAATTGAAAAGTCAGTTTTGGCGGGAATGTTTCAAATTTCGATAATATGCAAGATGCAACAATACACTACAACAATCAAAGCAAGAGAAGCTAATCGCAACGGTTAGAGTAAGTTTTTGGAAGCAAAAATGGCAAGCATGCCCGTTCCGTTGCTTTTTTGGTGGTTCCGTTGCTTTTTTGTGCACCCAGAAAAGAGCCTATTTGTGAGGTTCAAATGAAAGATATCGCTAAGCCCTAAGAATTGGTGAAAGGGGAAGGTCATTGCAAGATAGCGTGACGGTATGGTAACAAGCAGGTTGAGGGTTCGAGTCACGGGAAATGTTTGATTCTCCATTCGAAATTCAGAGTAAATGCTCAATTGTAACTGTTTTTTCAAGTTTGAATTGAAAAGTCAGTTTTGGCGGGAATGTTTCAAATTTCGATAATATGCAAGATGCAACAATACACTACAATAATCAAAGCAAGAGAAGCTAATCGCAACGGTTAGAGTAAGTTTTTGGAAGCAAAAATGGCAAGCATGCCCGTTCCGTTGCTTTTTTGGTGGTTCCGTTGCTTTTTTGTGCACCCAGAAAAGAGCCTATTTGTGAGGTTCAAATGAAAGATATCGCTAAGCCCTAAGAATTGGTGAAAGGGGAAGGTCATTGCAAGATAGCGTGACGGTATGGTAACAAGCAGGTTTAGGGTTCGAGTCACGGAAATATGTTTATTCTCCATTTGAAATTCAGCGTAAATGCTCAATTGTAACGGTTTTTCAAATTTGAATAGGAAAGTCAGTTTTGGCGGGAATGTTTCAAATTTCGATAATATGCAAGACGCATCAAAACACTTCAACAATCAAAGCAAGAGAAGCTAATCGCAACGGTTAGAGTAAGTTTTTTAAAGCAAAAATGGCAAGCATGCCCGTTCCGTTGCTTTTTTGGTGGTTCCGTTGCTTTTTTGGTGGTTCCGTTGCTTTTTTGTGCACCCAGAAAAGAGCCTATTTGTAAGGTTCAAATGAAAGATATCGCTAAGCCCAAAGAATTGGTGAAAGGGGAAGGTCATGCAAGATAGCGTGACGGTATGGTAACAAGCAGGTTTAGGGTTTGAGTCACGGGAAATGTTTGATTCTCAATTCGAAATTCAGAGTAAATGATAAATTATAACGGTTTCTTCAAGTTTGAATTGAAAAGTCAGTTTTGGCGGGAATGTTTCAAATTTCGATAATATGCAAGATGCAACAATACACTACAATAATCAAACCAAGAGAAGCTAATCGCAACGGTTAGAGAAAGTTTTTTAAAGCAAAAATGGCAAGCATGCCCGTTCCGTTTCTTTTTTGGTGGTTCCGTTGCTTTTTGTGCACCCAGAAAAGCGCCTATTTGTAAGGTTCAAATGAAAGATATCGCTAAGCCCTAAGAATTGGTGAAAGGGGAAGATCATTGCAAGATAGCGTGACGGTATGGTAACAAGCAGGTTTAGGGTTCGAGTCACGGAAATATGTTTATTCTCCATTCGAAATTCAGAGTAAATGCTCAATTGTAACTGTTTTTTCAAGTTTGAATTGAAAAGTCAGTTTTGGCGGGAATGTTTCAAATTTCGATAATATGCAAGATGCAACAATACACTACAATAATCAAAGCAAGAGAAGCTAATCGCAACGGTTAGAGTAAGTTTTTGGAAGCAAAAATGGCAAGCATGCCCGTTCCGTTGCTTTTTTGGTGGTTCCGTTGCTTTTTTGTGCACCCAGAAAAGAGCCTATTTGTGAGGTTCAAATGAAAGATATCGCTAAGCCCTAAGAATTGGTGAAAGGGGAAGGTCATTGCAAGATAGCGTGACGGTATGGTAACAAGCAGGTTGAGGGTTCGAGTCACGGGAAATGTTTGATTCTCCATTCGAAATTCAGAGTAAATGCTCAATTGTAACTGTTTTTTCAAGTTTGAATTGAAAAGTCAGTTTTGGCGGGAATGTTTCAAATTTCGATAATATGCAAGATGCAACAATACACTACAATAATCAAAGCAAGAGAAGCTAATCGCAACGGTTGGAGTAAGTTTTTGGAAGCAAAAATGGCAAGCATGCCCGTTCCGTTGCTTTTTTGGTGGTTCCGTTGCTTTTTTGTTCACCCAGAAAAGAGCCTATTTGTAAGGTTCAAATGAAAGATATCGCTAAGCCCTAAGAATTGGTGAAAGGGGAAGGTCATTGCAAGATAGCGTGACGGTATGGTAACCAGCAGGTTTAGGGTTCGAGTCACGGGAAATGTTTGATTCTCCATTCGAACTTCAGAGTAAATGCTCAATTTTAAAGGTTTTTTCAAGTTTGAATTGAAAAGTCAGTTTTGGCGGGAATGTTTCAAATTTCGATAATATGCAAAATGCAAAAATACACTACAATAATCAATGCAAGGGAAGCTAATCGCAACGGTTAGAGTAAGTTTTTGGAAGCAAAAATGGCAAGCATGCCCGTTCCGTTGCTTTTTTGGTGGGTTCGTTGCTTTTTTGTGCACCCAGAAAACAGCCTATTTGTAAGGTTCAAATGAAAGATATCGCTAAGCCCTAAGAATTGTTGAAAGGGGAAGGTCATTGCAGGATAGCGTGACGGTATGGTAAGAAGCAGGTTGAGGGTTCGAGTCACGGGAAATGTTTGATTCTCCATTCGAACTTCAGAGTAAATGCTCAATTTTAACGGTTTTTTCAAGTTTGAATTGAAAAGTCAGTTTTGGCGGGAATGTTTCAAATTTCGATAATATGCAAGATGCCACAATACACTACAATAATCAAAGGAAGAGAAGCTAATCGCAACGGTTAGAGTAAGTTTTTTAAAGCAAAAATGGCAAGCATGCCCGTTCCGTTGCTTTTTTGGTGGTTCCGTTGCTTTTTCGTGCACTCATAAATCAACCTTTTTGTCTGCTTCAAATGAAAGATATCGCTAAGCCCTAAGAATTGTTGAAAGGGGAAGGTCATTGCAGGATAGCGTGACGGTATGGTAAGAAGCAGGTTGAGGGTTCGAGTCACGGGAAATGTTTGATTCTCCATTCGAACTTCAGAGTAAATGCTCAATTTTAACGGTTTCTTCAAGTTTGAATTGAAAAGTCAGTTTTGGCGGGAATGTTTCAAATTTCGATAATATGCAAGATGCAACAATACACTACAACAATCAAAGCAAGAGAAGCTAATCGCAACGGTTAGAGTAAGTTTTTGGAAGCAAAAATGGCAAGCATGCCCGTTCCGTTGCTTTTTTGGTGGTTCCGTTGCTTTTTTGTGCACCCAGAAAAGAGCCTATTTGTGAGGTTCAAATGAAAGATATCGCTACGCCCTAAGAATTGGTGAAAGGGGAAGGTCATTGCAAGATAGCGTGACGGTATGGTAACAAGCAGGTTGAGGGTTCGAGTCACGGGAAATGTTTGATTCTCCATTCGAAATTCAGAGTAAATGCTCAATTGTAACTGTTTTTTCAAGTTTGAATTGAAAAGTCAGTTTTGGCGGGAATGTTTCAAGTTTCGATAATATGCAAGATGCAACAATACACTACAATAATCAAAGCAAGAGAAGCTAATCGCAACGGTTAGAGTAAGTTTTTGGAAGCAAAAATGGCAAGCATGCCCGTTCCGTTGCTTTTTTGGTGGTTCCGTTGCTTTTTTGTGCACCCAGAAAAGAGCCTATTTTTGAGGTTCAAATGAAAGATATCGCTAAGCCCTAAGAATTGGTGAAAGGGGAAGGTCATTGCAAGATAGCGTGACTGTATGGTAACAAGCAGGTTTAGGGTTCGAGTCACGGAAATATGTTTATTCTCCATTTGAAATTCAGCGTAAATGCTCAATTGTAACGGTTTTTCAAATTTGAATAGGAAAGTCAGTTTTGGCGGGAATGTTTCAAATTTCGATAATATGCAAGACGCAACAAAACACTACAACAATCAAAGCAAGAGAAGCTAATCGCAACGGTTAGAGTAAGTTTTTTAAAGCAAAAATGGCAAGCATGCCCGTTCCGTTGCTTTTTTGGTGGTTCCGTTGCTTTTTTGGTGGTTCCGTTGCTTTTTTGTGCACCCAGAAAAGAGCCTATTTGTAAGGTTCAAATGAAAGATATCGCTAAGCCCTAAGAATTGGTGAAAGGGGAAGGTCATGCAAGATAGCGTGACGGTATGGTAACAAGCAGGTTTAGGGTTCGAGTCACGGGAAATGTTTGATTCTCAATTCGAAATTCAGAGTAAATGATAAATTATAACGGTTTCTTCAAGTTTGAATTGAAAAGTCAGTTTTGGCGGGAATGTTTCAAATTTCGATAATATGCAAGATGCAACAATACACTACAATAATCAAACCAAGAGAAGCTAATCGCAACGGTTAGAGAAAGTTTTTTAAAGCAAAAATGGCAAGCATGCCCGTTCCGTTTCTTTTTGGTGGTTCCGTTGCTTTTTGTGCACCCAGAAAAGCGCCTATTTGTAAGGTTCAAATGAAAGATATCGCTAAGCCCTAAGAATTGGTGAAAGGGGAAGATCATTGCAAGATAGCGTGACGGTATGGTAACAAGCAGGTTTAGGGTTCGAGTCACGGAAATATGTTTATTCTCCATTCGAAATTCAGAGTAAATGCTCAATTGTAACTGTTTTTTCAAGTTTGAATTGAAAAGTCAGTTTTGGCGGGAATGTTTCAAATTTCGATAATATGCAAGATGCAACAATACACTACAATAATCAAAGCAAGGGAAGCTAATCGCAACGGTTAGAGTAAGTTTTTGGAAGCAAAAATGGCAAGCATGCCCGTTCCGTTGCTTTTTTGGTGGTTCCGTTGCTTTTTTGTGCACCCAGAAAAGAGCCTATTTGTGAGGTTCAAATGAAAGATATCGCTAAGCCCTAAGAATTGGTGAAAGGGGAAGGTCATTGCAAGATAGCGTGACGGTATGGTAACAAGCAGGTTGAGGGTTCGAGTCACGGGAAATGTTTGATTCTCCATTCGAAATTCAGAGTAAATGCTCAATTGTAACTGTTTTTTCAAGTTTGAATTGAAAAGTCAGTTTTGGCGGGAATGTTTCAAATTTCGATAATATGCAAGATGCAACAATACACTACAATAATCAAAGCAAGAGAAGCTAATCGCAACGGTTGGAGTAAGTTTTTGGAAGCAAAAATGGCAAGCATGCCCGTTCCGTTGCTTTTTTGGTGGTTCCGTTGCTTTTTTGTTCACCCAGAAAAGAGCCTATTTGTAAGGTTCAAATGAAAGATATCGCTAAGCCCTAAGAATTGGTGAAAGGGGAAGGTCATTGCAAGATAGCGTGACGGTATGGTAACCAGCAGGTTTAGGGTTCGAGTCACGGGAAATGTTTGATTCTCCATTCGAACTTCAGAGTAAATGCTCAATTTTAAAGGTTTTTTCAAGTTTGAATTGAAAAGTCAGTTTTGGCGGGAATGTTTCAAATTTCGATAATATGCAAAATGCAAAAATACACTACAATAATCAATGCAAGGGAAGCTAATCGCAACGGTTAGAGTAAGTTTTTGGAAGCAAAAATGGCAAGCATGCCCGTTCCGTTGCTTTTTTGGTGGGTTCGTTGCTTTTTTGTGCACCCAGAAAACAGCCTATTTGTAAGGTTCAAATGAAAGATATCGCTAAGCCCTAAGAATTGTTGAAAGGGGAAGGTCATTGCAGGATAGCGTGACGGTATGGTAAGAAGCAGGTTGAGGGTTCGAGTCACGGGAAATGTTTGATTCTCCATTCGAACTTCAGAGTAAATGCTCAATTTTAACGGTTTTTTCAAGTTTGAATTGAAAAGTCAGTTTTGGCGGGAATGTTTCAAATTTCGATAATATGCAAGATGCCACAATACACTACAATAATCAAAGCAAGAGAAGCTAATCGCAACGGTTAGAGTAAGTTTTTTAAAGCAAAAATGGCAAGCATGCCCGTTCCGTTGCTTTTTTGGTGGTTCCGTTGCTTTTTCGTGCACTCATAAATCAACCTTTTTGTCTGCTTCAAATGAAAGATATCGCTAAGCCCTAAGAATTGTTGAAAGGGGAAGGTCATTGCAGGATAGCGTGACGGTATGGTAAGAAGCAGGTTGAGGGTTCGAGTCACGGGAAATGTTTGATTCTCCATTCGAACTTCAGAGTAAATGCTCAATTTTAACGGTTTCTTCAAGTTTGAATTGAAAAGTCAGTTTTGGTGGGAATGT
Organism: Lepisma saccharinum; assembly: GCF_977018435.1. Lineage (NCBI taxonomy): Eukaryota > Metazoa > Arthropoda > Insecta > Zygentoma > Lepismatidae > Lepisma > Lepisma saccharinum. The sequence continues at coordinate 1,674,214 of NW_028142901.1, read as the reverse complement.
TTCAAATTTCGATAATATGCAAGATGCAACAATACACTACAACAATCAAAGCAAGAGAAGCTAATCGCAACGGTTAGAGTAAGTTTTTGGAAGCAAAAATGGCAAGCATGACCGTTCCCTTGCTTTTTTGGTGGTTCCGTTGCTTTTTTGTGCACCCAGAAAAGAGCCTATTTGTGAGGTTCAAATGAAAGATATCGCTAAGCCCTAAGAATTGGTGAAAGGGGAAGGTCATTGCAAGATAGCGTGACGGTATGGTAACAAGCAGGTTGAGGGTTCGAGTCACGGGAAATGTTTGATTCTCCATTCGAAATTCAGAGTAAATGCTCAATTGTAACTGTTTTTTCAAGTTTGTATTGAAAAGTCAGTTTTGGCGGGAATGTTTCAAATTTCGATAATATGCAAGATGCAACAATACACTACAATAATCAAAGCAAGAGAAGCTAATCGCAACGGTTAGAGTAAGTTTTTGGAAGCAAAAATGGCAAGCATGCCCGTTCCGTTGCTTTTTTGGTGGTTCCGTTGCTTTTTTGTGCACCCAGAAAAGAGCCTATTTTTGAGGTTCAAATGAAAGATATCGCTAAGCCCTAAGAATTGGTGAAAGGGGAAGGTCATTGCAAGATAGCGTGACGGTATGGTAACAAGCAGGTTTAGGGTTCGAGTCACGGAAATATGTTTATTCTCCATTTGAAATTCAGCGTAAATGCTCATTTTGTAACGGTTTTTCAAATTTGAATAGGAAAGTCAGTTTTGGCGGGAATGTTTCAAATTTCGATAATATGCAAGACGCAACAAAACACTACAACAATCAAAGCAAGAGAAGCTAATCGCAACGGTTAGAGTAAGTTTTTTAAAGCAAAAATGGCAAGCATGCCCGTTCCGTTGCTTTTTTGGTGGTTCCGTTGCTTTTTTGGTGGTTCCGTTGCTTTTTTGTTCACCCAGAAAGAGCCTATTTGTAAGGTTCAAATGAAAGATATCGCTAAGCCCTAAGAATTGGTGAAAGGGGAAGGTCATGCAAGATAGCGTGACGGTATGGTAACAAGCAGGTTTAGGGTTCGAGTCACGGGAAATGTTTGATTCTCAATTCGAAATTCAGAGTAAATGATAAATTATAACGGTTTCTTCAAGTTTGAATTGAAAAGTCAGTTTTGGCGGGAATGTTTCAAATTTCGATAATATGCAAGATGCAACAATACACTACAATAATCAAACCAAGAGAAGCTAATCGCAACGGTTAGAGAAAGTTTTTTAAAGCAAAAATGGCAAGCATGCCCGTTCCGTTTCTTTTTTGGTGGTTCCGTTGCATTTTTGTGCACCCAGAAAAGCGCCTATTTGTAAGGTTCAAATGAAAGATATCGCTAAGCCCTAAGAATTGGTGAAAGGGGAAGATCATTGCAAGATAGCGTGACGGTATGGTAACAAGCAGGTTTAGGGTTCGAGTCACGGAAATATGTTTATTCTCCATTCGAAATTCAGAGTAAATGCTCAATTGTAACTGTTTTTTCAAGTTTGAATTGAAAAGTCAGTTTTGGCGGGAATGTTTCAAATTTCGATAATATGCAAGATGCAACAATACACTACAATAATCAAAGCAAGGGAAGCTAATCGCAACGGTTAGAGTAAGTTTTTGGAAGCAAAAATGGCAAGCATGCCCGTTCCGTTGCTTTTTTGGTGGTTCCGTTGCTTTTATGTGCACCCAGAAAACAGCCTATTTTTAAGGTTCAAATGGAAGATAGCTCTAACCCCTGAGCCACGGTTACAGAGGAAGGTCCCTGGAAGATAAGTTAAACGTGACGTAATCAGGAGGTGTTGTGTTCGAGTCACTTTAATATTTTTATTCTCCATTGTAAATTCAGAGTCAATGCTAAATTGTAACGGTTTTTCAAGTTTGAATAGGAAAGTCATTTTTGGCGGGAATGTTTCAAATTTCGATAATATGCAAGATGCAACAATACACTACAATAATCAAAGCAAGAGAAGCTAATCGCCACGGTTAGAGTAAGTTTTTTAAAGCAAAAATGGCAAGCATGCCCGTTCCGTTGCTTTTTTGGTGGTTCCGTTGCTTTTTCGTGCACTCATAAATCAACCTTTTTGTCTGCTTCAAATGAAAGATATCGCTAAGCCCTAAGAATTGGTGAAAGGGGAAGGTCATTGCAAGATAGCGTGACGGTATGGTAACAAGCAGGTTGAGGGTTCGAGTCACGGGAAATGTTTGATTCTCCATTCGAAATTCAGAGTAAATGCTCAATTGTAACTGTTTTTTCAAGTTTGAATTGAAAAGTCAGTTTTGGCGGGAATGTTTCAAATTTCGATAATATGCAAGATGCAACAATACACTACAATAATCAAAGCAAGAGAAGCTAATCGCAACGGTTAGAGTAAGTTTTTGGAAGCAAAAATGGCAAGCATGCCCGTTCCGTTGCTTTTTTGGTGGTTCCGTTGCTTTTTTGTGCACCCAGAAAAGAGCCTATTTTTGAGGTTCAAATGAAAGATATCGCTAAGCCCTAAGAATTGGTGAAAGGGGAAGGTCATTGCAAGATAGCGTGACGGTATGGTAACAAGCAGGTTTAGGGTTCGAGTCACGGAAATATGTTTATTCTCCATTTGAAATTCAGCGTAAATGCTCAATTGTAACGGTTTTTCAAATTTGAATAGGAAAGTCAGTTTTGGCGGGAATGTTTCAAATTTCGATAATATGCAAGATGCAACAAAACACTACAACAATCAAAGCAAGAGAAGCTAATCGCAACGGTTAGAGTAAGTTTTTTAAAGCAAAAATGGCAAGCATGCCCGTTCCGTTGCTTTTTTGGTGGTTCCGTTGCTTTTTTGGTGGTTCCGTTGCTTTTTTGTGCACCCAGAAAAGAGCCTATTTGTAAGGTTCAAATGAAAGATATCGCTAAGCCCTAAGAATTGGTGAAAGGGGAAGGTCATGCAAGATAGCGTGACGGTATGGTAACAAGCAGGTTTAGGGTTCGAGTCACGGGAAATGTTTGATTCTCAATTCGAAATTCAGAGTAAATGATAAATTATAACGGTTTCTTCAAGTTTGAATTGAAAAGTCAGTTTTGGCGGGAATGTTTCAAATTTCGATAATATGCAAGATGCAACAATACACTACAATAATCAAACCAAGAGAAGCTAATCGCAACGGTTAGAGAAAGTTTTTTAAAGCAAAAATGGCAAGCATGCCCGTTCCGTTTCTTTTTTGGTGGTTCCGTTGCTTTTTTGTGCACCCAGAAAAGCGCCTATTTGTAAGGTTCAAATGAAAGATATCGCTAAGCCCTAAGAATTGGTGAAAGGGGAAGATCATTGCAAGATAGCGTGACGGTATGGTAACAAGCAGGTTTAGGGTTCGAGTCACGGAAATATGTTTATTCTCCATTCGAAATTCAGAGTAAATGCTCAATTGTAACTGTTTTTTCAAGTTTGAATTGAAAAGTCAGTTTTGGCGGGAATGTTTCAAATTTCGATAATATGCAAGATGCAACAATACACTACAATAATCAAAGCAAGGGAAGCTAATCGCAACGGTTAGAGTAAGTTTTTGGAAGCAAAAATGGCAAGCATGCCCGTTCCGTTGCTTTTTTGGTGGTTCCGTTGCTTTTATGTGCACCCAGAAAACAGCCTATTTTTAAGGTTCAAATGGAAGATAGCTCTAACCCCTGAGCCACGGTTACAGAGGAAGGTCCCTGGAAGATAAGTTAAACGTGACGTAATCAGGAGGTGTAGTGTTCGAGTCACTTTAATATTTTTATTCTCCATTGTAAATTCAGAGTCAATGCTAAATTGTAACGGTTTTTCAAGTTTGAATAGGAAAGTCATTTTTGGCGGGAATGTTTCAAATTTCGATAATATGCAAGATGAAACAATACACTACAATAATCAAAGCAAGGAAAGCTAAGCGCAACGCTCTGAGTAAGTTTTTGGAAACAAAAATAGCAAGCATGCCCGTTCCGTTGCTTTTAGGTGGTTACGTTGCTTTTTTGTGCACCCAGAAAAGTGCCTATTTGTAAGGTTCAAATGAAAGATATCGCTAAGCCCTAAGAATTGGTGAAAGGGGAAGGTCATTGCAAGATAGCGTGACGGTATGGTAACAAGCAGGTTTAAGGTTCGAGTCACGGAAATATGTTTATTCTCCATTTGAAATTCAGCGTAAATGCTCAATTGTAACGGTTTTTCAAGTTTCAATAGGAAAGTCAGTTTTGGCGGGAATGTTTCAAATTTCGATCATATGCAAGATGCAACAATACACTACAACAATCAAAGCAAGAGAAACTAATCGCAACGGTTAGAGTAAGTTTTTGGAAGCAAAAATGGCAAGCATGCCCGTTCCGTTGCTTTTTGGTGGTTCCGTTGCTTTTTTGTGCACCCAGAAAAGAGCCTATTTGTGAGGTTCAAATGAAAGATATCGGTAAGCCCTAAGAATTGGTGAAAGGGGAAGGTCATTGCAAGATAGAGTGACGGTATGGTAACAAGCAGGTTTAGGTTTCGAGTCACGGGAAATGTTTGATTCTCCATTCGAAATTCAGAGTAAATGCTCAATTGTAACTGTTTCTTCAAGTTTGAATTGAAAAGTCAGTTTTGGCGGGAATGTTTCAAATTTCGATAATATGCAAGATGCAACAATACACTACAATAATCAAAGCAAGAGAAGCTAATCGCAACGGTTAGAGTAAGTTTTTGGAAGCAAAAATGGCAAGCATGCCCGTTCCGTTGCTTTTTTGGTGGTTCCGTTGCTTTTTCGTGCACTCATAAATCAACCTTTTTTTCTGCTTCAAATGAAAGATATCGCTAAGCCCTAAGAATGGGTGAAAGGGGAAGGACCCTGGAAGATAAGTTAAACGTGAAGTAATCGGGAGGTGCAGTGTTCGAGTCACATTGATATTTTTATTCTCCATTGTAAATTCAGAGTCAATGCTAAATTATAACGGTTATTCAAGTTTGAATATGAAAGTCAGTTTTGGCGGGAATGTTTCAAATTTCGACAATATGCAAGATGCAACAATACACTACAATAATCAAAGCAAGAGAAGCTAATCGCAACGGTTAGAGTAAGTTTTTTAAAGCAAAAATGGCAAGCATGCCCGTTCCGTTGCTTTTTAGGTTTTTCCGTTGCTTTTTCTTGCACTCATAAATCAACCTTTTTGTCTGCTTCAAATGAAAATATCGCTAAGCCATAAGAATTGGTGAAAGGGGAAGGTCATTGCAAGATAGCGTGACGGTATGGTAACAAGCAGGTTTAGGGTTCGAGTCACGGAAATATGTTTATTCTCCATTTGAAATTCAGCGTAAATGCTCAATTGTAACGGTTTTTCAAGTTTGAATAGGAAAGTCAGTTTTGGCGGGATTGTTTCAAATTTCGATAATATGCAAGATGCAACAATACACTACAACAATCAAAGCAAGAGAAGCTAATCGCAACGGTTAGAGTAAGTTTTTTAAAGCAAAAATGGCAAGCATGCCCGTTCCGTTGCTTTTTTGGTGGTTCCGTTGCTTTTTTGTGCACCCAGAAGAGAGCCTATTTGTAAGGTTCAAATGAAAGATATCGCTAAGCCCTAAGAATTGGTGAAAGGGGAAGGTGATTGCAAGTTAGCGCGACGGTATGGTAACAAGCAGGTTTAGAGTTCGAGTCACGTTAAATGTTTGATTCTCCATTTGAAATTCAGTGTAAATGCTTAATTTTAACGGTTTCTTCAAGTTTGAATTGGAAAGTCAGTTTTGGCGGGAATGTTTCAAATTTCGATAATATGCAAGATGCAACAATACACTACAATAATGAAAGCAAGAGAAGCTAATCGCAACGGTTAGAGTAAGTTTTTGGAAGCAAAAATTGCAAGCATGCCCGTTCCGTTGCTTTTTAGGTGGTTCCGTTGCTTTTTTGTGCACCCAGAAAAGTGCCTATTTGTAAGGTTCAAATGAAAGATATCGCTAAGCCCTAAGAATTGGTGAAAGGGGAAGGTCTTTGCAAGATTGCGTGACGGTATGGTAACAAGCAGGTTGAGGGTTCGAGTCACGGGAAATGTTTCATTCTCCATTCGAAATTCAGAGTAAATGCTCAATTGTAACTGTTTTTTCAAGTTTGAATTGAAAAGTCAGTTTTGGCGGAAATGTTTCAAATTTCGATAATATGCAAGATGCAACAATACACTACAATAATCAAAGCAAGAGAAGCTAATCGCAACGGTTAGAGTAAGTTTTTTAAAGCAAAAATGGCAAGCATGCCCGTTCCGTTGCTTTTTTGGTGGTTCCGTTGCTTTTTTGTGCACCCAGAAAAGTGCCTATTTGTAAGGTTCAAATGAAAGATATCGCTAAGCCCTAAGAATTGGTGAAATGGGAAGGTCAATGCAAGATAGCGTGACGGTATGGTAACAAGCAGGTTGAGGGTTCGAGTCACGGGAAATGTTTGATTCTCCATTCGAAATTCAGAGTAAATGCTCAATTTTAACGGTTTTTTCAAGTTTGAATTGAAAAGTCAGTTTTGGCGGGAATGTTTCAAATTTCGATAATATGCAAGATGCAACAATACACTACAATAATCAAAGCAAGAGAAGCTAATCGCAACGGTTAGAGTAAGTTTTTTCAAGCAAAAATGGCAAGCATGCCTGTTCCGTTGCTTTTTTGGTGGTTCCGTTGCTTTTTCGTGCACTCATAAATCAACCTTTTTGTCTGCTTCAAATGAAAGATATCGCTAAGCCCTAGGAATGCGTGAAAGGGGAAGGTAATTGCATGATAGCGTGACGGTATGGTAATAAGCAGGTTGAGAGTTCGAGTCACGGGAAATGTTTGATTCTCCATTCGAAATTCAGAGTAAATGCTCAATTGTAACTGTTTTTTCAAGTTTGAATTGAAAAGTCAGTTTTGGCGGGAATGTTTCAAATTTCGATAATATGCAAGATGCAACAATACACTACAATAATCAAAGCAAGAGAAGCTAATCGCAACGGTTAGAGTAAGTTTTTGGAAGCAAAAATGGCAAGCATGCCCGTTCCGTTGCTTTTTTGGTGGTTCCGTTGCTTTTTTGTGCACCCAGAAAAGAGCCTATTTGTGAGGTTCAAATGAAAGATATCGCTAAGCCCTAAGAATTGGTGAAAGGGGAAGGTCATTGCAAGATAGCGCGACGGTATGGTAACAAGCAGGTTTAAGGTTCGAGTCACGTTAAATGTTTGATACTCCATTTGAAATTCAGTGTAAATGCTTAATTTTAACGGTTTCTTCAAGTATGAATTGAAAAGTCAGTTTTGGAGGGAATGTTTCAAATTTCGATAATATGCAAGATGCGACAATACACTACAATAATCAAAGCAAGAGAAGCTAATCGCAACGGTTAGAGTAAGTTTTTTAAAGCAAAAATTGCAAGAATGCCCGTTCCGTTGCTTTTTTGGTGGTTCCGTTGCTTTTTCGTGCACTCATAAATCAACCTTTTTTTCTGCTTCAAATGAAAGATATCGCTAAGCCCGAAGAATTGGTGAAAGGGGAAGGACCCTGGAAGATAAGTTAAACGTGAAGTAATCGGGAGGTGTAGTGTTCGAGTCACTTTAATATTTTTATTCTCCATTGTAAATTCAGAGTCAATGCTAAATTATAACGGTTATTCAAGTTTGAATAGGAAAGTCAGTTTTGGCGGGAATGTTTCAAATTTCGATAATATGCAAGATGCAACAATACACTACAATAATCAAAGCAAGGGAAGCTAATCGCAACGGTTAGAGTAAGTTTTTGGAAGCAAAAATGGCAAGCATGCCCGTTCCGTTGCTTTTTTGGTGGTTCCGTTGCTTTTTTGTGCACCCAGAAAAGTGCCTATTTGTAAGGTTCAAATGAAAGATATCGCTAAGCCCTAAGATTTGGTGAAAGGGGAAGGTCATTGCAAGATAGCGTGACGGTATGGTAACCAGCAGGTTGAGGGTTCGAGTCACGGGAAATGTTTGATTCTCCATTCGAACTTCAGAGTAAATGCTCAATTTTAACGGTTTTTTCAAGTTTGAATTGAAAAGTCAGTTTTGGCGGGAAAGTTTCAAATTTCAACAATATGCAAGATGCAAAAATACACTACAATAATCAAAGCAAGGGAAGCTAATCGCAACGGTTAGAGTAAGTTTTTGGAAGCAAAAATGGCAAGCATGCCCGTTCCGTTGCTTTTTTGGTGGTTCCGTTGCTTTTTTGTGCACCCAGAAAACAGCCTATTAGTAAGGTTCAAATGGAAGACAGCTCTAACCCGTGAGCCACGGTTACAGAGGAAGGTCCCTGGAAGATAAGTTAAACGTGACGTAATCGGGAGGTGTAGTGTTCGAGTCACTTTAATATTTTTATTCTGCATTGTAAATTCATAGTCAACGCTAAATTGTAACGGTTTTTCAAGTATGAATAGGAAAGTCAGTTTTGGCGGGAATGTTTCAAATTTCGATAATATGTAAGATGCAACAATACACTACAATAATCAAAGCAAGAGAAGCTAATCGCAACGGTTAGAGTAAGTTTTTTAAAGCAAATATGGCAAGCATGCCAATTCCGTTGCTTTTTTGGTGGTTCCGTTGCTTTTTCGTGCACTCATAAATCAACCTTTTTGTCTGCTTCAAATGAAAGATATCGCTAAGCCCTAGGAATGGGTGAAAGGGGAAGGTCATTGCATGATAGCGTGACGGTATGGTAATAAGCAGGTTGAGGGATCGAGTCACGGGAAATGTTTGATTCAAATTTCGATAATATGCAAGATGCAACAATACACTACAATAATCAAAGCAAGAGAAGCTAATCGCAACGGTTAGAGTAAGTTTTTTAAAGCAAAAAAGGCAAGCATGCCCGTTCCGTTGCTCTTTTGTGCACCCAGAAAAGTGCCTATTTGTAAGGTTCAAATGAAAGATATCGCTAAGCTCTAAGAATTGGTGAAACGGGAAGGTCATTGCAAGATAGCGCGACGGTATGGTAACAAGCAGGTTTAGGGTTCGAGTCACGTTAAATGTTTGATTCTCCATTTGAAATTCAGTGTAAATGCTTAATTTTAACGGTTTCTTCAAGTTTGAATTGAAAAGTCAGTTTTGGCGGGAATGTTTCAAATTTCGATAATATGCAAGATGCAACAATACACTACAATAATCAAAGCAAGGGAAGCTAATCGCAACGCTCTGAGTAAGTTTTTGGAAGCAAAAATGGCAAGCATGCCCGTTCCGTTACTTTTTTGGTGGTTCCGTTGCTTTTTTGTGCACCCAGAAAAGTGCCTATTTGTAAGGTTCAAATGAAAGATATCGCTAAGCCCTAAGAATTGGTGAAAGGGGAAGGTCTTTGCAAGATAGCGTGACGGTATGGTAACAAGCAGGTTGAGGCTTCGAGTCACGGGAAATATTTCATTCTCCATTCGAGATTCATAGTAAATGCTCAATTGTAACTGTTTTTTCAAGTTTGAATTGAAAAGTCAGTTTTGGCGGAAATGTTTCAAATTTCGATAATATGCAAGATGCAACAATACACTACAATAATCAAAGCAAGAGAAACTAATCGCAACGGTTAGAGTAAGTTTTTTAAAGCAAAAATGGCAAGCATGCCCGTTCCGTTGCTTTTTTGGTGGTTCCGTTGCTTTTTTGTGCACCCAGAAAAGTGCCTATTTGTAAGGTTCAAATGAAAGATATCGCTAAGCCCTAAGAATTGGTGAAAGGGGAAGGTCATTGCAAGATAGCGTGACGGTATGGTAACAAGCAGGTTTAGGGTTCGAGTAACGTTAAATGTTTGATTCTCCATTTGAAATTCAGTGTAAATGCTTAAGTGTAACGGTTTTTCAAGTTTGAATAGGAAAGTCAGTTTTGGCGGGAATGTTTCAAATTTCGATAATATGCAAGATGAAACAATACACTACAATAATCAAAGCAAGAGAAGCTAATCGCAAAGGTTAGAGTAAGTTTTTTAAAGCAAAAATGGCAAGCATGCCCGTTCCGTTGGTTTTTTGGTGGTTCCGTTGCTTTTTCGTGCACTCATAAATCAATCTTTTTGTCTGCTTCAAATGAAAGATATCGCTAAGCCCTAGGAATGGGTGAAAGGGGAAGGTCATTGCAGGATAGCGTGACGGTATGGTAATAAGCAGGTTGAGGGTTCGAGTCACAGGAAATGTTTGATTCTCCATTCGAACTTCAGAGTAAATGCTCAATTTTAACGGTTTTTTCAAGTTTGAATTGAAAAGTCAGTTTTGGCGGGAATGTTTCAAATTTCGATAATATGCAACATGGAACAATACACTACAATAATCAAAGCAAGAGAAGATAATCGCAACGGTTAGAGTAAGTTTTTTAAAGCAAAAATGGCAAGCATGCCCGTTACGTTGCTCTTTTGTGCACCCAGAAAAGTGCCTATTTGAAAGGTTCAAATGAAAGATATCGCTGAGCTCTAAGAATTGGTGAAAGGGGAAGGTCATTGCAAGATAGCGCGACGGTATGGTAACAAGGAGGTTTAGGGTTCGAGTCACGTTAAATGTTTGATTCTCCATTTGAAATTCAGTGTAAATGCTTAATTTTAACGGTTTCTTCAAGTTTGAATTGAAAAGTCAGTTTTGGCGGGAATGTTTCAAATTTCGATAATATGCAAGATGCGACAATACACTACAATAATCAAAGCAAGAGAAGCTAATCGCAACGGTTAGAGTAAGTTTTTTAAAGCAAAAATGGCAAGCATGCCCGTTCCGTTGCTTTTTTGGTTGTTCCGTTGCTTTTTTGTGCACCCAGAAAAGTGCCTATTTGTAAGGTTCAAATGAAAGATATCGCTAAGCCCTAAGAATTGGTGAAAGGGGAAGGTCATTGCAAGATAGCGTGACGGTATGGTAACCAGCAGGTTTAGGGTTCGAGTCACGGGAAATGTTTGATTCTCCATTCGAACTTCAGAGTAAATGCTCAATTTTAAAGGTTTTTTCAAGTTTGAATTGAAAAGTCAGTTTTGGCGGGAATGTTTCAAATTTCGATAATATGCAAAATGCAAAAATACACTACAATAATCAATGCAAGGGAAGCTAATCGCAACGGTTAGAGTAAGTTTTTGGAAGCAAAAATGGCAAGCATGCCCGTTCCGTTGCTTTTTTGGTGGGTTCGTTGCTTTTTTGTGCACCCAGAAAACAGCCTATTTGTAAGGTTCAAATGAAAGATATCGCTAAGCCCTAAGAATTGTTGAAAGGGGAAGGTCATTGCAGGATAGCGTGACGGTATGGTAAGAAGCAGGTTGAGGGTTCGAGTCACGGGAAATGTTTGATTCTCCATTCGAACTTCAGAGTAAATGCTCAATTTTAACGGTTTTTTCAAGTTTGAATTGAAAAGTCAGTTTTGGCGGGAATGTTTCAAATTTCGATAATATGCAAGATGCAACAATACACTACAATAATCAAAGCAAGAGAAGCTAATCGCAACGGTTAGAGTAAGTTTTTTAAAGCAAAAATGGCAAGCATGCCCGTTCCGTTGCTTTTTTGGTGGTTCCGTTGCTTTTTCGTGCACTCATAAATCAACCTTTTTGTCTGCTTCAAATGAAAGATATCGCTAAGCCCTAAGAATTGTTGAAAGGGGAAGGTCATTGCAGGATAGCGTGACGGTATGGTAAGAAGCAGGTTGAGGGTTCGAGTCACGGGAAATGTTTGATTCTCCATTCGAACTTCAGAGTAAATGCTCAATTTTAACGGTTTCTTCAAGTTTGAATTGAAAAGTCAGTTTTGGCGGGAATGTTTCAAATTTCGATAATATGCAAGATGCAACAATACACTACAACAATCAAAGCAAGAGAAGCTAATCGCAACGGTTAGAGTAAGTTTTTGGAAGCAAAAATGGCAAGCATGCCCGTTCCGTTGCTTTTTTGGTGGTTCCGTTGCTTTTTTGTGCACCCAGAAAAGAGCCTATTTGTGAGGTTCAAATGAAAGATATCGCTAAGCCCTAAGAATTGGTGAAAGGGGAAGGTCATTGCAAGATAGCGTGACGGTATGGTAACAAGCAGGTTGAGGGTTCGAGTCACGGGAAATGTTTGATTCTCCATTCGAAATTCAGAGTAAATGCTCAATTGTAACTGTTTTTTCAAGTTTGAATTGAAAAGTCAGTTTTGGCGGGAATGTTTCAAATTTCGATAATATGCAAGATGCAACAATACACTACAATAATCAAAGCAAGAGAAGCTAATCGCAACGGTTAGAGTAAGTTTTTGGAAGCAAAAATGGCAAGCATGCCCGTTCCGTTGCTTTTTTGGTGGTTCCGTTGCTTTTTTGTGCACCCAGAAAAGAGCCTATTTGTGAGGTTCAAATGAAAGATATCGCTAAGCCCTAAGAATTGGTGAAAGGGGAAGGTCATTGCAAGATAGCGTGACGGTATGGTAACAAGCAGGTTTAGGGTTCGAGTCACGGAAATATGTTTATTCTCCATTTGAAATTCAGCGTAAATGCTCAATTGTAACGGTTTTTCAAATTTGAATAGGAAAGTCAGTTTTGGCGGGAATGTTTCAAATTTCGATAATATGCAAGATGCAACAAAACACTACAACAATCAAAGCAAGAGAAGCTAATCGCAACGGTTAGAGTAAGTTTTTTAAAGCAAAAATGGCAAGCATGCCCGTTCCGTTGCTTTTTTGGTGGTTCCGTTGCTTTTTTGGTGGTTCCGTTGCTTTTTTGTGCACCCAGAAAAGAGCCTATTTGTAAGGTTCAAATGAAAGATATCGCTAAGCCCTAAGAATTGGTGAAAGGGGAAGGTCATGCAAGATAGCGTGACGGTATGGTAACAAGCAGGTTTAGGGTTCGAGTCACGGGAAATGTTTGATTCTCAATTCGAAATTCAGAGTAAATGATAAATTATAACGGTTTCTTCAAGTTTGAATTGAAAAGTCAGTTTTGGCGGGAATGTTTCAAATTTCGATAATATGCATGATGCAACAATACACTACAATAATCAAAGCAAGGGAAGCTAATCGCAACGGTTAGAGTAAGTTTTTGGAAGCAAAAATGGCAAGCATGCCCGTTCCGTTGCTTTTTTGGTGGTTCCGTTGCTTATATGTGCACCCTGAAAACAGCCTATTTTTAAGGTTCAAATGGAAGATAGCTCTAACCCCTGAGCCACGGTTACAGAGGAAGGTCCCTGGAAGATAAGTTAAACGTGACGTAATCAGGAGGTGTAGTGTTCGAGTCACTTTAATATTTTTATTCTCCATTGTAAATTCATAGTCAATGCTAAATTGTAACGGTTTTTCAAGTTTGAATAGGAAAGTCAGTTTTTGCAGGAATGTTTCAAATTTCGATAATATGCAAGATGCAACAATACACTACAATAATCAAAGCAAGAGAAGCTAATCGCAATGGTTAGAGTAAGTTTTTTCAAGCAAAAATGGCAAGCATGCCCGTTCCGTTGCTTTTTTTGGTGGTTCCGTTGCTTTTTTGTGCACCCAGAAAAGTGCCTATTTGTAAGGTTCAAATGAAAGATATCGCTAAGCCCTAAGAATTGGTGAAAGGGGAAGGTCATTGCAAGATAGCGTGACGGTATGGTAACAAGCAGGTTTAAGGTTCGAGTCACGGAAATATGTTTATCCTCCATTTGAAATTCAGCGTAAATGCTCAATTGTAACGGTTTTTCAAGTTTCAATAGGAAAGTCAGTTTTGGCGGGAATGTTTCAAATTTCGATCATATGCAAGATGCAACAATACACTACAACAATCAAAGCAAGAGAAACTAATCGCAACGGTTAGAGTAAGTTTTTGGAAGCAAAAATGGCAAGCATGCCCGTTCCGTTGCTTTTTTGGTGGTTCCGTTGCTTTTTCGTGCACTCATAAATCAACCTTTTTTTCTGCTTCAAATGAAAGATATCGCTAAGCCCTAAGAATGGGTGAAAGGGGAAGGACCCTGGAAGATAAGTTAAACGTGAAGTAATCGGGAGGTGCAGTGTTCGAGTCACATTGATATTTTTATTCTCCATTGTAAATTCAGAGTCAATGCTAAATTATAACGGTTATTCAAGTTTGAATATGAAAGTCAGTTTTGGCGGGAATGTTTCAAATTTCGACAATATGCAAGATGCAACAATACACTACAATAATCAAAGCAAGAGAAGCTAATCGCAACGGTTAGAGTAAGTTTTTTAAAGCAAAAATGGCAAGCATGCCCGTTCCGTTGCTTTTTAGGTTTTTCCGTTGCTTTTTCTTGCACTCATAAATCAACCTTTTTGTCTGCTTCAAATGAAAATATCGCTAAGCCATAAGAATTGGTGAAAGGGGAAGGTCATTGCAAGATAGACTGACGGTATGGTAACAAGCAGGTTTAGGGTTCGAGTCACGGAAATATGTTTATTCTCCATTTGAAATTCAGCGTAAATGCTCAATTGTAACGGTTTTTCAAGTTTAAATAGGAAAGTCAGTTTTGGCGGGAATGTTTCAAATTTCGATAATATGCAAGATGCAACAATACACTACAATAATCAAAGCAAGAGAAGCTAATCGCAACGGTTAGAGTAAGTTTTTGGAAGCAAAAATTGCAAGCATGCCCGTTCCGTTGCTTTTTTGGTGGTTCCGTTGCTTTTTTGTGCACCCAGAAAAGTGCCTATTTGTAAGGTTCAAATGAAAGATATCGCTAAGCCCTAAGAATTGGTGAACGGGGAAGGTCTTTGCAAGATAGCGTGACGGTATGGTAACAAGCAGGCTTAGGGTTCGAGTCACGGAAATATGTTTATTCTCCATTTGAAATTCAGCGTAAATGCTCAATTGTAACGGTTTTTCAAGTTTAAATAGGAAAGTCAGTTTTGGCGGGAATGTTTCAAATTTCGATAATATGCAAAAAGCAACAATACACTACAACAATTAAAGCAAGAGAAGCTAATCGCAACTGTTAGAGTAAGTTTTTTAAAGCAAAAATGGCAAGCATGCCCGTTCCGTTGCTTTTTTGGTGGTTCCGTTGCTTTTTTGTGCACCCAGAAGAGAGCCTATTTGTAAGGTTCAAATGAAAGATATCGCTAAGCCCTAAGAATTGGTGAAAGGGGAAGGTCATTGCAAGTTAGCGCGACGGTATGGTAACAAGCAGGTTTAGGGTTCGAGTCACGTTAAATGTTTGATTCTCCATTTGAAATTCAGTGTAAATGCTTAATTTTAACGGTTTCTTCAAGTTTGAATTGAAAAGTCAGTTTTGGCGGGAATGTTTCAAATTTCGATAATATGCAAGATGCAACAATACACTACAATAATGAAAGCAAGAGAAGCTAATCGCAACGGTTAGAGTAAGTTTTTGGAAGCAAAAATTGCAAGCATGCCCGTTCCGTTGCTTTTTTGGTGGTTCCGTTGCTTTTTTGTGCACCCAGAAAAGTGCCTATTTGTAAGGTTCAAATGAAAGATATCGCTAAGCCCTAAGAATTGGTGAAAGGGGAAGGTCTTTGCAAGATAGCGTGACGGTATGGTAACAAGCAGGTTGAGGGTTCGAGTCACGGGAAATGTTTCATTCTTCATTCGAAATTCAGAGTAAATGCTCAATTGTAACTGTTTTTTCAAGTTTGAATTGAAAAGTCAGTTTTGGCGGAAATGTTTCAAATTTCGATAATATGCAAGATGCAACAAAACACTACAACAATCAAAGCAAGAGAAGCTAATCGCAACGGTTAGAGTAAGTTTTTTAAAGCAAAAATGGCAAGCATGCCCGTTCCGTTGCTTTTTTGGTGGTTCCGTTGCTTTTTTGGTGGTTCCGTTGCTTTTTTGTGCACCCAGAAAAGAGCCTATTTGTAAGGTTCAAATGAAAGATATCGCTAAGCCCTAAGAATTGGTGAAAGGGGAAGGTCATGCAAGATAGCGTGACGGTATGGTAACAAGCAGGTTTAGGGTTCGAGTCACGGGAAATGTTTGATTCTCAATTCGAAATTCAGAGTAAATGATAAATTATAACGGTTTCTTCAAGTTTGAATTGAAAAGTCAGTTTTGGCGGGAATGTTTCAAATTTCGATAATATGCAAGATGCAACAATACACTACAATAATCAAAGCAAGAGAAGCTAATCGCAACGGTTAGAGTAAGTTTTTGGAAGCAAAAATGGCAAGCATGCCCGTTCCGTTGCTTTTTTGGTGGTTCCGTTGCTTTTTTGTGCACCCAGAAAAGAGCCTATTTGTGAGGTTCAAATGAAAGATATCGCTAAGCCCTAAGAATTGGTGAAAGGGGAAGGTCATTGCAAGATAGCGTGACGGTATGGTAACAAGCAGGTTTAGGGTTCGAGTCACGGAAATATGTTTATTCTCCATTTGAAATTCAGCGTAAATGCTCAATTGTAACGGTTTTTCAAATTTGAATAGGAAAGTCAGTTTTGGCGGGAATGTTTCAAATTTCGATAATATGCAAGATGCAACAAAACACTACAACAATCAAAGCAAGAGAAGCTAATCGCAACGGTTAGAGTAAGTTTTTTAAAGCAAAAATGGCAAGCATGCCCGTTCCGTTGCTTTTTTGGTGGTTCCGTTGCTTTTTTGGTGGTTCCGTTGCTTTTTTGTGCACCCAGAAAAGAGCCTATTTGTAAGGTTCAAATGAAAGATATCGCTAAGCCCTAAGAATTGGTGAAAGGGGAAGGTCATGCAAGATAGCGTGACGGTATGGTAACAAGCAGGTTTAGGGTTCGAGTCACGGGAAATGTTTGATTCTCAATTCGAAATTCAGAGTAAATGATAAATTATAACGGTTTCTTCAAGTTTGAATTGAAAAGTCAGTTTTGGCGGGAATGTTTCAAATTTCGATAATATGCATGATGCAACAATACACTACAATAATCAAAGCAAGGGAAGCTAATCGCAACGGTTAGAGTAAGTTTTTGGAAGCAAAAATGGCAAGCATGCCCGTTCCGTTGCTTTTTTGGTGGTTCCGTTGCTTATATGTGCACCCAGAAAACAGCCTATTTTTAAGGTTCAAATGGAAGATAGCTCTAACCCCTGAGCCACGGTTACAGAGGAAGGTCCCTGGAAGATAAGTTAAACGTGACGTAATCAGGAGGTGTAGTGTTCGAGTCACTTTAATATTTTTATTCTCCATTGTAAATTCATAGTCAATGCTAAATTGTAACGGTTTTTCAAGTTTGAATAGGAAAGTCAGTTTTTGCAGGAATGTTTCAAATTTCGATAATATGCAAGATGCAACAATACACTACAATAATCAAAGCAAGAGAAGCTAATCGCAATGGTTAGAGTAAGTTTTTTCAAGCAAAAATGGCAAGCATGCCCGTTCCGTTGCTTTTTTTGGTGGTTCCGTTGCTTTTTTGTGCACCCAGAAAAGTGCCTATTTGTAAGGTTCAAATGAAAGATATCGCTAAGCCCTAAGAATTGGTGAAAGGGGAAGGTCATTGCAAGATAGCGTGACGGTATGGTAACAAGCAGGTTTAAGGTTCGAGTCACGGAAATATGTTTATCCTCCATTTGAAATTCAGCGTAAATGCTCAATTGTAACGGTTTTTCAAGTTTCAATAGGAAAGTCAGTTTTGGCGGGAATGTTTCAAATTTCGATCATATGCAAGATGCAACAATACACTACAACAATCAAAGCAAGAGAAACTAATCGCAACGGTTAGAGTAAGTTTTTGGAAGCAAAAATGGCAAGCATGCCCGTTCCGTTGCTTTTTTGGTGGTTCCGTTGCTTTTTCGTGCACTCATAAATCAACCTTTTTTTCTGCTTCAAATGAAAGATATCGCTAAGCCCTAAGAATGGGTGAAAGGGGAAGGACCCTGGAAGATAAGTTAAACGTGAAGTAATCGGGAGGTGCAGTGTTCGAGTCACATTGATATTTTTATTCTCCATTGTAAATTCAGAGTCAATGCTAAATTATAACGGTTATTCAAGTTTGAATATGAAAGTCAGTTTTGGCGGGAATGTTTCAAATTTCGACAATATGCAAGATGCAACAATACACTACAATAATCAAAGCAAGAGAAGCTAATCGCAACGGTTAGAGTAAGTTTTTTAAAGCAAAAATGGCAAGCATGCCCGTTCCGTTGCTTTTTAGGTTTTTCCGTTGCTTTTTCTTGCACTCATAAATCAACCTTTTTGTCTGCTTCAAATGAAAATATCGCTAAGCCATAAGAATTGGTGAAAGGGGAAGGTCATTGCAAGATAGACTGACGGTATGGTAACAAGCAGGTTTAGGGTTCGAGTCACGGAAATATGTTTATTCTCCATTTGAAATTCAGCGTAAATGCTCAATTGTAACGGTTTTTCAAGTTTAAATAGGAAAGTCAGTTTTGGCGGGAATGTTTCAAATTTCGATAATATGCAAGATGCAACAATACACTACAATAATCAAAGCAAGAGAAGCTAATCGCAACGGTTAGAGTAAGTTTTTGGAAGCAAAAATTGCAAGCATGCCCGTTCCGTTGCTTTTTTGGTGGTTCCGTTGCTTTTTTGTGCACCCAGAAAAGTGCCTATTTGTAAGGTTCAAATGAAAGATATCGCTAAGCCCTAAGAATTGGTGAACGGGGAAGGTCTTTGCAAGATAGCGTGACGGTATGGTAACAAGCAGGCTTAGGGTTCGAGTCACGGAAATATGTTTATTCTCCATTTGAAATTCAGCGTAAATGCTCAATTGTAACGGTTTTTCAAGTTTAAATAGGAAAGTCAGTTTTGGCGGGAATGTTTCAAATTTCGATAATATGCAAAAAGCAACAATACACTACAACAATTAAAGCAAGAGAAGCTAATCGCAACTGTTAGAGTAAGTTTTTTAAAGCAAAAATGGCAAGCATGCCCGTTCCGTTGCTTTTTTGGTGGTTCCGTTGCTTTTTTGTGCACCCAGAAGAGAGCCTATTTGTAAGGTTCAAATGAAAGATATCGCTAAGCCCTAAGAATTGGTGAAAGGGGAAGGTCATTGCAAGTTAGCGCGACGGTATGGTAACAAGCAGGTTTAGGGTTCGAGTCACGTTAAATGTTTGATTCTCCATTTGAAATTCAGTGTAAATGCTTAATTTTAACGGCTTCTTCAAGTTTGAATTGAAAAGTCAGTTTTGGCGGGAATGTTTCAAATTTCGATAATATGCAAGATGCAACAATACACTACAATAATGAAAGCAAGAGAAGCTAATCGCAACGGTTAGAGTAAGTTTTTGGAAGCAAAAATTGCAAGCATGCCCGTTCCGTTGCTTTTTTGGTGGTTCCGTTGCTTTTTTGTGCACCCAGAAAAGTGCCTATTTGTAAGGTTCAAATGAAAGATATCGCTAAGCCCTAAGAATTGGTGAAAGGGGAAGGTCTTTGCAAGATAGCGTGACGGTATGGTAACAAGCAGGTTGAGGGTTCGAGTCACGGGAAATGTTTCATTCTTCATTCGAAATTCAGAGTAAATGCTCAATTGTAACTGTTTTTTCAAGTTTGAATTGAAAAGTCAGTTTTGGCGGAAATGTTTCAAATTTCGATAATATGCAAGATGCAACAATACACTACAATAATCAAAGCAAGAGAAGCTAATCGCAACGGTTAGAGTAAGTTTTTTAAAGCAAAAATAGCAAGCATGCCCGTTCCGTTGCTTTTTTGGTGGTTCCGTTGCTTTTTTGTGCACCCAGAAAAGTGCCTATTTGTAAGGTTCAAATGAAAGATATCGCTAAGCCCTAAGAATTGGTGAAAGGGGAAGGTCAATGCAAGATAGCGTGACGGTATGGTAACAAGAAGGTTGAGGGTTCGAGTCACGGGAAATGTTTGATTCTCCATTCGAACTTCTGAGTAAATGCTCAATTTGAACGGTTTTTTCAAGTTTGAATTGAAAAGTCAGTTTTGGCGGGAATGTTTCAAATTTCGATAATATGCAAGATGCAACAATACACTACAATAATCAAAGCAAGAGAAGCTAATCGCAACGGTTAGAGTAAGTTTTTTAAAGCAAGAATGGCAAGCATGCCCGTTCCGTTGCTTTTTTGGTGGTTCCGTTGCTTTTTCGTGCACTCATAAATCAACCTTTTTGTCTGCTTCAAATGAAAGATATCGCTAAGCCCTAGGAATGCGTGAAAGGGGAAGGTAATTGCATGATAGCGTGACGGTATGGTAATAAGCAGGTTGAGGGTTCGAGTCACGGGAAATGTTTGATTCTCCATTCGAACTTCAGAGTAAATGCTCAATTTTAACGGTTTTTTCAAGTTTGAATTGAAAAGTCAGTTTTGGCGGGAATGTTTCAAATTTCGATAATATGCAAGATGCAACAATACACTACAATAATCAAAGCAAGAGAAGCTAATCGCAACGGTTAGAGTAAGTTTTTTAAAGCAAAAATGGCAAGCATGCCCGTTCCGTTGCTCTTTTGTGCACCCAGAAAAGTGATTATTTGTAAGGTTGAAATGAAAGATATCGCTAAGCTCTAAGAATTGGTGAAAGGGGAAGGTCATTGCCAGATAGCGCGACGGTATGGTAACAAGCAGGTTTAAGGTTCGAGTCACGTTAAATGTTTGATACTCCATTTGAAATTCAGTGTAAATGCTTAATTTTAACGGTTTCTTCAAGTATGAATTGAAAAGTCAGTTTTGGCGGGAATGTTTCAAATTTCGATAATATGCAAGATGCGACAATACACTACAATAATCAAAGCAAGAGAAGCTAATCGCAACGGTTAGAGTAAGTTTTTTAAAGCAAAAATGGCAAGAATGCCCGTTCCGTTGCTTTTTTGGTGGTTCCGTTGCTTTTTCGTGCACTCATAAATCAACCTTTTTTTCTGCTTCAAATGAAAGATATCGCTAAGCCCTAAGAATTGGTGAAAGGGGAAGGACCCTGGAAGATAAGTTAAACGTGAAGTAATCGGGAGGTGTAGTGTTCGAGTCACTTTAATATTTTTATTCTCCATTGTAAATTCAGAGTCAATGCTAAATTATAACTGATATTCAAGTTTGAATAGGAAAGTCAGTTTTGGCGGGAATGTTTCAAATTTCGATAATATGCAAGATGCAACAATACACTACAATAATCAAAGCAAGGGAAGCTAATCGCAACGGTTAGAGTAAGTTTTTGGAAGCAAAAATGGCAAGCATGCCCGTTCCGTTGCTTTTTTGGTGGTTCCGTTGCTTTTTTGTGCACCCAGAAAAGTGCCTATTTGTAAGGTTCAAATGAAAGATATCGCTAAGCCCTAAGAATTGGTGAAAGGGGAAGGTCTTTGCAAGATAGCGTGACGGTATGGTAACAAGCAGGTTTAGGGTTCGAGTCACGGAAATATGTTTATTCTCCATTTGAAATTCAGCGTAAATGCTCAATTGTAACGGTTTTTCAAGTTTGAATAGGAAAGTCACTTTTGGCGGGATTGTTTCAAATTTCGATAATATGCAAGATGCAACAATACACTACAATAATCAAAGCAAGAGAAACTAATCGCAACGGTTAGAGTAAGTTTTTTAAAGCAAAAATGGCAAGCATGCCCGTTCCGTTGCTTTTTTGGTGGTTCCGTTGCTTTTTCGTGCACTCATAAATCAACCTTTTTGTCTGCTTCAAATGAAAGATATCGCTAAGCCCTAGGAATGGGTGAAAGGGGAAGGTCATTGCATGATAGCGTGACGGTATGGTAATAAGCAGGTTGAGGGTTCGAGTCACGGGAAATGTTTGATTCAAATTTCGATAATATGCAAGATGCAACAATACACTACAATAATCAAAGCAAGAGAAGCTAATCGCAACGGTTAGAGTAAGTCTTTTAAAGCAAAAATGGCAAGCATGCCCATTCCGTTGCTCTTTTGTGCACCCAGAAAAGTGCCTATTTGTAAGGTTCAAATGAAAGATATCGCTAAGCTCTAAGAATTGGTGAAAGGGGAAGGTCATTGCAAGATAGCGCGACGGTATGGTAACAAGCAGGTTTAGGGTTCGAGTCACGTTAAATGTTTGATTCTCCATTTGAAATTCAGTGTAAATGCTTAATTTTAACGGTTTCTTCAAGTTTGAATTGAAAAGTCAGTTTTGGCGGGAATGTTTCAAATTTCGATAATATGCAAGATGCAACAATTCACTTCAATAATCGAAGCAAGAGAAGCTAATCGCAACGGTTAGAGTAAGTTTTTGGAAGCAAAAATTGCAAGAATGCCCGTTCCGTTGCTTTTTTGGTGGTTCCGTTGCTTTTTCCTGCACTCATAAATCAACCTTTTTTTCTGCTTCAAATGAAAGATATCGCTAAGCCCTAAGAATTGGTGAAAGGGGAAGGTCATTGCAAGATAGCGTGACGGTATGGTAACAAGCAGGTTTATGGTTCGAGTCACGGAAATATGTTTATTCTCCATTCGAAATTCAGAGTAAATGCTCAATTGTAACTGTTTTTTCAAGTTTGAATTGAAAAGTCAGTTTTGGCGGGAATGTTTCAAATTTCGATAATATGCAAGATGCAACAATACACTACAATAATCAAAGCAAGGGAAGCTAATCGCAACGCTCTGAGTAAGTTTTTGGAAGCAAAAATGGCAAGCATGCCCGTTCCGTTACTTTTTTGGTGGTTCCGTTGCTTTTTTGTGCACCCAGAAAAGTGCCTATTTGTAAGGTTCAAATGAAAGATATCGCTAAGCCCTAAGAATTGGTGAAAGGGGAAGGTCTTTGCAAGATAGCGTGACGGTATGGTAACAAGCAGGTTGAAAGTTCGAGTCACGGGAAATATTTCATTCTCCATTCGAGATTCAGAGTAAATGCTCAATTGTAACTGTTTTTTCAAGTTTGAATTGAAAAGTCAGTTTTGGCGGAAATGTTTCAAATTTCGATAATATGCAAGATGCAACAATACACTACAATAATCAAAGCAAGAGAAATTAATCGCAACGGTTAGAGTAAGTTTTTTAAAGCAAAAATGGCAAGCATGCCCGTTCCGTTGCTTTTTTGGTGGTTCCGTTGCTTTTTTGTGCACCCAGAAAAGTGCCTATTTGTAAGGTTCAAATGAAAGATATCGCTAAGCCCTAAGAATTGGTGAAAGGGGAAGGTCATTGCAAGATAGCGTGACGGTATGGTAACAAGCAGGTTTAGGGTTCGAGTAACGTTAAATGTTTGATTCTCCATTTGAAATTCAGTGTAAATGCTTAAGTGTAACGGTTTTTCAAGTTTGAATAGGAAAGTCAGTTTTGGCGGGAATGTTTCAAATTTCGATAATATGCAAGATGCAACAATACACTACAATAATCAAAGCAAGAGAAGCTAATCGCAACGGTTAGAGTAAGTTTTTTAAAGCAAAAATGGCAAGCATGCCCGTTCCGTTGCTTTTTTGGTGGTTCCGTTGCTTTTTCGTGCACTCATAAATCAACCTTTTTGTCTGCTCCAAATGAAAGATATCGCTAAGCCCTAGGAATGGGTGAAAGGGGAAGGTCATTGCATGATAGCGTGACGGTATGGTAATAAGCAGGTTGAGGGTTCGAGTCACGGGAAATGTTTGATTCTCCATTCGAACTTCAGAGTAAATGCTCAATTTTAACGGTTTTTTCAAGTTTGAATTGAAAAGTCAGTTTTGGCGGGAATGTTTCAAATTTCGATAATATGCAAGATGCAACAATACACTACAATAATCAAAGCAAGAGAAGATAATCGCAACGGTTAGAGTAAGATTTTTAAAGCAAAAATGGCAAGCATGCCCGTTACGTTGCTCTTTTGTGCACCCAGAAAAGTGCCTATTTGAAAGGTTCAAATGAAAGATATCGCTAAGCTCTAAGAATTGGTGAAAGGGGAAGGTCATTGCAAGATAGCGCGACGGTATGGTAACAAGGAGGTTTAGGGTTCGAGTCACGTTAAATGTTTGATTCTCCATTTGAAATTCAGTGTAAATGCTTAATTTTAACGGTTTCTTCAAGTTTGAATTGAAAAGTCAGTTTTGGCGGGAATGCTTCAAATTTCGATAATATGCAAGATGCGACAATACACTACAATAATCAAAGCAAGAGAAGCTAATCGCAACGGTTAGAGTAAGTTTTTTAAAGCAAAAATGGCAAGCATGCCCGTTCCGTTGTTTTTTGGTTGTTCCGTTGCTTTTTTGTGCACCCAGAAAAGTGCCTATTTGTAAGGTTCAAATGAAAGATATCGCTAAGCCCTAAGAATTGGTGAAAGGGGAAGGTCATTGCAAGATAGCGTGACGGTATGGTAACCAGCAGGTTTAGGGTTCGAGTCACGGGAAATGTTTGATTCTCCATTCGAACTTCAGAGTAAATGCTCAATTTTAAAGGTTTTTTCAAGTTTGAATTGAAAAGTCAGTTTTGGCGGGAATGTTTCAAATTTCGATAATATGCAAAATGCAAAAATACACTACAATAATCAATGCAAGGGAAGCTAATCGCAACGCTTAGAGTAAGTTTTTGGAAGCAAAAATGGCAAGCATGCCCGTTCCGTTGCTTTTTTGGTGGGTTCGTTGCTTTTTTGTGCACCCAGAAAACAGCCTATTTGTAAGGTTCAAATGGAAGAGAGCTCTAACCCCTGAGCCACGGTTACAGAGGAAGGTCCCTGGAAGATAAGTTAAACGTGACGTAATCGGGAGGTGTGGTGTTCGAGTCACTTTAATATTTTTATTCTCCATTGTAAATTCATAGTCAATGCTAAATTGTAACGGTTTTTCAAGTTTGAATAGGAAAGTCAGTTTTCGCGGGAATGTTTCAAATTTCGATAATATGTAAGATGCAGCAATACACTACAATAATCAAAGCAAGAGAAGCTAATCGCAACGGATAGAGTAAGTTTTTTAAAGCAAAAATGGCAAGCATGCCCGTTCCGTTGCTTTTTTGGTGGTTCCGTTGCTTTTTCGTGCACTCATAAATCAACCTTTTTGTCTGCTTCAAATGAAAGATATCGCTAAGCCCTAGGAATGGGTGAAAGGGGAAGGTCATTGCATGATAGCGTGACGGTATGGTAATAAGCAGGTTGAGGGTTCGAGTCACGGGAAATGTTTGATTCAAATTTCGATAATATGCAAGATGCAACAATACACTACAATAATCAGAGCAAGAGAAGCTAATCGCAACGGTTAGAGTAAGTTTTTTAAAGCAAAAATGGTAAGCATGCCCGTCCCGTTGCTCTTTTGTGCACCCAGAAAGGTGCCTATTTGTAAGGTTCAAATGAAAGATATCGCTAAGCTCTAAGAATTGGTCGAAGGGGAAGGTCATTGCAAGATAGCGCGACGGTATGGTAACAAGCAGGTTTAGGGTTCGAGTCACGTTAAATGTTTGATTCTCCATTTGAAATTCAGTGTAAATGCTTAATTTTAACGGTTTCTTCAAGTTTGAATTGAAAAGTCAGTTTTGGCGGGAATGTTTCAAATTTCGATAATATGCAAGATGCGACAATACACTACAATAATCAAAGCAAGAGAAGCTAATCGCAACGGTTAGAGTAAGTTTTTTAAAGCAAAAATGGCAAGCATGTCCGTTAGGTGCCTTTTTTGGTTGTTCCGTTGCTATTTTGTGCACCCAGAAAAGTGCCTATTTGTAAGGTTCAAATGAAAGATATCGCTAATCCCTAAGAATTGGTGAAAGGGGAAGGTCATTGCAAGATAGACTGACGGTATGGTAACAAGCAGGTTTAGGGTTCGAGTCACGTTAAATGTTTGATTCTCCATTTGAAATTCAGTGTAAATGCTTAATTTTAACGGTTTCTTCAAGTTTGAATTGAAAAGTCAGTTTTGGCGGGAATGTTTCAAATTTCGATAATATGCAAGATGAAACAATAGACTACAATAATCAAAGCAAGGAAAGCTAATCGCAACGGTTAGAGTAAGTTTTTTCAAGCAAAAATGGCTAGCATGTCCGTTCCTTTGCTTTTTTGGTGGTTCCGTTGCTTTTTCGTGCACTCATAAATCAACCTTTTTGTCTGCTTCAAATGAAAGATATCGCTAAGCCCTAAGAATTGGTGAAAGGGGAAGGTCATTGCAAGATAGCGTGACGGTATGGTAACAAGCTGGTTTAGGGTTCGAGTCACGGGAAATGTTTGATTCTCCATTCGAAATTCAGAGTAAATGATAAATTATAACGGTTTCTTCAAGTTTGAATTGAAATGTCAGTTTTGGCGGGAATGTTTCAAATTTCGATAATATGCAAGATGCAACAATACACTACAATAATCAAAGCAAGAGAAGCTAATCGCAACGGTTAGAGTAAGTTTTTTCAAGCAAAAATGGCAAGCATGCCCGTTCCGTTGCTTTTTTGGTGGTTCCGTTGCTTTTTCGTGCACTCATAAATCAACCTTCTTGTCTGCTTCAAATGAAAGATATCGCTAAGCCCTAGGAATGGGTGAAAGGGGAAGGTCATTGCAAGATAGCGTGACGGTATGGTAACAAGCAGGTTGAGGGTTAGAGTCACGGGAGATGTTTGATTCTCCATTGTAAATTCAGTGTAAATGCTTAATTTTAACGGTTTCTTCAAGTTTGAATTGAAAAGTCAGTTTTGGCGGGAATGTTTCAAAATTCGATAATATGCAAGATGCAACAATACACTACAATAATCAAAGCAATTGAAGCTAATCGCAACGGTTAGAGTAAGTTTTTGGAAGCAAAAATGGCAAGCATGCCAATTCCGTTGCTTTTTTGGTGGTTCCGTTGCTTTTTCGTGCACTCATAAATCAACCTTTTTGTCTGCTTCAAATGAAAGATATCGCTAAGCCCTAGGAATGGGTGAAAGGGGAAGGTCATTGCATGATAGCGTGACGGTATGGTAATAAGCAGGTTGAGGGTTCGAGTCACGGGAAATGTTTGATTCAAATTTCGATAATATGCAAGATGCAACAATACACTACAATAATCAAAGCAAGAGAAGCTAATCGCAACGGTTAGAGTAAGTTTTTTAAAGCAAAAATGGCAAGCATGCCCGTTCCGTTGCTCTTTTGTGCACCCAGAAAAGTGCCTATTTGTAAGGTTCAAATGAAAGATATCGCTAAGCTCTAAGAATTGGTGAAAGGGGAAGGTCATTGCAAGATAGCGCGACGGTATGGTAACAAGCAGGTTTAGGGTTCGAGTCACGTTAAATGTTTGATTCTCCATTTGAAATTCAGTGTAAATGCTTAATTTTAACGGTTTCTTCAAGTTTGAATTGAAAAGTCAGTTTTGGCGGGAATGTTTCAAATTTCGATAATATGCAAGATGCGACAATACACTACAATAATCAAAGCAAGAGAAGCTAATCGCAACGGTTAGAGTAAGTTTTTGGAAGCAAAAATTGCAAGAATGCCCGTTCCGTTGCTTTTTTGGTGGTTCCGTTGCTTTTTCGTGCACTCATAAATCAACCTTTTTTTCTGCTTCAAATGAAAGATATCGCTAAGCCCTAAGAATTGGTGAAAGGGGAAGGTCATTGCAAGATAGCGTGACGGTATGGTAACAAGCAGGTTTAGGGTTCGGGTCACGGAAATATGTTTATTCTCCATTCGAAATTCAGAGTAAATGCTCATTTGTAACTGTTTTTTCAAGTTTGAATTGAAAAGTCAGTTTTGGCGGGAATGTTTCAAATTTCGATAATATGCAAGATGCAACAATACACTACAATAATCAAAGCAAGGGAAGCTAATCGCAACGCTCTGAGTAAGTTTTTGGAAGCAAAAATGGCAAGCATGCCCGTTCCGTTACTTTTTTGGTGGTTCCGTTGCTTTTTTGTGCACCCAGAAAAGTGCCTATTTGTAAGGTTCAAATGAAAGATATCGCTAAGCCCTAAGAATTGGTGAAAGGGGAAGGTCATTGCAAGATAGCGTGACGGTATGGTAACAAGCAGGTTGAGGGTTCGAGTCACGGGAAATATTTCATTCTCCATTCGAGATTCAGAGTAAATGCTCAATTGTAACTGTTTTTTCAAATTTGAATTGAAAAGTCAGTTTTGGCGGAAATGTTTCAAATTTCGATAATATGCAAGATGCAACAATACACTACAATAATCAAAGCAAGAGAAACTAATCGCAACGGTTAGAGTAAGTTTTTTAAAGCCAAAATGGCAAGCATGCCCGTTCCGTTGCTTTTTTGGTGGTTCCGTTGCTTTTTTGTGCACCCAGAAAAGTGCCTATTTGTAAGGTTCAAATGAAAGATATCGCTAAGCCCTAAGAATTGGTGAAAGGGGAAGGTCATTGCAAGATAGCGTGACGGTATGGTAACAAGCAGGTTTAGGGTTCGAGTAACGTTAAATGTTTGATTCTCCATTTGAAATTCAGTGTAAATGCTTAAGTGTAACGGTTTTTCAAGTTTGAATAGGAAAGTCAGTTTTGGCGGGAATGTTTCAAATTTCGATAATATGCAAGATGCAACAATACACTACAATAATCAAAGCAAGAGAAGCTAATCGCAACGGTTAGAGTAAGTTTTTTAAAGCAAAAATGGCAAGCATGCCCGTTCCGTTGCTTTTTTGGTGGTTCCGTTGCTTTTTCGTGCACTCATAAATCAACCTTTTTGTCTGCTTCAAATGAAAGATATCGCTAAGCCCTAGGAATGGGTGAAAGGGGAAGGTCATTGCATGATAGCGTGACGGTATGGTAATAAGCAGGTTGAGGGTTCGAGTCACGGGAAATGTTTGATTCTCCATTCGAACTTCAGAGTAAATGCTCAATTTTAACGGTTTCTTCAAGTTTGAATTGAAAAGTCAGTTTTGGCGGGAATGTTTCAAATTTCGATAATATGCAAGATGCAACAATACACTACAATAATCAAAGCAAGAGAAGATAATCGCAACGGTTAGAGTAAGTTTTTTAAAGCAAAAATAGCAAGCATGCCCGTTACGTTGCTCTTTTGTGCACCCAGAAAAGTGCCTATTTGAAAGGTTCAAATGAAAGATATCGCTAAGCTCTAAGAATTGGTGAAAGGGGAAGGTCATTGCAAGATAGCGCGAAGGTATGGTAACAAGGAGGTTTAGGGTTCGAGTCACGTTAAATGTTTGATTCTCCATTTGAAATTCAGTGTAAATGCTTAATTTTAACGGTTTCTTCAAGTTTGAATTGAAAAGTCAGTTTTGGCGGGAATGTTTCAAATTTCGATAATATGCAAGATGAAACAATAGACTACAATAATCAAAGCAAGGAAAGCTAATCGCAACGGTTAGAGTAAGTTTTTTCAAGCAAAAATGGCTAGCATGTCCGTTCCTTTGCTTTTTTGGTGGTTCCGTTGCTTTTTCGTGCACTCATAAATCAACCTTTTTGTCTGCTTCAAATGAAAGATATCGCTAAGCCCTAAGAATTGGTGAAAGGGGAAGGTCATTGCAAGATAGCGTGACGGTATGGTAACAAGCTGGTTTAGGGTTCGAGTCACGGGAAATGTTTGATTCTCCATTCGAAATTCAGAGTAAATGATAAATTATAACGGTTTCTTCAAGTTTGAATTGAAATGTCAGTTTTGGCGGGAATGTTTCAAATTTCGATAATATGCAAGATGCAACAATACGCTACAATAATCAAAGCAAGAGAAGCTAATCGCAACGGTTAGAGTAAGTTTTTTCAAGCAAAAATGGCAAGCATGCCCGTTCCGTTGCTTTTTTGGTGGTTCCGTTGCTTTTTCGTGCACTCATAAATCAACCTTTTTGTCTGCTTCAAATGAAAGATATCGCTAAGCCCTAGGAATGGGTGAAAGGGGAAGGTCATTGCAAGATAGCGTGACGGTATGGTAACAAGCAGGTTGAGGGTTAGAGTCACGGGAAATGTTTGATTCTCCATTGTAAATTCAGTGTAAATGCTTAATTTTAACGGTTTCTTCAAGTTTGAATTGAAAAGTCAGTTTTGGCGGGAATGTTTCAAAATTCGATAATATGCAAGACGCAACAATACACTACAATAATCAAAGCAATTGAAGCTAATCGCAACGGTTAGAGTAAGTTTTTGGAAGCAAAAATGGCAAGCATGCCAATTCCGTTGCTTTTTTGGTGGTTCCGTTGCTTTTTCGTGCACTCATAAATCAACCTTTTTGTCTGCTTCAAATGAAAGATATCGCTAAGCCCTAGGAATGGGTGAAAGGGGAAGGTCATTGCATGATAGCGTGACGGTATGGTAATAAGCAGGTTTAGGGTTCGAGTCACGTTAAATGTTTGATTCTCCATTTGAAATTCAGTGTAAATGCTTAATTTTAACGGTTTCTTCAAGTTTGAATTGAAAAGTCAGTTTTGGCGGGAATGTTTCAAATTTCGATAATATGCAAGATGCAACAATTCACTTCAATAATCGAAGCAAGAGAAGCTAATCGCAACGGTTAGAGTAAGTTTTTGGAAGCAAAAATTGCAAGAATGCCCGTTCCGTTGCTTTTTTGGTGGTTCCGTTGCTTTTTCGTGCACTCATAAATCAACCTTTTTTTCTGCTTCAAATGAAAGATATCGCTAAGCCCTAAGAATTGGTGAAAGGGGAAGGTCATTGCAAGATAGCGTGACGGTATGGTAACAAGCAGGTTTAGGGTTCGAGTCACGGAAATATGTTTATTCTCCATTCGAAATTCAGAGTAAATGCTCAATTGTAACTGTTTTTTCAAGTTTGAATTGAAAAGTCAGTTTTGGCGGGAATGTTTCAAATTTCGATAATATGCAAGATGCAACAATACACTACAATAATCAAAGCAAGGGAAGCTAATCGCAACGCTCTGAGTAAGTTTTTGGAAGCAAAAATGGCAAGCATGCCCGTTCCGTTACTTTTTTGGTGGTTCCGTTGCTTTTTTGTGCACCCAGAAAAGTGCCTATTTGTAAGGTTCAAATGAAAGATATCGCTAAGCCCTAAGAATTGGTGAAAGGGGAAGGTCTTTGCAAGATAGCGTGACGGTATGGTAACAAGCAGGTTGAGATTTCGAGTCACGGGAAATATTTCATTCTCCATTCGAGATTCAGAGTAAATGTTCAATTGTAACTGTTTTTTCAAGTTTGAATTGAAAAGTCAGTTTTGGCGGAAATGTTTCAAATTTCGATAATATGCAAGATGCAACAATACACTACAATAATCAAAGCAAGAGAAAGCAATCGCAACGGTTAGAGTAAGTTTTTTAAAGCAAAAATGGCAAGCATGCCCGTTCCGTTGCTTTTTTGGTGGTTCCGTTGCTTTTTTGTGCACCCAGAAAAGTGCCTATTTGTAAGGTTCAAATGAAAGATATCGCTAAGCCCTAAGAATTGGTGAAAGGGGAAGGTCATTGCAAGATAGCGTGACGGTATGGTAACAAGCAGGTTTAGGGTTCGAGTAACGTTAAATGTTTGATTCTCCATTTGAAATTCAGTGTAAATGCTTAAGTGTAACGGTTTTTCAAGTTTGAATAGGAAAGTCAGTTTTGGCGGGAATGTTTCAAATTTCGATAATATGCAAGATGCAACAATACACTACAATAATCAAAGCAAGAGAAGCTAATCGCAACGGTTAGAGTAAGTTTTTTAAAGCAAAAATGGCAAGCATGCCCGTTCCGTTGCTTTTTTGGTGGTTCCGTTGCTTTTTCGTGCACTCATAAATCAACCTTTTTGTCTGCTCCAAATGAAAGATATCGCTAAGCCCTAGGAATGGGTGAAAGGGGAAGGTCATTGCATGATAGCGTGACGGTATGGTAATAAGCAGGTTGAGGGTTCGAGTCACGGGAAATGTTTGATTCTCCATTCGAACTTCAGAGTAAATGCTCAATTTTAACGGTTTTTTCAAGTTTGAATTGAAAAGTCAGTTTTGGCGGGAATGTTTCAAATTTCGATAATATGCAAGATGCAACAATACACTACAATAATCAAAGCAAGAGAAGATAATCGCAACGGTTAGAGTAAGTTTTTTAAAGCAAAAATGGCAAGCATGCCCGTTACGTTGCTCTTTTGTGCACCCAGAAAAGTGCCTATTTGAAAGGTTCAAATGAAAGATATCGCTAAGCTCTAAGAATTGGTGAAAGGGGAAGGTCATTGCAAGATAGCGCGACGGTATGGTAACAAGGAGGTTTAGGGTTCGAGTCACGTTAAATGTTTGATTCTCCATTTGAAATTCAGTGTAAATGCTTAATTTTAACGGTTTCTTCAAGTTTGAATTGAAAAGTCAGTTTTGGCGGGAATGCTTCAAATTTCGATAATATGCAAGATGCGACAATACACTACAATAATCAAAGCAAGAGAAGCTAATCGCAACGGTTAGAGTAAGTTTTTTAAAGCAAAAATGGCAAGCATGCCCGTTCCGTTGTTTTTTGGTTGTTCCGTTGCTTTTTTGTGCACCCAGAAAAGTGCCTATTTGTAAGGTTCAAATGAAAGATATCGCTAAGCCCTAAGAATTGGTGAAAGGGGAAGGTCATTGCAAGATAGCGTGACGGTATGGTAACCAGCAGGTTTAGGGTTCGAGTCACGGGAAATGTTTGATTCTCCATTCGAACTTCAGAGTAAATGCTCAATTTTAAAGGTTTTTTCAAGTTTGAATTGAAAAGTCAGTTTTGGCGGGAATGTTTCAAATTTCGATAATATGCAAAATGCAAAAATACACTACAATAATCAATGCAAGGGAAGCTAATCGCAACGCTTAGAGTAAGTTTTTGGAAGCAAAAATGGCAAGCATGCCCGTTCCGTTGCTTTTTTGGTGGGTTCGTTGCTTTTTTGTGCACCCAGAAAACAGCCTATTTGTAAGGTTCAAATGGAAGAGAGCTCTAACCCCTGAGCCACGGTTACAGAGGAAGGTCCCTGGAAGATAAGTTAAACGTGACGTAATCGGGAGGTGTGGTGTTCGAGTCACTTTAATATTTTTATTCTCCATTGTAAATTCATAGTCAATGCTAAATTGTAACGGTTTTTCAAGTTTGAATAGGAAAGTCAGTTTTCGCGGGAATGTTTCAAATTTCGATAATATGTAAGATGCAACAATACACTACAATAATCAAAGCAAGAGAAGCTAATCGCAACGGATAGAGTAAGTTTTTTAAAGCAAAAATGGCAAGCATGCCCGTTCCGTTGCTTTTTTGGTGGTTCCGTTGCTTTTTCGTGCACTCATAAATCAACCTTTTTGTCTGCTTCAAATGAAAGATATCGCTAAGCCCTAGGAATGGGTGAAAGGGGAAGGTCATTGCATGATACCGTGACGGTATGGTAATAAGCAGGTTGAGGGTTCGAGTCACGGGAAATGTTTGATTCAAATTTCGATAATATGCAAGATGCAACAATACACTACAATAATCAGAGCAAGAGAAGCTAATCGCAACGGTTAGAGTAAGTTTTTTAAAGCAAAAATGGTAAGCATGCCCGTCCCGTTGCTCTTTTGTGCACCCAGAAAGGTGCCTATTTGTAAGGTTCAAATGAAAGATATCGCTAAGCTCTAAGAATTGGTCGAAGGGGAAGGTCATTGCAAGATAGCGCGACGGTATGGTAACAAGCAGGTTTAGGGTTCGAGTCACGTTAAATGTTTGATTCTCCATTTGAAATTCAGTGTAAATGCTTAATTTTAACGGTTTCTTCAAGTTTGAATTGAAAAGTTGAATGTTTCAAATTTCGATAATATGCAAGATGCGACAATACACTACAATAATCAAAGCAAGAGAAGCTAATCGCAACGGTTAGAGTAAGTTTTTTAAAGCAAAAATGGCAAGCATGTCCGTTAGGTGCCTTTTTTGGTTGTTCCGTTGCTTTTTTGTGCACCCAGAAAAGTGCCTATTTGTAAGGTTCAAATGAAAGATATCGCTAATCCCTAAGAATTGGTGAAAGGGGAAGGTCATTGCAAGATAGACTGACGGTATGGTAACAAGCAGGTTTAGGGTTCGAGTCACGTTAAATGTTTGATTCTCCATTTGAAATTCAGTGTAAATGCTTAATTTTAACGGTTTCTTCAAGTTTGAATTGAAAAGTCAGTTTTGGCGGGAATGTTTCAAATTTCGATAATATGCAAGATGAAACAATAGACTACAATAATCAAAGCAAGGAAAGCTAATCGCAACGGTTAGAGTAAGTTTTTTCAAGCAAAAATGGCTAGCATGACCGTTCCTTTGCTTTTTTGGTGGTTCCGTTGCTTTTTCGTGCACTCATAAATCAACCTTTTTGTCTGCTTCAAATGAAAGATATCGCTAAGCCCTAAGAATTGGTGAAAGGGGAAGGTCATTGCAAGATAGCGTGACGGTATGGTAACAAGCTGGTTTAGGGTTCGAGTCACGGGAAATGTTTGATTCTCCATTCGAAATTCAGAGTAAATGATAAATGATAAGTTTCTTCAAGTTTGAATTGAAATGTCAGTTTTGGCGGGAATGTTTCAAATTTCGATAATATGCAAGATGCAACAATACACTACAATAATCAAAGCAAGAGAAGCTAATCGCAACGGATAGAGTAAGTTTTTTCAAGCAAAAATGGCAAGCATGCCCGTTCCGTTGCTTTTTTGGTGGTTCCGTTGCTTTTTCGTGCACTCATAAATCAACCTTTTTGTCTGCTTCAAATGAAAGATATCGCTAAGCCCTAGGAATGGGTGAAAGGGGAAGGTCATTGCAAGATAGCGTGACGGTATGGTAACAAGCAGGTTGAGGGTTAGAGTCACGGGAGATGTTTGATTCTCCATTGTAAATTCAGTGTAAATGCTTAATTTTAACGGTTTCTTCAAGTTTGAATTGAAAAGTCAGTTTTGGCGGGAATGTTTCAAAATTCGATAATATGCAAGATGCAACAATACACTACAATAATCAAAGCAATTGAAGCTAATCGCAACGGTTAGAGTAAGTTTTTGGAAGCAAAAATGGCAAGCATGCCAATTCCGTTGCTTTTTTGGTGGTTCCGTTGCTTTTTCGTGCACTCATAAATCAACCTTTTTGTCTGCTTCAAATGAAAGATATCGCTAAGCCCTAGGAATGGGTGAAAGGGGAAGGTCATTGCATGATAGCGTGACGGTATGGTAATAAGCAGGTTGAGGGTTCGAGTCACGGGAAATGTTTGATTCAAATTTCGATAATATGCAAGATGCAACAATACACTACAATAATCAAAGCAAGAGAAGCTAATCGCAACGGTTAGAGTAAGTTTTTTAAAGCAAAAATGGCAAGCATGCCCGTTCCGTTGCTCTTTTGTGCACCCAGAAAAGTGCCTATTTGTAAGGTTCAAATGAAAGATATCGCTAAGCTCTAAGAATTGGTGAAAGGGGAAGGTCATTGCAAGATAGCGCGACGGTATGGTAACAAGCAGGTTTAGGGTTCGAGTCACGTTAAATGTTTGATTCTCCATTTGAAATTCAGTGTAAATGCTTAATTTTAACGGTTTCTTCAAGTTTGAATTGAAAAGTCAGTTTTGGCGGGAATGTTTCAAATTTCGATAATATGCAAGATGCAACAATTCACTTCAATAATCGAAGCAAGAGAAGCTAATCGCAACGGTTAGAGTAAGTTTTTGGAAGCAAAAATTGCAAGAATGCCCGTTCCGTTGCTTTTTTGGTGGTTCCGTTGCTTTTTCGTGCACTCATAAATCAACCTTTTTTTCTGCTTCAAATGAAAGATATCGCTAAGCCCTAAGAATTGGTGAAAGGGGAAGGTCATTGCAAGATAGCGTGACGGTATGGTAACAAGCAGGTTTAGGGTTCGAGTCACGGAAATATGTTTATTCTCCATTCGAAATTCAGAGTAAATGCTCAATTGTAACTGTTTTTTCAAGTTTGAATTGAAAAGTCAGTTTTGGCGGGAATGTTTCAAATTTCGATAATATGCAAGATGCAACAATACACTACAATAATCAAAGCAAGGGAAGCTAATCGCAACGCTCTGAGTAAGTTTTTGGAAGCAAAAATGGCAAGCATGCCCGTTCCGTTACTTTTTTGGTGGTTCCGTTGCTTTTTTGTGCACCCAGAAAAGTGCCTATTTGTAAGGTTCAAATGAAAGATATCGCTAAGCCCTAAGAATTGGTGAAAGGGGAAGGTCTTTGCAAGATAGCGTGACGGTATGGTAACAAGCAGGTTGAGATTTCGAGTCACGGGAAATATTTCATTCTCCATTCGAGATTCAGAGTAAATGTTCAATTGTAACTGTTTTTTCAAGTTTGAATTGAAAAGTCAGTTTTGGCGGAAATGTTTCAAATTTCGATAATATGCAAGATGCAACAATACACTACAATAATCAAAGCAAGAGAAACCAATCGCAACGGTTAGAGTAAGTTTTTTAAAGCAAAAATGGCAAGCATGCCCGTTCCGTTGCTTTTTTGGTGGTTCCGTTGCTTTTTTGTGCACCCAGAAAAGTGCCTATTTGTAAGGTTCAAATGAAAGATATCGCTAAGCCCTAAGAATGGGTGAAAGGGGAAGGTCATTGCATGATAGCGTGACGGTATGGTAATAAGCAGGTTGAGGGTTCGAGTCACGGGAAATGTTTGATTCTCCATTCGAACTTCAGAGTAAATGCTCAATTTTAACGGTTTCTTCAAGTTTGAATTGAAAAGTCAGTTTTGGCGGGAATGTTTCAAATTTCGATAATATGCAAGATGCAACAATACACTACAATAATCAAAGCAAGAGAAGATAATCGCAACGGTTAGAGTAAGTTTTTTAAAGCAAAAATGGCAAGCATGCCCGTTACGTTGCTCTTTTGTGCACCCAGAAAAGTGCCTATTTGAAAGGTTCAAATGAAAGATATCGCTAAGCTCTAAGAATTGGTGAAAGGGGAAGGTCATTGCAAGATAGCGCGAAGGTATGGTAACAAGGAGGTTTAGGGTTCGAGTCACGTTAAATGTTTGATTCTCCATTTGAAATTCAGTGTAAATGCTTAATTTTAACGGCTTCTTCAAGTTTGAATTGAAAAGTCAGTTTTGGCGGGAATGTTTCAAATTTCGATAATATGCAAGATGCGACAATACACTACAATAATCAAAGCAAGAGAAGCTAATCGCAACGGTTAGAGTAAGTTTTTTAAAGCAAAAATGGCAAGCATGCCCGTTCCGTTGCTTTTTTGGTTATTCCGTTGCTTTTTTGTGCACCCAGAAAAGTGCCTATTTGTAAGGTTCAAATGAAAGATATCGCTAAGCCCTAAGAATTGGTGAAAGGGGAAGGTCATTGCAAGATAGCGTGACGGTATGGTAACCAGCAGGTTTAGGGTTCGAGTCACGGGAAATGTTTGATTCTCCATTCGAACTTCAGAGTAAATGCTCAATTTTAAAGGTTTTTTCAAGTTTGAATTGAAAAGTCAGTTTTGGCGGGAATGTTTCAAATTTCGATAATATGCAAAATGCAAAAATACACTACAATAATCAATGCAAGGGAAGCTAATCGCAACGCTTAGAGTAAGTTTTTGGAAGCAAAAATGGCAAGCATGCCCGTTCCGTTGCTTTTTTGGTGGGTTCGTTGCTTTTTTGTGCACCCAGAAAACAGCCTATTTGTAAGGTTCAAATGGAAGAGAGCTCTAACCCCTGAGCCACGGTTACAGAGGAAGGTCCCTGGAAGATAAGTTAAACGTGACGTAATCGGGAGGTGTGGTGTTCGAGTCACTTTAATATTTTTATTCTCCATTGTAAATTCATAGTCAATGCTAAATTGTAACGGTTTTTCAAGTTTGAATAGGAAAGTCAGTTTTGGCGGGAATGTTTCAAATTTCGATAATATGTAAGATGCAACAATACACTACAATAATCAAAGCAAGAGAAGCTAATCGCAACGGATAGAGTAAGTTTTTTAAAGCAAAAATGGCAAGCATGCCCGTTCCGTTGCTTTTTTGGTGGTTCCGTTGCTTTTTCGTGCACTCATAAATCAACCTTTTTGTCTGCTTCAAATGAAAGATATCGCTAAGCCCTAGGAATGGGTGAAAGGGGAAGGTCATTGCATGATAGCGTGACGGTATGGTAATAAGCAGGTTGAGGGTTCGAGTCACGGGAAATGTTTGATTCAAATTTCGATAATATGCAAGATGCAACAATACACTACAATAATCAGAGCAAGAGAAGCTAATCGCAACGGTTAGAGTAAGTTTTTTAAAGCAAAAATGGCAAGCATGCCCGTTCCGTTGCTCTTTTGTGCACCCAGAAAGGTGCCTATTTGTAAGGTTCAAATGAAAGATATCGCTAAGCTCTAAGAATTGGTGAAAGGGGAAGGTCATTGCAAGATAGCGCGACGGTATGGTAACAAGCAGGTTTAGGGTTCGAGTCACGTTAAATGTTTGATTCTCCATTTGAAATTCAGTGTAAATGCTTAATTTTAACGGTTTCTTCAAGTTTGAATTGAAAAGTCAGTTTTGGCGGGAATGTTTCAAATTTCGATAATATGCAAGATGAAACAATAGACTACAATAATCAAAGCAAGGAAAGCTAATCGCAACGGTTAGAGTAAGTTTTTTCAAGCAAAAATGGCTAGCATGTCCGTTCCTTTGCTTTTTTGGTGGTTCCGTTGCTTTTTCGTGCACTCATAAATCAACCTTTTTGTCTGCTTCAAATGAAAGATATCGCTAAGCCCTAAGAATTGGTGAAAGGGGAAGGTCATTGCAAGATAGCGTGACGGTATGGTAACAAGCTGGTTTAGGGTTCGAGTCACGGGAAATGTTTGATTCTCCATTCGAAATTCAGAGTGAATGATAAATTATAACGGTTTCTTCAAGTTTGAATTGAAATGTCAGTTTTGGCGGGAATGTTTCAAATTTCGATAATATGCAAGATGCAACAATACACTACAATAATCAAAGCAAGAGAAGCTAATCGCAACGGTTAGAGTAAGTTTTTTCAAGCAAAAATGGCAAGCATGCCCGTTCCGTTGCTTTTTTGGTGGTTCCGTTGCTTTTTCGTGCACTCATAAATCAACCTTTTTGTCTGCTTCAAATGAAAGATATCGCTAAGCCCTAGGAATGGGTGAAAGGGGAAGGTCATTGCAAGATAGCGTGACGGTATGGTAACAAGCAGGTTGAGGGTTAGAGTCACGGGAAATGTTTGATTCTCCATTGTAAATTCAGTGTAAATGCTTAATTTTAACGGTTTCTTCAAGTTTGAATTGAAAAGTCAGTTTTGGCGGGAATGTTTCAAAATTCGATAATATGCAAGATGCAACAATACACTACAATAATCAAAGCAATTGAAGCTAATCGCAACGGTTAGAGTAAGTTTTTGGAAGCAAAAATGGCAAGCATGCCGGTTCCCTTGCTTTTTTGGTGGTTCCGTTGCTTTTTTGTGCACCCAGAAAAGTGCCTATTTGTAAGGTTCAAATGAAAGATATCGCTAAGCCCTAAG
The DNA here is from genome assembly GCF_977018435.1 of Lepisma saccharinum. NCBI lineage: Eukaryota > Metazoa > Arthropoda > Insecta > Zygentoma > Lepismatidae > Lepisma > Lepisma saccharinum. The sequence goes on along the minus strand of NW_028142901.1, from coordinate 1,635,286 downwards.
AATTGGTGAAAGGGGAAGGTCATTGCAAGATAGCGTGACGGTATGGTAACAAGCAGGTTTAGGGTTCGAGTCACGGAAATATGTTTATTCTCCATTCGAAATTCAGAGTAAATGCTCAATTTTAAAGGTTTCTTCAAGTTTGAATTGAAAAGTCAGTTTTGGCGGGAATGTTTCAAATTTCGATAATATGCAAAATGCAAAAATACACTACAATAATCAAAGCAAGGGAAGCTAATCGCAACGGTTAGAGTAAGTTTTTGGAAGCAAAAATGGCAAGCATGCCCGTTCCGTTGCTTTTTTGGTGGGTTCGTTGCTTTTTTGTGCACCCGGAAAACAGCCTATTTGTAAGGTTCAAATGGAAGAGAGCTCTAACCCCTGAGCCACGGTTACAGAGGAAGGTCCCTGGAAGATAAGTTAAACGTGACGTAATCGGGAGGTGTAGTGTTCGAGTCACTTTAATATTTTTATTCTCCATTGTAAATTCATAGTCAATGCTAAATTGTAACGGTTTTTCAAGTTTGAATAGGAAAGTCAGTTTTGGCGGGAATGTTTCAAATTTCGATAATATGTAAGATGCAACAATACACTACAATAATCAAAGCAAGAGAAGCTAATCGCAACGGATAGAGTAAGTTTTTTAAAGCAAAAATGGCAAGCATGCCCGTTCCGTTGCTTTTTTGGTGGTTCCGTTGCTTTTTCGTGCACTCATAAATCAACCTTTTTGTCTGCTTCAAATGAAAGATATCGCTAAGCCCTAGGAATGGGTGAAAGGGGAAGGTCATTGCATGATAGCGTGACGGTATGGTAATAAGCAGGTTGAGGGTTCGAGTCACGGGAAATGTTTGATTCAAATTTCGATAATATGCAAGATGCAACAATACACTACAATAATCAGAGCAAGAGAAGCTAATCGCAACGGTTAGAGTAAGTTTTTTGAAGCAAAAATGGCAAGCATGCCCGTTCCGTTGCTCTTTTGTGCACCCAGAAAGGTGCCTATTTGTAAGGTTCAAATGAAAGATATCGCTAAGCTCTAAGAATTGGTGAAAGGGGAAGGTCATTGCAAGATAGCGCGACGGTATGGTAACAAGCAGGTTTAGGGTTCGAGTCACGTTAAATGTTTGATTCCCCATTTGAAATTCAGTGTAAATGCTTAATTTTAACGGTCTCTTCAAGTTTGAATTGAAATGTCAGTTTTGGCGGGAATGTTTCAAATTTCGATAATATGCAAGATGCAACAATACACTACAATAATCAAAGCAAGAGAAGCTAATCGCAACGGTTAGAGTAAGTTTTTTCAAGCAAAAATGGCAAGCATGCCCGTTCCGTTGCTTTTTTGGTGGTTCCGTTGCTTTTTCGTGCACTCATAAATCAACCTTTTTGTCTGCTTCAAATGAAAGATATCGCTAAGCCCTAGGAATGGGTGAAAGGGGAAGGTCATTGCAAGATAGCGTGACGGTATGGTAACAAGCAGGTTGAGGGTTAGAGTCACGGGAAATGTTTGATTCTCCATTGTAAATTCAGTGTAAATGCTTAATTTTAACGGTTTCTTCAAGTTTGAATTGAAAAGTCAGTTTTGGCGGGAATGTTTCAAAATTCGATAATATGCAAGATGCAACAATACACTACAATAATCAAAGCAATTGAAGCTAATCGCAACGGTTAGAGTAAGTTTTTGGAAGCAAAAATGGCAAGCATGCCGGTTCCCTTGCTTTTTTGGTGGTTCCGTTGCTTTTTTGTGCACCCAGAAAAGTGCCTATTTGTAAGGTTCAAATGAAAGATATCGCTAAGCCCTAAGAATTGGTGAAAGGGGAAGGTCATTGCAAGATAGCGTGACGGTATGGTAACAAGCAGGTTTAGGGTTCGAGTCACGGAAATATGTTTATTCTCCATTCGAAATTCAGAGTAAATGCTCAATTTTAAAGGTTTCTTCAAGTTTGAATTGAAAAGTCAGTTTTGGCGGGAATGTTTCAAATTTCGATAATATGCAAAATGCAAAAATACACTACAATAATCAAAGCAAGGGAAGCTAATCGCAACGGTTAGAGTAAGTTTTTGGAAGCAAAAATGGCAAGCATGCCCGTTCCGTTGCTTTTTTGGTGGGTTCGTTGCTTTTTTGTGCACCCGGAAAACAGCCTATTTGTAAGGTTCAAATGGAAGAGAGCTCTAACCCCTGAGCCACGGTTACAGAGGAAGGTCCCTGGAAGATAAGTTAAACGTGACGTAATCGGGAGGTGTAGTGTTCGAGTCACTTTAATATTTTTATTCTCCATTGTAAATTCATAGTCAATGCTAAATTGTAACGGTTTTTCAAGTTTGAATAGGAAAGTCAGTTTTGGCGGGAATGTTTCAAATTTCGATAATATGTAAGATGCAACAATACACTACAATAATCAAAGCAAGAGAAGCTAATCGCAACGGATAGAGTAAGTTTTTTAAAGCAAAAATGGCAAGCATGCCCGTTCCGTTGCTTTTTTGGTGGTTCCGTTGCTTTTTCGTGCACTCATAAATCAACCTTTTTGTCTGCTTCAAATGAAAGATATCGCTAAGCCCTAGGAATGGGTGAAAGGGGAAGGTCATTGCATGATAGCGTGACGGTATGGTAATAAGCAGGTTGAGGGTTCGAGTCACGGGAAATGTTTGATTCAAATTTCGATAATATGCAAGATGCAACAATACACTACAATAATCAGAGCAAGAGAAGCTAATCGCAACGGTTAGAGTAAGTTTTTTGAAGCAAAAATGGCAAGCATGCCCGTTCCGTTGCTCTTTTGTGCACCCAGAAAGGTGCCTATTTGTAAGGTTCAAATGAAAGATATCGCTAAGCTCTAAGAATTGGTGAAAGGGGAAGGTCATTGCAAGATAGCGCGACGGTATGGTAACAAGCAGGTTTAGGGTTCGAGTCACGTTAAATGTTTGATTCCCCATTTGAAATTCAGTGTAAATGCTTAATTTTAACGGTCTCTTCAAGTTTGAATTGAAAAGTCAGTTTTGGCGGGAATGTTTCAAATTTCGATAATATGCAAGATGAAACAATAGACTACAATAATCAAAGCAAGGAAAGCTAATCGCAACGGTTAGAGTAAGTTTTTTCAAGCAAAAATGGCTAGCATGTCCGTTCCTTTTGCTTTTTTGGTGGTTCCTTTGCTTTTTCGTGCACTCATAAATCAACCTTTTTGTCTGCTTCAAATGAAAGATATCGCTAAGCCCTAAGAATTGGTGAAAGGGGAAGGTCATTGCAAGATAGCGTGACGGTATGGTAACAAGCTGGTTTAGGGTTCGAGTCACGGGAAATGTTTGATTCTCCATTCGAAATTCAGAGTAAATGATAAATTATAACGGTTTCTTCAAGTTTGAATTGAAATGTCAGTTTTGGCGGGAATGTTTCAAATTTCGATAATATGCAAGATGCAACAATACACTACAATAATCAAAGCAAGAGAAGCTAATCGCAACGGTTAGAGTAAGTTTTTTCAAGCAAAAATGGCAAGCATGCCCGTTCCGTTGCTTTTTTGGTGGTTCCGTTGCTTTTTCGTGCACTCATAAATCAACCTTTTTGTCTGCTTCAAATGAAAGATATCGCTAAGCCCTAGGAATGGGTGAAAGGGGAAGGTCATTGCAAGATAGCGTGACGGTATGGTAACAAGCAGGTTGAGGGTTAGAGTCACGGGAAATGTTTGATTCTCCATTGTAAATTCAGTGTAAATGCTTAATTTTAACGGTTTCTTCAAGTTTGAATTGAAAAGTCAGTTTTGGCGGGAATGTTTCAAAATTCGATAATATGCAAGATGTAACAATACACTACAATAATCAAAGCAATTGAAGCTAATCGCAACGGTTAGAGTAAGTTTTTGGAAGCAAAAATGGCAAGCATGCCGGTTCCCTTGCTTTTTTGGTGGTTCCGTTGCTTTTTTGTGCACCCAGAAAAGTGCCTATTTGTAAGGTTCAAATGAAAGATATCGCTAAGCCCTAGGAATGGGTGAAAGGGGAAGGTCATTGCTTGATAGCGTGACGGTATGGTAATAAGCAGGTTGAGGGTTCGAGTCACGGGAAATGTTTGATTCAAATTTCGATAATATGCAAGATGTAACAATACACTACAATAATCAGAGCAAGAGAAGCTAATCGCAACGGTTAGAGTAAGTTTTTTAAAGCAAAATTGCAAGCATGCCCGTTCCGTTGCTCTTTTGTGCACCCAGAAAAGTGCCTATTTGTAAGGTTCAAGTGAGAGATATCGCTAAGCTCTAAGAATTGGTGAAAGGGGAAGGTCATTGCAAGATAGCGTGACGGTATGGTAACAAGCAGGTTTAGGGTTCGAGTCACGGAAATATGTTTATTCTCCATTCGAAATTCAGAGTAAATGCTCAATTTTAAAGGTTTTTTCAAGTTTGAATTGAAAAGTCAGTTTTGGCGGGAATGTTTCAAATTTCGATAATATGCAAAATGCAAAAATACACTACAATAATCAAAGCAAGGGAAGCTAATCGCAACGGTTAGAGTAAGTTTTTGGAAGCAAAAATGGCAAGCATGCCCGTTCCGTTGCTTTTTTGGTGGGTTCGTTGCTTTTTTGTGCACCCGGAAAACAGCCTATTTGTAAGGTTCAAATGGAAGAGAGCTCTAACCCCTGAGCCACGGTTACAGAGGAAGGTCCCTGGAAGATAAGTTAAACGTGACGTAATCGGGAGGTGTAGTGTTCGAGTCACTTTAATATTTTTATTCTCCATTGTAAATTCATAGTCAATGCTAAATTGTAACGGTTTTTCAAGTTTGAATAGGAAAGTCAGTTTTGGCGGGAATGTTTCAAATTTCGATAATATGTAAGATGCAACAATACACTACAATAATCAAAGCAAGAGAAGCTAATCGCAACGGATAGAGTAAGTTTTTTAAAGCAAAAATGGCAAGCATGCCCGTTCCGTTGCTTTTTCGTGCACTCATAAATCAACCTTTTTGTCTGCTTCAAATGAAAGATATCGCTAAGCCCTAGGAATGGGTGAAAGGGGAAGGTCATTGCATGATAGCGTGACGGTATGGTAATAAGCAGGTTGAGGGTTCGAGTCACGGGAAATGTTTGATTCAAATTTCGATAATATGCAAGATGCAACAATACACTACAATAATCAGAGCAAGAGAAGCTAATCGCAACGGTTAGAGTAAGTTTTTTGAAGCAAAAATGGCAAGCATGCCCGTTCCGTTGCTCTTTTGTGCACCCAGAAAGGTGCCTATTTGTAAGGTTCAAATGAAAGATATCGCTAAGCTCTAAGAATTGGTGAAAGGGGAAGGTCATTGCAAGATAGCGCGACGGTATGGTAACAAGCAGGTTTAGGGTTCGAGTCACGTTAAATGTTTGATTCCCCATTTGAAATTCAGTGTAAATGCTTAATTTTAACGGTCTCTTCAAGTTTGAATTGAAATGTCAGTTTTGGCGGGAATGTTTCAAATTTCGATAATATGCAAGATGCAACAATACACTACAATAATCAAAGCAAGAGAAGCTAATCGCAACGGTTAGAGTAAGTTTTTTCAAGCAAAAATGGCAAGCATGCCCGTTCCGTTGCTTTTTTGGTGGTTCCGTTGCTTTTTCGTGCACTCATAAATCAACCTTTTTGTCTGCTTCAAATGAAAGATATCGCTAAGCCCTAGGAATGGGTGAAAGGGGAAGGTCATTGCAAGATAGCGTGACGGTATGGTAACAAGCAGGTTGAGGGTTAGAGTCACGGGAAATGTTTGATTCTCCATTGTAAATTCAGTGTAAATGCTTAATTTTAACGGTTTCTTCAAGTTTGAATTGAAAAGTCAGTTTTGGCGGGAATGTTTCAAAATTCGATAATATGCAAGATGCAACAATACACTACAATAATCAAAGCAATTGAAGCTAATCGCAACGGTTAGAGTAAGTTTTTGGAAGCAAAAATGGCAAGCATGCCGGTTCCCTTGCTTTTTTGGTGGTTCCGTTGCTTTTTTGTGCACCCAGAAAAGTGCCTATTTGTAAGGTTCAAATGAAAGATATCGCTAAGCCCTAAGAATTGGTGAAAGGGGAAGGTCATTGCAAGATAGCGTGACGGTATGGTAACAAGCAGGTTTAGGGTTCGAGTCACGGAAATATGTTTATTCTCCATTCGAAATTCAGAGTAAATGCTCAATTTTAAAGGTTTCTTCAAGTTTGAATTGAAAAGTCAGTTTTGGCGGGAATGTTTCAAATTTCGATAATATGCAAAATGCAAAAATACACTACAATAATCAAAGCAAGGGAAGCTAATCGCAACGGTTAGAGTAAGTTTTTGGAAGCAAAAATGGCAAGCATGCCCGTTCCGTTGCTTTTTTGGTGGGTTCGTTGCTTTTTTGTGCACCCGGAAAACAGCCTATTTGTAAGGTTCAAATGGAAGAGAGCTCTAACCCCTGAGCCACGGTTACAGAGGAAGGTCCCTGGAAGATAAGTTAAACGTGACGTAATCGGGAGGTGTAGTGTTCGAGTCACTTTAATATTTTTATTCTCCATTGTAAATTCATAGTCAATGCTAAATTGTAACGGTTTTTCAAGTTTGAATAGGAAAGTCAGTTTTGGCGGGAATGTTTCAAATTTCGATAATATGTAAGATGCAACAATACACTACAATAATCAAAGCAAGAGAAGCTAATCGCAACGGATAGAGTAAGTTTTTTAAAGCAAAAATGGCAAGCATGCCCGTTCCGTTGCTTTTTTGGTGGTTCCGTTGCTTTTTCGTGCACTCATAAATCAACCTTTTTGTCTGCTTCAAATGAAAGATATCGCTAAGCCCTAGGAATGGGTGAAAGGGGAAGGTCATTGCATGATAGCGTGACGGTATGGTAATAAGCAGGTTGAGGGTTCGAGTCACGGGAAATGTTTGATTCAAATTTCGATAATATGCAAGATGCAACAATACACTACAATAATCAGAGCAAGAGAAGCTAATCGCAACGGTTAGAGTAAGTTTTTTGAAGCAAAAATGGCAAGCATGCCCGTTCCGTTGCTCTTTTGTGCACCCAGAAAGGTGCCTATTTGTAAGGTTCAAATGAAAGATATCGCTAAGCTCTAAGAATTGGTGAAAGGGGAAGGTCATTGCAAGATAGCGCGACGGTATGGTAACAAGCAGGTTTAGGGTTCGAGTCACGTTAAATGTTTGATTCCCCATTTGAAATTCAGTGTAAATGCTTAATTTTAACGGTCTCTTCAAGTTTGAATTGAAAAGTCAGTTTTGGCGGGAATGTTTCAAATTTCGATAATATGCAAGATGAAACAATAGACTACAATAATCAAAGCAAGGAAAGCTAATCGCAACGGTTAGAGTAAGTTTTTTCAAGCAAAAATGGCTAGCATGTCCGTTCCTTTTGCTTTTTTGGTGGTTCCTTTGCTTTTTCGTGCACTCATAAATCAACCTTTTTGTCTGCTTCAAATGAAAGATATCGCTAAGCCCTAAGAATTGGTGAAAGGGGAAGGTCATTGCAAGATAGCGTGACGGTATGGTAACAAGCTGGTTTAGGGTTCGAGTCACGGGAAATGTTTGATTCTCCATTCGAAATTCAGAGTAAATGATAAATTATAACGGTTTCTTCAAGTTTGAATTGAAATGTCAGTTTTGGCGGGAATGTTTCAAATTTCGATAATATGCAAGATGCAACAATACACTACAATAATCAAAGCAAGAGAAGCTAATCGCAACGGTTAGAGTAAGTTTTTTCAAGCAAAAATGGCAAGCATGCCCGTTCCGTTGCTTTTTTGGTGGTTCCGTTGCTTTTTCGTGCACTCATAAATCAACCTTTTTGTCTGCTTCAAATGAAAGATATCGCTAAGCCCTAGGAATGGGTGAAAGGGGAAGGTCATTGCAAGATAGCGTGACGGTATGGTAACAAGCAGGTTGAGGGTTAGAGTCACGGGAAATGTTTGATTCTCCATTGTAAATTCAGTGTAAATGCTTAATTTTAACGGTTTCTTCAAGTTTGAATTGAAAAGTCAGTTTTGGCGGGAATGTTTCAAAATTCGATAATATGCAAGATGCAACAATACACTACAATAATCAAAGCAACTGAAGCTAATCGCAACGGTTAGAGTAAGTTTTTGGAAGCAAAAATGGCAAGCATGCCGGTTCCCTTGCTTTTTTGGTGGTTCCGTTGCTTTTTTGTGCACCCAGAAAAGTGCCTATTTGTAAGGTTCAAATGAAAGATATCGCTAAGCCCTAGGAATGGGTGAAAGGGGAAGGTCATTGCTTGATAGCGTGACGGTATGGTAATAAGCAGGTTGAGGGTTCGAGTCACGGGAAATGTTTGATTCAAATTTCGATAATATGCAAGATGTAACAATACACTACAATAATCAGAGCAAGAGAAGCTAATCGCAACGGTTAGAGTAAGTTTTTTAAAGCAAAATTGCAAGCATGTCCGTTCCGTTGCTCTTTTGTGCACCCAGAAAAGTGCCTATTTGTAAGGTTCAAGTGAGAGATATCGCTAAGCTCTAAGAATTGGTGAAAGGGGAAGGTCATTGCAAGATAGCGTGACGGTATGGTAACAAGCAGGTTTAGGGTTCGAGTCACGGAAATATGTTTATTCTCCATTCGAAATTCAGAGTAAATGCTCAATTTTAAAGGTTTTTTCAAGTTTGAATTGAAAAGTCAGTTTTGGCGGGAATGTTTCAAATTTCGATAATATGCAAAATGCAAAAATACACTACAATAATCAAAGCAAGGGAAGCTAATCGCAACGGTTAGAGTAAGTTTTTGGAAGCAAAAATGGCAAGCATGCCCGTTCCGTTGCTTTTTTGGTGGGTTCGTTGCTTTTTTGTGCACCCGGAAAACAGCCTATTTGTAAGGTTCAAATGGAAGAGAGCTCTAACCCCTGAGCCACGGTTACAGAGGAAGGTCCCTGGAAGATAAGTTAAACGTGACGTAATCGGGAGGTGTAGTGTTCGAGTCACTTTAATATTTTTATTCTCCATTGTAAATTCATAGTCAATGCTAAATTGTAACGGTTTTTCAAGTTTGAATAGGAAAGTCAGTTTTGGCGGGAATGTTTCAAATTTCGATAATATGTAAGATGCAACAATACACTACAATAATCAAAGCAAGAGAAGCTAATCGCAACGGTTAGAGTAAGTTTTTTAAAGCAAAAATGGCAAGCATGCCCGTTCCGTTGCTTTTTTGGTGGTTCCGTTGCTTTTTCGTGCACTCATAAATCAACCTTTTTGTCTGCTTCAAATGAAAGATATCGCTAAGCCCTAGGAATGGGTGAAAGGGGAAGGTCATTGCTTGATAGCGTGACGGTATGGTAATAAGCAGGTTGAGGGTTCGAGTCACGGGAAATGTTTGATTCAAATTTCGATAATATGCAAGATGCAACAATACACTACAATAATCAGAGCAAGAGAAGCTAATCGCAACGGTTAGAGTAAGTTTTTTAAAGCAAAAATGGCAAGCATGCCCGTTCCGTTGCTCTTTTGTGCACCCAGAAAAGTGCCTATTTGTAAGGTTCAAATGAAAGATATCGCTAAGCTCTAAGAATTGGTGAAAGGGGAAGGTCATTGCAAGAAAGCGCGACGGTATGGTAACAAGCAGGTTTAGGGTTCGAGTCACGTTAAATGTTTGATTCTCCATTTGAAATTCAGTGTAAATGCTTAATTTTAACGGTTTCTTCAAGTTTGAATTGAAAAGTCAGTTTTGGCGGGAATGTTTCAAATTTCGATAACATGCAAGATGCGACAATACACTACAATAATCAAAGCAAGAGAAGCTAATCGCAACGGTTAGAGTAAGTTTTTTAAAGCAAAAATGGCAAGCATGCCCGTTCCGTTGCTCTTTTAGTTGTTCCGTTGCTTTTTTGTGCACCCAGAAAAGTGCCTATTTGTAAGGTTCAAACGAAAGATATCGCTAATCCCTAAGAATTGGTGAAAGGGGAAGGTCATTGCAAGATAGCGTGACGGTATGGTAACAAGCAGGTTTAGGGTTCGAGTCACGTTAAATGTTTGATTCTCCATTTGAAATTCAGTGTAAATGTTTAATTTTAACGGTTTCTTCAAGTTTGAATTGAAAAGTCAGTTTTGGCGGGAATGTTTCAAATTTCGATAATATGCAAGATGAAACAATAGACTACAATAATCAAAGCAAGGAAAGCTAATCGCAACGGTTAGAGTAAGTTTTTTCAAGCAAAAATGGCTAGCATGTCCGTTCCTTTGCTTTTTTGGTGGTTCCGTTGCTTTTTCGTGCACTCATAAATCAACCTTTTTGTCTGCTTCAAATGAAAGATATCGCTAAGCCCTAAGAATTGGTGAAAGGGGAAGGTCATTGCAAGATAGCGTGACGGTATGGTAACAAGCTGGTTTAGGGTTCGAGTCACGGGAAATGTTTGATTCTCCATTCGAAATTCAGAGTGAATGATAAATTATAACGGTTTCTTCAAGTTTGAATTGAAATGTCAGTTTTGGCGGGAATGTTTCAAATTTCGATAATATGCAAGATGCAACAATACACTACAATAATCAAAGCAAGAGAAGCTAATCGCAACGGTTAGAGTAAGTTTTTTCAAGCAAAAATGGCAAGCATGCCCGTTCCGTTGCTTTTTTGGTGGTGCCGTTGCTTTTTCGTGCACTCATAAATCAACCTTTTTGTCTGCTTCAAATGAAAGATATCGCTAAGCCCTAGGAATGGGTGAAAGGGAAGGTCATTGCAAGATAACGTGACGGTATGGTAACAAGCAGGTTGAGGGTTCGAGTCACGGGAAATGTATGATTCTCCATTGTAAATTCAGTGTAAATGCTTAATTTTAACGGTTTCTTCAAGTTTGAATTGAAAAGTCAGTTTTGGCGGGAATGTTTCAAAATTCGATAATATGCAAGATGCAACAATACACTACAATAATCAAAGCAATTGAAGCTAATCGCAACGGTTAGAGTAAGTTTTTGGAAGCAAAAATTGCAAGCATGCCGGTTCCCTTGCTTTTTTGGTGGTTCCGTTGCTTTTTTGTCCACCCAGAAAAGTGCCTAATTGTAAGGTTCAAATGAAAGATATCGCTAAGCCCTAAGAATTGGTGAAAGGGGAAGGTCATTGCAAGATAGCGAGACGGTATGGTAACAAGCAGGTTTAGGGTTCGAGTCACGGAAATATGTTTATTCTCCATTCGAAATTCAGAGTAAATGCTCAATTTTAAAGGTTTTTTCAAGTTTGAATTGAAAAGTCAGTTTTGGCGGGAATGTTTCAAATTTCGATAATATGCAAAATGCAAAAATACACTACAATAATCAAAGCAAGGGAAGCTAATCGCAACGGTTAGAGTAAGTTTTTGGAAGCAAAAATGGCAAGCATGCCCGTTCCGTTGCTTTTTTGGTGGGTTCGTTGCTTTTTTGTGCACCCGGAAAACAGCCTATTTGTAAGGTTCAAATGGAAGAGAGCTCTAACCCCTGAGCCACGGTTACAGAGGAAGGTCCCTGGAAGATAAGTTAAACGTGACGTAATCGGGAGGTGTAGTGTTCGAGTCACTTTAATATTTTTATTCTCCATTGTAAATTCATAGTCAATGCTAAATTGTAACGGTTTTTCAAGTTTGAATAGGAAAGTCAGTTTTGGCGGGAATGTTTCAAATTTCGATAATATGCAAGATGAAACAATAGACTACAATAATCAAAGCAAGGAAAGCTAATCGCAACGGTTAGAGTAAGTTTTTTCAAGCAAAAATGGCTAGCATGTCCGTTCCTTTGCTTTTTTGGTGGTTCCTTTGCTTTTTCGTGCACTCATAAATCAACCTTTTTGTCTGCTTCAAATGAAAGATATCGCTAAGCCCTAAGAATTGGTGAAAGGGGAAGGTCATTGCAAGATAGCGTGACGGTATGGTAACAAGCTGGTTTAGGGTTCGAGTCACGGGAAATGTTTGATTCTCCATTCGAAATTCAGAGTAAATGATAAATTATAACGGTTTCTTCAAGTTTGAATTGAAATGTCAGTTTTGGCGGGAATGTTTCAAATTTCGATAATATGCAAGATGCAACAATACACTACAATAATCAAAGCAAGAGAAGCTAATCGCAACGGTTAGAGTAAGTTTTTTCAAGCAAAAATGGCAAGCATGCCCGTTCCGTTGCTTTTTTGGTGGTTCCGTTGCTTTTTCGTGCACTCATAAATCAACCTTTTTGTCTGCTTCAAATGAAAGATATCGCTAAGCCCTAGGAATGGGTGAAAGGGGAAGGTCATTGCAAGATAGCGTGACGGTATGGTAACAAGCAGGTTGAGGGTTAGAGTCACGGGAAATGTTTGATTCTCCATTGTAAATTCAGTGTAAATGCTTAATTTTAACGGTTTCTTCAAGTTTGAATTGAAAAGTCAGTTTTGGCGGGAATGTTTCAAAATTCGATAATATGCAAGATGCAACAATACACTACAATAATCAAAGCAAGAGAAGCTAATCGCAACGGTTAGAGTAAGTTTTTGGAAGCAAAAATGGCAAGCATGCCGGTTCCCTTGCTTTTTTGGTGGTTCCGTTTCTTTTTTGTGCACCCAGAAAAGTGCCTATTTATAAGGTTCAAATGAAAGATATCGCTAAGCCCTAAGAATTGGTGAAAGGGGAAGGTCATTGCAAGATAGCGTGACGGTATGGTAACAAGCAGGTTTAGGGTTCGAGTCACGGAAATATGTTTATTCTCCATTCGAAATTCAGAGTAAATGCTCAATTTTAAAGGTTTTTTCAAGTTTGAATTGAAAAGTCAGTTTTGGCGGGAATGTTTCAAATTTCGATAATATGCAAAATGCAAAAATACACTACAATAATCAAAGCAAGGGAAGCTAATCGCAACGGTTAGAGTAAGTTTTTGGAAGCAAAAATTGCAAGCATGCCCGTTCCGTTGCTTTTTTGGTGGGTTCGTTGCTTTTTTGTGCACCCGGAAAACTGCCTATTTGTGAGGTTCAAATGGAAGAGAGCTCTAACCCCTGAGCCACGGTTACAGAGGAAGGTCCCTGGAAGATAAGTTAAACGTGACGTAATCGGGAGGTGTAGTGTTCGAGTCACTTTAATATTTTTATTCTCCAATGTAAATTCATAGTCAATGCTAAATTGTAACGGTTTTTCAAGTTTGAATAGGAAAGTCAGTTTTGGCGGGAATGTTTCAAATTTCGATAATATGTAAGATGCAACAATACACTACAATAATCAAAGCAAGGAAAGCTAATCGCAACGGTTAGAGTAAGTTTTTTAAAGCAAAAATGGCAAGCATGCCCGTTCCGTTGCTTTTTTGGTGGTTCCGTTGCTTTTTCGTGCACTCATAAATCAACCTTTTTGTCTGCTTCAAATGAAAGATATCGCTAAGCCCTAGGAATGGGTGAAAGGGGAAGGTCATTGCTTGATAGCGTGACGGTATGGTAATAAGCAGGTTGAGGGTTCGGGTCACGGGAAATGTTTGATTCAAATTTCGATAATATGCAAGATGCAACAATACACTACAATAATCAGAGCAAGAGAAGCTAATCGCAACGGTTAGAGTAAGTTTTTTAAAGCAAAAATGGCAAGCATGCCCGTTCCGTTGCTCTTTTGTGCACCCAGAAAAGTGCCTATTTGTAAGGTTCAAATGAAAGATATCGCTAAGCTCTAAGAATTGGTGAAAGGGGAAGGTCATTGCAAGATAGCGCGACGGTATGGTAACAAGCAGGTTTAGGGTTCGAGTCACGTTAAATGTTTGATTCTCCATTTGAAATTCAGTGTAAATGCTTAATTTTAACGGTTTCTTCAAGTTTGAATTGAAAAGTCAGTTTTGGCGGGAATGTTTCAAATTTCGATAATATGCAAGATGAAACAATAGACTACAATAATCAAAGCAAGGAAAGCTAATCGCAACGGTTAGAGTAAGTTTTTTCAAGCAAAAATGGCTAGCATGTCCGTTCCTTTGCTTTTTTGGTGGTTCCGTTGCTTTTTCGTGCACTCATAAATCAACCTTTTTGTCTGCTTCAAATGAAAGATATCGCTAAGCCCTAAGAATTGGTGAAAGGGGAAGATCATTGCAAGATAGCGTGACGGTATGGTAACAAGCTGGTTTAGGGTTCGAGTCACGGGAAATGTTTGATTCTCCATTCGAAATTCAGAGTGAATGATAAATTATAACGGTTTCTTCAAGTTTGAATTGAAATGTCAGTTTTGGCGGGAATGTTTCAAATTTCGATAATATGCAAGATGCAACAATACACTACAATAATCAAAGCAAGAGAAGCTAATCGCAACGGTTAGAGTAAGTTTTTTCAAGCAAAAATGGCAAGCATGCCCGTTCCGTTGCTTTTTTGGTTGTTCCGTTGCTTTTTTGTGCACCCAGAAAAGTGCCTATTTGTAAGGTTCAAATGAAAGATATCGCTAATCCCTAAGAATTGGTGAAAGGGGAAGGTCATTGCAAGATAGCGTGACGGTATGGTAACAAGCAGGTTTAGGGTTCGAGTCACGTTAAATGTTTGATTCTCCATTTGAAATTCAGTGTAAATGCTTAATTTTAACGGTTTCTTCAAGTTTGAATTGAAAAGTCAGTTTTGGCGGGAATGTTTCAAATTTCGATAATATGCAAGATGAAACAATAGACTACAATAATCAAAGCAAGGAAAGCTAATCGCAACGGTTAGAGTAAGTTTTTTCAAGCAAAAATGGCTAGCATGTCCGTTCCTTTGCTTTTTTGGTGGTTCCGTTGCTTTTTCGTGCACTCATAAATCAACCTTTTTGTCTGTTTCAAATGAAAGATATCGCTAAGCCCTAAGAATTGGTGAAAGGGGAAGATCATTGCAAGATAGCGTGACGGTATGGTAACAAGCTGGTTTAGGGTTCGAGTCACGGGAAATGTTTGATTCTCCATTCGAAATTCAGAGTGAATGATAAATTATAACGGTTTCTTCAAGTTTGAATTGAAATGTCAGTTTTGGCGGGAATGTTTCAAATTTCGATAATATGCAAGATGCAACAATACACTACAATAATCAAAGCAAGAGAAGCTAATCGCAACGGTTAGAGTAAGTTTTTTCAAGCAAAAATGGCAAGCATGCCCGTTCCGTTGCTTTTTTGGTGGTTCCGTTGCTTTTTCGTGCACTCATAAATCAACCTTTTTGTCTGCTTCAAATGAAAGATATCGCTAAGCCCTAGAAATGGGTGAAAGGGAAGGTCATTGCAAGATAGCGTGACGGTATGGTAACAAGCAGGTTGAGGGTTCGAGTCACGGGAAATGTATGATTCTCCATTGTAAATTCAGTGTAAATGTTTAATTTTAACGGTTTCTTCAAGTTTGAATTGAAAAGTCAGTTTTGGCGGGAATGTTTCAAAATTCGATAATATGCAAGATGCAACAATACACTACAATAATCAAAGCAATTGAAGCTAATCGCAACGGTTAGAGTAAGTTTTTTGAAGCAAAAATTGCAAGCATGCCGGTTCCCTTGCTTTTTTGGTGGTTCCGTTGCTTTTTTGTCCACCCAGAAAAGTGCCTATTTGTAAGGTTCAAATGGAAGATAGCTCTAACCCCTGAGCCACGGTTACAGAGGAAGGTCCCTGGAAGATAAGTTAAACGTGACGTAATCGGGAGGTGTAGTGTTCGAGTCACTTTAATATTTTTATTCTCCATTGTAAATTCATAGTCAATGCTAAATAGTAACGGTTTTTCAAGTTTGAATTGAAAAGTCAGTTTTGGCGGGAATGTTTCAAATTTCGATAATATGCAAGATGCAAAAATACACTACAATAATCAAAGCAAGAGAAGCTAATCGCAACGGTTAGAGTAAGTTTTTTAAAGCAAAAATGGCAAGCATGCCCGTTCCGTTGCTTTTTTGGTGGTTCCGTTGCTTTTTGTGCACCCAGAAAAGAGCCTATTGTAAGGTTCAAATGAAAGATATCGCTAAGCCCTAAGAATTGGTGAAAGGGGAAGGTCATTGCAAGATAGCGTGATGGTATGGTAACAAGCAGGTTTAGGGTTCGAGTCACGGAAATATGTTTATTCTCCATTTGAAATTCAGCGTAAGTGCTCAATTGTAACGGTTTTTCAAGTTTGAATAGGAAAGTCAGTTTTGGCGGGAATGTTTCAAATTTCGATAATATGCAAGATGCAAAAATACACTACAATAATCAAAGCAAGAGAAGCTAATCGCAACGGTTAGAGTAAGTTTTTTAAAGCAAAAATGGCAAGCATGCCCGTTCCGTTGCTTTTTTGGTGGTTCCGATGCTTTTTTGTGCACCCAGAAAAGTGCCTATTTGTAAGGTTCAAATGAAAGATATCGCTAAGCCCTAAGAATTGGTGAAAGGGGAAGGTCATTGCAAGATAGCGTGACGGTATGGTAACAAGCAGGTTTAGGGTTCGAGTCACGGAAATATGTTTATTCTCCATTTGAAATTCAGCGTAAATGCTCAATTGTAACGGTTTTTCAAGTTTAAATAGGAAAGTCAGTTTTGGCGGGAATGTTTCAAATTTCGATAATATGCAAGATGCAACAATACACTACAACAATCAAAGCAAGAGAAGCTAATCGCAACGGTTAGAGTAAGTTTTTGGAAGCAGAAATAGCAAGCATGCCCGTTCCGTTGCTTTTTTGGTGGTTCCGTTGCTTTTTTGTGCACCCAGAAAAGAGCCTATTTGTGAGGTTCAAATGAAAGATATCGCTAAGCCCTAAGAATTGGTGAAAGGGGAAGGTCATTGCAAGATAGCGTGACGGTATGGTAACAAGCAGGTTGAGGGTTCGAGTCACGGGAATTGTTTGATTCTCCATTCGAAATTCAGAGTAAATGCTCAATTGTAACTGTTTTTTCAAGTTTGAATTGAAAAGTCAGTTTTGGCGGGAATGTTTCAAATTTCGATAATATGCAAGATGCAACAATACACTACAATAATCAAAGCAAGAGAAGCTAGTCGCAACGGTTAGAGTAAGTTTTTGGAAGCCAAAATTGCAAGCATGCCCGTTCCGTTGCTTTTTGGTTGTTCCGTTGCTTCTTTGTGCACCCAGAAAAGAGCCTATTTGTAAGGTTCAAATGAAAGATATCGCTAAGCCCTAAGAATTGGTGAAAGGGGAAGGTCATTGCAAGATAGCGTGACGGTATGGTAACAAGCAGGTTTAGGGTTCGAGTCACGGGAAATGTTTGATTCTCCATTCGAAATTCAGAGTAAATGCTCAATTGTAACTGTTTTTTCAAGTTTGAATTGAAAAGTCAGTTTTGGCGGGAATGTTTCAAATTTCGATAATATGCAAGATGCGACAATACACTACAATAATCAAAGCAAGGGAAGCTAATCGCAACGCTCTGAGTAAGTTTTTGGAAGCAAAAATGGCAAGCATGCCCGTTCCGTTACTTTTTTGGTGGTTCCGTTGCTTTTTTGTGCACCCATAAAAGTGCCTATTTGTAAGGTTCAAATGAAAGATATCGCTAAGCCCTAAGAATTGGTGAAAAAGGAAGGTCTTTGCAAGATAGCGTGACGGTATGGTAACAAGCAGGTTGAGGGTTCGAGTCACGGGAAATGTTTCATTCTCCATTCGAAATTCAGAGTAAATGCTCAATTGTAACTGTTTTTTCAAGTTTGAATTGAAAAGTCAGTTTTGGCGGAAATGTTTCAAATTTCGATAATATGCAAGATGCAACAATACACTACAATAATCAAAGCAAGAGAAGCTAATCGCAACGGTTAGAGTAAGTTTTTAAAGCAAAAATGGCAAGCATGCCCGTTCCGTTGCTTTTTTGGTGGTTCCGTTGCTTTTTTGTGCACCCAGAAAAGTGCCTATTTGTAAGGTTCAAATGAAAGATATCGCTAAGCCCTAAGAATTGGTGAAAGGGGAAGGTCATTGCAAGATTGCGTGACGGTATGTTAACAAGCAGGTTTAGGGTTCGAGTCACGTTAAATGTTTGATTCTCCATTTGAAATTCAGTGTAAATGCTTAAGTGTAACGGTTTTTCAAGTTTGAATAGGAAAGTCAGTTTTGGCGGGAATGTTTCAAATTTCGATAATATGCAAGATGCACCAATACACTACAATAATCAAAGCAAGAGAAGCTAATCGCAACGGTTAGAGTAAGTTTTTTAAAGCAAAAATGGCAAGCATGCCCGTTCCGTTGCTTTTTTGGTTGTTCCGTTGCTTTTTTGTGCACCCAGAAAAGTGCCTATTTGTAAGGTTCAAATGAAAGATATCGCTAATCCCTAAGAATTGGTGAAAGGGGAAGGTCATTGCAAGATAGCGTGACGGTATGGTAACAAGCAGGTTTAGGGTTCGAGTCACGTTAAATGTTTGATTCTCCATTTGAAATTCAGTGTAAATGCTTAATTTTAACGGTTTCTTCAAGTTTGAATTGAAAAGTCAGTTTTGGCGGGAATGTTTCAAATTTCGATAATATGCAAGATGAAACAATAGACTACAATAATCAAAGCAAGGAAAGCTAATCGCAACGGTTAGAGTAAGTTTTTTCAAGCAAAAATGGCTAGCATGTCCGTTCCTTTGTTTTTTGGTGGTTCCGTTGCTTTTTCGTGCACTCATAAATCAACCTTTTTGTCTGCTTCAAATGAAAGATATCGCTAAGCCCTAAGAATTGGTGAAAGGGGAAGGTCGTTGCAAGATATCGTGACTGTATGGTAACAAGCTGGTTTAGGGTTCGAGTCACGGGAAATGTTTGATTCTCCATTCGAAATTCAGAGTAAATGATAAATTATAACGGTTTCTTCAAGTTTGAATTGAAATGTCAGTTTTTGCGGGAATGTTTCAAATTTCGATAATATGCAAGATGCAACAATACACTACAATAATCAAAGCAAGAGAAGCTAATCGCAACGGTTAGAGTAAGTTTTTTCAAGCAAAAATGGCAAGCATGCCCGTTCCGTTGCTTTTTTGGTGGTTCCGTTGCTTTTTCGTGCACTCATAAATCAACCTTTTTGTCTGCTTCAAATGAAAGATATCGCTAAGCCCTAGGAATGGGTGAAAGGGAAGGTCATTGCAAGATAGCGTGACGGTATGGTAACAAGCAGGTTGAGGGTTCGAGTCACGGGAAATGTATGATTCTCCATTGTAAATTCAGTGTAAATGCTTAATTTTAACGGTTTCTTCAAGTTTGAATTGAAAAGTCAGTTTTGGCGGGAATGTTTCAAAATTCGATAATATGTAAGATGCAACAATACACTACAATAATCAAAGCAATTGAAGCTAATCGCAACGGTTAGAGTAAGTTTTTGGAAGCAAAAATGGAAAGCATGCCGGTTACCTTGCTTTTTTGGTGGTTCCGTTGCTTTTTTGTGCACCCAGAAAAGTGCCTATTTGTAAGGTTCAAATGAAAGATATCGCTAAGCCCTAAGAATTGGTGAAAGGGGAAGGTCATTGCAAGATAGCGAGACGGTATGGTAACAAGCAGGTTTAGGGTTCGAGTCACGGAAATATGTTTATTCTCCATTTGAAATTCAGCGTAAATGCTCAATTGTAACGGTTTTTCAAGTTTAAATAGGAAAGTCAGTTTTGGCGGGAATGTTTCAAATTTCGATAATATGCAAGATGCAACAATACACTACAACAATCAAAGCAAGAGAAGCTAATCGCAACGGTTAGAGTAAGTTTTTGGAAGCAAAAATTGCAAGCATGCCCGTTCCGTCGCATTTTTGGTGGTTCCGTTGCTTTTTTGTGCACCCAGAAAACAGCCTATTTGTAAGGTTCAAATGGAAGATAGCTCTAACCCCTGAGCCACGGTTACAGAGGAAGGTCCCTGGAAGATAAGTTAAACGTGACGTAATCGGGAGGTGTAGTGTTCGAGTCACTTTAATATTTTTATTCTCCATTGTAAATTCATAGTCAATGCTAAATTGTAACGGTTTTTCAAGTTTGAATAGGAAAGTCAGTTTTGGCGGGAATGTTTCAAATTTCGATAATATGCAAGATGCAAAAATACACTACAATAATCAAAGCAAGAGAAGCTAATCGCAACGGTTAGAGTAAGTTTTTTAAAGCAAAAATGGCAAGCATGCCCGTTCCGTTGCTTTTTTGGTGGTTCCGTTGCTTTTTGTGCACCCAGAAAAGAGCCTATTTGTAAGGTTCAAATGAGAGATATCGCTAAGCCCTAAGAATTGGTGAAAGGGGAAAGTCATTGCAAGATAGCGTGATGGTATGGTAACAAGCAGGTTTAGGGTTCGAGTCACGGAAATATGTTTATTCTCCATTTGAAATTCAGCGTAAGTGCTCAATTGTAACGGTTTTTCAAGTTTGAATAGGAAAGTCAGTTTTGGCGGGAATGTTTCAAATTTCGATAATATGCAAGATGCAAAAATACACTACAATAATCAAAGCAAGAGAAGCTAATCGCAACCGTTAGAGTAAGTTTTTTAAAGCAAAAATGGCAAGCATGCCCGTTCCGTTGCTTTTTTGGTGGTTCCGATGCTTTTTTGTGCACCCAGAAAAGTGCCTATTTGTAAGGTTCAAATGAAAGATATCGCTAAGCCCTAAGAATTGGTGAAAGGGGAAGGTCATTGCAAGATAGCGTGACGGTATGGTAACAAGCAGGTTTAGGGTTCGAGTCACGGAAATATGTTTATTCTCCATTTGAAATTCAGCGTAAATGCTCAATTGTAACGGTTTTTCAAGTTTAAATAGGAAAGTCAGTTTTGGCGGGAATGTTTCAAATTTCGATAATATGCAAGATGCGACAATACACTACAATAATCAAAGCAAGGGAAGCTAATCGCAAAGCTATGAGTAAGTTTTTGGAAGCAAAAATGGCAAGCATGCCCGTTCCGTTACTTTTTTGGTGGTTCCGTTGCTTTTTTGTGCACCCAGAAAAGAGCCTATTTGTGAGGTTCAAATGAAAGATATCGCTAAGCCCTAAGAATTGGTGAAAGGGGATGGTCATTGCAAGATAGCGTGACAGTATGGTAACAAGCAGGTTGAGGGTTCGAGTCACGGGAATTGTTTGATTCTCCATTCGAAATTCAGAGTAAATGCTCAATTGTAACTGTTTTTTCAAGTTTAAATTGAAAAGTCAGTTTTCGCGGGAATGTTTCAAATTTCGATAATATGCAAGATGCAACAATACACTACAATAATCAAAGCAAGAGAAGCTTGTCGCAACGGTTAGAGTAAGTTTTTGGAAGCCAAAATTGCAAGCATGCCCGTTCCGTTGCTTTTTGGTTGCAAATAGGCTCTTTTCTGGGTGCTTTTTTGTGCACCCAGAAAAGAGCCTATTTGTAAGGTTCAAATGAAAGATATCGCTAAGCCCTAAGAATTGGTGAAAGGGGAAGGTCATTGCAAGATAGCGTGACGGTATGGTAACAAGCAGGTTTAGGGTTCGAGTCACGGGAAATGTTTGATTCTCCATTCGAAATTCAGAGTAAATGCTCAATTGTAACTGTTTTTTCAAGTTTGAATTGAAAAGTCAGTTTTGGCGGGAATGTTTCAAATTTCGATAATATGCAAGATGCAACAATACACTACAATAATCAAAGCAAGGGAAGCTAATCGCAACGCTCTGAGTAAGTTTTTGGAAGCAAAAATGGCAAGCATGCCCGTTCCGTTACTTTTTTGGTGGTTCAGTTGCTTTTGTGTGCACCCAGAAAAGTGCCTATTTGTAAGGTTCAAATGAAAGATATCGCTAAGCCCTAAGAATTGGTGAAAGGGGAAGGTCATTGCAAGATAGCGTGACGGTATGGTAACAAGCAGGTTTAGGGTTCGAGTCACGGGAAATGTATGATTCTCCATTGTAAATTCAGTGTAAATGCTTAATTTTAACGGTTTCTTCAAGTTTGAATTGAAAAGTCAGTTTTGGCGGGAATGTTTCAAAATTCGATAATATGTAAGATGCAACAATACACTACAATAATCAAAGCAATTGAAGCTAATCGCAACGGTTAGAGTAAGTTTTTGGAAGCAAAAATGGAAAGCATGCCGGTTACCTTGCTTTTTTGGTGGTTCCGTTGCTTTTTTGTGCACCCAGAAAAGTGCCTATTTGTAAGGTTCAAATGAAAGATATCGCTAAGCCCTAAGAATTGGTGAAAGGGGAAGGTCATTGCAAGATTGCGAGACGGTATGGTAACAAGCAGGTTTAGGGTTCGAGTCACGGAAATATGTTTATTCTCCATTTGAAATTCAGCGTAAATGCTCAATTGTAACGGTTTTTCAAGTTTAAATAGGAAAGTCAGTTTTGGCGGGAATGTTTCAAATTTCGATAATATGCAAGATGCAACAATACACTACAACAATCAAAGCAAGAGAAGCTAATCGCAACGGTTAGAGTAAGTTTTTGGAAGCAAAAATTGCAAGCATGCCCGTTCCGTCGCATTTTTGGTGGTTCCGTTGCTTTTTTGTGCACCCAGAAAACAGCCTATTTGTAAGGTTCAAATGGAAGATAGCTCTAACCCCTGAGCCACGGTTACAGAGGAAGGTCCCTGGAAGATAAGTTAAACGTGACGTAATCGGGAGGTGTAGTGTTCGAGTCACTTTAATATTTTTATTCTCCATTGTAAATTCATAGTCAATGCTAAATTGTAACGGTTTTTCAAGTTTGAATAGGAAAGTCAGTTTTGGCGGGAATGTTTCAAATTTCGATAATATGCAAGATGCAAAAATACACTACAATAATCAAAGCAAGAGAAGCTAATCGCAACGGTTAGAGTAAGTTTTTTAAAGCAAAAATGGCAAGCATGCCCGTTCCGTTGCTTTTTTGGTGGTTCCGTTGCTTTTTGTGCACCCAGAAAAGAGCCTATTTGTAAGGTTAAAATGAGAGATATCGCTAAGCCCTAAGAATTGGTGAAAGGGGAAAGTCATTGCAAGATAGCGTGATGGTATGGTAACAAGCAGGTTTAGGGTTCGAGTCACGGAAATATGTTTATTCTCCATTTGAAATTCAGCGTAAGTGCTCAATTGTAACGGTTTTTCAAGTTTGAATAGGAAAGTCAGTTTTGGCGGGAATGTTTCAAATTTCGATAATATGCAAGATGCAAAAATACACTACAATAATCAAAGCAAGAGAAGCTAATCGCAACCGTTAGAGTAAGTTTTTTAAAGCAAAAATGGCAAGCATGCCCGTTCCGTTGCTTTTTTGGTGGTTCCGATGCTTTTTTGTGCACCCAGAAAAGTGCCTATTTGTAAGGTTCAAATGAAAGATATCGCTAAGCCCTAAGAATTGGTGAAAGGGGAAGGTCATTGCAAGATAGCGTGACGGTATGGTAACAAGCAGGTTTAGGGTTCGAGTCACGGAAATATGTTTATTCTCCATTTGAAATTCAGCGTAAATGCTCAATTGTAACTGTTTTTCAAGTTTAAATAGGAAAGTCAGTTTTGGCGGGAATGTTTCAAATTTCGATAATATGCAAGATGCGACAATACACTACAATAATCAAAGCAAGGGAAGCTAATCGCAAAGCTATGAGTAAGTTTTTGGAAGCAAAAATGGCAAGCATGCCCGTTCCGTTACTTTTTTGGTGGTTCCGTTGCTTTTTTGTGCACCCAGAAAAGAGCCTATTTGTGAGGTTCAAATGAAAGATATCGCTAAGCCCTAAGAATTGGTGAAAGGGGAAGGTCATTGCAAGATAGCGTGACAGTATGGTAACAAGCAGGTTGAGGGTTCGAGTCACGGGAATTGTTTGATTCTCCATTCGAAATTCAGAGTAAATGCTCAATTGTAACTGTTTTTTCAAGTTTAAATTGAAAAGTCAGTTTTCGCGGGAATGTTTCAAATTTCGATAATATGCAAGATGCAACAATACACTACAATAATCAAAGCAAGAGAAGCTTGTCGCAACGGTTAGAGTAACTTTTTGGAAGCCAAAATTGCAAGCATGCCCGTTCCGTTGCTTTTTGGTTGCAAATAGGCTCTTTTCTGGGTGCTTTTTTGTGCACCCAGAAAAGAGCCTATTTGTAAGGTTCAAATGAAAGATATCGCTAAGCCCTAAGAATTGGTGAAAGGGGAAGGTCATTGCAAGATAGCGTGACGGTATGGTAACAAGCAGGTTTAGGGTTCGAGTCACGGGAAATGTTTGATTCTCCATTCGAAATTCAGAGTAAATGCTCAATTGTAACTGTTTTTTCAAGTTTGAATTGAAAAGTCAGTTTTGGCGGGAATGTTTCAAATTTCGATAATATGCAAGATGCGACAATACACTACAATAATCAAAGCAAGGGAAGCTAATCGCAACGCTATGAGTAAGTTTTTGGAAGCAAAAATGGCAAGCATGCCCGTTCCGTTACTTTTTTGGTGGTTCCGTTGCTTTTTTGTGCACCCAGAAAAGTGCCTATTTGTAAGGTTCAAATGAAAGATATCGCTAAGCCCTAAGAATTGGTGAAAGGGGAAGGTCATTGCAAGATTGCGTGACGGTATGTTAACAAGCAGGTTTAGGGTTCGAGTCACGTTAAATGTTTGATTCTCCATTTGAAATTCAGTGTAAATGCTTAAGTGTAACGGTTTTTCAAGTTTGAATAGGAAAGTCAGTTTTGGCGGGAATGTTTCAAATTTCGATAATATGCAAGAAGAAACAATAGACTACAATAATCAAAGCAAGGAAAGCTAATCGCAACGGTTAGAGTAAGTTTTTTCAAGCAAAAATAGCTAGCATGTCCGTTCCTTTGTTTTTTGGTGGTTCCGTTGCTTTTTCGTGCACTCATAAATCAACCTTTTTGTCTGCTTCAAATGAAAGATATCGCTAAGCCCTAAGAATTGGTGAAAGGGGAAGGTCATTGCAAGATAGCGTGACGGTATGGTAACAAGCTGGTTTAGGGTTCGAGTCACGGGAAATGTTTGATTCTCCATTCGAAATTCAGAGTAAATGATAAATTATAACGGTTTCTTCAAGTTTGAATTGAAATGTCAGTTTTGGCGGGAATGTTTCAAATTTCGATAATATGCAAGATGCAACAATACACTACAATAATCAAAGCAAGAGAAGCTAATCGCAACGGTTAGAGTAAGTTTTTTCAAGCAAAAATGGCAAGCATGCCCGTTCCGTTGCTTTTTTGGTGGTTCCGTTGCTTTTTCGTGCACTCATAAATCAACTTTTGTCTGCTTCAAATGAAATATATCGCTAAGCCCTGGGAATGGGTGAAAGGGGAAGGT
This sequence comes from Lepisma saccharinum, assembly GCF_977018435.1. Classification (NCBI taxonomy): domain Eukaryota; kingdom Metazoa; phylum Arthropoda; class Insecta; order Zygentoma; family Lepismatidae; genus Lepisma; species Lepisma saccharinum. Next base: position 1,610,285 of record NW_028142901.1, on the reverse strand, counting down.
CATTGCAAGATAGCGTGACGGTATGGTAACAAGCAGGTTGAGGGTTCGAGTCACGGGAAATGTTTGATTCTCCATTGTAAATTCAGAGTCAATGCTAAATTGTAACGGTTTTTCAAGTTTGAATTGAAAAGTCAGTTTTGGCGGGAATGTTTCAATTTTCGATATTATGCAAGATGCAACAATACACTACAATAATCAAAGCAAGAGAAGCTAATCGCAACGGTTAGAGTAAGTTTTTTAAAGCAAAAATGGCAAGCATGCCCGTTCCGTTGCTTTTTTGGTGGTTCCGTTGCTTTTTTGTGCACCCAGAAGAGAGCCTATTAGTAAGGTTCAAATGAAAGATATCGCTAAGCCCTAAGAATTGGTGAAAGGGGAAGGTCATTGCAAGATAGCGTGACGGTATGGTAACAAGCAGGTTGAGGGTTCGAGTCACGGGAAATGTTTGATTCTCCATTCGAAATTCAGAGTAAATGCTCAATTGTAACTGTTTTTTCGAGTTTGAATTGATAAGTCAGTTTTGGCGGGAATGTTTCAAATTTCGATAATATGCAAGATGCAACAATACACTACAATAATCAAGGCAAGGGAAGCTAATCGCAACGGTTAGAGTCAGTTTTTTAAAGCAAAAATGGCAAGCATGCCCGTTCCGTTTCTTTTTTGGTGGTTCCGTTGCTTTTTCTTGCACTCATAAATCAACATTTTTGTCTGCTTCAAATGAAAGATATCGCTAAGCCCTAAGAATTGGTGAAAGGGGAAGGTCATTGCAAGATAGCGTGAAGGTATGGTAACAAGCAGGTTTAGGGTTCGAGTCACGGAAATATGTTTATTCTCCATTTGAAATTCAGCGTAAATGCTCAATTGTAACGGTTTTTCAAGTTTAAATAGGAAAGTCAGTTTTGGCGGGAATGTTTCAAATTTCGATAATATGCAAGATGCAACAATACACTACAACAATCAAAGCAAGAGAAGCTAATCGCAACGGTTAGAGTAAGTTTTTGGAAGCCAAAATGGCAAGCATGCCCGTTCCGTTGCTTTTTGATTGTTCCGTTGCTTTTTTGTGCACCCAGAAAAGAGCCTATTTGTAAGGTTCAAATGAAAGATATCGCTAAGCCCTAAGAATTGGTGAAAGGGGAAGGTCATTGCAAGATAGCGTGACGGTATGGTAACAAGCAGGTTGAGGGTTCGAGTCACGGGAATTGTTTGATTCTCCATTCGAAATTCAGAGTAAATGCTCAATTGTAACTGTTTTTTCAAGTTTGAATTGAAAAGTCAGTTTTGGCGGAAATGTTTCAAATTTCGATAATATGCAAGATGCAACAATACACTACAATAATCAAAGCAAGAGAAGCTAATCGCAACGGTTAGAGTAAGTTTTTAAAGCAAAAATGGCAAGCATGCCCGTTCCGTTGCTTTTTTGGTGGTTCCGTTGCTTTTTTGTGCACCCAGTTAAGTGCCTATTTGTAAGGTTCAAATGAAAGATATCGCTAAGCCCTAAGAATTGGTGAAAGGGGAAGGTCATTGCAAGATTGCGTGACGGTATGTTAACAAGCAGGTTTAGGGTTCGAGTCACGTTAAATGTTTGATTCTCCATTTGAAATTCAGTGTAAATGCTTAAGTGTAACGGTTTTTCAAGTTTGAATAGGAAAGTCAGTTTTGGCGGGAATGTTTCAAATTTCGATAATATGCAAGATGCAACAATACACTACAATAATCAAAGCAAGGAAAGCTAAGCGCAACTCTCTGAGTAAGTTTTTGGAAGTAAAATTAGCAAGCATGCCCGTTCCGTTGCTTTTAGGTGGTTACGTTGCTTTTTTGTGCACCCAGAAAACAGCCTATTTGTAAGGTTCAAATGAAATATATCGCTAAGCCCTAAGAATTGGTGAAAGGGAAGGTCATTGCAAGATAGCGTGACGGTATGGTAACAAGCAGGTTTAGGGTTCGAGTCACTGGAAATGTTTGATTCTCAATTCGAAATTCAGAGTAAATGATAAATTATAACGGTTTCTTCAAGTTTGAATTGAAAAGTCAGTTTTGGCGGGAATGTTTCAAATTTCGATAATATGCAAGATGCAACAATACACTACAATAATCAAAGCAAGAGAAGCTAATCGCAATGGTTAGAGTAAGTTTTTTCAAGAAAAAATGGCAAGCATGCCCGTTCCGTTGCTTTTTTGGTGGTTCCGTTGCTTTTTTGTGCATCCAGAAAAGTGCCTATTTGTAAGGTTCAAATTAAAGATATCGCTAAGCCCTAAGAATTGGTGAAAGGGGAAGGTCATTGCAAGATAGCGTGACGGTATGGTAACAAGCTGGTTTAGGGTTCGAGTCACGGGAAATGTTTGATTCTCCATTCGAAATTCAGAGTAAATGATAAATTATAACGGTTTCTTCAAGTTTGAATTGAAATGTCAGTTTTGGCGGGAATGTTTCAAATTTCGATAATATGCAAGATGCAACAATACACTACAATAATCAAAGCAAGAGGAGCTAATCGCAACGGTTAGAGTAAGTTTTTTCAAGCAAAAATGGCAAGCATGCCCGTTCCGTTGCTTTTTTGGTGGTTCCGTTGCTTTTTCGTGCACTCATAAATCAACCTTTTTGTCTGCTTCAAATGAAATATATCGCTAAGCCCTGGGAATGGGTGAAAGGGGAAGGTCATTGCAAGATAGCGTGACGGTATGGTAACAAGCAGGTTGAGGGTTCGAGTCACGGGAAATGTTTGATTCTCCATTGTAAATTCAGAGTCAATGCTAAATTGTAACGGTTTTTCAAGTTTGAATTGAAAAGTCAGTTTTGGCGGGAATGTTTCAATTTTCGATATTATGCAAGATGCAACAATACACTACAATAATCAAAGCAAGAGAAGCTAATCGCAACGGTTAGAGTAAGTTTTTTAAAGCAAAAATGGCAAGCATGCCCGTTCCGTTGCTTTTTTGGTGGTTCCGTTGCTTTTTTGTGCACCCAGAAGAGAGCCTATTAGTAAGGTTCAAATGAAAGATATCGCTAAGCCCTAAGAATTGGTGAAAGGGGAAGGTCATTGCAAGATAGCGTGACGGTATGGTAACAAGCAGGTTGAGGGTTCGAGTCACGGGAAATGTTTGATTCTCCATTCGAAATTCAGAGTAAATGCTCAATTGTAACTGTTTTTTCAAGTTTGAATTGAAAAGTCAGTTTTCGCGGGAATGTTTCAAATTTCGATAATATGCAAGATGCAACAATACACTACAATAATCAAAGCAAGAGAAGCTAATCGCAACGGTTAGAGTAAGTTTTTGGAAGCCAAAATTGCAAGCATGCCCGTTCCGTTGCTTTTTTGGTGGTTCCGTTGCTTTTTTGTGCACCCAGAAGAGAGCCTATTAGTAAGGTTCAAATGAAAGATATCGCTAAGCCCTAAGAATTGGTGAAAGGGGAAGGTCATTGCAAGATAGCGTGACGGTATGGTAACAAGCAGGTTGAGGGTTCGAGTCACGGGAAATGTTTGATTCTCCATTCGAAATTCAGAGTAAATGCTCAATTGTAACTGTTTTTTCGAGTTTGAATTGATAAGTCAGTTTTGGCGGGAATGTTTCAAATTTCGATAATATGCAAGATGCAACAATACACTACAATAATCAAGGCAAGGGAAGCTAATCGCAACGGTTAGAGTCAGTTTTTTAAGGCAAAAATGGCAAGCATGCCCGTTCCGTTTCTTTTTTGGTGGTTCCGTTGCTTTTTCTTGCACTCATAAATCAACATTTTTGTCTGCTTCAAATGAAAGATATCGCTAAGCCCTAAGAATTGGTGAAAGGGGAAGGTCATTGCAAGATAGCGTGAAGGTATGGTAACAAGCAGGTTTAGGGTTCGAGTCACGGAAATATGTTTATTCTCCATTTGAAATTCAGCGTAAATGCTCAATTGTAACGGTTTTTCAAGTTTAAATAGGAAAGTCAGTTTTGGCGGGAATGTTTCAAATTTCGATAATATGCAAGATGCAACAATACACTACAACAATCAAAGCAAGAGAAGCTAATCGCAACGGTTAGAGTAAGTTTTTGGAAGCCAAAATTGCAAGCATGCCCGTTCCGTTGCTTTTTGATTGTTCCGTTGCTTTTTTGTGCACCCAGAAAAGAGCCTATTTGTAAGGTTCAAATGAAAGATATCGCTAAGCCCTAAGAATTGGTGAAAGGGGAAGGTCATTGCAAGATAGCGTGACGGTATGGTAACAAGCAGGTTGAGGGTTCGAGTCACGGGAATTGTTTGATTCTCCATTCGAAATTCAGAGTAAATGCTCAATTGTAACTGTTTTTTCAAGTTTGAATTGAAAAGTCAGTTTTCGCGGAAATGTTTCAAATTTCGATAATATGCAAGATGCAACAATACACTACAATAATCAAAGCAAGAGAAGCTAATCGCAACGGTTAGAGTAAGTTTTTGGAAGCCAAAATTGCAAGCATGCCCGTTCCGTTGCTTTTTGGTTGTTCCGTTGCTTTTTTGTGCACCCAGAAAAGTGCCTATTTGTAAGGTTCAAATGAAAGATATCGCTAAGCCCTAAGAATTGGTGAAAGGGGAAGGTCATTGCAAGATAGCGTGACGGAATGGTAACAAGCAGGTTTAGGGTTCGAGTCACGGGAAATGTTTGATTCTCCATTCGAAATTCAGAGTAAATGCTCAATTGTAACTGTTTTTTCAAGTTTGAATTGAAAAGTCAGTTTTGGCGGGAATGTTTCAAATTTCGATAATATGCAAGATGCGACAATACACTACAATAATCAAAGCAAGGGAAGCTAATCGCAACGCTCTGAGTAAGTTTTTGGAAGCAAAAATGGCAAGCATGCCCGTTCCGTTACTTTTTTGGTGGTTCCTTTGCTTTTTTGTACACCCAGAAAAGTGCCTATTTGTAAGGTTCAAATGAAAGATATCGCTAAGCCCTAAGAATTGGTGAAAGGGGAAGGTCTTTGCAAGATAGCGTGACGGTATGGTAACAAGCAGGTTGAGGGTTCGAGTCACGGGAAATGTTTCATTCTCCATTCGAAATTCAGAGTAAATGCTCAATTGTAACTGTTTTTTCAAGTTTGAATTGAAAAGTCAGTTTTGGCGGAAATGTTTCAAATTTCGATAATATGCAAGATGCAACAATACACTACAATAATCAAAGCAAGAGAAGCTAATCGCAACGGTTAGAGTAAGTTTTTAAAGCAAAAATGGCAAGCATGCCCGTTCCGTTGCTTTTTTGGTGGTTCCGTTGCTTTTTTGTGCACCCAGTTAAGTGCCTATTTGTAAGGTTCAAATGAAAGATATCGCTAAGCCCTAAGAATTGGTGAAAGGGGAAGGTCATTGCAAGATTGCGTGACGGTATGTTAACAAGCAGGTTTAGGGTTCGAGTCACGTTAAATGTTTGATTCTCCATTTGAAATTCAGTGTAAATGCTTAAGTGTAACGGTTTTTCAAGTTTGAATAGGAAAGTCAGTTTTGGCGGGAATGTTTCAAATTTCGATAATATGCAAGATGCAACAATACACTACAATAATCAAAGCAAGGAAAGCTAAGCGCAACTCTCTGAGTAAGTTTTTGGAAGTAAAATTAGCAAGCATGCCCGTTCCGTTGCTTTTAGGTGGTTACGTTGCTTTTTTGTGCACCCAGAAAACAGCCTATTTGTAAGGTTCAAATGAAATATATCGCTAAGCCCTAAGAATTGGTGAAAGGGAAGGTCATTGCAAGATAGCGTGACGGTATGGTAACAAGCAGGTTTAGGGTTCGAGTCACTGGAAATGTTTGATTCTCAATTCGAAATTCAGAGTAAATGATAAATTATAACGGTTTCTTCAAGTTTGAATTGAAAAGTCAGTTTTGGCGGGAATGTTTCAAATTTCGATAATATGCAAGATGCAACAATACACTACAATAATCAAAGCAAGAGAAGCTAATCGCAATGGTTAGAGTAAGTTTTTTCAAGAAAAAATGGCAAGCATGCCCGTTCCGTTGCTTTTTTGGTGGTTCCGTTGCTTTTTTGTGCATCCAGAAAAGTGCCTATTTGTAAGGTTCAAATTAAAGATATCGCTAAGCCCTAAGAATTGGTGAAAGGGGAAGGTCATTGCAAGATAGCGTGACGGTATGGTAACAAGCTGGTTTAGGGTTCGAGTCACGGGAAATGTTTGATTCTCCATTCGAAATTCAGAGTAAATGATAAATTATAACGGTTTCTTCAAGTTTGAATTGAAATGTCAGTTTTGGCGGGAATGTTTCAAATTTCGATAATATGCAAGATGCAACAATACACTACAATAATCAAAGCAAGAGGAGCTAATCGCAACGGTTAGAGTAAGTTTTTTCAAGCAAAAATGGCAAGCATGCCCGTTCCGTTGCTTTTTTGGTGGTTCCGTTGCTTTTTCGTGCACTCATAAATCAACCTTTTTGTCTGCTTCAAATGAAATATATCGCTAAGCCCTGGGAATGGGTGAAAGGGGAAGGTCATTGCAAGATAGCGTGACGGTATGGTAACAAGCAGGTTGAGGGTTCGAGTCACGGGAAATGTTTGATTCTCCATTGTAAATTCAGAGTCAATGCTAAATTGTAACGGTTTTTCAAGTTTGAATTGAAAAGTCAGTTTTGGCGGGAATGTTTCAATTTTCGATATTATGCAAGATGCAACAATACACTACAATAATCAAAGCAAGAGAAGCTAATCGCAACGTTTAGAGTAAGTTTTTTAAAGCAAAAATGGCAAGCATGCCCGTTCCGTTGCTTTTTTGGTGGTTCCGTTGCTTTTTTGTGCACCCAGAAGAGAGCCTATTAGTAAGGTTCAAATGAAAGATATCGCTAAGCCCTAAGAATTGGTGAAAGGGGAAGGTCATTGCAAGATAGCGTGACGGTATGGTAACAAGCAGGTTGAGGGTTCGAGTCACGGGAAATGTTTGATTCTCCATTCGAAATTCAGAGTAAATGCTCAATTGTAACTGTTTTTTCAAGTTTGAATTGAAAAGTCAGTTTTCGCGGGAATGTTTCAAATTTCGATAATATGCAAGATGCAACAATACACTACAATAATCAAAGCAAGAGAAGCTAATCGCAAGGGTTAGAGTAAGTTTTTGGAAGCCAAAATTGCAAGCATGCCCGTTCCGTTGCTTTTTGGTTGTTCCGTTGCTTTTTTGTGCACCCAGAAAAGAGCCTATTTGTAAGGTTCAAATGAAAGATATCGCTAAGCCCTAAGAATTGGTGAAAGGGGAAGGTCTTTGCAAGATAGCGTGACGGTATGGTAACAAGCAGGTTGAGGGTTCGAGTCACGGGAAATGTTTCATTCTCCATTCGAAATTCAGAGTAAATGCTCAATTGTAACTGTTTTTTCAAGTTTGAATTGAAAAGTCAGTTTTGGCGGAAATGTTTCAAATTTCGATAATATGCAAGATGCAACAATACACTACAATAATCAAAGCAAGAGAAGCTAATCGCAACGGTTAGAGTAAGTTTTGAAAGCAAAAATGGCAAGCATGCCCGTTCCGTTGCTTTTTTGGTGGTTCCGTTGCTTTTTTGTGCACCCAGAAAAGTGATTATTTGTAAGGTTCAAATGAAAGATATCGCTAAGCCCTAAGAATTGGTGAAAGGGGAAGGTCATTGCAAGTTAGCGTGACGGTATGGTAACAAGCAGGTTGAGGGTTCGAGTCACGGGAATTGTTTGATTCTCCATTCGAAATTCAGAGTAAATGCTCAATTGTAACTGTTTTTTCAAGTTTGAATTGAAAAGTCAGTTTTCGCGGGAATGTTTCAAATTTCGATAATATGCAAGATGCAAGAATACACTACAATAATCAAAGCAAGAGAAGCTAATCGCAACGGTTAGAGTAAGTTTTTGGAAGCCAAAATTGCAAGCATGCCCGTTCCGTTGCTTTTTGGTTGTTCCGTTGCTTTTTTGTGCACCCAGAAAAGAGCCTATTTGTAAGGTTCAAATGAAAGATATCGCTAAGCCCTAAGAATTGGTGAAAGGGGAAGGTCTTTGCAAGATAGCGTGACGGTATGGTAACAAGCAGGTTGAGGGTTCGAGTCACGGGAAATGTTTCATTCTCCATTCGAAATTCAGAGTAAATGCTCAATTGTAACTGTTTTTTCAAGTTTGAATTGAAAAGTCAGTTTTGGCGGAAATGTTTCAAATTTCGATAATATGCAAGATGCAACAATACACTACAATAATCAAAGCAAGAGAAGCTAATCGCAACGGTTAGAGTAAGTTTTTAAAGCAAAAATGGCAAGCATGCCCGTTCCGTTGCTTTTTTGGTGGTTCCGTTGCTTTTTTGTGCACCCAGAAAAGTGCCTATTTGTAAGGTTCAAATGAAAGATATCGCTAAGCCCTAAGAATTGGTGAAAGGGGAAGGTCATTGCAAGATTGCGTGACGGTATGTTAACAAGCAGGTTTCGGGTTCGAGTCACGTTAAATGTTTGATTCTCCATTTGAAATTCAGTGTAAATGCTAAAGTGTAACGGTTTTTCAAGTTTGAATTGGAAAGTCAGTTTTGGCGGGAATGTTTCAAATTTCGATAATATGCAAGATGCAACAATACACTACAATAATCAAAACAAGAGAAGCTAATCGCAACGGTTAGAGTAAGTTTCTTAAAGCAAAAATGGCAAGCATGCCCGTTCCGTTCCTTTTTTGGTTGTTCCGTTGCTTTTTTGTGCACCCAGAAAAGTGCCTATTTGTAAGGTTCAAATGAAAGATATCGCTAAGCCCTAAGAATTGGTGAAAGGGGAAGGTCATTGCAAGATTGCGTGACGGTATGTTAACAAGCAGGTTTCGGGTTCGAGTCACGTTAAATGTTTGATTCTCCATTTGAAATTCAGTGTAAATGCTTAAGTGTAACGGTTTTTCAAGTTTGAATAGGAAAGTCAGTTTTGGCGGGAATGTTTCAAATTTCGATAATATGCAAGATGCAACAATACACTACAATAATCAAAGCAAGAGGAGCTAATCGCAACGGTTAGAGTAAGTTTTTTCAAGCAAAAATGGCAAGCATGCCCGTTCCGTTGCTTTTTTGGTGGTTCCGTTGCTTTTTCGTGCACTCATAAATCAACCTTTTTGTCTGCTTCAAATGAAATATATCGCTAAGCCCTGGGAATGGGTGAAAGGGGAAGGTCATTGCAAGATAGCGTGACGGTATGGTAACAAGCAGGTTGAGGGTTCGAGTCACGGGAAATGTTTGATTCTCCACTGTAAATTCAGAGTCAATGCTAAATTGTAACGGTTTTTCAAGTTTGAATTGAAAAGTCAGTTTTGGCGGGAATGTTTCAATTTTCGACATTATGCAAGATGCAACAATACACTACAATAATCAAAGCAAGAGAAGCTAATCGCAACGGTTAGAGTAAGTTTTTGGAAGCCAAAATTGCAAGCATGCCCGTTCCGTTGCTTTTTGGTTGTTCCGTTGCTTTTTTGTGCACCCAGAAAAGAGCCTATTTGTAAGGTTCAAATGAAAGATATCGCTAAGCCCTAAGAATTGGTGAAAGGGGAAGGTCTTTGCAAGATAGCGTGACGGTATGGTAACAAGCAGGTTGAGGGTTCGAGTCACGGGAAATGTTTCATTCTCCATTCGAAATTCAGAGTAAATGCTCAATTGTAACTGTTTTTTCAAGTTTGAATTGAAAAGTCAGTTTTGGCGGAAATGTTTCAAATTTCGATAATATGCAAGATGCAACAATACACTACAATAATCAAAGCAAGAGAAGCTAATCGCAACGGTTAGAGTAAGTTTTTTAAGCAAAAATGGCAAGCATGCCCGTTCCGTTGCTTTTTTGGTGGTTCCGTTGCTTTTTTGTGCACCCAGAAAAGTGCCTATTTGTAAGGTTCAAATGAAAGATATCGCTAAGCCCTAAGAATTGGTGAAAGGGGAAGGTCATTGCAAGATTGCGTGACGGTATGTTAACAAGCAGGTTTCGGGTTCGAGTCACGTTAAATGTTTGATTCTCCATTTGAAATTCAGTGTAAATGCTTAAGTGTAACGGTTTTTCAAGTTTGAATAGGAAAGTCAGTTTTGGCGGGAATGTTTCAAATTTCGATAATATGCAAGATGCAACAATACACTATAACAATCAAAGCAAGAGAAGCTAATCGCAACGGTTAGAGTAAGTTTTTTAAAGCAAAAATGGCAAGCATGACCGTTCCGTTTCTTTTTTGGTGGTTCCGTTGCTTTTTTGTGCACCCAGAAAAGTGCCTATTTGTAAGGTTCAAATGAAAGATATCGCTAAGCCCTAAGAATTGGTGAAAGGGGAAGGTCATTGCAAGATAGCGTGACGGTATGGTAACAAGCAAGTTTAGGGTTCGAGTCACGGAAATATGTTTATTCTCCATTCGAAATTCAGAGTAAATGCTCAATTGTAACTGTTTTTTCAAGTTTGAATTGAAAAGTCAGTTTTGGCGGGAATGTTTCAAATTTCGATATTATGCAAGATGCAACAATACACTACAATAATCAAAGCAAGGGAAGCTAATCGCAACGGTTAGAGTAAGTTTTTGGAAGCAAAAATGGCAAGCATGCCCGTTCCGTTGCTTTTTTATTGGTTCCGTTGCTTTTTTGTGCACCCAGAAAACAGCCTATTTGTAAGGTTCAAATGGAAGATAGCTCTAACCCCTGAGCCACTTTTACAGAGGAAGGTCCCTGGAAGATAAGTTAAACGTGACGTAATCAGGAGGTGTAGTGTTCGAGGCACTTTAATATTTTTATTCTCCATTGTAAATTCATAGTCAATGCTAAATTGTAACGGTTTTTCAAGTTTGAATAGGAAAGTCAGTTTTGGCAGGAATGTTTCAAATTTCGATAATATGCAAGATGCAACAATACACTACAATAATCAAAGCAAGAGAAGCTAATCGCAACGGTTAGAGTAAGTTTTTTAAAGCAAAAATGGCAAGCATGCCCGTTCCGTTGCTTTTTTGGTGGTTCCGTTGCTTTTTCGTGCTCTCATAAATCAACCTTTTTGTCTGCTTCAAATGAAAGATATCGCTAAGCCCTAAGAATAGTTGAAAGGGGAAGGTCATTGCAAGATAGCGTGACGGTATGGTAACAAGCAGGTTTAGGGTTCGAGTCACGGAAATATGTTTATTCTCAATTCGAAATTCAGAGTAAATGATAAATTATAACGGTTTCTTCAAGTTTGAATTGAAAAGTCAGTTTTGGAGGGAATGTTTCAAATTTCGATAATACGCAAGATGCAACAATACACTACAATAATCAAAGCAAGGGAAGCTAATCGCAACGGTTAGAGTAAGTTTTTTAAAGCAAAAATGGCAAGCATGCCCGTTCCGTTTCTTTTTTGGTGGTTCCGTTGCTTTTTTGTGCACCCAGAAAAGTGCCTATTTGTAAGGTTCAAATGAAAGATATCGCTAAGCCCTAAGAATTGGTGAAAGGGGAAGGTCATTGCAAGATAGCGTGACGGTATGGTAACAAGCAGGTTTAGGGTTCGAGTCACGGAAATATGTTTATTCTTCATTCGAAATTCAGAGTAAATGCTCAATTGTAACTGTTTTTTCAAGTTTGAATTGAAAAGTCAGTTTTGGCGGGAATGTTTCAAATTTCGATAATATGCAAGATGCAACAATACACTACAATAATCAAAGCAAGGGAAGCTAATCGCAACGGTTAGAGTAAGTTTTTGGAAGCAAAAATGGCAAGCATGCCCGTTCCGTTGCTTTTTTGGTGGTTCCGTTGCTTTTTTGTGCACCCAGTAAAGTGCCTATTTGTAAGGTTCAAATGAAAGATATCGCTAAGCCCTAAGAATTGGTGAAAGGGGAAGGTCATTGCAAGATAGCGTGACGGTATGGTAACAAGCAGGTTTAGGGTTCGAGTCACGGAAATATGTTTTTTCTCCATTCGAAATTCTGAGTAAATGCTCAATTGTAACTGTTTTTTCAAGTTTGAATTGAAAAGTCAGTTTTGGCGGGAATGTTTCAAATTTCGATAATATGCAAGATGCAACAATACACTACAATAATCAAAGCAAGAGAAGCTAATCGCAACGGTTAGAGTAAGTTTCTTAAACCAAAAATGGCAAGCATGCCCGTTCCGTTCCTTTTTTGGTTGTTCCGTTGCTTTTTTGTGCACCCAGAAAAGTGCCTATTTGTAAGGTTCAAATAAAAGATATCGCTAAGCCCTAAGAATTGGTGAAAGGGGAAGGTCATTGCAAGATTGCGTGACGGTATGTTAACAAGCAGGTTTCGGGTTCGAGTCACGTTAAATGTTTGATTCTCCATTTGAAATTCAGTGTAAATGCTTAAGTGTAACGGTTTTTCAAGTTTGAATAGGAAATTCAGTTTTGGCGGGAATGTTTCAAATTTCGATAATATGCAAGATGCAACAATACACTACAATAATCAAAGCAAGTGGAGCTAATCGCAACGGTTAGAGTAAGTTTTTTCAAGCAAAAATGGCAAGCATGCCCGTTCCGTTGCTTTTTTGGTGGTTCCGTTGCTTTTTCGTGCACTCATAAATCAACCTTTTTGTCTGCTTCAAATGAAATATATCGCTAAGCCCTGGGAATGGGTGAAAGGGGAAGGTCATTGCAAGATAGCGTGACGGTATGGTAACAAGCAGGTTGAGGGTTCGAGTCACGGGAAATGTTTGATTCTCCATTGTAAATTCAGAGTCAATGCTAAATTGTAACGGTTTTTCAAGTTTGAATTGAAAAGTCAATTTTGGCGGGAATGTTTCAATTTTCGATATTATGCAAGATGCAACAATACACTACAATAATCAAAGCAAGGGAAGCTAATCGCAACGGTTAGAGTAAGTTTTTGGAAGCAAAAATGGCAAGCATGCCCGTTCCGTTGCTTTTTTATTGGTTCCGTTGCTTTTTTGTGCACCCAGAAAAGTGCCTATTTGTAAGGTTCAAATGGAAGATAGCTCTAACCCCTGAGCCACTTTTACAGAGGAAGGTCCCTGGAAGATAAGTTAAACGTGACGTAATCAGGAGGTGTAGTGTTCGAGGCACTTTAATATTTTTATTCTCCATTGTAAATTCATAGTCAATGCTAAATTGTAACGGTTTTTCAAGTTTGAATAGGAAAGTCAGTTTTGGCAGGAATGTTTCAAATTTCGATAATATTCAAGATGCAACAATACACTACAATAATCAAAGCAAGAGAAGCTAATCGCAACGGTTAGAGTAAGTTTTTTAAAGCAAAAATGGCAAGCATGCCCGTTCCGTTGCTTTTTTGGTGGTTCCGTTGCTTTTTCGTGCTCTCATAAATCAACCTTTTTGTCTGCTTCAAATGAAAGATATCGCTAAGCCCTAAGAATAGTTGAAAGGGGAAGGTCATTGCAAGATAGCGTGACGGTATGGTAACAAGCAGGTTTAGGGTTCGAGTCACGGAAATATGTTTATTCTCAATTCGAAATTCAGAGTAAATGATAAATTATAACGGTTTCTTCAAGTTTGAATTGAAAAGTCAGTTTTGGAGGGAATGTTTCAAATTTCGATAATACGCAAGATGCAACAATACACTACAATAATCAAAGCAAGGGAAGCTAATCGCAACGGTTAGAGTAAGTTTTTTAAAGCAAAAATGGCAAGCATGCCCGTTCCGTTTCTTTTTTGGTGGTTCCGTTGCTTTTTTGTGCACCCAGAAAAGTGCCTATTTGTAAGGTTCAAATAAAAGATATCGCTAAGCCCTAAGAATTGGTGAAAGGGGAAGGTCATTGCAAGATAGCGTGACGGTATGGTAACAAGCAGGTTTAGGGTTCGAGTCACGGAAATATGTTTATTCTTCATTCGAAATTCAGAGTAAATGCTCAATTGTAACTGTTTTTTCAAGTTTGAATTGAAAAGTCAGTTTTGGCGGGAATGTTTCAAATTTCGATAATATGCAAGATGCAACAATACACTACAATAATCAAAGCAAGGGAAGCTAATCGCAACGGTTAGAGTAAGTTTTTGGAAGCAAAAATGGCAAGCATGCCCGTTCCGTTGCTTTTTTGGTGGTTCCGTTGCTTTTTTGTGCACCCAGTAAAGTGCCTATTTGTAAGGTTCAAATGAAAGATATCGCTAAGCCCTAAGAATTGGTGAAAGGGGAAGGTCATTGCAAGATAGCGTGACGGTATGGTAACAAGCAGGTTTAGGGTTCGAGTCACGGAAATATGTTTTTTCTCCATTCGAAATTCTGAGTAAATGCTCAATTGTAACTGTTTTTTCAAGTTTGAATTGAAAAGTCAGTTTTGGCGGGAATGTTTCAAATTTCGATAATATGCAAGATGCAACAATACACTACAATAATCAAAGCAAGAGAAGCTAATCGCAACGGTTAGAGTAAGTTTCTTAAACCAAAAATGGCAAGCATGCCCGTTCCGTTCCTTTTTTGGTTGTTCCGTTGCTTTTTTGTGCACCCAGAAAAGTGCCTATTTGTAAGGTTCAAATGAAAGATATCGCTAAGCCCTAAGAATTGGTGAAAGGGGAAGGTCATTGCAAGATTGCGTGACGGTATGTTAACAAGCAGGTTTCGGGTTCGAGTCACGTTAAATGTTTGATTCTCCATTTGAAATTCAGTGTAAATGCTTAAGTGTAACGGTTTTTCAAGTTTGAATAGGAAAGTCAGTTTTGGCGGGAATGTTTCAAATTTCGATAATATGCAAGATGCAACAATACACTATAACAATCAAAGCAACAGAAGCTAATCGCAACGGTTAGAGTAAGTTTTTTAAAGCAAAAATGGCAAGCATGACCGTTCCGTTTCTTTTTTGGTGGTTCCGTTGCTTTTTTGTGCACCCAGAAAAGTGCCTATTTGTAAGGTTCAAATGAAAGATATCGCTAAGCCCTAAGAATTGGTGAAAGGGGAAGGTCATTGCAAGAAAGCGTGACGGTATGGTAACAAGCAGGTTTAGGGTTCGAGTCACGGAAATATGTTTATTCTCCATTCGAAATTCAGAGTAAATGCTCAATTGTAACTGTTTTTTCAAGTTTGAATTGAAAAGTCAGTTTTGGCGGGAATGTTTCAAATTTCGATATTATGCAAGATGCAACAATACACTACAATAATCAAAGCAAGGGAAGCTAATCGCAACGGTTAGAGTAAGTTTTTGGAAGCAAAAATGGCAAGCATGCCCGTTCCGTTGCTTTTTTATTGGTTCCGTTGCTTTTTTGTGCACCCAGAAAACAGCCTATTTGTAAGGTTCAAATGGAAGATAGCTCTAACCCCTGAGCCACTTTTACAGAGGAAGGTCCCTGGAAGATAAGTTAAACGTGACGTAATCAGGAGGTGTAGTGTTCGAGGCACTTTAATATTTTTATTCTCCATTGTAAATTCATAGTCAATGCTAAATTGTAACGGTTTTTCAAGTTTGAATAGGAAAGTCAGTTTTGGCAGGAATGTTTCAAATTTCGATAATATGCAAGATGCAACAATACACTACAATAATCAAAGCAAGAGAAGCTAATCGCAACGGTTAGAGTAAGTTTTTTAAAGCAAAAATGGCAAGCATGCCCGTTCCGTTGCTTTTTTGGTGGTTCCGTTGCTTTTTCGTGCTCTCATAAATCAACCTTTTTGTCTGCTTCAAATGAAAGATATCGCTAAGCCCTAAGAATAGTTGAAAGGGGAAGGTCATTGCAAGATAGCGTGACGGTATGGTAACAAGCAGGTTTAGGGTTCGAGTCACGGAAATATGTTTATTCTCAATTCGAAATTCAGAGTAAATGATAAATTATAACGGTTTCTTCAAGTTTGAATTGAAAAGTCAGTTTTGGAGGGAATGTTTCAAATTTCGATAATACGCAAGATGCAACAATACACTACAATAATCAAAGCAAGGGAAGCTAATCGCAACGGTTAGAGTAAGTTTTTTAAAGCAAAAATGGCAAGCATGCCCGTTCCGTTTCTTTTTTGGTGGTTCCGTTGCTTTTTTGTGCACCCAGAAAAGTGCCTATTTGTAAGGTTCAAATGAAAGATATCGCTAAGCCCTAAGAATTGGTGAAAGGGGAAGGTCATTGCAAGATAGCGTGACGGTATGGTAACAAGCAGGTTTAGGGTTCGAGTCACGGAAATATGTTTATTCTTCATTCGAAATTCAGAGTAAATGCTCAATTGTAACTGTTTTTTCAAGTTTGAATTGAAAAGTCAGTTTTGGCGGGAATGTTTCAAATTTCGATAATATGCAAGATGCAACAATACACTACAATAATCAAAGCAAGGGAAGCTAATCGCAACGGTTAGAGTAAGTTTTTGGAAGCAAAAATGGCAAGCATGCCCGTTCCGTTGCTTTTTTGGTGGTTCCGTTGCTTTTTTGTGCACCCAGTAAAGTGCCTATTTGTAAGGTTCAAATGAAAGATATCGCTAAGCCCTAAGAATTGGTGAAAGGGGAAGGTCATTGCAAGATAGCGTGACGGTATGGTAACAAGCAGGTTTAGGGTTCGAGTCACGGAAATATGTTTTTTCTCCATTCGAAATTCTGAGTAAATGCTCAATTGTAACTGTTTTTTCAAGTTTGAATTGAAAAGTCAGTTTTGGCGGGAATGTTTCAAATTTCGATAATATGCAAGATGCAACAATACACTACAATAATCAAAGCAAGAGAAGCTAATCGCAACGGTTAGAGTAAGTTTCTTAAACCAAAAATGGCAAGCATGCCCGTTCCGTTCCTTTTTTGGTTGTTCCGTTGCTTTTTTGTGCACCCAGAAAAGTGCCTATTTGTAAGGTTCAAATAAAAGATATCGCTAAGCCCTAAGAATTGGTGAAAGGGGAAGGTCATTGCAAGATTGCGTGACGGTATGTTAACAAGCAGGTTTCGGGTTCGAGTCACGTTAAATGTTTGATTCTCCATTTGAAATTCAGTGTAAATGCTTAAGTGTAACGGTTTTTCAAGTTTGAATAGGAAATTCAGTTTTGGCGGGAATGTTTCAAATTTCGATAATATGCAAGATGCAACAATACACTACAATAATCAAAGCAAGTGGAGCTAATCGCAACGGTTAGAGTAAGTTTTTTCAAGCAAAAATGGCAAGCATGCCCGTTCCGTTGCTTTTTTGGTGGTTCCGTTGCTTTTTCGTGCACTCATAAATCAACCTTTTTGTCTGCTTCAAATGAAATATATCGCTAAGCCCTGGGAATGGGTGAAAGGGGAAGGTCATTGCAAGATAGCGTGACGGTATGGTAACAAGCAGGTTGAGGGTTCGAGTCACGGGAAATGTTTGATTCTCCATTGTAAATTCAGAGTCAATGCTAAATTGTAACGGTTTTTCAAGTTTGAATTGAAAAGTCAGTTTTGGCGGGAATGTTTCAATTTTCGATATTATGCAAGATGCAACAATACACTACAATAATCAAAGCAAGAGAAGCTAATCGCAACGGTTAGAGTAAGTTTTTTAAAGCAAAAATGGCAAGCATGCCCGTTCCGTTGCTTTTTTGGTGGTTCCGTTGCTTTTTTGTGCACCCAGATGAGAGCCTATTAGTAAGGTTCAAATGAAAGATATCGCTAAGCCCTAAGAATTGGTGAAAGGGGAAGGTCATTGCAAGATAGCGTGACGGTATGGTAACAAGCAGGTTGAGGGTTCGAGTCACGGGAAATGTTTGATTCTCCATTCGAAATTCAGAGTAAATGCTCAATTGTAACTGTTTTTTCAAGTTTGAATTGATAAGTCAGTTTTGGCGGGAATGTTTCAAATTTCGATAATATGCAAGATGCAACAATACACTACAATAATCAAGGCAAGGGAAGCTAATCGCAACGGTTAGAGTCAGTTTTTTAAAGCAAAAATGGCAAGCATGCCCGTTCCGTTTCTTTTTTGGTGGTTCCGTTGCTTTTTCTTGCACTCATAAATCAACATTTTTGTCTGCTTCAAATGAAAGATATCGCTAAGCCCTAAGAATTGGTGAAAGGGGAAGGTCATTGCAAGATAGCGTGACGGTATGGTAACAAGCAGGTTTAGGGTTCGAGTCACGGAAATATGTTTATTCTCCATTTGAAATTCAGCGTAAATGCTCAATTGTAACGGTTTTTCAAGTTTAAATAGGAAAGACAGTTTTGGCGGGAATGTTTCAAATTTCGATAATATGCAAGATGCAACAATACACTACAACAATCAAAGCAAGAGAAGCTAATCGCAACGGTTAGAGTAAGTTTTTGGAAGCCAAAATTGCAAGCATGCCCGTTCCGTTGCTTTTTGGTTGTTCCGTTGCTTTTTTGTGCACCCAGAAAAGAGCCTATTTGTAAGGTTCAAATGAAAGATATCGCTAAGCCCTAAGAATTGGTGAAAGGGGAAGGTCATTGCAAGATAGCGTGACGGTATGGTAACAAGCAGGTTGAGGGTTCGAGTCACGGGAATTGTTTGATTCTCCATTCGAAATTCAGAGTAAATGCTCAATTGTAACTGTTTTTTCAAGTTTGAATTGAAAAGTCAGTTTTCGCGGGAATGTTTCAAATTTCGATAATATGCAAGATGCAACAATACACTACAATAATCAAAGCAAGAGAAGCTAATCGCAAGGGTTAGAGTAAGTTTTTGGAAGCCAAAATTGCAAGCATGCCCGTTCCGTTGCTTTTTGGTTGTTCCGTTGCTTTTTTGTGCACCCAGAAAAGAGCCTATTTGTAAGGTTCAAATGAAAGATATCGCTAAGCCCTAAGAATTGGTGAAAGGGGAAGGTCTTTGCAAGATAGCGTGACGGTATGGTAACAAGCAGGTTGAGGGTTCGAGTCACGGGAAATGTTTCATTCTCCATTCGAAATTCAGAGTAAATGCTCAATTGTAACTGTTTTTTCAAGTTTGAATTGAAAAGTCAGTTTTGGCGGAAATGTTTCAAATTTCGATAATATGCAAGATGCAACAATACACTACAATAATCAAAGCAAGAGAAGCTAATCGCAACGGTTAGAGTAAGTTTTTAAAGCAAAAATGGCAAGCATGCCCGTTCCGTTGCTTTTTTGGTGGTTCCGTTGCTTTTTTGTGCACCCAGAAAAGTGCCTATTTGTAAGGTTCAAATGAAAGATATCGCTAAGCCCTAAGAATTGGTGAAAGGGGAAGGTCATTGCAAGATTGCGTGACGGTATGTTAACAAGCAGGTTTCGGGTTCGAGTCACGTTAAATGTTTGATTCTCCATTTGAAATTCAGTGTAAATGCTTAAGTGTAACGGTTTTTCAAGTTTGAATAGGAAAGTCAGTTTTGGCGGGAATGTTTCAAATTTCGATAATATGCAAGATGCAACAATACACTACAATAATCAAAGCAAGAGAAGCTAATCGCAACGGTTAGAGTAAGTTTCTTAAAGCAAAAATGGCAAGCATGCCCGTTCCGTTCCTTTTTTGGTTGTTCCGTTGCTTTTTTGTGCACCCAGAAAAGTGCCTATTTGTAAGGTTCAAATGAAAGATATCGCTAATCCCTAAGAATTGGTGAAAGGGGAAGGTCATTGCAAGATAGCGTGACGGTATGGTAACAAGCAGGTTTAGGGTTCGAGTCACGTTAAATGTTTGATTCTCCATTTGAAATTCAGTGTAAATGCTTAATTTTAACGGTTTCTTCAAGTTTGAATTGAAAAGTCAGTTTTGGCGGGAATGTTTCAAATTTCGATAATATGCAAGATGAAACAATAGACTACAATAATCAAAGCAAGGAAAGCTAATCGCAACGGTTAGAGTAGGTTTTTTCAAGCAAAAATGGCAAGCATGCCCGTTCCGTTGCTTTTTTGGTGGTTCCGTTGCTTTTTCGTGCACTCATAAATCAACCTTTTTGTCTGCTTCAAATGAAATATATCGCTAAGCCCTGGGAATGGGTGAAAGGGGAAGGTCATTGCAAGATAGCGTGACGGTATGGTAACAAGCTGGTTTAGGGTTCGAGTCACGGGAAATGTTTGATTCTCCATTCGAAATTCAGAGTAAATGATAAATTATAACGGTTTCTTCAAGTTTGAATTGAAATGTCAGTTTTGGCGGGAATGTTTCAAATTTCGATAATATGCAAGATGCAAAAATACACTACAATAATCAAAGCAAGAGAAGCTAATCGCAACGGTTAGAGTAGGTTTTTTAAAGCAAAAATGGCAAGCATGCCCGTTCCGTTGCTTTTTTGGTGGTTCCGTTGCTTTTTCGTGCACTCATAAATCAACCTTTTTGTCTGCTTCAAATGAAATATATCGCTAAGCCCTGGGAATGGGTGAAAGGGGAAGGTCATTGCAAGATAGCGTGACGGTATGGTAACAAGCAGGTTGAGGGTTCGAGTCACGGGAAATGTTTGATTCTCCATTGTAAATTCAGAGTCAATGCTAAATTGTAACGGTTTTTCAAGTTTGAATTGAAAAGTCAGTTTTGGCGGGAATGTTTCAATTTTCGATATTATGCAAGATGCAACAATACACTACAATAATCAAAGCAAGAGAAGCTAATCGCAACGGTTAGAGTAAGTTTTTGGAAGCAAAAATAGCAAGCATGCCCGTTCCGTTACTTTTTTGGTGGTTCCGTTGCTTTTTTTGCACCCAGATAAGAGCCTTTTTGTGAGGTTCAAATCAAAGATATCGCTAAGCCCTAAGAATTGGTGAAAGGGGAAGGTCATTGCAAGATAGCGTGACGGTATGGTAACAAGCAGGTTGAGGGTTCGAGTCACGGGAAATGTTTGATTCTCCATTCGAAATTCAGAGTAAATGCTCAATTGTAACTGTTTTTTAAGTTTGAATTGAAAAGTCAGTTTTGGCGGGAATGTTTCAAATTTCGATAATATGTAAGATGTAACAATACACTACAATAATCAAAGCAAGGGAAGCTAATCGCAACGGTTAGAGTAAGTTTTTGGAAGCAAAAATAGCAAGCATGAACGTTCCGTTGCTTTTTTGGTGGTTCCGTTGCTTTTTTGTGCACCCAGAAAACAGCCTATTTGTAAGGTTCAAATGGAAGATAGCTCTAACCCCTGAGCCACGGTTACAGAGGAAGGTCCCTGGAAGATAAGTTAAACGTGACGTAATCGGGAATTGTAGTGTTCGAGTCACTTTAATATTTTTATTCTATGCTAAATTGTAACGGTTTTTCAAGTTTGAATAGGAAAGTCAGTTTTGGCGGGAATGTTTCAAATTTCGATAATATGCAAGATGCAACAATACACTACAATAATCAAAGCAAGAGAATCTAATCGCAACGGTTAGAGTAAGTTTTTTAAAGCAAAAATGGCAAGCATGCCCGTTCCGTTGCTTTTTTCGTGGTTCCGTTGCTTTTTCGTGCACTCATAAATCAACCTTTTTGTCTGCTTCAAATGAAAGATATCGCTAAGCCCTAAGAATTGGTGAAAGGGCAAGGTCATTGCAGGATAGCGTGACGGTATGGTAATAAGCAGGTTGAGGGTTCGAGTCACGGGAAATGTTTGATTCTCCATTCGAACTTCAGAGTAAATGCTCAATTTTAACGGTTTTTTCAAGTTTGAATTGAAAAGTCAGTTTTGGCGGGAATGTTTCAAATTTCGATAATATGCAAGATGCAACAATACACTACAATAATCAAAGCAAGAGAATCTAATCGCAATGGTTAGAGTAAGTTTTTTTCAAGCAAAAATGGCAAGCATGCCCGTTTCCTTGCTTTTTTGGTGGTTCCGTTGCATTTTTGTGCACCCAGAAAAGAGCCTATTTGTGAGGTTCAAATGAAAGATATCGCTAAGCCCTAAGAATTGGTGAAAGGGGAAGGTCATTGCAAGATAGCGTGACGGTATGGTAACAAGCAGGTTGAGGGTTCGAGTCACGGGAAATGTTTGATTCTTCATTCGAAATTCAGAGTAAATGCTCAATTGTAACTGTTTTTTCAAGTTTGAATTGAAAAGTCAGTTTTGGCGGGAATGTTTCAAATCGATAATATGCAAGATGCAACAATACACTACAATAATCAAAGCAAGAGAAGCTAATCGCAACGGTTAGAGTAAGTTTTTGGAAGCAAAAATAGCAAGCATGCCCGTTCCGTTGCTTTTTTGGTGGTTCCGTTGCTCTTTTGTGCACCCAGAAAAGAGCCTATTTGTGAGGTTCAAATGAAAGATATCGCTAAGCCCTAAGAATTGGTGAAAGGGGAAGGTCATTGCAAGATAGCGTGACGGTATGGTAACAAGCAGGTTGAGGGTTCGAGTCACGTAAAATGTTTGATTCTCCATTCGAAATTCAGAGTAAATGCTCAATTGTAACTGTTTTTTCAAGTTTGAATTGAAAAGTCAGTTTTGGCGGGAATGTTTCAAATTTCGATAATATGCAAGATGCAACAATACACTACAATAATCAAAGCAAGAGAAGCTAATCGCAACGGTTAGAGTAAGTTTTTTAAAGCAAAAATGGCAAGCATGCCCGTTCCGTTGCTTTTTAGGTGGTTCCGTTGCTTTTTCTTGCACTCATAAATCAACCTTTTTGTCTGCTTCAAATGAAAGATATCGCTAAGCCCTAAGAATTGGTGAAAGGGGAAGGTCATTGCAAGATAGCGTGACGGTATGGTAACAAGCAGGTTTAGGGTTCGAGTCACGGAAATATGTTTATTCTCCATTTGAAATTCAGCGTAAATGCTCAATTGTAACGGTTTTTCAAGTTTGAATAGGAAAGTGAGTTTTCGCGGGATTGTTTCAAATTTCGATAATATGCAAGATGCAACAATACACTACAACAATCAAGCAAGAGAAGCTAATCGCAACGGTTAGAGTAAGTTTTTTAAAGCAAAAATGGCAAGCATGCCCGTTCCGTTGCTTTTTTGGTGGTTCCGTTGCTTTTTTGTGCACCCAGAAGAGAGCCTATTAGTAAGGTTCAAATGAAAGATATCGCTAAGCCCTAAGAATTGGTGAAAGGGGAAGGTCATTGCAAGATAGCGTGACGGTATGGTAACAAGCAGGTTGAGGGTTCGAGTCACGGGAAATGTTTGATTCTCCATTCGAAATTCAGAGTAAATGCTCAATTGTAACTGTTTTTTCAAGTTTGAATTGATAAGTCAGTTTTCGCGGGAATGTTTCAAATTTCGATAATATGCAAGATGCAACAATACACTACAATAATCAAACCAAGGGAAGCTAATCGCAACGGTTAGAGTCAGTTTTTTAAAGCAAAAATGGCAAGCATGCCCGTTCCGTTGCTTTTTTGGTGGTTCCGTTGCTTTTTTGTGCACCCAGAAAAGAGCCTATTTGTAAGGTTCAAATGAAAGATATCGCTAAGCCCTAAGAATTGGTGAAAGGGGAAGGTCATTGCAAGATAGCGTGAAGGTATGGTAACAAGCAGGTTTAGGGTTCGAGTCACGGGAAATGTTTGATTCTCCATTTGAAATTCAGTGTAAATGCTCAATTTTAACGGTTTCTTCAAGTTTGAATTGAAAAGTCAGTTTTGGCGGGAATGTTTCAAAATTCGATAGGATGCAAGATGCAACAACACACTACAATAATCAAAGCAAGAGAAGCTAATCGCAACGGTTAGAGTAAGTTTTTTAAAGCAAAAATGGCAAGCATGCCCGTTCGTTGCTTTTTTGGTGGTTCCGTTGCTTTTTCGTGCACTCATAAATCAACCTTTTTGTCTGCTTCAGATGAAAGATATCGCTAAGCCCTAAGAATTGGTGAAAGGGGAAGGTCCCTGGAAGATAAGTTAAACGTGACGTAATCGGGAGGTGTAGTGTTCGAGTCACTTTAATATTTTTATTCTCCATTGTAAATTCAGAGTCAATGCTAAATTGTAACGGTTTTTCAAGTTTGAATAGGAAAGTCATTTTTGGCGGGAATGTTTCAAATTTCGATAATATGCAAGATGCAACAATACACTACAATAATCAAAGCAAGGAAAGCTAAGCGCAACTCTCTGAGTAAGTTTTTGGAAGCAAAATTAGCAAGCATGAACGTTCCGTTGCTTTTAGGTGGTTACGTTGCTTTTCTGTGCACCCAGAAAACAGCCTATTTGTAAGGTTCAAGTGAAAGATATCGCTAAGCCCTAAGAATTGGTGAAAGGGAAGGTCATTGCAAGATAGCGTGACGGTATGGTAACAAGCAGGTTTAGGGTTCGAGTCACTGGAAATGTTTGATTCTCAATTCGAAATTCAGAGTAAATGATAAATTATAACGGTTTTTTCAAGTTTGAATTGAAAAGTCAGTTTTGGCGGGAATGTTTCAAATTTCGATAATATGCAAGATGCAACAATACACTACAATAATCAAAGCAAGAGAAGCTAATCGCAATGGTTAGAGTAAGTTTTTTCAAGCAAAAATGGCAAGCATGCCCGTTCCGTTGCTTTTTTGGTGGTTCCGTTGCTTTTTTGTGCATCCAGAAAAGTGCCTATTTGTAAGGTTCAAATTAAAGATATCGCTAAGCCCTAAGAATTGGTGAAAGGGGAAGGTCACTGCAAGATATCGTGACGGTATGGTAACAAGCAGGTTTAGGGTTCGAGTCACGGAAATATGTTTATTCTCCATTTGAAATTCAGCGTAAATGCTCAATTGTAACGGTTTTTCAAGTTTGAATAGGAAAGTCAGTTTTGGCGGAAATGTTTCAAATTTCGATAATATGCAAGATGCAACAATACACTACAACAATCAAAGCAAGAGAAGCTAATCGCAACGGTTAGAGTAAGTTTTTGGAAGCAAAAATGGCAAGCATGCCCGTTCCGTTGCTTTTTTGGTGGTTCCGTTGCTTTTTTGTGCAACCAGAAAACAGCCTATTTGTAAGGTTCAAATGGAAGATAGCTCTAACCCCTGAGCCACGGTTACAGAGGAAGGTCCCTGGAAGATAAGTTAAACGTGACGTAATCGGGAGGTGTAGTGTTCGAGTCACTTTAATATTTTTATTCTATGCTAAATTGTAACGGTTTTTCAAGTTTGAATAGGAAAGTCAGTTTTGGCGGGAATGTTTCAAATTTCGATAATATGCAAGATGCAACAATACACTACAATAATCAAAGCAAGAGAAGCTAATCGCAACGGTTAGAGTAAGTTTTTTAAAGCAAAAATGGCAAGCATGCCCGTTCCGTTGCTTTTTTGGTGGTTCCGTTGCTTTTTCGTGCACTCATAAATCAACCTTTTTGTCTGCTTCAAATGAAAGATATCGCTAAGCCCTAAGAATTGGTGAAAGGGCAAGGTCATTGCAGGATAGCGTGACGGTATGGTAATAAGCAGGTTGAGGGTTCGAGTCACGGGAAATGTTAGATTCTCCATTCGAACTTCAGAGTAAATGCTCAATTTTAACGGTTTTTTCAAGTTTGAATTGAAAAGTCAGTTTTGACGGGAATGTTTCAAATTTAGATAATATGCAAGATGCAACAATACACTACAATAATCAAAGCAAGAGAATCTAATCGCAATGGTTAGAGTAAGTTTTTTCAAGCAAAAATGGCAAGCATGCCCGTTCCGTTGCTTTTTTGGTGGTTCCGTTGCATTTTTGTGCACCCAGAAAAGAGCCTATTTGTGAGGTTCAAATGAAAGATATCGCTAAGCCCTAAGAATTGGTGAAAGGGGAAGGTCATTGCAAGATAGCGTGACGGTATGGTAACAAGCAGGTTGAGGGTTCGAGTCACGGGAAATGTTTGATTCTTCATTCGAAATTCAGAGTAAATGCTCAATTGTAACTGTTTTTTCAAGTTTGAATTGAAAAGTCAGTTTTGGCGGGAATGTTTCAAATCGATAATATGCAAGATGCAACAATACACTACAATAATCAAAGCAAGAGAAGCTAATCGCAACGGTTAGAGTAAGTTTTTGGAAGCAAAAATAGCAAGCATGCCCGTTCCGTTGCTTTTTTGGTGGTTCCGTTGCTTTTTTGTGCACCCAGAAAAGAGCCTATTTGTAAGGTTCAAATGAAAGATATCGCTAAGCCCTAAGAATTGGTGAAAGGGGAAGGTCATTGCAAGATAGCGTGAAGGTATGGTAACAAGCAGGTTTAGGGTTCGAGTCACGGGAAATGTTTGATTCTCCATTTGAAATTCAGTGTAAATGCTCAATTTTAACGGTTTCTTCAAGTTTGAATTGAAAAGTCAGTTTTGGCGGGAATGTTTCAAAATTCGATAGGATGCAAGATGCAACAACACACTACAATAATCAAAGCAAGAGAAGCTAATCGCAACGGTTAGAGTAAGTTTTTTAAAGCAAAAATGGCAAGCATGCCCGTTCGTTGCTTTTTTGGTGGTTCCGTTGCTTTTTCGTGCACTCATAAATCAACCTTTTTGTCTGCTTCAAATGAAAGATATCGCTAAGCCCTAAGAATTGGTGAAAGGGGAAGGTCCCTGGAAGATAAGTTAAACGTGACGTAATCGGGAGGTGTAGTGTTCGAGTCACTTTAATATTTTTATTCTCCATTGTAAATTCAGAGTAAATGCTAATTGTAACGGTTTTTCAAGTTTGAATAGGAAAGTCATTTTTGTCGGGAATGTTTCAAATTTCGATAATATGCAAGATGCAACAATACACTACAATAATCAAAGCAAGGAAAGCTAAGCGCAACTCTCTGAGTAAGTTTTTGGAAGCAAAATTAGCAAGCATGCCCGTTCCGTTGCTTTTAGGTGGTTACGTTGCTTTTTTGTGCACCCAGAAAACAGCCTATTTGTAAGGTTCAAATGAAAGATATCGCTAAGCCCTAAGAATTGGTGAAAGGGAAGGTCATTGCAAGATAGCGTGACGGTATGGTAACAAGCAGGTTTAGGGTTCGAGTCACTGGAAATGTTTGATTCTCAATTCGAAATTCAGAGTAAATGATAAATTATAACGGTTTATTCAAGTTTGAATTGAAAAGTCAGTTTTGGCGGGAATGTTTCAAATTTCGATAATATGCAAGATGCAACAATACACTACAATAATCAAAGCAAGAGAAGCTAATCGCAATGGTTAGAGTAAGTTTTTTCAAGCAAAAATGGCAAGCATGCCCGTTCCGTTGCTTTTTTGGTGGTTCCGTTGCTTTTTTGTGCATCCAGAAAAGTGCCTATTTGTAAGGTTCAAATTAAAGATATCGCTAAGCCCTAAGAATTGGTGAAAGGGGAAGGTCATTGCAAGATAGCGTGACGGTATGGTAACAAGCAGGTTTAGGGTTCGAGTCACGGAAATATGTTTATTCTCCATTTGAAATTCAGCGTAAATGCTCAATTGTAACGGTTTTTCAAGTTTGAATAGGAAAGTCAGTTTTGGCGGAAATGTTTCAAATTTCGATAATATGCAAGATGCAACAATACACTACAACAATCAAAGCAAGAGAAGCTAATCGCAACGGTTAGAGTAAGTTTTTGGAAGCAAAAATAGCAAGCATGCCCGTTCCGTTGCTTTTTTGGTGGTTCCGTTGCTTTTTTGTGCACCCAGAAAAGAGCTTTTTTGTGAGGTTCAAATGAAAGATATCGCTAAGCCCTAAGAATTGGTGAAAGGGAAGGTCATTGCAAGATAGCGTGACGGTATGGTAACAAGCAGGTTTAGGGTTCGAGTCACTGGAAATGTTTGATTCTCAATTCGAAATTCAGAGTAAATGATAAATTATAACGGTTTTTTCAAGTTTGAATTGAAAAGTCAGTTTTGGCGGGAATGTTTCAAATTTCGATAATATGCAAGATGCAACAATACACTACAATAATCAAAGCAAGAGAAGCTAATCGCAATGGTTAGAGTAAGTTTTTTCAAGCAAAAATGGCAAGCATGCCCGTTCCGTTGCTTTTTTGGTGGTTCCGTTGCTTTTTTGTGCATCCAGAAAAGTGCCTATTTGTAAGGTTCAAATTAAAGATATCGCTAAGCCCTAAGAATTGGTGAAAGGGGAAGGTCATTGCAAGATAGCGTGACGGTATGGTAACAAGCAGGTTTAGGGTTCGAGTCACGGAAATATGTTTATTCTCCATTTGAAATTCAGCGTAAATGCTCAATTGTAACGGTTTTTCAAGTTTGAATAGGAAAGTCAGTTTTGGCGGAAATGTTTCAAATTTCGATAATATGCAAGATGCAACAATACACTACAACAATCAAAGCAAGAGAAGCTAATCGCAACGGTTAGAGTAAGTTTTTGGAAGCAAAAATGGCAAGCATGCCCGTTCCGTTGCTTTTTTGGTGGTTCCGTTGCTTTTTTGTGCAACCAGAAAACAGCCTATTTGTAAGGTTCAAATGGAAGATAGCTCTAACCCCTGAGCCACGGTTACAGAGGAAGGTCCCTGGAAGATAAGTTAAACGTGACGTAATCGGGAGGTGTAGTGTTCGAGTCACTTTAATATTTTTATTCTATGCTAAATTGTAACGGTTTTTCAAGTTTGAATAGGAAAGTCAGTTTTGGCGGGAATGTTTCAAATTTCGATAATATGCAAGATGCAACAATATACTACAATAATCAAAGCAAGAGAAGCTAATCGCAACGGTTAGAGTAGGTTTTTTCAAGCAAAAATGGCAAGCATGCCCGTTCCGTTGCTTTTTTGGTGGTTCCGTTGCTTTTTCGTGCACTCATAAATCAACCTTTTTGTCTGCTTCAAATGAAATATATCGCTAAGCCCTGGGAATGGGTGAAAGGGGAAGGTCATTGCAAGATAGCGTGACGGTATGGTAACAAGCTGGTTTAGGGTTCGAGTCACGGGAAATGTTTGATTCTCCATTCGAAATTCAGAGTAAATGATAAATTATAACGGTTTCTTCAAGTTTGAATTGAAATGTCAGTTTTGGCGGGAATGTTTCAAATTTCGATAATATGCAAGATGCAAAAATACACTACAATAATCAAAGCAAGAGAAGCTAATCGCAACGGTTAGAGTAGGTTTTTTAAAGCAAAAATGGCAAGCATGCCCGTTCCGTTGCTTTTTTGGTGGTTCCGTTGCTTTTTCGTGCACTCATAAATCAACCTTTTTGTCTGCTTCAAATGAAATATATCGCTAAGCCCTGGGAATGGGTGAAAGGGGAAGGTCATTGCAAGATAGCGTGACGGTATGGTAACAAGCAGGTTGAGGGTTCGAGTCACGGGAAATGTTTGATTCTCCATTGTAAATTCAGAGTCAATGCTAAATTGTAACGGTTTTTCAAGTTTGAATTGAAAAGTCAGTTTTGGCGGGAATGTTTCAATTTTCGATATTATGCAAGATGCAACAATACACTACAATAATCAAAGCAAGAGAAGCTAATCGCAACGGTTAGAGTAAGTTTTTGGAAGCAAAAATAGCAAGCATGCCCGTTCCGTTACTTTTTTGGTGGTTCCGTTGCTTTTTTTGCACCCAGATAAGAGCCTTTTTGTGAGGTTCAAATCAAAGATATCGCTAAGCCCTAAGAATTGGTGAAAGGGGAAGGTCATTGCAAGATAGCGTGACGGTATGGTAACAAGCAGGTTGAGGGTTCGAGTCACGGGAAATGTTTGATTCTCCATTCGAAATTCAGAGTAAATGCTCAATTGTAACTGTTTTTTAAGTTTGAATTGAAAAGTCAGTTTTGGCGGGAATGTTTCAAATTTCGATAATATGTAAGATGCAACAATACACTACAATAATCAAAGCAAGGGAAGCTAATCGCAACGGTTAGAGTAAGTTTTTGGAAGCAAAAATAGCAAGCATGCCCGTTCCGTTGCTTTTTTGGTGGTTCCGTTGCTTTTTTGTGCACCCAGAAAACAGCCTATTTGTAAGGTTCAAATGGAAGATAGCTCTAACCCCTGAGCCACGGTTACAGAGGAAGGTCCCTGGAAGATAAGTTAAACGTGACGTAATCGGGAATTGTAGTGTTCGAGTCACTTTAATATTTTTATTCTATGCTAAATTGTAACGGTTTTTCAAGTTTGAATAGGAAAGTCAGTTTTGGCGGGAATGTTTCAAATTTCGATAATATGCAAGATGCAACAATACACTACAATAATCAAAGCAAGAGAATCTAATCGCAACGGTTAGAGTAAGTTTTTTAAAGCAAAAATGGCAAGCATGCCCGTTCCGTTGCTTTTTTGGTGGTTCCGTTGCTTTTTCGTGCACTCATAAATCAACCTTTTTGTCTGCTTCAAATGAAAGATATCGCTAAGCCCTAAGAATTGGTGAAAGGGCAAGGTCATTGCAGGATAGCGTGACGGTATGGTAATAAGCAGGTTGAGGGTTCGAGTCACGGGAAATGTTTGATTCTCCATTCGAACTTCAGAGTAAATGCTCAATTTTAACGGTTTTTTCAAGTTTGAATTGAAAAGTCAGTTTTGGCGGGAATGTTTCAAATTTCGATAATATGCAAGATGCAACAATACACTACAATAATCAAAGCAAGAGAATCTAATCGCAATGGTTAGAGTAAGTTTTTTTCAAGCAAAAATGGCAAGCATGCCCGTTTCCTTGCTTTTTTGGTGGTTCCGTTGCATTTTTGTGCACCCAGAAAAGAGCCTATTTGTGAGGTTCAAATGAAAGATATCGCTAAGCCCTAAGAATTGGTGAAAGGGGAAGGTCATTGCAAGATAGCGTGACGGTATGGTAACAAGCAGGTTGAGGGTTCGAGTCACGGGAAATGTTTGATTCTTCATTCGAAATTCAGAGTAAATGCTCAATTGTAACTGTTTTTTCAAGTTTGAATTGAAAAGTCAGTTTTGGCGGGAATGTTTCAAATCGATAATATGCAAGATGCAACAATACACTACAATAATCAAAGCAAGAGAAGCTAATCGCAACGGTTAGAGTAAGTTTTTGGAAGCAAAAATAGCAAGCATGCCCGTTCCGTTGCCTTTTTGGTGGTTCCGTTGCTCTTTTGTGCACCCAGAAAAGAGCCTATTTGTGAGGTTCAAATGAAAGATATCGCTAAGCCCTAAGAATTGGTGAAAGGGGAAGGTCATTGCAAGATAGCGTGACGGTATGGTAACAAGCAGGTTGAGGGTTCGAGTCACGTAAAATGTTTGATTCTCCATTCGAAATTCAGAGTAAATGCTCAATTGTAACTGTTTTTTCAAGTTTGAATTGAAAAGTCAGTTTTGGCGGGAATGTTTCAAATTTCGATAATATGCAAGATGCAACAATACACTACAATAATCAAAGCAAGAGAAGCTAATCGCAACGGTTAGAGTAAGTTTTTTAAAGCAAAAATGGCAAGCATGCCCGTTCCGTTGCTTTTTAGGTGGTTCCGTTGCTTTTTCTTGCACTCATAAATCAACCTTTTTGTCTGCTTCAAATGAAAGATATCGCTAAGCCCTAAGAATTGGTGAAAGGGGAAGGTCATTGCAAGATAGCGTGACGGTATGGTAACAAGCAGGTTTAGGGTTCGAGTCACGGAAATATGTTTATTCTCCATTTGAAATTCAGCGTAAATGCTCAATTGTAACGGTTTTTCAAGTTTGAATAGGAAAGTGAGTTTTCGCGGGATTGTTTCAAATTTCGATAATATGCAAGATGCAACAATACACTACAACAATCAAGCAAGAGAAGCTAATCGCAACGGTTAGAGTAAGTTTTTTAAAGCAAAAATGGCAAGCATGCCCGTTCCGTTGCTTTTTTGGTGGTTCCGTTGCTTTTTTGTGCACCCAGAAGAGAGCCTATTAGTAAGGTTCAAATGAAAGATATCGCTAAGCCCTAAGAATTGGTGAAAGGGGAAGGTCATTGCAAGATAGCGTGACGGTATGGTAACAAGCAGGTTGAGGGTTCGAGTCACGGGAAATGTTTGATTCTCCATTCGAAATTCAGAGTAAATGCTCAATTGTAACTGTTTTTTCAAGTTTGAATTGATAAGTCAGTTTTCGCGGGAATGTTTCAAATTTCGATAATATGCAAGATGCAACAATACACTACAATAATCAAACCAAGGGAAGCTAATCGCAACGGTTAGAGTCAGTTTTTTAAAGCAAAAATGGCAAGCATGCCCGTTCCGTTGCTTTTTTGGTGGTTCCGTTGCTTTTTTGTGCACCCAGAAAAGAGCCTATTTGTAAGGTTCAAATGAAAGATATCGCTAAGCCCTAAGAATTGGTGAAAGGGGAAGGTCATTGCAAGATAGCGTGAAGGTATGGTAACAAGCAGGTTTAGGGTTCGAGTCACGGGAAATGTTTGATTCTCCATTTGAAATTCAGTGTAAATGCTCAATTTTAACGGTTTCTTCAAGTTTGAATTGAAAAGTCAGTTTTGGCGGGAATGTTTCAAAATTCGATAGGATGCAAGATGCAACAACACACTACAATAATCAAAGCAAGAGAAGCTAATCGCAACGGTTAGAGTAAGTTTTTTAAAGCAAAAATGGCAAGCATGCCCGTTCGTTGCTTTTTTGGTGGTTCCGTTGCTTTTTCGTGCACTCATAAATCAACCTTTTTGTCTGCTTCAGATGAAAGATATCGCTAAGCCCTAAGAATTGGTGAAAGGGGAAGGTCCCTGGAAGATAAGTTAAACGTGACGTAATCGGGAGGTGTAGTGTTCGAGTCACTTTAATATTTTTATTCTCCATTGTAAATTCAGAGTCAATGCTAAATTGTAACGGTTTTTCAAGTTTGAATAGGAAAGTCATTTTTGGCGGGAATGTTTCAAATTTCGATAATATGCAAGATGCAACAATACACTACAATAATCAAAGCAAGGAAAGCTAAGCGCAACTCTCTGAGTAAGTTTTTGGAAGCAAAATTAGCAAGCATGAACGTTCCGTTGCTTTTAGGTGGTTACGTTGCTTTTCTGTGCACCCAGAAAACAGCCTATTTGTAAGGTTCAAGTGAAAGATATCGCTAAGCCCTAAGAATTGGTGAAAGGGAAGGTCATTGCAAGATAGCGTGACGGTATGGTAACAAGCAGGTTTAGGGTTCGAGTCACTGGAAATGTTTGATTCTCAATTCGAAATTCAGAGTAAATGATAAATTATAACGGTTTTTTCAAGTTTGAATTGAAAAGTCAGTTTTGGCGGGAATGTTTCAAATTTCGATAATATGCAAGATGCAACAATACACTACAATAATCAAAGCAAGAGAAGCTAATCGCAATGGTTAGAGTAAGTTTTTTCAAGCAAAAATGGCAAGCATGCCCGTTCCGTTGCTTTTTTGGTGGTTCCGTTGCTTTTTTGTGCATCCAGAAAAGTGCCTATTTGTAAGGTTCAAATTAAAGATATCGCTAAGCCCTAAGAATTGGTGAAAGGGGAAGGTCACTGCAAGATAGCGTGACGGTATGGTAACAAGCAGGTTTAGGGTTCGAGTCACGGAAATATGTTTATTCTCCATTTGAAATTCAGCGTAAATGCTCAATTGTAACGGTTTTTCAAGTTTGAATAGGAAAGTCAGTTTTGGCGGAAATGTTTCAAATTTCGATAATATGCAAGATGCAACAATACACTACAACAATCAAAGCAAGAGAAGCTAATCGCAACGGTTAGAGTAAGTTTTTGGAAGCAAAAATGGCAAACATGCCCGTTCCGTTGCTTTTTTGGTGGTTCCGTTGCTTTTTTGTGCAACCAGAAAACAGCCTATTTGTAAGGTTCAAATGGAAGATAGCTCTAACCCCTGAGCCACGGTTACAGAGGAAGGTCCCTGGAAGATAAGTTAAACGTGACGTAATCGGGAGGTGTAGTGTTCGAGTCACTTTAATATTTTTATTCTATGCTAAATTGTAACGGTTTTTCAAGTTTGAATAGGAAAGTCAGTTTTGGCGGGAATGTTTCAAATTTCGATAATATGCAAGATGCAACAATACACTACAATAATCAAAGCAAGAGAAGCTAATCGCAACGGTTAGAGTAAGTTTTTTAAAGCAAAAATGGCAAGCATGCCCGTTCCGTTGCTTTTTTGGTGGTTCCGTTGCTTTTTCGTGCACTCATAAATCAACCTTTTTGTCTGCTTCAAATGAAAGATATCGCTAAGCCCTAAGAATTGGTGAAAGGGCAAGGTCATTGCAGGATAGCGTGACGGTATGGTAATAAGCAGGTTGAGGGTTCGAGTCACGGGAAATGTTAGATTCTCCATTCGAACTTCAGAGTAAATGCTCAATTTTAACGGTTTTTTCAAGTTTGAATTGAAAAGTCAGTTTTGACGGGAATGTTTCAAATTTAGATAATATGCAAGATGCAACAATACACTACAATAATCAAAGCAAGAGAATCTAATCGCAATGGTTAGAGTAAGTTTTTTCAAGCAAAAATGGCAAGCATGCCCGTTCCGTTGCTTTTTTGGTGGTTCCGTTGCATTTTTGTGCACCCAGAAAAGAGCCTATTTGTGAGGTTCAAATGAAAGATATCGCTAAGCCCTAAGAATTGGTGAAAGGGGAAGGTCATTGCAAGATAGCGTGACGGTATGGTAACAAGCAGGTTGAGGGTTCGAGTCACGGGAAATGTTTGATTCTTCATTCGAAATTCAGAGTAAATGCTCAATTGTAACTGTTTTTTCAAGTGTGAATTGAAAAGTCAGTTTTGGCGGGAATGTTTCAAATCGATAATATGCAAGATGCAACAATACACTACAATAATCAAAGCAAGAGAAGCTAATCGCAACGGTTAGAGTAAGTTTTTGGAAGCAAAAATAGCAAGCATGCCCGTTCCGTTGCTTTTTTGGTGGTTCCGTTGCTTTTTTGTGCACCCAGAAAAGAGCCTATTTGTAAGGTTCAAATGAAAGATATCGCTAAGCCCTAAGAATTGGTGAAAGGGGAAGGTCATTGCAAGATAGCGTGAAGGTATGGTAACAAGCAGGTTTAGGGTTCGAGTCACGGGAAATGTTTGATTCTCCATTTGAAATTCAGTGTAAATGCTCAATTTTAACGGTTTCTTCAAGTTTGAATTGAAAAGTCAGTTTTGGCGGGAATGTTTCAAAATTCGATAGGATGCAAGATGCAACAACACACTACAATAATCAAAGCAAGAGAAGCTAATCGCAACGGTTAGAGTAAGTTTTTTAAAGCAAAAATGGCAAGCATGCCCGTTCGTTGCTTTTTTGGTGGTTCCGTTGCTTTTTCGTGCACTCATAAATCAACCTTTTTGTCTGCTTCAAATGAAAGATATCGCTAAGCCCTAAGAATTGGTGAAAGGGGAAGGTCCCTGGAAGATAAGTTAAACGTGACGTAATCGGGAGGTGTAGTGTTCGAGTCACTTTAATATTTTTATTCTCCATTGTAAATTCAGAGTAAATGCTAATTGTAACGGTTTTTCAAGTTTGAATAGGAAAGTCATTTTTGTCGGGAATGTTTCAAATTTCGATAATATGCAAGATGCAACAATACACTACAATAATCAAAGCAAGGAAAGCTAAGCGCAACTCTCTGAGTAAGTTTTTGGAAGCAAAATTAGCAAGCATGCCCGTTCCGTTGCTTTTAGGTGGTTACGTTGCTTTTTTGTGCACCCAGAAAACAGCCTATTTGTAAGGTTCAAATGAAAGATATCGCTAAGCCCTAAGAATTGGTGAAAGGGAAGGTCATTGCAAGATAGCGTGACGGTATGGTAACAAGCAGGTTTAGGGTTCGAGTCACTGGAAATGTTTGATTCTCAATTCGAAATTCAGAGTAAATGATAAATTATAACGGTTTATTCAAGTTTGAATTGAAAAGTCAGTTTTGGCGGGAATGTTTCAAATTTCGATAATATGCAAGATGCAACAATACACTACAATAATCAAAGCAAGAGAAGCTAATCGCAATGGTTAGAGTAAGTTTTTTCAAGCAAAAATGGCAAGCATGCCCGTTCCGTTGCTTTTTTGGTGGTTCCGTTGCTTTTTTGTGCATCCAGAAAAGTGCCTATTTGTAAGGTTCAAATGAAAGATATCGCTAAGCCCTAAGAATTGGTGAAAGGGGAAGGTCATTGCAAGATAGCGTGACGGTATGGTAACAAGCAGGTTTAGGGTTCGAGTCACGGAAATATGTTTATTCTCCATTTGAAATTCAGCGTAAATGCTCAATTGTAACGGTTTTTCAAGTTTGAATAGGAAAGTCAGTTTTGGCGGAAATGTTTCAAATTTCGATAATATGCAAGATGCAACAATACACTACAACAATCAAAGCAAGAGAAGCTAATCGCAACGGTTAGAGTAAGTTTTTGGAAGCAAAAATAGCAAGCATGCCCGTTCCGTTGCTTTTTTGGTGGTTCCGTTGCTTTTTTGTGCACCCAGAAAAGAGCTTTTTTGTGAGGTTCAAATGAAAGATATCGCTAAGCCCTAAGAATTGGTGAAAGGGAAGGTCATTGCAAGATAGCGTGACGGTATGGTAACAAGCAGGTTTAGGGTTCGAGTCACTGGAAATGTTTGATTCTCAATTCGAAATTCAGAGTAAATGATAAATTATAACGGTTTTTTCAAGTTTGAATTGAAAAGTCAGTTTTGGCGGGAATGTTTCAAATTTCGATAATATGCAAGATGCAGCAATACACTACAATAATCAAAGCAAGAGAAGCTAATCGCAATGGTTAGAGTAAGTTTTTTCAAGCAAAAATGGCAAGCATGCCCGTTCCGTTGCTTTTTTGGTGGTTCCGTTGCTTTTTTGTGCATCCAGAAAAGTGCCTATTTGTAAGGTTCAAATTAAAGATATCGCTAAGCCCTAAGAATTGGTGAAAGGGGAAGGTCATTGCAAGATAGCGTGACGGTATGGTAACAAGCAGGTTTAGGGTTCGAGTCACGGAAATATGTTTATTCTCCATTTGAAATTCAGCGTAAATGCTCAATTGTAACGATTTTTCAAGTTTGAATAGGAAAGTCAGTTTTGGGGGAAATGTTTCAAATTTCGATAATATGCAAGATGCTACAATACACTACAACAATCAAAGCAAGAGAAGCTAATCGCAACGGTTAGAGTAAGTTTTTGGAAGCAAAAATGGCAAGCATGCCCGTTCCGTTGCTTTTTTGGTGGTTCCGTTGCTTTTTTGTGCAACCAGAAAACAGCCTATTTGTAAGGTTCAAATGGAAGATAGCTCTAACCCCTGAGCCACGGTTACAGAGGAAGGTCCCTGGAAGATAAGTTAAACGTGACGTAATCGGGAGGTGTAGTGTTCGAGTCACTTTAATATTTTTATTCTATGCTAAATTGTAACGGTTTTTCAAGTTTGAATAGGAAAGTCAGTTTTGGCGGGAATGTTTCAAATTTCGATAATATGCAAGATGCAACAATACACTACAATAATCAAAGCAAGAGAATCTAATCGCAACGGTTAGAGTAAGTTTTTTAAAGCAAAAATGGCAAGCATGCCCGTTCCGTTGCTTTTTTGGTGGTTCCGTTGCTTTTTCGTGCACTCATAAATCAACCTTTTTGTCTGCTTCAAATGAAAGATATCGCTAAGCCCTAAGAATTGGTGAAAGGGCAAGGTCATTGCAGGATAGCGTGACGGTATGGTAATAAGCAGGTTGAGGGTTCGAGTCACGGGAAATGTTAGATTCTCCATTCGAACTTCAGAGTAAATGCTCAATTTTAACGGTTTTTTCAAGTTTGAATTGAAAAGTCAGTTTTGGCGGGAATGTTTCAAATTTAGATAATATGCAAGATGCAACAATACACTACAATAATCAAAGCAAGAGAATCTAATCGCAATGGTTAGAGTAAGTTTTTTCAAGCAAAAATGGCAAGCATGCCCGTTCCGTTGCTTTTTTGGTGGTTCCGTTGCATTTTTGTGCACCCAGAAAAGAGCCTATTTGTGAGGTTCAAATGAAAGATATCGCTAAGCCCTAAGAATTGGTGAAAGGGGAAGGTCATTGCAAGATAGCGTGACGGTATGGTAACAAGCAGGTTGAGGGTTCGAGTCACGGGAAATGTTTGATTCTTCATTCGAAATTCAGAGTAAATGCTCAACTGTAACTGTTTTTTCAAGTTTGAATTGAAAAGTCAGTTTTGGCGGGAATGTTTCAAATCGATAATATGCAAGATGCAACAATACACTACAATAATCAAAGCAAGAGAAGCTAATCGCAACGGTTAGAGTAAGTTTTTTAAAGCAAAAATGGCAAGCATGCCCGTTCGTTGCTTTTTTGGTGGTTCCGTTGCTTTTTCGTGCACTCATAAATCAACCTTTTTGTCTGCTTCAAATGAAAGATATCGCTAAGCCCTAAGAATTGGTGAAAGGGGAAGGTCCCTGGAAGATAAGTTAAACGTGACGTAATCGGGAGGTGTAGTGTTCGAGTCACTTTAATATTTTTATTCTCCATTGTAAATTCAGAGTAAATGCTAATTGTAACGGTTTTTCAAGTTTGAATAGGAAAGTCATTTTTGTCGGGAATGTTTCAAATTTCGATAATATGCAAGATGCAACAATACACTACAATAATCAAAGCAAGGAAAGCTAAGCGCAACTCTCTGAGTAAGTTTTTGGAAGCAAAATTAGCAAGCATGCCCGTTCCGTTGCTTTTAGGTGGTTCCGTTGCATTTTTGTGCACCCAGAAAAGAGCCTATTTGTGAGGTTCAAATGAAAGATATCGCTAAGCCCTAAGAATTGGTGAAAGGGGAAGGTCATTGCAAGATAGCGTGAAGGTATGGTAACAAGCAGGTTTAGGGTTCGAGTCACGGGAAATGTTTGATTCTCCATTTGAAATTCAGTGTAAATGCTCAATTTTAACGGTTTCTTCAAGTTTGAATTGAAAAGTCAGTTTTGGCGGGAATGTTTCAAAATTCGATAGGATGCAAGATGCAACAACACACTACAATAATCAAAGCAAGAGAAGCTAATCGCAACGGTTAGAGTAAGTTTTTTAAAGCAAAAATGGCAAGCATGCCCGTTCGTTGCTTTTTTGGTGGTTCCGTTGCTTTTTCGTGCACTCATAAATCAACCTTTTTGTCTGCTTCAAATGAAAGATATCGCTAAGCCCTAAGAATTGGTGAAAGGGGAAGGTCCCTGGAAGATAAGTTAAACGTGACGTAATCGGGAGGTGTAGTGTTCGAGTCACTTTAATATTTTTATTCTCCATTGTAAATTCAGAGTAAATGCTAATTGTAACGGTTTTTCAAGTTTGAATAGGAAAGTCATTTTTGTCGGGAATGTTTCAAATTTCGATAATATGCAAGATGCAACAATACACTACAATAATCAAAGCAAGGAAAGCTAAGCGCAACTCTCTGAGTAAGTTTTTGGAAGCAAAATTAGCAAGCATGCCCGTTCCGTTGCTTTTAGGTGGTTACGTTGCTTTTTTGTGCACCCAGAAAACAGCCTATTTGTAAGGTTCAAATGAAAGATATCGCTAAGCCCTAAGAATTGGTGAAAGGGAAGGTCATTGCAAGATAGCGTGACGGTATGGTAACAAGCAGGTTTAGGGTTCGAGTCACTGGAAATGTTTGATTCTCAATTCGAAATTCAGAGTAAATGATAAATTATAACGGTTTTTTCAAGTTTGAATTGAAAAGTCAGTTTTGGCGGGAATGTTTCAAATTTCGATAATATGCAAGATGCAACAATACA
This sequence comes from Lepisma saccharinum, assembly GCF_977018435.1. Lineage (NCBI taxonomy): Eukaryota > Metazoa > Arthropoda > Insecta > Zygentoma > Lepismatidae > Lepisma > Lepisma saccharinum. The sequence continues at coordinate 1,571,176 of NW_028142901.1, read as the reverse complement.
CTACAATAATCAAAGCAAGAGAAGCTAATCGCAATGGTTAGAGTAAGTTTTTTCAAGCAAAAATGACAAGCATGCCCGTTCCGTTGCTTTTTTGGTGGTTCCGTTGCTTTTTTGTGCATCCAGAAAAGTGCCTATTTGTAAGGTTCAAATTAAAGATATCGCTAAGCCCTAAGAATTGGTGAAAGGGGAAGGTCATTGCAAGATAGCGTGAGGGTATGGTAACAAGCAGGTTTAGGGTTCGAGTCACGGAAATATGTTTATTCTCCATTTGAAATTCAGCGTAAATGCTCAATTGTAACGGTTTTTCAAGTTTGAATAGGAAAGTCAGTTTTGGCGGAAATGTTTCAAGTTTCGATAATATGCAAGATGCAACAATACACTACAACAATCAAAGCAAGAGAAGCTAATCGCAACGGTTAGAGTAAGTTTTTGGAAGCAAAAATAGCAAGCATGCCCGTTCCGTTGCTTTTTTGGTGGTTCCGTTGCTTTTTTGTGCACCCAGAAAAGAGCCTTTTTGTGAGGTTCAAATGAAAGATATCGCTAAGCCCTAAGAATTGGTGAAAGGGGAAGGTCATTGCAAGATAGCGTGACGGTATGGTAACAAGCAGGTTGAGATTTCGAGTCACGGGAAATGTTTGATTCTAAATTCGAAATTCAGACTAAATGCTCAATTGTAACTGTTCTTTCAAGTTTGAATTGAAAAGTCAGTTTTGGCGGGAATGTTTCAAATTTCGATAATATGCAAGATGCAACAATACACTACAATAATCAAAGCAAGGGAAGCTAATCGCAACGGTTAGAGTAAGTTTTTGGAAGCAAAAATGGCAAGCATGCCCGTTCCGTTGCTTTTTTGGTGGTTCCGTTGCTTTTTTGTGCACCCAGAAAACAGCCTATTTGTAAGGTTCAAATGGAAGATAGCTCTAACCCCTGAGCCACGGTTACAGAGGAAGGTCCCTGGAAGATAAGTTAAACGTGACGTAATCGGGAGGTGTAGTGTTCAAGTCACTTTAATATTTTTACTCTATGCTAAATTGTAACGGTTTTTCAAGTTTGAATAGGAAAGTCAGTTTTGGCGGGAATGTTTCAAATTTCGATAATATGCAAGATGCAACAATACACTACAATAATCAAAGCAAGAGAATCTAATCGCAACGGTTAGAGTAAGTTTTTTAAAGCAAAAATGGCAAGCATGCCCGTTCCGTTGCTTTTTTGGTGGTTCCGTTGCTTTTTCGTGCACTCATAAATCAACCTTTTTGTCTGCTTCAAATGAAAGATATCGCTAAGCCCTAAGAATTGGTGAAAGGGCAAGGTCATTGCAGGATAGCGTGACGGTATGGTAATAAGCAGGTTGAGGGTTCGAGTCACGGGAAATGTTTGATTCTCCATTCGAACTTCAGAGTAAATGCTCAATTTTAACGGTTTTTTCAAGTTTGAATTGAAAAGTCATTTTTGGCGGGAATGTTTCAAATTTCGATAATATGCAAGATGCAACAATACACTACAATAATCAAAGCAAGAGAAGCTAATCGCAATGGTTAGAGTAAGTTTTTTCAAGCAAAAATGGCAAGCATGCCCATTCCGTTGCTTTTTTGGTGGTTCCGATGCTTTTTTGTGCACCCAGAAAAGTGCCTATTTGTAAGGTTCAAATGAAAGATATCGCTAAGCCCTAAGAATTGGTGAAAGGGGAAGGTCATTGCAAGATAGCGTGACGGTATGGTAAAAAGCAGGTTTAGGGTTCGAGTCACGGAAATATGTTTATTCTCCATTTGAAATTCAGCGTAAATGCTCAATTGTAACGGTTTTTCAAGTTTAAATAGGAAAGTCAGTTTTGGCGGGAATGTTTCAAATTTCGATAATATGCAAGATGCAACAATACACTACAATAATCAAAGCAAGAGAAGCTAATCGCAACGGTTAGAGTAAGTTTTTGGAAGCAAAAATAGCAAGCATGCCCGTTCCGTTTCTTTTTTGGTGGTTCCGTTGCTTTTTTGTGCACCCAGAAAAGAGCCTATTTGTGAGGTTCAAATGAAAGATATCGATAAGCCCTAAGAATTGGTGGAAGGGGAAGGTCATTGCAAGATAGCGTGACGGTATGGTAACAAGGAGGTTGAGGGTTCGAGTCACGGGAATTGTTTGATTCTCCATTCGAAATTCAGAGTAAATGCTCAATTGTAACTGTTTTTTCAAGTTTGAATTGAAAAGTCAGTTTTCGCGGGAATGTTTCAAATTTCGATAATATGCAAGATGCAACAATACACTACAATAATCAAAGCAAGAGAAGCTAATCGCAACGGTTAGAGTAAGTTTTTGGAAGCAAAAATAGCAAGCATGCCCGTTCCGTTGCTTTTTTGGTGGTTCCGTTGCTTTTTTGTGCACCCAGAAAAGAGCCTATTTGTGAGGTTCAAATGAAAGATATCGCTAAGCCCTAAGAATTGGTGAAAGGGGAAGGTCATTGCAAGATAGCGTGACGGTATGGTAACAAGCAGGTTGAGGGTTCGAGTCACGTAAAATGTTTGATTCTCCATTCGAAATTCAGAGTAAATGCTCAATTGTAACTGTTTTTTCAAGTTTGAATTGAAAAGTCAGTTTTGGCGGGAATGTTTCAAATTTCGATAATATGTAAGATGCAACAATACACTACAATAATCAAAGCAAGAGAAGCTAATCGCAACGGTTAGAGTAAGTTTTTTAAAGCAAAAATGGCAAGCATGCCCGTTCCGTTGCTTTTTAGGTGGTTCCGTTGCTTTTTCTTGCACTCATAAATCAACCTTTTTGTCTGCTTCAAATGAAAGATATCGCTAAGCCCTAAGAATTGGTGAAAGGGGAAGATCATTGCAAGATAGCGTGACGGTATGGTAACAAGCAGGTTTAGGGTTCGAGTCACGGAAATATGTTTATTCTCCATTTGAAATTCAGCGTAAATGCTCAATTGTAACGATTTTTCAAGTTTGAATAGGAAAGTCAGATTTGGCGGGAATGTTTCAAATTTCGATAATATGCAAGATGCAACAATACACTACAACAATCAAAGCAAGAGAAGCTAATCGCAACGGTTAGAGTAAGTTTTTTAAAGCAAAAATGGCAAGCATGCCCGTTCCGTTGCTTTTTTGGTGGTTCCGTTGCTTTTTTGTGCACCCAGAAGAGAGTTTATTAGTAAGGTTCAAATGAAAGATATCGCTAAGCCCTAAGAATTGGTGAAAGGGGAAGGTCATTGCAAGATAGCGTGACGGTATGGTAACAAGCAGGTTGAGGGTTCGAGTCACGGGAAATGTTTGATTCTCCATTCGAAATTCAGAGTAAATGCTCAATTGTAACTGTTTTTTCAAGTTTGAATTGATAAGTCAGTTTTGGCGGGAATGTTTCAAATTTCGATAATATGCAAGATGCAACAATACACTACAACAATCAAAGCAAGAGAAGCTAATCGCAACGGTTAGAGTAAGTTTTTTAAAGCAAAAATTGCAAGCATGCCCGTTCCGTTGCTTTTTTGGTGGTGCCGTTGCTTTTTTGTGCACCCAGAAGAGAGCCTATTTGTAAGGTTCAGATGAAAGATATCGCTAAGCCCTAAGAATTGGTGAAAGGGGAAGGTCATTGCAAGATAGCGTGACGGTATGGTAACAAGCAGGTTTATGGTTCGAGTCACGGAAATATGTTTATTCTCCATTTGAAATTCAGCGTAAATGCTCAATTGTAACGATTTTTCAAGTTTGAATAGGAAAGTCAGATTTGGCGGGAATGTTTCAAATTTCGATAATATGCAAGATGCAACAATACACTACAACAATCAAAGCAAGAGAAGCTAATCGCAACGGTTAGAGTAAGTTTTTTAAAGCAAAAATGGCAAGCATGCCCGTTCCGTTGCTTTTTTGGTGGTTCCGTTGCTTTTTTGTGCACCCAGAAGAGAGTTTATTAGTAAGGTTCAAATGAAAGATATCGCTAAGCCCTAAGAATTGGTGAAAGGGGAAGGTCATTGCAAGATAGCGTGACGGTATGGTAACAAGCAGGTTGAGGGTTCGAGTCACGGGAAATGTTTGATTCTCCATTCGAAATTCAGAGTAAATGCTCAATTGTAACTGTTTTTTCAAGTTTGAATTGATAAGTCAGTTTTGGCGGGAATGTTTCAAATTTCGATAATATGCAAGATGCAACAATACACTACAATAATCAAAGCAAGGGAAGCTAATCGCAACGGTTAGAGTCAGTTTTTTAAAGCAAAAATGGCAAGCATGCCCGTTCCGTTGCTTTTTTGGTGGTTCCGTTGCTTTTTTGTGCACCCAGAAAAGAGCCTATTTGTAAGGTTCAAATGAAAGATATCGCTAAGCCCTAAGAATTGGTGAAAGGGGAAGGTCATTGCAAGATAGCGTGAAGGTATGGTAACAAGCAGGTTTAGGGTTCGAGTCACGGGAAATGTTTGATTCTCCATTTGAAATTCAGTGTAAATGCTCAATTTTAACGGTTTCTTCAAGTTTGAATTGAAAAGTCAGTTTTGGCGGGAATATTTCAAAATTCGATAGGATGCAAGATGCAACAACACACTACAATAATCAAAGCAAGAGAAGCTAATCGCAACGGTTAGAGTAAGTTTTTTAAAGCAAAAATGGCAAGCATGCCCGTTCCGTTGCTTTTTAGGTGGTTCCGTTGCTTTTTCTTGCACTCATAAATCAACCTTTTTGTCTGCTTCAAATGAAAGATATCGCTAAGCCCTAAGAATTGGTGAAAGGGGAAGGTCATTGCAAGATTGCGTGACGGTATGTTAACAAGCAGGTTTCGGGTTCGAGTCACGTTAAATGTTTGATTCTCCATTTGAAATTCAGTGTAAATGCTTAAGTGTAACGGTTTTTCAAGTTTGAATAGGAAAGTCAGTTTTGGCGGGAATGTTTCAAATTTCGATAATATGCAAGATGCAACAATGCACTACAATAATCAAAGCAAGTGGAGCTAATCGCAACGGTTAGAGTAAGTTTTTTCAAGCAAAAATGGCAAGCATGCCCGTTCCGTTGCTTTTTTGGTGGTTCCGTTGCTTTTTCGTGCACTCATAAATCAACCTTTTTGTCTGCTTCAAATGAAATATATCGCTAAGCCCTGGGAATGGGTGAAAGGGGAAGGTCATTGCAAGATAGCGTGACGGTATGGTAACAAGCAGGTTGAGGGTTCGAGTCACGGGAAATGTTTGATTCTCCATTGTAAATTCAGAGTCAATGCTAAATTGTAACGGTTTTTCAAGTTTGAATTGAAAAGTCAGTTTTGGCGGGAATGTTTCAATTTTCGATATTATGCAAGATGCAACAATACACTACAATAATCAAAGCAAGAGAAGCTAATCGCAACGGTTAGAGTAAGTTTTTTAAAGCAAAAATGGCAAGCATGCCCGTTCCGTTGCTTTTTTGGTGGTTCCGTTGCTTTTTTGTGCACCCAGAAGAGAGCCTATTAGTAAGGTTCAAATGAAAGATATCGCTAAGCCCTAAGAATTGGTGAAAGGGGAAGGTCATTGCAAGATAGCGTGACGGTATGGTAACAAGCAGGTTTAGGGTTCGAGTCACGGGAAATGTTTGATTCTCCATTCGAAATTCAGAGTAAATGCTCAATTGTAACTGTTTTTTCAAGTTTGAATTGATAAGTCAGTTTTGGCGGGAATGTTTCAAATTTCGATAATATGCAAGATGCAACAATACACTACAATAATCAAGGCAAGGGAAGCTAATCGCAACGGTTAGAGTCAGTTTTTTAAAGCAAAAATGGCAAGCATGCCCGTTCCGTTTCTTTTTTGGTGGTTCCGTTGCTTTTTTTTGCACTCATAAATCAACATTTTTGTCTGCTTCAAATGAAAGATATCGCTAAGCCCTAAGAATTGGTGAAAGGGGAAGGTCATTGCAAGATAGCGTGACGGTATGGTAACAAGCAGGTTTAGGGTTCGAGTCACGGAAATATGTTTATTCTCCATTTGAAATTCAGCGTAAATGCTCAATTGTAACGGTTTTTCAAGTTTAAATAGGAAAGACAGTTTTGGCGGGAATGTTTCAAATTTCGATAATATGCAAGATGCAACAATACACTACAACAATCAAAGCAAGAGAAGCTAATCGCAACGGTTAGAGTAAGTTTTTGGAAGCCAAAATTGCAAGCATGCCCGTTCCGTTGCTTTTTGGTTGTTCCGTTGCTTTTTTGTGCACCCAGAAAAGAGCCTATTTGTAAGGTTCAAATGAAAGATATCGCTAAGCCCTAAGAATTGGTGAAAGGGGAAGGTCATTGCAAGATAGCGTGACGGTATGGTAACAAGCAGGTTGAGGGTTCGAGTCACGGGAATTGTTTGATTCTCCATTCGAAATTCAGAGTAAATGCTCAATTGTAACTGTTTTTTCAAGTTTGAATTGAAAAGTCAGTTTTCGCGGGAATGTTTCAAATTTCGATAATATGCAAGATGCAACAATACACTACAATAATCAAAGCAAGAGAAGCTAATCGCAAAGGTTAGAGTAAGTTTTTGGAAGCCAAAATTGCAAGCATGCCCGTTCCGTTGCTTTTTGGTTGTTCCGTTGCTTTTTTGTGCACCCAGAAAAGAGCCTATTTGTAAGGTTCAAATGAAAGATATCGCTAAGCCCTAAGAATTGGTGAAAGGGGAAGGTCTTTGCAAGATAGCGTGACGGTATGGTAACAAGCAGGTTGAGGGTTCGAGTCACGGGAAATGTTTCATTCTCCATTCGAAATTCAGAGTAAATGCTCAATTGTAACTGTTTTTTCAAGTTTGAATTGAAAAGTCAGTTTTGGCGGAAATGTTTCAAATTTCGATAATATGCAAGATGCAACAATACACTACAATAATCAGAGCAAGAGAAGCTAATCGCAACGGTTAGAGTAAGTTTTTAAAGCAAAAATGGCAAGCATGCCCGTTCCGTTGCTTTTTTGGTGGTTCCGTTGCTTTTTTGTGCACCCAGAAAAGTGCCTATTTGTAAGGTTCAAATGAAAGATATCGCTAAGCCCTAAGAATTGGTGAAAGGGGAAGGTCATTGCAAGATTGCGTGACGGTATGTTAACAAGCAGGTTTCGGGTTCGAGTCACGTTAAATGTTTGATTCTCCATTTGAAATTCAGTGTAAATGCTTAAGTGTAACGGTTTTTCAAGTTTGAATAGGAAAGTCAGTTTTGGCGGGAATGTTTCAAATTTCGATAATATGCAAGATGCAACAATACACTACAATAATCAAAGCAAGAGAAGCTAATCGCAACGGTTAGAGTAAGTTTCTTAAAGCAAAAATGGCAAGCATGCCCGTTCCGTTCCTTTTTTGGTTGTTCCGTTGCTTTTTTGTGCACCCAGAAAAGTGCCTATTTGTAAGGTTCAAATGAAAGATATCGCTAATCCCTAAGAATTGGTGAAAGGGGAAGGTCATTGCAAGATAGCGTGACGGTATGGTAACAAGCAGGTTTAGGGTTCGAGTCACGTTAAATGTTTGATTCTCCATTTGAAATTCAGTGTAAATGCTTAATTTTAACGGTTTCTTCAAGTTTGAATTGAAAAGTCAGTTTTGGCGGGAATGTTTCAAATTTCGATAATATGCAAGATGAAACAATAGACTACAATAATCAAAGCAAGGAAAGCTAATCGCAACGGTTAGAGTAAGTTTTTTCAAGCAAAAATGGCTAGCATGTCCGTTCCTTTGTTTTTTGGTGGTTCCGTTGCTTTTTCGTGCACTCATAAATCAACCTTTTTGTCTGCTTCAAATGAAAGATATCGCTAAGCCCTAAGAATTGGTGAAAGGGGTAGGTCATTGCAAGATAGCGTGACGGTATGGTAACAAGCTGGTTTAGGGTTCGAGTCACGGGAAATGTTTGATTCTCCATTCGAAATTCAGAGTAAATGATAAATTATAACGGTTTCTTCAAGTTTGAATTGAAATGTCAGTTTTGGCGGGAATGTTTCAAATTTCGATAATATGCAAGATGCAAAAATACACTACAATAATCAAAGCAAGAGAAGCTAATCGCAACGGTTAGAGTAGGTTTTTTCAAGCAAAAATGGCAAGCATGTCCGTTCCTTTGTTTTTTGGTGGTTCCGTTGCTTTTTCGTGCACTCATAAATCAACCTTTTGTCTGCTTCAAATGAAATATATCGCTAAGCCCTGGGAATGGGTGAAAGGGGAAGGTCATTGCAAGATAGCGTGACGGTATGGTAACAAGCAGGTTGAGGGTTCGAGTCACGGGAAATGTTTGATTCTCCATTGTAAATTCAGAGTCAATGCTAAATTGTAACGGTTTTTCAAGTTTGAATTGAAAAGTCAGTTTTGGCGGGAATGTTTCAATTTTCGATATTATGCAAGATGCAACAATACACTACAATAATCAAAGCAAGAGAAGCTAATCGCAACGGTTAGAGTAAGATTTTGGAAGCAAAAATAGCAAGCATGCCCGTTCCGTTACTTTTTTGGTGGTTCCGTTGCTTTTTTTGCACCCAGATAAGAGCCTTTTTGTGAGGTTCAAATCAAAGATATCGCTAAGCCCTAAGAATTGGTGAAAGGGGAAGGTCATTGCAAGATAGCGTGACGGTATGGTAACAAGCAGGTTGAGGGTTCGAGTCACGGGAAATGTTTGATTCTCCATTCGAAATTCAGAGTAAATGCTCAATTGTAACTGTTTTTTAAGTTTGAATTGAAAAGTCAGTTTTGGCGGGAATGTTTCAAATTTCGATAATATGCAAGATGCAACAATACACTACAATAATCAAAGCAAGGGAAGCTAATCGCAACGGTTAGAGTAAGTTTTTGGAAGCAAAAATAGCAAGCATGCCCGTTCCGTTGCTTTTTTGGTGGTTCCGTTGCTTTTTTGTGCACCCAGAAAACAGCCTATTTGTAAGGTTCAAATGGAAGATAGCTCTAACCCCTGAGCCACGGTTACAGAGGAAGGTCCCTGGAAGATAAGTTAAACGTGACGTAATCGGGAATTGTAGTGTTCGAGTCACTTTAATATTTTTATTCTATGCTAAATTGTAACGGTTTTTCAAGTTTGAATAGGAAAGTCAGTTTTGGCGGGAATGTTTCAAATTTCGATAATATGCAAGATGCAACAATACACTACAATAATCAAAGCAAGAGAATCTAATCGCAACGGTTAGAGTAAGTTTTTTAAAGCAAAAATGGCAAGCATGCCCGTTCCGTTGCTTTTTTGGTGGTTCCGTTGCTTTTTCGTGCACTCATAAATCAACCTTTTTGTCTGCTTCAAATGAAAGATATCGCTAAGCCCTAAGAATTGGTGAAAGGGCAAGGTCATTGCAGGATAGCGTGACGGTATGGTAATAAGCAGGTTGAGGGTTCGAGTCACGGGAAATGTTTGATTCTCCATTCGAACTTCAGAGTAAATGCTCAATTTTAACGGTTTTTTCAAGTTTGAATTGAAAAGTCAGTTTTGGCGGGAATGTTTCAAATTTCGATAATATGCAAGATGCAACAATACACTACAATAATCAAAGCAAGAGAATCTAATCGCAATGGTTAGAGTAAGTTTTTTTCAAGCAAAAATGGCAAGCATGCCCGTTTCCTTGCTTTTTTGGTGGTTCCGTTGCATTTTTGTGCACCCAGAAAAGAGCCTATTTGTGAGGTTCAAATGAAAGATATCGCTAAGCCCTAAGAATTGGTGAAAGGGGAAGGTCATTGCAAGATAGCGTGACGGTATGGTAACAAGCAGGTTGAGGGTTCGAGTCACGGGAAATGTTTGATTCTTCATTCGAAATTCAGAGTAAATGCTCAATTGTAACTGTTTTTTCAAGTTTGAATTGAAAAGTCAGTTTTGGCGGGAATGTTTCAAATCGATAATATGCAAGATGCAACAATACACTACAATAATCAAAGCAAGAGAAGCTAATCGCAAAGGTTAGAGTAAGTTTTTGGAAGCAAAAATAGCAAGCATGCCCGTTCCGTTGCTTTTTTGGTGGTTCCGTTGCTCTTTTGTGCACCCAGAAAAGAGCCTATTTGTAAGGTTCAGATGAAAGATATCGCTAAGCCCTAAGAATTGGTGAAAGGGGTAGGTCATTGCAAGATAGCGTGACGGTATGGTAACAAGCAGGTTTATGGTTCGAGTCACGGAAATATGTTTATTCTCCATTTGAAATTCAGCGTAAATGCTCAATTGTAACGATTTTTCAAGTTTGAATAGGAAAGTCAGATTTGGCGGGAATGTTTCAAATTTCGATAATATGCAAGATGCAACAATACACTACAACAATCAAAGCAAGAGAAGCTAATCGCAACGGTTAGAGTAAGTTTTTTAAAGCAAAAATGGCAAGCATGCCCGTTCCGTTGCTTTTTTGGTGGTTCCGTTGCTTTTTTGGTGGTTCCGTTGCTTTTTTGTGCACCCAGAAAAGAGCCTATTAGTAAGGTTCAAATGAAAGATATCGCTAAGCCCTAAGAATTGGTGAAAGGGGAAGGTCATTGCAAGATAGCGTGACGGTATGGTAACAAGCAGGTTGAGGGTTCGAGTCACGGGAAATGTTTGATTCTCCATTCGAAATTCAGAGTAAATGCTCAATTGTAACTGTTTTTTCAAGTTTGAATTGATAAGTCAGTTTTCGCGGGAATGTTTCAAATTTCGATAATATGCAAGATGCAACAATACACTACAATAATCAAACCAAGGGAAGCTAATCGCAACGGTTAGAGTCAGTTTTTTAAAGCAAAAATGGCAAGCATGCCCGTTCCGTTGCTTTTTTGGTGGTTCCGTTGCTTTTTTGTGCACCCAGAAAAGAGCCTATTTGTAAGGTTCAAATGAAAGATATCGCTAAGCCCTAAGAATTGGTGAAAGGGGAAGGTCATTGCAAGATAGCGTGAAGGTATGGTAACAAGCAGGTTTAGGGTTCGAGTCACGGGAAATGTTTGATTCTCCATTTGAAATTCAGTGTAAATGCTCAATTTTAACGGTTTCTTCAAGTTTGAATTGAAAAGTCAGTTTTGGCGGGAATGTTTCAAAATTCGATAGGATGCAAGATGCAACAACACACTACAATAATCAAAGCAAGAGAAGCTAATCGCAACGGTTAGAGTAAGTTTTTTAAAGCAAAAATGGCAAGCATGCCCGTTCGTTGCTTTTTTGGTGGTTCCGTTGCTTTTTCGTGCACTCATAAATCAACCTTTTTGTCTGCTTCAGATGAAAGATATCGCTAAGCCCTAAGAATTGGTGAAAGGGGAAGGTCCCTGGAAGATAAGTTAAACGTGACGTAATCGGGAGGTGTAGTGTTCGAGTCACTTTAATATTTTTATTCTCCATTGTAAATTCAGAGTCAATGCTAAATTGTAACGGTTTTTCAAGTTTGAATAGGAAAGTCATTTTTGGCGGGAATGTTTCAAATTTCGATAATATGCAAGATGCAACAATACACTACAATAATCAAAGCAAGGAAAGCTAAGCGCAACTCTCTGAGTAAGTTTTTGGAAGCAAAATTAGCAAGCATGAACGTTCCGTTGCTTTTAGGTGGTTACGTTGCTTTTTTGTGCACCCAGAAAACAGCCTATTTGTAAGGTTCAAGTGAAAGATATCGCTAAGCCCTAAGAATTGGTGAAAGGGAAGGTCATTGCAAGATAGCGTGACGGTATGGTAACAAGCAGGTTTAGGGTTCGAGTCACTGGAAATGTTTGATTCTCAATTCGAAATTCAGAGTAAATGATAAATTATAACGGTTTTTTCAAGTTTGAATTGAAAAGTCAGTTTTGGCGGGAATGTTTCAAATTTCGATAATATGCAAGATGCAACAATACACTACAACAATCAAAGCAAGAGAAGCTAATCGCAACGGTTAGAGTAAGTTTTTGGAAGCAAAAATGGCAAGCATGCCCGTTCCGTTGCTTTTTTGGTGGTTCCGTTGCTTTTTTGTGCAACCAGAAAACAGCCTATTTGTAAGGTTCAAATGGAAGATAGCTCTAACCCCTGAGCCACGGTTACAGAGGAAGGTCCCTGGAAGATAAGTTAAACGTGACGTAATCGGGAGGTGTAGTGTTCGAGTCACTTTAATATTTTTATTCTATGCTAAATTGTAACGGTTTTTCAAGTTTGAATAGGAAAGTCAGTTTTGGCGGGAATGTTTCAAATTTCGATAATATGCAAGATGCAACAATACACTACAATAATCAAAGCAAGAGAATCTAATCGCAACGGTTAGAGTAAGTTTTTTAAAGCAAAAATGGCAAGCATGCCCGTTCCGTTGCTTTTTTGGTGGTTCCGTTGCTTTTTCGTGCACTCATAAATCAACCTTTTTGTCTGCTTCAAATGAAAGATATCGCTAAGCCCTAAGAATTGGTGAAAGGGCAAGGTCATTGCAGGATAGCGTGACGGTATGGTAATAAGCAGGTTGAGGGTTCGAGTCACGGGAAATGTTAGATTCTCCATTCGAACTTCAGAGTAAATGCTCAATTTTAACGGTTTTTTCAAGTTTGAATTGAAAAGTCAGTTTTGGCGGGAATGTTTCAAATTTCGATAATATGCAAGATGCAACAATACACTACAATAATCAAAGCAAGAGAATCTAATCGCAATGGTTAGAGTAAGTTTTTTCAAGCAAAAATGGCAAGCATGCCCGTTCCGTTGCTTTTTTGGTGGTTCCGTTGCATTTTTGTGCACCCAGAAAAGAGCCTATTTGTGAGGTTCAAATGAAAGATATCGCTAAGCCCTAAGAATTGGTGAAAGGGGAAGGTCATTGCAAGATAGCGTGACGGTATGGTAACAAGCAGGTTGAGGGTTCGAGTCACGGGAAATGTTTGATTCTTCATTCGAAATTCAGAGTAAATGCTCAATTGTAACTGTTTTTTCAAGTTTGAATTGAAAAGTCAGTTTTGGCGGGAATGTTTCAAATCGATAATATGCAAGATGCAACAATACACTACAATAATCAAAGCAAGAGAAGCTAATCGCAACGGTTAGAGTAAGTTTTTGGAAGCAAAAATAGCAAGCATGCCCGTTCCGTTGCTTTTTTGGTGGTTCCGTTGCTTTTTTGTGCACCCAGAAAAGAGCCTATTTGTAAGGTTCAAATGAAAGATATCGCTAACCCCTAAGAATTGGTGAAAGGGGAAGGTCATTGCAAGATAGCGTGAAGGTATGGTAACAAGCAGGTTTAGGGTTCGAGTCACGGGAAATGTTTGATTCTCCATTTGAAATTCAGTGTAAATGCTCAATTTTAACGGTTTCTTCAAGTTTGAATTGAAAAGTCAGTTTTGGCGGGAATGTTTCAAAATTCGACAGGATGCAAGATGCAACAACACACTACAATAATCAAAGCAAGAGAAGCTAATCGCAACGGTTAGAGTAAGTTTTTTAAAGCAAAAATGGCAAGCATGCCCGTTCGTTGCTTTTTTGGTGGTTCCGTTGCTTTTTCGTGCACTCATAAATCAACCTTTTTGTCTGCTTCAAATGAAAGATATCGCTAAGCCCTAAGAATTGGTGAAAGGGGAAGGTCCCTGGCAGATAAGTTAAACGTGACGTAATCGGGAGGTGTAGTGTTCGAGTCACTTTAATATTTTTATTCTCCATTGTAAATTCAGAGTAAATGCTAATTGTAACGGTTTTTCAAGTTTGAATAGGAAAGTCATTTTTGTCGGGAATGTTTCAAATTTCGATAATATGCAAGATGCAACAATACACTACAATAATCAAAGCAAGGAAAGCTAAGCGCAACTCTCTGAGTAAGTTTTTGGAAGCAAAATTAGCAAGCATGCCCGTTCCGTTGCTTTTAGGTGGTTACGTTGCTTTTTTGTGCACCCAGAAAACAGCCTATTTGTAAGGTTCAAATGAAAGATATCGCTAAGCCCTAAGAATTGGTGAAAGGGAAGGTCATTGCAAGATAGCGTGACGGTATGGTAACAAGCAGGTTTAGGGTTCGAGTCACTGGAAATGTTTGATTCTCAATTCGAAATTCAGAGTAAATGATAAATTATAACGGTTTTTTCAAGTTTGAATTGAAAAGTCAGTTTTGGCGGGAATGTTTCAAATTTCGATAATATGCAAGATGCAACAATACACTACAATAATCAAAGCAAGAGAAGCTAATCGCAATGGTTAGAGTAAGTTTTTTCAAGCAAAAATGGCAAGCATGCCCGTTCCGTTGCTTTTTTGGTGGTTCCGTTGCTTTTTTGTGCATCCAGAAAAGTGCCTATTTGTAAGGTTCAAATTAAAGATATCGCTAAGCCCTAAGAATTGGTGAAAGGGGAAGGTCATTGCAAGATAGCGTGACGGTATGGTAACAAGCAGGTTTAGGGTTCGAGTCACGGAAATATGTTTATTCTCCATTTGAAATTCAGCGTAAATGCTCAATTGTAACGGTTTTTCAAGTTTGAATAGGAAAGTCAGTTTTGGCGGAAATGTTTCAAATTTCGATAATATGCAAGATGCAACAATACACTACAACAATCAAAGCAAGAGAAGCTAATCGCAACGGTTAGAGTAAGTTTTTGGAAGCAAAAATAGCAAGCATGCCCGTTCCGTTGCTTTTTTGGTGGTTCCGTAGCTTTTTTGTGCACCCAGAAAAGAGCCTTTTTGTGAGGTTCAAATGAAAGATATCGCTAAGCCCTAAGAATTGGTGAAAGGGGAAGGTCATTGCAAGATAGCGTGACGGTATGGTAACAAGCAGGTTGAGATTTCGAGTCACGGGAAATGTTTGATTCTAAATTCGAAATTCAGATTAAATGCTCAATTTTAACTGTTCTTTCAAGTTTGAATTGAAAAGTCAGTTTTGGCGGGAATGTTTCAAATTTCGATAATATGCAAGATGCAACAATACACTACAATAATCAAAGCAAGGGAAGCTAATCGCAACGGTTAGAGTAAGTTTTTGGAAGCAAAAATGGCAAGCATGCCCGTTCCGTTGCTTTTTTGGTGGTTCCGTTGCTTTTTTGTGCACCCAGAAAACAGCCTATTTGTAAGGTTCAAATGGAAGATAGCTCTAACCCCTGAGCCACGGTTACAGAGGAAGGTCCCTGGAAGATAAGTTAAACGTGACGTAATCGGGAGGTGTAGTGTTCGAGTCACTTTAATATTTTTACTCTATGCTAAATTGTAACGGTTTTTCAAGTTTGAATAGGAAAGTCAGTTTTGGCGGGAATGTTTCAAATTTCGATAATATGCAAGATGCAACAATACACTACAATAATCAAAGCAAGAGAATCTAATCGCAACGGTTAGAGTAAGTTTTTTAAAGCAAAAATGGCAAGCATGCCCGTTCCGTTGCTTTTTTGGTGGTTCCGTTGCTTTTTCGTGCACTCATAAATCAACCTTTTTGTCTGCTTCAAATGAAAGATATCGCTAAGCCCTAAGAATTGGTGAAAGGGCAAGGTCATTGCAGGATAGCGTGACGGTATGGTAATAAGCAGGTTGAGGGTTCGAGTCACGGGAAATGTTTGATTCTCCATTCGAACTTCAGAGTAAATGCTCAATTTTAACGGTTTTTTCAAGTTTGAATTGAAAAGTCATTTTTGGCGGGAATGTTTCAAATTTCGATAATATGCAAGATGCAACAATACACTACAATAATCAAAGCAAGAGAAGCTAATCGCAATGGTTAGAGTAAGTTTTTTCAAGCAAAAATGGCAAGCATGCCCATTCCGTTGCTTTTTTGGTGGTTCCGATGCTTTTTTGTGCACCCAGAAAAGTGCCTATTTGTAAGGTTCAAATGAAAGATATCGCTAAGCCCTAAGAATTGGTGAAAGGGGAAGGTCATTGCAAGATAGCGTGACGGTATGGTAAAAAGCAGGTTTAGGGTTCGAGTCACGGAAATATGTTTATTCTCCATTTGAAATTCAGCGTAAATGCTCAATTGTAACGGTTTTTCAAGTTTAAATAGGAAAGTCAGTTTTGGCGGGAATGTTTCAAATTTCGATAATATGCAAGATGCAACAATACACTACAATAATCAAAGCAAGAGAAGCTAATCGCAACGGTTAGAGTAAGTTTTTGGAAGCAAAAATAGCAAGCATGCCCGTTCCGTTTCTTTTTTGGTGGTTCCGTTGCTTTTTTGTGCACCCAGAAAAGAGCCTATTTGTGAGGTTCAAATGAAAGATATCGATAAGCCCTAAGAATTGGTGGAAGGGGAAGGTCATTGCAAGATAGCGTGACGGTATGGTAACAAGGAGGTTGAGGGTTCGAGTCACGGGAATTGTTTGATTCTCCATTCGAAATTCAGAGTAAATGCTCAATTGTAACTGTTTTTTCAAGTTTGAATTGAAAAGTCAGTTTTCGCGGGAATGTTTCAAATTTCGATAATATGCAAGATGCAACAATACACTACAATAATCAAAGCAAGAGAACCTAATCGCAACGGTTAGAGTAAGTTTTTGGAAGCAAAAATAGCAAGCATGCCCGTTCCGTTGCTTTTTTGGTGGTTCCGTTGCTTTTTTGTGCACCCAGAAAAGAGCCTATTTGTGAGGTTCAAATGAAAGATATCGCTAAGCCCTAAGAATTGGTGAAAGGGGAAGGTCATTGCAAGATAGCGTGACGGTATGGTAACAAGCAGGTTGAGGGTTCGAGTCACGTAAAATGTTTGATTCTCCATTCGAAATTCAGAGTAAATGCTCAATTGTAACTGTTTTTTCAAGTTTGAATTGAAAAGTCAGTTTTGGCGGGAATGTTTCAAATTTCGATAATATGCAAGATGCAACAATACACTACAATAATCAAAGCAAGAGAAGCTAATCGCAACGGTTAGAGTAAGTTTTTTAAAGCAAAAATGGCAAGCATGCCCGTTCCGTTGCTTTTTAGGTGGTTCCGTTGCTTTTTCTTGCACTCATAAATCAACCTTTTTGTCTGCTTCAAATGAAAGATATCGCTAAGCCCTAAGAATTGGTGAAAGGGGAAGGTCATTGCAAGATAGCGTGACGGTATGGTAACAAGCAGGTTTAGGGTTCGAGTCACGGAAATATGTTTATTCTCCATTTGAAATTCAGCGTAAATGCTCAATTGTAACGGTTTTTCAAGTTTGAATAGGAAAGTGAGTTTTCGCGGGATTGTTTCAAATTTCAATAATATGCAAGATGCAACAATACACTACAACAATCAAAGCAAGAGAAGCTAATCGCAACGGTTAGAGTAAGTTTTTTAAAGCAAAAATTGCAAGCATGCCCGTTCCGTTGCTTTTTTGGTGGTGCCGTTGCTTTTTTGTGCAACCAGAAGAGAGCCTATTTGTAAGGTTCAGATGAAAGATATCGCTAAGCCCTAAGAATTGGTGAAAGGGGTAGGTCATTGCAAGATAGCGTGACGGTATGGTAACAAGCAGGTTTATGGTTCGAGTCACGGAAATATGTTTATTCTCCATTTGAAATTCAGCGTAAATGCTCAATTGTAACGATTTTTCAAGTTTGAATAGGAAAGTCAGATTTGGCGGGAATGTTTCAAATTTCGATAATATGCAAGATGCAACAATACACTACAACAATCAAAGCAAGAGAAGCTAATCGCAACAGTTAGAGTAAGTTTTTTAAAGCAAAAATGGCAAGCATGCCCGTTCCGTTGCTTTTTTGGTGGTTCCGTTGCTTTTTTGTGCACCCAGAAGAGAGTTTATTAGTAAGGTTCAAATGAAAGATATCGCTAAGCCCTAAGAATTGGTGAAAGGGGAAGGTCATTGCAAGATAGCGTGACGGTATGGTAACAAGCAGGTTGAGGGTTCGAGTCACGGGAAATGTTTGATTCTCCATTCGAAATTCAGAGTAAATGCTCAATTGTAACTGTTTCTTCAAGTTTGAATTGATAAGTCAGTTTTGGCGGGAATGTTTCAAATTTCGATAATATGCAAGATGCAACAATACACTACAATAATCAAAGCAAGGGAAGCTAATCGCAACGGTTAGAGTCAGTTTTTTAAAGCAAAAATGGCAAGCATGCCCGTTCCGTTGCTTTTTTGGTGGTTCCGTTGCTTTTTTGTGCACCCAGAAAAGAGCCTATTTGTAAGGTTCAAATGAAAGATATCGCTAAGCCCTAAGAATTGGTGAAAGGGGAAGGTCATTGCAAGATAGCGTGAAGGTATGGAAACAAGCAGGTTTAGGGTTCGAGTCACGGGAAATGTTTGATTCTCCATTTGAAATTCAGTGTAAATGCTCAATTTTAACGGTTTCTTCAAGTTTGAATTGAAAAGTCAGTTTTGGCGGGAATGTTTCAAAATTCGATAGGATGCAAGATGCAACAACACACTACAATAATCAAAGCAAGAGAAGCTAATCGCAACGGTTAGAGTAAGTTTTTTAAAGCAAAAATGGCAAGCATGCCCGTTCGTTGCTTTTTTGGTGGTTCCGTTGCTTTTTCGTGCACTCATAAATCAACCTTTTTGTCTGCTTCAAATGAAAGATATCGCTAAGCCCTAAGAATTGGTGAAAGGGGAAGGTCCCTGGAAGATAAGTTAAACGTGACGTAATCGGGAGGTGTAGTGTTCGAGTCACTTTAATATTTTTATTCTCCATTGTAAATTCAGAGTCAATGCTAAATTGTAACGGTTTTTCAAGTTTGAATAGGAAAGTCATTTTTGGCGGGAATGTTTCAAATTTCGATAATATGCAAGATGCAACAATACACTACAATAATCAAAGCAAGGAAAGCTAAGCGCAACTCTCTGAGTAAGTTTTTGGAAGTAAAATTAGCAAGCATGCCCGTTCCGTTGCTTTTAGGTGGTTACGTTGCTTTTTTGTGCACCCAGAAAACAGCCTATTTGTAAGGTTCAAATGAAAGATATCGCTAAGCCCTAAGAATTGGTGAAAGGGAAGGTCATTGCAAGATAGCGTGACGGTATGGTAACAAGCAGGTTTAGGGTTCGAGTCACTGGAAATGTTTGATTCTCAATTCGAAATTCAGAGTAAATGATAAATTATAACGGTTTTTTCAAGTTTGAATTGAAAAGTCAGTTTTGGCGGGAATGTTTCAAATTTCGATAATATGCAAGATGCAACAATACACTACAATAATCAAAGCAAGAGAAGCTAATCGCAATGGTTAGAGTAAGTTTTTTCAAGCAAAAATGGCAAGCATGCCCGTTCCGTTGCTTTTTTGGTGGTTCCGTTGCTTTTTTGTTCATCCAGAAAAGTGCCTATTTGTAAGGTTCAAATTAAAGATATCGCTAAGCCCTAAGAATTGGTGAAAGGGGAAGGTCATTGCAAGATAACGTGACGGTATGGTAACAAGCAGGTTTAGGGTTCGAGTCACGGAAATATGTTTATTCTCCATTTGAAATTCAGCGTAAATGCTCAATTGTAACGGTTTTTCAAGTTTGAATAGGAAAGTCAGTTTTGGCGGAAATGTTTCAAATTTCGATAATATGCAAGATGCAACAATACACTACAACAATCAAAGCAAGAGAAGCTAATCGCAACGGTTAGAGTAAGTTTTTGGAAGCAAAAATAGCAAGCATGCCCGTTCCGTTGCTTTTTTGTGCACCCAGAAAAGAGCCTTTTTGTGAGGTTCAAATGAAAGATATCGCTAAGCCCTAAGAATTGGTGAAAGGGGAAGGTCATTGCAAGATAGCGTGACGGTATGGTAACAAGCAGGTTGAGATTTCGAGTCACGGGAAATGTTTGATTCTAAATTCGAAATTCAGATTAAATGCTCAATTGTAACTGTTTTTTCAAGTTTGAATTGAAAAGTCAGTTTTGGCGGGAATGTTTCAAATTTCGATAATATGCAAGATGCAACAATACACTACAATAATCAAAGCAAGGGAAGCTAATCGCAACGGTTAGAGTAAGTTTTTGGAAGCAAAAATGGCAAGCATGCCCGTTCCGTTGCTTTTTTGGTGGTTCCGTTGCTTTTTTGTGCACCCAGAAAACAGCCTATTTGTAAGGTTCAAATGGAAGATAGCTCTAACCCCTGAGCCACGGTTACAGAGGAAGGTCCCTGGAAGATAAGTTAAACGTGACGTAATCGGGAGGTGTAGTGTTCGAGTCACTTTAATATTTTTACTCTATGCTAAATTGTAACGGTTTTTCAAGTTTGAATAGGAAAGTCAGTTTTGGCGGGAATGTTTCAAATTTCGATAATATGCAAGATGCAACAATACACTACAATAATCAAAGCAAGAGAATCTAATCGCAACGGTTAGAGTAAGTTTTTTCAAGCAAAAATGGCAAGCATGCCCGTTCCGTTGCTTTTTTGGTGGTTCCGTTGCTTTTTCGTGCACTCTTAAATCAACCTTTTTGTCTGCTTCAAATGAAAGATATCGCTAAGCCCTAAGAATTGGTGAAAGGGGAAGGTCATTGCAAGATAGCGTGACGGTATGGTAACAAGCAGGTTTAGGGTTCGAGTCACGGAAATATTTTTATTCTCCATTGTAAATTCAGAGTCAATGCTAAATTGTAACGGTTTTTCAAGTTTGAATAGGAAAGTCATTTTTGGCGGGAATGTTTCAAATTTCGATAATATGCAAGATGCAACAATACACTACAATAATCAAAGCAAGGAAAGCTAAGCGCAACTCTCTGAGTAAGTTTTTGGAAGTAAAATTAGCAAGCATGCCCGTTCCGTTGCTTTTAGGTGGTTACGTTGCTTTTTTGTGCACCCAGAAAACAGCCTATTTGTAAGGTTCAAATGAAAGATATCGCTAAGCCCTAAGAATTGGTGAAAGGGAAGGTCATTGCAAGATAGCGTGACGGTATGGTAACAAGCAGGTTTAGGGTTCGAGTCACTGGAAATGTTTGATTCTCAATTCGAAATTCAGAGTAAATGATAAATTATAACGGTTTTTTCAAGTTTGAATTGAAAAGTCAGTTTTGGCGGGAATGTTTCAAATTTCGATAATATGCAAGATGCAACAATACACTACAATAATCTAAGCAAGAGAAGCTAATCGCAATGGTTAGAGTAAGTTTTTTCAAGAAAAAATGGCAAGCATGCCCGTTCCGTTGCTTTTTTGGTGGTTCCGTTGCTTTTTTGTGCATCCAGAAAAGTGCCTATTTGTAAGGTTCAAATTAAAGATATCGCTAAGCCCTAAGAATTGGTGAAAGGGGAAGGTCATTGCAAGATAGCGTGACGGTATGGTAACAAGCAGGTTTAGGGTTCGAGTCACGGAAATATGTTTATTCTCCATTTGAAATTCAGCGTAAATGCTCAATTGTAACGGTTTTTCAAGTTTGAATAGGAAAGTCAGTTTTGGTGGAAATGTTTCAAATTTCGATAATATGCAAGATGCAACAATACACTACAACAATCAAAGCAAGAGAAGCTAATCGCAACGGTTAGAGTAAGTTTTTGGAAGCAAAAATAGCAAGCATGCCCGTTCCGTTGCTTTTTTGGTGGTTCCGTTGCTTTTTTGTGCACCCAGAAAAGAGCCTTTTTGTGAGGTTCAAATGAAAGATATCGCTAAGCCCTAAGAATTGGTGAAAGGGGAAGGTCATTGCAAGATAGCGTGACGGTATGGTAACAAGCAGGTTGAGATTTCGAGTCACGGGAAATGTTTGATTCTAAATTCGAAATTCAGATTAAATGCTCAATTGTAACTGTTCTTTCAAGTTTGAATTGAAAAGTCAGTTTTGGCGGGAATGTTTCAAATTTCGATAATATGCAAGATTCAACAATACACTACAATAATCAAAGCAAGGGAAGCTAATCGCAACGGTTAGAGTAAGTTTTTGGAAGCAAAAATGGCAAGCATGCCCGTTCCGTTGCTTTTTTGGTGGTTCCGTTGCTTTTTTGTGCACCCAGAAAACAGCCTATTTGTAAGGTTCAAATGGAAGATAGCTCTAACCCCTGAGCCACGGTTACAGAGGAAGGTCCCTGGAAGATAAGTTAAACGTGACGTAATCGGGAGGTGTAGTGTTCGAGTCACTTTAATATTTTTACTCTATGCTAAATTGTAACGGTTTTTCAAGTTTGAATAGGAAAGTCAGTTTTGGCGGGAATGTTTCAAATTTCGATAATATGCAAGATGCAACAATACACTACAATAATCAAAGCAAGAGAATCTAATCGCAACGGTTAGAGTAAGTTTTTTCAAGCAAAAATGGCAAGCATGCCCGTTCCGTTGCTTTTTTGATGGTTCCGTTGCTTTTTCGTGCACTCTTAAATCAACCTTTTTGTCTGCTTCAAATGAAAGATATCGCTAAGCCCTAAGAATTGGTGAAAGGGCAAGGTCATTGCAGGATAGCGTGACGGTATGGTAATAAGCAGGTTGAGGGTTCGAGTCACGGGAAATGTTTTATTCTCCATTCGAACTTCAGAGTAAATGCTCAATTTTAACGGTTTTTTCAAGTTTGAATTGAAAAGTCATTTTTGGCGGGAATGTTTCAAATTTCGATAATATGCAAGATGCAACAATACACTACAATAATCAAAGCAAGAGAAGCTAATCGCAATGGTTAGAGTAAGTTTTTTCAAGCAAAAATGGCAAGCATGCCCATTCCGTTGCTTTTTTGGTGGTTCCGATGCTTTTTTGTGCACCCAGAAAATTGCCTATTTGTAAGGTTCAAATGAAAGATATCGCTAAACCCTAAGAATTGGTGAAAGGGGAAGGTCATTGCAAGATAGCGTGACGGTATGGTAACAAGCAGGTTTAGGGTTCGAGTCACGGAAATATGTTTATTCTCCATTTGAAATTCAGCGTAAATGCTAAATTGTAACGGTTTTTCAAGTTTAAATAGGAAAGTCAGTTTTGGCGGGAATGTTTCAAATTTCGATAATATGCAAGATGCAACAATACACTACAATAATCAAAGCAAGAGAAGCTAATCGCAACGGTTAGAGTAAGTTTTTGGAAGCAAAAATAGCAAGCATGCCCGTTCCGTTTCTTTTTTGGTGGTTCCGTTGCTTTTTTGTGCACCCAGAAAAGAGCCTATTTGTGAGGTTCAAATGAAAGATATCGCTAAGCCCTAAGAATTGGTGAAAGGGGAAGGTCATTGCAAGATAGCGTGACGGTATGGTAACAAGCAGGTTGAGGGTTCGAGTCACGGGAATTGTTTGATTCTCCATTCGAAATTCAGAGTAAATGCTCAATTGTAACTGTTTTTTCAAGTTTGAATTGAAAAGTCAGTTTTCGCGGGAATGTTTCAAATTTCGATAATATGCAAGATGCAACAATACACTACAATAATCAAAGCAAGAGAAGCTAATCGCAATGGTTAGAGTAAGTTTTTTCAAGCAAAAATGGCAAGCATGCCCGTTCCGTTGCTTTTTTGGTGTTCCGTTGCTTTTTTGTGCACCCAGAAAAGAGCCTATTTGTGAGGTTCAAATGAAAGATATCGCTAAGCCCTAAGAATTGGTGAAAGGGGAAGGTCATTGCAAGATAGCGTGACGGTATGGTAACAAGCAGGTTGAGGGTTCGAGTCACGGGAAATGTTTGATTCTCCATTTGAAATTCAGTGTAAATGCTCAATTTTAACGGTTTCTTCAAGTTTGAATAGGAAAGTCATTTTTGGCGGGAATGTTTCAAATTTTGATAATATGCAAGATGCAACAATACACTACAATATTCAAAGCAAGGAAAGCTAAGCGCAACGCTCTGAGTAAGTTTTTGGAAGCAAAAATAGCAAGCATGCCCGTTCAGTTGCTTTTAAGTGGTTCCGTTGCTTTTTTGTGCACCCAGAAAACAGCCTATTTGTAAGGTTCAAATGAAAGATATCGCTAAGCCCTAAGAATTGGTGAAAGGGAAGGTCATTGCAAGATAGCGTGACGGTATGGTAACAAGCAGGTTTAGGGTTCGAGTCACGGGAAATGTTTGATTCTCAATTCGAAATTCAGAGTAAATGATAAATTATAACGGTTTCTTCAAATTTGAATTGAAAAGTCAGTTTTGGCGGGAATGTTTCAAATTTCGATAATATGCAAGATGCAACAATACACTACAATAATCAAAGCAAGAGAAGCTAATCGCAACGGTTAGAGTAAGTTTTTGGAAGCAAAATGTGCAAGCATGCCCGTTCCGTTGCTTTTTTGGTGGTTCCGTTGCTTTTTCGTGCACTCATAAATCAACCTTTTTTTCTGCTTCAAATGAAAGATATCGCTAAGCCCTAAGAATTGGTGAAAAGGGAAGGACCCTGGAAGATAAGTTAAACGTGAAGTTATCGGGAGGTGTAGTGTTCGAGTCACTTTAATATTTTTATTCTCCATTGTAAATTCAGAGTCAATGCAAAATTGTAACGGTTTTCAAGTTTGAATAGGAAAGTCAGTTTTGGCGGGAATGTTTCAAATTTCGATAATATGCAAGATGCCACAATACACTACAACAATCAAAGCAAGAGAAGCTAATCGCAACGGTTTTTGAAAGCAAAAATAGCAAGCATGCCCGTTCCGTTGCTTTTTTAATGGTTCCGTTGCTTTTTTGTGCACCCAGAAAAGAGCCTATTTGTAAGGTTCAAATGAAAGATATCGCTAAGCCCTAAGAATTGGTGAAAGGGGAAGGTCATTGCAAGATAGCGCGACGGTATGGTAACAAGCAGGTTGAGGGTTCGAGTCACGGGAAATGTTTGATTCTCCATTCGAAATTCAGAGTAAATGCTCAATTGTAACTGTTTTTTCAAGTTTGAAGTGAAAAGTCAGTTTTGGCGGGAATGTTTCAAATTTCGATAATATGGAAGATGCAACAATACACTACAATAATCAAAGCAAGAGAAGCTAATCGCAACGGTTAGAGTAAGTTTTTGGAAGAAAAAATGTCAAACATGCCCGTTCCGTTGCTTTTTAGGTGGTTCCGTTGCTTTTTCTTGCACTCATAAATCAACCTTTTTGTCTGCTTCAAATGAAAGATATCGCTAAGCCCTAAGAATTGGTGAAAGGGGAAGGTCATTGCAAGATAGCGTGACGGTATGGTAACAAGCAACTTTAGGGTTCGAGTCACGGAAATATGTTTATTCTCCATTTGAAATTCAGCGTAAATGCTCAATTGTAACGGTTTTTCAAGTTTGAATAGGAAAGTCAGTTTTCACGGGATTGTTTCAAATTTCGATAATATGCAAGATGCAACAATACACTACAACAATCAAAGCAAGAGAAGCTAATCGCAACCGCTAGAGTAAGTTTTTTAAAGCAAAAATGGCAAGCATGCCCGTTCCGTTGCTTTTTTGGTGGGTCCGTTGCTTTTCTGTGCACCCAGAAAAGAGCCTATTTGTAAGGTTCAAATGAAAGATATCGCTAAGCCCTAGGAATTGGTGAAAGGAAAGGTCATTGCAAGATAGCGTGACGGTATGGTAACAAGCAGGTTTAGGGTTCGAGTCACGGGAAATATTTGATTCTCAATTCGAAATTCAGAGTAAATGATAAATTATAACGGTTTTTTCAAGTTTGAATTGAAAAGTCAGTTTTGGCGGGAATGTTTCAAATTTCGATAATATGCAAGATGCAACAATACACTACAACAATCAAAGCAAGAGAAGCTAATCGCAACCGCTAGAGTAAGTTTTTTAAAGCAAAAATGGCAAGCATGCCCGTTCCGTTGCTTTTTTGGTGGGTCCGTTGCTTTTCTGTGCACCCAGAAAAGAGCCTATTTGTAAGGTTCAAATGAAAGATATCGCTAAGCCCTAAGAATTGGTGAAAGGGGAAGGTCATTGCAAGATAGCGTGACGGTATGGTAACAAGCAAGTTTAGGGTTCGAGTCACGGAAATATGTTTATTTTCCATTTGAAATTCAGCGTAAATGCTCAATTGTAACAGTTTTTCAAGTTTGAATAGGAAAGTCAGTTTTCGCGGGATTGTTTCAAATTTCGATAATATGCAAGATGCAACAATACACTACAACAATCAAAGCAAGAGAAGCTAATCGCAACGGCTAGAGTAAGTTTTTTAAAGCAAAAATGGCAAACATGCCCGTTCCGTTGCTTTTTAGGTGGTTCCGTTGCTTTTTCGTGCACTCATAAATCAAAATTTTTGTGTGTTTCAAATGATAGATATCGCTAAGCCCTAGGAATGGGTGAAAGGGGAAGGTCATTGCAAGATATCGTGATGGTATGGTAATAAGCAGGTTGAGGGTTCGAGTCACGGGAAATGTTTGATTCTCCATTCGAACTTCAGAGTAAATGCTCAATTTTAACGGTTTCTTCAAGTTTGAATTGAAAAGTCAGTTTTTGGCGGGAATGTTTCAAAATTCGACAGGATGCAAGATGCAACAATACACTACAATAATCAAAGCAATTGAAGCTAATCGCAACGGTTAGAGTAAGTGTTTGGAAGCAAAAATGGCAAGCATGCCCGTTCCGTTGCTTTTTTGGTGGTTCCGTTGCTTTTTTGTGCACCCAGAAAACAGCCTATTTGTAAGGTTCAAATGAAAGATATCGCTAAGCCCTAAGAATTGGTGAAAGGGGAAGGTCATTGCAAGATAGCGTGACGGTATGGTAACAAGCAGGTTTAGGGTTCGAGTCACGGGAAATGTTTGATTCTCCATTCGAAATTCAGAGTAAATGCTCAATTGTAACTGTTTTTTCAAGTTTGAATTGAAAAGTCAGTTTTGGCGGGAATGTTTCAAATTTCGATAATATGCAAGATGCAACAATACACTACAATAATCAAAGCAAGGGAAGCTAATCGCAACGGTTAGAGTAAGTTTTTGGAAGCAAAAATGGCAAGCATGCCAGTTCCGTTGCTTTTTTGGTGGTTCCGTTGCTTTTTCGTGCACTCATAAATCAACCTTTTTGTCTGCTTCAAATGAAAGATATCGCTAAGCCCTGAGAATTGGTGAAAGGGGAAGGTCATTGCAAGATAGCGTGACGGTATGGTAACAAGCAGGTTGAGGGTTCGAGTCACGGGAAATGTTTGATTCTCCATTCGAACTTCAGAGTAAATGCTCAATTTTAACGGTTTTTTCAAGTTTGAATAGGAAAGTCAGTTTTGGCGGGAATGTTTCAAATTTCGATAATATGAAAGATGCAACAATACACTACAACAATCAAAGCAAGAGAAGCTAATCGCAACGGTTAGAGTAAGTTTTTTAAAGCAAAAATGGCAAGCATGCCCGTTCCGTTGCTTTTTTGGTGGTTCCGTTGATTTTTTGTGCACCCAGAAAAGAGCCTATTTGTAAGGTTCAAATGAAAGATATCGCTAAGCCCTAAGAATTGGTGAAAGGGGAAGGTCATTGCAAGATAGCGTGAAGGTATGGTAACAAGCAGGTTGAGGGTTCGAGTCACGGGAAATGTTTGATTCTACATTCGAAATTCAGAGTAAATGCTCAATTGTAACTGTTTTTTCAAGTTTGAATTGAAAAGTCAGTTTTGGCGGGAATGTTTCAAATTTCGATAATATGCAAGATGCAACAATACACTACAATAATCAAAGTAAGGGAAGCTAATCGCAACGGTTAGAGTAAGTTTTTTAAAGCAAAAATGGCAAGCATGCCCGTTCCGTTGCTTTTTTGGTGTTTTCGTTGCCTTTTTGTGCACCCAGAAAAGAGCCTATTTGTAAGGTTCAAATGGAAGATATCGCTAAGCCCTAAGAATTGGTGAAAGGGGAAGGTCAATGCAAAATAGCGTGACGGTATGGTAACAAGCAGGTTGAGGGTTCGAGTCACGGGAAATGTTTGATTCTCAATTCGAAATTCAGAGTAAATGATAAATTATAACGGTTTTTTCAAGTTTGAATTGAAAAGTCAGTTTTGGCGGGAATGTTTCAAATTTCGATAATATGCAAGATGCAAAAATACACTAAAATAATCAAAGCAAGAGAAGCTAATCGCAACGGTTAGAGTAAGTTTTTGGAAGCAAAAGTGGCAAACATGCCCGTTCCGTTGCTTTTTAGGTGGTTCCGTTGCTTTTTCTTGCACTCATAAATCAACCTTTTTGTCTGCTTCAAATTAAAGATATCGCTAAGCCCTAAGAATTGGTGAAAGGGGAAGGTCATTGCAAGATAGCGTGACGGTATGGTAACAAGCAACTTTAGGGTTCGAGTCACGGAAATATGTTTATTCTCCATTTGAAATTCAGCGTAAATGCTCAATTGTAACAGTTTTTCAAGTTTGAATAGGAAAGTCAGTTTTCGCGGGATTGTTTCAAATTTCGATAATATGCAAGATGCAACAATACACTACAACAATCAAAGCAAGAGAAGCTAATCGCAACGGCTAGAGTAAGTTTTTTAAAGCAAAAATGGCAAACATGCCCGTTCCGTTGCTTTTTAGGTGGTTCCGTTGCTTTTTCGTGCACTCATAAATCAAAATTTTTGTCTGTTTCAAATGATAGATATCGCTAAGCCCTAGGAATGGGTGAAAGGGGAAGGTCATTGCAAGATATCGTGATGGTATGGTAATAAGCAGGTTGAGGGTTCGAGTCACGGGAAATGTTTGATTCTCCATTCGAACTTCAGAGTAAATGCTCAATTTTAACGGTTTCTTCAAGTTTGAATTGAAAAGTCAGTTTTTGACGGGAATGTTTCAAAATTCGACAGGATGCAAGATGCAACAATACACTACAATAATCAAAGCAATTGAAGCTAATCGCAACGGTTAGAGTAAGTGTTTGGAAGCAAAAATGGCAAGCATGCCCGTTCCGTTGCTTTTTTGGTGGTTCCGTTGCTTTTTTGTGCACCCAGAAAACAGCCTATTTGTAAGGTTCAAATGAAAGATATCGCTAAGCCCTAAGAATTGGTGAAAGGGGAAGGTCATTGCAAGATAGCGTGACGGTATGGTAACAAGCAGGTTGAGGGTTCGAGTCACGGGAAATGTTTGATTCTCCATTCGAACTTCAGAGTAAATGCTCAATTTTAACGGTTTTTTCAAGTTTGAATAGGAAAGTCAGTTTTGGCGGGAATATTTCAAATTTCGATAATATGAAAGATGCAACAATACACTACAACAATCAAAGCAAGAGAAGCTAATCGCAACGGTTAGAGTAAGTTTTTTAAAGCAAAAATGGCAAGCATGCCCGTTCCGTTGCTTTTTTGGTGGTTCCGTTGATTTTTTGTGCACCCAGAAAAGAGCCTATTTGTAAGGTTCAAATGAAAGATATCGCTAAGCCCTAAGAATTGGTGAAAGGGGAAGGTCATTGCAAGATAGCGTGAAGGTATGGTAACAAGCAGGTTGAGGGTTCGAGTCACGGGAAATGTTTGATTCTACATTCGAAATTCAGAGTAAATGCTCAATTGTAACTGTTTTTTCAAGTTTGAATTGAAAAGTCAGTTTTGGCGGGAATGTTTCAAATTTCGATAATATGCAAGATGCAAAAATACACTACAATAATCAAAGTAAGGGAAGCTAATCGCAACGGTTAGAGTAAGTTTTTTAAAGCAAAAATGGCAAGCATGCCCGTTCCGTTGCTTTTTTGGTGTTTTCGTTGCCTTTTTGTGCACCCAGAAAAGAGCCTATTTGTAAGGTTCAAATGGAAGATATCGCTAAGCCCTAAGAATTGGTGAAAGGGGAAGGTCAATGCAAAATAGCGTGACGGTATGGTAACAAGCAGGTTGAGGGTTCGAGTCACGGGAAATGTTTGATTCTCCATTGTAAATTCAGAGTCAATGCAAAATTGTAACGGTTTTCAAGTTTGAATAGGAAAGTCAGTTTTGGCGGGAATGTTTCAAATTTCGATAATATGCAAGATTCCACAATACACTACAACAATCAAAGCAAGAGAAGCTAATCGCAACGGTTTTTGAAAGCAAAAATAGCAAGCATGCCCGTTCCGTTGCTTTTTTAATGGTTCCGTTGCTTTTTTGTGCACCCAGAAAAGAGCCTATTTGTAAGGTTCAAATGGAAGATATCGCTAAGCCCTAAGAATTGGTGAAAGGGGAAGGTCATTGCAAGATAGCGCGACGGTATGGTAACAAGCAGGTTGAGGGTTCGAGTCACGGGAAATGTTTGATTCTCCATTCGAAATTCAGAGTAAATGCTCAATTGTAACTGTTTTTTCAAGTTTGAAGTGAAAAGTCAGTTTTGGCGGGAATGTTTCAAATTTCGATAATATGCAAGATGCAACAATACACTACAATAATCAAAGCAAGAGAAGCTAATCGCAACGGTTAGAGTAAGTTTTTGGAAGAAAAAATGTCAAACATGCCCGTTCCGTTGCTTTTTAGGTGGTTCCGTTGCTTTTTCTTGCACTCATAAATCAACCTTTTTGTCTGCTTCAAATGAAAGATATCGCTAAGCCCTAAGAATTGGTGAAAGGGGAAGGTCATTGCAAGATAGCGTGACGGTATGGTAACAAGCAGGTTGAGGGTTCGAGTCACGGAAATATGTTTATTCTCCATTTGAAATTCAGCGTAAATGCTCAATTGTAACGGTTTTTCAAGTTTGAATAGGAAAGTCAGTTTTCGCGGGATTGTTTCAAATTTCGATAATATGCAAGATGCAACAATACACTACAACAATCAAAGCAAGAGAAGCTAATCGCAACCGCTAGAGTAAGTTTTTTAAAGCAAAAATGGCAAGCATGCCCGTTCCGTTGCTTTTTTGGTGGGTCCGTTGCTTTTGTGTGCACCCAGAAAAGAGCCTATTTGTAAGGTTCAAATGAAAGATATCGCTAAGCCCTAGGAATTGGTGAAAGGAAAGGTCATTGCAAGATAGCGTGACGGTATGGTAACAAGCAGGTTTAGGGTTCGAGTCACGGGAAATATTTGATTCTCAATTCGAAATTCAGAGTAAATGATAAATTATAACGGTTTTTTCAAGTTTGAATTGAAAAGTCAGTTTTGGCGGGAATGTTTCAAATTTCGATAATATGCAAGATGCAACAATACACTACAATAATCAAAGCAAGAGAAGCTAATCGCAACGGTTAGAGTAAGTTTTTGGAAGCAAAAGTGGCAAACATGCCCGTTCCGTTGCTTTTTAGGTGGTTCCGTTGCTTTTTCTTGCACTCATAAATCAACCTTTTTGTCTGCTTCAAATTAAAGATATCGCTAAGCCCTAAGAATTGGTGAAAGGGGAAGGTCATTGCAAGATAGCGTGACGGTATGGTAACAAGCAACTTTAGGGTTCGAGTCACGGAAATATGTTTATTCTCCATTTGAAATTCAGCGTAAATGCTCAATTGTAACAGTTTTTCAAGTTTGAATAGGAAAGTCAGTTTTCGCGGGATTGTTTCAAATTTCGATAATATGCAAGATGCAACAATACACTACAACAATCAAAGCAAGAGAAGCTAATCGCAACGGCTAGAGTAAGTTTTTTAAAGCAAAAATGGCAAACATGCCCGTTCCGTTGCTTTTTAGGTGGTTCCGTTGCTTTTTCGTGCACTCATAAATCAAAATTTTTGTCTGTTTCAAATGATAGATATCGCTAAGCCCTAGGAATGGGTGAAAGGGGAAGGTCATTGCAAGATATCGTGATGGTATGGTAATAAGCAGGTTGAGGGTTCGAGTCACGGGAAATGTTTGGTTCTTCATTCGAACATCAGAGTAAATGCTCAATTTTAACGGTTTCTTCAAGTTTGAATTGAAAAGTCAGTTTTTGGCGGGAATGTTTCAAAATTCGACAGGATGCAAGATGCAACAATACACTACAATAATCAAAGCAATTGAAGCTAATCGCAACGGTTAGAGTAAGTGTTTGGAAGCAAAAATGGCAAGCATGCCCGTTCCGTTGCTTTTTTGGTGGTTCCGTTGCTTTTTTGTGCACCCAGAAAACAGCCTATTTGTAAGGTTCAAATGAAAGATATCGCTAAGCCCTAAGAATTGGTGAAAGGGGAAGGTCATTGCAAGATAGCGTGACGGTATGGTAACAAGCAGGTTTAGGGTTCGAGTCACGGGAAATGTTTGATTCTCCATTCGAAATTCAGAGTAAATGCTCAATTGTAACTGTTT
This sequence comes from Lepisma saccharinum, assembly GCF_977018435.1. Lineage (NCBI taxonomy): Eukaryota > Metazoa > Arthropoda > Insecta > Zygentoma > Lepismatidae > Lepisma > Lepisma saccharinum. The sequence continues at coordinate 1,539,533 of NW_028142901.1, read as the reverse complement.
TTTCAAGTTTGAATTGAAAAGTCAGTTTTGGCGGGAATGTTTCAAATTTCGATAATATGCAAGATGCAACAATACACTACAATAATCAAAGCAAGGGAAGCTAATCGCAACGGTTAGAGTAAGTTTTTGGAAGCAAAAATTGCAAGCATGCCAGTTCCGTTGCTTTTTTGGTGGTTCCGTTGCTTTTTCGTGCACTCATAAATCAACCTTTTTGTCTGCTTCAAATGAAAGATATCGCTAAGCCCTAAGAATTGGTGAAAGGGGAAGGTCATTGCAAGATAGCGTGACGGTATGGTAACAAGCAGGTTGAGGGTTCGAGTCACGGGAAATGTTTGATTCTCCATTCGAACTTCAGAGTAAATGCTCAATTTTAACGGTTTTTTCAAGTTTGAATAGGAAAGTCAGTTTTGGCGGGAATGTTTCAAATTTCGATAATATGAAAGATGCAACAATACACTACAACAATCAAAGCAAGAGAAGCTAATCGCAACGGTTAGAGTAAGTTTTTTAAAGCAAAAATGGCAAGCATGCCCGTTCCGTTGCTTTTTTGGTGGTTCCGTTGATTTTTTGTGCACCCAGAAAAGAGCCTATTTGTAAGGTTCAAATGAAAGATATCGCTAAGCCCTAAGAATTGGTGAAAGGGGAAGGTCATTGCAAGATAGCGTGAAGGTATGGTAACAAGCAGGTTGAGGGTTCGAGTCACGGGAAATGTTTGATTCTACATTCGAAATTCAGAGTAAATGCTCAATTGTAACTGTTTTTTCAAGTTTGAATTGAAAAGTCAGTTTTGGCGGGAATGTTTCAAATTTCGATAATATGCAAGATGCAACAATACACTACAATAATCAAAGTAAGGGAAGCTAATCGCAACGGTTAGAGTAAGTTTTTTAAAGCAAAAATGGCAAGCATGCCCGTTCCGTTGCTTTTTTGGTGTTTTCGTTGCCTTTTTGTGCACCCAGAAAAGAGCCTATTTGTAAGGTTCAAATGGAAGATATCGCTAAGCCCTAAGAATTGGTGAAAGGGGAAGGTCAATGCAAAATAGCGTGACGGTATGGTAACAAGCAGGTTGAGGGTTCGAGTCACGGGAAATGTTTGATTCTCAATTCGAAATTCAGAGTAAATGATAAATTATAACGGTTTTTTCAAGTTTGAATTGAAAAGTCAGTTTTGGCGGGAATGTTTCAAATTTCGATAATATGCAAGATGCAACAATACACTAAAATAATCAAAGCAAGAGAAGCTAATCGCAACGGTTAGAGTAAGTTTTTGGAAGCAAAAGTGGCAAACATGCCCGTTCCGTTGCTTTTTAGGTGGTTCCGTTGCTTTTTCTTGCACTCATAAATCAACCTTTTTGTCTGCTTCAAATTAAAGATATCGCTAAGCCCTAAGAATTGGTGAAAGGGGAAGGTCATTGCAAGATAGCGTGACGGTATGGTAACAAGCAAGTTTAGGGTTCGAGTCACGGAAATATGTTTATTCTCCATTTGAAATTCAGCGTAAATGCTCAATTGTAACAGTTTTTCAAGTTTGAATAGGAAAGTCAGTTTTCGCGGGATTGTTTCAAATTTCGATAATATGCAAGATGCAACAATACACTACAACAATCAAAGCAAGAGAAGCTAATCGCAACGGCTAGAGTAAGTTTTTTAAAGCAAAAATGGCAAACATGCCCGTTCCGTTGCTTTTTAGGTGGTTCCGTTGCTTTTTCGTGCACTCATAAATCAAAATTTTTGTCTGTTTCAAATGATAGATATCGCTAAGCCCTAGGAATGGGTGAAAGGGGAAGGTCATTGCAAGATATCGTGATGGTATGGTAATAAGCAGGTTGAGGGTTCGAGTCACGGGAAATGTTTGATTCTCCATTCGAACTTCAGAGTAAATGCTCAATTTTAACGGTTTCTTCAAGTTTGAATTGAAAAGTCAGTTTTTGGCGGGAATGTTTCAAAATTCGACAGGATGCAAGATGCAACAATACACTACAATAATCAAAGCAATTGAAGCTAATCGCAACGGTTAGAGTAAGTGTTTGGAAGCAAAAATGGCAAGCATGCCCGTTCCGTTGCTTTTTTGGTGGTTCCGTTGCTTTTTTGTGCACCCAGAAAACAGCCTATTTGTAAGGTTCAAATGAAAGATATCGCTAAGCCCTAAGAATTGGTGAAAGGGGAAGGTCATTGCAAGATAGCGTGACGGTATGGTAACAAGCAGGTTGAGGGTTCGAGTCACGGGAAATGTTTGATTCTCCATTCGAACTTCAGAGTAAATGCTCAATTTTAACGGTTTTTTCAAGTTTGAATAGGAAAGTCAGTTTTGGCGGGAATGTTTCAAATTTCGATAATATGAAAGATGCAACAATACACTACAACAATCAAAGCAAGAGAAGCTAATCGCAACGGTTAGAGTAAGTTTTTTAAAGCAAAAATGGCAAGCATGCCCGTTCCGTTGCTTTTTTGATGGTTCCGTTGATTTTTTGTGCACCCAGAAAAGAGCCTATTTGTAAGGTTCAAATGAAAGATATCGCTAAGCCCTAAGAATTGGTGAAAGGGGAAGGTCATTGCAAGATAGCGTGAAGGTATGGTAACAAGCAGGTTGAGGGTTCGAGTCACGGGAAATGTTTGATTCTACATTCGAAATTCAGAGTAAATGCTCAATTGTAACTGTTTTTTCAAGTTTGAATTGAAAAGTCAGTTTTGGCGGGAATGTTTCAAATTTCGATAATATGCAAGATGCAAAAATACACTACAATAATCAAAGTATGGGAAGCTAATCGCAACGGTTAGAGTAAGTTTTTTAAAGCAAAAATGGCAAGCATGCCCGTTCCGTTGCTTTTTTGGTGTTTTCGTTGCCTTTTTGTGCACCCAGAAAAGAGCCTATTTGTAAGGTTCAAATGGAAGATATCGCTAAGCCCTAAGAATTGGTGAAAGGGGAAGGTCAATGCAAAATAGCGTGACGGTATGGTAACAAGCAGGTTGAGGGTTCGAGTCACGGGAAATGTTTGATTCTCCATTGTAAATTCAGAGTCAATGCAAAATTGTAAAGGTTTTCAAGTTTGAATAGGAAAGTCAGTTTTGGCGGGAATGTTTCAAATTTCGATAATATGCAAGATGCCACAATACACTACAACAATCAAAGCAAGAGAAGCTAATCGCAACGGTTTTTGAAAGCAAAAATAGCAAGCATGCCCGTTCCGTTGCTTTTTTAATGGTTCCGTTGCTTTTTTGTGCACCCAGAAAAGAGCCTATTTGTAAGGTTCAAATGAAAGATATCGCTAAGCCCTAAGAATTGGTGAAAGGAGAAGGTCATTGCAAGATAGCGCGACGGTATGGTAACAAGCAGGTTGAGGGTTCGAGTCACGGGAAATGTTTGATTCTCCATTCGAAATTCAGAGTAAATGCTCAATTGTAACTGTTTTTTCAAGTTTGAAGTGAAAAGTCAGTTATGGCGGGAATGTTTCAAATTTCGATAATATGCAAGATGCAACAATACACTACAATAATCAAAGCAAGAGAAGCTAATCGCAACGGTTAGAGTAAGTTTTTGGAAGAAAAAATGTCAAACATGCCCGTTCCGTTGCTTTTTAGGTGGTTCCGTTGCTTTTTCTTGCACTCATAAATCAACCTTCTTGTCTGCTTCAAATGAAAGATATCGCTAAGCCCTAAGAATTGGTGAAAGGGGAAGGTCATTGCAAGATAGCGTGACGGTATGGTAACAAGCAGGTTGAGGGTTCGAGTCACGGAAATATGTTTATTCTCCATTTGAAATTCAGCGTAAATGCTCAATTGTAACGGTTTTTCAAGTTTGAATAGGAAAGTCAGTTTTCGCGGGATTGTTTCAAATTTCGATAATATGCAAGATGCAACAATACACTACAACAATCAAAGCAAGAGAAGCTAATCGCAACCGCTAGAGTAAGTTTTTTAAAGCAAAAATGGCAAGCATGCCCGTTCCGTTGCTTTTTTGGTGGGTCCGTTGCTTTTGTGTGCACCCAGAAAAGAGCCTATTTGTAAGGTTCAAATGAAAGATATCGCTAAGCCCTAGGAATTGGTGAAAGGAAAGGTCATTGCAAGATAGCGTGACGGTATGGTAACAAGCAGGTTTAGGGTTCGAGTCACGGGAAATATTTGATTCTCAATTCGAAATTCAGAGTAAATGATAAATTATAACGGTTTTTTCAAGTTTGAATTGAAAAGTCAGTTTTGGCGGGAATGTTTCAAATTTCGATAATATGCAAGATGCAACAATACACTACAATAATCAAAGCAAGAGAAGCTAATCGCAACGGTTAGAGTAAGTTTTTGGAAGCAAAAGTGGCAAACATGCCCGTTCCGTTGCTTTTTAGGTGGTTCCGTTGCTTTTTCTTGCACTCATAAATCAACCTTTTTGTCTGCTTCAAATTAAAGATATCGCTAAGCCCTAAGAATTGGTGAAAGGGGAAGGTCATTGCAAGATAGCGTGACGGTATGGTAACAAGCAAGTTTAGGGTTCGAGTCACGGAAATATGTTTATTCTCCATTTGAAATTCAGCGTAAATGCTCAATTGTAACAGTTTTTCAAGTTTGAATAGGAAAGTCAGTTTTCGCGGGATTGTTTCAAATTTCGATAATATGCAAGATGCAACAATACACTACAACAATCAAAGCAAGAGAAGCTAATCGCAACGGCTAGAGTAAGTTTTTTAAAGCAAAAATGGCAAACATGCCCGTTCCGTTGCTTTTTAAGTGGTTCCGTTGCTTTTTCGTGCACTCATAAATCAAAATTTTTGTCTGTTTCAAATGATAGATATCGCTAAGCCCTAGGAATGGGTGAAAGGGGAAGGTCATTGCAAGATATCGTGATGGTATGGTAATAAGCAGGTTGAGGGTTCGAGTCACGGGAAATGTTTGATTCTCCATTCGAACATCAGAGTAAATGCTCAATTTTAACGGTTTCTTCAAGTTTGAATTGAAAAGTCAGTTTTTGGCGGGAATGTTTCAAAATTCGACAGGATGCAAGATGCAACAATACACTACAATAATCAAAGCAATTGAAGCTAATCGCAACGGTTAGAGTAAGTGTTTGGAAGCAAAAATGGCAAGCATGCCCGTTCCGTTGCTTTTTTGGTGGTTCCGTTGCTTTTTTGTGCACCCAGAAAACAGCCTATTTGTAAGGTTCAAATGAAAGATATCGCTAAGCCCTAAGAATTGGTGAAAGGGGAAGGTCATTGCAAGATAGCGTGACGGTATGGTAACAAGCAGGTTTAGGGTTCGAGTCACGGGAAATGTTTGATTCTCCATTCGAAATTCAGAGTAAATGCTCAATTGTAACTGTTTTTTCAAGTTTGAATTGAAAAGTCAGTTTTGGCGGGAATGTTTCAAATTTCGATAATATGCAAGATGCAACAATACACTACAATAATCAAAGCAAGGGAAGCTAATCGCAACGGTTAGAGTAAGTTTTTGGAAGCAAAAATGGCAAGCATGCCAGTTCCGTTGCTTTTTTGGTGGTTCCGTTGCTTTTTCGTGCACTCATAAATCAACCTTTTTGTCTGCTTCAAATGAAAGATATCGCTAAGCCCTAAGAATTGGTGAAAGGGGAAGGTCATTGCAAGATAGCGTGACGGTATGGTAACAAGCAGGTTGAGGGTTCGAGTCACGGGAAATGTTTGATTCTCCATTCGAACTTCAGAGTAAATGCTCAATTTTAACGGTTTTTTCAAGTTTGAATAGGAAAGTCAGTTTTGGCGGGAATGTTTCAAATTTCGATAATATGCAAGATGCAACAATACACTACAATAATCAAAGTAAGGGAAGCTAATCGCAACGGTTAGAGTAAGTTTTTTAAAGCAAAAATGGCAAGCATGCCCGTTCCGTTGCTTTTTTGGTGTTTTCGTTGCCTTTTTGTGCACCCAGAAAAGAGCCTATTTGTAAGGTTCAAATGGAAGATATCGCTAAGCCCTAAGAATTGGTGAAAGGGGAAGGTCAATGCAAAATAGCGTGACGGTATGGTAACAAGCAGGTTGAGGGTTCGAGTCACGGGAAATGTTTGATTCTCAATTCGAAATTCAGAGTAAATGATAAATTATAACGGTTTTTTCAAGTTTGAATTGAAAAGTCAGTTTTGGCGGGAATGTTTCAAATTTCGATAATATGCAAGATGCAACAATACACTAAAATAATCAAAGCAAGAGAAGCTAATCGCAACGGTTAGAGTAAGTTTTTGGAAGCAAAAGTGGCAAACATGCCCGTTCCGTTGCTTTTTAGGTGGTTCCGTTGCTTTTTCTTGCACTCATAAATCAACCTTTTTGTCTGCTTCAAATTAAAGATATCGCTAAGCCCTAAGAATTGGTGAAAGGGGAAGGTCATTGCAAGATAGCGTGACGGTATGGTAACAAGCAAGTTTAGGGTTCGAGTCACGGAAATATGTTTATTCTCCATTTGAAATTCAGCGTAAATGCTCAATTGTAACAGTTTTTCAAGTTTGAATAGGAAAGTCAGTTTTCGCGGGATTGTTTCAAATTTCGATAATATGCAAGATGCAACAATACACTACAACAATCAAAGCAAGAGAAGCTAATCGCAACGGCTAGAGTAAGTTTTTTAAAGCAAAAATGGCAAACATGCCCGTTCCGTTGCTTTTTAGGTGGTTCCGTTGCTTTTTCGTGCACTCATAAATCAAAATTTTTGTCTGTTTCAAATGATAGATATCGCTAAGCCCTAGGAATGGGTGAAAGGGGAAGGTCATTGCAAGATATCGTGATGGTATGGTAATAAGCAGGTTGAGGGTTCGAGTCACGGGAAATGTTTGATTCTCCATTCGAACTTCAGAGTAAATGCTCAATTTTAACGGTTTCTTCAAGTTTGAATTGAAAAGTCAGTTTTTGGCGGGAATGTTTCAAAATTCGACAGGATGCAAGATGCAACAATACACTACAATAATCAAAGCAATTGAAGCTAATCGCAACGGTTAGAGTAAGTGTTTGGAAGCAAAAATGGCAAGCATGCCCGTTCCGTTGCTTTTTTGGTGGTTCCGTTGCTTTTTTGTGCACCCAGAAAACAGCCTATTTGTAAGGTTCAAATGAAAGATATCGCTAAGCCCTAAGAATTGGTGAAAGGGGAAGGTCATTGCAAGATAGCGTGACGGTATGGTAACAAGCAGGTTGAGGGTTCGAGTCACGGGAAATGTTTGATTCTCCATTCGAACTTCAGAGTAAATGCTCAATTTTAACGGTTTTTTCAAGTTTGAATAGGAAAGTCAGTTTTGGCGGGAATGTTTCAAATTTCGATAATATGAAAGATGCAACAATACACTACAACAATCAAAGCAAGAGAAGCTAATCGCAACGGTTAGAGTAAGTTTTTTAAAGCAAAAATGGCAAGCATGCCCGTTCCGTTGCTTTTTTGATGGTTCCGTTGATTTTTTGTGCACCCAGAAAAGAGCCTATTTGTAAGGTTCAAATGAAAGATATCGCTAAGCCCTAAGAATTGGTGAAAGGGGAAGGTCATTGCAAGATAGCGTGAAGGTATGGTAACAAGCAGGTTGAGGGTTCGAGTCACGGGAAATGTTTGATTCTACATTCGAAATTCAGAGTAAATGCTCAATTGTAACTGTTTTTTCAAGTTTGAATTGAAAAGTCAGTTTTGGCGGGAATGTTTCAAATTTCGATAATATGCAAGATGCAAAAATACACTACAATAATCAAAGTAAGGGAAGCTAATCGCAACGGTTAGAGTAAGTTTTTTAAAGCAAAAATGGCAAGCATGCCCGTTCCGTTGCTTTTTTGGTGTTTTCGTTGCCTTTTTGTGCACCCAGAAAAGAGCCTATTTGTAAGGTTCAAATGGAAGATATCGCTAAGCCCTAAGAATTGGTGAAAGGGGAAGGTCAATGCAAAATAGCGTGACGGTATGGTAACAAGCAGGTTGAGGGTTCGAGTCACGGGAAATGTTTGATTCTCCATTGTAAATTCAGAGTCAATGCAAAATTGTAACGGTTTTCAAGTTTGAATAGGAAAGTCAGTTTTGGCGGGAATGTTTCAAATTTCGATAATATGCAAGATGCCACAATACACTACAACAATCAAAGCAAGAGAAGCTAATCGCAACGGTTTTTGAAAGCAAAAATAGCAAGCATGCCCGTTCCGTTGCTTTTTTAATGGTTCCGTTGCTTTTTTGTGCACCCAGAAAAGAGCCTATTTGTAAGGTTCAAATGAAAGATATCGCTAAGCCCTAAGAATTGGTGAAAGGGGAAGGTCATTGCAAGATAGCGCGACGGTATGGTAACAAGCAGGTTGAGGGTTCGAGTCACGGGAAATGTTTGATTCTCCATTCGAAATTCAGAGTAAATGCTCAATTGTAACTGTTTTTTCAAGTTTGAAGTGAAAAGTCAGTTATGGCGGGAATGTTTCAAATTTCGATAATATGCAAGATGCAACAATACACTACAATAATCAAAGCAAGAGAAGCTAATCGCAACGGTTAGAGTAAGTTTTTGGAAGAAAAAATGTCAAACATGCCCGTTCCGTTGCTTTTTAGGTGGTTCCGTTGCTTTTTCTTGCACTCATAAATCAACCTTCTTGTCTGCTTCAAATGAAAGATATCGCTAAGCCCTAAGAATTGGTGAAAGGGGAAGGTCATTGCAAGATAGCGTGACGGTATGGTAACAAGCAGGTTGAGGGTTCGAGTCACGGAAATATGTTTATTCTCCATTTGAAATTCAGCGTAAATGCTCAATTGTAACGGTTTTTCAAGTTTGAATAGGAAAGTCAGTTTTCGCGGGATTGTTTCAAATTTCGATAATATGCAAGATGCAACAATACACTACAACAATCAAAGCAAGAGAAGCTAATCGCAACCGCTAGAGTAAGTTTTTTAAAGCAAAAATGGCAAGCATGCCCGTTCCGTTGCTTTTTTGGTGGGTCCGTTGCTTTTGTGTGCACCCAGAAAAGAACCTATTTGTAAGGTTCAAATGAAAGATATCGCTAAGCCCTAGGAATTGGTGAAAGGAAAGGTCATTGCAAGATAGCGTGACGGTATGGTAACAAGCAGGTTTAGGGTTCGAGTCACGGGAAATATTTGATTCTCAATTCGAAATTCAGAGTAAATGATAAATTATAACGGTTTTTTCAAGTTTGAATTGAAAAGTCAGTTTTGGCGGGAATGTTTCAAATTTCGATAATATGCAAGATGCAACAATACACTACAATAATCAAAGCAAGAGAAGCTAATCGCAACGGTTAGAGTAAGTTTTTGGAAGCAAAAGTGGCAAACATGCCCGTTCCGTTGCTTTTTAGGTGGTTCCGTTGCTTTTTCTTGCACTCATAAATCAACCTTTTTGTCTGCTTCAAATTAAAGATATCGCTAAGCCCTAAGAATTGGTGAAAGGGGAAGGTCATTGCAAGATAGCGTGACGGTATGGTAACAAGCAACTTTAGGGTTCGAGTCACGGAAATATGTTTATTCTCCATTTGAAATTCAGCGTAAATGCTCAATTGTAACAGTTTTTCAAGTTTGAATAGGAAAGTCAGTTTTCGCGGGATTGTTTCAAATTTCGATAATATGCAAGATGCAACAATACACTACAACAATCAAAGCAAGAGAAGCTAATCGCAACGGCTAGAGTAAGTTTTTTAAAGCAAAAATGGCAAACATGCCCGTTCCGTTGCTTTTTAGGTGGTTCCGTTGCTTTTTCGTGCACTCATAAATCAAAATTTTTGTCTGTTTCAAATGATAGATATCGCTAAGCCCTAGGAATGGGTGAAAGGGGAAGGTCATTGCAAGATATCGTGATGGTATGGTAATAAGCAGGTTGAGGGTTCGAGTCACGGGAAATGTTTGATTCTCCATTCGAACATCAGAGTAAATGCTCAATTTTAACGGTTTCTTCAAGTTTGAATTGAAAAGTCAGTTTTTGGCGGGAATGTTTCAAAATTCGACAGGATGCAAGATGCAACAATACACTACAATAATCAAAGCAATTGAAGCTAATCGCAACGGTTAGAGTAAGTGTTTGGAAGCAAAAATGGCAAGCATGCCCGTTCCGTTGCTTTTTTGGTGGTTCCGTTGCTTTTTTGTGCACCCAGAAAACAGCCTATTTGTAAGGTTCAAATGAAAGATATCGCTAAGCCCTAAGAATTGGTGAAAGGGGAAGGTCATTGCAAGATAGCGTGACGGTATGGTAACAAGCAGGTTTAGGGTTCGAGTCACGGGAAATGTTTGATTCTCCATTCGAAATTCAGAGTAAATGCTCAATTGTAACTGTTTTTTCAAGTTTGAATTGAAAAGTCAGTTTTGGCGGGAATGTTTCAAATTTCGATAATATGCAAGATGCAACAATACACTACAATAATCAAAGCAAGGGAAGCTAATCGCAACGGTTAGAGTAAGTTTTTGGAAGCAAAAATGGCAAGCATGCCAGTTCCGTTGCTTTTTTGGTGGTTCCGTTGCTTTTTCGTGCACTCATAAATCAACCTTTTTGTCTGCTTCAAATGAAAGATATCGCTAAGCCCTAAGAATTGGTGAAAGGGGAAGGTCATTGCAAGATAGCGTGACGGTATGGTAACAAGCAGGTTGAGGGTTCGAGTCACGGGAAATGTTTGATTCTCCATTCGAACTTCAGAGTAAATGCTCAATTTTAACGGTTTTTTCAAGTTTGAATAGGAAAGTCAGTTTTGGCGGGAATGTTTCAAATTTCGATAATATGAAAGATGCAACAATACACTACAACAATCAAAGCAAGAGAAGCTAATCGCAACGGTTAGAGTAAGTTTTTTAAAGCAAAAATGGCAAGCATGCCCGTTCCGTTGCTTTTTTGATGGTTCCGTTGATTTTTTGTGCACCCAGAAAAGAGCCTATTTGTAAGGTTCAAATGAAAGATATCGCTAAGCCCTAAGAATTGGTGAAAGGGGAAGGTCATTGCAAGATAGCGTGAAGGTATGGTAACAAGCAGGTTGAGGGTTCGAGTCACGGGAAATGTTTGATTCTACATTCGAAATTCAGAGTAAATGCTCAATTGTAACTGTTTTTTCAAGTTTGAATTGAAAAGTCAGTTTTGGCGGGAATGTTTCAAATTTCGATAATATGCAAGATGCAAAAATACACTACAATAATCAAAGTAAGGGAAGCTAATCGCAACGGTTAGAGTAAGTTTTTTAAAGCAAAAATGGCAAGCATGCCCGTTCCGTTGCTTTTTTGGTGTTTTCGTTGCCTTTTTGTGCACCCAGAAAAGAGCCTATTTGTAAGGTTCAAATGGAAGATATCGCTAAGCCCTAAGAATTGGTGAAAGGGGAAGGTCAATGCAAAATAGCGTGACGGTATGGTAACAAGCAGGTTGAGGGTTCGAGTCACGGGAAATGTTTGATTCTCCATTGTAAATTCAGAGTCAATGCAAAATTGTAACGGTTTTCAAGTTTGAATAGGAAAGTCAGTTTTGGCGGGAATGTTTCAAATTTCGATAATATGCAAGATGCCACAATACACTACAACAATCAAAGCAAGAGAAGCTAATCGCAACGGTTTTTGAAAGCAAAAATAGCAAGCATGCCCGTTCCGTTGCTTTTTTAATGGTTCCGTTGCTTTTTTGTGCACCCAGAAAAGAGCCTATTTGTAAGGTTCAAATGAAAGATATCGCTAAGCCCTAAGAATTGGTGAAAGGGGAAGGTCATTGCAAGATAGCGCGACGGTATGGTAACAAGCAGGTTGAGGGTTCGAGTCACGGGAAATGTTTGATTCTCCATTCGAAATTCAGAGTAAATGCTCAATTGTAACTGTTTTTTCAAGTTTGAAGTGAAAAGTCAGTTATGGCGGGAATGTTTCAAATTTCGATAATATGCAAGATGCAACAATACACTACAACAATCAAAGCAAGAGAAGCTAATCGCAACGGCTAGAGTAAGTTTTTTAAAGCAAAAATGGCAAACATGCCCGTTCCGTTGCTTTTTAGGTGGTTCCGTTGCTTTTTCGTGCACTCATAAATCAAAATTTTTGTCTGTTTCAAATGATAGATATCGCTAAGCCCTAGGAATGGGTGAAAGGGGAAGGTCATTGCAAGATATCGTGATGGTATGGTAATAAGCAGGTTGAGGGTTCGAGTCACGGGAAATGTTTGATTCTCCATTCGAACTTCAGAGTAAATGCTCAATTTTAACGGTTTCTTCAAGTTTGAATTGAAAAGTCAGTTTTTGGCGGGAATGTTTCAAAATTCGACAGGATGCAAGATGCAACAATACACTACAATAATCAAAGCAATTGAAGCTAATCGCAACGGTTAGAGTAAGTGTTTGGAAGCAAAAATGGCAAGCATGCCCGTTCCGTTGCTTTTTTGGTGGTTCCGTTGCTTTTTTGTGCACCCAGAAAACAGCCTATTTGTAAGGTTCAAATGAAAGATATCGCTAAGCCCTAAGAATTGGTGAAAGGGGAAGGTCATTGCAAGATAGCGTGACGGTATGGTAACAAGCAGGTTTAGGGTTCGAGTCACGGGAAATGTTTGATTCTCCATTCGAAATTCAGAGTAAATGCTCAATTGTAACTGTTTTTTCAAGTTTGAATTGAAAAGTCAGTTTTGGCGGGAATGTTTCAAATTTCGATAATATGCAAGATGCAACAATACACTACAATAATCAAAGCAAGGGAAGCTAATCGCAACGGTTAGAGTAAGTTTTTGGAAGCAAAAATAGCAAGCATGCCAGTTCCGTTGCTTTTTTGGTGGTTCCGTTGCTTTTTCGTGCACTCATAAATCAACCTTTTTGTCTGCTTCAAATGAAAGATATCGCTAAGCCCTAAGAATTGGTGAAAGGGGAAGGTCATTGCAAGATAGCGCGACGGTATGGTAACAAGCAGGTTGAGGGTTCGAGTCACGGGAAATGTTTGATTCTCCATTCGAACTTCAGAGTAAATGCTCAATTTTAACGGTTTTTTCAAGTTTGAATAGGAAAGTCAGTTTTGGCGGGAATGTTTCAAATTTCGATAATATGAAAGATGCAACAATACACTACAACAATCAAAGCAAGAGAAGCTAATCGCAACGGTTAGAGTAAGTTTTTTAAAGCAAAAATGGCAAGCATGCCCGTTCCGTTGCTTTTTTGGTGGTTCCGTTGATTTTTTGTGCACCCAGAAAAGAGCCTATTTGTAAGGTTCAAATGAAAGATATCGCTAAGCCCTAAGAATTGGTGAAAGGGGAAGGTCATTGCAAGATAGCGTGAAGGTATGGTAACAAGCAGGTTGAGGGTTCGAGTCACGGGAAATGTTTGATTCTACATTTGAAATTCAGAGTAAATGCTCAATTGTAACTGTTTTTTCAAGTTTGAATTGAAAAGTCAGTTTTGGCGGGAATGTTTCAAATTTCGATAATATGCAAGATGCAACAATACACTACAATAATCAAAGTAAGGGAAGCTAATCGCAACGGTTAGAGTAAGTTTTTTAAAGCAAAAATGGCAAGCATGCCCGTTCCGTTGCTTTTTTGGTGTTTTCGTTGCCTTTTTGTGCACCCAGAAAAGAGCCTATTTGTAAGGTTCAAATGGAAGATATCGCTAAGCCCTAAGAATTGGTGAAAGGGGAAGGTCAATGCAAAATAGCGTGACGGTATGGTAACAAGCAGGTTGAGGGTTCGAGTCACGGGAAATGTTTGATTCTCCATTCGAAATTCAGAGTAAATGCTCAATTGTAACAGTTTTTTCAAGTTTGAATTGAAAAGTCAGTTTTGGCGGGAATGTTTCAAATTTCGATATTATGCAAGATGCAACAATACACTACAACAATCAAAGCAAGAGAAGCTAATCGCAACGGTTAGAGTAAGTTTTTTAAAGAAAAATGGCAAGCATGCCCGTTCCGTTGCTTTTTAGGTGGTTCCGTTGCTTTTTCTTGCACTCATAAATCAACCTTTTTGTCTGCTTCAAATGAAAGATATCGCTAAGCCCTTAGAATTGGTGAAAGGGGAAGGTCATTGCAAGATAGCGTGACGGTATGGTAACCAGCAGGTTTAGGGTTCGAGTCACGGGAATATGTTTATTCTCCATTTGAAATTCAGCGTAAATGCTCAATTGTAACTTTTTTTCAAGTTTGAATAGGAAAGTCAGTTTTGGCGGGAATGTTTCAAATTTCGACAATATGCAAGATGCAACAATACACTACAATAATCAAAGCAAGAGAAGCTAATCGCAACGGTTAGAGTAAGTTTTTTAAAGCAAAAATGGCAAGCATGCCCGTTCCGTTTCTTTTTTGGTGGTTCCGTTGCTTTTTTGTGCACCCAGAAAAGATCCTATTTGTAAGGTTGAAATGAAATATATCGCTAAGCCATAAGAATTGGTGAAAGGGGAAGGTCATTGCAAGATAGCGTGACGGTATGGTAACAAGCAGGTTTAGGGTTCGAGTCACGGGAAATGTTTGATTCTCCATTTGAAATTCAGTGTAAATGCTCAATTTTAACGGTTTCTTCAAGTTTGAATTGAAAAGTCAGTTTTGGCGGGAAAATTTCAAAATTCGAAGGGATGCAAGATGCAACAACACACTACAATAATCAAAGCAAGAGAAGCTAATCGTAACGGTTAGAGTAAGTTTTTTAAAGCAAAAATGGCAAGCATGCCCGTTCCGTTGCTTTTTTGGTGGTTCCGTTGCTTTTTTGTGCACCCAGAAAACAGCCTATTTGTAAGGTTCAAATGAAAGATATCGCTAAACCCTAAGAATTGGTGAAAGGGGAAGGTCATTGCAAGATAGCGTGACGGTATGGTAACCAGCAGGTTTAGGGTTCGAGTCACGTTAAATGTTTGATTCTCCATTTGATATTCAGTGTAAATGCTTAATTTTAACGGTTTCTTCAAGTTTGAATTGAAAAGTCAGTTTTGGCGGGAATGTTTCAAATTTCGATAATATGCAAGATGCAACAATACACTACAATAATCAAAGCAAGGGAAGCTAATCGCAACGGTTAGAGTAAGTTTTTGGAAGCAAAAATGGCAAGCATGCCAGTTCCGTTGCTTTTTTGGTGGTTCCGTTGCTTTTTCGTGCACTCATAAATCAACCTTTTTGTCTGCTTCAAATGAAAGATATCGCTAAGCCCTAAGAATTGGTGAAAGGGGAAGGTCATTGCAAGATAGCGTGACGGTATGGTAACAAGCAGGTTGAGGGTTCGAGTCACGGGAAATGTTTGATTCTCCATTCGAACTTCAGAGTAAATGCTCAATTTTAACGGTTTTTTCAAGTTTGAATAGGAAAGTCAGTTTTGGCGGGAATGTTTCAAATTTCGATAATATGAAAGATGCAACAATACACTACAACAATCAAAGCAAGAGAAGCTAATCGCAACGGTTAGAGTAAGTTTTTTAAAGCAAAAATGGCAAGCATGCCCGTTCCGTTGCTTTTTTGGTGGTTCCGTTGATTTTTTGTGCACCCAGAAAAGAGCCTATTTGTAAGGTTCAAATGAAAGATATCGCTAAGCCCTAAGAATTGGTGAAAGGGGAAGGTCATTGCAAGATAGCGTGAAGGTATGGTAACAAGCAGGTTGAGGGTTCGAGTCACGGGAAATGTTTGATTCTACATTCGAAATTCAGAGTAAATGCTCAATTGTAACTGTTTTTTCAAGTTTGAATTGAAAAGTCAGTTTTGGCGGGAATGTTTCAAATTTCGATAATATGCAAGATGCAACAATACACTACAATAATCAAAGTAAGGGAAGCTAATCGCAACGGTTAGAGTAAGTTTTTTAAAGCAAAAATGGCAAGCATGCCCGTTCCGTTGCCTTTTTGGTGTTTTCGTTGCCTTTTTGTGCACCCAGAAAAGAGCCTATTTGTAAGGTTCAAATGGAAGATATCGCTAAGCCCTAAGAATTGGTGAAAGGGGAAGGTCAATGCAAAATAGCGTGACGGTATGGTAACAAGCAGGTTGAGGGTTCGAGTCACGGGAAATGTTTGATTCTCCATTCGAAATTCAGAGTAAATGCTCAATTGTAACAGTTTTTTCAAGTTTGAATTGAAAAGTCAGTTTTGGCGGGAATGTTTCAAATTTCGATATTATGCAAGATGCAACAATACACTACAACAATCAAAGCAAGAGAAGCTAATCGCAACGGTTAGAGTAAGTTTTTTAAAGAAAAATGGCAAGCATGCCCGTTCCGTTGCTTTTTAGGTGGTTCCGTTGCTTTTTCTTGCACTCATAAATCAACTTTTTTGTCTGCTTCAAATGAAAGATATCGCTAAGCCCTTAGAATTGGTGAAAGGGGAAGGTCATTGCAAGATAGCGTGACGGTATGGTAACCAGCAGGTTTAGGGTTCGAGTCACGGGAATATGTTTATTCTCCATTTGAAATTCAGCGTAAATGCTCAATTGTAACTTTTTTTCAAGTTTGAATAGGAAAGTCAGTTTTGGCGGGAATGTTTCAAATTTCGACAATATGCAAGATGCAACAATACACTACAATAATCAAAGCAAGAGAAGCTAATCGCAACGGTTAGAGTAAGTTTTTTAAAGCAAAAATGGCAAGCATGCCCGTTCCGTTTCTTTTTTGGTGGTTCCGTTGCTTTTTTGTGCACCCAGAAAAGATCCTATTTGTAAGGTTGAAATGAAATATATCGCTAAGCCATAAGAATTGGTGAAAGGGGAAGGTCATTGCAAGATAGCGTGACGGTATGGTAACAAGCAGGTTTAGGGTTCGAGTCACGGGAAATGTTTGATTCTCCATTTGAAATTCAGTGTAAATGCTCAATTTTAACGGTTTCTTCAAGTTTGAATTGAAAAGTCAGTTTTGGCGGGAAAATTTCAAAATTCGAAGGGATGCAAGATGCAACAACACACTACAATAATCAAAGCAAGAGAAGCTAATCGCAACGGTTAGAGTAAGTTTTTTAAAGCAAAAATGGCAAGCATGCCCGTTCCGTTGCTTTTTTGGTGGTTCCGTTGCTTTTTTGTGCACCCAGAAAAGTGCCTATTTGTAAGGTTCAAATGAAAGATATCGCTAAACCCTAAGAATTGGTGAAAGGGGAAGGTCATTGCAAGATAGCGTGACGGTATGGTAACCAGCAGGTTTAGGGTTCGAGTCACGTTAAATGTTTGATTCTCCATTTGATATTCAGTGTAAATGCTTAATTTTAACGGTTTCTTCAAGTTTGAATTGAAAAGTCAGTTTTGGCGGGAATGTTTCAAATTTCGATAATATGCAAGATGCAACAATACACTACAACAATCAAAGCAAGAGAAGCTAATCGCAACGGTTAGAGTAAGTTTTTTAAAGAAAAATGGCAAGCATGCCCGTTCCGTTGCTTTTAGGTGGTTCCGTTGCTTTTTGTTGCACTCATAAATCAACTTTTTGTCTGCTTCAAATGAAAGATATCGCTAAGCCCTTAGAATTGGTGAAAGGGGAAGGTCATTGCAAGATAGCGTGACGGTATGGTAAAAAGCAGGTTTAGGGTTCGAGTCACGGGAATATGTTTATTCTCCATTTGAAATTCAGAGTAAATGCTCAATTGTAACGGTTTTTCAAGTTTAAATAGGAAAGTCAGTTTTTGCGGGAATGTTTCAAATTTCGATAATATGCAAGATGCAACAATACACTACAATAATCAAAGCAAGACAAGCTAATCGCAACGGTTAGAGTAAGTTTTTTAAAGCAAAAATGGCAAGCATGCCCGTTCCGTTGCTTTTTTGGTGGTTCCGTTGCTTTTTTGTGCACCCAGAAAAGTGCCTATTTGTAAGGTTCAAATGAAAGATATCGCTAAGCCCTAAGAATTGTTGAAAGGGGAAGGTCATTGCAAGATAGCGTGACGGTATGGTACAAAGCAGGTTTAGGGTTCGAGTCACGGAAATATGTTTATTCTCCATTTGAAATTCAGCGTAAATGCTCAATTGTAACGGTTTTTCAAGTTTGAATAGGAAAGTCAGTTTTGACGGGAATGTTTCAAATTTCGATAATATGCAAGATGCAATAATACACTACAATAATCAAAGCAAGGGAAGCTAATCGCAACGGTTAGAGTAAGTTTTTTAAAGCAAAAATGGCAAGCATGCCCGTTCCGTTGCTTTTTTGGTGGTTCCGTTGCTTTTTTGTGCACCCAGAAAAGACCTTATTTGTAAGGTTCAAATGAAAGATATCGCTAAGCCCTAAGAATTGGTGAAAGGGGAAGGTCATTGCAAGATAGCGTGAAGGTATGGTAACAAGCAGGTTGAGGGTTCGAGTCACGGGAAATGTTTGATTCTACATTCGAAATTCAGAGTAAATGCTCAATTGTAACTGTTTTTTCAAGTTTGAATTGAAAAGTCAGTTTTCGCGGGAATGTTTCAAATTTCGATAATATGCAAGACGCAACAATACACTACAATAATCAAAGCAAGGGAAGCTAATCGCAACGGTTAGAGTAAGTTTTTTAAAGCAAAAATGGCAAGCATGCCCGTTAAGTTGCTTTTTTGGTGTTTTCGTTGCTTTTTTGTGCACCTAGAAAAGAGCCTATTTGTAAGGTTCAAATGGAAGATATCGCTAAGCCCTAAGAATTGGTGAAAGGGGAAGGTCATTGCAAGATAGCGTGAAGGTATGGTAACAAGCAGGTTGAGGGTTCGAGTCACGGGAAATGTTTGATTCTACATTCGAAATTCAGAGTAAATGCTCATTTGTAACTGTTTTTTCAAGTTTGAATTGAAAAGTCAGTTTTGGCGGGAATGTTTCAAATTTCGATAATATGCAAGATGCAACAATACACTACAATAATCAAAGTAAGGGAAGCTAATCGCAACGGTTAGAGTAAGTTTTTTAAAGCAAAAATGGCAAGCATGCCCGTTCCGTTGCTTTTTTGGTGTTTTCGTTGCCTTTTTGTGCACCCAGAAAAGAGCCTATTTGTAAGGTTCAAATGGAAGATATCGCTAAGCCCTAAGAATTGGTGAAAGGGGAAGGTCAATGCAAAATAGCGTGACGGTATGGTAACAAGCAGGTTGAGGGTTCGAGTCACGGGAAATGTTTGATTCTCCATTCGAAATTCAGAGTAAATGCTCAATTGTAACAGTTTTTTCAAGTTTGAATTGAAAAGTCAGTTTTGGCGGGAATGTTTCAAATTTCGATATTATGCAAGATGCAACAATACACTACAACAATCAAAGCAAGAGAAGCTAATCGCAACGGTTAGAGTAAGTTTTTTAAAGAAAAATGGCAAGCATGCCCGTTCCGTTGCTTTTTAGGTGGTTCCGTTGCTTTTTCTTGCACTCATAAATCAACCTTTTTGTCTGCTTCAAATGAAAGATATCGCTAAGCCCTTAGAATTGGTGAAAGGGGAAGGTCATTGCAAGATAGCGTGACGGTATGGTAACCAGCAGGTTTAGGGTTCGAGTCACGGGAATATGTTTATTCTCCATTTGAAATTCAGCGTAAATGCTCAATTGTAACTTTTTTTCAAGTTTGAATAGGAAAGTCAGTTTTGGCGGGAATGTTTCAAATTTCGACAATATGCAAGATGCAACAACACACTACAATAATCAAAGCAAGAGAAGCTAATCGCAACGGTTAGAGTAAGTTTTTTAAAGCAAAAATGGCAAGCATGCCCGTTCCGTTTCTTTTTTGGTGGTTCCGTTGCTTTTTTGTGCACCCAGAAAAGAGCCTATTTGTAAGGTTCAAATGAAATATATCGCTAAGCCATAAGAATTGGTGAAAGGGGAAGGTCATTGCAAGATAGCGTGACGGTATGGTAACAAGCAGGTTTAGGGTTCGAGTCACGGGAAATGTTTGATTCTCCATTTGAAATTCAGTGTAAATGCTCAATTTTAACGGTTTCTTCAAGTTTGAATTGAAAAGTCAGTTTTGGCGGGAAAATTTCAAAATTCGAAGGGATGCAAGATGCAACAACACACTACAATAATCAAAGCAAGAGAAGCTAATCGCAACGGTTAGAGTAAGTTTTTTAAAGCAAAAATGGCAAGCATGCCCGTTCCGTTGCTTTTTTGGTGGTTCCGTTGCTTTTTTGTGCACCCAGAAAAGTGCCTATTTGTAAGGTTCAAATGAAAGATATCGCTAAGCCCTAAGAATTGGTGAAAGGGGAAGGTCATTGCAAGATAGCGTGACGGTATGGTAACCAGCAGGTTTAGGGTTCGAGTCACGTTAAATGTTTGATTCTCCATTTGATATTCAGTGTAAATGCTTAATTTTAACGGTTTCTTCAAGTTTGAATTGAAAAGTCAGTTTTGGCGGGAATGTTTCAAATTTCGATAATATGCAAGATGCAACAATACACTACAACAATCAAAGCAAGAGAAGCTAATCGCAACGGTTAGAGTAAGTTTTTTAAAGAAAAATGGCAAGCATGCCCGTTCCGTTGCTTTTAGGTGGTTCCGTTGCTTTTTTGTGCACCCAGAAAAGACCTTATTTGTAAGGTTCAAATGAAAGATATCGCTAAGCCCTAAGAATTGGTGAAAGGGGAAGGTCATTGCAAGATAGCGTGAAGGTATGGTAACAAGCAGGTTGAGGGTTCGAGTCACGGGAAATGTTTGATTCTACATTCGAAATTCAGAGTAAATGCTCAATTGTAACTGTTTTTTCAAGTTTGAATTGAAAAGTCAGTTTTCGCGGGAATGTTTCAAATTTCGATAATATGCAAGATGCAACAATACACTACAATAATCAAAGCAAGGGAAGCTAATCGC
This sequence comes from Lepisma saccharinum, assembly GCF_977018435.1. Classification (NCBI taxonomy): domain Eukaryota; kingdom Metazoa; phylum Arthropoda; class Insecta; order Zygentoma; family Lepismatidae; genus Lepisma; species Lepisma saccharinum. The sequence continues at coordinate 1,518,957 of NW_028142901.1, read as the reverse complement.
AACAGTTAGAGTAAGTTTTTTAAAGCAAAAATTGCAAGCATGCCCGTTCCGTTGCTTTTTTGGTGTTTTCGTTGCTTTTTTGTGCACCTAGAAAAGAGCCTATTTGTAAGGTTCAAATGGAAGATATCGCTAAGCCCTAAGAATTGGTGAAAGGGGAAGGTCATTGCAAGATAGCGTGACGGTATGGTAACCAGCAGGTTTAGGGGTCGAGTCACGGGAATATGTTTATTCTCCATTTGAAATTCAGCGTAAATGCTCAATTGTAACGGTTTTTCAAGTTTGAATAGGAAAGTCTGTTTTGGCGGGAATGTTTCAAATTTCGGTAATATGCAAGATGCAACAACACACTACAATAATCAAAGCAAGAGAAGCTAATCGCAACGGTTAGAGTAAGTTTTTGGAAGCAAAAATGGCAAGCATGCCCGTTCCGTTGCTTTTTTGGTGGTTCCGTTGCTTTTTTGTGCACCCAGAAAAGAGCCTATTTGTAAGGTTCAAATGAAAGATGTCGCTAAGCCCTAAGAATTGGTGAAAGGGGAAGGTCATTGCAAGATAGCGTGACGGTATGGTAACAAGCAGGTTAAGGGTTCGAGTCACGGGAAATGTTTGATTCTGCATTCGAAATTCAGAGTAAATGCTCAATTGTAACTGTTTATTCAAGTTTGAATTGAAAAGTCAGTTTTGGCGGGAATGTTTCAAATTTCGATAATATGCAAGATGCAACAATACACTACAACAATCAAAGCAAGAGAAGCTAATCGCAACGGTTAGAGTAAGTTTTTTAAAGAAAAATGGCAAGCATGCCCGTTCCGTTGCTTTTTAGGTGGTTCCGTTGTTTTTTTTTCTTGCACTCATAAATCAACTTTTTGTCTGCTTCAAATGAAAGCTATCGCTAAGCCCTTAGAATTGGTGAAAGGGGAAGGTCATTGCAAGATAGCGTGACGGTATGGTAAAAAGCAGGTTTAGGGTTCGAGTCACGGGAATATGTTTATTCTCCATTTGAAATTCAGCGTAAATGCTCAATTGTAACGGTTTTTCAAGTTTAAATAGGAAAGTCAGTTTTTGCGGGAATGTTTCAAATTTCGATAATATGCAAGATGCAACAATACACTACAACAATCAAAGCAAGAGAAGCTAATCGCAACGGTTAGAGTAAGTTTTTTAAAGAAAAATGGCAAGCATGCCCGTTCCGTTGCTTTTAGGTGGTTCCGTTGCTTTTTTGTGCACCCAGAAAAGACCTTATTTGTAAGGTTCAAATGAAAGATATCGCTAAGCCCTAAGAATTGGTGAAAGGGGAAGGTCATTGCAAGATAGCGTGAAGGTATGGTAACAAGCAGGTTGAGGGTTCGAGTCACGGGAAATGTTTGATTCTACATTCGAAATTCAGAGTAAATGCTCAATTGTAACTGTTTTTTCAAGTTTGAATTGAAAAGTCAGTTTTCGCGGGAATGTTTCAAATTTCGATAATATGCAAGATGCAACAATACACTACAATAATCAAAGCAAGGGAAGCTAATCGCAACGGTTAGAGTAAGTTTTTTAAAGCAAAAATTGCAAGCATGCCCGTTCCGTTGCTTTTTTGGTGTTTTCGTTGCTTTTTTGTGCACCTAGAAAAGAGCCTATTTGTGAGGTTCAAATGGAAGATATCGCTAAGCCCTAAGAATTGGTGAAAGGGGAAGGTCATTGCAAGATAGCGTGACGGTATGGTAACCAGCAGGTTTAGGGGTCGAGTCACGGAATATGTTTATTCTCCATTTGAAATTCAGCGTAAATGCTCAATTGTAACGGTTTTTCAAGTTTGAATAGGAAAGTCTGTTTTGGCGGGAATGTTTCAAATTTCGATAATATGCAAGATGCAACAACACACTACAATAATCAAAGCAAGAGAAGCTAATCGCGACGGTTAGAGTAAGTTTTTGGAAGCAAAAATGGCAAGCATGCCCGTTCCGTTGCTTTTTTGGTGGTTCCGTTGCTTTTTTGTGCACCCAGAAAAGAGCCTATTTGTAAGGTTCAAATGAAAGATGTCGCTAAGCCCTAAGAATTGGTGAAAGGGGAAGGTCATTTCAAGATAGCGTGACGGTATGGTAACAAGCAGGTTGAGGGTTCGAGTCACGGGAAATGTTTGATTCTGCATTCGAAATTCAGAGTAAATGCTCAATTGTAACTGTTTTTTCAAGTTTGAATTGAAAAGTCAGTTTTGGCGGGAATGTTTCAAATTTCGATAATATGCAAGATGCAACAATACACTACAACAATCAAAGCAAGAGAAGCTAATCGCAACGGTTAGAGTAAGTTTTTTAAAGAAAAATGGCAAGCATGCCCGTTCCGTTGCTTTTTAGGTGGTTCCGTTGTTTTTTTTTCTTGCACTCATAAATCAACTTTTTGTCTGCTTCAAATGAAAGCTATCGCTAAGCCCTTAGAATTGGTGAAAGGGGAAGGTCATTGCAAGATAGCGTGACGGTATGGTAAAAAGCAGGTTTAGGGTTCGAGTCACGGGAATATGTTTATTCTCCATTTGAAATTCAGCGTAAATGCTCAATTGTAACGGTTTTTCAAGTTTAAATAGGAAAGTCAGTTTTTGCGGGAATGTTTCAAATTTCGATAATATGCAAGATGCAACAATACACTACAATAATCAAAGCAAGACAAGCTAATCGCAACGGTTAGAGTAAGTTTTTTAAAGCAAAAATGGCAAGCATGCCCGTTCCGTTGCTTTTTTGGTGGTTCCGTTGCTTTTTTGTGCACCCAGAAAAGTGCCTATTTGTAAGGTTCAAATGAAAGATATCGCTAAGCCCTAAGAATTGTTGAAAGGGGAAGGTCATTGCAAGATAGCGTGACGGTATGGTACAAAGCAGGTTTAGGGTTCGAGTCACGGAAATATGTTTATTCTCCATTTGAAATTCAGCGTAAATGCTCAATTGTAACGGTTTTTCAAGTTTGAATAGGAAAGTCAGTTTTGGCGGGAATGTTTCAAATTTCGATAATATGCAAGATGCAACAATACACTACAATAATCAAAGCAAGGGAAGCTAATCGCAACGGTTAGAGTAAGTTTTTTAAAGCAAAAATGACAAGCATGCCCGTTCCGTTGCTTTTTTGGTGGTTCCGTTGCTTTTTTGTGCACCCAGAAAAGACCTTATTTGTAAGGTTCAAATGAAAGATATCGCTAAGCCCTAAGAATTGGTGAAAGGGGAAGGTCAATGCAAGATAGCGTGAAGGTATGGTAACAAGCAGGTTGAGGGTTCGAGTCACGGGAAATGTTTGATTCTACATTCGAAATTCAGAGTAAATGCTCAATTGTAACTGTTTTTTCAAGTTTGAATTGAAAAGTCAGTTTTCGCGGGAATGTTTCAAATTTCGATAATATGCAAGATGCAACAATACACTACAATAATCAAAGCAAGGGAAGCTAATCGCAACGGTTAGAGTAAGTTTTATAAAGCAAAAATGGCAAGCATGCCCGTTCCGTTGCTTTTTTGGTGTTTTCGTTGCTTTTTTGTGCACCTAGAAAAGAGCCTATTTGTAAGGTTCAAATGGAAGATATCGCTAAGCCCTAAGAATTGGTGAAAGGGGAAGGTCATTGCAAGATAGCGTGACGGTATGGTAACCAGCAGGTTTAGGGGTCGAGTCACGGGAATATGTCTATTCTCCATTTGAAATTCAGCGTAAATGCTCAATTGTAACGGTTTTTCAAGTTTGAATAGGAAAGTCTGTTTTGGCGGGAATGTTTCAAATTTCGATAATATGCAAGATGCAACAACACACTACAATAATCAAAGCAAGAGAAGCTAATCGCAACGGTTAGAGTAAGTTTTTGGAAGCAAAAATGGCAAGCATGCCCGTTCCGTTGCTTTTTTGGTGGTTCCGTTGCTTTTTTGTGCACCCAGAAAAGAGCCTATTTGTAAGGTTCAAATGAAAGATGTCGCTAAGCCCTAAGAATTGGTGAAAGGGGAAGGTCATTGCAAGATAGCGTGAAGGTATGGTAACAAGCAGGTTGAGGGTTCGAGTCACGGGAAATGTTTGATTCTGCATTCGAAATTCAGAGTAAATGCTCAATTGTAACTGTTTTTTCAAGTTTGAATTGAAAAGTCAGTTTTTGCGGGAATGTTTCAAATTTCGATAATATGTAAGATGCAACAATACACTACAATAATCAAAGCAAGACAAGCTAATCGCAACGGTTAGAGTAAGTTTTTTAAAGCAAAAATGGCAAGCATGCCCGTTCCGTTGCTTTTTTGGTGGTTCCGTTGCTTTTTTGTGCACCCAGAAAAGTGCCTATTTGTAAGGTTCAAATGAAAGATATCGCTAAGCCCTAAGAATTGTTGAAAGGGGAAGGTCATTGCAAGATAGCGTGACGGTATGGTACAAAGCAGGTTTAGGGTTCGAGTCACGGAAATATGTTTATTCTCCATTTGAAATTCAGCGTAAATGCTCAATTGTAACGGTTTTTCAAGTTTGAATAGGAAAGTCTGTTTTGGCGGGAATGTTTCAAATTTCGATAATATGCAAGATGCAACAACACACTACAATAATCAAAGCAAGAGAAGCTAATCGCGACGGTTAGAGTAAGTTTTTGGAAGCAAAAATGGCAAGCATGCCCGTTCCGTTGCTTTTTTGGTGGTTCCGTTGCTTTTTTGTGCACCCAGAAAAGAGCCTATTTGTAAGGTTCAAATGAAAGATGTCGCTAAGCCCTAAGAATTGGTGAAAGGGGAAGGTCATTTCAAGATAGCGTGACGGTATGGTAACAAGCAGGTTGAGGGTTCGAGTCACGGGAAATGTTTGATTCTGCATTCGAAATTCAGAGTAAATGCTCAATTGTAACTGTTTTTTCAAGTTTGAATTGAAAAGTCAGTTTTGGCGGGAATGTTTCAAATTTCGATAATATGCAAGATGCAACAATACACTACAACAATCAAAGCAAGAGAAGCTAATCGCAACGGTTAGAGTAAGTTTTTTAAAGAAAAATGGCAAGCATGACCGTTCCGTTGCTTTTTAGGTGGTTCCGTTGTTTTTTTTTCTTGCACTCATAAATCAACTTTTTGTCTGCTTCAAATGAAAGCTATCGCTAAGCCCTTAGAATTGGTGAAAGGGGAAGGTCATTGCAAGATAGCGTGACGGTATGGTAAAAAGCAGGTTTAGGGTTCGAGTCACGGGAATATGTTTATTCTCCATTTGAAATTCAGCGTAAATGCTCAATTGTAACGGTTTTTCAAGTTTAAATAGGAAAGTCAGTTTTTGCGGGAATGTTTCAAATTTCGATAATATGCAAGATGCAACAATACACTACAATAATCAAAGCAAGACAAGCTAATCGCAACGGTTAGAGTAAGTTTTTTAAAGCAAAAATGGCAAGCATGCCCGTTCCGTTGCTTTTTTGGTGGTTCCGTTGCTTTTTTGTGCACCCAGAAAAGTGCCTATTTGTAAGGTTCAAATGAAAGATATCGCTAAGCCCTAAGAATTGTTGAAAGGGGAAGGTCATTGCAAGATAGCGTGACGGTATGGTACAAAGCAGGTTTAGGGTTCGAGTCACGGAAATATGTTTATTCTCCATTTGAAATTCAGCGTAAATGCTCAATTGTAACGGTTTTTCAAGTTTGAATAGGAAAGTCAGTTTTGGCGGGAATGTTTCAAATTTCGATAATATGCAAGATGCAACAATACACTACAATAATCAAAGCAAGGGAAGCTAATCGCAACGGTTAGAGTAAGTTTTTTAAAGCAAAAATGGCAAGCATGCCCGTTCCGTTGCTTTTTTGGTGGTTCCGTTGCTTTTTTGTGCACCCAGAAAAGACCTTATTTGTAAGGTTCAAATGAAAGATATCGCTAAGCCCTAAGAATTGGTGAAAGGGGAAGGTCAATGCAAGATAGCGTGAAGGTATGGTAACAAGCAGGTTGAGGGTTCGAGTCACGGGAAATGTTTGATTCTACATTCGAAATTCAGAGTAAATGCTCAATTGTAACTGTTTTTTCAAGTTTGAATTGAAAAGTCAGTTTTCGCGGGAATGTTTCAAATTTCGATAATATGCAAGATGCAACAATACACTACAATAATCAAAGCAAGGGAAGCTAATCGCAACGGTTAGAGTAAGTTTTATAAAGCAAAAATAGCAAGCATGCCCGTTCCGTTGCTTTTTTGGTGTTTTCGTTGCTTTTTTGTGCACCTAGAAAAGAGCCTATTTGTAAGGTTCAAATGGAAGATATCGCTAAGCCCTAAGAATTGGTGAAAGGGGAAGGTCATTGCAAGATAGCGTGACGGTATGGTAACCAGCAGGTTTAGGGGTCGAGTCACGGGAATATGTTTATTCTCCATTTGAAATTCAGCGTAAATGCTCAATTGTAACGGTTTTTCAAGTTTGAATAGGAAAGTCTGTTTTGGCGGGAATGTTTCAAATTTCGATAATATGCAAGATGCAACAACACACTACAATAATCAAAGCAAGAGAAGCTAATCGCAACGGTTAGAGTAAGTTTTTGGAAGCAAAAATGGCAAGCATGCCCGTTCCGTTGCTTTTTTGGTGGTTCCGTTGCTTTTTTGTGCACCCAGAAAAGAGCCTATTTGTAAGGTTCAAATGAAAGATGTCGCTAAGCCCTAAGAATTGGTGAAAGGGGAAGGTCATTGCAAGATAGCGTGACGGTATGGTAACAAGCAGGTTGAGGGTTCGAGTCACGGGAAATGTTTGATTCTGCATTCGAAATTCAGAGTAAATGCTCAATTGTAACTGTTTTTTCAAGTTTGAATTGAAAAGTCAGTTTTGGCGGGAATGTTTCAAATTTCGATAATATGCAAGATGCAACAAAACACTACAACAATCAAAACAAGAGAAGCTAATCGCAACGGTTAGAGTAAGTTTTTTAAAGAAAAATGGCAAGCATGCCCGTTCCGTTGCTTTTTAGGTGGTTCCGTTGTTTTTTTTTTCTTGCACTCATAAATCAACTTTTTGTCTGCTTCAAATGAAAGCTATCGCTAAGCCCTTAGAATTGGTGAAAGGGGAAAGTCATTGCAAGATAGCGTGACGGTATGGTAAAAAGCAGGTTTAGGGTTCGAGTCACGGGAATATGTTTATTCTCCATTTGTAATTCAGCGTAAATGCTCAATTGTAACGGTTTTTCAAGTTTGAATAGGAAAGTCAGTTTTGGCGGGAATGTTTCAAATTTCGATAATATGCAAGATGCAACGATACACTACAATAATCAAAGCAAGAGAAGCTAATCGCAACGGTTAGAGTAAGTTTTTTAAAGCAAAAATGGCAAGCATGCCCGTTCCGTTGCTTTTTTGGTGGTTCCGTTGCTTTTTTGTGCACCCAGAAAAGAGCCTATTTGTAAGGTTCAAATGAAATATATCTCTAAGCCCTAAGAATTGGTGAAAGGGGAAGGTCATTGCAAGATAGCGTGACGGTATGGTAACTAGCAGGTTTAGGGTTCGAGTCACGGGGAATATATTTGATTCTCCATTTGAAATTCAGTGTAAATGCTCAATTTTAACGGTTTCTTCAAGTTTGAATTGAAAAGTCAGTTTTGGCGGGAATGTTTCAAAATTCGAAAGGATGCAAGATGGGACAACGCACTACAATAATCAAAGCAAGATAAGCTAATCGCAACGGTTAGAGTAAGTTTTTTAAAGCAAAAATGGCAAGCATGCCCGTTCCGTTGCTTTTTTGGTGGTTCCGTTGCTTTTTTGTGCACCCAGAAAACAGCCTATTTGTAAGGTTCAAATGGAAGAGAGCTCTAACCCCTGAGCCACGGTTACAGAGGAAGGTCCCTGGAAGATAAGTTAAACGTGACGTAATCGGGAGGTGTAGTGTTCGAGTCACTTTAATATATTTATTCTCCATTGTAAATTCATAGTCAATGCTAAATTGTAACGGTTTTTCAAGTTTGAATAGGAAAGTCAGTTTTGGCGGGAATGTTTCAAATTTCGATAATATGTAAGATGCAACAATACACCACAATAATCAAAACAAGAGAAGCTAATCGCAACGGTTAGAGTAAGTTTTTTAAAGCAAAAATGGCAAGCATGCCCGTTCCGTTTCTTTTTTGGTGGTTCCGTTGCTTTTTTGTGCACCCAGAAAAGAGCCTATTTGTAAGGTTCAAATGAAATATATCGCTAAGCCATAAGAATTGGTGAAAGGGGAAGGTCATTGCAAGATAGCGTGAAGGTATGGTAACAAGCAGGTTGAGGGTTCGAGTCACGGGAAATGTTTGATTCTACATTCGAAATTCAGCGTAAATGCTCAATTGTAACGGTTTTTCAAGTTTGAATAGGAAAGTCAGTTTTGACGGGAATGTTTCAAATTTCGATAATATGCAAGATGCAATAATACACTACAATAATCAAAGCAAGGGAAGCTAATCGCAACGGTTAGAGTAAGTTTTTGGAAGCAAAAATGGCAAGCATGCCCGTTCCGTTGCTTTTTTGGTGGTTCCGTTGCTTTTTTGTGCACCCAGAAAAGACCTTATTTGTAAGGTTCAAATGAAAGATATCGCTAAGCCCTAAGAATTGGTGAAAGGGGAAGGTCATTGCAAGATAGCGTGAAGGTATGGTAACAAGCAGGTTGAGGGTTCGAGTCACGGGAAATGTTTGATTCTACATTCGAAATTCAGAGTAAATGCTCAATTGTAACTGTTTTTTCAAGTTTGAATTGAAAAGTCAGTTTTCGCGGGAATGTTTCAAATTTCGATAATATGCAAGATGCAACAATACACTACAATAATCAAAGCAAGGGAAGCTAATCGCAACGGTTAGAGTAAGTTTTTTAAAGCAAAAATGGCAAGCATGCCCGTTAAGTTGCTTTTTTGGTGTTTTCGTTGCTTTTTTGTGCACCTAGAAAAGAGCCTATTTGTAAGGTTCAAATGGAAGATATCGCTAAGCCCTAAGAATTGGTGAAAGGGGAAGGTCATTGCAAGATAGCGTGAAGGTATGGTAACAAGCAGGTTGAGGGTTCGAGTCACGGGAAATGTTTGATTCTACATTCGAAATTCAGAGTAAATGCTCATTTGTAACTGTTTTTTCAAGTTTGAATTGAAAAGTCAGTTTTGGCGGGAATGTTTCAAATTTCGATAATATGCAAGATGCAACAATACACTACAATAATCAAAGTAAGGGAAGCTAATCGCAACGGTTAGAGTAAGTTTTTTAAAGCAAAAATGGCAAGCATGCCCGTTCCGTTGCTTTTTTGGTGTTTTCGTTGCCTTTTTGTGCACCCAGAAAAGAGCCTATTTGTAAGGTTCAAATGGAAGATATCGCTAAGCCCTAAGAATTGGTGAAAGGGGAAGGTCAATGCAAAATAGCGTGACGGTATGGTAACAAGCAGGTTGAGGGTTCGAGTCACGGGAAATGTTTGATTCTCCATTCGAAATTCAGAGTAAATGCTCAATTGTAACAGTTTTTTCAAGTTTGAATTGAAAAGTCAGTTTTGGCGGGAATGTTTCAAATTTCGATATTATGCAAGATGCAACAATACACTACAACAATCAAAGCAAGAGAAGCTAATCGCAACGGTTAGAGTAAGTTTTTTAAAGAAAAATGGCAAGCATGCCCGTTCCGTTGCTTTTTAGGTGGTTCCGTTGCTTTTTCTTGCACTCATAAATCAACCTTTTTGTCTGCTTCAAATGAAAGATATCGCTAAGCCCTTAGAATTGGTGAAAGGGGAAGGTCATTGCAAGATAGCGTGACGGTATGGTAACCAGCAGGTTTAGGGTTCGAGTCACGGGAATATGTTTATTCTCCATTTGAAATTCAGCGTAAATGCTCAATTGTAACTTTTTTTCAAGTTTGAATAGGAAAGTCAGTTTTGGCGGGAATGTTTCAAATTTCGACAATATGCAAGATGCAACAATACACTACAATAATCAAAGCAAGAGAAGCTAATCGCAACGGTTAGAGTAAGTTTTTTAAAGCAAAAATGGCAAGCATGCCCGTTCCGTTTCTTTTTTGGTGGTTCCGTTGCTTTTTTGTGCACCCAGAAAAGAGCCTATTTGTAAGGTTCAAATGAAATATATCGCTAAGCCATAAGAATTGGTGAAAGGGGAAGGTCATTGCAAGATAGCGTGACGGTATGGTAACAAGCAGGTTTAGGGTTCGAGTCACGGGAAATGTTTGATTCTCCATTTGAAATTCAGTGTAAATGCTCAATTTTAACGGTTTCTTCAAGTTTGAATTGAAAAGTCAGTTTTGGCGGGAAAATTTCAAAATTCGAAGGGATGCAAGATGCAACAACACACTACAATAATCAAAGCAAGAGAAGCTAATCGCAACGGTTAGAGTAAGTTTTTTAAAGCAAAAATGGCAAGCATGCCCGTTCCGTTGCTTTTTTGGTGGTTCCGTTGCTTTTTTGTGCACCCAGAAAAGTGCCTATTTGTAAGGTTCAAATGAAAGATATCGCTAAGCCCTAAGAATTGGTGAAAGGGGAAGGTCATTGCAAGATAGCGTGACGGTATGGTAACCAGCAGGTTTAGGGTTCGAGTCACGTTAAATGTTTGATTCTCCATTTGATATTCAGTGTAAATGCTTAATTTTAACGGTTTCTTCAAGTTTGAATTGAAAAGTCAGTTTTGGCGGGAATGTTTCAAATTTCGATAATATGCAAGATGCAACAATACACTACAACAATCAAAGCAAGAGAAGCTAATCGCAACGGTTAGAGTAAGTTTTTTAAAGAAAAATGGCAAGCATGCCCGTTCCGTTGCTTTTAGGTGGTTCCGTTGCTTTTTTGTGCACCCAGAAAAGACCTTATTTGTAAGGTTCAAATGAAAGATATCGCTAAGCCCTAAGAATTGGTGAAAGGGGAAGGTCATTGCAAGATAGCGTGATGGTATGGTAACAAGCAGGTTGAGGGTTCGAGTCACGGGAAATGTTTGATTCTACATTCGAAATTCAGAGTAAATGCTCAATTGTAACTGTTTTTTCAAGTTTGAATTGAAAAGTCAGTTTTGGCGGGAATGTTTCAAAATTCGAAAGGATGCAAGATGGGACAACGCACTACAATAATCAAAGCAAGATAAGCTAATCGCAACGGTTAGAGTAAGTTTTTTAAAGCAAAAATGGCAAGCATGCCCGTTCCGTTGCTTTTTTGGTGGTTCCGTTGCTTTTTTGTGCACCCAGAAAAGTGCCTATTTGTAAGGTTCAAATGAAAGATATCGCTAAGCCCTAAGAATTGTTGAAAGGGGAAGGTCATTGCAAGATAGCGTGACGGTATGGTACAAAGCAGGTTTAGGGTTCGAGTCACGGAAATATGTTTATTCTCCATTTGAAATTCAGCGTAAATGCTCAATTGTAACGGTTTTTCAAGTTTGAATAGGAAAGTCAGTTTTGGCGGGAATGTTTCAAATTTCGATAATATGCAAGATGCAACAATACACTACAATAATCAAAGCAAGGGAAGCTAATCGCAACGGTTAGAGTAAGTTTTTTAAAGCAAAAATGGCAAGCATGCCCGTTCCGTTGCTTTTTTGGTGGTTCCGTTGCTTTTTTGTGCACCCAGAAAAGACCTTATTTGTAAGGTTCAAATGAAAGATATCGCTAAGCCCTAAGAATTGGTGAAAGGGGAAGGTCAATGCAAGATAGCGTGAAGGTATGGTAACAAGCAGGTTGAGGGTTCGAGTCACGGGAAATGTTTGATTCTACATTCGAAATTCAGAGTAAATGCTCAATTGTAACTGTTTTTTCAAGTTTGAATTGAAAAGTCAGTTTTCGCGGGAATGTTTCAAATTTCGATAATATGCAAGATGCAACAATACACTACAATAATCAAAGCAAGGGAAGCTAATCGCAACGGTTAGAGTAAGTTTTATAAAGCAAAAATGGCAAGCATGCCCGTTCCGTTGCTTTTTTGGTGTTTTCGTTGCTTTTTTGTGCACCTAGAAAAGAGCCTATTTGTAAGGTTCAAATGGAAGATATCGCTAAGCCCTAAGAATTGGTGAAAGGGGAAGGTCATTGCAAGATAGCGTGACGGTATGGTAACCAGCAGGTTTAGGGGTCGAGTCACGGGAATATGTTTATTCTCCATTTGAAATTCAGCGTAAATGCTCAATTGTAACGGTTTTTCAAGTTTGAATAGGAAAGTCTGTTTTGGCGGGAATGTTTCAAATTTCGATAATATGCAAGATGCAACAACACACTACAATAATCAAAGCAAGAGAAGCTAATCGCAACGGTTAGAGTAAGTTTTTGGAAGCAAAAATGGCAAGCATGCCCGTTCCGTTGCTTTTTTGGTGGTTCCGTTGCTTTTTTGTGCACCCAGAAAAGAGCCTATTTGTAAGGTTCAAATGAAAGATGTCGCTAAGCCCTAAGAATTGGTGAAAGGGGAAGGTCATTGCAAGATAGCGTGACGGTATGGTAACAAGCAGGTTGAGGGTTCGAGTCACGGGAAATGTTTGATTCTGCATTCGAAATTCAGAGTAAATGCTCAATTGTAACTGTTTTTTCAAGTTTGAATTGAAAAGTCAGTTTTGGCGGGAATGTTTCAAATTTCGATAATATGCAAGATGCAACAAAACACTACAACAATCAAAACAAGAGAAGCTAATCGCAACGGTTAGAGTAAGTTTTTTAAAGAAAAATGGCAAGCATGCCCGTTCCGTTGCTTTTTAGGTGGTTCCGTTGTTTTTTTTTTCTTGCACTCATAAATCAACTTTTTGTCTGCTTCAAATGAAAGCTATCGCTAAGCCCTTAGAATTGGTGAAAGGGGAAAGTCATTGCAAGATAGCGTGACGGTATGGTAAAAAGCAGGTTTAGGGTTCGAGTCACGGGAATATGTTTATTCTCCATTCGAAATTCAGAGTAAATGCTCAATTGTAACGGTTTTTCAAGTTTGAATAGGAAAGTCAGTTTTGGCGGGAATGTTTCAAATTTCGATAATATGCAAGATGCAACGATACACTACAATAATCAAAGCAAGAGAAGCTAATCGCAACGGTTAGAGTAAGTTTTTTAAAGCAAAAATGGCAAGCATGCCCGTTCCGTTGCTTTTTTGGTGGTTCCGTTGCTTTTTTGTGCACCCAGAAAAGAGCCTATTTGTAAGGTTCAAATGAAATATATCTCTAAGCCCTAAGAATTGGTGAAAGGGGAAGGTCATTGCAAGATAGCGTGACGGTATGGTAACTAGCAGGTTTAGGGTTCGAGTCACGGGGAATATATTTGATTCTCCATTTGAAATTCAGTGTAAATGCTCAATTTTAACGGTTTCTTCAAGTTTGAATTGAAAAGTCAGTTTTGGCGGGAATGTTTCAAAATTCGAAAGGATGCAAGATGGGACAACGCACTACAATAATCAAAGCAAGATAAGCTAATCGCAACGGTTAGAGTAAGTTTTTTAAAGCAAAAATGGCAAGCATGCCCGTTCCGTTGCTTTTTTGGTGGTTCCGTTGCTTTTTTGTGCACCCAGAAAACAGCCTATTTGTAAGGTTCAAATGGAAGAGAGCTCTAACCCCTGAGCCACGGTTACAGAGGAAGGTCCCTGGAAGATAAGTTAAACGTGACGTAATCGGGAGGTGTAGTGTTCGAGTCACTTTAATATATTTATTCTCCATTGTAAATTCATAGTCAATGCTAAATTGTAACGGTTTTTCAAGTTTGAATAGGAAAGTCAGTTTTGGCGGGAATGTTTCAAATTTCGATAATATGTAAGATGCAACAATACACCACAATAATCAAAACAAGAGAAGCTAATCGCAACGGTTAGAGTAAGTTTTTTAAAGCAAAAATGGCAAGCATGCCCGTTCCGTTTCTTTTTTGGTGGTTCCGTTGCTTTTTTGTGCACCCAGAAAAGAGCCTATTTGTAAGGTTCAAATGAAATATATCGCTAAGCCATAAGAATTGGTGAAAGGGGAAGGTCATTGCAAGATAGCGTGAAGGTATGGTAACAAGCAGGTTGAGGGTTCGAGTCACGGGAAATGTTTGATTCTACATTCGAAATTCAGCGTAAATGCTCAATTGTAACGGTTTTTCAAGTTTGAATAGGAAAGTCAGTTTTGACGGGAATGTTTCAAATTTCGATAATATGCAAGATGCAATAATACACTACAATAATCAAAGCAAGGGAAGCTAATCGCAACGGTTAGAGTAAGTTTTTGGAAGCAAAAATGGCAAGCATGCCCGTTCCGTTGCTTTTTTGGTGGTTCCGTTGCTTTTTTGTGCACCCAGAAAAGACCTTATTTGTAAGGTTCAAATGAAAGATATCGCTAAGCCCTAAGAATTGGTGAAAGGGGAAGGTCATTGCAAGATAGCGTGAAGGTATGGTAACAAGCAGGTTGAGGGTTCGAGTCACGGGAAATGTTTGATTCTACATTCGAAATTCAGAGTAAATGCTCAATTGTAACTGTTTTTTCAAGTTTGAATTGAAAAGTCAGTTTTCGCGGGAATGTTTCAAATTTCGATAATATGCAAGATGCAACAATACACTACAATAATCAAAGCAAGGGAAGCTAATCGCAACGGTTAGAGTAAGTTTTTTAAAGCAAAAATGGCAAGCATGCCCGTTAAGTTGCTTTTTTGGTGTTTTCGTTGCTTTTTTGTGCACCTAGAAAAGAGCCTATTTGTAAGGTTCAAATGGAAGATATCGCTAAGCCCTAAGAATTGGTGAAAGGGGAAGGTCAATGCAAAATAGCGTGACGGTATGGTAACAAGCAGGTTGAGGGTTCGAGTCACGGGAAATGTTTGATTCTCCATTCGAAATTCAGAGTAAATGCTCAATTGTAACAGTTTTTTCAAGTTTGAATTGAAAAGTCAGTTTTGGCGGGAATGTTTCAAATTTCGATATTATGCAAGATGCAACAATACACTACAACAATCAAAGCAAGAGAAGCTAATCGCAACGGTTAGAGTAAGTTTTTTAAAGAAAAATGGCAAGCATGCCCGTTCCGTTGCTTTTTAGGTGGTTCCGTTGCTTTTTCTTGCACTCATAAATCAACCTTTTTGTCTGCTTCAAATGAAAGATATCGCTAAGCCCTTAGAATTGGTGAAAGGGGAAGGTCATTGCAAGATAGCGTGACGGTATGGTAACCAGCAGGTTTAGGGTTCGAGTCACGGGAATATGTTTATTCTCCATTTGAAATTCAGCGTAAATGCTCAATTGTAACTTTTTTTCAAGTTTGAATAGGAAAGTCAGTTTTGGCGGGAATGTTTCAAATTTCGACAATATGCAAGATGCAACAATACACTACAATAATCAAAGCAAGAGAAGCTAATCGCAACGGTTAGAGTAAGTTTTTTAAAGCAAAAATGGCAAGCATGCCCGTTCCGTTTCTTTTTTGGTGGTTCCGTTGCTTTTTTGTGCACCCAGAAAAGAGCCTATTTGTAAGGTTCAAATGAAATATATCGCTAAGCCATAAGAATTGGTGAAAGGGGAAGGTCATTGCAAGATAGCGTGACGGTATGGTAACAAGCAGGTTTAGGGTTCGAGTCACGGGAAATGTTTGATTCTCCATTTGAAATTCAGTGTAAATGCTCAATTTTAACGGTTTCTTCAAGTTTGAATTGAAAAGTCAGTTTTGGCGGGAAAATTTCAAAATTCGAAGGGATGCAAGATGCAACAACACACTACAATAATCAAAGCAAGAGAAGCTAATCGCAACGGTTAGAGTAAGTTTTTTAAAGCAAAAATGGCAAGCATGCCCGTTCCGTTGCTTTTTTGGTGGTTCCGTTGCTTTTTTGTGCACCCAGAAAAGTGCCTATTTGTAAGGTTCAAATGAAAGATATCGCTAAGCCCTAAGAATTGGTGAAAGGGGAAGGTCATTGCAAGATAGCGTGACGGTATGGTAACCAGCAGGTTTAGGGTTCGAGTCACGTTAAATGTTTGATTCTCCATTTGATATTCAGTGTAAATGCTTAATTTTAACGGTTTCTTCAAGTTTGAATTGAAAAGTCAGTTTTGGCGGGAATGTTTCAAATTTCGATAATATGCAAGATGCAACAATACACTACAACAATCAAAGCAAGAGAAGCTAATCGCAACGGTTAGAGTAAGTTTTTTAAAGAAAAATGGCAAGCATGCCCGTTCCGTTGCTTTTAGGTGGTTCCGTTGCTTTTTTGTGCACCCAGAAAAGACCTTATTTGTAAGGTTCAAATGAAAGATATCGCTAAGCCCTAAGAATTGGTGAAAGGGGAAGGTCATTGCAAGATAGCGTGAAGGTATGGTAACAAGCAGGTTGAGGGTTCGAGTCACGGGAAATGTTTGATTCTACATTCGAAATTCAGAGTAAATGCTCAATTGTAACTGTTTTTTCAAGTTTGAATTGAAAAGTCAGTTTTGGCGGGAATGTTTCAAAATTCGAAAGGATGCAAGATGGGACAACGCACTACAATAATCAAAGCAAGATAAGCTAATCGCAACGGTTAGAGTAAGTTTTTTAAAGCAAAAATGGCAAGCATGCCCGTTCCGTTGCTTTTTTGGTGGTTCCGTTGCTTTTTTGTGCACCCAGAAAACAGCCTATTTGTAAGGTTCAAATGGAAGAGAGCTCTAACCCCTGAGCCACGGTTACAGAGGAAGGTCCCTGGAAGATAAGTTAAACGTGACGTAATCGGGAGGTGTAGTGTTCGAGTCACTTTAATATATTTATTCTCCATTGTAAATTCATAGTCAATGCTAAATTGTAACGGTTTTTCAAGTTTGAATAGGAAAGTCAGTTTTGGCGGGAATGTTTCAAATTTCGATAATATGTAAGATGCAACAATACACTACAATAATCAAAACAAGAGAAGCTAATCGCAACGGTTAGAGTAAGTTTTTTAAAGCAAAAATGGCAAGCATGCCCGTTCCGTTTCTTTTTTGGTGGTTCCATTGCTTTTTTGTGCACCCAGAAAAGAGCCTATTTGTAAGGTTCAAATGAAATATATCGCTAAGCCATAAGAATTGGTGAAAGGGGAAGGTCATTGCAAGATAGCGTGAAGGTATGGTAACAAGCAGGTTGAGGGTTCGAGTCACGGGAAATGTTTGATTCTACATTCGAAATTCAGCGTAAATGCTCAATTGTAACGGTTTTTCAAGTTTGAATAGGAAAGTCAGTTTTGACGGGAATGTTTCAAATTTCGATAATATGCAAGATGCAATAATACACTACAATAATCAAAGCAAGGGAAGCTAATCGCAACGGTTAGAGTAAGTTTTTTAAAGCAAAAATGGCAAGCATGCCCGTTCCGTTGCTTTTTTGGTGGTTCCGTTGCTTTTTTGTGCACCCAGAAAAGACCTTATTTGTAAGGTTCAAATGAAAGATATCGCTAAGCCCTAAGAATTGGTGAAAGGGGAAGGTCATTGCAAGATAGCGTGAAGGTATGGTAACAAGCAGGTTGAGGGTTCGAGTCACGGGAAATGTTTGATTCTACATTCGAAATTCAGAGTAAATGCTCAATTGTAACTGTTTTTTCAAGTTTGAATTGAAAAGTCAGTTTTCGCGGGAATGTTTCAAATTTCGATAATATGCAAGATGCAACAATACACTACAATAATCAAAGCAAGGGAAGCTAATCGCAACGGTTAGAGTAAGTTTTTTAAAGCAAAAATGGCAAGCATGCCCGTTAAGTTGCTTTTTTGGTGTTTTCGTTGCTTTTTTGTGCACCTAGAAAAGAGCCTATTTGTAAGGTTCAAATGGAAGATATCGCTAAGCCCTAAGAATTGGTGAAAGGGGAAGGTCATTGCAAGATAGCGTGAAGGTATGGTAACAAGCAGGTTGAGGGTTCGAGTCACGGGAAATGTTTGATTCTACATTCGAAATTCAGAGTAAATGTTCATTTGTAACTGTTTTTTCAAGTTTGAATTGAAAAGTCAGTTTTGGCGGGAATGTTTCAAATTTCGATAATATGCAAGATGCAACAATACACTACAATAATCAAAGTAAGGGAAGCTAATCGTAACGGTTAGAGTAAGTTTTTTAAAGCAAAAATGGCAAGCATGCCCGTTCCGTTGCTTTTTTGGTGTTTTCGTTGCCTTTTTGTGCACCCAGAAAAGAGCCTATTTGTAAGGTTCAAATGGAAGATATCGCTAAGCCCTAAGATTTGGTGAAAGGGGAAGGTCAATGCAAAATAGCGTGACGGTATGGTAACAAGCAGGTTGAGGGTTCGAGTCACGGGAAATGTTTGATTCTCCATTCGAAATTCAGAGTAAATGCTCAATTGTAACAGTTTTTTCAAGTTTGAATTGAAAAGTCAGTTTTGGCGGGAATGTTTCAAATTTCGATATTATGCAAGATGCAACAATACACTACAACAATCAAAGCAAGAGAAGCTAATCGCAACGGTTAGAGTAAGTTTTTTAAAGAAAAATGGCAAGCATGCCCGTTCCGTTGCTTTTTAGGTGGTTCCGTTGCTTTTTTGTGCACCCAGAAAAGACCTTATTTGTAAGGTTCAAATGAAAGATATCGCTAAGCCCTAAGAATTGGTGAAAGGGGAAGGTCATTGCAAGATAGCGTGAAGGTATGGTAACAAGCAGGTTGAGGGTTCGAGTCACGGGAAATGTTTGATTCTCCATTTGAAATTCAGTGTAAATGCTCAATTTTAACGGTTTCTTCAAGTTTGAATTGAAAAGTCAGTTTTGGCGGGAATGTTTCAAAATTCGAAAGGATGCAAGATGGGACAACGCACTACAATAATCAAAGAAAGATAAGCTAATCGCAACGGTTAGAGTAAGTTTTTTAAAGCAAAAATGGCAAGCATGCCCGTTCCGTTGCTTTTTTGGTGGTTCCGTTGCTTTTTTGTGCACCCAGAAAACAGCCTATTTGTAAGGTTCAAATGGAAGAGAGCTCTAACCCCTGAGCCACGGTTACAGAGGAAGGTCCCTGGAAGATAAGTTAAACGTGACGTAATCGGGAGGTGTAGTGTTCGAGTCACTTTAATATATTTATTCTCCATTGTAAATTCATAGTCAATGCTAAATTGTAACGGTTTTTCAAGTTTGAATAGGAAAGTCAGTTTTGGCGGGAATGTTTCAAATTTCGATAATATGTAAGATGCAACAATACACCACAATAATCAAAACAAGAGAAGCTAATCGCAACGGTTAGAGTAAGTTTTTTAAAGCAAAAATGGCAAGCATGCCCGTTCCGTTTCTTTTTTGGTGGTTCCGTTGCTTTTTTGTGCACCCAGAAAAGAGCCTATTTGTAAGGTTCAAATGAAATATATCGCTAAGCCATAAGAATTGGTGAAAGGGGAAGGTCATTGCAAGATAGCGTGAAGGTATGGTAACAAGCAGGTTGAGGGTTCGAGTCACGGGAAATGTTTGATTCTACATTCGAAATTCAGCGTAAATGCTCAATTGTAACGGTTTTTCAAGTTTGAATAGGAAAGTCAGTTTTGACGGGAATGTTTCAAATTTCGATAATATGCAAGATGCAATAATACACTACAATAATCAAAGCAAGGGAAGCTAATCGCAACGGTTAGAGTAAGTTTTTGGAAGCAAAAATGGCAAGCATGCCCGTTCCGTTGCTTTTTTGGTGGTTCCGTTGCTTTTTTGAGCACCCAGAAAAGACCTTATTTGTAAGGTACAAATGAAAGATATCGCTAAGCCCTAAGAATTGGTGAAAGGGGAAGGTCATTGCAAGATAGCGTGAAGGTATGGTAACAAGCAGGTTGAGGGTTCGAGTCACGGGAAATGTTTGATTCTACATTCGAAATTCAGAGTAAATGCTCAATTGTAACTGTTTTTTCAAGTTTGAATTGAAAAGTCAGTTTTCGCGGGAATGTTTCAAATTTCGATAATATGCAAGATGCAACAATACACTACAATAATCAAAGCAAGGGAAGCTAATCGCAACGGTTAGAGTAAGTTTTTTAAAGCAAAAATGGCAAGCATGCCCGTTAAGTTGCTTTTTTGGTGTTTTCGTTGCTTTTTTGTGCACCTAGAAAAGAGCCTATTTGTAAGGTTCAAATGGAAGATATCGCTAAGCCCTAAGAATTGGTGAAAGGGGAAGGTCAATGCAAAATAGCGTGACGGTATGGTAACAAGCAGGTTGAGGGTTCGAGTCACGGGAAATGTTTGATTCTCCATTCGAAATTCAGAGTAAATGCTCAATTGTAACAGTTTTTTCAAGTTTGAATTGAAAAGTCAGTTTTGGCGGGAATGTTTCAAATTTCGATATTATGCAAGATGCAACAATACACTACAACAATCAAAGCAAGAGAAGCTAATCGCAACGGTTAGAGTAAGTTTTTTAAAGAAAAATGGCAAGCATGCCCGTTCCGTTGCTTTTTAGGTGGTTCCGTTGCTTTTTCTTGCACTCATAAATCAACCTTTTTGTCTGCTTCAAATGAAAGATATCGCTAAGCCCTTAGAATTGGTGAAAGGGGAAGGTCATTGCAAGATAGCGTGACGGTATGGTAACCAGCAGGTTTAGGGTTCGAGTCACGGGAATATGTTTATTCTCCATTTGAAATTCAGCGTAAATGCTCAATTGTAACTTTTTTTCAAGTTTGAATAGGAAAGTCAGTTTTGGCGGGAATGTTTCAAATTTCGACAATATGCAAGATGCAACAATACACTACAATAATCAAAGCAAGAGAAGCTAATCGCAACGGTTAGAGTAAGTTTTTTAAAGCAAAAATGGCAAGCATGCCCGTTCCGTTTCTTTTTTGGTGGTTCCGTTGCTTTTTTGTGCACCCAGAAAAGAGCCTATTTGTAAGGTTCAAATGAAATATATCGCTAAGCCATAAGAATTGGTGAAAGGGGAAGGTCATTGCAAGATAGCGTGACGGTATGGTAACAAGCAGGTTTAGGGTTCGAGTCACGGGAAATGTTTGATTCTCCATTTGAAATTCAGTGTAAATGCTCAATTTTAACGGTTTCTTCAAGTTTGAATTGAAAAGTCAGTTTTGGCGGGAAAATTTCAAAATTCGAAGGGATGCAAGATGCAACAACACACTACAATAATCAAAGCAAGAGAAGCTAATCGCAACGGTTAGAGTAAGTTTTTTAAAGCAAAAATGGCAAGCATGCCCGTTCCGTTGCTTTTTTGGTGGTTCCGTTGCTTTTTTGTGCACCCAGAAAAGTGCCTATTTGTAAGGTTCAAATGAAAGATATCGCTAAGCCCTAAGAATTGGTGAAAGGGGAAGGTCATTGCAAGATAGCGTGACGGTATGGTAACCAGCAGGTTTAGGGTTCGAGTCACGTTAAATGTTTGATTCTCCATTTGATATTCAGTGTAAATGCTTAATTTTAACGGTTTCTTCAAGTTTGAATTGAAAAGTCAGTTTTGGCGGGAATGTTTCAAATTTCGATAATATGCAAGATGCAACAATACACTACAACAATCAAAGCAAGAGAAGCTAATCGCAACGGTTAGAGTAAGTTTTTTAAAGAAAAATGGCAAGCATGCCCGTTCCGTTGCTTTTAGGTGGTTCCGTTGCTTTTTTGTGCACCCAGAAAAGACCTTATTTGTAAGGTTCAAATGAAAGATATCGCTAAGCCCTAAGAATTGGTGAAAGGGGAAGGTCATTGCAAGATAGCGTGAAGGTATGGTAACAAGCAGGTTGAGGGTTCGAGTCACGGGAAATGTTTGATTCTACATTCGAAATTCAGAGTAAATGCTCAATTGTAACTGTTTTTTCAAGTTTGAATTGAAAAGTCAGTTTTGGCGGGAATGTTTCAAAATTCGAAAGGATGCAAGATGGGACAACGCACTACAATAATCAAAGCAAGATAAGCTAATCGCAACGGTTAGAGTAAGTTTTTTAAAGCAAAAATGGCAAGCATGCCCGTTCCGTTGCTTTTTTGGTGGTTCCGTTGCTTTTTTGTGCACCCAGAAAACAGCCTATTTGTAAGGTTCAAATGGAAGAGAGCTCTAACCCCTGAGCCACGGTTACAGAGGAAGGTCCCTGGAAGATAAGTTAAACGTGACGTAATCGGGAGGTGTAGTGTTCGAGTCACTTTAATATATTTATTCTCCATTGTAAATTCATAGTCAATGCTAAATTGTAACGGTTTTTCAAGTTTGAATAGGAAAGTCAGTTTTGGCGGGAATGTTTCAAATTTCGATAATATGTAAGATGCAACAATACACTACAATAATCAAAACAAGAGAAGCTAATCGCAACGGTTAGAGTAAGTTTTTTAAAGCAAAAATGGCAAGCATGCCCGTTCCGTTTCTTTTTTGGTGGTTCCATTGCTTTTTTGTGCACCCAGAAAAGAGCCTATTTGTAAGGTTCAAATGAAATATATCGCTAAGCCATAAGAATTGGTGAAAGGGGAAGGTCATTGCAAGATAGCGTGAAGGTATGGTAACAAGCAGGTTGAGGGTTCGAGTCACGGGAAATGTTTGATTCTACATTCGAAATTCAGCGTAAATGCTCAATTGTAACGGTTTTTCAAGTTTGAATAGGAAAGTCAGTTTTGACGGGAATGTTTCAAATTTCGATAATATGCAAGATGCAATAATACACTACAATAATCAAAGCAAGGGAAGCTAATCGCAACGGTTAGAGTAAGTTTTTTAAAGCAAAAATGGCAAGCATGCCCGTTCCGTTGCTTTTTTGGTGGTTCCGTTGCTTTTTTGTGCACCCAGAAAAGACCTTATTTGTAAGGTTCAAATGAAAGATATCGCTAAGCCCTAAGAATTGGTGAAAGGGGAAGGTCATTGCAAGATAGCGTGAAGGTATGGTAACAAGCAGGTTGAGGGTTCGAGTCACGGGAAATGTTTGATTCTACATTCGAAATTCAGAGTAAATGCTCAATTGTAACTGTTTTTTCAAGTTTGAATTGAAAAGTCAGTTTTCGCGGGAATGTTTCAAATTTCGATAATATGCAAGATGCAACAATACACTACAATAATCAAAGCAAGGGAAGCTAATCGCAACGGTTAGAGTAAGTTTTTTAAAGCAAAAATGGCAAGCATGCCCGTTAAGTTGCTTTTTTGGTGTTTTCGTTGCTTTTTTGTGCACCTAGAAAAGAGCCTATTTGTAAGGTTCAAATGGAAGATATCGCTAAGCCCTAAGAATTGGTGAAAGGGGAAGGTCATTGCAAGATAGCGTGAAGGTATGGTAACAAGCAGGTTGAGGGTTCGAGTCACGGGAAATGTTTGATTCTACATTCGAAATTCAGAGTAAATGCTCATTTGTAACTGTTTTTTCAAGTTTGAATTGAAAAGTCAGTTTTGGCGGGAATGTTTCAAATTTCGATAATATGCAAGATGCAACAATACACTACAATAATCAAAGTAAGGGAAGCTAATCGTAACGGTTAGAGTAAGTTTTTTAAAGCAAAAATGGCAAGCATGCCCGTTCCGTTGCTTTTTTGGTGTTTTCGTTGCCTTTTTGTGCACCCAGAAAAGAGCCTATTTGTAAGGTTCAAATGGAAGATATCGCTAAGCCCTAAGATTTGGTGAAAGCGGAAGGTCAATGCAAAATAGCGTGACGGTATGGTAACAAGCAGGTTGAGGGTTCGAGTCACGGGAAATGTTTGATTCTCCATTCGAAATTCAGAGTAAATGCTCAATTGTAACAGTTTTTTCAAGTTTGAATTGAAAAGTCAGTTTTGGCGGGAATGTTTCAAATTTCGATATTATGCAAGATGCAACAATACACTACAACAATCAAAGCAAGAGAAGCTAATCGCAACGGTTAGAGTAAGTTTTTTAAAGAAAAATGGCAAGCATGCCCGTTCCGTTGCTTTTTAGGTGGTTCCGTTGCTTTTTCTTGCACTCATAAATCAACCTTTTTGTCTGCTTCAAATGAAAGATATCGCTAAGCCCTTAGAATTGGTGAAAGGGGAAGGTCATTGCAAGATAGCGTGACGGTATGGTAACCAGCAGGTTTAGGGTTCGAGTCACGGGAATATGTTTATTCTCCATTTGAAATTCAGCGTAAATGCTCAATTGTAACTTTTTTTCAAGTTTGAATAGGAAAGTCAGTTTTGGCGGGAATGTTTCAAATTTTGACAATATGCAAGATGCAACAATACACTACAATAATCAAAGCAAGAGAAGCTAATCGCAACGGTTAGAGTAAGTTTTTTAAAGCAAAAATGGCAAGCATGCCCGTTCCGTTTCTTTTTTGGTGGTTCCGTTGCTTTTTTGTGCACCCAGAAAAGAGCCTATTTGTAAGGTTCAAATGAAATATATCGCTAAGCCATAAGAATTGGTGAAAGGGGAAGGTCATTGCAAGATAGCGTGACGGTATGGTAACAAGCAGGTTTAGGGTTCGAGTCACGGGAAATGTTTGATTCTCCATTTGAAATTCAGTGTAAATGCTCAATTTTAACGGTTTCTTCAAGTTTGAATTGAAAAGTCAGTTTTGGCGGGAAAATTTCAAAATTCGAAGGGATGCAAGATGCAACAACACACTACAATAATCAAAGCAAGAGAAGCTAATCGCAACGGTTAGAGTAAGTTTTTTAAAGCAAAAATGGCAAGCATGCCCGTTCCGTTGCTTTTTTGGTGGTTCCGTTGTTTTTTTTTTCTTGCACTCATAAATCAACTTTTTGTCTGCTTCAAATGAAAGCTATCGCTAAGCCCTTAGAATTGGTGAAAGGGGAAAGTCATTGCAAGATAGCGTGACGGTATGGTAAAAAGCAGGTTTAGGGTTCGAGTCACGGGAATATGTTTATTCTCCATTTGTAATTCAGCGTAAATGCTCAATTGTAACGGTTTTTCAAGTTTGAATAGGAAAGTCAGTTTTGGCGGGAATGTTTCAAATTTTGATAATATGCAAGATGCAACAATACACTACAACAATCAAAGCAAGAGAAGCTAATCGCAACGGTTAGAGTAAGTTTTTTAAAGAAAAATGGCAAGCATGCCCGTTCCGTTGCTTTTTAGGTGGTTCCGTTGTTTTTTTTTTCTTGCACTCATAAATCAACTTTTTGTCTGCTTCAAATGAAAGCTATCGCTAAGCCCTTAGAATTGGTGAAAGGGGAAAGTCATTGCAAGATAGCGTGACGGTATGGTAAAAAGCAGGTTTAGGGTTCGAGTCACGGGAATATGTTTATTCTCCATTTGTAATTCAGCGTAAATGCTCAATTGTAACGGTTTTTCAAGTTTGAATAGGAAAGTCAGTTTTGGCGGGAATGTTTCAAATTTCGATAATATGCAAGATGCAACGATACACTACAATAATCAAAGCAAGAGAAGCTAATCGCAACGGTTAGAGTAAGTTTTTTAAAGCAAAAATGGCAAGCATGCCCGTTCCGTTGCTTTTTTGGTGGTTCCGTTGCTTTTTTGTGCACCCAGAAAAGAGCCTATTTGTAAGGTTCAAATGAAATATATCTCTAAGCCCTAAGAATTGGTGAAAGGGGAAGGTCATTGCAAGATAGCGTGACGGTATGGTAACTAGCAGGTTTAGGGTTCGAGTCACGGGGAATATATTTGATTCTCCATTTGAAATTCAGTGTAAATGCTCAATTTTAACGGTTTCTTCAAGTTTGAATTGAAAAGTCAGTTTTGGCGGGAATGTTTCAAAATTCGAAAGGATGCAAGATGGGACAACGCACTACAATAATCAAAGCAAGATAAGCTAATCGCAACGGTTAGAGTAAGTTTTTTAAAGCAAAAATGGCAAGCATGCCCGTTCCGTTGCTTTTTTGGTGGTTCCGTTGCTTTTTTGTGCACCCAGAAAACAGCCTATTTGTAAGGTTCAAATGGAAGAGAGCTCTAACCCCTGAGCCACGGTTACAGAGGAAGGTCCCTGGAAGATAAGTTAAACGTGACGTAATCGGGAGGTGTAGTGTTCGAGTCACTTTAATATATTTATTCTCCATTGTAAATTCATAGTCAATGCTAAATTGTAACGGTTTTTCAAGTTTGAATAGGAAAGTCAGTTTTGGCGGGAATGTTTCAAATTTCGATAATATGTAAGATGCAACAATACACTACAATAATCAAAACAAGAGAAGCTAATCGCAACGGTTAGAGTAAGTTTTTTAAAGCAAAAATGTCAAGCATGCCCGTTCCGTTTCTTTTTTGGTGGTTCCGTTGCTTTTTTGTGCACCCAGAAAAGAGCCTATTTGTAAGGTTCAAATGAAATATATCGCTAAGCCATAAGAATTGGTGAAAGGGGAAGGTCATTGCAAGATAGCGTGAAGGTATGGTAACAAGCAGGTTGAGGGTTCGAGTCACGGGAAATGTTTGATTCTACATTCGAAATTCAGCGTAAATGCTCAATTGTAACGGATTTTCAAGTTTGAATAGGAAAGTCAGTTTTGACGGGAATGTTTCAAATTTCGATAATATGCAAGATGCAATAATACACTACAATAATCAAAGCAAGGGAAGCTAATCGCAACGGTTAGAGTAAGTTTTTGGAAGCAAAAATGGCAAGCATGCCCGTTCCGTTGCTTTTTTGGTGGTTCCGTTGCTTTTTTGTGCACCCAGAAAAGACCTTATTTGTAAGGTTCAAATGAAAGATATCGCTAAGCCCTAAGAATTGGTGAAAGGGGAAGGTCATTGCAAGATAGCGTGAAGGTATGGTAACAAGCAGGTTGAGGGTTCGAGTCACGGGAAATGTTTGATTCTACATTCGAAATTCAGAGTAAATGCTCAATTGTAACTGTTTTTTCAAGTTTGAATTGAAAAGTCAGTTTTCGCGGGAATGTTTCAAATTTCGATAATATGCAAGATGCAACAATACACTACAATAATCAAAGCAAGGGAAGCTAATCGCAACGGTTAGAGTAAGTTTTTTAAAGCAAAAATGGCAAGCATGCCCGTTAAGTTGCTTTTTTGGTGTTTTCGTTGCTTTTTTGTGCACCTAGAAAAGAGCCTATTTGTAAGGTTCAAATGGAAGATATCGCTAAGCCCTAAGAATTGGTGAAAGGGGAAGGTCATTGCAAGATAGCGTGAAGGTATGGTAACAAGCAGGTTGAGGGTTCGAGTCACGGGAAATGTTTGATTCTACATTCGAAATTCAGAGTAAATGCTCATTTGTAACTGTTTTTTCAAGTTTGAATTGAAAAGTCAGTTTTGGCGGGAATGTTTCAAATTTCGATAATATGCAAGATGCAACAATACACTACAATAATCAAAGTAAGGGAAGCTAATCGCAACGGTTAGAGTAAGTTTTTTAAAGCAAAAATGGCAAGCATGCCCGTTCCGTTGCTTTTTTGGTGTTTTCGTTGCCTTTTTGTGCACCCAGAAAAGAGCCTATTTGTAAGGTTCAAATGGAAGATATCGCTAAGCCCTAAGAATTGGTGAAAGGGGAAGGTCAATGCAAAATAGCGTGACGGTATGGTAACAAGCAGGTTGAGGGTTCGAGTCACGGGAAATGTTTGATTCTCCATTCGAAATTCAGAGTAAATGCTCAATTGTAACAGTTTTTTCAAGTTTGAATTGAAAAGTCAGTTTTGGCGGGAATGTTTCAAATTTCGATATTATGCAAGATGCAACAATACACTACAACAATCAAAGCAAGAGAAGCTAATCGCAACGGTTAGAGTAAGTTTTTTAAAGCAAAAATGGCAAGCATGCCCGTTCCGTTGCTTTTTAGGTGGTTCCGTTGCTTTTTCTTGCACTCATAAATCAACCTTTTTGTCTGCTTCAAATGAAAGATATCGCTAAGCCCTTAGAATTGGTGAAAGGGGAAGGTCATTGCAAGATAGCGTGACGGTATGGTAACCAGCAGGTTTAGGGTTCGAGTCACGGGAATATGTTTATTCTCCATTTGAAATTCAGCGTAAATGCTCAATTGTAACTTTTTTTCAAGTTTGAATAGGAAAGTCAGTTTTGGCGGGAATGTTTCAAATTTCGACAATATGCAAGATGCAACAATACACTACAATAATCAAAGCAAGAGAAGCTAATCGCAACGGTTAGAGTAAGTTTTTTAAAGCAAAAATGGCAAGCATGCCCGTTCCGTTTCTTTTTTGGTGGTTCCGTTGCTTTTTGTGCACCCAGAAAAGAGCCTATTTGTAAGGTTCAAATGAAATATATCGCTAAGCCATAAGAATTGGTGAAAGGGGAAGGTCATTGCAAGATAGCGTGACGGTATGGTAACAAGCAGGTTTAGGGTTCGAGTCACGGGAAATGTTTGATTCTCCATTTGAAATTCAGTGTAAATGCTCAATTTTAACGGTTTCTTCAAGTTTGAATTGAAAAGTCAGTTTTGGCGGGAAAATTTCAAAATTCGAAGGGATGCAAGATGCAACAACACACTACAATAATCAAAGCAAGAGAAGCTAATCGCAACGGTTAGAGTAAGTTTTTTAAAGCAAAAATGGCAAGCATGCCCGTTCCGTTGCTTTTTTGGTGGTTCCGTTGCTTTTTTGTGCACCCAGAAAAGTGCATATTTGTAAGGTTCAAATGAAAGATATCGCTAAGCCCTAAGAATTGGTGAAAGGGGAAGGTCATTGCAAGATAGCGTGACGGTATGGTAACCAGCAGGTTTAGGGTTCGAGTCACGTTAAATGTTTGATTCTCCATTTGATATTCAGTGTAAATGCTTAATTTTAACGGTTTCTTCAAGTTTGAATTGAAAAGTCAGTTTTGGCGGGAATGTTTCAAATTTCGATAATATGCAAGATGCAACAATACACTACAACAATCAAAGCAAGAGAAGCTAATCGCAACGGTTAGAGTAAGTTTTTTAAAGAAAAATGGCAAGCATGCCCGTTCCGTTGCTTTTAGGTGGTTCCGTTGCTTTTTTGTGCACCCAGAAAAGACCTTATTTGTAAGGTTCAAATGAAAGATATCGCTAAGCCCTAAGAATTGGTGAAAGGGGAAGGTCATTGCAAGATAGCGTGAAGGTATGGTAACAAGCAGGTTGAGGGTTCGAGTCACGGGAAATGTTTGATTCTACATTCGAAATTCAGAGTAAATGCTCAATTGTAACTGTTTTTTCAAGTTTGAATTGAAAAGTCAGTTTTGGCGGGAATGTTTCAAAATTCGAAAGGATGCAAGATGGGACAACGCACTACAATAATCAAAGCAAGATATGCTATTCGCAACGGTTAGAGTAAGTTTTTTAAAGCAAAAATGGCAAGCATGCCCGTTCCGTTGCTTTTTTGGTGGTTCCGTTGCTTTTTTGTGCACCCAGAAAACAGCCTATTTGTAAGGTTCAAATGGAAGAGAGCTCTAACCCCTGAGCCACGGTTACAGAGGAAGGTCCCTGGAAGATAAGTTAAACGTGACGTAATCGGGAGGTGTAGTGTTCGAGTCACTTTAATATATTTATTCTCCATTGTAAATTCATAGTTAATGCTAAATTGTAACGGTTTTTCAAGTTTGAATAGGAAAGTCAGTTTTGGCGGGAATGTTTCAAATTTCGATAATATGTAAGATGCAACAATACACTACAATAATCAAAACAAGAGAAGCTAATCGCAACGGTTAGAGTAAGTTTTTTAAAGCAAAAATGGCAAGCATGCCCGTTCCGTTTCTTTTTTGGTGGTTCCATTGCTTTTTTGTGCACCCAGAAAAGAGCCTATTTGTAAGGTTCAAATGAAATATATCGCTAAGCCATAAGAATTGGTGAAAGGGGAAGGTCATTGCAAGATAGCGTGAAGGTATGGTAACAAGCAGGTTGAGGGTTCGAGTCACGGGAAATGTTTGATTCTACATTCGAAATTCAGCGTAAATGCTCAATTGTAACGGTTTTTCAAGTTTGAATAGGAAAGTCAGTTTTGACGGGATTGTTTCAAATTTCGATAATATGCAAGATGCAATAATACACTACAATAATCAAAGCAAGGGAAGCTAATCGCAACGGTTAGAGTAAGTTTTTTAAAGCAAAAATGGCAAGCATGCCCGTTCCGTTGCTTTTTTGGTGGTTCCGTTGCTTTTTTGTGCACCCAGAAAAGACCTTATTTGTAAGGTTCAAATGAAAGATATCGCTAAGCCCTAAGAATTGGTGAAAGGGGAAGGTCATTGCAAGATAGCGTGAAGGTATGGTAACAAGCAGGTTGAGGGTTCGAGTCACGGGAAATGTTTGATTCTACATTCGAAATTCAGAGTAAATGCTCAATTGTAACTGTTTTTTCAAGTTTGAATTGAAAAGTCAGTTTTCGCGGGAATGTTTCAAATTTCGATAATATGCAAGATGCAACAATACACTACAATAATCAAAGCAAGGGAAGCTAATCGCAACGGTTAGAGTAAGTTTTTTAAAGCAAAAATGGCAAGCATGCCCGTTAAGTTGCTTTTTTGGTGTTTTCGTTGCTTTTTTGTGCACCTAGAAAAGAGCCTATTTGTAAGGTTCAAATGGAAGATATCGCTAAGCCCTAAGAATTGGTGAAAGGGGAAGGTCATTGCAAGATAGCGTGAAGGTATGGTAACAAGCAGCTTGAGGGTTCGAGTCACGGGAAATGTTTGATTCTACATTCGAAATTCAGAGTAAATGCTCATTTGTAACTGTTTTTTCAAGTTTGAATTGAAAAGTCAGTTTTGGCGGGAATGTTTCAAATTTCGATAATATGCAAGATGCAACAATACACTACAATAATCAAAGTAAGGGAAGCTAATCGCAACGGTTAGAGTAAGTTTTTTAAAGCAAAAATGGCAAGCATGCCCGTTCCGTTGCTTTTTTGGTGTTTTCGTTGCCTTTTTGTGCACCCAGAAAAGAGCCTATTTGTAAGGTTCAAATGGAAGATATCGCTAAGCCCTAAGAATTGGTGAAAGGGGAAGGTCAATGCAAAATAGCGTGACGGTATGGTAACAAGCAGGTTGAGGGTTCGAGTCACGGGAAATGTTTGATTCTCCATTCGAAATTCAGAGTAAATGCTCAATTGTAACAGTTTTTTCAAGTTTGAATTGAAAAGTCAGTTTTGGCGGGAATGTTTCAAATTTCGATATTATGCAAGATGCAACAATACACTACAACAATCAAAGCAAGAGAAGCTAATCGCAACGGTTAGAGTAAGTTTTTTAAAGAAAAATGGCAAGCATGCCCGTTCCGTTGCTTTTTAGGTGGTTCCGTTGCTTTTTCTTGCACTCATAAATCAACCTTTTTGTCTGCTTCAAATGAAAGATATCGCTAAGCCCTTAGAATTGGTGAAAGGGGAAGGTCATTGCAAGATAGCGTGACGGTATGGTAACCAGCAGGTTTAGGGTTCGAGTCACGGGAATATGTTTATTCTCCATTTGAAATTCAGCGTAAATGCTCAATTGTAACTTTTTTTCAAGTTTGAATAGGAAAGTCAGTTTTGGCGGGAATGTTTCAAATTTCGACAATATGCAAGATGCAACAATACACTACAATAATCAAAGCAAGAGAAGCTAATCGCAACGGTTAGAGTAAGTTTTTTAAAGCAAAAATGGCAAGCATGCCCGTTCCGTTTCTTTTTTGGTGGTTCCGTTGCTTTTTTGTGCACCCAGAAAAGAGCCTATTTGTAAGGTTCAAATGAAATATATCGCTAAGCCATAAGAATTGGTGAAAGGGGAAGGTCATTGCAAGATAGCGTGACGGTATGGTAACAAGCAGGTTTAGGGTTCGAGTCACGGGAAATGTTTGATTCTCCATTTGAAATTCAGTGTAAATGCTCAATTTTAACGGTTTCTTCAAGTTTGAATTGAAAAGTCAGTTTTGGCGGGAAAATTTCAAAATTCGAAGGGATGCAAGATGCAACAACACACTACAATAATCAAAGCAAGAGAAGCTAATCGCAACGGTTAGAGTAAGTTTTTTAAAGCAAAAATGGCAAGCATGCCCGTTCCGTTGCTTTTTTGGTGGTTCCGTTGCTTTTTTGTGCACCCAGAAAAGTGCCTATTTGTAAGGTTCAAATGAAAGATATCGCTAAGCCCTAAGAATTGGTGAAAGGGGAAGGTCATTGCAAGATAGCGTGACGGTATGGTAACCAGCAGGTTTAGGGTTCGAGTCACGTTAAATGTTTGATTCTCCATTTGATATTCAGTGTAAATGCTTAATTTTAACGGTTTCTTCAAGTTTGAATTGAAAAGTCAGTTTTGGCGGGAATGTTTCAAATTTCGATAATATGCAAGATGCAACAATACACTACAACAATCAAAGCAAGAGAAGCTAATCGCAACGGTTAGAGTAAGTTTTTTAAAGAAAAATGGCAAGCATGCCCGTTCCGTTGCTTTTAGGTGGTTCCGTTGCTTTTTTGTGCACCCAGAAAAGACCTTATTTGTAAGGTTCAAATGAAAGATATCGCTAAGCCCTAAGAATTGGTGAAAGGGGAAGGTCATTGCAAGATAGCGTGACGGTATGGTAACCAGCAGGTTTAGGGGTCGAGTCACGGGAATATGTTTATTCTCCATTTGAAATTCAGCGTAAATGCTCATTTGTAACTGTTTTTTCAAGTTTGAATTGAAAAGTCAGTTTTGGCGGGAATGTTTCAAATTTCGATAATATGCAAGATGCAACAATACACTACAATAATCAAAGTAAGGGAAGCTAATCGCAACGGTTAGAGTAAGTTTTTTAAAGCAAAAATGGCAAGCATGCCCGTTCCGTTGCTTTTTTGGTGTTTTCGTTGCCTTTTTGTGCACCCAGAAAAGAGCCTATTTGTAAGGTTCAAATGGAAGATATCGCTAAGCCCTAAGAATTGGTGAAAGGGGAAGGTCAATGCAAAATAGCGTGACGGTATGGTAACAAGCAGGTTGAGGGTTCGAGTCACGGGAAATTTTTGATTCTCCATTCGAAATTCAGAGTAAATGCTCAATTGTAACAGTTTTTTCAAGTTTGAATTGAAAAGTCAGTTTTGGCGGGAATGTTTCAAATTTCGACATTATGCAAGATGCAACAATACACTACAACAATCAAAGCAAGAGAAGCTAATCGCAACGGTTAGAGTAAGTTTTTTAAAGAAAAATGGCAAGCATGCCCGTTCCGTTGCTTTTTAGGTGGTTCCGTTGCTTTTTCTTGCACTCATAAATCAACCTTTTTGTCTGCTTCAAATGAAAGATATCGCTAAGCCCTTAGAATTGGTGAAAGGGGAAGGTCATTGCAAGATAGCGTGACGGTATGGTAACCAGCAGGTTTAGGGTTCGAGTCACGGGAATATGTTTATTCTCCATTTGAAATTCAGCGTAAATGCTCAATTGTAACTTTTTTTCAAGTTTGAATAGGAAAGTCAGTTTTGGCGGGAATGTTTCAAATTTCGACAATATGCAAGATGCAACAATACACTACAATAATCAAAGCAAGAGAAGCTAATCGCAACGGTTAGAGTAAGTTTTTTAAAGCAAAAATGGCAAGCATGCCCGTTCCGTTTCTTTTTTGGTGGTTCCGTTGCTTTTTTGTGCACCCAGAAAAGAGCCTATTTGTAAGGTTCAAATGAAATATATCGCTAAGCCATAAGAATTGGTGAAAGGGGAAGGTCATTGCAAGATAGCGTGACGGTATGGTAACAAGCAGGTTTAGGGTTCGAGTCACGGGAAATGTTTGATTCTCCATTTGAAATTCAGTGTAAATGCTCAATTTTAACGGTTTCTTCAAGTTTGAATTGAAAAGTCAGTTTTGGCGGGAATGTTTCAAATTTCGATAATATGCAAGATGCAACAATACACTACAATAATCAAAGTAAGGGAAGCTAATCGCAACGGTTAGAGTAAGTTTTTTAAAGCAAAAATGGCAAGCATGCCCGTTCCGTTGCTTTTTTGGTGTTTTCGTTGCCTTTTTGTGCACCCAGAAAAGAGCCTATTTGTAAGGTTCAAATGGAAGATATCGCTAAGCCCTAAGAATTGGTGAAAGGGGAAGGTCAATGCAAAATAGCGTGACGGTATGGTAACAAGCAGGTTGAGGGTTCGAGTCACGGGAAATGTTTGATTCTCCATTCGAAATTCAGAGTAAATGCTCAATTGTAACAGTTTTTTCAAGTTTGAATTGAAAAGTCAGTTTTGGCGGGAATGTTTCAAATTTCGATATTATGCAAGATGCAACAATACACTACAACAATCAAAGCAAGAGAAGCTAATCGCAACGGTTAGAGTAAGTTTTTTAAAGAAAAATGGCAAGCATGCCCGTTCCGTTGCTTTTTAGGTGGTTCCGTTGCTTTTTCTTGCACTCATAAATCAACCTTTTTGTCTGCTTCAAATGAAAGATATCGCTAAGCCCTTAGAATTGGTGAAAGGGGAAGGTCATTGCAAGATAGCGTGACGGTATGGTAACCAGCAGGTTTAGGGTTCGAGTCACGGGAATATGTTTATTCTCCATTTGAAATTCAGCGTAAATGCTCAATTGTAACTTTTTTTCAAGTTTGAATAGGAAAGTCAGTTTTGGCGGGAATGTTTCAAATTTCGACAATATGCAAGATGCAACAATACACTACAATAATCAAAGCAAGAGAAGCTAATCGCAACGGTTAGAGTAAGTTTTTTAAAGCAAAAATGGCAAGCATGCCCGTTCCGTTTCTTTTTTGGTGGTTCCGTTGCTTTTTTGTGCACCCAGAAAAGAGCCTATTTGTAAGGTTCAAATGAAATATATCGCTAAGCCATAAGAATTGGTGAAAGGGGAAGGTCATTGCAAGATAGCGTGACGGTATGGTAACAAGCAGGTTTAGGGTTCGAGTCACGGGAAATGTTTGATTCTCCATTTGAAATTCAGTGTAAATGCTCAATTTTAACGGTTTCTTCAAGTTTGAATTGAAAAGTCAGTTTTGGCGGGAAAATTTCAAAATTCGAAGGGATGCAAGATGCAACAACACACTACAATAATCAAAGCAAGAGAAGCTAATCGCAACGGTTAGAGTAAGTTTTTTAAAGCAAAAATGGCAAGCATGCCCGTTCCGTTGCTTTTTTGGTGGTTCCGTTGCTTTTTTGTGGACCCAGAAAAGTGCCTATTTGTAAGGTTCAAATGAAAGATATCGCTAAGCCCTAAGAATTGGTGAAAGGGGAAGGTCATTGCAAGATAGCGTGACGGTATGGTAACCAGCAGGTTTAGGGTTCGAGTCACGTTAAATGTTTGATTCTCCATTTGATATTCAGTGTAAATGCTTAATTTTAACGGTTTCTTCAAGTTTGAATTGAAAAGTCAGTTTTGGCGGGAATGTTTCAAATTTCGATAATATGCAAGATGCAACAATACACTACAACAATCAAAGCAAGAGAAGCTAATCGCAACGGTTAGAGTAAGTTTTTTAAAGAAAAATGGCAAGCATGCCCGTTCCGTTGCTTTTAGGTGGTTCCGTTGCTTTTTTGTGCACCCAGAAAAGACCTTATTTGTAAGGTTCAAATGAAAGATATCGCTAAGCCCTAAGAATTGGTGAAAGGGGAAGGTCATTGCAAGATAGCGTGACGGTATGGTAACCAGCAGGTTTAGGGGTCGAGTCACGGGAATATGTTTATTCTCCATTTGAAATTCAGCGTAAATGCTCAATTGTAACGGTTTTTCAAGTTTGAATAGGAAAGTCTGTTTTGGCGGGAATGTTTCAAATTTCGATAATATGCAAGATGCAACAACACACTACAATAATCAAAGCAAGAGAAGCTAATCGCAACGGTTAGAGTAAGTTTTTGGAAGCAAAAATGGCAAGCATGCCCGTTCCGTTGCTTTTTTGGTGGTTCCGTTGCTTTTTTGTGCACCCAGAAAAGAGCCTATTTGTAAGGTTCAAATGAAAGATGTCGCTAAGCCCTAAGAATTGGTGAAAGGGGAAGGTCATTGCAAGATAGCGTGACGGTATGGTAACAAGCAGGTTAAGGGTTCGAGTCACGGGAAATGTTTGATTCTGCATTCGAAATTCAGAGTAAATGCTCAATTGTAACTGTTTTTTCAAGTTTGAATTGAAAAGTCAGTTTTGGCGGGAATGTTTCAAATTTCGATAATATGCAAGATGCAACAATACACTACAACAATCAAAGCAAGAGAAGCTAATCGCAACGGTTAGAGTAAGTTTTTTAAGAAAAATGGCAAGCATGCCCGTTCCGTTGCTTTTTAGGTGGTTCCGTTGTTTTTTTTTCTTGCACTCATAAATCAACTTTTTGTCTGCTTCAAATGAAAGCTATCGCTAAGCCCTTAGAATTGGTGAAAGGGGAAGGTCATTGCAAGATAGCGTGACGGTATGGTAAAAAGCAGGTTTAGGGTTCGAGTCACGGGAATATGTTTATTCTCCATTTGAAATTCAGCGTAAATGCTCAATTGTAACGGTTTTTCAAGTTTAAATAGGAAAGTCAGTTTTTGCGGGAATGTTTCAAATTTCGATAATATGCAAGATGCAACAATACACTACAACAATCAAAGCAAGAGAAGCTAATCGCAACGGTTAGAGTAAGTTTTTTAAAGAAAAATGGCAAGCATGCCCGTTCCGTTGCTTTTAGGTGGTTCCGTTGCTTTTTTGTGCACCCAGAAAAGACCTTATTTGTAAGGTTCAAATGAAAGATATCGCTAAGCCCTAAGAATTGGTGAAAGGGGAAGGTCATTGCAAGATAGCGTGAAGGTATGGTAACAAGCAGGTTGAGGGTTCGAGTCACGGGAAATGTTTGATTCTACATTCGAAATTCAGAGTAAATGCTCAATTGTAACTGTTTTTTCAAGTTTGAATTGAAAAGTCAGTTTTCGCGGGAATGTTTCAAATTTCGATAATATGCAAGATGCAACAATACACTACAATAATCAAAGCAAGGGAAGCTAATCGCAACGGTTAGAGTAAGTTTTTTAAAGCAAAAATGGCAAGCATGCCCGTTCCGTTGCTTTTTTGGTGGTTCCGTTGCTTTTTTGTGCATCCAGAAAAGTGCCTATTTGTAAGGTTCAAATGAAAGATATCGCTAAGCCCTAGGAATGGGTGAAAGGGGAAGTTCATTGCAAGATAGCGTGACGGTATGGTAACAAGCAGGTTTAGGGTTCGAGTCACGGGAAATGTTTGATTCTCCATTTGAAATTCAGTGTAAATGCTCAATTTTAACGGTTTCTTCAAGTTTGAATAGGAAAGTCAGTTTTGGCGGGAATGTTTCAAATTTTGATAATATGCAAGATGCAACAATACACTACAATATTCAAAGCAAGGAAAGCTAAGCGCAACGCTCTGAGTAAGTTTTGGAAGCAAAAATAGCAAGCATGCCCGTTCAGTTGCTTTTAAGTGGTTCCGTTGCTTTTTTGTGCACCCAGAAAACAGCCTATTTGTAAGGTTCAAATGAAAGATATCGCTAAGCCCTAAGAATTGGTGAAAGGGAAGGTCATTGCAAGATAGCGTGACGGTATGGTAACAAGCAGGTTTAGGGTTCGAGTCACGGGAAATGTTTGATTCTCAATTCGAAATTCAGAGTAAATGATAAATTATAACGGTTTCTTCAAGTTTGAATTGAAAAGTCAGTTTTGGCGGGAATGTTTCAAATTTCGATAATATGCAAGATGCAACAATACACTACAATAATCAAAGCAAGAGAAGCTAATCGCAACGGATAGAGTAAGTTTTTGGAAGCAAAATGGGCAAGCATGCCCGTTCCGTTGCTTTTGTGGTGGTTCCGTTGCTTTTTCGTGCACTCATAAATCAACCTTTTTTTCTGCTTCAAATGAAAGATATCGCTAAGCCCTAAGAATTGGTGAAAAGGGAAGGACCCTGGAAGATAAGTTAAACGTGAAGTAATCGGGAGGTGTAGTGTTCGAGTCACTTTAATATTTTTATTCTCCATTGTAAATTCAGAGTCAATGCTAAATTGTAACGGTTTTCAAGTTTGAATAGGAAAGTCAATTTTGGCGGGAATGTTTCAAATTTCGATAATATGCAAGATGCCACAATACACTACAACAATCAAAGCAAGAGAAGCTAATCGCAACGGTTTTTGGAAGCAAAAATAGCAAGCATGCCCGTTCCGTTGCTTTTTTAATGGTTCCGTTGCTTTTTTGTGCACCCAGAAAAGAGCCTATTTGTAAGGTTCAAATGAAAGATATCGCTAAGCCCTAAGAATTGGTGAAAGGGGAAGGTCATTGCAAGATAGCGCGACGGTATGGTAACAAGCAGGTTGAGGGTTCGAGTCACGGGAAATGTTTGATTCTCCATTTGAAATTCAGAGTAAATGCTCAATTGTAACTGTTTTTTCAAGTTTGAAGTGAAAAGTCAGTTTTGGCGGGAATGTTTCAAATTTCGATAATATGCAAGATGCAACAATACACTACAATAATCAAAGCAAGAGAAGCTAATCGCAACGGTTAGAGTAAGTTTTTGGAAGCAAAAATGGCAAACATGCCCGTTCCGTTGCTTTTTAGGTGGTTCCGTTGCTTTTTCTTGCACTCATAAATCAACCTTTTTGTCTGCTTCAAATGAAAGATATCGCTAAGCCCTAAGAATTGGTGAAAGGGGAAGGTCATTGCAAGATAGCGTGACGGTATGGTAACAAGCAGGTTGAAAGTTCGAGTCACGGAAATATGTTTATTCTCCTTTTGAAATTCAGCGTAAATGCTCAATTGTAACGGTTTTTCAAGTTTTAATAGTAAAGTCAGTTTTCGCGGGATTGTTTCAAATTTCGATAATATGCAAGATGCAACAATACACTACAACAATCAAAGCAAGAGAAGCTAATCGCAACGGCTAGAGTAAGTTTTTGGAAGCAAAAATGGCAAGCATGCCCGTTCCGTTGCTTTTTTGGTGGGTCCGTTGCTTTTTTGTGCACCCAGAAAAGAGCCTATTTGTAAGGTTCAAATGAAAGATATCGCTAAGCCCTAGGTATTGGTGAAAGGGAAGGTCATTGCAAGATAGCGTGACGGTATGGTAACAAGCAATTTTAGGGTTCGAGTCACGGGAAATATTTGATTCTCAATTCGAAATTCAGAGTAAATGATAAATTATATCGGTTTTTTCAAGTTTGAATTGAAAAGTCAGTTTTGGCGGGAATGTTTCAAATTTCGATAATATGCAAGACGCAACAATACACTACAATAATCAAAGCAAGAGAAGCTAATCGTAACGGTTAGAGTCAGTTTTTTAAAGCAAAAATGGCAAGCATGCCCGTTCCGTTGCTTTTTTGGTGGTCTGTTGCTTTTTTGTGCACCCAGAAAAGAGCCTATTTGTAAGGTTCAAATGAAAGATATCGCTAAGCCCTAGGAATTGGTGAAAGGGAAGGTCATTGCAAGATAGCGTGACGGTATGGTAACAAGCAGGTTTAGGGTTCGAGTCACGGGAAATGTTTGATTCTCAATTCGAAATTCAGAGTAAATGATAAATTATAACGGTTTTTTCAAGTTTGAATTGAAAAGTCAGTTTTGGCGGGAATGTTTAAATTTCGATAATATGCAAGATGCAACAATACACTACAATAATCAAAGCAAGAGAAGCTAATCGCAACGGTTAGAGTAAGTTTTTGGAAGCAAAAATGGCAAACATGCCCGTTCCGTTGCTTTTTAGGTGGTTCCGTTGCTTTTTCTTGCACTCATAAATCAACCTTTTTGTCTGCTTCAAATGAAAGATATCGCTAAGCCCTAAGAATTGGTGAAAGGGGAAGGTCATTGCAAGATAGCGTGACGGTATGGTAACAAGCAGGTTTAGGGTTCGAGTCACGGAAATATGTTTATTCTCCATTTGAAATTCAGCGTAAATGCTCAATTGTAACAGTTTTTCAAGTTTGAATTGAAAAGTCAGTTTTTGGCGGGAATGTTTCAAAATTCGACAGGATGCAAGATGCAACAATACACTACAATAATCAAAGCAATTGAAGCTAATCGCAACGGTTAGAGTAAGTGTTTGGAAGCAAAAATGGCAAGCATGCCCGTTCCGTTGCTTTTTTGGTGGTTCCGTTGCTTTTTTGTGCACCCAGAAAACAGCCTATTTGTAAGGTTCAAATGAAAGATATCGCTAAGCCCTAAGAATTGGTGAAAGGGGAAGGTCATTGCAAGATAGCGTGACGGTATGATAACAAGCAGGTTTAGGGTTCGAGTCACGGAAATATGTTTATTCTCCATTTGAAATTCAGCGTAAATGCTCAATTGTAACGGTTTTTCAAGTTTAAATAGGAAAGTCAGTTTTGGCGGGAATGTTTCAAATTTTGATAATATGCAAGATGCAACAATACACTACAATATTCAAAGCAAGGAAAGCTAAGCGCAACGCTCTGAGTAAGTTTTTGGAAGCAAAAATAGCAAGCATGCCCGTTCAGTTGCTTTTAAGTGGTTCCGTTGCTTTTTTGTGCACCCAGAAAACAGCCTATTTGTAAGGTTCAAATGAAAGATATCGCTAAGCCCTAAGAATTGGTGAAAGGGAAGGTCATTGCAAGATAGCGTGACGGTATGGTAACAAGCAGGTTTAGGGTTCGAGTCACGGGAAATGTTTGATTCTCAATTCGAAATTCAGAGTAAATGATAAATTATAACGGTTTCTTCAAGTTTGAATTGAAAAGTCAGTTTTGGCGGGAATGTTTCAAATTTCGATAATATGCAAGATGCAACAATACACTACAATAATCAAAGCAAGAGAAGCTAATCGCAACGGATAGAGTAAGTTTTTGGAAGCAAAATGGGCAAGCATGCCCGTTCCGTTGCTTTTTTGGTGGTTCCGTTGCTTTTTCGTGCACTCATAAATCAACCTTTTTTTCTGCTTCAAATGAAAGATATCGCTAAGCCCTAAGAATTGGTGAAAAGGGAAGGACCCTGGAAGATAAGTTAAACGTGAAGTAATCGGGAGGTGTAGTGTTCGAGTCACTTTAATATTTTTATTCTCCATTGTAAATTCAGAGTCAATGCTAAATTGTAACGGTTTTCAAGTTTGAATAGGAAAGTCAATTTTGGCGGGAATGTTTCAAATTTCGATAATATGCAAGATGCCACAATACACTACAACAATCAAAGCAAGAGAAGCTAATCGCAACGGTTTTTGGAAGCAAAAATAGCAAGCATGCCCGTTCCGTTGCTTTTTTAATGGTTCCGTTGCTTTTTTGTGCACCCAGAAAAGAGCCTATTTGTAAGGTTCATATGAAAGATATCGCTAAGCCCTAAGAATTGGTGAAAGGGGAAGGTCATTGCAAGATAGCGCGACGGTATGGTAACAAGCAGGTTGAGGGTTCGAGTCACGGAAATATGTTTATTCTCCATTTGAAATTCAGCGTAAATGCTCAATTGTAACAGTTTTTCAAGTTTGAATTGAAAAGTCAGTTTTTGGCGGGAATGTTTCAAAATTCGACAGGATGCAAGATGCAACAATACACTACAATAATCAAAGCAATTGAAGCTAATCGCAACGGTTAGAGTAAGTGTTTGGAAGCAAAAATGGCAAGCATGCCCGTTCCGTTGCTTTTTTGGTGGTTCCGTTGCTTTTTTGTGCACCCAGAAAACAGCCTATTTGTAAGGTTCAAATGAAAGATATCGCTAAGCCCTAAGAATTGGTGAAAGGGAAGGTCATTGCAAGATAGCGTGACGGTATGGTAACAAGCAGGTTTAGGGTTCGAGTCACGGGAAATGTTTGATTCTCCATTCGAAATTCAGAGTAAATGCTCAATTGTAACTGTTTTTTCAAGTTTGAATTGAAAAGTCAGTTTTTGGCGGGAATGTTTCAAATTTCGATAATATGCAAGATGCAACATACACTACAATAATCAAAGCAAGAGAAGCTAATCGCAACGGATAGAGTAAGTTTTTGGAAGCAAAAATGGCAAACATGCCCGTTCCGTTGCTTTTTAGGTGGTTCCGTTGCTTTTTCTTGCACTCATAAATCAACATTTTTGTCTGCTTCAAATGAAAGATATCGCTAAGCCCTAAGAATTGGTGAAAGGGGAAGGTCATTGCAAGATAGCGTGACGGTATGGTAACAAGCAGGTTGAAAGTTCGAGTCACGGAAATATGTTTATTCTCCATTTGAAATTCAGCGTAAATGCTCAATTGTAACGGTTTTTCAAGTTTTAATAGTAAAGTCAGTTTTCGCGGGATTGTTTCAAATTTCGATAATATGCAAGATGCAACAATACACTACAACAATCAAAGCAAGAGAAGCTAATCGCAACGGCTAGAGTAAGTTTTTTAAAGCAAAAATGGCAAGCATGCCCGTTCCGTTGCTTTTTTGGTGGGTCCGTTGCTTTTTTGTGCACCCAGAAAAGAGCCTATTTGTAAGGTTCAAATGAAAGATATCGCTAAGCCCTAGGTATTGGTGAAAGGGAAGGTCATTGCAAGATAGCGTGACGGTATGGTAACAAGCAATTTTAGGGTTCGAGTCACGGGAAATATTTGATTCTCAATTCGAAATTCAGAGTAAATGATAAATTATAACGGTTTTTTCAAGTTTGAATTGAAAAGTCAGTTTTGGCGGGAATGTTTCAAATTTCGATAATATGCAAGACGCAACAATACACTACAATAATCAAAGCAAGAGAAGCTAATCGCAACGGTTAGAGTCAGTTTTTTAAAGCAAAAATGGCAAGCATGCCCGTTCCGTTGCTTTTTTGGTGGTTACGTTGCTTTTTTGTGCACCCAGAAAAGAGCCTATTTGTAAGGTTCAAATGAAAGATATCGCTAAGCCCTAGGAATTGGTGAAAGGGAAGGTCATTGCAAGATAGCGTGACGGTATGGTAACAAGCAGGTTTAGGGT
Organism: Lepisma saccharinum; assembly: GCF_977018435.1. Classification (NCBI taxonomy): domain Eukaryota; kingdom Metazoa; phylum Arthropoda; class Insecta; order Zygentoma; family Lepismatidae; genus Lepisma; species Lepisma saccharinum. The sequence goes on along the minus strand of NW_028142901.1, from coordinate 1,476,658 downwards.
TCGAGTCACGGGAAATGTTTGATTCTCAATTCGAAATTCAGAGTAAATGATAAATTATAACGGTTTTTTCAAGTTTGAATTGAAAAGTCAGTTTTGGCGGGAATGTTTAAATTTCGATAATATGCAAGATGCAACAATACACTACAATAATCAAAGCAAGAGAAGCTAATCGCAACGGTTAGAGTAAGTTTTTGGAAGCAAAAATGGCAAACATGCCCGTTCCGTTGCTTTTTAGGTGGTTCCGTTGCTTTTTCTTGCACTCATAAATCAACCTTTTTGTCTGCTTCAAATTAAATATATCGCTAAGCCCTAAGAATTGGTGAAAGGGGAAGGTCATTGCAAGATAGCGTGACGGTATGGTAACAAGCAGGTTTAGGGTTCGAGTCACGGAAATACGTTTATTCTCCATTTGAAATTCAGCGTAAATGCTCAATTGTAACGGTTTTTCAAGTTTGAATAGGAAAGTCAGTTTTGGCGGGAATGTTTCAAATTTCGATAATATGCAAGATGCAACAATACACTACAATAATCAAAGCAAGGGAAGCTAATCGCAACGGTTAGAGTAAGTTTTTTAAAGCAAAAATGGCAAGCATGCCAGTTCCGTTGCTTTTTTGGTGGTTCCGTTGCTCTTTCGTGCACTCATAAATCAACCTTTTTGTCTGCTTCAAATGAAAGATATCGCTAACCCCTAAGAATTGGTGAAAGGGGAAGGTCATTGCAAGATAGCGTGACGGTATGGTAATAAGCAGGTTGAGGGTTCGAGTCACGGGAAATGTTTGATTCTCCATTCGAACTTCAGAGTAAATGCTCAATTTTAACGGTTTTTTCAAGTTTGAATTGAGAAGTCAGTTTTGGCGGGAATGTTTCAAATTTCGATAATATGCAAGATACAACAATGCGCTACAATAATCAAAGCAAGGGAAGCTAATCGCAACGGTTGGAGTAAGTTTTTTAAAGCAAAAATGGCAAGCATGCCCGTTCCGTTGCTTTTTTGGTGTTTTCGTTGCTTTTTTGTGCACCCAGAAAAGAGCCTATTTGTAAGGTTCAAATGGAAGATATCGCTAAGCCCTAAGAATTGGTGAAAGGGGAAGGTCAATGCAAAATAGCGTGACGGTATGGTAACAAGCAGGTTGAGGGTTCGAGTCACGGGAAATGTTTGATTCTCCATTCGAAATTCAGAGTAAATGCTCAATTGTAACTGTTTTTTCAAGTTTGAATTGAAAAGTCAGTTTTGGCGGGAATGTTTCAAATTTCGATATTATGCAAGATGCAACAATACACTACAACAATCAAAGCAAGAGAAGCTAATCGCAACGGTTAGAGTAAGTTTTTTAAAGAAAAATGGCAAGCATGCCCGTTCCGTTGCTTTTTAGGTGGTTCCGTTGCTTTTTCTTGCACTCATAAATCAACCTTTTTGTCTGCTTCAAATGAAAGATATCGCTAAGCCCTTAGAATTGGTGAAAGGGGAAGGTCATTGCAAGATAGCGTGACGGTATGGTAACCAGCAGGTTTAGGGTTCGAGTCACGGGAATATGTTTATTCTCCATTTGAAATTCAGCGTAAATGCTCAATTGTAACTTTTTTTCAAGTTTGAATAGGAAAGTCAGTTTTGGCGGGAATGTTTCAAATTTCGACAATATGCAAGATGCAACAATACACTACAATAATCAAAGCAAGAGAAGCTAATCGCAACGGTTAGAGTAAGTTTTTTAAAGCAAAAATGGCAAGCATGCCCGTTCCGTTTCTTTTTTGGTGGTTCCGTTGCTTTTTTGTGCACCCAGAAAAGAGCCTATTTGTAAGGTTCAAATGAAATATATCGCTAAGCCCTAAGAATTGGTGAAAGGGGAAGGTCATTGCAAGATAGCGTGACGGTATGGTAACAAGCAGGTTTAGGGTTCGAGTCACGGGAAATGTTTGATTCTCCATTTGAAATTCAGTGTAAATGCTCAATTTTAACGGTTTCTTCAAGTTTGAATTGAAAAGTCAGTTTTGGCGGGAAAATTTCAAAATTCGAATGGATGCAAGATGCAACAACACACTACAATAATCAAAGCAAGAGAAGCTAATCGCAACGGTTAGAGTAAGTTTTTTAAAGCAAAAATGGCAAGCATGCCCGTTCCGTTGCTTTTTTGGTGGTTCCCTTGCTTTTTCGTGCACTCATAAAACAACCTTTTTGTCTGCTTCAAATGAAAGATATCGCTAAGCCCTAAGAATTGGTGAAAGGGGAGGGTCCCTGGAAGATATGTTAAGCGTGACGTAATCGGGAGGTGTAGTGTTCGAGTCACTTTAATATTTTTATTCTCCATTGTAAATTCAGAGTCAATGCTAAATTGTAACGGTTTTTCAAGTTTGAATTGAAAAGTCAGTTTTGGCGGAAATGTTTCAATTTTCGATAATATGCAAGATGCAACAACACACAACAATAATCAAAGCAAGAGAAGCTAATCGCAACGGTTAGAGTAAGTTTTTTAAAGAAAAAATGGCAAGCATGCCCGTTCCGTTTCTTTTTTGGTGGTTCCGTTGCTTTTTTGTGCACCCAGAAAACAGCCTATTTTTAAGGTTCAAATGAAAGATATCGCTAAGCCCTAAGAATTGGTGAAAGGGGAAGGTCATTGCAAGAGAGCGTGACGGTATGGTAAAAAGCAGGTTTAGGGTTCGAGTCACGTTAAATGTTTGATTCTCCATTTGAAATTCAGTGTAAATGCTTAATTTTAACGGTTTCTTCAAGTTTGAATTGAAAAGTCAGTTTTGGCGGGAATGTTTCAAATTTCGATAATATGCAAGATGCAACAATACACTACAACAATCAAAGCAAGAGAAGCTGATCGCAACGGTTAGAGTAAGTTTTTTAAAGAAAAATGGCAAGCATGCCCGTTCCGTTGCTTTTTAGGTGGTTCCGTTGTTTTTGTTGCACTCATAAATCAACTTTTTGTCTGCTTCAAATGAAAGATATCGCTAAGCCCTTAGAATTGGTGAAAGGGGAAGGTCATTGCAAGATAGCGTGACGGTATGGTAAAAAGCAGGTTTAGGGTTCGAGTCACGGGAATATGTTTATTCTCCATTTGAAATTCAGCGTAAATGCTCAATTGTAACGGTTTTTCAAGTTTAAATAGGAAAGTCAGTTTTTGCGGGAATGTTTCAAATTTCGATAATATGCAAGATGCAACAATACACTACAATAATCAAAGCAAGAGAAGCTAATCGCAACGGTTAGAGTAAGTTTTTTAAAACAAAAATGGCAAGCATGCCCGTTCCGTTGCTTTTTTGGTGGTTCCGTTGCTTTTTTGTGCACCCAGAAAAGTGCCTATTTGTAAGGTTCAAATGAAAGATATCGCTAAGCCCTAAGAATTGTTGAAAGGGGAAGGTCATTGCAAGATAGCGTGACGGTATGGTACAAAGCAGGTTTAGGGTTCGAGTCACGGAAATATGTTTATTCTCCATTTGAAATTCAGCGTAAATGCTCAATTGTAACGGTTTTTCAAGTTTGAATAGGAAAGTCAGTTTTGGCGGGAATGTTTCAAATTTCGATAATATGCAAGATGCAACAATACACTACAATAATCAAAGCAAGGGAAGCTAATCGCAACGGTTAGAGTAAGTTTTTTAAAGCAAAAATGGCAAGCATGCCCGTTCCGTTGCTTTTTTGGTGTTTTCGTTGCTTTTTTGTGCACCTAGAAAACAGCCTATTTGTAAGGTTCAAATGGAAGATATCGCTAAGCCCTAAGAATTGGTGAAAGGGGAAGGTCATTGCAAGATAACGTGACGGTATGGTAACAAGCAGGTTGAGGGTTCGAGTCACGGGAAATGTTTGATTCTCCATTCGAAATTCAGAGTAAATGCTCAATTGTAACTGTTTTTTCAAGTTTGAATTGAAAAGTCAGTTTTCGCGGGAATGTTTCAAATTTCGATAATATGCAAGATGCAACAATACACTACAATAATCAAAGCAAGGGAAGCTAATCGCAACGGTTAGAGTAAGTTTTTTAAAGAAAAATGGCAAGCATGCCCGTTCCGTTGCTTTTTAGGTGGTTCCGTTGCTTCTTCTTGCACTCATAAATCAACCTTTTTGTCTGCTTCAAATGAAAGATATCGCTAAGCCCTTAGAATTGGTGAAAGGGGAAGGTCATTGCAAGATAGCGTGACGGTATGGTAACCAGCAGGTTTAGGGTTCGAGTCACGGGAATATGTTTATTCTCCATTTGAAATTCAGCGTAAATGCTCAATTGTAACGGTTTTTCAAGTTTGAAAAGGAAAGTTTGTTTTGGCGGGAATGTTCCAAATTTCGATAATATGCAAGATGCAACAACACACTACAATAATCAAAGCAAGAGAAGCTAATCGCAACGGTTAGAGTAAGTTTTTGGAAGCAAAAATGGCAAGCATGCCCGTTCCGTTGCTTTTTTTGTGGTTCCGTTGCTTTTTTGTGCACCCAGAAAAGAGCCTATTTGTAAGGTTCAAATGAAAGATGTCGCTAAGCCCTAAGAATTGGTGAAAGGGGAAGGTCATTGCAAGATAGCGTGACGGTATGGTAACAAGCAGGTTGAGGGTTCGAGTCAAGGGAAATGTTTGATTCTGCATTCGAAATTCAGAGTAAATGCTCAATTGTAACTGTTTTTTCAAGTTTGAATTGAAAAGTCAGTTTTGGCGGGAATGTTTCAAATTTCGATAATATGCAAGATGCAACAATACACTACAACAATCAAAGCAAGAGAAGCTAATCGCAACGGTTAGAGTAAGTTTTTTAAAGAAAAATGGCAAACATGCCCGTTCCGTTGCTTTTTAGATGGTTCCGTTGTTTTTTTTTTCTTGCACTCATAAATCAACTTTTTGTCTGCTTCAAATGAAAGATATCGCTAAGCCCTTAGAATTGGTGAAAGGGGAAGGTCATTGCAAGATAGCGTGACGGTATGGTAAAAAGCAGGTTTAGGGTTCGAGTCACGGGAATATGTTTATTCTCCATTTGAAATTCAGCGTAAATGCTCAATTGTAACGGTTTTTCAAGTTTGAATAGGAAAGTCAGTTTTGGCGGGAATGTTTCAAATTTCGACAATATGCAAGATGCAACGATACACTACAATAATCAAAGCAAGAGAAGCTAATCGCAACGGTTAGAGTAAGTTTTTTAAAGCAAAAATGGCAAGCATGCCCGTTCCGTTGCTTTTTTGGTGGTTCCGTTGCTTTTTTGTGCACCCAGAAAAGAGCCTATTTGTAAGGTTCAAATGAAATATATCTCTAAGCCCTAAGAATTGGTGAAAGGGGAAGGTCATTGCAAGATAGCGTGACGGTATGGTAACAAGCAGGTTTAGGGTTCGAATCACGGGGAATATATTTGATTCTCCATTTGAAATTCAGTGTAAATGCTCAATTTTAACGGTTTCTTCAAGTTTGAATTGAAAAGTAAGTTTTGGCGGGAATGTTTCAAAATTCGAAAGGATGCAAGATGGGACAACGCACTACAATAATCAAAGCAAGATAAGCTAATCGCAACGGTTAGAGTAAGTTTTTTAAAGCAAAAATAGCAAGCATGCCCGTTCCGTTGCTTTTTTGGTGGTTCCGTTGCTTTTTCGTGCACTCATAAATCAACCTTTTTGTCTGCTTCAAATGAAAGATATCGGTAAGCCCTAAGAATTGGTGAAAGGGGAAGGTCCCTGGAAGATACGTTAAACGTGACGTAATCGGGAGGTGTAGTGTTCGAGTCACTTTAATATTTTTATTCTCCATTGTAAATTCAGAGTCAATGCTAAATTGTAACGGTTTTTCAAGTTTGAATTGAAAAGTCAGTTTTGGCGGGAATGTTTCAATTTTCGATAATATGCAAGATGCAACAATACACTACAATAATCAAAGCAAGAGAAGCTAATCGCAACGGTTAGAGTAAGTTTTTTAAAGCAAACATGGCAAGCATGCCCGTTCCGTTTCTTTTTTGGTGGTTCCGTTGCTTTTTTGTGTACCCAGAAAACAGCCTATTTTTAAGGTTGAATGAAATGAAAGATATCGCTAAGCCCTAAGAATTGGTGAAAGAGGAAGGTCATTGCAAGATAGCGTGACGGTATGGTAACAAGCAGGTTTAGGGTTCGAGTCACGGAAATATGTTTATTCTCCATTTGAAATTCAGCGTAAATGCTCAATTGTAACGGTTTTTCAAGTTTGAATATTAAAGTCAGTTTTCGCGGGATTGTTTCAAATTTCGATAATGTGCAAGTTGCGACAATACACTACAACAATCAAAGCAAGAGAAGCTAATCGCAACGGTTAGAGTAAGTTTTTTCAAGCAAAAATGGCAAGCATGCCCGTTCCGTTGCTTTTTTGGTGGTTCCGTTGCTTTTTCGTGCACTCATAAATCAACCTTTTTGTCTGCTTCAAATGAAAGATATCGCTAAGCCCTAGGAATGGGTGAAAGGGGAAGGTCATTGCAAGATAGCGTGACGGTATGGTAACAAGCCGGTTGAGGGTTCGAGTCACGGGAAATGTTTGATTCTCCATTTGAAATTCAGTGAAAATGCTTAATTTTAACGTTTTCTTCAAGTTTGAATTGAAAAGTCAGTTTTGGCGGGAATGTTTCAAAGTTCGATAGGATTCAAGATGCAACAACACACTACAATAATCAAAGCAAGAGAAGCTAATCGCAATGGTTAGAGTAAGTTTTTGGAAGCAAAAATAGCAAGCATGCCGGTTCACTTGCTTTTTTGGTGGTTCCGTTGTTTTTTTGCACCCAGAAAAGTGCCTATTTGTAAGGTTCAAATGAAAGATATCGCTAAGCCCTAAGAATTGGTGAAAGGGGAAGGTCATTGCAAGATAGCGTGACGGTATGGTAACAAGCAGGTTTAGGGTTCGAGTCACGGAAATATGTTTATTCTCCATTCGAAATTCAGAGTAAATGCTCAATTGTAACCGTTTTTCAAGTTTGAATAGGAAAGTCAGTTTTGGCGGGAATGTTTCAAATTTCGATAATATGCAAGATGCAACAATACACTACAATAATCAAAGCAAGAGAAGCTAATCGCAACGGTTAGAGTAATTTTTTTAAAGCAAAAATGGCAAGCATGCCCGTTCCGTTGCTTTTTTGGTGGTTCCGTTGTTTTTTTCGTGCACTCATAAATCAACCTTTTTGTCTGCTTCAAATGAAAGATATCGCTAAGCCCTAAGAATTGGTGAAAGGGGAAGGTCATTGCAGGATAGCGTGACGGTATGGTAATAAGCAGGTTGAGGGTTCGAGTCACGGGAAATGTTTGATTCTCCATTCGAACTTCAGAGTAAATGCTCAATTTTAACGGTTTTTTCAAGTTTGAATTGAAAAGTCAGTTTTGGCGGGAATGTTTCAAATTTCGATAATATGCAAGATGCAACAATACACTACAATAATCAAAGCAAGAGAAGCTAATCGCAATGGTTAGAGTAAGTTTTTTCAAGCAAAAATGGCAAGGATGCCCGTTCCGTTGCTTTTTTGGTGGTTCCGTTGCTTTTTTGTGCACCCAGAAAAGTTCCTATTTGTAAGGTTCAAATGAAAGATATCGCTAAGCCCTAAGAATTGGTGAAAGGGGAAGGTCATTGCAAGATAGCGTGACGGTATGGTAACAAGCAGGTTTAGGGTTCGAGTCACGGGAAATGTTTGATTCTCCATTCGAAATTCAGTGTAAATGCTCAATTTTAACGGTTTCTTCAAGTTTGAATTGAAAAGTCAGTTTTGGCGGGAATGTTTCAAAATTCGACAGGATTCAAGATGCAACAACACACTACAATAATCAAAGCAAGAGAAGCTAATCGCAACAGTTAGAGTAAGTTTTTTAAAGCAAAAATGGCAAGCATGCCCGTTCCGTTGCTTTTTTGGTGGTTCCGTTGTTTTTTCGTGCACTCATAAATCAACCTTTTTGTCTGCTTCAAATGAAAGATATCGCTAAGCCCTAAGAATTGGTGAAAGGGGAAGGTCCCTGGAAGATAAGTTAAACGTGACGTAATCGGGAGGTGTAGTGTTCGAGTCACTTTAATATTTTTATTCTCCATTGTAAAGTCAGAGTCAATGCTAAATTGTAACGGTTTTTCAAGTTTGAATAGGAAAGTCATTTTTGGCGGGAATGTTTCAAATTTCGATAATATGCAAGATGCAACAATACACTACAATAATCAAAGCAAGGAGAGCTAAGCGCAACGCTCTGAGTAAGTTTTTGGAAGCAAAAATTGCAAGCATGCCCGTTCCGTTGCTTTTAGGTGGTTACGTTGCTTTTTTGTGCACCCAGAAAAGTTCGTATTTGTAAGGTTCAAATGAAAGATATCGCTAAGCCCTAAGAATTGGTGAAAGGGGAAGGTCATTGCAAGATAGCGTGACGGTATGGTAACAAGCAGGTTTAGGGTTCGAGTCACGGAAATATTTTTATTCTCCATTGTAAATTCAGAGTCAATGCTAAATTGTAACGGTTTTCAAGTTTGAATAGGAAAGTCATTTTTGGCGGGAATGTTTCATATTTCGATAATATGCAAGATGCAACAATACACTACAATAATCAAAGCAAGAGAAGGTAATCGCAACGGTTAGAGTAAGTTTTTGGAAGCAAAAATGGCAAGCATGCCGGTTCCCTTGCTTTTTTGGTGGTTCCGTTGCTTTTTTGTGCACCCAGAAAAGTGCCTATTTGTAAGGTTCAAATGAAAGATATCGCTAAGCCCTAAGAATTGGTGAAAGGGGAAGGTCATTGCAAGATAGCGTGACGGTATGGTAACAAGCAGGTTTAGGGTTCGAGTCACGGAAATATGTTTATTCTCCATTCGAAATTCAGAATAAATGCTCAATTGTAACTGTTTTTTAAGTTTGAATTGAAAAGTCAGTTTTGGCGGGAATGTTTCAAATTTCTATAATATGCAAGATGCAACAATACACTACAATAATCAAAGCAAGGGAAGCTAATCGCAACGGTTAGAGTAAGTTTTTGGAAGCAAAAATGGCAAGCATGTCCGTTCCGTTGCTTTTTTGGTGGTTCCGTTGCTTTTTTGTGCACCCAGAAAAGTGCCTATTTGTAAGGTTCAAATGGAAGATAGCTCTAACCCCTGAGCCACGGTTACAGAGGATGGTCCCTGGAAGATAAGTTAAACGTGACGTAATCGGGAGGTGTAGTGTTCGAGTCACTTTAATATTTTAATTCTCCATTGTAAATTCATAGTCAATGCTAAATTGTAACGGTTTTTCAAGTTTGAATAGGAAAGTCAGTTTTGGCGGGAATGTTTCAAATTTCGATAATATGCAAGATGCAACAATACACTACAATAATCAAAGCAAGAGAAGCTAATCGCAACGGTTAGAGTAAGTTTTTTAAAGCAAAAATGGCAAGCATGCCCGTTCCGTTGCTTTTTTGGTGGTTCCGTTGTTTTTTCGTGCACTCATAAATCAACCTTTTTGTCTGCTTCAAATGAAACATATCGCTAAGCCCTAAGAATTGGTGAAAGGGGAAGGTCATTTCAGGATAGCGTGACGGTATGGTAATAAGCAGGTTGAGGGTTCGAGTCACGGGAAATGTTTGATTCTCCATTCGAACTTCAGAGTAAATGCTCAATTTTAACGGTTTTTTCAAGTTTGAATTTAAAAGTCAGTTTTGGCGGGAATGTTTCAAATTTCGATAATATGCAAGACGCAACAATACACTACAATAATCAAAGCAAGAGAAGCTAATCGCAATGGTTAGAGTAAGTTTTTTCAAGCAAAAATGGCAAGGATGCCCGTTCTGTTGCTTTTTTGGTGGTTCCGTTGCTTTTTTGTGCACCCAGAAAAGTTCCTATTTGTAAGGTTCAAATGAAAGATATCGCTAAGCCCTAAGAATTGGTGAAAGGGGAAGGTCATTGCAAGATAGCGTGACGGTATGGTAACAAGCAGGTTTAGGGTTCGAGTCACGGGAAATGTTGGATTCTAAATTCGAAATTCAGTGTAAATGCTCAATTTTAACGGTTTCTTCAAGTTTGAATTGAAAAGTCAGTTTTGGCGGGAATGTTTCAAAATTCGACAGGATTCAAGATGCAACAACACACTACAATAATCAAAGCAAGAGAAGCTAATCGCAATGGTTAGAGTAAGTTTTTTCAAGCAAAAATGGCAAGCATGCCCGTTCCGTTGCTTTTAGGTGGTTACGTTGCTTTTTTGTGCACCCAGAAAAGTGCCTATTTGTAAGGTTCAAATGAAAGATATCGCTAAGCCCTAAGAATTGGTGAAAGGGGAAGGTCATTGCAAGATAGCGTGACGGTATGGTAACAAGCAGGTTTAGGGTTCGAGTCACGGAAATATGTTTATTCTCCATTTGAAATTCAGCGTAAATGCTCAATTGTAACGGTTTTTCAAGTTTGAATATTAAAGTCAGTTTTCGCGGGATTGTTTCAAATTTCGATAATATGAAAGTTGCGACAATACACTACAACAATCAAAGCAAGAAAAGCTAATCGCAACGGTTAGAGTAAGTTTTTTCAAGCAAAAATGGCAAGCATGCCCGTTCCGTTGCTTTTTTGGTGGTTCCGTTGCTTTTTCGTGCACTCATAAATCAACCTTTTTGTCTGCTTGAAATGAAAGATATCGCTAAGCCCTAGGAATGGGTGAAAGGGGAAGGTCATTGCAAAATAGCGTGACAGTATGGTAACAAGCTGGTTTAGGGTTTGAGTCACGGGAAATGTTTGATTCTCCATTCGAAATTCAGAGTAAATGATAAATTATAACGGTTTCTTCAAGTTTGAATTGAAAAGTCAGTTTTGGCGGGAATGTTTCAAAATTCGACAGGATTCAAGATGCAACAACACACTACAATAATCAAAGCAAGAGAAGATGATCGCAACAGTTAGAGTAAGTTTTTTAAAGCAATAATGGCAAGCATGCTCGTTCCATTGCTTTTTTGGTGGTTCCGTTGTTTTTTCGTGCACTCATAAATCAACCTTTTTGTCTGCTTCAAATGAAAGATATCGCTAAGCCCTAAGAATTGGTGAAAGGGGAAGGTCTCTGGAAGATAAGTTAAACGTGACGTAATCGGGAGGTGTAGTGTTCGAGTCACTTTAATATTTTTATTCTCCATTGTAAATTCAGAGTCAATGCTAAATTGTAACGGTTTTTCAAGTTTGAATAGGAAAGTCATTTTTGGCGGGAATGTTTCAAATTTCGATAATATGCAAGATGCAACAATACACTACAATAATCAAAGCAAGGAAAGCTAATCGCAACGCTCTGAGTAAGTTTTTGGAAGCAAAAATAGCAAGCATGCCCGTTCCGTTGCTTTTAGGTGGTTACGTTGCTTTTTTGTGCACCCAGAAAAGTGCCTATTTGTAAGGTTCAAATGAAAGATATCGCTAAGCCCTAAGAATTGGTGAAAGGGGAAGGTCATTGCAAGATAGCGTGACGGTATGGTAACAAGCAGGTTTAGGGTTCGAGTCACGGAAATATTTTTATTCTCCATTGTAAATTCAGAGTCAATGCTAAATTGTAACGGTTTTTCAAGTTTGAATAGGAAAGTCATTTTTGGCGGGAATGTTTCAAATTTCGATAATATGCAAGATGCAACAATACACTACAATAATCAAAGCAAGGAAAGCTAAGCGCAACGCTCTGAGTAAGTTTTTGGAAGCAAAAATAGCAAGCATGCCCGTTCCGTTGCTTTTAGGTGGTTACGTTGCTTTTTTGTGCACCCAGAAAACAGCCTATTTGTAAGGTTCAAATGAAAGATATCGCTAAGACCTAAGAATTGGTGAAAGGGAAGGTCATTGCAAGATAGCGTGACGGTATGGTAACAAGCAGGTTTAGGGTTCGAGTCACGGGAAATGTTTGATTCTCAATTCGAAATTCAGAGTAAATGATAAATTATAACGGTTTTTTCAAGTTTGAATTGAAAAGTCAGTTTTGGCGGGAATGTTTCAAATTTCGATAATATGCAAGATGCAACAATACACTACAATAATCAAAGCAAGAGAAGCTAATCGCAATGGAAAGAGTAAGTTTTTTCAAGCAAAAATGGCAAGCATGCCCGTTCCGTTGCTTTTTGGTGGTTCCGTTGCTTTTTTTTGCATCCAGAAAAGTGCCTATTTGTAAGGTTCAAATGAAAGATATCGCTAAGCCCTAAGAATTGGTGAAAGGGGAAGGTCATTGCAAGATAGCGTGACGGTATGGTAACAAGAAGGTTTAGGGTTCGAGTCACGGAAATATGTTTATTCTCCATTTGAAATTCAGCGTAAATGCTCAAATGTAACGGTTTTTCAAGTTTGAATAGGAAAGTCAGTTTTGGCGGAAATGTTTCAAATTTCGATAATATGCAAGATGCAACAATGCACTACAACAATCAAAGCAAGAGAAGCTAATCGCAACGGTTAGAGTAAGTTTTTGGAAGCAAAAATGGCAAGCATGCCCGTTCCGTTGCTTTTTTGGTGGTTCCGTTGTTTTTTTCGTGCACTCATAAATCAACCTTTTTGTCTGCTTCAAATGAAAGATATCGCTAAGCCCTAAGAATTGGTGAAAGGGGAAGGTCATTGCAGGATAGCGTGACGGTATGGTAATAAGCAGGTTTAGGGTTCGAGTCACGGAAATATGTTTATTCTCCATTCGAAATTCAGAGTAAATGCTCAATTGTAACTGTTTTTTAAGTTTGAATTGAAAAGTCAGTTTTGGCGGGAATGTTTCAAATTTCTACAATATGCAAGATGCAACAATACACTACAATAATCAAAGCAAGGGAAGCTAATCGCAACGGTTAGAGTAAGTTTTTGGAAGCAAAAATGGCAAGCATGCCCGTTCCGTTGCTTTTTTGGTGGTTCCGTTGCTTTTTTGTGCACCCAGAAAACAGCCTATTTGTAAGGTTCAAATGGAAGATAGCTCTAACCCCTGAGATACGGTTACAGAGGATGGTCCCTGGAAGATAAGTTAAACGTGACGTAATCGGGAGGTGTAGTGTTCGAGTCACTTTAATATTTTAATTCTCCATTGTAAATTCATAGTCAATGCTAAATTGTAACGGTTTTTCAAGTTTGAATAGGAAAGTCAGTTTTGGCGGGAATGTTTCAAATTTCGATAATATGCAAGATGCAACAATACACTACAATAATCAAAGCAAGAAAAGCTAATCGCAACGGTTAGAGTAAGTTTTTTAAAGCAAAAATGGCAAGCATGCCCGTTCCGTTGCTTTTTTGGTGGTTCCGTTGTTTTTTTCGTGCACTCATAAATCAACCTTTTTGTCTGCTTCAAATGAAAGATATCGCTAAGCCCTAAGAATTGGTGAAAGGGGAAGGTCATTGCAGGATAGCGTGGCGGTATGGTAATAAGCAGGTTGAGGGTTCGAGTCACGGGAAATGTTTGATTCTCCATTCGAACTTCAGAGTAAATGCTCAATTTTAACGGTTTTTTCAAGTTTGAATTGAAAAGTCAGTTTTGGCGGGAATGTTTCAAATTTCGAAAATATGCAAGATGCAACAATACACTACAATAATCAAAGCAAGAGAAGCTAATCGCAATGGTTAGAGTAAGTTTTTTCAAGCAAAAATGGCAAGGATGCCCGTTCCGTTGCTTTTTTGGTGGTTCCGTTGCTTTTTTGTGCACCCAGAAAAGTTCCTATTTGTAAGGTTCAAATGAAAGATATCGCTAAGCCCTAAGAATTGGTGAAAGGGGAAGGTCATTGCAAGATAGCGTGACGGTATGGTAACAAGCAGGTTTAGGGTTCGAGTCACGGGAAATGTTTGATTCTCCATTCGAAATTCAGTGTAAATGCTCAATTTTAACGGTTTCTTCAAGTTTGAATTGAAAAGTCAGTTTTGGCGGGAATGTTTCAAAATTCGACAGGAATCAAGATGCAACAACACACTACAATAATCAAAGCAAGAGAAGCTAATCGCAACAGTTAGAGTAAGTTTTTTAAAGCAAAAATGGCAAGCATGCCCGTTCCGTTGCTTTTTTGGTGGTTCCGTTGTTTTTTCGTGCACTCATAAATCAACCTTTTTGTCTGCTTCAAATGAAAGATATCGCTAAGCCCTAAGAATTGGTGAAAGGGGAAGGTCCCTGGAAGATAAGTTAAACGTGACGTAATCGGGAGGTGTAGTGTTCGAGTCACTTTAATATTTTTATTCTCCATTGTAAAGTCAGAGTCAATGCTAAATTGTAACGGTTTTTCAAGTTTGAATAGGAAAGTCATTTTTGGCGGGAATGTTTCAAATTTCGATAATATGCAAGATGCAACAATACACTACAATAATCAAAGCAAGGAGAGCTAAGCGCAACGCTCTGAGTAAGTTTTTGGAAGCAAAAATTGCAAGCATGCCCGTTCCGTTGCTTTTAGGTGGTTACGTTGCTTTTTTGTGCACCCAGAAAAGTTCCTATTTGTAAGGTTCAAATGAAAGATATCGCTAAGCCCTAAGAATTGGTGAAAGGGGAAGGTCATTGCAAGATAGCGTGACGGTATGGTAACAAGCAGGTTTAGGGTTCGAGTCACGGAAATATTTTTATTCTCCATTGTAAATTCAGAGTCAATGCTAAATTGTAACGGTTTTTCAAGTTTGAATAGGAAAGTCATTTTTGGCGGGAATGTTTCAAATTTCGATAATATGCAAGATGCAACAATACACTACAATAATCAAAGCAAGGAAAGCTAAGCGCAACGCTCTGAGTAAGTTTTTGGAAGCAAAAATAGCAAGCATGCCCGTTCCGTTGCTTTTAGGTGGTTACGTTGCTTTTTTGTGCACCCAGAAAAGTGCCTATTTGTAATGTTCAAATGAAAGATATCGCTAAGACCTAAGAATTGGTGAAAGGGAAGGTCATTGCAAGATAGCGTGACGGTATGGTAACAATCAGGTTTAGGGTTCGAGTCACAGGAAATGTTTGATTCTCAATTCGAAATTCAGAGTAAATGATAAATTATAACGGTTTTTTCAAGTTTGAATTGAAAAGTCAGTTTTGGCGGGAATGTTTCAAATTTCGATAATATGCAAGATGCAACAATACACTACAATAATCAAAGCAAGAGAAGCTAATGGCAATGTTTAGAGTAAGTTTTTTCAAGCAAAAATGGCAAGCATGCCCGTCCCTTGCTTTTTTGGTGGTTCCGTTGCTTTTTTGTGCATCCAGAAAAGTGCCTATTTGTAAGGTTCAAATGAAAGATATCGCTAAGCCCTGAGAATTGGTGAAAGGGGAAGGTCATTGCAAGATAGCATGACGGTATGGTAACAAGCAGGTTTAGGGTTCGAGTCACGGAAATATGTTTATTCTCCATTTGAAATTCAGCGCAAATGCTCAATTGTAACGGTTTTTCAAGTTTGAATAGGAAAGTCAGTTTTGGCGGAAATGTTTCAAATTTCGATAATATGCAAGATGCAACAATGCACTACAACAATCAAAGCAAGAGAAGCTAATCGCAACGGTTAGAGTAAGTTTTTGGAAGCAAAAATAGCAAGCATGCCCGTTCCGTTGCTTTTTTGGTGGTTCCGTTGCTTTTTCGTGCACTCATAAATCAACCTTTTTTTCTGCTTCAAATGAAAGATATCGCTAAGCCCTAAGAATTGGAGAAAGGAGAAGGACCCTGGATGATAAGTTAAACGTGAAGTAATCGGGAGATGTAGTGTTCGAGTCACTTTAATATTTTTATTCTCCATTGTAAATTCAGAGTCAATGCTAAATTGTAACGGTTTTTCAAGTTTGAATGGGAAAGTCAGTTTTGGCGGGAATGTTTCAAATTTCGATAATATGCAAGATGCAACAATACACTACAATAATCAAAGCAAGAGAAGGTAATCGCAACGGTTAGAGTAAGTTTTTGGAAGCAAAAATGGCAAGCATGCCGGTTCCCTTGCTTTTTTGGTGGTTCCGTTGCTTTTTTGTGCACCCAGAAAAGTGCCTATTTGTAAGGTTCAAATGAAAGATATCGCTAAGCCCTAAGAATTGGTGAAAGGGGAAGGTCATTGCAAGATAGCGTGACGGTATAGTAACAAGCAGGTTTAGGGTTCGAGTCACGGAAATATGTTTATTCTCCATTCGAAATTCAGAATAAATGCTCAATTGTAACTGTTTTTTAAGTTTGAATTGAAAAGTCAGTTTTGGCGGGAATGTTTCAAATTTCTATAATATGCAAGATGCAACAATACACTACAATAATCAAAGCAAGGGAAGCTAATCGCAACGGTTAGAGTAAGTTTTTGGAAGCAAAAATGGCAAGCATGTCCGTTCCGTTGCTTTTTTGGTGGTTCCGTTGCTTTTTTGTGCACCCAGAAAACAGCCTATTTGTAAGGTTCAAATGGAAGATAGCTCTAACCCCTGAGCCACGGTTACAGAGGATGGTCCCTGGAAGATAAGTTAAACGTGACGTAATCGGGAGGTGTAGTGTTCGAGTCACTTTAATATTTTAATTCTCCATTGTAAATTCATAGTCAATGCTAAATTGTAACGGTTTTTCAAGTTTGAATAGGAAAGTCAGTTTTGGCGGGAATGTTTCAAATTTCGATAATATGCAAGATGCAACAATACACTACAATAATCAAAGCAAGAGAAGCTAATCGCAACGGTTAGAGTAAGTTTTTTAAAGCAAAAATGCCAAGCATGCCCGTTCCGTTGCTTTTTTGGTGGTTCCGTTGTTTTTTCGTGCACTCATAAATCAACCTTTTTGTCTGCTTCAAATGAAACATATCGCTAAGCCCTAAGAATTGGTGAAAGGGGAAGGTCATTTCAGGATAGCGTGACGGTATGGTAATAAGCAGGTTGAGGGTTCGAGTCACGGGAAATGTTTGATTCTCCATTCGAACTTCAGAGTAAATGCTCAATTTTAACGGTTTTTTCAAGTTTGAATTTAAAAGTCAGTTTTGGCGGGAATGTTTCAAATTTCGATAATATGCAAGATGCAACAATACACTACAATAATCAAAGCAAGAGAAGCTAATCGCAATGGTTAGAGTAAGTTTTTTCAAGCAAAAATGGCAAGGATGCCCGTTCCGTTGCTTTTTTGGTGGTTCCGTTGCTTTTTTGTGCACCCAGAAAAGTTCCTATTTGTAAGGTTCAAATGAAAGATATCGCTAAGCCCTAAGAATTGGTGAAAGGGGAAGGTCATTGCAAGATAGCGTGACGGTATGGTAACAAGCAGGTTTAGGGTTCGAGTCACGGGAAATGTTGGATTCTCCAATCGAAATTCAGTGTAAATGCTCAATTTTAACGGTTTCTTCAAGTTTGAATTGAAAAGTCAGTTTTGGCGGGAATGTTTCAAAATTCGACAGGATTCAAGATGCAACAACACACTACAATAATCAAAGCAAGACAAGCTAATCGCAATGGTTAGAGTAAGTTTTTTCAAGCAAAAATGGCAAGCATGCCCGTTCCGTTGCTTTTAGGTGGTTACGTTGCTTTTTTGTGCACCCAGAAAAGTGCCTATTTGTAAGGTTCAAATGAAAGATATCGCTAAGCCCTAAGAATTGGTGAAAGGGGAAGGTCATTGCAAGATAGCGTGACGGTATGGTAACAAGCAGGTTTAGGGTTCGAGTCACGGAAATATGTTTATTCTCCATTTGAAATTCAGCGTAAATGCTCAATTGTAACGGTTTTTCAAGTTTGAATATTAAAGTCAGTTTTCGCGGGATTGTTTCAAATTTCGATAATATGAAAGTTGCGACAATACACTACAACAATCAAAGCAAGAAAAGCTAATCGCAACGGTTAGAGTAAGTTTTTTCAAGCAAAAATGGCAAGCATGCCCGTTCCGCTGCTTTTTTGGTGGTTCCGTTGCTTTTTCGTGCACTCATAAATCAACCTTTTTGTCTGCTTGAAATGAAAGATATCGCTAAGCCCTAGGAATGGGTGAAAGGGGAAGGTCATTGCAAAATAGCGTGACAGTATGGTAACAAGCTGGTTTAGGGTTTGAGTCACGGGAAATGTTTGATTCTCCATTCGAAATTCAGAGTAAATGATAAATTATAACGGTTTCTTCAAGTTTGAATTGAAAAGTCAGTTTTGGCGGGAATGTTTCAAAATTCGACAGGATTCAAGATGCAACAACACACTACAATAATCAAAGCAAGAGAAGATGATCGCAACAGTTAGAGTAAGTTTCTTAAAGCAATAATGGCAAGCATGCTCGTTCCATTGCTTTTTTGGTGGTTCCGTTGTTTTTTCGTGCACTCATAAATCAACCTTTTTGTCTGCTTCAAATGAAAGATATCGCTAAGCCCTAAGAATTGGTGAAAGGGGAAGGTCCCTGGAAGATAAGTTAAACGTGACGTAATCGGGAGGTGTAGTGTTCGAGTCACTTTAATATTTTTATTCTCCATTGTAAATTCAGAGTCAATGCTAAATTGTAACGGTTTTTCAAGTTTGAATAGGAAAGTCATTTTTGGCGGGAATGTTTCAAATTTCGATAATATGCAAGATGCAACAATACACTACAATAATCAAAGCAAGGAAAGCTAAGCGCAACGCTCTGAGTAAGTTTTTGGAAGCAAAAATAGCAAGCATGCCCGTTCCGTTGCTTTTAGGTGGTTACGTTGCTTTTTTGTGCACCCAGAAAAGTGCCTATTTGTAAGGTTCAAATGAAAGATATCGCTAAGCCCTAAGAATTGGTGAAAGGGGAAGGTCATTGCAAGATAGCGTGACGGTATGGTAACAAGCAGGTTTAGGGTTCGAGTCACGGAAATATTTTTATTCTCCATTGTAAATTCAGAGTCAATGCTAAATTGTAACGGTTTTTCAAGTTTGAATAGGAAAGTCATTTTTGGCGGGAATGTTTCAAATTTCGATAATATGCAAGATGCAACAATACACTACAATAATCAAAGCAAGGAAAGCTAAGCGCAACGCTCTGAGTAAGTTTTTGGAAGCAAAAATAGCAAGCATGCCCGTTCCGTTGCTTTTAGGTGGTTACGTTGCTTTTTTGTGCACCCAGAAAACAGCCTATTTGTAAGGTTCAAATGAAAGATATCGCTAAGACCTAAGAATTGGTGAAAGGGGAAGGTCATTGCAAGATAGCGTGACGGTATGGTAACAAGCAGGTTTAGGGTTCGAGTCACGGAAATATGTTTATTCTCCATTTGAAATTCAGCGTAAATGCTCAATTGTAACGGTTTTTCAAGTTTGAATATTAAAGTCAGTTTTCGCGGGATTGTTTCAAATTTCGATAATATGAAAGTTGCGACAATACACTACAACAATCAAAGCAAGAAAAGCTAATCGCAACGGTTAGAGTAAGTTTTTTCAAGCAAAAATGGCAAGCATGCCCGTTCCGTTGCTTTTTTGGTGGTTCCGTTGCTTTTTCGTGCACTCATAAATCAACCTTTTTGTCTGCTTGAAATGAAAGATATCGCTAAGCCCTAGGAATGGGTGAAAGGGGAAGGTCATTGCAAAATAGCGTGACAGTATGGTAACAAGCTGGTTTAGGGTTTGAGTCACGGGAAATGTTTGATTCTCCATTCGAAATTCAGAGTAAATGATAAATTATAACGGTTTCTTCAAGTTTGAATTGAAAAGTCAGTTTTGGCGGGAATGTTTCAAAATTCGACAGGATTCAAGATGCAACAACACACTACAATAATCAAAGCAAGAGAAGATGATCGCAACAGTTAGAGTAAGTTTCTTAAAGCAATAATGGCAAGCATGCTCGTTCCATTGCTTTTTTGGTGGTTCCGTTGTTTTTTCGTGCACTCATAAATCAACCTTTTTGTCTGCTTCAAATGAAAGATATCGCTAAGCCCTAAGAATTGGTGAAAGGGGAAGGTCCCTGGAAGATAAGTTAAACGTGACGTAATCGGGAGGTGTAGTGTTCGAGTCACTTTAATATTTTTATTCTCCATTGTAAATTCAGAGTCAATGCTAAATTGTAACGGTTTTTCAAGTTTGAATAGGAAAGTCATTTTTGGCGGGAATGTTTCAAATTTCGATAATATGCAAGATGCAACAATACACTACAATAATCAAAGCAAGGAAAGCTAAGCGCAACGCTCTGAGTAAGTTTTTGGAAGCAAAAATAGCAAGCATGCCCGTTCCGTTGCTTTTAGGTGGTTACGTTGCTTTTTTGTGCACCCAGAAAAGTGCCTATTTGTAAGGTTCAAATGAAAGATATCGCTAAGCCCTAAGAATTGGTGAAAGGGGAAGGTCATTGCAAGATAGCGTGACGGTATGGTAACAAGCAGGTTTAGGGTTCGAGTCACGGAAATATTTTTATTCTCCATTGTAAATTCAGAGTCAATGCTAAATTGTAACGGTTTTTCAAGTTTGAATAGGAAAGTCATTTTTGGCGGGAATGTTTCAAATTTCGATAATATGCAAGATGCAACAATACACTACAATAATCAAAGCAAGGAAAGCTAAGCGCAACGCTCTGAGTAAGTTTTTGGAAGCAAAAATAGCAAGCATGCCCGTTCCGTTGCTTTTAGGTGGTTACGTTGCTTTTTTGTGCACCCAGAAAACAGCCTATTTGTAAGGTTCAAATGAAAGATATCGCTAAGACCTAAGAATTGGTGAAAGGGAAGGTCATTGCAAGATAGCGTGACGGTATGGTAACAAGCAGGTTTAGGGTTCGAGTCACGGGAAATGTTTGATTCTCAATTCGAAATTCAGAGTAAATGATAAATTATAACGGTTTTTTCAAGTTTGAATTGAAAAGTCAGTTTTGGCGGGAATGTTTCAAATTTCGATAATATGCAAGATGCAACAATACACTACAATAATCAAAGCAAGAGAAGCTAATCGCAATGGAAAGAGTAAGTTTTTTCAAGCAAAAATGGCAAGCATGCCCGTTCCGTTGCTTTTTGGTGGTTCCGTTGCTTTTTTTTGCATCCAGAAAAGTGCCTATTTGTAAGGTTCAAATGAAAGATATCGCTAAGCCCTAAGAATTGGTGAAAGGGGAAGGTCATTGCAAGATAGCGTGACGGTATGGTAATAAGCAGGTTTAGGGTTCGAGTCACGGGAAATGTTGGATTCTCCATTCGAAATTCAGTGTAAATGCTCAATTTTAACGGTTTCTTCAAGTTTGAATTGAAAAGTCAGTTTTGGCGGAAATGTTTCAAATTTCGAAAATATGCAAGATGCAACAACGCACTACAACAATCAAAGCAAGAGAAGCTAATCGCAACGGTTAGAGTAAGTTTTTGGAAGCAAAAATGGCAAGCATGCCCGTTCCGTTGCTTTAAGTGGTTACGTTGCTTTTTTGTGCACCCTGAAAAGTGCCTATTTGTAAGGTTCAAATGAAAGATATCGCTAAGCCCTAAGAATTGGTGAAAGGGGAAGGTCATTGCAAGATAGCGTGACGGTATGGTAACAAGCAGGTTTAGGGTTCGAGTCACGGAAATATGTTTATTCTCCATTTGAAATTCAGCGTAAATGCTCAATTGTAACGGTTTTTCAAGTTTGAATATTAAAGTCAGTTTTCGCGGGATTGTTTCAAATTTCGATAATATGAAAGTTGCGACAATAAACTACAACAATCAAAGCAAGAAAAGCTAATCGCAACGGTTAGAGTAAGTTTTTTCAAGCAAAAATGGCAAGCATGCCCGTTCCGTTGCTTTTTTGGTGGTTCCGTTGCTTTTTCGTGCACTCATAAATCAACCTTTTTGTCTGCTTGAAATGAAAGATATCGCTAAGCCCTAGGAATGGGTGAAAGGGGAAGGTCATTGCAAAATAGCGTGACAGTATGGTAACAAGCTGGTTTAGGGTTTGAGTCACGGGAAATGTTTGATTCTCCATTCGAAATTCAGAGTAAATGATAAATTATAACGGTTTCTTCAAGTTTGAATTGAAAAGTCAGTTTTGGCGGGAATGTTTCAAAATTCGACAGGATTCAAGATGCAACAACACACTACAATAATCAAAGCAAGAGAAGATGATCGCAACAGTTAGAGTAAGTTTTTTAAAGCAATAATGGCAAGCATGCTCGTTCCATTGCTTTTTTGGTGGTTCCGTTGTTTTTTCGTGCACTCATAAATCAACCTTTTTGTCTGCTTCAAATGAAAGATATCGCTAAGCCCTAAGAATTGGTGAAAGGGGAGGTCCCTGGAAGATAAGTTAAACGTGACGTAATCGGGAGGTGTAGTGTTCGAGTCACTTTAATATTTTTTTTCTCCATTGTAAATTCAGAGTCAATGCTAAATTGTAACGGTTTTTCAAGTTTGAATAGGAAAGTCATTTTTGGCGGGAATGTTTCAAATTTCGATAATATGCAAGATGCAACAATACACTACAATAATCAAAGCAAGGAAAGCTAAGCGCAACGCTCTGAGTAAGTTTTTGGAAGCAAAAATAGCAAGCATGCCCGTTCCGTTGCTTTTAGGTGGTTACGTTGCTTTTTTGTGCACCCAGAAAAGTGCCTATTTGTAAGGTTCAAATGAAAGATATCGCTAAGCCCTAAGAATTGGTGAAAGGGGAAGGTCATTGCAAGATAGCGTGACGGTATGGTAACAAGCAGGTTTAGGGTTCGAGTCACGGAAATATTTTTATTCTCCATTGTAAATTCAGAGTCAATGCTAAATTGTAACGGTTTTTCAAGTTTGAATAGGAAAGTCATTTTTGGCGGGAATGTTTCAAATTTCGATAATATGCAAGATGCAACAATACACTACAATAATCAAAGCAAGGAAAGCTAAGCGCAACGCTCTGAGTAAGTTTTTGGAAGCAAAAATAGCAAGCATGCCCGTTCCGTTGCTTTTAGGTGGTTACGTTGCTTTTTTGTGCACCCAGAAAACAGCCTATTTGTAAGGTTCAAATGAAAGATATCGCTAAGACCTAAGAATTGGTGAAAGGGAAGGTCATTGCAAGATAGCGTGACGGTATGGTAACAAGCAGGTTTAGGGTTCGAGTCACGGGAAATGTTTGATTCTCAATTCGAAATTCAGAGTAAATGATAAATTATAACGGTTTTTTCAAGTTTGAATTGAAAAGTCAGTTTTGGCGGGAATGTTTCAAATTTCGATAATATGCAAGATGCAACAATACACTACAATAATCAAAGCAAGAGAAGCTAATCGCAATGGTTAGAGTAAGTTTTTTCAAGCAAAAATGGCAAGCATGCCCGTTCCGTTGCTTTTTGGTGGTTCCGTTGCTTTTTTTGCATCCAGAAAAGTGCCTATTTGTAAGGTTCAAATGAAAGATATCGCTAAGCCCTAAGAATTGGTGAAAGGGGAAGGTCATTGCAAGATAGCGTGACAGTATGGTAACAAGCAGGTTTAGGGTTCGAGTCACGGGAAATGTTGGATTTTCCATTCGAAATTCAGTGTAAATGCTCAATTTTAACGGTTTCTTCAAGTTTGAATTGAAAAGTCAGTTTTGGCGGGAATGTTTCAAAATTCGACAGGATTCAAGATGCAACAACACACTACAATAATCAAAGCAAGAGAAGCTAATCGCAATGGTTAGAGTAAGTTTTTTCAAGCAAAAATGGCAAGCATGCCCGTTCCGTTGCTTTTAGGTGGTTACGTTGCTTTTTTGTGCACCCTGAAAACTGCCTATTTGTAAGGTTCAAATGAAAGATATCGCTAAGCCCTAAGAATTGGTGAAAGGGGAAGGTCATTGCAAGATAGCGTGACGGTATGGTAACAAGCAGGTTTAGGGTTCGAGTCACGGAAATATGTTTATTCTCCATTTGAAATTCAGCGTAAATGCTCAATTGTAACGGTTTTTCAAGTTTGAATATTAAAGTCAGTTTTCGCGGGATTGTTTCAAATTTCGATAATATGAAAGTTGCGACAATACACTACAACAATCAAAGCAAGAAAAGCTAATCGCAACGGTTAGAGTAAGTTTTTTCAAGCAAAAATGGCAAGCATGCCCGTTCCGTTGCTTTTTTGGTGGTTCCGTTGCTTTTTCGTGCACTCATAAATCAACCTTTTTGTCTGCTTGAAATGAAAGATATCGCTAAGCCCTAGGAATGGGTGAAAGGGGAAGGTCATTGCAAAATAGCGTGACAGTATGGTAACAAGCTGGTTTAGGGTTTGAGTCACGGGAAATGTTTGATTCTCCATTCGAAATTCAGAGTAAATGATAAATTATAACGGTTTCTTCAAGTTTGAATTGAAAAGTCAGTTTTGGCGGGAATGTTTCAAAATTCGACAGGATTCAAGATGCAACAACACACTACAATAATCAAAGCAAGAGAAGATGATCGCAACAGTTAGAGTAAGTTTTTTAAAGCAATAATGGCAAGCATGCTCGTTCCATTGCTTTTTTGGTGGTTCCGTTGTTTTTTCGTGCACTCATAAATCATCCTTTTTGTCTGCTTCAAATGAAAGATATCGCTAAGCCCTAAGAATTGGTGAAAGGGGAAGGTCCCTGGAAGATAAGTTAAACGTGACGTAATCGGGAGGTGTAGTGTTCGAGTCACTTTAATATTTTTATTCTCCATTGTAAATTCAGAGTCAATGCTAAATTGTAACGGTTTTTCAAGTTTGAATAGGAAAGTCATTTTTGGCGGGAATGTTTCAAATTTCGATAATATGCAAGATGCAACAATACACTACAATAATCAAAGCAAGGAAAGCTAAGCGCAACGCTCTGAGTAAGTTTTTGGAAGCAAAAATAGCAAGCATGCCCGTTCCGTTGCTTTTAGGTGGTTACGTTGCTTTTTTGTGCACCCAGAAAAGTGCCTATTTGTAAGGTTCAAATGAAAGATATCGCTAAGCCCTAAGAATTGGTGAAAGGGGAAGGTCATTGCAAGATAGCGTGACGGTATGGTAACAAGCAGGTTTAGGGTTCGAGTCACGGAAATATTTTTATTCTCCATTGTAAATTCAGAGTCAATGCTAAATTGTAACGGTTTTTCAAGTTTGAATAGGAAAGTCATTTTTGGCGGGAATGTTTCAAATTTCGATAATATGCAAGATGCAACAATACACTACAATAATCAAAGCAAGGAAAGCTAAGCGCAACGCTCTGAGTAAGTTTTTGGAAGCAAAAATAGCAACCATGCCCGTTCCGTTGCTTTTAGGTGGTTACGTTGCTTTTTTGTGCACCCAGAAAAGTTCCTATTTGTAAGGTTCAAATGAAAGATATCGCTAAGACCTAAGAATTGGTGAAAGGGAAGGTCATTGCAAGATAGCGTGACGGTATGGTAACAAGCAGGTTTAGGGTTCGAGTCACGGGAAATGTTTGATTCTCAATTCGAAATTCAGAGTAAATGATAAATTATAACGGTTTTTTCAAGTTTGAATTGAAAAGTCAGTTTTGGCGGGAATGTTTCAAATTTCGATAATATGCAAGATGCAACAATACACTACAATAATCAAAGCAAGAGAAGCTAATCGCAATGGAAAGAGTAAGTTTTTTCAAGCAAAAATGGCAAGCATGCCCGTTCCGTTGCTTTTTGGTGGTTCCGTTGCTTTTTTTTGCATCCAGAAAAGTGCCTATTTGTAAGGTTCAAATGAAAGATATCGCTAAGCCCTAAGAATTGGTGAAAGGGGAAGGTCATTGCAAGATAGCGTGACGGTATGGTAACAAGAAGGTTTAGGGTTCGAGTCACGGAAATATGTTTATTCTCCATTTGAAATTCAGCGTAAATGCTCAAATGTAGCGGTTTTTCAAGTTTGAATAGGAAAGTCAGTTTTGGCGGAAATGTTTCAAATTTCGATAATATGCAAGATGCAACAATGCACTACAACAATCAAAGCAAGAGAAGCTAATCGCAACGGTTAGAGTAAGTTTTTGGAAGCAAAAATAGCAAGCATGCCCGTTCCGTTGCTTTTATGGTGGTTCCGTTGCTTTTTCGTGCACTCATAAATCAACCTTTTTGTCTGCTTCAAATGAAAGATATCGCTAAGCCCTAAGAATTGGTGAAAGGGGAAGGACCCTGGAAGATAAGTTAAACGTGACGTAATCGGGAGGTGTAGTGTTCGAGTCACTTTAATATTTTTATTCTCCATTGTAAATTCAGAGTCAATGCTAAATTGTAACGGTTTTTCAAGTTTGAATAGGAAAGTCATTTTTGGCGGTAATGTTTCAAATTTCGATAATATGCAAGATGCAACAATACACTACAATAATCAAAGCAAGAAAAGCTAAGCGCAACGCTCTGAGTAAGTTTTTGGAAACAAAAATAGCAAGCATGCCCTTTCCGTTGCTCTTAGGTGGTTACCTTGCTTTTTTGTGCACCCAGAAAAGTGCCTATTTGTAAGGTTCAAATGAAAGATATCGCTAAGCCCTAAGAATTGGTGAAAGGGGAAGGTCATTGCAAGATAGCGTGACGGTATGGTAACAAGCAGGTTTAGGGTTCGAGTCACGGAAATATGTTTATTCTCCATTTGAAATTCAGCGTAAATGCTCAATTGGAACGGTTTTTCAAGTTTGAATATTAAAGTCAGTTTTCGCGGGATTGTGTCAAATTTCGATAATATGCAAGTTGCGACAATACACTACAACAATCAAAGCAAGAGAAGCTAATCGCAACGGTTAGAGTAAGTTTTTTCAAGCAAAAATGGCAAGCATGCCCGTTCCGTTGCTTTTTTGGTGGTTCCGTTGCTTTTTCGTGCACTCATAAATCAACCTTTTTGTCTGCTTCAAATGAAAGATATCGCTAAGCCCTAAGAATTGATGAAAGGGGAAGGTCATTGCAAGATAGCGTGACGGTATGGTAACAAGCTGGTTTAGGGTTTGAGTCACGGGAAATGTCTGATTCTCCATTCGAAATTCAGAGTAAATGATAAATTATAACGGTTTCTGCAAGATGCAACAATACACTACAATAATCAAAGCAAGATAAGCTAATCGCAACGGTTAGAGTAAGTTTTTTCAAGCAAAAATGGCAAGCATGCCCGTTCCGTTGCTTTTTTGGTGGTTCCGTTGCTTTTTCGTGCACTCATAAATCAACCTTTTTGTCTGCTTCAAATGAAAGATATCGCTAAGCCCTAGGAATGGGTGAAAGGGGAAGGTCATTGCAAGATAGCGTGACGGTATGGTAACAAGCCGGTTGAGGGTTCGAGTCACGGGAAATGTTTGATTCTCCATTTGAAATTCAGTGAAAATGCTTAATTTTAACGGTTTCTTCAAGTTTGAATTGAAAAGTCAGTTTTGGCGGGAATGTTTCAAAGTTCGATAGGATGCAAGATGCAACAATACACTACAATAATCAAAGCAATTGAAGCTAATCGCAACGGTTAGAGTAAGTTTTTTAAAGCAAAAATGGCAAGCATGCCGGTTCACTTGCTTTTTGGTGGTTCCGTTGCTTTTTTGTGCACCCAGAAAAGTGCCTATTTGTAAGGTTCAAATGAAAGATATCGCTAAGCCCTAAGAATTGGTGAAAGGGGAAGGTCATTGCAAGATAGCGTGACGGTATGGTAACAAGCAGGTTTAGGGTTCGAGTCACGGAAATATGTTTATTCTCCATTCGAAATTCAGAGTAAATGCTCAATTGTAACTGTTTTTTAAGTTTGAATTGAAAAGTCAGTTTTGGCGGGAATGTTTCAAATTTCTATAATATGCAAGCTGCAACAATACACTACAATAATCAAAGCAAGGGAAGCTAATCGCAACGGTTAGAGTAAGTTTTTGGAAGCAAAAATGGCAAGCATGCCCGTTCCGTTGCTTTTTTGGTGGTTCCGTTGCTTTTTTGTGCACCCAGAAAACAGCCTATTTGTAAGGTTCAAATGGAAGATAGCTTTAACCCCTGAGCCACGGTTACAGAGGATGGTCCCTGGAAGATAAGTTAAACGTGACGTAATCGGGAGGTGTAGTGTTCGAGTCACTTTAATATTTTAATTCTCCATTGTAAATTCGTAGTCAATGCTAAATTGTAACGGTTTTTCAAGTTTGAATAGTGAAGTCAGTTTTGGCGGGAATGTTTCAAATTTCGATAATATGCAAGATGCAACAATACACTACAATAATCAAAGCAAGAGAAGCTAATCGCAACGGTTAGAGTAAGTTTTTTAAAGCAAAAATGGCAAGCATGCCCGTTCCGTTGCTTTTTTGGTGGTTCCGTTGTTTTTTCGTGCACTCATAAATCAACCTTTTTGTCTGCTTCAAATGAAAGATATCGCTAAGCCCTAAGAATTGGTGAAAGGGGAAGGTCATTGCAGGATAGCGTGACGGTATGGTAATAAGCAGGTTGAGGGTTCGAGTCACGGGAAATGTTTGATTCTCCATTCGAACTTCAGAGTAAATGCTCAATTTTAACGGTTTTTTCAAGTTTGAATTGAAAAGTCAGTTTTGGCGGGAATGTTTCAAATTTCGATAATATGCAAGATGCAACAATACACTACAATAATCAAAGCAAGAGAAGCTAATCGCAATGGTTAGAGTAAGTTTTTTCAAGCAAAAATGGCAAGGATGCCCGTTCCGTTGCTTTTTTGGTGGTTCCGTTGCTTTTTTGTGCACCCAGAAAAGTTCCTATTTGTAAGGTTCAAATGAAAGATATCGCTAAGCCCTAAGAATTGGTGAAAGGGGAAGGTCATTGCAAGATAGCGTGATGGTATTGTAACAAGCAGGTTTAGGGTTCGAGTCACGGGAAATGTTTGATTCTCCATTCGAAATTCAGTGTAAATGCTCAATTTTAACGGTTTCTTCAAGTTTGAATTGAAAAGTCAGTTTTGGCGGGAATGTTTCAAAATTCGACAGGATTCAAGATGCAACAACACACTAAAATAATCAAAGCAAGAGAAGCTAATCGCAATGGTTAGAGTAAGTTTTTTCAAGCAAAAATGGCAAGCATGCCCGTTCCGTTGCTTTTTTGGTGGTTCCGTTGCTTTTTTGTGCATCCAGAAAAGTGCCTATTTGTAAGGTTCAAATGAAAGATATCGCTAAGCCCTAAGAATTGGTGAAAGAGGAAGGTGATTGCAAGATAGCGTGACGGTATGGTAACAAGCAGGTTTAGGGTTCGAGTCACGGAAATATGTTTATTCTCCATTTGAAATTCAGCGTAAATGCTCAATTGTAACGGTTTTTCAAGTTTGAATAGGAAAGTCAGTTTTGGCGGAAATGTTTCAAATTTCGATAATATGCAAGATGCAACAATGCACTACAACACTCAAAGCAAGAGAAGCTAATCGCAACGGATAGAGTAAGTTTTTGGAAGCAAAAATAGCAAGCATGCCCGTTCCGTTGCTTTTTTGGTGGTTCCGTTGCTTTTTTGTGCACCCAGAAAAGAGCCTTTTTGTAAGGTTCAAATGAAAGATATCGCTAAGCCCTAAGAATTGGTGAAAGGGGAAGGTCCCTGGAAGATAAGTTAAACGTGACGTAATCGGGAGGTGTAGTGTTCGAGTCACTTTAATATTTTTATTCTCCATTGTAAATTCAGAGTCAATGCTAAATTGTAACGGTTTTTCAAGTTTGAATAGGAAAGTCATTTTTGGCGGGAATGTTTCAAATTTCGATAATATGCAAGATGCAACAATACACTACAATAATCAAAGCAAGGAGAGCTAAGCGCAACGCTCTGAGTAAGTTTTTGGAAACAAAAATAGCAAGCATGCCCGTTCCGTTGCTTTTAGGTGGTTACCTTGCTTTTTTGTGCACCCAGAAAAGTGCCTATTTGTAAGGTTCAAATGAAAGATATCGCTAAGCCCTAAGAATTGGTGAAAGGGGAAGGTCATTGCAAGATAGCGTGACGGTATGGTAACAAGCAGGTTTAGGGTTCGAGTCACGGAAATATGTTTATTCTCCATTCGAAATTCAGAATAAATGCTCAATTGTAACTGTTTTTTAAGTTTGAATTGAAAAGTCAGTTTTGGCGGGAATGTTTCAAATTTCTATAATATGCAAGATGCAACAATACACTACAATAATCAAAGCAAGGGAAGCTAATCGCAACGGTTAGAGTAAGTTTTTGGAAGCAAAAATGGCAAGCATGTCCGTTCAGTTGCTTTTTTGGTGGTTCCGTTGCTTTTTTGTGCACCCAGAAAACAGCCTATTTGTAAGGTTCAAATGGAAGATAGCTCTAACCCCTGAGCCACGGTTACAGAGGATGGTCCCTGGAAGATAAGTTAAACGTGACGTAATCGGGAGGTGTAGTGTTCGAGTCACTTTAATATTTTAATTCTCCATTGTAAATTCATATTCAATGCTAAATTGTAACGGTTTTTCAAGTTTGAATAGGAAAGTCAGTTTTGGCGGGAATGTTTCAAATTTCGATAATATGCAAGATGCAACAATACACTACAACAATCAAAGCAAGAGAAGCTAATCGCAACGGTTAGAGTAAGTTTTTTAAAGCAAAAATGGCAAGCATGCCCGTTCCGTTGCTTTTTTGGTGGTTCCGTTGTTTTTTCGTGCACTCATAAATCAACCTTTTTGTCTGCTTCAAATGAAACATATCGCTAAGCCCTAAGAATTGGTGAAAGGGGAAGGTCATTTCAGGATAGCGTGACGGTATGGTAATAAGCAGGTTGAGGGTTCGAGTCACGGGAAATGTTTGATTCTCCATTCGAACTTCAGAGTAAATGCTCAATTTTAACGGTTTTTTCAAGTTTGAATTTAAAAGTCAGTTTTGGCGGGAATGTTTCAAATTTCGATAATATGCAAGATGCAACAATACACTACAATAATCAAAGCAAGAGAAGCTAATCGCAATGGTTAGAGTAAGTTTTTTCAAGCAAAAATGGCAAGGATGCCCGTTCCGTTGCTTTTTTGGTGGTTCCGTTGCTTTTTTGTGCACCCAGAAAAGTTCCTATTTGTAAGGTTCAAATGAAAGATATCGCTAAGCCCTAAGAATTGGTGAAAGGGGAAGGTCATTGCAAGATAGCGTGACGGTATGGTAACAAGCAGGTTTAGGGTTCGAGTCACGGGAAATGTTGGATTCTCCATTCGAAATTCAGTGTAAATGCTCAATTTTAACGGTTTCTTCAAGTTTGAATTGAAAAGTCAGTTTTGGCGGGAATGTTTCAAAATTCGACAGGATTCAAGATGCAACAACACACTACAATAATCAAAGTAAGAGAAGCTAATCGCAATGGTTAGAGTAAGTTTTTTCAAGCAAAAATGGCAAGCATGCCCGTTCCGTTGCTTTTAGGTGGTTACGTTGCTTTTTTGTGCACCCAGAAAAGTGCCTATTTGTAAGGTTCAAATGAAAGATATCGCTAAGCCCTAAGAATTGGTGAAAGGGGAAGGTCATTGCAAGATAGCGTGACGGTATGGTAACAAGCAGGTTTAGGGTTCGAGTCACGGAAATATGTTTATTCTCCATTTGAAATTCAGCGTAAATGCTCAATTGTAACGGTTTTTCAAGTTTGAATATTAAAGTCAGTTTTCGCGGGATTGTTTCAAATTTCGATAATATGAAAGTTGCGACAATACACTACAACAATCAAAGGAAGAAAAGCTAATCGCAACGGTTAGAGTAAGTTTTTTCAAGCAAAAATGGCAAGCATGCCCGTTCCGTTGCTTTTTTGGTGGTTCCGTTGCTTTTTCGTGCACTCATAAATCAACCTTTTTGTCTGCTTGAAATGAAAGATATCGCTAAGCCCTAGGAATGGGTAAAAGGGGAAGGTCATTGCAAAATAGCGTGACAGTATGGTAACAAGCTGGTTTAGGGTTTGAGTCACGGGAAATATTTGATTCTCCATTCGAAATTCAGAGTAAATGATAAATTATAACGGTTTCTTCAAGTTTGAATTGAAAAGTCAGTTTTGGCGGGAATGTTTCAAAATTCGACAGGATTCAAGATGCAACAACACACTACAATAATCAAAGCAAGAGAAGATGATCGCAACAGTTAGAGTAAGTTTTTTAAAGCAATAATGGCAAGCATGCTCGTTCCATTGCTTTTTTGGTGGTTCCGTTGTTTTTTCGTGCACTCATAAATCAACCTTTTTGTCTGCTTCAAATGAAAGATATCGCTAAGCCCTAAGAATTGGTGAAAGGGGAAGGTCCCTGGAAGATAAGTTAAACGTGACGTAATCGGGAGGTGTAGTGTTCGAGTCACTTTAATATTTTTATTCTCCATTGTAAATTCAGAGTCAATGCTAAATTGTAACGGTTTTTCAAGTTTGAATAGGAAAGTCATTTTTGGCGGGAATGTTTCAAATTTCGATAATATGCAAGATGCATCAATACACTACAATAATCAAAGCAAGGAAAGCTAAGCGCAACGCTCTGAGTAAGTTTTTGGAAGCAAAAATAGCAAGCATGCCCGTTCCGTTGCTTTTAGGTGGTTACGTTGCTTTTTTGTGCACCCAGAAAAGTGCCTATTTGTAAGGTTCAAATGAAAGATATCGCTAAGCCCTAAGAATTGGTGAAAGGGGAAGGTCATTGCAAGATAGCGTGACGGTATGGTAACAAGCAGGTTTAGGGTTCGAGTCACGGAAATATTTTTATTCTCCATTGTAAATTCAGAGTCAATGCTAAATTGTAACGGTTTTTCAAGTTTGAATAGGAAAGTCATTTTTGGCGGGAATGTTTCAAATTTCGATAATATGCAAGATGCAACAATACACTACAATAATCAAAGCAAGGAAAGCTAAGCGCAACGTTCTGAGTAAGTTTTTGGAAGCAAAAATAGCAAGCATGCCCGTTCCGTTGCTTTTAGGTGGTTACGTTGCTTTTTTGTGCACCCAGAAAAGTTCCTATTTGTAAGGTTCAAATGAAAGATATCGCTAAGCCCTAAGAATTGGTGAAAGGGGAAGGTCATTGCAAGATAGCGTGACGGTATGGTAACAAGCAGGTTTAGGGTTCGAGTCACGGGAAATGTTGGATTCTCCATTCGAAATTCAGTGTAAATGCTCAATTTTAACGGTTTCTTCAAGTTTGAATTGAAAAGTCAGTTTTGGCGGGAATGTTTCAAAATTCGACAGGATTCAAGATGCAACAACACACTACAATAATCAAAGTAAGAGAAGCTAATCGCAATGGTTAGAGTAAGTTTTTTCAAGCAAAAATGGCAAGCATGCCCGTTCCGTTGCTTTTAGGTGGTTACGTTGCTTTTTTGTGCACCCAGAAAAGTGCCTATTTGTAAGGTTCAAATGAAAGATATCGCTAAGCCCTAAGAATTGGTGAAAGGGGAAGGTCATTGCAAGATAGCGTGACGGTATGGTAACAAGCAGGTTTAGGGTTCGAGTCACGGAAATATGTTTATTCTCCATTTGAAATTCAGCGTAAATGCTCAATTGTAACGGTTTTTCAAGTTTGAATATTAAAGTCAGTTTTCGCGGGATTGTTTCAAATTTCGATAATATGAAAGTTGCGACAATACACTACAACAATCAAAGGAAGAAAAGCTAATCGCAACGGTTAGAGTAAGTTTTTTCAAGCAAAAATGGCAAGCATGCCCGTTCCGTTGCTTTTTTGGTGGTTCCGTTGCTTTTTCGTGCACTCATAAATCAACCTTTTTGTCTGCTTGAAATGAAAGATATCGCTAAGCCCTAGGAATGGGTAAAAGGGGAAGGTCATTGCAAAATAGCGTGACAGTATGGTAACAAGCTGGTTTAGGGTTTGAGTCACGGGAAATGTTTGATTCTCCATTCGAAATTCAGAGTAAATGATAAATTATAACGGTTTCTTCAAGTTTGAATTGAAAAGTCAGTTTTGGCGGGAATGTTTCAAAATTCGACAGGATTCAAGATGCAACAACACACTACAATAATCAAAGCAAGAGAAGATGATCGCAACAGTTAGAGTAAGTTTTTTAAAGCAATAATGGCAAGCATGCTCGTTCCAATGCTTTTTTGGTGGTTCCGTTGTTTTTTCGTGCACTCATAAATCAACCTTTTTGTCTGCTTCAAATGAAAGATATCGCTAAGCCCTAAGAATTGGTGAAAGGGGAAGGTCCCTGGAAGATAAGTTAAACGTGACGTAATCGGGAGGTGTAGTGTTCGAGTCACTTTAATATTTTTATTCTCCATTGTAAATTCAGAGTCAATGCTAAATTGTAACGGTTTTTCAAGTTTGAATAGGAAAGTCATTTTTGGCGGGAATGTTTCAAATTTCGATAATATGCAAGATGCATCAATACACTACAATAATCAAAGCAAGGAAAGCTAAGCGCAACGCTCTGAGTAAGTTTTTGGAAGCAAAAATAGCAAGCATGCCCGTTCCGTTGCTTTTAGGTGGTTACGTTGCTTTTTTGTGCACCCAGAAAAGTGCCTATTTGTAAGGTTCAAATGAAAGATATCGCTAAGCCCTAAGAATTGGTGAAAGGGGAAGGTCATTGCAAGATAGCGTGACGGTATGGTAACAAGCAGGTTTAGGGTTCGAGTCACGGAAATATTTTTATTCTCCATTGTAAATTCAGAGTCAATGCTAAATTGTAACGGTTTTTCAAGTTTGAATAGGAAAGTCATTTTTGGCGGGAATGTTTCAAATTTCGATAATATGCAAGATGCAACAATACACTACAATAATCAAAGCAAGGAAAGCTAAGCGCAACGCTCTGAGTAAGTTTTTGGAAGCAAAAATAGCAAGCATGCCCGTTCCGTTGCTTTTAGGTGGTTACGTTGCTTTTTTGTGCACCCAGAAAACAGCCTATTTGTAAGGTTCAAATGAAAGATATCGCTAAGACCTAATAATTGGTGAAAGGCAAGGTCATTGCAAGATAGCGTGACGGTATGGTAACAAGCAGGTTTAGGGTTCGAGTCACGGGAAATGTTTGATTCTCAATTCGAAATTCAGAGTAAATGATAAATTATAACGGTTTTTTCAAGTTTGAATTGAAAAGTCAGTTTTGGCGGGAATGTTTCAAATTTCGATAATATGCAAGATAAAACAATACACTACAATAATCAAAGCAAGAGAAGCTAATCTCAATGGAAAGAGTAAGTTTTTTCAAGCAAAAATGGCAAACATGCCCGTTCCGTTGCTTTTTGGTGGTTCCGTTGCTTTTTTTTGCATCCAGAAAAGTGCCTATTTGTAAGGTTCAAATGAAAGATATCGCTAAGCCCTAAGAATTGGTGAAAGGGGAAGGTCATTGCAAGATAGCGTGACGGTATGGTAACAAGAAGGTTTAGGGTTCGAGTCACGGAAATATGTTTATTCTCCATTTGAAATTCAGCGTAAATGCTCATATGTAACGGTTTTTCAAGTTTGAATAGGAAAGTCAGTTTTGGCGGAAATGTTTCAAATTTCGATAATATGCAAGATGCAACAATGCACTACAACAATCAAAGCAAGAGAAGCTAATCGCAACGGTTAGAGTAAGTTTTTGGAAGCAAAAATAGCAAGCATGCCCGTTCCGTTGCTTTTTTGGTGGTTCCGTTGCTTTTTCGTGCACTCATAAATCAACCTTTTTGTCTGCTTCAAATGAAAGATATCGCTAAGCCCTAAGAATTGGTGAAAGGGGAAGGACCCTGGAAGATAAGTTAAACGTGACGTAATCGGGAGGTGTAGTGTTCGAGTCACTTTAATATTTTTATTCTCCATTGTAAATTCAGAGTCAATGCTAAATTGTAACGGTTTTTCAAGTTTGAATAGGAAAGTCATTTTTGGCGGTAATGTTTCAAATTTCGATAATATGCAAGATGCAACAATACACTACAATAATCAAAGCAAGAAAAGCTAAGCGCAACGCTCTGAGTAAGTTTTTGGAAACAAAAATAGCAAGCATGCCCTTTCCGTTGCTTTTAGGTGGTTACCTTGCTTTTTTGTGCACCCAGAAAAGTGCCTATTTGTAAGGTTCAAATGAAAGATATCGCTAAGCCCTAAGAATTGGTGAAAGGGGAAGGTCATTGCAAGATAGCGTGACGGTATGGTAACAAGCAGGTTTAGGGTTCGAGTCACGGAAATATGTTTATTCTCCATTTGAAATTCAGCGTAAATGCTCAATTGTAACGGTTTTTCAAGTTTGAATATTAAAGTCAGTTTTCGCGGGATTGTGTCAAATTTCGATAATATGCAAGTTGCGACAATACACTACAACAATCAAAGCAAGAGAAGCTAATCGCAACGGTTAGAGTAAGTATTTTCAAGCAAAAATGGCAAGCATGCCCGTTCCGTTGCTTTTTTGGTGGTTCCGTTGCTTTTTCGTGCACTCATAAATCAACCTTTTTGTCTGCTTCAAATGAAAGATATCGCTAAGCCCTAAGAATTGATGAAAGGGGAAGGTCATTGCAAGATAGCGTGACGGTATGGTAACAAGCTGGTTTAGGGTTTGAGTCACGGGAAATGTTTGATTCTCCATTCGAAATTCAGAGTAAATGATAAATTATAACGGTTTCTGCAAGATGCAACAATACACTACAATAATCAAAGCAAGATAAGCTAATCGCAACGGTTAGAGTAAGTTTTTTCAAGCAAAAATGGCAAGCATTCCCGTTCCGTTGCTTTTTTGGTGGTTCCGTTGCTTTTTCGTGCACTCATAAATCAACCTTTTTGTCTGCTTCAAATGAAAGATATCGCTAAGCCCTAGGAATGGGTGAAAGGGGAAGGTCATTGCAAGATAGCGTGACGGTATGGTAACAAGCCGGTTGAGGGTTCGAGTCACGGGAAATGTTTGATTCTCCATTTGAAATTCAGTGAAAATGCTTAATTTTAACGGTTTCTTCAAGTTTGAATTGAAAAGTCAGTTTTGGCGGGAATGTTTCAAAGTTCGATAGGATGCAAGATGCAACAATACACTACAATAATCAAAGCAATTGAAGCTAATCGCAACGGTTAGAGTAAGTTTTTTAAAGCAAAAATGGCAAGCATGCCGGTTCACTTGCTTTTTGGTGGTTCCGTTGCTTTTTTGTGCACCCAGAAAAGTGCCTATTTGTAAGGTTCAAATGAAAGATATCGCTAAGCCCTAAGAATTGGTGAAAGGGGAAGGTCATTGCAAGATAGCGTGACGGTATGGTAACAAGCAGGTTTAGGGTTCGAGTCACGGAAATATGTTTATTCTCCATTCGAAATTCAGAGTAAATGCTCAATTGTAACTGTTTTTTAAGTTTGAATTGAAAAGTCAGTTTTGGCGGGAATGTTTCAAATTTCTATAATATGCAAGCTGCAACAATACACTACAATAATCAAAGCAAGGGAAGCTAATCGCAACGGTTAGAGTAAGTTTTTGGAAGCAAAAATGGCAAGCATGCCCGTTCCGTTGCTTTTTTGGTGGTTCCGTTGCTTTTTTGTGCACCCAGAAAACAGCCTATTTGTAAGGTTCAAATGGAAGATAGCTCTAACCCCTGAGCCACGGTTACAGAGGATGGTCCCTGGAAGATAAGTTAAACGTGACGTAATCGGGAGGTGTAGTGTTCGAGTCACTTTAATATTTTAATTCTCCATTGTAAATTCGTAGTCAATGCTAAATTGTAACGGTTTTTCAAGTTTGAATAGGAAAGTCAGTTTTGGCGGGAATGTTTCAAATTTCGATAATATGCAAGATGCAACAATACACTACAATAATCAAAGCAAGAGTAGCTAATCGCAACGGTTAGAGTAAGTTTTTTAAAGCAAAAATGGCAAGCATGCCCGTTCCGTTGCTTTTTTGGTGGTTCCGTTGTTTTTTCGTGCACTCATAAATCAACCTTTTTGTCTGCTTCAAATGAAAGATATCGCTAAGCCCTAAGAATTGGTGAAAGGGGAAGGTCATTGCAGGATAGCGTGACGGTATGGTAATAAGCAGGTTGAGGGTTCGAGTCACGGGAAATGTTTGATTCTCCATTCGAACTTCAGAGTAAATGCTCAATTTTAACGGTTTTTTCAAGTTTGAATTGAAAAGTCAGTTTTGGCGGGAATGTTTCAAATTTCGATAATATGCAAGATGCAACAATACACTACAATAATCAAAGCAAGAGAAGCTAATCGCAATGGTTAGAGTAAGTTTTTTCAAGCAAAAATGGCAAGGATGCCCGTTCCGTTGCTTTTTTGGTGGTTCCGTTGCTTTTTTGTGCACCCAGAAAAGTTCCTATTTGTAAGGTTCAAATGAAAGATATCGCTAAGCCCTAAGAATTGGTGAAAGGGGAAGGTCATTGCAAGATAGCGTGATGGTATTGTAACAAGCAGGTTTAGGGTTCGAGTCACGGGAAATGTTTGATTCTCCATTCGAAATTCAGTGTAAATGCTCAATTTTAACGGTTTCTTCAAGTTTGAATTGAAAAGTCAGTTTTGGCGGGAATGTTTCAAAATTCGACAGGATTCAAGATGCAACAACACACTACAATAATCAAAGCAAGAGAAGCTAATCGCAATGGTTAGAGTAAGTTTTTTGAAGCAAAAATTGCAAGCATGCCCGTTCCGTTGCTTTTTTGGTGGTTCCGTTGCTTTTTTGTGCATCCAGAAAAGTGCCTATTTGTAAGGTTCAAATGAAAGATATCGCTAAGCCCTAAGAATTGGTGAAAGAGGAAGGTGATTGCAAGATAGCGTGACGGTATGGTAACAAGCAGGTTTAGGGTTCGAGTCACGGAAATATGTTTATTCTCCATTTGAAATTCAGCGTAAATGCTCAATTGTAACGGTTTTTCAAGTTTGAATAGGAATGTCAGTTTTGGCGGAAATGTTTCAAATTTCGATAATATGCAAGATGCAACAATGCACTACAACACTCAAAGCAAAAGAAGCTAATCGCAACGGATAGAGTAAGTTTTTGGAAGCAAAAATAGCAAGCATGCCCGTTCCGTTGCTTTTTTGGTGGTTCCGTTGCTTTTTTGTGCACCCAGAAAAGAGCCTTTTTGTAAGGTTCAAATGAAAGATATCGCTAAGCCCTAAGAATTGGTGAAAGGGGAAGGTCCCTGGAAGATAAGTTAAACGTGACGTAATCGGGAGGTGTAGTGTTCGAGTCACTTTAATATTTTTATTCTCCATTGTAAATTCAGAGTCAATGCTAAATTGTAACGGTTTTTCAAGTTTGAATAGGAAAGTCATTTTTGGCGGGAATGTTTCAAATTTCGATAATATGCAAGATGCAACAATACACTACAATAATCAAAGCAAGGAGAGCTAAGCGCAACGCTCTGAGTAAGTTTTTGGAAACAAAAATAGCAAGCATGCCCGTTCCGTTTGCTTTTAGGTGGTTACCTTGCTTTTTTGTGCACCCAGAAAAGTGCCTATTTGTAAGGTTCAAATGAAAGATATCGCTAAGCCCTAAGAATTGGTGAAAGGGGAAGGTCATTGCAAGATAGCGTGACGGTATGGTAACAAGCAGGTTTAGGGTTTGAGTCACGGGAAATGTTTGATTCTCCATTCGAAATTCAGAGTAAATGATAAATTATAACGGTTTCTTCAAGTTTGAATTGAAAAGTCAGTTTTTACGGGAATGTTTCAAATTTCGATAATATGCAAGATGCAACAATACACTACAATAATCAAAGCAAGACAAGCTATTCGCAATGGTTAGAGTAAGTTTTTTCAAGCAAAAATGGCAAGCATGCCCGTTCCGTTGCTTTTTTGGTGGTTCCGTTGCTTTTTCGTGCACTCATAAATCAACCTTTTTGTCTGCTTCAAATGAAAGATATCGCTAAGCCCTAGGAATGGGTGAAAGGGGAAGGTCATTGCAAGATAGCGTGACGGTATGGTAACAAGCAGGTTTAGGGTTCGAGTCACGGAAATATGTTTATTCTCCATTCGAAATTCAGAGTAAATGCTCAATTGTAACTGTTTTTTAAGTTTGAATTGAAAAGTCAGTTTTGGCGGGAATGTTTCAAATTTCTATAATATGCAAGATGCAACAATACACTACAATAATCAATGCAAGGGAAGCTAATAGCAACGGTTAGAGTAAGTTTTTGGAAGCAAAAATGGCAAGCATGTCCGTTCCGTTGCTTTTTTGGTGGTTCCGTTGCTTTTTTGTGCACCCAGAAAACAGCCTATTTGTAAGGTTCAAATGGAAGATAGCTCTAACCCCTGAGATACGGTTACAGAGGATGGTCCCTGGAAGATAAGTTAAACGTGACGTAATCGGGAGGTGTAGTGTTCGAGTCACTTTAATATTTTAATTCTCCATTGTAAATTCATAGTCAATGCTAAATTGTAACGGTTTTTCAAGTTTGAATAGGAAAGTCAGTTTTGGCGGGAATGTTTCAAATTTCGATAATATGCAAGATGCAACAATACACTACAATAATCAAAGCAAGAGAAGCTAATCGCAACGGTTAGAGTAAGTTTTTTAAAGCAAAAATGGCAAGCATGCCCGTTCCGTTGCTTTTTTGGTGGTTCCGTTGTTTTTTCGTGCACTCATAAATCAACCTTTTTGTCTGCTTCAAATGAAAGATATCGCTAAGCCCTAAGAATTGGTGAAAGGGGAAGGTCATTGCAGGATAGCGTGACGGTATGGTAATAAGCAGGTTGAGGGTTCGAGTCACGGGAAATGTTTGATTCTCCATTCGAACTTCAGAGTAAATGCTCAATTTTAACGGTTTTTTCAAGTTTGAATTGAAAAGTCTGTTTTAACGGGAATGTTTCAAATTTCGATAATATGCAAGATGCAACAATACACTACAATAATCAAAGCAATTGAAGCTAATCGCAACGGTTAGAGTAAGTTTTTGGAAGCAAAAATGGCAAGCATGCCGGTTCCCTTGCTTTTTTGGTGGTTCCGTTGCTTTTTTGTGCACCCAGAAAAGTTCCTATTTGTAAGGTTCAAATGAAAGATATCGCTAAGCCCTAAAAATTGGTGAAAGGGGAAGGTCATTG
The DNA here is from genome assembly GCF_977018435.1 of Lepisma saccharinum. Taxonomy (NCBI): domain Eukaryota; kingdom Metazoa; phylum Arthropoda; class Insecta; order Zygentoma; family Lepismatidae; genus Lepisma; species Lepisma saccharinum. The sequence continues at coordinate 1,436,253 of NW_028142901.1, read as the reverse complement.
CAAGATAGCGTGACGGTATGGTAACAAGCAGGTTTAGGGTTCGAGTCACGGGAAATGTTTGATTCTCCATTCGAAATTCATTGTAAATGCTCAATTTTAACGGTTTCTTCAAGTTTGAATTGAAAAGTCAGTTTTGGCGGGAATGTTTCAAAATTCGACAGGATTCAAGATGCAACAACACACTACAATAATCAAAGCAAGAGAAGCTAATCGCAACAGTTAGAGTAAGTTTTTTAAAGCAAAAATGGCAAGCATGCCCGTTCCGTTGCTTTTTTGGTGGTTCCGTTGTTTTTTCGTGCACTCATAAATCAACCTTTTTGTCTGCTTCAAATGAAAGATATCGCTAAGCCCTAAGAATTGGTGAAAGGGGAAGGTCCCTGGAAGATAAGTTAAACGTGACGTAATCGGGAGGTGTAGTGTTCGAGTCACTTTAATATTTTTATTCTCCATTGTAAATTCAGAGTCAATGCTAAATTGTAACGGTTTTTCAAGTTTGAATAGGAAAGTCATTTTTGTCGGGAATGTTTCAAATTTCGATAATATGCAAGATGCAACAATACACTACAATAATCAAAGCAAGGAAAGCTAAGCGCAACGTTCTGAGTAAGTTTTTGGAAGCAAAAATAGCAAGCATGCCGTTCCGTTGCTTTTAGGTGGTTACGTTGCTTTTTTGTGCACCCAGAAAAGTTCCTTTTGTAAGGTTCAAATGAAAGATATCGCTAAGCCCTAAGAATTGGTGAAAGGGGAAGGTCATTGCAAGATAGCGTGACGGTATGGTAACAAGCAGGTTTAGGGTTCGAGTCACGGAAATATTTTTATTCTCCATTGTAAATTCAGAGTCAATGCTAAATTGTAACGGTTTTTCAAGTTTGAATAGGAAAGTCATTTTTGGCGGGAATGTTTCAAATTTCGATAATATGCAAGATGCGACAATACACTACAATAATCAAAGCAAGGAAAGCTAAGCGCAACGCTCTGAGTAAGTTTTTGGAAGCAAAAATGGCAAGCATGCCCGTTCCGTTGCTTTTAGGTGGTTACGTTGCTTTTTTGTGCACCCAGAAAACAGCCTATTTGTAAGGTTCAAATGAAAGATATCGCTAAGACCTAAGAATTGGTGAAAGGGAAGGTCATTGCAAGATAGCTTGACGGTATGGTAACAAGCAGGTTTAGGGTTCGAGTCACGGGAAATGTTTGATTCTCAATTCGAAATTCAGAGTAAATGATAAATTATAACGGTTTTTTCAAGTTTGAATTGAAAAGTCAGTTTTGGCGGGAATGTTTCAAATTTCGATAATATGCAAGATGCAACAATACACTACAATAATCAAAGCAAGAGAAGCTAATCGCAATGGTTAGAGTAAGTTTTTTCAAGCAAAAATGGCAAGCATGCCCGTTCCGTTGCTTTTTTGGTGGTTCCGTTGCTTTTTTGTGCATCCAGAAAAGTGCCTATTTGTAAGGTTCAAATGAAAGATATCGCTAAGCCCTAAGAATTGGTGAAAGGGGAAGGTCATTGCAAGATAGCGTGACGGTATGGTAACAAGAAGGTTTAGGGTTCGAGTCACGGAAATATGTTTATTCTCCATTTGAAATTCAGAGTCAATGCTAAATTGTAACGGTTTTTCAAGTTTGAATGGGAAAGTCAGTTTTGGCGGGAATGTTTCAAATTTCGATAATATGCAAGATGCAACAATACACTACAATAATCAAAGCAAGAGAAGCTAATCGCAACGGTTAGAGTAAGTTTTCTAAAGCAAAAATGGCAAGCATGCCCGTTCCGTTGCTTTTTATGTGGTTCCGTTGCTTTTTCTTGCACTCATAAATCAACCTTTTTGTCTGCTTCAAATGAAAGATATCGCTAAGCCCTAAGAATTGGTGAAAGGGGAAGGTCATTGCAAGATAGCGTGACGGTATGGTAACAAGCAGGTTGAGGGTTCGAGTCACGGGAAATGTTTGATTCTCCATTCGAAATTCAGAGTAAATGCTCAATTGTAACTGTTTTTTCAAGTTTGAATTGAAAAGTCAGTTTTGGCGGGAATGTTTCAAATTTCGATAATGCGCAAGATGCAACAATACACTACAACAATCAAGGCAAGAGAAGCTAATCGCAACGGTTAGAGTAAGTTTTTTAAAGCAAAAATGGCAACCATGCCCGTTCCGTTGGTTTTTTTGGTGGTTCCGATGCTTTTTTGTGCACCCAGAAAAGAGCCTATTTGTATGGTTCAAATGAAAGATATCGCTAAGCCCTAAGAATTGGTGAAAGGGGAAGGTCATTGCAAGAAAGCGTGACGGTATGGTAACAAGCAGGTTGAGGCTTCGAGTCACGGGAAATGTTTGATTCTCCATTCGAAAATCAGAGTAAATGCTCAATTGTAACTGTTTTTTCAAGTTTGAATTGAAAAGTCAGTTTTGGCGGGAATGTTTCAAATTTCGATAATATGCAAGATGCAACAATACACTACAATAATCAGAGCAAGGGAAGCTAATCGCAACGGTTAGAGTCAGTTTTTTAAAGCAAAAATGGCAAGCATGCCCGTTCCGTTGCTTTTTTGGTGGTTCCGTTGCTTTTTCTTGCACTCATAAATCAACATTTTTGTCTGCTTCAAATGAAAGATATCGCTAAGCCCTAAGAATTGGTGAAAGGGGAAGGTCATTGCAAGATAGCGGCGACGGTATGGTAACAAGCAGGTTTAGGGTTCGAGTCAAGGGAAATGTTTGAATCTCCTTTCGAAATTCAGTGTAAATGCTCAATTTTAACGGTTTCTTCAAGTTTGAATTGAAAAGTCAGTTTTGGCGGGAATGTTTCAAAATTTGATAGGATTCAAGATGCAACAACACACTACAATAATCAAAGCAAGAGAAGCTAATCGCAACGGTTAGAGTAAGTTTTTTAAAGCAAAAATGGCAAGCATGCCCGTTCCGTTGCTTTTTTGGTGGTTCCGTTGCTTTTTCGTGCACTCATAAATCAACCTTTTTGTCTGCTTCAAATGAAAGATATCGCTAAGCCCTAAGAATTGGTGAAAGGGGAAGGTCATTGCAAGATAGCGTGACGGTATGGTAACAAGCAGGTTTAGGGTTCGAGTCACGGGAAATGTTGGATTTTCCATTCGAAATTCAGTGTAAATGCTCAATTTTAACGGTTTCTTCAAGTTTGAATTGAAAAGTCAGTTTTGGCGGGAATGTTTCAAAATTCGACAGGATTCAAGATGCAACAACACACTACAATAATCAAAGCAAGAGAAGCTAATCGCAATGGTTAGAGTAAGTTTTTTCAAGCAAAAATGGCAAGCATGCCCGTTCCGTTGCTTTTAGGTGGTTACGTTGCTTTTTTGTGCACCCTGAAAAGTGCCTATTTGTAAGGTTCAAATGAAAGATATCGCTAAGCCCTAAGAATTGGTGAAAGGGGAAGGTCATTGCAAGATAGCGTGACGGTATGGTAACAAGCAGGTTTAGGGTTCGAGTCACGGAAATATGTTTATTCTCCATTTGAAATTCAGCGTAAATGCTCAATTGTAACGGTTTTTCAAGTTTGAATATTAAAGTCAGTTTTCGCGGGATTGTTTCAAATTTCGATAATATGAAAGTTGCGACAATACACTACAACAATCAAAGGAAGAAAAGCTAATCGCAACGGTTAGAGTAAGTTTTTTCAAGCAATAATGGCAAGCATGCTCGTTCCATTGCTTTTTTGGTGGTTCCGTTGTTTTTTCGTGCACTCATAAATCAACCTTTTTGTCTGCTTCAAATGAAAGATATCGCTAAGCCCTAAGAATTGGTGAAAGGGGAAGGTCCCTGGAAGATAAGTTAAACGTGACGTAATCGGGAGGTGTAGTGTTCGAGTCACTTTAATATTTTTATTCTCCATTGTAAATTCAGAGTCAATGCTAAATTGTAACGGTTTTTCAAGTTTGAATAGGAAAGTCATTTTTGGCGGGAATGTTTCAAATTTCGATAATATGCAAGATGCAACAATACACTACAATAATCAAAGCAAGGAAAGCTAAGCGCAACGCTCTGAGTAAGTTTTTGGAAGCAAAAATAGCAAGCATGCCCGTTCCGTTGCTTTTAGGTGGTTACGTTGCTTTTTTGTGCACCCAGAAAAGTGCCTATTTGTAAGGTTCAAATGAAAGATATCGCTAAGCCCTAAGAATTGGTGAAAGGGGAAGGTCATTGCAAGATAGCGTGACGGTATGGTAACAAGCAGGTTTAGGGTTCGAGTCACGGAAATATTTTTATTCTCCATTGTAAATTCAGAGTCAATGCTAAATTGTAACGGTTTTTCAAGTTTGAATAGGAAAGTCATTTTTGGCGGGAATGTTTCAAATTTCGATAATATGCAAGATGCAACAATACACTACAATAATCAAAGCAAGGAAAGCTAAGCGCAACGCTCTGAGTAAGTTTTTGGAAGCAAAAATAGCAAGCATGCCCGTTCCGTTGCTTTTAGGTGGTTACGTTGCTTTTTTGTGCACCCAGAAAAGTTCCTATTTGTAAGGTTCAAATGAAAGATATCGCTAAGACCTAAGAATTGGTGAAAGGGAAGGTCATTGCAAGATAGCGTGACGGTATGGTAACAAGCAGGTTTAGGGTTCGAGTCACGGGAAATGTTTGATTCTCAATTCGAAATTCAGAGTAAATGATAAATTATAACGGTTTTTTCAAGTTTGAATTGAAAAGTCAGTTTTGGCGGGAATGTTTCAAATTTCGATAATATGCAAGATGCAACAATACACTACAATAATCAAAGCAAGAGAAGCTAATCGCAATGGAAAGAGTAAGTTTTTTCAAGCAAAAATGGCAAGCATGCCCGTTCCGTTGCTTTTTGGTGGTTCCGTTGCTTTTTTTTGCATCCAGAAAAGTGCCTATTTGTAAGGTTCAAATGAAAGATATCGCTAAGCCCTAAGAATTGGTGAAAGGGGAAGGTCATTGCAAGATAGCGTGACGGTATGGTAACAAGAAGGTTTAGGGTTCGAGTCACGGAAATATGTTTATTCTCCATTTGAAATTCAGCGTAAATGCTCAAATGTAGCGGTTTTTCAAGTTTGAATAGGAAAGTCAGTTTTGGCGGAAATGTTTCAAATTTCGATAATATGCAAGATGCAACAATGCACTACAACAATCAAAGCAAGAGAAGCTAATCGCAACGGTTAGAGTAAGTTTTTGGAAGCAAAAATAGCAAGCATGCCCGTTCCGTTGCTTTTTTGGTGGTTCCGTTGCTTTTTCGTGCACTCATAAATCAACCTTTTTGTCTGCTTCAAATGAAAGATATCGCTAAGCCCTAAGAATTGGTGAAAGGGGAAGGACCCTGGAAGATAAGTTAAACGTGACGTAATCGGGAGGTGTAGTGTTCGAGTCACTTTAATATTTTTATTCTCCATTGTAAATTCAGAGTCAATGCTAAATTGTAACGGTTTTTCAAGTTTGAATAGGAAAGTCATTTTTGGCGGTAATGTTTCAAATTTCGATAATATGCAAGATGCAACAATACACTACAATAATCAAAGCAAGAAAAGCTAAGCGCAACGCTCTGAGTAAGTTTTTGGAAACAAAAATAGCAAGCATGCCCTTTCCGTTGCTTTTAGGTGGTTACCTTGCTTTTTTGTGCACCCAGAAAAGTGCCTATTTGTAAGGTTCAAATGAAAGATATCGCTAAGCCCTAAGAATTGGTGAAAGGGGAAGGTCATTGCAAGATAGCGTGACGGTATGGTAACAAGCAGGTTTAGGGTTCGAGTCACGGAAATATGTTTATTCTCCATTTGAAATTCAGCGTAAATGCTCAATTGTAACGGTTTTTCAAGTTTGAATATTAAAGTCAGTTTTCGCGGGATTGTGTCAAATTTCGATAATATGCAAGTTGCGACAATACACTACAACAATCAAAGCAAGAGAAGCTAATCGCAACGGTTAGAGTAAGTTTTTTCAAGCAAAAATGGCAAGCATGCCCGTTCCGTTGCTTTTTTGGTGATTCCGTTGCTTTTTCGTGCACTCATAAATCAACCTTTTTGTCTGCTTCAAATGAAAGATATCGCTAAGCCCTAAGAATTGATGAAAGGGGAAGGTCATTGCAAGATAGCGTGACGGTATGGTAACAAGCTGGTTTAGGGTTTGAGTCACGGGAAATGTTTGATTCTCCATTCGAAATTCAGAGTAAATGATAAATTATAACGGTTTCTGCAAGATGCAACAATACACTACAATAATCAAAGCAAGATAAGCTAATCGCAACGGTTAGAGTAAGTTTTTTCAAGCAAAAATGGCAAGCATGCCCGTTCCGTTGCTTTTTTGGTGGTTCCGTTGCTTTTTCGTGCACTCATAAATCAACCTTTTTGTCTGCTTCAAATGAAAGATATCGCTAAGCCCTAGGAATGGGTGAAAGGGGAAGGTCATTGCAAGATAGCGCGACGGTATGGTAACAAGCCGGTTGAGGGTTCGAGTCACGGGAAATGTTTGATTCTCCATTTGAAATTCAGTGAAAATGCTTAATTTTAACGGTTTCTTCAAGTTTGAATTGAAAAGTCAGTTTTGGCGGGAATGTTTCAAAGTTCGATAGGATGCAAGATGCAACAATACACTACAATAATCAAAACAATTGAAGCTAATCGCAACGGTTAGAGTAAGTTTTTTAAAGCAAAAATTGCAAGCATGCCGGTTCACTTGCTTTTTGGTGGTTCCGTTGCTTTTTTGTGCACCCAGAAAAGTGCCTATTTGTAAGGTTCAAATGAAAGATATCGCTAAGCCCTAAGAATTGGTGAAAGGGGAAGGTCATTGCAAGATAGCGTGACGGTATGGTAACAAGCAGGTTTAGGGTTCGAGTCACGGAAATATGTTTATTCTCCATTCGATATTCAGAGTAAATGCTCAATTGTAACTGTTTTTAAGTTTGAATTGAAAAGTCAGTTTTGGCGGGAATGTTTCAAATTTCGATAATATGCAAGCTGCAACAATACACTACAATAATCAAAGCAAGGGAAGCTAATCGCAACGGTTAGAGTAAGTTTTTGGAAGCAAAAATGGCAAGCATGCCCGTTCCGTTGCTTTTTTGGTGGTTCCGTTGCTTTTTTGTGCACCCAGAAAACAGCCTATTTGTAAGGTTAAAATGGAAGATAGCTTTAACCCCTGAGCCACGGTTACAGAGGATGGTCCCTGGAAGATAAGTTAAACGTGACGTAATCGGGAGGTGTAGTGTTCGAGTCACTTTAATATTTTAATTCTCCATTGTAAATTCGTAGTCAATGCTAAATTGTAACGGTTTTTCAAGTTTGAATAGGAAAGTCAGTTTTGGCGGGAATGTTTCAAATTTCGATAATATGCAAGATGCAACAATACACTACAATAATCAAAGCAAGAGAAGCTAATCGCAACGGTTAGAGTAAGTTTTTTAAAGCAAAAATGGCAAGCATGCCCGTTCCGTTGCTTTTTTGGTGGTTCCGTTGTTTTTTCGTGCACTCATAAATCAACCTTTTTGTCTGCTTCAAATGAAAGATATCGCTAAGCCCTAAGAATTGGTGAAAGGGGAAGGTCATTGCAGGATAGCGTGACGGTATGGTAATAAGCAGGTTGAGGGTTCGAGTCACGGGAAATGTTTGATTCTCCATTCGAACTTCAGAGTAAATGCTCAATTTTAACGGTTTTTTCAAGTTTGAATTGAAAAGTCAGTTTTGGCGGGAATGTTTCAAATTTCGAAAATATGCAAGATGCAACAATACACTACAATAATCAAAGCAAGAGAAGCTAATCGCAATGGTTAGAGTAAGTTTTTTCAAGCAAAAATGGCAAGGATGCCCGTTCCGTTGCTTTTTTGGTGGTTCCGTTGCTTTTTTGTGCACCCAGAAAAGTTCCTATTTGTAAGGTTCAAATGAAAGATATCGCTAAGCCCTAAGAATTGGTGAAAGGGGAAGGTCATTGCAAGATAGCGTGATGGTATTGTAACAAGCAGGTTTAGGGTTCGAGTCACGGGAAATGTTTGATTCTCCATTCGAAATTCAGTGTAAATGCTCAATTTTAACGGTTTCTTCAAGTTTGAATTGAAAAGTCAGTTTTGGCGGGAATGTTTCAAAATTCGACAGGATTCAAGATGCAACAACACACTAAAGTAATCAAAGCAAGAGAAGCTAATCGCAATGGTTAGAGTAAGTTTTTTCAAGCAAAAATGGCAAGCATGCCCGTTCCGTTGCTTTTTTGGTGGTTCCGTTGCTTTTTTGTGCATCCAGAAAAGTGCCTATTTGTAAGGTTCAAATGAAAGATATCGCTAAGCCCTAAGAATTGGTGAAAGAGGAAGGTGATTGCAAGATAGCGTGACGGTATGGTAACAAGCAGGTTTAGGGTTCGAGTCACGGAAATATGTTTATTCTCCATTTGAAATTCAGCGTAAATGCTCAATTGTAACGGTTTTTCAAGTTTGAATACGAAAGTCAGTTTTGGCGTAAATGTTTCAAATTTCGATAATATGCAAGATGCAACAATGCACTACAACACTCAAAGCAAGAGAAGCTAATCGCAACGGATAGAGTAAGTTTTTGGAAGCAAAAATAGCAATCATGCCCGTTCCGTTGCTTTTTTGGTGGTTCCGTTGCTTTTTTGTGCACCCAGAAAAGAGCCTTCTTGTAAGGTTCAAATGAAAGATATCGCTAAGCCCTAAGAATTGGTGAAAGGGGAAGGTCCCTGGAAGATAAGTTAAACGTGACGTAATCGGGAGGTGTAGTGTTCGAGTCACTTTAATATTTTTATTCTCCATTGTAAATTCAGAGTCAATGCTAAATTATAACGGTTTTTCAAGTTTGAATAGGAAAGTCATTTTTGGCGGGAATGTTTCAAATTTCGATAATATGCAAGATGCAACAATACACTACAATAATCAAAGCAAGGAGAGCTAAGCGCAACGCTCTGAGTAAGTTTTTGGAAACAAAAATAGCAAGCATGCCCGTTCCGTTGCTTTTAGGTGGTTACCTTGCTTTTTTGTGCACCCAGAAAAGTGCCTATTTGTAAGGTTCAAATGAAAGATATCGCTAAGCCCTAAGAATTGGTGAAAGGGGAAGGTCATTGCAAGATAGCGTGACGGTATGGTAACAAGCAGGTTTAGGGTTCGAGTCACGGAAATATGTTTATTCTCCATTCGAAATTCAGAATAAATGCTCAATTGTAACTTTTTTTAAGTTTGAATTGAAAAGTCAGTTTTGGCGGGAATGTTTCAAATTTCTATAATATGCAAGATGCAACAATACACTACAATAATCAAAGCAAGGGAAGCTAATCGCAACGGTTAGAGTAAGTTTTTGGAAGCAAAAATGGCAAGCATGTCCGTTCCGTTGCTTTTTTGGTGGTTCCGTTGCTTTTTTGTGCACCCAGAAAACAGCCTATTTGTAAGGTTCAAATGGAAGATAGCTCTAACCCCTGAGCCACGGTTACAGAGGATGGTCCCTGGAAGATAAGTTAAACGTGACGTAATCGGGAGGTGTAGTGTTCGAGTCACTTTAATATTTTAATTCTCCATTGTAAATTCATAGTCAATGCTAAATTGTAACGGTTTTTCAAGTTTGAATAGGAAAGTCAGTTTTGGCGGGAATGTTTCAAATTTCGATAATATGCAAGATGCAACAATACACTACAACAATCAAAGCAAGAGAAGCTAATCGCAACGGTTAGAGTAAGTTTTTTAAAGCAAAAATGGCAAGCATGCCCGTTCCGTTGCTTTTTTGGTGGTTCCGTTGTTTTTTCGTGCACTCATAAATCAACCTTTTTGTCTGCTTCAAATGAAACATATCGCTAAGCCCTAAGAATTGGTGAAAGGGGAAGGTCATTGCAAGATAGCGTGACGGTATGGTAACAAGCAGGTTTAGGGTTCGAGTCACGGGAAATGTTGGATTCTCCATTCGAAATTCAGTGTAAATGCTCAATTTTAACGGTTTCTTCAAGTTTGAATTGAAAAGTCAGTTTTGGCGGGAATGTTTCAAAATTCGACTGGATTCAAGATGCAACAACACTCTACAATAATCAAAGTAAGAGAAGCTAATCGCAATGGTTAGAGTAAGTTTTTTCAAGCAAAAATGGCAAGCATGCCCGTTCCGTTGCTTTTAGGTGGTTACGTTGCTTTTTTGTGCACCCAGAAAAGTGCCTATTTGTAAGGTTCAAATGAAAGATATCGCTAAGCCCTAAGAATTGGTGAAAGGGGAAGGTCATTGCAAGATAGCGTGACGGTATGGTAACAAGCAGGTTTAGGGTTCGAGTCACGGAAATATGTTTATTCTCCATTTGAAATTCAGCGTAAATGCTCAATTGTAACGGTTTTTCAAGTTTGAATATTAAAGTCAGTTTTCGCGGGATTGTTTCAAATTTCGATAATATGAAAGTTGCGACAATACACTACAACAATCAAAGGAAGAAAAGCTAATCGCAACGGTTAGAGTAAGTTTTTTCAAGCAAAAATGGCAAGCATGCCCGTTCCGTTGCTTTTTTGGTGGTTCCGTTGCTTTTTCGTGCACTCATAAATCAACCTTTTTGTCTGCTTGAAATGAAAGATATCGCTAAGCCCTAGGAATGGGTGAAAGGGGAAGGTCATTGCAAAATAGCGTGACAGTATGGTAACAAGCTGGTTTAGGGTTTGAGTCACGGGAAATGTTTGATTCTCCATTCGAAATTCAGAGTAAATGATAAATTATAACGGTTTCTTCAAGTTTGAATTGAAAAGTCAGTTTTGGCGGGAATGTTTCAAAATTCGACAGGATTCAAGATGCAACAACACACTACAATAATCAAAGCAAGAGAAGATGATCGCAACAGTTAGAGTAAGTTTTTTAAAGCAATAATGGCAAGCATGCTCGTTCCATTGCTTTTTTGGTGGTTCCGTTGTTTTTTCGTGCACTCATAAATCAACCTTTTTGTCTGCTTCAAATGAAAGATATCGCTAAGCCCTAAGAATTGGTGAAAGGGGAAGGTCCCTGGAAGATAAGTTAAACGTGACGTAATCGGGAGGTGTAGTGTTCGAGTCACTTTAATATTTTAATTCTCCATTGTAAATTCATAGTCAATGCTAAATTGTAACGGTTTTTCAAGTTTGAATAGGAAAGTCAGTTTTGGCGGGAATGTTTCAAATTTCGATAATATGCAAGATGCAACAATACACTACAACAATCAAAGCAAGAGAAGCTAATCGCAACGGTTAGAGTAAGTTTTTTAAAGCAAAAATGGCAAGCATGCCCGTTCCGTTGCTTTTTTGGTGGTTCCGTTGTTTTTTCGTGCACTCATAAATCAACCTTTTTGTCTGCTTCAAATGAAACATATCGCTAAGCCCTAAGAATTGGTGAAAGGGGAAGGTCATTGCAAGATAGCGTGACGGTATGGTAACAAGCAGGTTTAGGGTTCGAGTCACGGGAAATGTTGGATTCTCCATTCGAAATTCAGTGTAAATGCTCAATTTTAACGGTTTCTTCAAGTTTGAATTGAAAAGTCAGTTTTGGCGGGAATGTTTCAAAATTCGACTGGATTCAAGATGCAACAACACTCTACAATAATCAAAGTAAGAGAAGCTAATCGCAATGGTTAGAGTAAGTTTTTTCAAGCAAAAATGGCAAGCATGCCCGTTCCGTTGCTTTTAGGTGGTTACGTTGCTTTTTTGTGCACCCAGAAAACAGCCTATTTGTAAGGTTCAAATGAAAGATATCGCTAAGACCTAATAATTGGTGAAAGGGAAGGTCATTGCAAGATAGCGTGACGGTATGGTAACAAGCAGGTTTAGGGTTCGAGTCACGGGAAATGTTTGATTCTCAATTCGAAATTCAGAGTAAATGATAAATTATAACGGTTTTTTCAAGTTTGAATTGAAAAGTCAGTTTTGGCGGGAATGTTTCAAATTTCGATAATATGCAAGATGCAACAATACACTACAATAATCAAAGCAAGAGAAGCTAATCGCAATGGAAAGAGTAAGTTTTTTCAAGCAAAAATGGCAAGCATGCCCGTTCCGTTGCTTTTTGGTGGTTCCGTTGCTTTTTTTTGCATCCAGAAAAGTGCCCATTTGTAAGGTTCAAATGAAAGATATCGCTAAGCCCTAAGAATTGGTGAAAGGGGAAGGTCATTGCAAGATAGCGTGACGGTATGGTAACAAGAAGGTTTAGGGTTCGAGTCACGGAAATATGTTTATTCTCCATTTGAAATTCAGCGTAAAAGCTCATATGTAACGGTTTTTCAAGTTTGAATAGGAAAGTCAGTTTTGGCGGAAATGTTTCAAATTTCGATAATATGCAAGATGCAACAATGCACTACAACAATCAAAGCAAGAGAAGCTAATCGCAACGGTTAGAGTAAGTTTTTGGAAGCAAAAATAGCAAGCATGCCCGTTCCGTTGCTTTTTTGGTGGTTCCGTTGCTTTTTCGTGCACTCATAAATCAACCTTTTTGTCTGCTTCAAATGAAAGATATCGCTAAGCCCTAAGAATTGGTGAAAGGGGAAGGACCCTGGAAGATAAGTTAAACGTGACGTAATCGGGAGGTGTAGTGTTCGAGTCACTTTAATATTTTTATTCTCCATTGTAAATTCAGAGTCAATGCTAAATTGTAACGGTTTTTCAAGTTTGAATAGGAAAGTCATTTTTGGCGGTAATGTTTCAAATTTCGATAATATGCAAGATGCAACAATACACTACAATAATCAAAGCAAGAAAAGCTAAGCGCAACGCTCTGAGTAAGTTTTTGGAAACAAAAATAGCAAGCATGCCCTTTCCGTTGCTTTTAGGTGGTTACCTTGCTTTTTTGTGCACCCAGAAAAGTGCCTATTTGTAAGGTTCAAATGAAAGATATCGCTAAGCCCTAAGAATTGGTGAAAGGGGAAGGTCATTGCAAGATAGCGTGACGGTATGGTAACAAGCAGGTTTAGGGTTCGAGTCACGGAAATATGTTTATTCTCCATTTGAAATTCAGCGTAAATGCTCAATTGTAACGGTTTTTCAAGTTTGAATATTAAAGTCAGTTTTCGCGGGATTGTGTCAAATTTCGATAATATGCAAGTTGCGACAATACACTACAACAATCAAAGCAAGAGAAGCTAATCGCAACGGTTAGAGTAAGTTTTTTCAAGCAAAAATGGCAAGCATGCCCGTTCCGTTGCTTTTTTGGTGGTTCCGTTGCTTTTTCGTGCACTCATAAATCAACCTTTTTGTCTGCTTCAAATGAAAGATATCGCTAAGCCCTAAGAATTGATGAAAGGGGAAGGTCATTGCAAGATAGCGTGACGGTATGGTAACAAGCTGGTTTAGGGTTTGAGTCACGGGAAATGTTTGATTCTCCATTCGAAATTCAGAGTAAATGATAAATTATAACGGTTTCTGCAAGATGCAACAATACACTACAATAATCAAAGCAAGATAAGCTAATCGCAACGGTTAGAGTAAGTTTTTTAAAGCAAAAATGGCAAGCATGCCCGTTCCGTTGCTTTTTTGGTGGTGCCGTTGCTTTTTTGTGCACCCAGAAGAGAGCCTATTTGTAAGGTTCAGATGAAAGATATCGCTAAGCCCTAAGAATTGGTGAAAGGGGTAGGTCATTGCAAGATAGCGTGACGGTATGGTAACAAGCAGGTTTAGGGTTCGAGTCACGGAAATATGTTCATTCTCCATTTGAAATTCAGCGTAAATGCTCAATTGTAACGATTTTTCAAGTTTGAATAGGAAAGTCAGATTTGGCGGGAATGTTTCAAATTTCGATAATAAGCAAGATGAAACAATACACTACAACAATCAAAGCAAGAGAAGCTAATCGCAACGGTTAGAGTAAGTTTTTTAAAGCAAAAATGGCAAGCATGCCCGTTCCGTTGCTTTTTTGGTGGTTCCGTTGCTTTTTTGTGCACCCAGAAGAGAGCCTATTAGTAAGGTTCAAATGAAAGATATCGCTAAGCCCTAAGAACTGGTGAAAGGGGAAGGTCATTGCAAGATAGCGTGACGGTATGGTAACAAGCAGGTTGAGGGTTCGAGTCACGGGAAATGTTTGATTCTCCATTCGAAATTCAGAGTAAATGCTCAATTGTAACTGTTTTTTCAAGTTTGAATTGATAAGTCAGTTTTGGCGGGAATGTTTCAAATTTCGATAATATGCAAGATGCAACAATACACTACAATAATCAAAGCAAGGGAAGCTAATCGCAACGGTTAGAGTCAGTTTTTTAAAGCAAAAATGGCAAGCATGCCCGTTCCGTTGCTTTTTTGGTGGTTCCGTTGCTTTTTTGTGCACCCAGAAAAGAGCCTATTTGTAAGGTTCAAATGAAAGATATCGCTAAGCCCTAAGAATTGGTGAAAGGGGAAGGTCATTGCAAGATAGCGTGAAGGTATGGTAACAAGCAGGTTTAGGGTTCGAGTCACGGGAAATGTTTGATTCTCCATTTGAAATTCAGTGTAAATGCTCAATTTTAACGGTTTCTTCAAGTTTGAATTGAAAAGTCAGTTTTGGCGGGAATGTTTCAAAATTCGATAGGATGCAAGATGCAACAACACACTACAATAATCAAAGCAAGAGAAGCTAATCGCAACGGTTAGAGTAAGTTTTTTAAAGCAAAAGTGGCAAGCATGCCCGTTCCGTTGCTTTTTTGGTGGTTCCGTTGCTTTTTCGTGCACTCATAAATCAACCTTTTTGTCTGCTTCAAATGAAAGATATCGCTAAGCCCTAAGAATTGGTGAAAGGGGAAGGTCCCTGGAAGATAAGTTAAACGTGACGTAATCGGGAGGTGTAGTGTTCGAGTCACTTTAATATTTTTATTCTCCATTGTAAATTCAGAGTCAATGCTAAATTGTAACGGTTTTTCAAGTTTGAATAGGAAAGTCATTTTTGGCGGGAATGTTTCAAATTTCGATAATATGCAAGATGCAACAATACACTACAACAATCAAAGCAAGAGAAGTTAATCGCAACGGTTAGAGTAAGTTTTTGGAAGCAAAAATAGCAAGCATGCCCGTTTCGTTGCTTTTTTGGTGGTTCCGTTGCTTTTTTGTGCACCCAGAAAAGAGCCTTTTGTGAGGTTCAAATGAAAGATATCGTTAAGCCCTAAGAATTGGTGAAAGGGAAGGTCATTGCAAGATAGCGTGACGGTATGGTAACAAGCAGGTTTAGGGTTCGAGTCACGGGAAATGTTTGATTCTCAATTCGAAATTCAGAGTAAATGATAAATTATAACGGTTTTTTCAAGTTTGAATTGAAAAGTCAGTTTTGGCGGGAATGTTTCAAATTTCGATAATATGCAAGATGCAACAATACACTACAACAATCAAAGCAAGAGATGCTAATCGCAACGGTTAGAGTAAGTTTTTGGAAGCAAAAATAGCAAGCATGCCCGTTTCGTTGCTTTTTTGGTGGTTCCGTTGCTTTTTTGTGCACCCAGAAAAGAGCCTTTTGTGAGGTTCAAATGAAAGATATCGTTAAGCCCTAAGAATTGGTGAAAGGGGAAAGTCATTGCAAGATAGCGTGACGGTATGGTAACAAGCAGGTTGAGATTTCGAGTCACGGGAAATGTTTGATTCTAAATTCGAAATTCAGATTAAATGCTCAATTGTAACTGTTTTTTCAAGTTTGAATTGAAAAGTCAGTTTTGGCGGGAATGTTTCAAATTTCGATATTATGCAAGATGCAACAATACACTACAACAATCAAAGCAAGAGAAGCTAATCGCAACGGTTAGAGTAAGTTTTTTAAAGCAAAAATGGCAAGCATGCCCGTTCCGTTGCTTTTTTGGTGGTTCCGTTGCTTTTTCGTGCACTCATAAATCAACCTTTTTGTCTGCTTCAAATGAAAGATATCGCTAAGCCCTAAGAATTGGTGAAAGGGCAAGGTCATTGCAGGATAGCGTGACGGTATGGTAATAAGCAGGTTGAGGGTTCGAGTCACGGGAAATGTTTGATTCTCCATTCGAACTTCAGAGTAAATGCTCAATTTTAACGGTTTTTTCAAGTTTGAATTGAAAAGTCAGTTTTGGCGGGAATGTTTCAAATTTCGACAATATGCAAGATGCAACAATACACTACAATAATCAAAGCAAGAGAATCTAATCGCAATGGTTAGAGTAAGTTTTTTCAAGCAAAAATGGCAAGCATGCCCGTTCCGTTGCTTTTTTGGTGGTTCCGTTGCTTTTTTGTGCATCCAGAAAAGTGCTTATTTGTAAGGTTCAAATGAAAGATATCGCTAAGCCCTAAGAATTGGTGAAAGGGGAAGGTCATTGCAAGATAGCGTGACGGTATGGTAACAAGCAGGTTTAGGGTTCGAGTAACGGAAATATGTTTATTCTCCATTCGAAATTCAGCGTAAATGCTCAATTGTAACGGTTTTTCAAGTTTGAATAGGAAAGTCAGTTTTGGCGGAAATGTTTCAAATTTCGATAATGTGCAAGATGCAACAATACACTACAACAATCAAAGCAAGAGAAGTTAATCGCAACGGTTAGAGTAAGTTTTTGGAAGCAAAAATGGCAAGCATGCCTGTTCCGTTGCTTTTTTGGTGGTTCCGTTGCTTTTTTGTGCACCCAGAAAAGAGCCTATTTGTGAGGTTCAAATGAAAGATATCGCTAAGCCCTAAGAATTGGTGGAAGGGGAAGGTCATTGCAAGATAGCGTGACGGTATGGTAACAAGCAGGTTGAGGGTTCGAGTCACGGGAAATGTTTGATTCTTCATTCGAAATTCAGAGTAAATGCTCAATTGTAACTGTTTTTTCAAGTTTGAATTGAAAAGTCAGTTTTGGCGGGAATGTTTCAAATTTCGATAATATGCAAGATGCAACAATACACTACAATAATCAAAGCAAGAGAAGCTAATCGCAACGGTTAGAGTAAGTTTTTTAAAGCAAAAATGGCAAGCATGCCCGTTCCGTTGCTTTTTAGGTGGTTCCGTTGCTTTTTCTTGCACTCATTAATCAACCTTTTTGTCTGCTTCAAATGAAAGATATCGCTAAGCCCTAAGAATTGGTGAAAGGAGTAGGTCATTGCAAGATAGCGTGACGGTATGGTAACAAGCAGGTTTAGGGTTCGAGTCACGGAAATATGTTTATTCTCCATTTGAAATTCAGCGTAAATGCTCAATTGTAACGGTTTTTCAAGTTTGAATAGGAAAGTCAGATTTGGCGGGAATGTTTCAAATTTCGATAATATGCAAGATGCAACAATACACTACAACAATCAAAGCAAGAGAAGCTAATCGCAACGGTTAGAGTAAGTTTTTTAAAGCAAAAATGGCAAGCATGCCCGTTCGTTGCTTTTTTGGTGGTTCCGTTGCTTTTTCGTGCACTCATAAATCAACCTTTTTGTCTGCTTCAAATGAAAGATATCGCTAAGCCCTAAGAATTGGTGAAAGGGGAAGGTCCCTGGAAGATAAGTTAAACGTGACGTAATCGGGAGGTGTAGTGTTCGAGTCACTTTAATATTTTTATTCTCCATTGTAAATTCAGAGTCAATGCTAAATTGTAACGGTTTTTCAAGTTTGAATAGGAAAGTCATTTTTGGCGGGAATGTTTCAAATTTCGATAATATGCAAGATGCAACAATACACTACAATAATCAAAGCAAGGAAAGCTAAGCGCAACTCTCTGAGTAAGTTTTTGGAAGCAAAATTAGCAAGCATGCCCGTTCCGTTGCTTTTAGGTGGTTACGTTGCTTTTTTTGTGCACCCAGAAAACAGCCTATTTGTAAGGTTCAAATGAAAGATATCGCTAAGCCCTAAGAATTGGTGAAAGGGAAGGTCATTGCAAGATAGCGTGACGGTATGGTAACAAGCAGGTTTAGGGTTCGAGTCACGGGAAATGTTTGATTCTCAATTCGAAATTCAGAGTAAATGATAAATTATAACGGTTTTTTCAAGTTTGAATTGAAAAGTCAGTTTTGGCGGGAATGTTTCAAATTTCGATAATATGCAAGATGCAACAATACACTACAATAATCAAAGCAAGAGAAGCTAATCGCAATGGTTAGAGTAAGTTTTTGGAAGCAAAAATAGCAAGCATGCCCGTTCCGTTGCTTTTTTGGTGGTTCCGTTGCTTTTTTGTGCACCCAGAAAAGAGCCCTTTTGTGAGGTTCAAATGAAAGATATCGCTAAGCCCTAAGAATTGGTGAAAGGGGAAGGTCATTGCAAGATAGCGTGACGGTATGGTAACAAGCAGGTTGAGATTTCGAGTCACGGGAAATATTTGATTCTACATTCGAAATTCAGAGTAAATGCTCAATTGTAACTGTTTTTTCAAGTTTGAATAGGAAAGTCAGTTTTGGCGGAAATGTTTCAAATTTCGATAATATGCAAGATGCAACAATACACTACAATAATCAAAGCAAGGAAAGCTAAGCGCAACTCTCTGAGTAAGTTTTTGGAAGCAAAATTAGCAAGCATGCCCGTTCCGTTGCTTTTAGGTGGTTACGTTGCTTTTTTTGTGCACCCAGAAAACAGCCTATTTGTAAGGTTCAAATGAAAGATATCGCTAAGCCCTAAGAATTGGTGAAAGGGAAGGTCATTGCAAGATAGCGTGACGGTATGGTAACAAGCAGGTTTAGGGTTCGTGTCACGGGAAATGTTTGATTCTCAATTCGAAATTCAGAGTAAATGATAAATTATAACGGTTTTTTCAAGTTTGAATTGAAAAGTCAGTTTTGGCGGGAATGTTTCAAATTTGGATAATATGCAAGATGCAACAATACACTACAATAATCTAAGCAAGAGAAGCTAATCGCAATGGTTAGAGTAAGTTTTTGGAAGCAAAAATAGCAAGCATGCCCGTTCCGTTGCTTTTTTGGTGGTTCCGTTGCTTTTTTGTGCACCCAGAAAAGAGCCCTTTTGTGAGGTTCAAATGAAAGATATCGCTAAGCCCTAACAATTGGTGAAAGGGGAAGGTCATTTCAAGATAGCGTGACGGTATGGTAACAAGCAGGTTGAGGGTTCGAGTCACGGGAAATGTTTGATTCTTCATTCAAAATTCAGAGTAAATGCTCAATTGTAACTGTTTTTTCAAGTTTGAATTGAAAAGTCAGTTTTGGCGGGAATGTTTCAAATCGATAATATGCAAGATGCAACAATACACTACAATAATCAAAGCAAGAGAAGCTAATGGCAACGGTTAGAGTAAGTTTTTGGAAGCAAAAATAGCAAGCATGCCCGTTCCGTTGCTTTTTTGGTGGTTCCGTTGCTTTTTTGTGCACCCAGAAAAGAGCCTATTTGTGAGGTTCAAATGAAAGATATCGCTAAGCCCTAAGAATTGGTGAAAGGGGAAGGTCATTGCAAGATAGCGTGACGGTATGGTAACAAGCAGGTTTAGGGTTCGAGTCACGGGAAATGTTTGATTCTCCATTTGAAATTCAGTGTAAATGCTCAATTTTAACGGTTTCTTCAAGTTTGAATTGAAAAGTCAGTTTTGGCGGGAATGTTTCAAAATTCGAAAGGATGCAAGATGCGACAACGCACTACAATAATCAAAGCAAGAGAAGCTAATCGCAACGGTTAGAGTAAGTTTTTTAAAGCAAAAATGGCAAGCATGCCCGTTTCGTTTCTTTTTTGGTGGTTCCGTTGCATTTTTGTGCACCCATAAAACAGCCTATTTTTAAGGTTCAAATGAAAGATATCGCTAAGCCCTAAGAATTGGTGAAAGGGGAAGGTCATTGCAAGATAGCGTGACGGTATGGTAACAAGCAGGTTTAGGGTTCGAGTCACGTTAAATGTTTGATTCTCCATTTGAAATTCAGTGTAAATGCTTAATTTTAACGGTTTCTTCAAGTTTGAATTGAAAAGTCAGTTTTGGCGGGAATGTTTCAAATTTCGATAATATGCAAGATGCAACAATACACTACAACAATCAAAGCAAGAGAAGCTAATCGCAACGGTTAGAGTAAGTTTTTGGAAGCCAAAATTGCAAGCATGCCCGTTCCGTTGCCTTTTTGGTGGTTCCGTTGCTTTTTTGTGCACCCGGAAAAGAGCATATTTGTAAGGTTCAAATGAAATATATCGCTAAGCCCTAAGAATTTATGAAAGGGGAAGGTCATTGCAAGATAGCGTGACGGTATGGTAACAAGCAGGTTGAGGGTTCGAGTCACGGGAAATATTTGATTCTCCATTTGAAATTCAGTGTAAATGCTCAATTTTAACGGTTTCTTCAAGTTTGAATTGAAAAGTCAGTTTTGGCGGGAATGTTTCAAAATTCGATAGGATGCAAGATGCAACAACACACTACAATAATCAAGGCATGAGAAGCTAATCGCAACGGTTAGAGTAAGTTTTTGGAAGCAAAAATAGCAAGCATGCCCGTTCCGTTGCTTTTTTGGTGGTTCCGTTGCTTTTTTGTGCACCCAGAAAAGAGCCTATTTGTGAGGTTCAAATGAAAGATATCGCTAAGCCCTAAGAATTTGTGAAAGGGGAAGGTCATTGCAAGATAGCGTGACGGTATGGTAAAAAGCAGGTTGAGGGTTCGAGTCACGTAAAATGTTTGATTCTCCATTCGAAATTCAGAGTAAATGCTCAATTGTAACTGTTTTTTCAAGTTTGAATTGAAAAGACAGTTTTGGCGGGAATGTTTCAAATTTCGATAATATGCAAGATGCAACAATACACTACAACAATCAAAGCAAGAGAAGCTAATCGCAACGGTTAGAGTAAGTTTTTTAAAGCAAAAATGGCAAGCATGCCCGTTCCGTTGCTTTTTTGGTGGTGCCGTTGCTTTTTTGTGCACCCAGAAGAGAGGATATTTGTAAGGTTCAGATGAAAGATATCGCTAAGCCCTAAGAATTGGTGAAAGGGGTAGGTCATTGCAAGATAGCGTGACGGTATGGTAACAAGCAGGTTTAGGGTTCGAGTCACGGAAATATGTTCATTCTCCATTTGAAATTCAGCGTAAATGCTCAATTGTAACGATTTTTCAAGTTTGAATAGGAAAGTCAGATTTGGCGGGAATGTTTCAAATTTCGATAATAAGCAAGATGAAACAATACACTACAACAATCAAAGCAAGAGAAGCTAATCGCAACGGTTAGAGTAAGTTTTTTAAAGCAAAAATGGCAAGCATGCCCGTTCCGTTGCTTTTTTGGTGGTTCCGTTGCTTTTTTGTGCACCCAGAAGAGAGCCTATTAGTAAGGTTCAAATGAAAGATATCGCTAAGCCCTAAGAATTGGTGAAAGGGGAAGGTCATTGCAAGATAGCGTGACGGTATGGTAACAAGCAGGTTGAGATTTCGAGTCACGGGAAATATTTGATTCTACATTCGAAATTCAGAGTAAATGCTCAATTGTAACTGTTTTTTCAAGTTTGAATAGGAAAGTCAGTTTTGGCGGAAATGTTTCAAATTTCGATAATATGCAAGATGCAACAATACACTACAATAATCAAAGCAAGAGAAGCTAATCGCAACCGTTAGAGTAAGTTTTTGGAAGCAAAAATGGCAAGCATGCCCTTTCCGTTGCTTTTTTGGTGGTTCCGTTGCTTTTTCGTGCACTCATAAATCAACCTTTTTTTCTGCTTCAAATGAAAGATATCGCTAAGCCCTAAGAATTAGTGAAAGGGGAAGGACCCTGGAAGATACGTTAAACGTGAAGTAATTCGGAGGTGTAGTGTTCGAGTCACTTTAATATTTTTATTCTCCATTGTAAATTCAGAGTCAATGCTAAATTGTAACGGTTTTTCAAGTTTGAATAGGAAAGTCAGTTTTGGCGGGAATGTTTCAAATTTCGATAATATGCAAGATGCAACAATACACTACAATAATCAAAGCAAGAGAAGCTAATCGCAACGGTTAGAGTAAGTTTTCTAAAGCAAAAATGGCAAGCATGCCCGTTCCGTTGCTTTTTATGTGGTTCCGTTGCTTTTTCTTGCACTCATAAATCAACCTTTTTGTCTGCTTCAAATGAAAAATATCGCTAAGCCCTAAGAATTGGTGAAAGGGGAAGGTCATTGCAAGATAGCGTGATGGTATGGTAACAAGCAGGTTGAGGGTTCGAGTCACGGGAAATGTTTGATTCTCCATTCGAAATTCAGAGTAAATGCTCAATTGTAACTGTTTTTTCAAGTTTGAATTGAAAAGTCAGTTTTGGCGGGAATGTTTCAAATTTCGATAATATGCAAGATGCAACAATACACTACAATAATCAAAGCAAGGAAAGCTAAGCGCAACTCTCTGAGTAAGTTTTTGGAAGCAAAATTAGCAAGCATGCCGGTTCCGTTGCTTTTAGGTGGTTACGTTGCTTTTTTTGTGCACCCAGAAAACAGCCTATTTGTAAGGTTCAAATGAAAGATATCGCTAAGCCCTAAGAATTGGTGAAAGGGAAGGTCATTGCAAGATAGCGTGACGGTATGGTAACAAGCAGGTTTAGGGTTCGAGTCACGGGAAATGTTTGATTCTCAATTCGAAATTCAGAGTAAATGATAAATTATAACGGTTTTTTCAAGTTTGAATTGAAAAGTCAGTTTTGGCGGGAATGTTTCAAATTTCGATAATATGCAAGATGCAACAATACACTACAATAATCAAAGCAAGAGAAGCTAATCGCAATGGTTAGAGTAAGTTTTTGGAAGCAAAAATAGCAAGCATGCCCGTTCCGTTGCTTTTTTGGTGGTTCCGTTGCTTTTTTGTGCACCCAGAAAAGAGCCCTTTTGTGAGGTTCAAATGAAAGATATCGCTAAGCCCTAAGAATTGGTGAAAGGGGAAGGTCATTGCAAGATAGCGTGACGGTATGGTAACAAGCAGGTTGAGATTTCGAGTCACGGGAAATATTTGATTCTACATTCGAAATTCAGAGTAAATGCTCAATTGTAACTGTTTTTTCAAGTTTGAATAGGAAAGTCAGTTTTGGCGGAAATGTTTCAAATTTCGATAATATGCAAGATGCAACAATACACTACAATAATCAAAGCAAGGAAAGCTAAGCGCAACTCTCTGAGTAAGTTTTTGGAAGCAAAATTAGCAAGCATGCCCGTTCCGTTGCTTTTAGGTGGTTACGTTGCTTTTTTTGTGCACCCAGAAAACAGCCTATTTGTAAGGTTCAAATGAAAGATATCGCTAAGCCCTAAGAATTGGTGAAAGGGAAGGTCATTGCAAGATAGCGTGACGGTATGGTAACAAGCAGGTTTAGGGTTCGAGTCACGGGAAATGTTTGATTCTCAATTCGAAATTCAGAGTAAATGATAAATTATAACGGTTTTTTCAAGTTTGAATTGAAAAGTCAGTTTTGGCGGGAATGTTTCAAATTTGGATAATATGCAAGATGCAACAATACACTACAATAATCTAAGCAAGAGAAGCTAATCGCAATGGTTAGAGTAAGTTTTTGGAAGCAAAAATAGCAAGCATGCCCGTTCCGTTGCTTTTTTGGTGGTTCCGTTGCTTTTTTGTGCACCCAGAAAAGAGCCCTTTTGTGAGGTTCAAATGAAAGATATCGCTAAGCCCTAACAATTGGTGAAAGGGGAAGGTCATTTCAAGATAGCGTGACGGTATGGTAACAAGCAGGTTGAGGGTTCGAGTCACGGGAAATGTTTGATTCTTCATTCAAAATTCAGAGTAAATGCTCAATTGTAACTGTTTTTTCAAGTTTGAATTGAAAAGTCAGTTTTGGCGGGAATGTTTCAAATCGATAATATGCAAGATGCAACAATACACTACAATAATCAAAGCAAGAGAAGCTAATGGCAACGGTTAGAGTAAGTTTTTGGAAGCAAAAATAGCAAGCATGCCCGTTCCGTTGCTTTTTTGGTGGTTCCGTTGCTTTTTTGTGCACCCAGAAAAGAGCCTATTTGTGAGGTTCAAATGAAAGATATCGCTAAGCCCTAAGAATTGGTGAAAGGGGAAGGTCATTGCAAGATAGCGTGACGGTATGGTAACAAGCAGGTTTAGGGTTCGAGTCACGGGAAATGTTTGATTCTCCATTTGAAATTCAGTGTAAATGCTCAATTTTAACGGTTTCTTCAAGTTTGAATTGAAAAGTCAGTTTTGGCGGGAATGTTTCAAAATTCGAAAGGATGCAAGATGCGACAACGCACTACAATAATCAAAGCAAGAGAAGCTAATCGCAACGGTTAGAGTAAGTTTTTTAAAGCAAAAATGGCAAGCATGCCCGTTTCGTTTCTTTTTTGGTGGTTCGTTGCATTTTTGTGCACCCATAAAACAGCCTATTTTTAAGGTTCAAATGAAAGATATCGCTAAGCCCTAAGAATTGGTGAAAGGGGAAGGTCATTGCAAGATAGCGTGACGGTATGGTAACAAGCAGGTTTAGGGTTCGAGTCACGTTAAATGTTTGATTCTCCATTTGAAATTCAGTGTAAATGCTTAATTTTAACGGTTTCTTCAAGTTTGAATTGAAAAGTCAGTTTTGGCGGGAATGTTTCAAATTTCGATAATATGCAAGATGCAACAATACACTACAACAATCAAAGCAAGAGAAGCTAATCGCAACGGTTAGAGTAAGTTTTTGGAAGCCAAAATTGCAAGCATGCCCGTTCCGTTGCCTTTTTGGTGGTTCCGTTGCTTTTTTGTGCACCCGGAAAAGAGCATATTTGTAAGGTTCAAATGAAATATATCGCTAAGCCCTAAGAATTTATGAAAGGGGAAGGTCATTGCAAGATAGCGTGACGGTATGGTAACAAGCAGGTTGAGGGTTCGAGTCACGGGAAATATTTGATTCTCCATTTGAAATTCAGTGTAAATGCTCAATTTTAACGGTTTCTTCAAGTTTGAATTGAAAAGTCAGTTTTGGCGGGAATGTTTCAAAATTCGATAGGATGCAAGATGCAACAACACACTACAATAATCAAGGCATGAGAAGCTAATCGCAACGGTTAGAGTAAGTTTTTGGAAGCAAAAATAGCAAGCATGCCCGTTCCGTTGCTTTTTTGGTGGTTCCGTTGCTTTTTTGTGCACCCAGAAAAGAGCCTATTTGTGAGGTTCAAATGAAAGATATCGCTAAGCCCTAAGAATTTGTGAAAGGGGAAGGTCATTGCAAGATAGCGTGACGGTATGGTAAAAAGCAGGTTGAGGGTTCGAGTCACGTAAAATGTTTGATTCTCCATTCGAAATTCAGAGTAAATGCTCAATTGTAACTGTTTTTTCAAGTTTGAATTGAAAAGACAGTTTTGGCGGGAATGTTTCAAATTTCGATAATATGCAAGATGCAACAATACACTACAACAATCAAAGCAAGAGAAGCTAATCGCAACGGTTAGAGTAAGTTTTTTAAAGCAAAAATGGCAAGCATGCCCGTTCCGTTGCTTTTTTGGTGGTGCCGTTGCTTTTTTGTGCACCCAGAAGAGAGGATATTTGTAAGGTTCAGATGAAAGATATCGCTAAGCCCTAAGAATTGGTGAAAGGGGTAGGTCATTGCAAGATAGCGTGACGGTATGGTAACAAGCAGGTTTAGGGTTCGAGTCACGGAAATATGTTCATTCTCCATTTGAAATTCAGCGTAAATGCTCAATTGTAACGATTTTTCAAGTTTGAATAGGAAAGTCAGATTTGGCGGGAATGTTTCAAATTTCGATAATAAGCAAGATGAAACAATACACTACAACAATCAAAGCAAGAGAAGCTAATCGCAACGGTTAGAGTAAGTTTTTTAAAGCAAAAATGGCAAGCATGCCCGTTCCGTTGCTTTTTTGGTGGTTCCGTTGCTTTTTTGTGCACCCAGAAGAGAGCCTATTAGTAAGGTTCAAATGAAAGATATCGCTAAGCCCTAAGAATTGGTGAAAGGGGAAGGTCATTGCAAGATAGCGTGACGGTATGGTAACAAGCAGGTTGAGATTTCGAGTCACGGGAAATATTTGATTCTACATTCGAAATTCAGAGTAAATGCTCAATTGTAACTGTTTTTTCAAGTTTGAATAGGAAAGTCAGTTTTGGCGGAAATGTTTCAAATTTCGATAATATGCAAGATGCAACAATACACTACAATAATCAAAGCAAGAGAAGCTAATCGCAACCGTTAGAGTAAGTTTTTGGAAGCAAAA
The DNA here is from genome assembly GCF_977018435.1 of Lepisma saccharinum. Classification (NCBI taxonomy): domain Eukaryota; kingdom Metazoa; phylum Arthropoda; class Insecta; order Zygentoma; family Lepismatidae; genus Lepisma; species Lepisma saccharinum. The sequence goes on along the minus strand of NW_028142901.1, from coordinate 1,410,340 downwards.
ATGGCAAGCATGCCCTTTCCGTTGCTTTTTTGGTGGTTCCGTTGCTTTTTCGTGCACTCATAAATCAACCTTTTTTTCTGCTTCAAATGAAAGATATCGCTAAGCCCTAAGAATTAGTGAAAGGGGAAGGACCCTGGAAGATACGTTAAACGTGAAGTAATTCGGAGGTGTAGTGTTCGAGTCACTTTAATATTTTTATTCTCCATTGTAAATTCAGAGTCAATGCTAAATTGTAACGGTTTTTCAAGTTTGAATAGGAAAGTCAGTTTTGGCGGGAATGTTTCAAATTTCGATAATATGCAAGATGCAACAATACACTACAATAATCAAAGCAAGAGAAGCTAATCGCAACGGTTAGAGTAAGTTTTCTAAAGCAAAAATGGCAAGCATGCCCGTTCCGTTGCTTTTTATGTGGTTCCGTTGCTTTTTCTTGCACTCATAAATCAACCTTTTTGTCTGCTTCAAATGAAAAATATCGCTAAGCCCTAAGAATTGGTGAAAGGGGAAGGTCATTGCAAGATAGCGTGATGGTATGGTAACAAGCAGGTTGAGGGTTCGAGTCACGGGAAATGTTTGATTCTCCATTCGAAATTCAGAGTAAATGCTCAATTGTAACTGTTTTTTCAAGTTTGAATTGAAAAGTCAGTTTTGGCGGGAATGTTTCAAATTTCGATAATATGCAAGATGCAACAATACACTACAATAATCAAAGCAAGGAAAGCTAAGCGCAACTCTCTGAGTAAGTTTTTGGAAGCAAAATTAGCAAGCATGCCCGTTCCGTTGCTTTTAGGTGGTTACGTTGCTTTTTTTGTGCACCCAGAAAACAGCCTATTTGTAAGGTTCAAATGAAAGATATCGCTAAGCCCTAAGAATTGGTGAAAGGGAAGGTCATTGCAAGATAGCGTGACGGTATGGTAACAAGCAGGTTTAGGGTTCGAGTCACGGGAAATGTTTGATTCTCAATTCGAAATTCAGAGTAAATGATAAATTTTAACGGTTTTTTCAAGTTTGAATTGAAAAGTCAGTTTTGGCGGGAATGTTTCAAATTTCGATAATATGCAAGATGCAACAATACACTACAATAATCAAAGCAAGAGAAGCTAATCGCAATGGTTAGAGTAAGTTTTTGGAAGCAAAAATAGCAAGCATGCCCGTTCCGTTGCTTTTTTTGGTGGTTCCGTTGCTTTTTTGTGCACCCAGAAAAGAGCCCTTTTGTGAGGTTCAAATGAAAGATATCGCTAAGCCCTAAGAATTGGTGAAAGGGGAAGGTCATTGCAAGATAGCGTGACGGTATGGTAACAAGCAGGTTGAGATTTCGAGTCACGGGAAATATTTGATTCTACATTCGAAATTCAGAGTAAATGCTCAATTGTAACTGTTTTTTCAAGTTTGAATAGGAAAGTCAGTTTTGGCGGAAATGTTTCAAATTTCGATAATATGCAAGATGCAACAATACACTACAATAATCAAAGCAAGAGAAGCTAATCGCAACGGTTAGAGTAAGTTTTTGGAAGCAAAAATGGCAAGCATGCCCTTTCCGTTGCTTTTTTGGTGGTTCCGTTGCTTTTTCGTGCACTCATAAATCAACCTTTTTTTCTGCTTCAAATGAAAGATATCGCTAAGCCCTAAGAATTAGTGAAAGGGGAAGGACCCTGGAAGATAAGTTAAACGTGAAGTAATTGGGAGGTGTAGTGTTCGAGTCACTTTCATATTTTTATTCTCCATTGTAAATTCAGAGTCAATGCTAAATTGTAACGGTTTTTCAAGTTTGAATAGGAAAGTCAGTTTTGGCGGGAATGTTTCAAATTTCGATAATATGCAAGATGCAACAATACACTACAATAATCAAAGCAAGAGAAGCTAATCGCAACGGTTAGAGTAAGTTTTCTAAAGCAAAAATGGCAAGCATGCCCGTTCCGTTGCTTTTTATGTGGTTCCGTTGCTTTTTCTTGCACTCATAAATCAACCTTTTTGTCTGCTTCAAATGAAAGATATCGCTAAGCCCTAAGAATTGGTGAAAGGGGAAGGTCATTGCAAGATAGCGTGATGGTATGGTAACAAGCAGGTTGAGGGTTCGAGTCACGGGAAATGTTTGATTCTCCATTCGAAATTCAGAGTAAATGCTCAATTGTAACTGTTTTTTCAAGTTTGAATTGAAAAGTCAGTTTTGGCGGGAATGTTTCAAATTTCGATAATGTGCAAGATGCAAAAATACACTACAACAATCAAAGCAAGAGAAGCTAATCGCAACGGTTAGAGTAAGTTTTTTCAAGCAAAAATGGCAAGCATGCCCGTTCCGTTGCTTTTTTGGTGGTTCCGTTGCTTTTTTGTGCACCCAGAAAACAGCCTATTTGTAAGGTTCAAATGGAAGATAGCTCTAACCCCTGAGCCACGGTTACAGAGGAAGGTCCCTGGAAGATAAGTTAAACGTGACGTAATCGGGAGGTGTAGTGTTCGAATCACTTTAATATTTTTATTCTCCATTGTGAATTCAGAGTCAATGCTAAATTGTAACGGTTTTTCAAGTTTGAATTGAAAAGTCAGTTTTGGCGGGAACGTTTCAATTTTCGATATTATGCAAGATGCAACAATACACTACAATAATCAAAGCAAGAGAAGCTAATCGCAACGGTTAGAGTAAGATTTTTAAAGCAAAAATGGCAAGCATGCCCGTTCCGTTTCTTTTTTGGTGGTTCCGTTGCTTTTTTGTGCACCCAGAAAAGTGCCTATTTTTAAGGTTCAAATGAAAGATATCGCTAAGCCCTAAGAATTGGTGAAAGGGGAAGGTCATTGCAAGATAGCGTGACGGTATGGTAACAAGCAGGTTTAGGGTTCGAGTCACGTTAAATGTTTGATTCTCCATTTGAAATTCAGTGTAAATGCTTAATTTTAACGGTTTCTTCAAGTTTAAATTGAAAAGTCAGTTTTGGCGGGAATGTTTCAAATTTCGACAATATGCAAGATGCAACAATAGACTACAATAATCAAAGCAAGAGAAGCTAATCGCAACGGTTAGAGTAAGTTTTTGGAAGCAAAAATGGCAAGCATGCCCGTTCCGTTGCTTTTTTGGTGGTTCCGTTGCTTTTTTGTGCACCCAGAAAAGAGCCTATTTGTGAGGTTCAAATGAAAGATATCGCTAAGCCCTAAGAATTGGTGAAAGGGGAAGGTCATTGCAAGATAGCGTGACGGTATGGTAGCAAGCAGGTTGAGGGTTCGAGTCACGGGAAATGTTTGATTCTCCATTCGAAATTCAGAGTAAATGCTCAATTGTAACTGTTTTTTCAAGTTTGAATTGAAAAGTCAGTTTTGGCGGGAATGTTTCAAATTTCGATAATATGCAAGATGCAACAATACACTACAATAATCAAAGCAAGAGAAGCTAATCGCAACGGTTAGAGTAAGTTTTTTAAAGCAAAAATGGCAAGCATGCCCGTTCCGTTGCTTTTTTGTGCACCCAGAAGAGAGCCTATTTGTAAGGTTCAGATGAAAGATATCGCTAAGCCCTAAGAATTGGTGAAAGGGGTAGGTCATTGCAAGATAGCGTGACGGTATGGTAACAAGCAGGTTTAGGGTTCGAGTCACGGAAATATGTTTATTCTCCATTTGAAATTCAGCGTAAATGCTCAATTGTAACGGTTTTTCAAGTTTGAATAGGAAAGTCAGATTTGGCGGGAATGTTTCAAATTTCGATAATATGCAAGATGCAACAATACACTACAACAATCAAAGCAAGAGAAGCTAATCGCAACCGTTAGAGTAAGTTTTTTAAAGCAAAAATGGCAAGCATGCCCGTTCCGTTGCTTTTTTGGTGGTTCCGTTGCTTTTTTGTGCACCCAGAAGAGAGCCTATTAGTAAGGTTCAAATGAAAGATATCGCTAAGCCCTAAGAATTGGTGAAAGGGGAAGGTCATTGCAAGATAGCGTGACGGTATGGTAACAAGCAGGTTTAGGGTTCGAGTTACGGGAAATGTTTGATTCTCCATTCGAAATTCAGAGTAAATGCTCAATTGTAACTGTTTCTTCAAGTTTGAATTGATAAGTCAGTTTTGGCGGGAATGTTTCAAATTTCGATAATATGCAAGATGCAACAATACACTACAATAATCAAAGCAAGGGAAGCTAATCGCAACGGTTAGAGTCAGTTTTTTAAAGCAAAAATGGCAAGCATGCCCGTTCCGTTACTTTTTTGGTGGTTCCGTTGCTTTTTTGTGCACCCAGAAAAGAGCCTATTTGTAAGGTTCAAATGAAGGATATCGCTAAGCCCTAAGAATTGGTGAAAGGGGAAGATCATTGCAAGATAGCGTGAAGGTATGGTAACAAGCAGGTTTAGGGTTCGAGTCACGGGAAATGTTTGATTCTCCATTTGAAATTCAGTGTAAATGCTCAATTTTAACGGTTTCTTCAAGTTTGAATTGAAAAGTCAGTTTTGGCGGGAATGTTTCAAAATTCGATAGGATGCAAGATGCAACAACACACTACAATAATCAAAGCAAGAGAAGCTAATCGCAACGGTTAGAGTAAGTTTTTTAAAGCAAAAATGGCAAGCATGCCCGTTCGTTGCTTTTTTGGTGGTTTCCTTTGCTTTTTCGTGCACTCATAAATCAACCTTTTTGTCTGCTTCAAATGAAAGATATCGCTAAGCCCTAAGAATTGGTGAAAGGGGAAGGTCCCTGGAAGATAATTTAAACGTGACGTAATCGGGAGGTGTAGTGTTCGAGTCACTTTAATATTTTTATTCTCCATTGTAAATTCAGAGTCAATGCTAAATTGTAACGGTTTTTCAAGTTTGAATAGGAAAGTCATTTTTGGCGGGAATGTTTCAAATTTCGATAATATGCAAGATGCAACAATACACTACAATAATCAAAGCAAGGAAAGCTAAGCGCAACTCTCTGAGTAAGTTTTTGGAAGCAAAATTAGCAAGCATGCCCGTTCCGTTGCTTTTAGGTGGTTACGTTGCTTTTTTTGTGCACCCAGAAAACAGCCTATTTGTAAGGTTCAAATGAAAGATATCGCTAAGCCCTAAGAATTGGTGAAAGGGAAGGTCATTGCAAGATAGCGTGACGGTATGGTATAAAGCAGGTTTAGGGTTCGAGTCACGGAAATATGTTTATTCTCCATTTGAAATTCAGCGTAAATGCTCAATTGTAACGGTTTTTCAAGTTTGAATTGGAAAGTCAGATTTGGCGGGAATGTTTCAAATTTCGATAATATGCAAGATGCAACAATACACTACAACAATCAAAGCAAGAGAAGCTAATCGCAACGGTTAGAGTAAGTTTTTTAAAGCAAAAATGGCAAGCATGCCCGTTCGTTGCTTTTTTGGTGGTTTCCTTTGCTTTTTCGTGCACCCAGAAAAGAGCCCTTTTGTGAGGTTCAAATGAAAGATATCGCTAAGCCCTAAGAATTGGTGAAAGGGGAAGGTCATTGCAAGATAGCGTGACGGTATGGTAACAAGCAGGTTGAGATTTCGAGTCACGGGAAATATTTGATTCTACATTCGAAATTCAGAGTAAATGCTCAATTGTAACTGTTTTTTCAAGTTTGAATAGGAAAGTCAGTTTTGGCGGAAATGTTTCAAATTTCGATAATATGCAAGATGCAACAATACACTACAATAATCAAAGCAAGAGAGGCTAATCGCAACGGTTAGAGTAAGTTTTTGGAAGCAAAAATGGCAAGCATGCCCTTTCCGTTGCTTTTTTGGTGGTTCCGTTGCTTTTTCGTGCACTCATAAATCAACCTTTTTTTCTGCTTCAAATGAAAGATATCGCTAAGCCCTAAGAATTAGTGAAAGGGGAAGGACCCTGGAAGATAAGTTAAACGTGAAGTAATTGGGAGGTGTAGTGTTCGAGTCACTTTAATATTTTTATTCTCCATTGTAAATTCAGAGTCAATGCTAAATTGTAACGGTTTTTCAAGTTTGAATAGGAAAGTCAGTTTTGGCGGGAATGTTTCAAATTTCGATAATATGCAAGATGCAACAATACACTACAATAATCAAAGCAAGAGAAGCTAATCGCAACGGTTAGAGTAAGTTTTCTAAAGCAAAAATGGCAAGCATGCCCGTTCCGTTGCTTTTTATGTGGTTCCGTTGCTTTTTCTTGCACTCATAAATCAACCTTTTTGTCTGCTTCAAATGAAAGATATCGCTAAGCCCTAAGAATTGGTGAAAGGGGAAGGTCATTGCAAGATAGCGTGATGGTATGGTAACAAGCAGGTTGAGGGTTCGAGTCACGGGAAATGTTTGATTCTCCATTCGAAATTCAGAGTAAATGCTCAATTGTAACTGTTTTTTCAAGTTTGAATTGAAAAGTCAGTTTTGGCGGGAATGTTTCAAATTTCGATAATGTGCAAGATGCAAAAATACACTACAACAATCAAAGCAAGAGAAGCTAATCGCAACGGTTAGAGTAAGTTTTTTCAAGCAAAAATGGCAAGCATGCCCGTTCCGTTGCTTTTTTGGTGGTTCCGTTGCTTTTGTGTGCACCCAGAAAACAGCCTATTTGTAAGGTTCAAATGGAAGATAGCTCTAACCCCTGAGCCACGGTTACAGAGGAAGGTCCCTGGAAGATAAGTTAAACGTGACGTAATCGGGAGGTGTAGTGTTCGAATCACTTTAATATTTTTATTCTCCATTGTGAATTCAGAGTCAATGCTAAATTGTAACGGTTTTTCAAGTTTGAATTGAAAAGTCAGTTTTGGGGGGAACGTTTCAATTTTCGATATTATGCAAGATGCAACAATACACTACAATAATCAAAGCAAGAGAAGCTAATCGCAACGGTTAGAGTAAGTTTTTTAAAGCAAAAATGGCAAGCATGCCCGTTCCGTTTCTTTTTTGGTGGTTCCGTTGCTTTTTTGTGCACCCAGAAAAGTGCCTATTTTTAAGGTTCAAATGAAAGATATCGCTAAGCCCTAAGAATTGGTGAAAGGGGAAGGTCATTGCAAGATAGCGTGACGGTATGGTAACAAGCAGGTTTAGGGTTCGAGTCACGTTAAATGTTTGATTCTCCATTTGAAATTCAGTGTAAATGCTTAATTTTAACGGTTTCTTCAAGTTTGAATTGAAAAGTCAGTTTTGGCGGGAATGTTTCAAATTTCGACAATATGCAAGATGCAACAATAGACTACAATAATCAAAGCAAGAGAAGCTAATCGCAACGGTTAGAGTAAGTTTTTGGAAGCAAAAATGGCAAGCATGCCCGTTCCGTTGCTTTTTTGTGCACCCAGAAAAGAGCCTATTTGTGAGGTTCAAATGAAAGATATCGCTAAGCCCTAAGAATTGGTGAAAGGGGAAGGTCATTGCAAGATAGCGTGACGGTATGGTAGCAAGCAGGTTGAGGGTTCGAGTCACGGGAAATGTTTGATTCTACATTCGAAATTCAGAGTAAATGCTCAATTGTAACTGTTTTTTCAAGTTTGAATTGAAAAGTCAGTTTTGGCGGGAATGTTTCAAATTTCGATAATATGCAAGATGCAACAATACACTACAATAATCAAAGCAAGAGAAGCTAATCGCAACGGTTAGAGTAAGTTTTTTAAAGCAAAAATGGCAAGCATGCCCGTTTCGTTGCTTTTTTGGTGGTTCCGTTGCTTTTTTGTGCACCCAGAAGAGAGCCTATTTGTAAGGTTCAGATGAAAGATATCGCTAAGCCCTAAGAATTGGTGAAAGGGGTAGGTCATTGCAAGATAGCGTGACGGTATGGTAACAAGCAGGTTTAGGGTTCGAGTCACGGAAATATGTTTATTCTCCATTTGAAATTCAGCGTAAATGCTCAATTGTAACGGTTTTTCAAGTTTGAATAGGAAAGTCAGATTTGGCGGGAATGTTTCAAATTTCGATAATATGCAAGATGCGACAATACACTACAACAATCAAAGCAAGAGAAGCTAATCGCAACCGTTAGAGTAAGTTTTTTAAAGCAAAAATGGCAAGCATGCCCGTTCCGTTGCTTTTTTGGTGGTTCCGTTGCTTTTTTGTGCACCCAGAAGAGAGCCTATTAGTAAGGTTCAAATGAAAGATATCGCTAAGCCCTAAGAATTGGTGAAAGGGGAAGGTCATTGCAAGATAGCGTGACGGTATGGTAACAAGCAGGTTTAGGGTTCGAGTTACGGGAAATGTTTGATTCTCCATTCGAAATTCAGAGTAAATGCTCAATTGTAACTGTTTCTTCAAGTTTGAATTGATAAGTCAGTTTTGGCGGGAATGTTTCAAATTTCGATAATATGCAAGATGCAACAATACACTACAATAATCAAAGCAAGGGAAGCTAATCGCAACGGTTAGAGTCAGTTTTTTAAAGCAAAAATGGCAAGCATGCCCGTTCCGTTACTTTTTTGGTGGTTCCGTTGCTTTTTTGTGCACCCAGAAAAGAGCCTATTTGTAAGGTTCAAATGAAGGATATCGCTAAGCCCTAAGAATTGGTGAAAGGGGAAGATCATTGCAAGATAGCGTGAAGGTATGGTAACAAGCAGGTTTAGGGTTCGAGTCACGGGAAATGTTTGATTCTCCATTTGAAATTCAGTGTAAATGCTCAATTTTAACGGTTTCTTCAAGTTTGAATTGAAAAGTCAGTTTTGGCGGGAATGTTTCAAAATTCGATAGGATGCAAGATGCAACAACACACTACAATAATCAAAGCAAGAGAAGCTAATCGCAACGGTTAGAGTAAGTTTTTTAAAGCAAAAATGGCAAGCATGCCCGTTCGTTGCTTTTTTGGTGGTTTCCTTTGCTTTTTCGTGCACTCATAAATCAACCTTTTTGTCTGCTTCAAATGAAAGATATCGCTAAGCCCTAAGAATTGGTGAAAGAGGAAGGTCCCTGGAAGATAAGTTAAACGTGACGTAATCGGGAGGTGTAGTGTTCGAGTCACTTTAATATTTTTATTCTCCATTGTAAATTCAGAGTCAATGCTAAATTGTAACGGTTTTTCAAGTTTGAATAGGAAAGTCATTTTTGGCGGGAATGTTTCAAATTTCGATAATATGCAAGATGCAACAATACACTACAATAATCAAAGAAAGGAAAGCTAAGCGCAACTCTCTGAGTAAGTTTTTGGAAGCAAAATTAGCAAGCATGCCCGTTACGTTGCTTTTAGGTGGTTACGTTGTTTTTTGTGCACCCAGAAAAGAGCCTATTTGTAAGATTCAAATGAAAGATATCGCTAAGCCCTAAGAATTGGTGAAAGGGAAGGTCATTGCAAGATAGCGTGACGGTATGGTAAAAAGCAGGTTTAGGGTTCGAGTCAAGGGAAATGTTTGATTCTCAATTCGAAATTCAGAGTAAATGATAAATTATAACGGTTTTTTCAAGTTTGAATTGAAAAGTCAGTTTTGGCGGGAATGTTTCAAATTTCGATAATATGCAAGATGCAACAATACACTACAATAATCAAAGCAAGAGAAGCTAATCGCAATGGTTAGAGTAAGTTTTTTCAAGCAAAAATGGCAAGCATGCCCGTTCCGTTGCTTTTTTGGTGGTTCCGTTGCTTTTTTGTGCATCCAGAAAAGTGCCTATTTGTAAGGTTCAAATTAAAGATATCGCAAAGCCCTAAGAATTGGTGAAAGGGGAAGGTCATTGCAAGATAGCGTGAAGGTATGGTAACAAGCAGGTTTAGGGTTCGAGTCACGGAAATATGTTTATTCTCCATTTGAAATTCAGCGTAAATGCTCAATTGTAACGGTTTTTCAAGTTTGAATAGGAAAGTCAGTTTTGGCGGGAATGTTTCAAATTTCGATAATATGCAAGATGCAACAATACACTACAATAATCAAAGCAAGGGAAGCTAATCGCAACGGTTAGAGTAAGTTTTTGGAAGCAAAAATGGCAAGCATGCCCGTTCCGTTGCTTTTTTGGTGGTTCCGTTGCTTTTTTGTGCACCCAGAAAACAGCCTATTTGTAAGGTTCAAATGGAAGATAGCTCTAACCCCTGAGCCACGGTTACAGAGGAAGGTCCCTGGAAGATAAGTTAAACGTGACGTAATCGGGAGGTGTAGTGTTCGAGTCACTTTAATATTTTTATTCTATGCTAAATTGTAACGGTTTTTCAAGTTTGAATAGGAAAGTCAGTTTTGGCGGGAATGTTTCAAATTTCGATAATATGCAAGATGCAACAATACACTACAATAATCAAAGCAAGAGAAGCTAATCGCAACGGTTAGAGTAAGTTTTTTAAAGCAAAAATGGCAAGCATGCCCGTTCCGTTGCTTTTTTGGTGGTTCCGTTGCTTTTTCGTGCACTCATAAATCAACCTTTTTGTCTGCTTCAAATGAAAGATATCGCTAAGCCCTAAGAATTGGTGAAAGGGCAAGGTCATTGCAGGATAGCGTGACGGTATGGTAATAAGCAGGTTGAGGGTTGGAGTCACGGGAAATGTTTGATTCTCCATTCGAACTTCAGAGTAAATGCTCAATTTTAACGGTTTTTTCAAGTTTGAATTGAAAAGTCAGTTTTGGCGGGAATGTTTCAAATTTCGATAATATGCAAGATGCAACAATACACTACAATAATCAAAGCAAGATAATCTAATCGCAATGGTTAGAGTAAGTTTTTTCAAGCAAAAATGGCAAGCATGCCCGTTCCGTTGCTTTTTTGGTGGTTCCGTTGCTTTTTTGTGTATCCAGAAAAGTGCCTATTTGTAAGGTTCAAATGAAACATATCGCTAAGCCCTAAGAATTGGTGAAAGGGGAAGGTCATTGCAAGATAGCGTGACGGTATGGTAACAAGCAGGTTTAGGGTTCGAGTAACGGAAATATGTTTATTCTCCATTCGAAATTCAGCGTAAATGCTCAATTGTAACGGTTTTTCAAGTTTGAATAGGAAAGTCATTTTTGGCGGGAATGTTTCAAATTTCGATAATATGCAAGATGCAACAATACACTACAATAATCAAAGAAAGGAAAGCTAAGCGCAACTCTCTGAGTAAGTTTTTGGAAGCAAAATTAGCAAGCATGCCCGTTACGTTGCTTTTAGGTGGTTACGTTGTTTTTTGTGCACCCAGAAAAGAGCCTATTTGTAAGATTCAAATGAAAGATATCGCTAAGCCCTAAGAATTGGTGAAAGGGAAGGTCATTGCAAGATAGCGTGACGGTATGGTAAAAAGCAGGTTTAGGGTTCGAGTCAAGGGAAATGTTTGATTCTCAATTCGAAATTCAGAGTAAATGATAAATTATAACGGTTTTTTCAAGTTTGAATTGAAAAGTCAGTTTTGGCGGGAATGTTTCAAATTTCGATAATATGCAAGATGCAACAATACACTACAATAATCAAAGCAAGAGAAGCTAATCGCAATGGTTAGAGTAAGTTTTTTCAAGCAAAAATGGCAAGCATGCCCGTTCCGTTGCTTTTTTGGTGGTTCCGTTGCTTTTTTGTGCATCCAGAAAAGTGCCTATTTGTAAGGTTCAAATTAAAGATATCGCAAAGCCCTAAGAATTGGTGAAAGGGGAAGGTCATTGCAAGATAGCGTGAAGGTATGGTAACAAGCAGGTTTAGGGTTCGAGTCACGGAAATATGTTTATTCTCCATTTGAAATTCAGCGTAAATGCTCAATTGTAACGGTTTTTCAAGTTTGAATAGGAAAGTCAGTTTTGGCGGGAATGTTTCAAATTTCGATAATATGCAAGATGCAACAATACACTACAATAATCAAAGCAAGGGAAGCTAATCGCAACGGTTAGAGTAAGTTTTTGGAAGCAAAAATGGCAAGCATGCCCGTTCCGTTGCTTTTTTGGTGGTTCCGTTGCTTTTTTGTGCACCCAGAAAACAGCCTATTTGTAAGGTTCAAATGGAAGATAGCTCTAACCCCTGAGCCACGGTTACAGAGGAAGGTCCCTGGAAGATAAGTTAAACGTGACGTAATCGGGAGGTGTAGTGTTCGAGTCACTTTAATATTTTTATTCTATGCTAAATTGTAACGGTTTTTCAAGTTTGAATAGGAAAGTCAGTTTTGGCGGGAATGTTTCAAATTTCGATAATATGCAAGATGCAACAATACACTACAATAATCAAAGCAAGAGAAGCTAATCGCAACGGTTAGAGTAAGTTTTTTAAAGCAAAAATGGCAAGCATGCCCGTTCCGTTGCTTTTTTGGTGGTTCCGTTGCTTTTTCGTGCACTCATAAATCAACCTTTTTGTCTGCTTCAAATGAAAGATATCGCTAAGCCCTAAGAATTGGTGAAAGGGGAAGGTCATTGCAAGATAGCGTGACGGTATGGTAACAAGCAGGTTTAGGGTTCGAGTCACGTTAAATGTTTGATTCTCCATTTGAAATTCAGTGTAAATGCTTAATTTTAACGGTTTCTTCAAGTTTGAATTGAAAAGTCAGTTTTGGCGGGAATGTTTCAAATTTCGACAATATGCAAGATGCAACAATAGACTACAATAATCAAAGCAAGAGAAGCTAATCGCAACGGTTAGAGTAAGTTTTTGGAAGCAAAAATGGCAAGCATGCCCGTTCCGTTGCTTTTTTGTGCACCCAGAAAAGAGCCTATTTGTGAGGTTCAAATGAAAGATATCGCTAAGCCCTAAGAATTGGTGAAAGGGGAAGGTCATTGCAAGATAGCGTGACGGTATGGTAGCAAGCAGGTTGAGGGTTCGAGTCACGGGAAATGTTTGATTCTCCATTCGAAATTCAGAGTAAATGCTCAATTGTAACTGTTTTTTCAAGTTTGAATTGAAAAGTCAGTTTTGGCGGGAATGTTTCAAATTTCGATAATATGCAAGATGCAACAATACACTACAATAATCAAAGCAAGAGAAGCTAATCGCAACGGTTAGAGTAAGTTTTTTAAAGCAAAAATGGCAAGCATGCCCGTTTCGTTGCTTTTTTGGTGGTTCCGTTGCTTTTTTGTGCACCCAGAAGAGAGCCTATTTGTAAGGTTCAGATGAAAGATATCGCTAAGCCCTAAGAATTGGTGAAAGGGGTAGGTCATTGCAAGATAGCGTGACGGTATGGTAACAAGCAGGTTTAGGGTTCGAGTCACGGAAATATGTTTATTCTCCATTTGAAATTCAGCGTAAATGCTCAATTGTAACGGTTTTTCAAGTTTGAATAGGAAAGTCAGATTTGGCGGGAATGTTTCAAATTTCGATAATATGCAAGATGCAACAATACACTACAACAATCAAAGCAAGAGAAGCTAATCGCAACCGTTAGAGTAAGTTTTTTAAAGCAAAAATGGCAAGCATGCCCGTTCCGTTGCTTTTTTGGTGGTTCCGTTGCTTTTTTGTGCACCCAGAAGAGAGCCTATTAGTAAGGTTCAAATGAAAGATATCGCTAAGCCCTAAGAATTGGTGAAAGGGGAAGGTCATTGCAAGATAGCGTGACGGTATGGTAACAAGCAGGTTTAGGGTTCGAGTTACGGGAAATGTTTGATTCTCCATTCGAAATTCAGAGTAAATGCTCAATTGTAACTGTTTCTTCAAGTTTGAATTGATAAGTCAGTTTTGGCGGGAATGTTTCAAATTTCGATAATATGCAAGATGCAACAATACACTACAATAATCAAAGCAAGGGAAGCTAATCGCAACGGTTAGAGTCAGTTTTTTAAAGCAAAAATGGCAAGCATGCCCGTTCCGTTACTTTTTTGGTGGTTCCGTTGCTTTTTTGTGCACCCAGAAAAGAGCCTATTTGTAAGGTTCAAATGAAGGATATCGCTAAGCCCTAAGAATTGGTGAAAGGGGAAGATCATTGCAAGATAGCGTGAAGGTATGGTAACAAGCAGGTTTAGGGTTCGAGTCACGGGAAATGTTTGATTCTCCATTTGAAATTCAGTGTAAATGCTCAATTTTAACGGTTTCTTCAAGTTTGAATTGAAAAGTCAGTTTTGGCGGGAATGTTTCAAAATTCGATAGGATGCAAGATGCAACAACACACTACAATAATCAAAGCAAGAGAAGCTAATCGCAACGGTTAGAGTAAGTTTTTTAAAGCAAAAATGGCAAGCATGCCCGTTCGTTGCTTTTTTGGTGGTTTCCTTTGCTTTTTCGTGCACTCATAAATCAACCTTTTTGTCTGCTTCAAATGAAAGATATCGCTAAGCCCTAAGAATTGGTGAAAGGGGAAGGTCCCTGGAAGATAAGTTAAACGTGACGTAATCGGGAGGTGTAGTGTTCGAGTCACTTTAATATTTTTATTCTCCATTGTAAATTCAGAGTCAATGCTAAATTGTAACGGTTTTTCAAGTTTGAATAGGAAAGTCATTTTTGGCGGGAATGTTTCAAATTTCGATAATATGCAAGATGCAACAATACACTACAATAATCAAAGAAAGGAAAGCTAAGCGCAACTCTCTGAGTAAGTTTTTGGAAGCAAAATTAGCAAGCATGCCCGTTACGTTGCTTTTAGGTGGTTACGTTGTTTTTTGTGCACCCAGAAAAGAGCCTATTTGTAAGATTCAAATGAAAGATATCGCTAAGCCCTAAGAATTGGTGAAAGGGAAGGTCATTGCAAGATAGCGTGACGGTATGGTAAAAAGCAGGTTTAGGGTTCGAGTCAAGGGAAATGTTTGATTCTCAATTCGAAATTCAGAGTAAATGATAAATTATAACGGTTTTTTCAAGTTTGAATTGAAAAGTCAGTTTTGGCGGGAATGTTTCAAATTTCGATAATATGCAAGATGCAACAATACACTACAATAATCAAAGCAAGAGAAGCTAATCGCAATGGTTAGAGTAAGTTTTTTCAAGCAAAAATGGCAAGCATGCCCGTTCCGTTGCTTTTTTGGTGGTTCCGTTGCTTTTTTGTGCATCCAGAAAAGTGCCTATTTGTAAGGTTCAAATTAAAGATATCGCAAAGCCCTAAGAATTGGTGAAAGGGGAAGGTCATTGCAAGATAGCGTGAAGGTATGGTAACAAGCAGGTTTAGGGTTCGAGTCACGGAAATATGTTTATTCTCCATTTGAAATTCAGCGTAAATGCTCAATTGTAACGGTTTTTCAAGTTTGAATAGGAAAGTCAGTTTTGGCGGGAATGTTTCAAATTTCGATAATATGCAAGATGCAACAATACACTACAATAATCAAAGCAAGGGAAGCTAATCGCAACGGTTAGAGTAAGTTTTTGGAAGCAAAAATGGCAAGCATGCCCGTTCCGTTGCTTTTTTGGTGGATCCGTTGCTTTTTTGTGCACACAGAAAACAGCCTATTTGTAAGGTTCAAATGGAAGATAGCTCTAACCCCTGAGCCACGGTTACAGAGGAAGGTCCCTGGAAGATAAGTTAAACGTGACGTAATCGGGAGGTGTAGTGTTCGAGTCACTTTAATATTTTTATTCTATGCTAAATTGTAACGGTTTTTCAAGTTTGAATAGGAAAGTCAGTTTTGGCGGGAATGTTTCAAATTTCGATAATATGCAAGATGCAACAATACACTACAATAATCAAAGCAAGAGAAGCTAATCGCAACGGTTAGAGTAAGTTTTTTAAAGCAAAAATGGCAAGCATGCCCGTTCCGTTGCTTTTTTGGTGGTTCCGTTGCTTTTTCGTGCACTCATAAATCAACCTTTTTGTCTGCTTCAAATGAAAGATATCGCTAAGCCCTAAGAATTGGTGAAAGGGCAAGGTCATTGCAGGATAGCGTGACGGTATGGTAATAAGCAGGTTGAGGGTTGGAGTCACGGGAAATGTTTGATTCTCCATTCGAACTTCAGAGTAAATGCTCAATTTTAACGGTTTTTTCAAGTTTGAATTGAAAAGTCAGTTTTGGCGGGAATGTTTCAAATTTCGATAATATGCAAGATGCAACAATACACTACAATAATCAAAGCAAGAGAATCTAATCGCAATGGTTAGAGTAAGTTTTTTCAAGCAAAAATGGCAAGCATGCCCGTTCCGTTGCTTTTTTGGTGGTTCCGTTGCTTTTTTGTGTATCCAGAAAAGTGCCTATTTGTAAGGTTCAAATGAAACATATCGCTAAGCCCTAAGAATTGGTGAAAGGGGAAGGTCATTGCAAGATAGCGTGACGGTATGGTAACAAGCAGGTTTAGGGTTCGAGTAACGGAAATATGTTTATTCTCCATTCGAAATTCAGCGTAAATGCTCAATTGTAACGGTTTTTCAAGTTTGAATAGGAAAGTCAGTTTTGGCGGAAATGTTTCAAATTTCGATAATATGCAAGATGCAACAATACACTACAATAATCAAAGGAAGGGAAGCTAATCGCAACGGTTAGAGTAAGTTTTTGGAAGCAAAAATGGCAAGCATGCCTGTTCCGTTGCTTTTTTGGTGGTTCCGTTGCTTTTTTGTGCACCCAGAAAAGAGCCTACTTGTGAGGTTCAAATGAAAGATATCGCTACGCCCTAAGAATTGGTCAAAGGGGAAGTTCATTGCAAGATAGCGTGACGGTATGGTAACAAGCAGGTTGAGGGTTCGAGTCACGGGAAATGTTTGATTCTTCATTCGAAATTCAGAGTAAATGCTCAATTGTAACTGTTTTTTCAAGTTTGAATTGAAAAGTCAGTTTTGGCGGGAATGTTTCAAATTTCGATAATATGCAAGATGCAACAATACACTACAATAATCAAAGCAAGAGAAGCTAATCGCAACGGTTAGAGTAAGTTTTTGGAAGCAAAAATGGCAAGCATGCCCGTTCCGTTGCTTTTTTGGTGGTTCCGTTGCTTTTTTGTGCACCCAGAAAAGAGCCTATTTGTGAGGTTCAAATGAAAGATATCGCTAAGCCCTAAGAATTGGTGAAAGGGGAAGGTCATTGCAAGATAGCGTGACGGTATGGTAACAAGCAGGTTGAGGGTTCGAGTCACGGGAAATGTTTGATTCTCCATTCGAAATTCAGAGTAAATGCTCAATTGTAACTGTTTTTTCAAGTTTGAATTGAAAAGTCAGTTTTGGCGGGAATGTTTCAAATTTCGATAATATGCAAGATGCAACAATACACTACAATTATCAAAGCAAGAGAAGCTAATCGCAACGGTTAGAGTAAGTTTTTTAAAGCAAAAATGGCAAGCATGCCCGTTCCGTTGCTTTTTAGGTGGTTCCGTTGCTTTTTCTTGCACTCATTAATCAACCTTTTTGTCTGCTTCAAATGAAAGATATCGCTAAGCCCTAAGAATTGGTGAAAGGAGTAGGTCATTGCAAGATAGCGTGACGGTATGGTAACAAGCAGGTTTAGGGTTCGAGTCACGGAAATATGTTTATTCTCCATTTGAAATTCAGCGTAAATGCTCAATTGTAACGGTTTTTCAAGTTTGAATAGGAAAGTCAGATTTGGCGGGAATGTTTCAAATTTCGATAATATGCAAGATGCAACAATACACTACAACAATCAAAGCAAGAGAAGCTAATCGCAACGGTTAGAGTAAGTTTTTTAAAGCAAAAATGGCAAGCATGCCCGTTCCGTTGCTTTTTTGGTGGTTCCGTTGCTTTTTTGTGCACCCAGAAGAGAGCCTATTAGTAATGTTCAAATGAAAGATATCGCTAAGCCCTAAGAATTGGTGAAAGGGGAAGGTCATTGCAAGATAGCGTGACGGTATGGTAACAAGCAGGTTGAGGGTTCGAGTCACGGGAAATGTTTGATTCTCCATTCGAAATTCAGAGTAAATGCTCAATTGTAACTGTTTTTTCAAGTTTGAATTGATAAGTCAGTTTTGGCGGGAATGTTTCAAATTTCGATAATATGCAAGATGCAACAATACACTACAATAATCAAAGCAAGGGAAGCTAATCGCAACGGTTTGAGTCAGTTTTTTAAAGCAAAAATGGCAAGCATGCCCGTTCCGTTGCTTTTTTGGTGGTTCCGTTGCTTTTTTGTGCACCCAGAAAAGAGCCTATTTGTAAGGTTCAAATGAAAGATATCGCTAAGCCCTAAGAATTGGAGAAAGGGGAAGGTCATTGCAAGATAGCGTGAAGGTATGGTAACAAGCAGGTTTAGGGTTCGAGTCACGGGAAATGTTTGATTCTCCATTTGAAATTCAGTGTAAATGCTCAATTTTAACGGTTTCTTCAAGTTTGAATTGAAAAGTCAGTTTTGGCGGGAATGTTTCAAAATTAGATAGGATGCAAGATGCAACAACACACTACAATAATCAAAGCAAGAGAAGCTAATCGCAACGGTTAGAGTAAGTTTCTTAAGCAAAAATGGCAAGCATGCCCGTTCGTTGCTTTTTTGGTGGTTCCGTTGCTTTTTCGTGCACTCATAAATCAACCTTTTTGTCTGCTTCAAATGAAAGATATCGCTAAGCCCTAAGAATTGGTGAAAGGGGAAGGTCCCTGGAAGATAAGTTAAACGTGACGTAATCGGGAGGTGTAGTGTTCGAGTCACTTTAATATTTTTATTCTCCATTTTAAATTCAGAGTCAATGCTAAATTGTAACGGTTTTCAAGTTTGAATAGGAAAGTCATTTTTGGCGGGAATGTTTCAAATTTCGATAATATGCAAGATGCAACAATACACTACAATAATCAAAGCAAGGAAAGCTAAGCGCAACTCTCTGAGTAAGTTTTTGGAAGCAAAATTAGCAAGCATGCCCGTTCCGTTGCTTTTAGGTGGTTCCGTTGCTTTTTTGTGCACCCAGAAAAGAGCCTACTTGTGAGGTTCAAATGAAAGATATCGCTAAGCCCTAAGAATTGGTCAAAGGGGAAGTTCATTGCAAGATAGCGTGACGGTATGGTAACAAGCAGGTTGAGGGTTCGAGTCACGGGAAATGTTTGATTCTTCATTCGAAATTCAGAGTAAATGCTCAATTGTAACTGTTTTTTCAAGTTTGAATTGAAAAGTCAGTTTTGGCGGGAATGTTTCAAATTTCGATAATATGCAAGATGCAACAATACACTACAATAATCAAAGCAAGAGAAGCTAATCGCAACGGTTAGAGTAAGTTTTTGGAAGCAAAAATGGCAAGCATGCCCGTTCCGTTGCTTTTTTGGTGGTTCCGTTGCTTTTTTGTGCACCCAGAAAAGAGCCTATTTGTGAGGTTCAAATGAAAGATATCGCTAAGCCCTAAGAATTGGTGAAAGGGGAAGGTCATTGCAAGATAGCGTGACGGTATGGTAACAAGCAGGTTGAGGGTTCGAGTCACGGGAAATGTTTGATTCTCCATTCGAAATTCAGAGTAAATGCTCAATTGTAACTGTTTTTTCAAATTTGAATTGAAAAGTCAGTTTTGGCGGGAATGTTTCAAATTTCGATAATATGCAAGATGCAACAATACACTACAATAATCAAAGCAAGAGAAGCTAATCGCAACGGTTAGAGTAAGTTTTTTAAAGCAAAAATGGCAAGCATGCCCGTTCCGTTGCTTTTTAGGTGGTTCCGTTGCTTTTTCTTGCACTCATTAATCAACCTTTTTGTCTGCTTCAAATGAAAGATATCGCTAAGCCCTAAGAATTGGTGAAAGGAGTAGGTCATTGCAAGATAGCGTGACGGTATGGTAACAAGCAGGTTGAGGGTTCGAGTCACGGGAAATGTTTGATTCTCCATTCGAAATTCAGAGTAAATGCTCAATTGTAACTGTTTTTTCAAGTTTGAATTGAAAAGTCAGTTTTGGCGGGAATGTTTCAAATTTCGATAATATGCAAGATGCAACAATACACTACAATAATCAAAGCAAGAGAAGCTAATCGCAACGGTTAGAGTAAGTTTTTTAAAGCAAAAATGGCAAGCATGCCCGTTCCGTTGCTTTTTAGGTGGTTCCGTTGCTTTTTCTTGCACTCATTAATCAACCTTTTTGTCTGCTTCAAATGAAAGATATCGCTAAGCCCTAAGAATTGGTGAAAGGAGTAGGTCATTGCAAGATAGCGTGACGGTATGGTAACAAGCAGGTTTAGGGTTCGAGTCACGGAAATATGTTTATTCTCCATTTGAAATTCAGCGTAAATGCTCAATTGTAACGGTTTTTCAAGTTTGAATAGGAAAGTCAGATTTGGCGGGAATGTTTCAAATTTCGATAATATGCAAGATGCAACAATACACTACAACAATCAAAGCAAGAGAAGCTAATCGCAACGGTTAGAGTAAGTTTTTTAAAGCAAAAATGGCAAGCATGCCCGTTCCGTTGCTTTTTTGGTGGTTCCGTTGCTTTTTTGTGCACCCAGAAGAGAGCCTATTAGTAAGGTTCAAATGAAAGATATCGCTAAGCCCTAAGAATTGGTGAAAGGGGAAGGTCATTGCAAGATAGCGTGACGGTATGGTAACAAGCAGGTTGAGGGTTCGAGTCACGGGAAATGTTTGATTCTCCATTCGAAATTCAGAGTAAATGCTCAATTGTAACTGTTTTTTCAAGTTTGAATTGATAAGTCAGTTTTGGCGGGAATGTTTCAAATTTCGATAATATGCAAGATGCAACAATACACTACAATAATCAAAGCAAGGGAAGCTAATCGCAACGGTTTGAGTCAGTTTTTTAAAGCAAAAATGGCAAGCATGCCCGTTCCGTTGCTTTTTTGGTGGTTCCGTTGCTTTTTTGTGCACCCAGAAAAGAGCCTATTTGTAAGGTTCAAATGAAAGATATCGCTAAGCCCTAAGAATTGGAGAAAGGGGAAGGTCATTGCAAAATAGCGTGAAGGTATGGTAACAAGCAGGTTTAGGGTTCGAGTCACGGGAAATGTTTGATTCTCCATTTGAAATTCAGTGTAAATGCTCAATTTTAACGGTTTCTTCAAGTTTGAATTGAAAAGTCAGTTTTGGCGGGAATGTTTCAAAATTAGATAGGATGCAAGATGCAACAACACACTACAATAATCAAAGCAAGAGAAGCTAATCGCAACGGTTAGAGTAAGTTTCTTAAGCAAAAATGGCAAGCATGCCCGTTCGTTGCTTTTTTGGTGGTTCCGTTGCTTTTTCGTGCACTCATAAATCAACCTTTTTGTCTGCTTCAAATGAAAGATATCGCTAAGCCCTAAGAATTGGTGAAAGGGGAAGGTCCCTGGAAGATAAGTTAAACGTGACGTAATCGGGAGGTGTAGTGTTCGAGTCACTTTAATATTTTTATTCTCCATTTTAAATTCAGAGTCAATGCTAAATTGTAACGGTTTTCAAGTTTGAATAGGAAAGTCATTTTTGGCGGGAATGTTTCAAATTTCGATAATATGCAAGATGCAACAATACACTACAATAATCAAAGCAAGGAAAGCTAAGCGCAACTCTCTGAGTAAGTTTTTGGAAGCAAAATTAGCAAGCATGCCCGTTCCGTTGCTTTTAGGTGGTTCCGTTGCTTTTTTGTGCACCCAGAAAAGAGCCTACTTGTGAGGTTCAAATGAAAGATATCGCTAAGCCCTAAGAATTGGTCAAAGGGGAAGTTCATTGCAAGATAGCGTGACGGTATGGTAACAAGCAGGTTGAGGGTTCGAGTCACGGGAAATGTTTGATTCTTCATTCGAAATTCAGAGTAAATGCTCAATTGTAACTGTTTTTTCAAGTTTGAATTGAAAAGTCAGTTTTGGCGGGAATGTTTCAAATTTCGATAATATGCAAGATGCAACAATACACTACAATAATCAAAGCAAGAGAAGCTAATCGCAACGGTTAGAGTAAGTTTTTGGAAGCAAAAATGGCAAGCATGCCCGTTCCGTTGCTTTTTTGGTGGTTCCGTTGCTTTTTTGTGCACCCAGAAAAGAGCCTATTTGTGAGGTTCAAATGAAAGATATCGCTAAGCCCTAAGAATTGGTGAAAGGGGAAGGTCATTGCAAGATAGCGTGACGGTATGGTAACAAGCAGGTTGAGGGTTCGAGTCACGGGAAATGTTTGATTCTCCATTCGAAATTCAGAGTAAATGCTCAATTGTAACTGTTTTTTCAAGTTTGAATTGAAAAGTCAGTTTTGGCGGGAATGTTTCAAATTTCGATAATATGCAAGATGCAACAATACACTACAATAATCAAAGCAAGAGAAGCTAATCGCAACGGTTAGAGTAAGTTTTTTAAAGCAAAAATGGCAAGCATGCCCGTTCCGTTGCTTTTTAGGTGGTTCCGTTGCTTTTTCTTGCACTCATTAATCAACCTTTTTGTCTGCTTCAAATGAAAGATATCGCTAAGCCCTAAGAATTGGTGAAAGGAGTAGGTCATTGCAAGATAGCGTGACGGTATGGTAACAAGCAGGTTTAGGGTTCGAGTCACGGAAATATGTTTATTCTCCATTTGAAATTCAGCGTAAATGCTCAATTGTAACGGTTTTTCAAGTTTGAATAGGAAAGTCAGATTTGGCGGGAATGTTTCAAATTTCGATAATATGCAAGATGCAACAATACACTACAACAATCAAAGCAAGAGAAGCTAATCGCAACGGTTAGAGTAAGTTTTTTAAAGCAAAAATGGCAAGCATGCCCGTTCCGTTGCTTTTTTGGTGGTTCCGTTGCTTTTTTGTGCACCCAGAAGAGAGCCTATTAGTAAGGTTCAAATGAAAGATATCGCTAAGCCCTAAGAATTGGTGAAAGGGGAAGGTCATTGCAAGATAGCGTGACGGTATGGTAACAAGCAGGTTGAGGGTTCGAGTCACGGGAAATGTTTGATTCTCCATTCGAAATTCAGAGTAAATGCTCAATTGTAACTGTTTTTTCAAGTTTGAATTGATAAGTCAGTTTTGGCGGGAATGTTTCAAATTTCGATAATATGCAAGATGCAACAATACACTACAATAATCAAAGCAAGGGAAGCTAATCGCAACGGTTTGAGTCAGTTTTTTAAAGCAAAAATGGCAAGCATGCCCGTTCCGTTGCTTTTTTGGTGGTTCCGTTGCTTTTTTGTGCACCCAGAAAAGAGCCTATTTGTAAGGTTCAAATGAAAGATATCGCTAAGCCCTAAGAATTGGAGAAAGGGGAAGGTCATTGCAAGATAGCGTGAAGGTATGGTAACAAGCAGGTTTAGGGTTCGAGTCACGGGAAATGTTTGATTCTCCATTTGAAATTCAGTGTAAATGCTCAATTTTAACGGTTTCTTCAAGTTTGAATTGAAAAGTCAGTTTTGGCGGGAATGTTTCAAAATTAGATAGGATGCAAGATGCAACAACACACTACAATAATCAAAGCAAGAGAAGCTAATCGCAACGGTTAGAGTAAGTTTTTTAAGCAAAAATGGCAAGCATGCCCGTTCGTTGCTTTTTTGGTGGTTCCGTTGCTTTTTCGTGCACTCATAAATCAACCTTTTTGTCTGCTTCAAATGAAAGATATCGCTAAGCCCTAAGAATTGGTGAAAGGGGAAGGTCCCTGGAAGATAAGTTAAACGTGACGTAATCGGGAGGTGTAGTGTTCGAGTCACTTTAATATTTTTATTCTCCATTTTAAATTCAGAGTCAATGCTAAATTGTAACGGTTTTCAAGTTTGAATAGGAAAGTCATTTTTGGCGGGAATGTTTCAAATTTCGATAATATGCAAGATGCAACAATACACTACAATAATCAAAGCAAGGAAAGCTAAGCGCAACTCTCTGAGTAAGTTTTTGGAAGCAAAATTAGCAAGCATGCCCGTTCCGTTGCTTTTAGGTGGTTACGTTGCTTTTTGTGTGCACCCAGAAAACAGCCTATTTGTAAGGTTCAAATGAAAGATATCGCTAAGCCCTAAGAATTGGTGAAAGGGAAGGTCATTGATAGATAGCGTGACGGTATGGTAACAAGCAGGTTTAGGGTTCGAGTCACGGGAAATGTTTGATTCTCAATTCGAAATTCAGAGTAAATGATAAATTATAACGGTTTTTTCAAGTTTGAATTGAAAAGTCAGTTTTGGCGGGAATGTTTCAAATTTCGATAATATGCAAGATGGAACAACACACTACAATAATCAAAGCAAGAGAAGCTAATCGCAATGGTTAGAGTAAGTTTTTGGAAGCAAAAATAGCAAGCATGCCCGTTCCGTTGCTTTTTTGGTGGTTCCGTTGCTTTTTTGTGCACCCAGAAAAGAGCCCTTTTGTGAGGTTCAAATGAAAGATATCGCTAAGCCCTAAGAATTGGTGAAAGGGGAAGGACCCTGGAAGATAAGTTAAACGTGAAGTAATCGGGAGGTGTAGTGTTCGAGTCACTTTAATATTTTTATTCTCCATTGTAAATTCAGAGTCAATGCTAAATTGTAACGGTTTTTCAAGTTTGAATAGGAAAGTCAGTTTTGTCGGGAATGTTTCAAATTTCGATAATATGCAAGATGCAACAATACACTACAATAATCAAAGCAAGAGAAGCTAATCGCAACGGTTAGAGTAAGTTTTCTAAAGCAAAAATGGCAAGCATGCCCGTTCCGTTGCTTTTTATGTGGTTCCGTTGCTTTTTCTTGCACTCATAAATCAACCTTTTTGTCTGCTTCAAATGAAAGATATCGCTAAGCCCTAAGAATTGGTGAAAGGGGAAGGTCATTGCAAGATAGCGTGATGGTATGGTAACAAGCAGGTTGAGGGTTCGAGTCACGGGAAATGTTTGATTCTCCATTCGAAATTCAGAGTAAATGCTCAATTGTAACTGTTTTTTCAAGTTTGAATTGAAAAGTCAGTTTTGGCGGGAATGTTTCAAATTTCGATAATGTGCAAGATGCAACAATACACTACAACAATCAAAGCAAGAGAAGCTAATCACAACGGTTAGAGTAAGTTTTTTAAAGCAAAAATGGCAAGCATGCCCGTTCCGTTGCTTTTTTGGTGGTTCCGTTGCTTTTTGTGCAAACAGAAAACAGCCTATTTGTAAGGTTCAAATGGAAGATAGCTCTAACCCCTGAGCCACGGTTACAGAGGAAGGTCCCTGGAAGATAAGTTAAACGTGACGTAATCGGGAGGTGTAGTGTTCGAATCACTTTAATATTTTTATTCTCCATTGTAAATTCAGAGTCAATGCTAAATTGTAACGGTTTTTCAAGTTTGAATTGAAAAGTCAGTTTTTTCGGGAATGTTTCAATTTTCGATATTATGCAAGATGCAACAATACACTACAATAATCAAAGCAAGAGGAGCTAATCGCAACGGTTAGAGTAAGTTTTTTAAAGCAAAAAAGGCAAGCATGCCCGTTCCGTTTCTTTTTTGGTGGTTCCGTTGCTTTTTTGTGCACCCAGAAAAGTGCCTATTTTTAAGGTTCAAATGAAAGATATCGCTAAGCCCTAAGAATTGGTGAAAGGGGAAGGTCATTGCAAGATAGCGTGACGGTATGGTAACAAGCAGGTTGAGGGTTCGAGTCACGGGAAATGTTTGATTCTCCATTCGAAATTCAGAGTAAATGCTCAATTGTAACTGTTTTTTCAAGTTTGAATTGAAAAGTCAGTTTTGGCGGGAATGTTTCAA
Source organism: Lepisma saccharinum (assembly GCF_977018435.1). NCBI lineage: Eukaryota > Metazoa > Arthropoda > Insecta > Zygentoma > Lepismatidae > Lepisma > Lepisma saccharinum. The sequence continues at coordinate 1,385,144 of NW_028142901.1, read as the reverse complement.
ATTTCGATAATATGCAAGATGCAACAATACACTACAATAATCAAAGCAAGAGAAGCTAATCGCAACGGTTAGAGTAAGTTTTTTAAAGCAAAAATGGCAAGCATGCCCGTTCCGTTGCTTTTTTGGTGGTTCCGTTGCTTTTTTGTGCACCCAGAAGAGAGCCTATTTGTAAGGTTCAGATGAAAGATATCGCTAAGCCCTAAGAATTGGTGAAAGGGGTAGGTCATTGCAAGATAGCGTGACGGTATGGTAACAAGCAGGTTTAGGGTTCGAGTCACGGAAATATGTTTATTCTCCATTTGAAATTCAGCGTAAATGCTCAATTGTAACGGTTTTTCAAGTTTGAATAGGAAAGTCAGATTTGGCGGGAATGTTTCAAATTTCGATAATATGCAAGATGCAACAATACACTACAACAATCAAAGCAAGAGAAGCTAATCGCAACGGTTAGAGTAAGTTTTTTAAAGCAAAAATGGCAAGCATGCCCGTTCCGTTGCTTTTTTGGTGGTTCCGTTGCTTTTTTGTGCACCCAGAAGAGAGCCTATTAGTAAGGTTCAAATGAAAGATATCGCTAAGCCCTAAGAATTGGTGAAAGGGGAAGGTCATTGCAAGATAGCGTGACGGTATGGTAACAAGCAGGTTTAGGGTTCGAGTCACGGGAAATGTTTGATTCTCCATTCGAAATTCAGAGTAAATGCTCAATTGTAACTGTTTTTTCAAGTTTGAATTGAAAAGTCAGTTTTGGCGGGAATGTTTCAAATTTCGACAATATGCAAGATGCAACAATAGACTACAATAATCAAAGCAAGAGAAGCTAATCGCAACGGTTAGAGTAAGTTTTTGGAAGCAAAAATGGCAAACATGCCCGTTCCGTTGCTTTTTTGGTGGTTCCGTTGCTTTTTTGTGCACCCAGAAAAGAGCCTATTTGTAAGGTTCAAATGAAAGATATCGCTAAGCCCTAAGAATTGGTGAAAGGGGAAGGTCATTGCAAGATAGCGTGAAGGTATGGTAACAAGCAGGTTTAGGGTTCGAGTCACGGGAAATGTTTGATTCTCCATTTGAAATTCAGTGTAAATGCTCAATTTTAACGGTTTCTTCAAGTTTGAATTGAAAAGTCAGTTTTGGCGGGAATGTTTCAAAAATCGATAGGATGCAAGATGCAACAACACACTACAATAATCAAAGCAAGAGAAGCTAATCGCAACGGTTAGAGTAAGTTTCTTAAGCAAAAATGGCAAGCATGCCCGTTCGTTGCTTTTTTGGTGGTTCCGTTGCTTTTTCGTGCACTCATAAATCAACCTTTTTGTCTGCTTCAAATGAAAGATATCGCTAAGCCCTAAGAATTGGTGAAAGGGGAAGGTCCCTGGAAGATAAGTTAAACGTGACGTAATCGGGAGGTGTAGTGTTCGAGTCACTTTAATATTTTTATTCTCCATTTTAAATTCAGAGTCAATGCTAAATTGTAACGGTTTTCAAGTTTGAATAGGAAAGTCATTTTTGGCGGGAATGTTTCAAATTTCGATAATATGCAAGATGCAACAATACACTACAATAATCAAAGCAAGGAAAGCTAAGCGCAACTCTCTGAGTAAGTTTTTGGAAGCAAAATTAGCAAGCATGCCCGTTCCGTTGCTTTTAGGTGGTTACGTTGCTTTTTGTGTGCACCCAGAAAACAGCCTATTTGTAAGGTTCAAATGAAAGATATCGCTAAGCCCTAAGAATTGGTGAAAGGGAAGGTCATTGCAAGATAGCGTGACGGTATGGTAACAAGCAGGTTTAGGGTTCGAGTCACGGGAAATGTTTGATTCTCAATTCGAAATTCAGAGTAAATGATAAATTATAACGGTTTTTTCAAGTTTGAATTGAAAAGTCAGTTTTGGCGGGAATGTTTCAAATTTCGATAATGTGCAAGATGGAACAACACACTACAATAATCAAAGCAAGAGAAGCTAATCGCAATGGTTAGAGTAAGTTTTTGGAAGCAAAAATAGCAAGCATGCCCGTTCCGTTGCTTTTTTGGTGGTTCCGTTGTTTTTTGTGCACCCAGAAAAGAGCCCTTTTGTGAGGTTCAAATGAAAGATATCGCTAAGCCCTAAGAATTGGTGAAAGGGGAAGGACCCTGGAAGATAAGTTAAACGTGAAGTAATCGGGAGGTGTAGTGTTCGAGTCACTTTAATATTTTTATTCTCCATTGTAAATTCAGAGTCAATGCTAAATTGTAACGGTTTTTCAAGTTTGAATAGGAAAGTCAGTTTTGTCGGGAATGTTTCAAATTTCGATAATATGCAAGATGCAACAATACACTACAATAATCAAAGCAAGAGAAGCTAATCGCAACGGTTAGAGTAAGTTTTCTAAAGCAAAAATGGCAAGCATGCCCGTTCCGTTGCTTTTTATGTGGTTCCGTTGCTTTTTCTTGCACTCATAAATCAACCTTTTTGTCTGCTTCAAATGAAAGATATCGCTAAGCCCTAAGAATTGGTGAAAGGGGAAGGTCATTGCAAGATAGCGTGATGGTATGGTAACAAGCAGGTTTAGGGTTCGAGTCACGGGAAATGTTTGATTCTCCATTCGAAATTCAGAGTAAATGCTCAATTGTAACTGTTTTTTCAAGTTTGAATTGAAAAGTCAGTTTTGGCGGGAATGTTTCAAATTTCGATAATGTGCAAGATGCAACAATACACTACAACAATCAAAGCAAGAGAAGCTAATCACAACGGTTAGAGTAAGTTTTTTAAAGCAAAAATGGCAAGCATGCCCGTTCCGTTGCTTTTTTGGTGGTTCCTTTGCTTTTTTGTGCAAACAGAAAACAGCCTATTTGTAAGGTTCAAATGGAAGATAGCTCTAACCCCTGAGCCACGGTTACAGAGGAAGGTCCCTGGAAGATAAGTTAAACGTGACGTAATCGGGAGGTGTAGTGTTCGAATCACTTTAATATTTTTATTCTCCATTGTAAATTCAGAGTCAATGCTAAATTGTAACGGTTTTTCAAGTTTGAATTGAAAAGTCAGTTTTTTCGGGAATGTTTCAATTTTCGATATTATGCAAGATGCAACAATACACTACAATAATCAAAGCAAGAGGAGCTAATCGCAACGGTTAGAGTAAGTTTTTTAAAGCAAAAATTGCAAGCATGCCCGTTCCGTTTCTTTTTTGGTGGTTCCGTTGCTTTTTTGTGCACCCAGAAAAGTGCCTATTTTTAAGGTTCAAATGAAAGATATCGCTAAGCCCTAAGAATTGGTGAAAGGGGAAGGTCATTGCAAGATAGCGTGACGGTATGGTAACAAGCAGGTTTAGGGTTCGAGTCACGTTAAATGTTTGATTCTCCATTTGAAATTCAGTGTAAATGCTTATTTTTAACGGTTTCTTCAATTTTGATTTGAAAAGTCAGTTTTGGCGGGAATGTTTCAAATTTCGACAATATGCAAGATGCAACAATAGACTACAATAATCAAAGCAAGAGAAGCTAATCGCAACGGTTAGAGTAAGTTTTTGGAAGCAAAAATGGCAAGCATGCCCGTTCCGTTGCTTTTTTGGTGGTTCCGTTGCTCTTTTGTGCACCCAGAAAAGAGCCTATTTGTGAGGTTCAAATGAAAGATATCGCTAAGCCCTAAGAATTGGTGAAAGGGGAAGGTCATTGCAAGATAGCGTGACGGTATGGTAACAAGCAGGTTGAGGGTTCGAGTCACGGGAAATGTTTGATTCTCCATTCGAAATTCAGAGTAAATGCTCAATTGTAACTGTTTTTTCAAGTTTGAATTGAAAAGTCAGTTTTGGCGGGAATGTTTCAAATTTCGATAATATGCAAGATGCAACAATACACTACAATAATCAAAGCAAGAGAATCTAATCGCAACGGTTAGAGTAAGTTTTTTCAAGCAAAAATTGCAAGCATGCCCGTTCCGTTGCTTTTTTGGTGGTTCCGTTGCTTTTTTGTGCACCCAGAAAAGAGCCTATTTGTGAGGTTCAAATGAAAGATATCGCTAAGCCCTAAGAATTGGTGAAAGGGGAAGGTCATTGCAAGATAGCGTGACGGTATGGTAACAAGCAGGTTGAGGGTTCGAGTCACGGGAAATGTTTGATTCTCCATTCGAAATTCAGAGTAAATGCTCAATTGTAACTGTTTTTTCAAGTTTGAATTGAAAAGTCAGTTTTGGCGGGAATGTTTCAAATTTCGATAATATGCAAGATGCAACAATACACTACAATAATCAAAGCAAGAGAAGCTAATCGCAACGGTTAGAGTAAGTTTTTTAAAGCAAAAATGGCAAGCATGCCCGTTCCGTTGCTTTTTTGGTGGTTCCGTTGCTTTTTTGTGCACCCAGAAGAGAGCCTATTTGTAAGGTTCAGATGAAAGATATCGCTAAGCCCTAAGAATTGGTGAAAGGGGTAGGTCATTGCAAGATAGCGTGACGGTATGGTAACAAGCAGGTTTAGGGTTCGAGTCACGGAAATATGTTTATTCTCCATTTGAAATTCAGCGTAAATGCTCAATTGTAACGGTTTTTCAAGTTTGAATAGGAAAGTCAGATTTGGCGGGAATGTTTCAAATTTCGATAATATGCAAGATGCAACAATACACTACAACAATCAAAGCAAGAGAAGCTAATCGCAACGGTTAGAGTAAGTTTTTTAAAGCAAAAATGGCAAGCATGCCCGTTCCGTTGCTTTTTTGGTGGTTCCGTTGCTTTTTTGTGCACCCAGAAGAGAGCCTATTAGTAAGGTTCAAATGAAAGATATCGCTAAGCCCTAAGAATTGGTGAAAGGGGAAGGTCATTGCAAGATAGCGTGACGGTATGGTAACAAGCAGGTTTAGGGTTCGAGTCACGGGAAATGTTTGATTCTCCATTCGAAATTCAGAGTAAATGCTCAATTGTAACTGTTTTTTCAAGTTTGAATTGAAAAGTCAGTTTTGGCGGGAATGTTTCAAATTTCGACAATATGCAAGATGCAACAATAGACTACAATAATCAAAGCAAGAGAAGCTAATCGCAACGGTTAGAGTAAGTTTTTGGAAGCAAAAATGGCAAGCATGCCCGTTCCGTTGCTTTTTTGGTGGTTCCGTTGCTTTTTTGTGCACCCAGAAAAGAGCCTATTTGTAAGGTTCAAATGAAAGATATCGCTAAGCCCTAAGAATTGGTGAAAGGGGAAGGTCATTGCAAGATAGCGTGAAGGTATGGTAACAAGCAGGTTTAGGGTTCGAGTCACGGGAAATGTTTGATTCTCCATTTGAAATTCAGTGTAAATGCTCAATTTTAACGGTTTCTTCAAGTTTGAATTGAAAAGTCAGTTTTGGCGGGAATGTTTCAAAATTCGATAGGATGCAAGATGCAACAACACACTACAATAATCAAAGCAAGAGAAGCTAATCGCAACGGTTAGAGTAAGTTTTTTAAGCAAAAATGGCAAGCATGCCCGTTCGTTGCTTTTTTTGGTGGTTCCGTTGCTTTTTCGTGCACTCATAAATCAACCTTTTTGTCTGCTTCAAATGAAAGATATCGCTAAGCCCTAAGAATTGGTGAAAGGGGAAGGTCCCTGGAAGATAAGTTAAACGTGACGTAATCGGGAGGTGTAGTGTTCGAGTCACTTTAATATTTTTATTCTCCATTGTAAATTCAGAGTCAATGCTAAATTGTAACGGTTTTTCAAGTTTGAATAGGAAAGTCATTTTTGGCGGGAATGTTTCAAATTTCGATAATATGCAAGATGCAACAATACACTACAATAATCAAAGCAAGGAAAGCTAAGCGCAACTCTCTGAGTAAGTTTTTGGAAGCAAAATTAGCAAGCATGCCCGTTCCGTTGCTTTTAGGTGGTTCCGTTCCTTTTTTTGTGCACCCAGAAAACAGCCTATTTGTAAGGTTCAAATGAAAGATATCGCTAAGCCCTAAGAATTGGTGAAAGGGAAGGTCATTGCAAGATAGCGTGACGGTATGGTAACAAGCAGGTTTAGGGTTCGAGTCACGGGAAATGTTTGTTTCTCAATTCGAAATTCAGAGTAAATGATAAATTATAACGGTTTTTTCAAGTTTGAATTGAAAAGTCAGTTTTGGCGGGAATGTTTCAAATTTCGATAATATGCAAGATGCAACAATACACTACAATAATCAAAGCAAGAGAAGCTAATCGCAATGGTTAGAGTAAGTTTTTGGAAGCAAAAATAGCAAGCATGCCCGTTCCGTTGCTTTTTTGGTGGTTCCGTTGCTTTTTTGTGCACCCAGAAAAGAGCCCTTTTGTGAGGTTCAAATGAAAGATATCGCTAAGCCCTAAGAATTGGTGAAAGGGGAAGGTCATTGCAAGATAGCGTGACGGTATGGTAACAAGCAGGTTGAGATTTCGAGTCACGGGAAATGTTTGATTCTACATTCGAAATTCAGAGTAAATGCTCAATTGTAACTGTTTTTTCAAGTTTGAATAGGAAAGTCAGTTTTGGCGGAAATGTTTCAAATTTCGATAATATGCAAGATGCAACAATACACTACAATAATCAAAGCAAGAGAAGCTAATCGCAACGGTTAGAGTAGTTTTTGGAAGCAAAAATGGCAAGCATGCCCTTTCCGTTGCTTTTTTGGTTGTTCCGTTGCTTTTTCGTGCACTCATAAATCAACCTTTTTTTCTGCTTCAAATGAAAGATATCGCTAAGCCCTAAGAATTGGTGAAAGGGGAAGGACCCTGGAAGATAAGTTAAACGTGAAGTAATCGGGAGGTGTAGTGTTCGAGTCACTTTAATATTTTTATTCTCCATTGTAAATTCAGAGTCAATGCTAAATTGTAACGGTTTTTCAAGTTTGAATAGGAAAGTCAGTTTTGGCGGGAATGTTTCAAATTTCGATAATATGCAAGATGCAACAATACACTACAATAAGCAAAGCAAGAGAAGCTAATCGCAACGGTTAGAGTAAGTTTTCTAAAGCAAAAATGGCAAGCATGCCCGATCCGTTGCTTTTTATGTGGTTCCGTTGCTTTTTCTTGCACTCATAAATCAACCTTTTTGTCTGCTTCAAATGAAAGATATCGCTAAGCCCTAAGAATTGGTGAAAGGGGAAGGTCATTGCAAGATAGCGTGATGGTATGGTAACAAGCAGGTTTAGGGTTCGAGTCACGGGAAATGTTTGATTCTCCATTCGAAATTCAGAGTAAATGCTCAATTGTAACTGTTTTTTCAAGTTTGAATTGAAAAGTCAGTTTTGGCGGGAATGTTTCAAATTTCGATAATGTGCAAGATGCAACAATACACTACAACAATCAAAACAAGAGAAGCTAATCGCAACGGTTAGTGTAAGTTTTTTAAAGCAAAAATGGCAAGCATGCCCGTTCCGTTGCTTTTTTGGTGGTTCCGTTGCTTTTTTGTGCACCCAGAAAACAGCCTATTTGTAAGGTTCAAATGGAAGATAGCTCTAACCCCTGAGCCACGGTTACAGAGGAAGGTCCCTGGAAGATAAGTTAAACGTGACGTAATCGGGAGGTGTAGTGTTCGAATCACTTTAATATTTTTATTCTCCATTGTAAATTCAGAGTCAATGCTAAATTGTAACGGTTTTTCAAGTTTGAATAGGAAAGTCAGTTTTGGCGGGAATGTTTCAATTTTCGATATTATGCAAGATGCGACAATACACTACAATAATCAAAGCAAGAGAAGCTAATCGCAACGGTTAGAGTAAGTTTTTTAAAGCAAAAATGGCAAGCATGCCCGTTCCGTTTCTTTTTTGGTGGTTCCGTTGCTTTTTTGTGCACCCAGAAAAGTGCCTATTTTTAAGGTTCAAATGAAAGATATCGCTAAGCCCTAAGAATTGGTGAAAGGGGAAGGTCATTGCAAGATAGCGTGACGGTATGGTAACAAGCAGGTTTAGGGTTCGAGTCACGTTAAATGTTTGATTCTCCATTTGAAATTCAGTGTAAATGCTTATTTTTAACGGTTTCTTCAAGTTTGAATTGAAAAGTCAGTTTTGGCGGGAATGTTTCAAATTTCGACAATATGCAAGATGCAACAATAGACTACAATAATCAAAGCAAGAGAAGCTAATCGCAACGGTTAGAGTAAGTTTTTGGAAGCAAAAATGGCAAGCATGCCCGTTCCGTTGCTTTTTTGGTGGTTCCGTTGCTTTTTTGTGCACCCAGAAAAGAGCCTATTTGTGAGGTTCATATGAAAGATATCGCTAAGCCCTAAGAATTGGTGAAAGGGGAAGGTCATTGCAAGATAGCGTGACGGTATGGTAACAAGCAGGTTGAGGGTTCGAGTCACGGGAAATGTTTGATTCTCCATTCGAAATTCAGAGTAAATGCTCAATTGTAACTGTTTTTTCAAGTTTGAATTGAAAAGTCAGTTTTGGCGGGAATGTTTCAAATTTCGATAATATGCAAGATGCAACAATACACTACAATAATCAAAGCAAGAGAAGCTAATCGCAACGGTTAGAGTAAGTTTTTTAAAGCAAAAATGGCAAGCATGCCCGTTCCGTTGCTTTTTTGGTGGTTCCGTTGCTTTTTTGTGCACCCAGAAAAGAGCCTATTTGTGAGGTTCAAATGAAAGATATCGCTAAGCCCTAAGAATTGGTGAAAGGGGAAGGTCATTGCAAGATAGCGTGACGGTATGGTAACAAGCAGGTTGAGGGTTCGAGTCACGGGAAATGTTTGATTCTCCATTCGAAATTCAGAGTAAATGCTCAATTGTAACTGTTTCTTCAAGTTTGAATTGAAAAGTCAGTTTTGGCGGGAATGTTTCAAATTTCGATAATATGCAAGATGCAACAATACACTACAATAATCAAAGCAAGAGAAGCTAATCGCAACGGTTAGAGTAAGTTTTTTAAAGCAAAAATGGCAAGCATGCCCGTTCCGTTGCTTTTTTGGTGGTTCCGTTGCTTTTTTGTGCACCCAGAAGAGAGCCTATTTGTAAGGTTCAGATGAAAGATATCGCTAAGCCCTAAGAATTGGTGAAAGGGGTAGGTCATTGCAAGATAGCGTGACGGTATGGTAACAAGCAGGTTTAGGGTTCGAGTCACGGAAATATGTTTATTCTCCATTTGAAATTCAGCGTAAATGCTCAATTGTAACGGTTTTTCAAGTTTGAATAGGAAAGTCAGATTTGGCGGGAATGTTTCAAATTTCGACAATATGCAAGACGCAACAATACACTACAACAATCAAAGCAAGAGAAGCTAATCGCAACGGTTAGAGTAAGTTTTTTAAAGCAAAAATGGCAAGCATTCCCGTTCCGTTGCTTTTTTGGTGGTTCCGTTGCTTTTTTGTGCACCCAGAAGAGAGCCTATTAGTAAGGTTCAAATGAAAGATATCGCTAAGCCCTAAGAATTGGTGAAAGGGGAAGGTCATTGCAAGATAGCGTGACGATATGGTAACAAGCAGGTTTAGGGTTCGAGTCACGGGAAATGTTTGATTCTCCATTCGAAATTCAGAGTAAATGCTCAATTGTAACTGTTTTTTCAAGTTTGAATTGAAAAGTCAGTTTTGGCGGGAATGTTTCAAATTTCGATAATATGAAAGATGCAACAATACACTACAATAATCGAAGCAAGAGAAGCTAATCGCAACTTTTAGAGTAAGTTTTTGGAAGCAAAAATGGCAAGCATGCCCGTTCCGAAGCTTTTTTGGTGGTTCCGTTGCTTTTTCGTGCACTCATAAATCAACCTTTTTTTCTGCTTCAAATGAAAGATATCGCTAAGCCCTAAGAATTGGTGAAAGGGGAAGGACCTGGAAGATAAGTTAAACGTGAAGTAATCGGGAGGTGTAGTGTTCGAGTCACTTTAATATTTTTATTCTCCATTGTAAATTCAGAGTCAATGCTAAATTGTAACGGTTTTTCAAGTTTGAATAGGAAAGTCAGTTTTGGCGGGAATGTTTCAAATTTCGATAATATGCAAGATGCAACAATACACTACAATAATCAAAGCAAGAGAAGCTAATCGCAACGGTTAGAGTAAGTTTTCTAAAGCAAAAATGGCAAGCATGCCCGTTCCGTTGCTTTTCTGGTGGTTCCGTTGCTTTTTCTTGCACTCATAAATCAACCTTTTTGTCTGCTTCAAATGAAAGATATCGCTAAGCCCTAAGAATTGGTGAAAGGGGAAGGTCATTGAAAGATAGCGTGACGGTATGGTAACAAGCAGGTTTAGGGTTCGAGTCACGGAAATATGTTTATTCTCCATTTGAAATTCAGCGTAAATGCTCAATTGTAACGGTTTTTCAAGTTTGAATATTAAAGTCAGTTTTCGCGGGATTGTTTCAAATTTCGATAATATGCAAGATGCAACAACACACTACAACAATCAAAGCAAGAGAAGCTAATCGCAACGGTTAGAGTAAGTTTTTTAAAGCAAAAATTGCAAGCATGCCCGTTCCGTTGCCTTTTTGGTGGTTCCGTTGCTTTTTTGTGCACCCAGAAGAGAGCATATTTGTAAGGTTCAAATGAAAGATATCGCTAAGCCCTAAGAATTGGTGAAAGGGGAAGGTCATTGCAAGATAGCGTGACGGTATGGTAACAAGCAGGTTTAGGGTTCGAGTCACGGAAATATGTTTATTCTCCATTTGAAATTCAGCGTAAATGCTCAATTGTAACGGTTCTTCAAGTTTGAATAGGAAAGTCAGTTTTGGCGGGAATGTTTCAAATTTCGATAATATGCAAGATGCAACAATACACTACAACAATCAAAGCAAGAGAAGCTAATCGCAACGGTTAGAGTAAGTTTTTTAAAGCAAAAATGGCAAGCATGCCCGTTCCGTTGCTTTTTTGGTGGTTCCGCTGCTTTTTTGTGCACCCAGAACAGAGTCTATTTGTAAGGTTCAAATGAAAGATATCGCTAAGCCCTAAGAATTGGTGAAAGGGGAAGGTCATTGCAAGATAGCGTGACGGTATGGTAACAAGCAGGTTTAGGGTTCGAGTCACGGGAAATGTTTGATTCTCAATTCGAAATTCAGAGTAAATGATAAATTATAACGGTTTCTTCAAGTTTGAATTGAAAAGTCAGTTTTGGCGGGAATGTTTCAAATTTCGATAATATGCAATATGCAACAATACACTACAATAATCAAAGCAAGGGAAGCTAATCGCAACGGTTAAACTGAGTTTTTTAAAGCAAAAATGGCAAGCATGCCCGTTCCGTTTCTTTTTTGGTGGTTCCGTTGATTTTTTGTGCACCCAGAAAAGTGCCTATTTGTAAGGTTCAAATGAAAGATATCGCTAAGCCCTAAGAATTGGTGAAAGGGGAAGGTCATTGCAAGATAGCGTGACGGTATGGTAACAAGCAGGTTTAGGGTTCGAGTCACGGAAATATGTTTATTCTCCATTCGAAATTCAGAGTAAATGCTCAATTGTAACTGTTTTTTAAGTTTGAATTGAAAAGTCAGTTTTGGCGGGAATGTTTCAAATTTCGATAATATACAAGATGCAACAATACACTACAATAATCAAAGCAAGGGAAGCTAATCGCAACGCTCTGAGTAAGTTTTTGGAAGCAAAAATGGCAAGCATGCTCGTTCCGTTGCTTTTTTGGTGGTTCCGTTGCTTTTTTGTGCACCCAGAAAACAGCCTATTTGTAAGGTTCAAATGGAAGATAGCTCTAACCCCTGAGCCACGGTTACAGAGGAAGGTCCCTGGAAGATAAGTTAAACGTGACGTAATCGGGAGGTGTAGTGTTCGAATCACTTTAATATTTTTACTCTCCATTGTAAATTCAGAGTCAATGCTAAATTGTAACGGTTTTTCAAGTTTGAATTGAAAAGTCAGTTTTGGCGGGAATGTTTCAATTTTCGATATTATGCAAGATGCAACAATACACTACAATAATCAAAGCAAGAGAAGCTAATCGCAACGGTTAGAGTAAGTTTTTTAAAGCAAAAATGGCAAGCATGCCCGTTCCGTTGCTTTTTTGGTGGTTCCGTTGCTTTTTTGTGCACCCAGAAGAGAGCCTATTTGTAAGGTTCAAATGAAAGATATCGCTAAGCCCTAAGAATTTGCGAAAGGGGAAGGTCATTGCAAGATAGCGTGACGGTATGGTAACAAGCAGGTTGAGGATTCGAGTCACGGGAAATGTTTGATTCTCCATTCGAAATTCAGAGTAAATGCTTAATTTTAACGGTATCTTCAAGTTTGAATTGAAAAGTCAGTTTTGGTGGGAATGTTTCAAATTTCGACAATATGCAAGATGCAACAATAAACTACAATAATCAAAGCAATTATAGGTAATCGCAACGGTTAGAGTAAGTTTTTTAAAGCAAAAATGGCAAGCATGCAAGTTCCGTTGATTTTTAGGTGGTTCCGTTGCTTTTTTGTGCACCCAGAAAAGAGCCTATTTGTAAGGTTCAAATGAAAGATATCGCTAAGCCCTAAGAATTTGCGAAAGGGGAAGGTCATTGCAAGATAGCGTGACGGTATGGTAACAAGCAGGTTGAGGATTCGAGTCACGGGAAATGTTTGATTCTCCATTCGAAATTCAGAGTAAATGCTCAATTGTAACTGTTTTTTCAAGTTTGAATTGAAAAGTCAGTTTTGGCGGGAATGTTTCAAATTTCGATAATGTACAAGATGCAACAATACACTACAATAATAAAAGCAAGAGAAGCTAATCGCAACGGTTAGAGTAAGTTTTTGGAAGCAAAAATGGCAAGCATGCCCGTTCCGTTGCTTTTTTGGTGGTTCCGTTGCTTTTTCGTGCACTCATAAATCAACCTTTTTTTCTGCTTCAAATGAAAGATATCGCTAAGCCCTAAGAATTGGTGAAAAGGGAAGGACCCTGGAAGATAAGTTAAAGGTGAAGTAATCGGGAGGTGTAGTTTTCGAGTCACTCTAATATTTTTATTCTCCATTGTAAATTCAGAGTCAATACTAAATTGTAACGGTTTTTCAAGTTTGAATAGGAAAGTCAGTTTTGGCGGGAATGTTTCAAATTTCGATAATATGCAAGATGCAACAATACACTACAATAATCAAAGCAAGAGAAGCTAATCGCAACGGTTAGAGCAAGTTTTCTAAAGCAAAAATGGCAAGCATGCCCGTTCCGTTGCTTTTTAGGTGGTTCCGTTGCTTTTTCTTGCACTCATAAATCAACCTTTTTGTCTGCTTCAAATGAAAGATATCGCTAAGCCCTAAGAATTGGTGAAAGGGGAAGGTCATTGCAAGATAGCGTGAGGGTATGGTAACAAGCAGGTTTAGGGTTCGAGTCACGGAAATATGTTTATTCTCCATTTGAAATTCAGCGTAAATGCTCAATTGTAACGGTTTTTCAAGTTTGAATAGGAAAGTCAGTTTTCGCGGGATTGTTTCAAATTTCGATAATATGCAAGATGCAACAATACACTATAACAATCAAAGCAAGAGAAGCTAATCGCAACGGTTGGAGTAAGTTTTTTAAAGCAAAAATGGCAAGCATGCCCGTTCCGTTGCTTTTTTGGTGGTTCCGTTGCTTTTTTGTGCACCCAGAAGAGAGATTATTAGTAAGGTTCATATGAAAGATATCGCTAAGTCCTAAGAATTGGTGAAAGGGGAAGGTCATTGCAAGATAGCGTGACGGTATGGTAACAAGCAGGTTTAGGGTTCGAGTCACGGGAAATGTTTGATTCTCAATACGAAATTCAGAGTAAATGATAAATTATAACGGTTTCTTCAAGTTTGAATTGAAAAGTCAGTTTTGGCGGGAATATTTCAAATTTCGATAATATGCAAGATGCAACAATACACTACAATAATCAAACCAAGAGAAGCTAATCGCAACGGTTAGAGTAAGTTTTTTAAAGCAAAAATGGCAAGCATGACCGTTCCGTTTCTTTTTTGGTGGTTCCGTTGCTTTTTTGTGCACCCAGAAAAGTGCCTATTTGTAAGGTTCAAATGAAAGATATCGCTAAGCCCTAAGAATTGGTGAAAGGGGAAGGTCATTGCAAGATAGCGTGACGGTATGGTAACAAGCATGTTTAGGGTTCGAGTCACGGAAATATGTTTATTCTCCATTCGAAATTCAGAGTAAATGCTCAATTGTAACTGTTTTTTCAAGTTTGAATTGAAAAGTCAGTTTTTGCGGGAATGTTTCAAATTTCGATAATATGCAAGATGCAACAATACACTACAATAATCAAAGCTGGGGAAGCTAATCGCAACGGTTAGAGTAAGTTTTTGGAAGCAAAAATTGCAAGCATGCCCGTTCCGTTGCTTTTTTGGTGGTTCCGTTGCTTTTTTGTGCACCCAGAAAACAGCCTATTTGTAAGGTTCAAATGGAAGATAGCTCTAACCCCTGAGCCACGGTAACAGAGGAAGGTCCCTGGAAGATATGTTAAACGTGACGTAATCGGGAGGTGTAGTGTTCGAGTCACTTTAATATTTTTATTCTATGCTAAATTGTAACGGTTTTTCAAGTTTGAATAGGAAAGTCAGTTTTGGCGGGAATGTTTCAAATTTCGATAATATGCAAGATGCAACAATACACTACAATAATCAAAGCAAGAGAAGCTAATCGCAACGGTTAGAGTAAGTTTTTTAAAGCAAAAATGGCAAGCATGCCCGTTCCGTTGCTTTTTCGGTGGTTCCGTTGATTTTTCGTGCACTCATAAATCAACCTTCTGTCTGCTTCAAATGAAAGATATCGCTAAGCCCTAAGAATTGTTGAAAGGGGAAGGTCATTGCAGGATAGCGTGACGGTATGGTAAGAAGCAGGTTGAGGGTTCGAGTCACGGGGAATGTTTGATTCTCCATTCGAAATTCAGAGTAAATGCTCAATTGTAACTGTTTTTTCAAGTTTGAATTGAAAAGTCAGTTTTTGCGGGAATGTTTCAAATTTCGATAATATGCAAGATGCAACAATACACTACAATAATCAAAGCAAGAGAAGGTAATCGCAAAGGTTAGAGTAAGTTTTTGGAAGCAAAAATGGCAAGCATACCCGTTCCGTTGCTTTTTTGGTGGTTCCGTTGCTTTTTTGTGCACCCAGAAAAGAGCCTATTTGTGAGGTTCAAATGAAAGATATCGCTAAGCCCTAAGAATTGGTGAAAGGGGAAGGTCATTGCAAGATAGCGTGACGGTATGGTAACAAGCAGGTTGAGGGTTCGAGTCACGGGAAATGTTTGATTCTCCATTCGAAATTCAGAGTAAATGCTCAATTGTAACTGTTTTTTCAAGTTTGAATTAAAAAGTCAGTTTTTGCGGGAATGTTTCAAATTTCGATAATATGCAAGATGCAACAATACACTACAATAATCAAAGCAAGAGAAGCTAATCGCAACGGTTAGAGTAAGTTTTTGGAAGCAAAAATGGCAAGCATGCCCGTTCCGTTGCTTTTTTGGTGGTTCCGTTGCTTTTTTGTGCACCCAGAAAAGAGCCTATTTGTGAGGTTCAAATGAAAGATATCGCTAAGCCCTAAGAATTGGTGAAAGGGGAAGGTCATTGCAAGATAGCGTGACGGTATGGTAACAAGCAGGTTGAGGGTTCGAGTCACGGGAAATGTTTGATTCTCCATTCGAAATTCAGAGTAAATGCTCAATTGTAACGGTTTTTCAAGTTTGAATAGGAAAGTCAGTTTTCGCGGGATTGTTTCAAATTTCGATAATATGCAAGATGCAACAATACACTACAACAATCAAAGCAAGAGAAGCTAATCGCAACGGTTAGAGTAAGTTTTTTAAAGCAAAAATGGCAAGCATGCCCGTTCCGTTGCTTTTTTGGTGGTTCCGTTGGTTTTTTGTGCACCCAGAAGAGAGCCTATTTGTAAGGTTCAAATGAAAGATATCGCTAAGCCCTAAGAATTAGTGAAAGGGGAAGGTCATTGCAAGATAGCGTGACGGTATGGTAACAAGCAGGTTTAGGGTTCGAGTCACGGAAATATGTTTATTCTCCATTTGAAATTCAGCGTAAATGCTCAATTGTAACGGTTTTTCAAGTTTGAATAGGAAAGTCAGTTTTCGCGGGATTGTTTCAAATTTCGATAATATGCAAGATGCAACAATACACTACAACAATCAAAGCAAGAGAAGCTAATCGCAACGGTTAGAGTAAGTTTTTTAAAGCAAAAATGGCAAGCATGCTCGTTCCGTTGCTTTTTTGGTGGTTCCGTTGGTTTTTTGTGCACCCAGAAGAGAGCCTATTTGTAAGGTTCAAATGAAAGATATCGCTAAGCCCTAAGAATTGGTGAAAGGGGAAGGTCATTGCAAGATAGCGTGACGGTATGGTAACAAGCAGGTTTAGGGTTCGAGTCACGGGAAATGTTTGATTATCCATTCCAAATTCAGAGTAAATGCTCAATTGTAACTGTTTTTTCAAGTTTGAATTGAAAAGTCAGTTTTGGCGGGAATGTTTCAAATTTCGATAATATACAAGATGCAACAATACACTACAATAATCAAAGCAAGGGAAGCTAATCGCAACGGTTAGAGTAAGTTTTTTAAAGCAAAAATGGCAAGCATGACCGTTCCGTTGCTTTTTAGGTGGTTCCGTTGCTTTTTCTTGCACTCATAAATCAACCTTTTTGTCTGCTTCAAATGAAAGATATCGCTAAGCCCTAAGAATTGGTGAAAGGGGAAGGTCATTGCAAGATAGCGTGACGGTATGGTAACAAGCAGGTTTAGGGTTCGAGTCACGGGAAATGTTTGATTATCCATTCCAAATTCAGAGTAAATGCTCAATTGTAACTGTTTTTTCAAGTTTGAATTGAAAAGTCAGTTTTGGCGGGAATGTTTCAAATTTCGATAATATACAAGATGCAACAATACACTACAATAATCAAAGCAAGGGAAGCTAATCGCAACGGTTAGAGTAAGTTTTTTAAAGCAAAAATGGCAAGCATGCCCGTTCCGTTGCTTTTTAGGTGGTTCCGTTGCTTTTTCTTGCACTCATAAATCAACCTTTTTGTCTGCTTCAAATGAAAGATATCGCTAAGCCCTAAGAATTGGTGAAAGGGGAAGGTCATTGCAAGATAGCGTGACGGTATGGTAACAAGCAGGTTGACGGTTCGAGTCACGGGAAATGTTTGATTATCCATTCCAAATTCAGAGTAAATGCTCAATTGTAACTGTTTTTTCAAGTTTGAATTGAAAAGTCAGTTTTGGCGGGAATGTTTCAAATTTCGATAATATACAAGATGCAACAATACACTACAATAATCAAAGCAAGGGAAGCTAATCGCAACGGTTAGAGTAAGTTTTTTAAAGCAAAAATGGCAAGCATGCCCGTTCCGTTGCTTTTTAGGTGGTTCCGTTGCTTTTTCTTGCACTCATAAATCAACCTTTTTGTCTGCTTCAAATGAAAGATATCGCTAAGCCCTAAGAATTGGTGAAAGGGGAAGGTCATTGCAAGATAGCGTGACGGTATGGTAACAAGCAGGTTTAGGGTTCGAGTCACGGGAAATATTTGATTCTCAATTCGAAATTCAGAGTAAATGATAAATTATAACGGTTTCTTCAAGTTTGAATTGAAAAGTCAGTTTAGGCGGGAATGTTTCAAATTTCGATAATATGCAAGATGCAACAATACACTACAATAATCAAAGCAAGGGAAGCTAATCGCAACGGTTAGAGTAAGTTTTTGGAAGCAAAAATGGCAAGCATGCCCGTTCCGTTGCTTTTTTGGTGGTTCCGTTGCTTTTTTGTGCACCCAGAAAACAGCCTATTTGTAAGGTTCAAATGAAAGATATCGCTAAGCCCTAAGAATTGGCGAAAGGGGAAGGTCATTGCAAGATAGCGTGACGGTATGGTAACAAGCAGGTTTAGGGTTCGAGTCACGGGAAATGTTTGATTATCCATTCCAAATTCAGAGTAAATGCTCAATTGTAACTGTTTTTTCAAGTTTGAATTGAAAAGTCAGTTTTGGCGGGAATGTTTCAAATTTCGATAATATACAAGATGCAACAATACACTACAATAATCAAAGCAAGGGAAGCTAATCGCAACGGTTAGAGTAAGTTTTTTAAAGCAAAAATGGCAAGCATGCCCGTTCCGTTGCTTTTTAGGTGGTTCCGTTGCTTTTTTGTGCACCCAGAAAAGAGCCTATTTGTGAGGTTCAAATGAAAGATATCGCTAAGCCCTAAGAATTGGTGAAAGGGGAAGGTCATTGCAAGATAGCGTGACGGTATGGTAACAAGCAGGTTGAGGGTTCGAGTCACGGGAAATGTTTGATTATCCATTCCAAATTCAGAGTAAATGCTCAATTGTAACTGTTTTTTCAAGTTTGAATTGAAAAGTCAGTTTTGGCGGGAATGTTTCAAATTTCGATAATATACAAGATGCAACAATACACTACAATAATCAAAGCAAGGGAAGCTAATCGCAACGGTTAGAGTAAGTTTTTTAAAGCAAAAATGGCAAGCATGCCCGTTCCGTTGCTTTTTAGGTGGTTCCGTTGCTTTTTCTTGCACTCATAAATCAACCTTTTTGTCTGCTTCAAATGAAAGATATCGCTAAGCCCTAAGAATTGGTGAAAGGGGAAGGTCATTGCAAGATAGCGTGACGGTATGGTAACAAGCAGGTTTAGGGTTCGAGTCACGGGAAATATTTGATTCTCAATTCGAAATTCAGAGTAAATGATAAATTATAACGGTTTCTTCAAGTTTGAATTGAAAAGTCAGTTTAGGCGGGAATGTTTCAAATTTCGATAATATGCAAGATGCAACAATACACTACAATAATCAAACCAAGAGAAGCTAATCGCAACGGTTAGAGTAAGTTTTTTAAAGCAAAAATGGCAAGCATGCCCGTTCCGTTTCTTTTTTGGTGGTGGTTCCGTTGCTTTTTTGTGCACCCAGAAAAGTGCCTATTTGTAAGGTTCAAATGAAAGATATCGCTAAGCCCTAAGAATTGGTGAAAGGGGAAGGTCATTGCAAGATAGCGTGACGGTATGGTAACAAGCAGGTTTAGGGTTCGAGTCACGGAAATATGTTTATTCTCCATTCGAAATTCTGAGTAAATGCTCAATTGTAACTGTTTTTTCAAGTTTGAATTGATAAGTCAGTTTTGGCGGGAATGTTTCAAATTTCGATAATATGCAAGATGCAACAATACACTACAATAATCAAAGCAAGGGAAGCTAATCGCAACGGTTAGAGTAAGTTTTTGGAAGCAAAAATGGCAAGCATGCCCGTTCCGTTGCTTTTTTGGTGGTTCCGTTGCTTTTTTGTGCACCCAGAAAACAGCCTATTTGTAAGGTTCAAATGAAAGATATCGCTAAGCCCTAAGAATTGGCGAAAGGGGAAGGTCATTGCAAGATAGCGTGACGGTATGGTAACAAGCAGGTTGACGGTTCGAGTCACGGGAAATGTTTGATTATCCATTCCAAATTCAGAGTAAATGCTCAATTGTAACTGTTTTTTCAAGTTTGAATTGAAAAGTCAGTTTTGGCGGGAATGTTTCAAATTTCGATAATATACAAGATGCAACAATACACTACAATAATCAAAGCAAGGGAAGCTAATCGCAACGGTTAGAGTAAGTTTTTTAAAGCAAAAATGGCAAGCATGCCCGTTCCGTTGCTTTTTTGGTGGTTCCGTTGCTTTTTCGTGCACTCATAAATCAACCTTTTTTTCTGCTTCAAATGAAAGATATCGCTAAGCCCTAAGAATTGGTGAAAAGGGAAGGACCCTGGAAGATAAGTTAAGGTGAAGTAATCGGGAGGTGTAGTTTTCGAGTCACTCTAATATTTTTATTCTCCATTGTAAATTCAGAGTCAATGCTAAATTGTAACGGTTTTTCAAGTTTGAATAGGAAAGTCAGTTTTGGCGGGAATGTTTCAAATTTCGATAATATGCAAGATGCAAAAATACACTACAATAATCAAAGCAAGGGAAGCTAATCGCAACGGTTAGAGTAAGTTTTTTAAAGCAAAAATGGCAAGCATGCCCGTTCCGTTGCTTTTTAGGTGGTTCCGTTGCTTTTTCTTGCACTCATAAATCAACCTTTTTGTCTGCTTCAAATGAAAGATATCGCTAAGCCCTAAGAATTGGTGAAAGGGGAAGGTCATTGCAAGATAGCGTGACGGTATGGTAACAAGCAGGTTTAGGGTTCGAGTCACGGAAATATGTTTATTCTCCATTCGAAATTCAGAGTAAATGCTCAATTGTAACTGTTTCTTCAAGTTTGAATTGAAAAGTCAGTTTTGGAGGGAATGTTTCAAATTTCGATAATACGCAAGATGCAACAATACACTACAATAATCAAAGCAAGGGAAGCCAATCGCAACGGTTAGAGTAAGTTTTTTAAAGCAAAAATGGCAAGCATGCCCGTTCCGTTTCTTTTTTGGTGGTTCCGTTGCTTTTTTGTGCACCCAGAAAAGTGCCTATTTGTAAGGTTCAAATGAAAGATATCGCTAAGCCCTAAGAAATGGTGAAAGGGGAAGGTCATTGCAAGATAGCGTGACGGTATGGTAACAAGCAGGTTTAGGGTTCGAGTCACGGAAATATGTTTATTCTTCATTCGAAATTCAGAGTAAATGCTCAATTGTAACTGTTTTTTCAAGTTTGAATTGAAAAGTCAGTTTTGGCGGGAATGTTTCAAATTTCGATAATATGCAAGATGCAACAATACACTACAATAATCAAAGCAAGGGAAGCTAATCGCAACGGTTAGAGTAAGTTTTTGGAAGCAAAAATAGCAAGCATGCCCGTTCCGTTGCTTTTTTATTGGTTCCGTTGCTTTTTTGTGCACCCAGAAAACAGCCTATTTGTAAGGTTCAAATGGAAGATAGCTCTAACCCCTGAGCCACGGTTACAGAGGAAGGTCCCTGGAAGATAAGTTAAACGTGACGTAATCAGGAGGTGTAGTGTTCGAGTCACTTTAATATTTTTATTCTCCATTGTAAATTCATAGTCAATGCTAAATTGTAACGGTTTTTCAAGTTTGAATAGGAAAGTCAGTTTTGGCAGGAATGTTTCAAATTTCGATAATATGCAAGATGCAACAATACACTACAATAATCAAAGCAAGAGAAGCTAATCGCAACGGTTAGAGTAAGTTTTTTAAAGCAAAAATGGCAAGCATGCCCGTTCCGTTGCTTTTTTGGTGGTTCCGTTGCTTTTTCGTGCTCTCATAAATCAACCTTTTTGTCTGCTTCAAATGAAAGATATCGCTAAGCCCTACGAATAGTTGAAAGGGGAAGGTCATTGCAAGATAGCGTGACGGTATGGTAACAAGCAGGTTTAGGGTTCGGGTCACGGGAAATGTTTGATTCTCAATTCGAAATTCAGAGTAAATGATAAATTATAACGGTTTCTTCAAGTTTGAATTGAAAAGTCAGTTTTGGAGGGAATGTTTCAAATTTCGATAATACGCAAGATGCAACAATACACTACAATAATCAAAGCAAGGGAAGCTAATCGCAACGGTTAGAGTAAGTTTTTTAAAGCAAAAATGGCAAGCATGCCCGTTCCGTTTCTTTTTTGGTGGTTCCGTTGCTTTTTTGTGCACCCAGAAAAGTGCCTATTTGTAAGGTTCAAATGAAAGATATCGCTAAGCCCTAAGAATTGGTGAAAGGGGAAGGTCATTGCAAGATAGCGTGACGGTATGGTAACAAGCAGGTTTAGGGTTCGAGTCACGGAAATATGTTTATTCTTCATTCGAAATTCAGAGTAAATGCTCAATTGTAACTGTTTTTTCAAGTTTGAATTGAAAAGTCAGTTTTGGCGGGAATGTTTCAAATTTCGATAATATGCAAGATGCAACAATACACTACAATAATCAAAGCAATGGAAGCTAATCGCAACGGTTAGAGTAAGTTTTTGGAAGCAAAAATGGCAAGCATGCCCGTTCCGTTGCTTTTTTTGTGGTTCCGTTGCTTTTTCGTGCACTCATAAATCAACTTTTTGTCTGCTTCAAATGAAAGATATCGCTAAGCCCTAAGAATTGGTGAAAGGGGAAGGTCATTGCAAGATAGCGTGACGGTATGGTAACAAGCAGGTTGAGGGTTCGAGTCACGGGAAATGTTTGATTCTCCATTCGAAATTCAGAGTAAATGCTCAATTGTAACTGTTTTTTCAAGTTTGAATTGAAAAGTCAGTTTTGGAGGGAATGTTTCAAATTTCCATAATATGCAAGATGCAACAATACACTACAATAATCAAAGCAAGAGAAGCTAATCGCAACGGTTAGAGTAAGTTTTTTAAAGCAAAAATGGCAAGCATGAACGTTCCGTTGCTTTTTAGGTGGTTCCGTTGCTTTTTCTTGCACTCATAAATCAACCTTTTTGTCTGCTTCAAATGAAAGATATCGCTAAGCCCTAAGAATTGGTGAAAGGGGAAGGTCATTGCAAGATAGCGTGACGGTATGGTAACAAGCAGGTTTAGGGTTCGAGTCACGGAAATATGTTTATTCTCCATTTGAAATTCAGCGTAAATGCTCAAATGTAACGGTTTTTCAAGTTTAAATAGGAAAGTCAGTTTTGGCGGGAATGTTTCAAATTTCGATAATATGCAAGATGCAGCAATACACTACAACAATCAAAGCAAGAGAAGCTAATCGCAACGGTTAGAGTAAGTTTTTTAAAGCAAAAATGGCAAGCATGCCCGTTCCGTTGCTTTTTTGGTGGTTCCGTTGCTTTTTTGTGCACCCAGAAAAGAGCCTATTTGTACGGCTCAAATGAAAGATATCGCTAAGCCCTAAGAATTGGTGAAAGGGGAAGGTCATTGCAAGATAGCGTGACGGTATGGTAACAAGCAGGTTTAGGGTTCGAGTCACGGGAAATGTTTGATTCTCAATTCGAAATTCAGAGTAAATGATAAATTATAACGGTTTCTTCAAGTTTGAATTGAAAAGTCAGTTTAAAAGGGAATGTTTCAAATTTCGATAATATGTAAGATGCAACAATACACTACAATAATCAAACCAAGAGAAGCTAATCGCAACGGTTAGAGTAAGTTTTTTAAAGCAAAAATGGCAAGCATGCCCGTTCCGTTTCTTTTTTGGTGGTTCCGTTGCTTTTTTGTGCACCCAGTAAAGTGCCTATTTGTAAGGTTCAAATGAAAGATATCGCTAAGCCCTAAGAATTGGTGAAAGGGGAAGGTCATTGCAAGATAGCGTGACGGTATGGTAACAAGCAGGTTTAGGGTTCGAGTCACGGAAATATGTTTATTCTCCATTCGAAATTCTGAGTAAATGCTCAATTGTAACTGTTTTTTCAAGTTTGAATTGAAAAGTCAGTTTTGGCGGGAATGTTTCAAATTTCGATAATATGCAAGATGCAACAATACACTACAATAATCAAAGCAAGGGAAGCTAATCGCAACGGTTAGAGTAAGTTTTTGGAAGCAAAAATGGCAAGCATGCCCGTTCCGTTGCTTTTTTGGTGGTTCCGTTGCTTTTTTGTGCACCCAGAAAACAGCCTATTTGTAAGGTTCAAATGAAAGATATCGCTAAGCCCTAAGAATTGGCGAAAGGGGAAGGTCATTGCAAGATAGCGTGACGGTATGGTAACAAGCAGGTTGACGGTTCGAGTCACGGGAAATGTTTGATTATCCATTCCAAATTCAGAGTAAATGCTCAATTGTAACTGTTTTTTCAAGTTTGAATTGAAAAGTCAGTTTTGGCGGGAATGTTTCAAATTTCGATAATATACAAGATGCAACAATACACTACAATAATCAAAGCAAGGGAAGCTAATCGCAACGGTTAGAGTAAGTTTTTGGAAGCAAAAATGGTAAGCATGCCCTTTCCGTTGCTTTTTTGGTGGTTCCGTTGCTTTTTCGTGCACTCATAAATCAACTTTTTTTCTGCTTCAAATGAAAGATATCGCTAAGCCCTAAGAATTGGTGAAAAGGGAAGGACCCTGGAAGATAAGTTAAGGTGAAGTAATCGGGAGGTGTAGTTTTCGAGTCACTCTAATATTTTTATTCTCCATTGTAAATTCAGAGTCAATGATAAATTGTAACGGTTTTTCAAGTTTGAATAGGAAAGTCAGTTTTGGCGAGAATGTTTCAAATTTCGATAATATGCAAGATGCAACAATACACTATAACAATCAAAGCAAGAGAAGCTAATCGCAACGGTTAGAGTAAGTTTTTTAAAGCAAAAATGGCAAGCATGACCGTTCCGTTTCTTTTTTGGTGGTTCCGTTGCTTTTTTGTGCACCCAGAAAAGTGCCTATTTGTAAGGTTCAAATGAAAGATATCGCTAAGCCCTAAGAATTGGTGAAAGGGGAAGGTCATTGCAAGATAGCGTGACGGTATGGTAACAAGCAGGTTTAGGGTTCGAGTCACGGAAATATGTTTATTCTCCATTCGAAATTCAGAGTAAATGCTCAACTGTAACTGTTTTTTCAAGTTTGAATTGAAAAGTCAGTTTTGGCGGGAATGTTTCAAATTTCGATATTATGCAAGATGCAACAATACACTACAATAATCAAAGCAAGGGAAGCTAATCGCAACGGATAGAGTAAGTTTTTGGAAGCAAAAATGGCAAGCATGCCCGTTCCGTTGCTTTTTTATTGGTTCCGTTGCTTTTTTGTGCACCCAGAAAACAGCCTATTTGTAAGGTTCAAATGGAAGATAGCTCTAACCCCTGAGCCACTTTTACAGAGGAAGGTCCCTGGAAGATAAGTTAAACGTGACGTAATCAGGAGGTGTAGTGTTCGAGGCACTTTAATATTTTTATTCTCCATTGTAAATTCATAGTCAATGCTAAATTGTAACGGTTTTTCAAGTTTGAATAGGAAAGTCAGTTTTGGCAGGAATGTTTCAAATTTCGATAATATGCAAGATGCAACAATACACTACAATAATCAAAGCAAGAGAAGCTAATCGCAACGGTTAGAGTAAGTTTTTTAAAGCAAAAATGGCAAGCATGCCCGTTCCGTTGCTTTTTTGGTGTTTCCGTTGCTTTTTCGTGCTCTCATAAATCAACCTTTTTGTCTGCTTCAAATGAAAGATATCGCTAAGCCCTAAGAATAGTTGAAAGGGGAAGGTCATTGCAAGATAGCGTGACGGTATGGTAACAAGCAGGTTTAGGGTTCGAGTCACGGAAATATGTTTATTCTCAATTCGAAATTCAGAGTAAATGATAAATTATAACGGTTTCTTCAAGTTTGAATTGAAAAGTCAGTTTTGGAGGGAATGTTTCAAATTTCGATAATACGCAAGATGCAACAATACACTACAATAATCAAAGCAAGGGAAGCTAATCGCAACGGTTAGAGTAAGTTTTTTAAAGCAAAAATGGCAAGCATGCCCGTTCCGTTTCTTTTTTGGTGGTTCCGTTGCTTTTTTGTGCACCCAGAAAAGTGCCTATTTGTAAGGTTCAAATGAAAGATATCGCTAAGCCCTAAGAATTGGTGAAAGGGGAAGGTCATTGCAAGATAGCGTGACGGTATGGTAACAAGCAGGTTTAGGGTTCGAGTCACGGAAATATGTTTATTCTTCATTCGAAATTCAGAGTAAATGCTCAATTGTAACTGTTTTTTCAAGTTTGAATTGAAAAGTCAGTTTTGGCGGGAATGTTTCAAATTTCGATAATATGCAAGATGCAACAATACACTACAATAATCAAAGCAAGGGAAGCTAATCGCAACGGTTAGAGTAAGTTTTTGGAAGCAAAAATGGCAAGCATGAACGTTCCGTTGCTTTTTAGGTGGTTCCGTTGCTTTTTCTTGCACTCATAAATCAACCTTTTTGTCTGCTTCAAATGAAAGATATCGCTAAGCCCTAAGAATTGGTGAAAGGGGAAGGTCATTGCAAGATAGCGTGACGGTATGGTAACAAGCAGGTTTAGGGTTCGAGTCACGGAAATATGTTTATTCTCCATTTGAAATTCAGCGTAAATGCTCAATTGTAACGGTTTTTCAAGTTTGAATAGGAAAGTCAGTTTTGGCGGGAATGTTTCAAATTTCGATAATATGCAAGATGCAGCAATACACTACAACAATCAAAGCAAGAGAAGCTAATCGCAACGGTTAGAGTAAGTTTTTTAAAGCAAAAATGGCAAGCATGCCCGTTCCGTTGCTTTTTTGGTGGTTCCGTTGCTTTTTTGTGCACCCAGAAAAGAGCCTATTTGTACGGCTCAAATGAAAGATATCGCTAAGCCCTAAGAATTGGTGAAAGGGGAAGGTCATTGCAAGATAGCGTGACGGTATGGTAACAAGCAGGTTTAGGGTTCGAGTCACGGGAAATGTTTGATTCTCAATTCGAAATTCAGAGTAAATGATAAATTATAACGGTTTCTTCAAGTTTGAATTGAAAAGTCAGTTTAGAAGGGAATGTTTCAAATTTCGATAATATGTAAGATGCAACAATACACTACAATAATCAAAGCAAGAGAAGCTAATCGCAACGGTTAGAGTAAGTTTTTTAAAGCAAAAATGGCAAGCATGCCCGTTCCGTTGCTTTTTTGGTGTTTCCGTTGCTTTTTCGTGCTCTCATAAATCAACCTTTTTGTCTGCTTCAAATGAAAGATATCGCTAAGCCCTAAGAATAGTTGAAAGGGGAAGGTCATTGCAAGATAGCGTGACGGTATGGTAACAAGCAGGTT
Source organism: Lepisma saccharinum (assembly GCF_977018435.1). NCBI lineage: Eukaryota > Metazoa > Arthropoda > Insecta > Zygentoma > Lepismatidae > Lepisma > Lepisma saccharinum. The sequence goes on along the minus strand of NW_028142901.1, from coordinate 1,358,717 downwards.
TAGGGTTCGAGTCACGGAAATATGTTTATTCTCAATTCGAAATTCTGAGTAAATGCTCAATTGTAACTGTTTTTTCAAGTTTGAATTGAAAAGTCAGTTTTGGCGGGAATGTTTCAAATTTCGATAATATGCAAGATGCAACAATACACTACAATAATCAAAGCAAGGGAAGCTAATCGCAACGGTTAGAGTAAGTTTTTGGAAGCAAAAATGGCAAGCATGCCCGTTCCGTTGCTTTTTTGGTGGTTCCGTTGCTTTTTTGTGCACCCAGAAAACAGCCTATTTGTAAGGTTCAAATGAAAGATATCGCTAAGCCCTAAGAATTGGCGAAAGGGGAAGGTCATTGCAAGATAGCGTGACGGTATGGTAACAAGCAGGTTGACGGTTCGAGTCACGGGAAATGTTTGATTATCCATTCCAAATTCAGAGTAAATGCTCAATTGTAACTGTTTTTTCAAGTTTGAATTGAAAAGTCAGTTTTGGCGGGAATGTTTCAAATTTCGATAATATACAAGATGCAACAATACACTACAATAATCAAAGCAAGAGAAGCTAATCGCAACGGTTAGAGTAAGTTTTTGGAAGCAAAAATGGTAAGCATGCCCTTTCCGTTGCTTTTTTGGTGGTTCCGTTGCTTTTTCGTGCACTCATAAATCAACCTTTTTTTCTGCTTCAAATGAAAGATATCGCTAAGCCCTAAGAATTGGTGAAAAGGGAAGGACCCTGGAAGATAAGTTAAGGTGAAGTAATCGGGAGGTGTAGTTTTCGAGTCATTCAAATATTTTTATTCTCCATTGTAAATTCAGAGTCAATGCTAAATTGTAACGGTTTTTCAAGTTTGAATAGGAAAGTCAGTTTTGGCGGGAATGTTTCAAATTTCGATAATATGCAAGATGCAACAATACACTACAATAATCAAAGCAAGGGAAGCTAATCGCAACGGTTAGAGTAAGTTTTTTAAAGCAAAAATGGCAAGCATGCCCGTTCCGTTGCTTTTTAGGTGGTTCCGTTGCTTTTTCTTGCACTCATAAATCAACCTTTTTGTCTGCTTCAAATGAAAGATATCGCTAAGCCCTAAGAATTGGTGAAAGGGGAAGGTCATTGCAAGATAGCGTGAGGGTATGGTAACAAGCAGGTTTAGGGTTCGAGTCACGGAAATATGTTTATTCTCCATTTGAAATTCAGCGTAAATGTTCAATTGTAACGGTTTTTCAAGTTTGAATAGGAAAGTCAGTTTTCGCGGGATTGTTTCAAATTTCGATAATATGCAAGATGCAACAATACACTATAACAATCAAAGCAAGAGAAGCTAATCGCAACGGTTAGAGTAAGTTTTTTAAAGCAAAAATGGCAAGCATGCCCGTTCCGTTGCTTTTTTGGTGGTTCCGTTGCTTTTTTGTGCACCCAGAAGAGAGCCTATTAGTAAGGTTCAAATGAAAGATATCGCTAAGCCCTAAGAATTGGTGAAAGGGGAAGGTCATTGCAAGATAGCGTGACGGTATGCTAACAAGCAGGTTTAGGGTTCGAGTCACGGGAAATGTTTGATTCTCAATTCGAAATTCAGAGTAAATGATAAATTATAACGGTTTCTTCAAGTTTGAATTGAAAAGTCAGTTTTGGCGGGAATGTTTCAAATTTCGATAATATACAAGATGCAACAATACACTACAATAATCAAAGCAAGAGAAGCTAATCGCAACGGTTAGAGTAAGTTTTTGGAAGCAAAAATGGTAAGCATGCCCTTTCCGTTGCTTTTTTGGTGGTTCCGTTGCTTTTTCGTGCACTCATAAATCAACCTTTTTTTCTGCTTCAAATGAAAGATATCGCTAAGCCCTAAGAATTGGTGAAAAGGGAAGGACCCTGGAAGATAAGTTAAGGTGAAATAATCGGGAGGTGTAGTTTTCGAGTCACTCTAATATTTTTATTCTCCATTGTAAATTCAGAGTCAATGCTAAATTGTAACGGTTTTTCAAGTTTGAATAGGAAAGTCAGTTTTGGCGGGAATGTTTCAAATTTCGATAATATGCAAGATGCAACAATACACTATAACAATCAAAGCAAGAGAAGCTAATCGCAACGGTTAGAGTAAGTTTTTTAAAGCAAAAATGGCAAGCATGACCGTTCCGTTTCTTTTTTGGTGGTTCCGTTGCTTTTTTGTGCACCCAGAAAAGTGCCTATTTGTAAGGTTCAAATGAAAGATATCGCTAAGCCCTAAGAATTGGTGAAAGGGGAAGGTCATTGCAAGATAGCGTGACGGTATGGTAACAAGCAGGTTTAGGGTTCGAGTCACGGAAATATGTTTATTCTCCATTCGAAATTCAGAGTAAATGCTCAATTGTAACTGTTTTTTCAAGTTTGAATTGAAAAGTCAGTTTTGGCGGGAATGTTTCAAATTTCGATATTATGCAAGATGCAACAATACACTACAATAATCAAAGCAAGGGAAGCTAATCGCAACGGTTAGAGTAAGTTTTTGGAAGCAAAAATGGCAAGCATGCCCGTTCCGTTGCTTTTTTATTGGTTCCGTTGCTTTTTTGTGCACCCAGAAAACAGCCTATTTGTAAGGTTCAAATGGAAGATAGCTCTAACCCCTGAGCCACTTTTACAGAGGAAGGTCCCTGGAAGATAAGTTAAACGTGACGTAATCAGGAGGTGTAGTGTTCGAGGCACTTTAATATTTTTATTCTCCATTGTAAATTCATAGTCAATGCTAAATTGTAACGGTTTTTCAAGTTTGAATAGGAAAGTCAGTTTTGGCAGGAATGTTTCAAATTTCGATAATATGCAAGATGCAACAATACACTACAATAATCAAAGCAAGAGAAGCTAATCGCAACGGTTAGAGTAAGTTTTTTAAAGCAAAAATGGCAAGCATGCCCGTTCCGTTGCTTTTTTGGTGGTTCCGTTGCTTTTTCGTGCTCTCATAAATCAACCTTTTTGTCTGCTTCAAATGAAAGATATCGCTAAGCCCTAAGAATAGTTGAAAGGGGAAGGTCATTGCAAGATAGCGTGACGGTATGGTAACAAGCAGGTTTAGGGTTCGAGTCACGGAAATATGTTTATTCTCAATTCGAAATTCAGAGTAAATGATAAATTATAACGGTTTCTTCAAGTTTGAATTGAAAAGTCAGTTTTGGAGGGAATGTTTCAAATTTCGATAATACGCAAGATGCAACAATACACTACAATAATCAAAGCAAGGGAAGCTAATCGCAACGGTTAGAGTAAGTTTTTTAAAGCAAAAATGGCAAGCATGCCCGTTCCGTTTCTTTTTTGGTGGTTCCGTTGCTTTTTTGTGCACCCAGAAAAGTGCCTATTTGTAAGGTTCAAATGAAAGATATCGCTAAGCCCTAAGAATTGGTGAAAGGGGAAGGTCATTGCAAGATAGCGTGACGGTATGGTAACAAGCAGGTTTAGGGTTCGAGTCACGGAAATATGTTTATTCTTCATTCGAAATTCAGAGTAAATGCTCAATTGTAACTGTTTTTTCAAGTTTGAATTGAAAAGTCAGTTTTGGCGGGAATGTTTCAAATTTCGATAATATGCAAGATGCAACAATACACTACAATAATCAAAGCAAGGGAAGCTAATCGCAACGGTTTGAGTAAGTTTTTGGAAGCAAAAATGGCAAGCATGCCCGTTCCGTTGCTTTTTTGGTGGTTCCGTTGCTTTTTTGTGCACCCAGTAAAGTGCCTATTTGTAAGGTTCAAATGAAAGATATCGCTAAGCCCTAAGAATTGGTGAAAGGGGAAGGTCATTGCAAGATAGCGTGACGGTATGGTAACAAGCAGGTTTAGGGTTCGAGTCACGGAAATATGTTTTTTCTCCATTCGAAATTCTGAGTAAATGCTCAATTGTAACTGTTTTTTCAAGTTTGAATTGAAAAGTCAGTTTTGGCGGGAATGTTTCAAATTTCGATAATATGCAAGATGCAACAATACACTACAATAATCAAAGCAAGGGAAGCTAATCGCAACGGTTAGAGTAAGTTTTTGGAAGCAAAAATGGCAAGCATGCCCGTTCCGTTGCTTTTTTGGTGGTTCCGTTGCTTTTTTGTGCACCCAGAAAACAGCCTATTTGTAAGGTTCAAATGAAAGATATCGCTAAGCCCTAAGAATTGGCGAAAGGGGAAGGTCATTGCAAGATAGCGTGACGGTATGGTAACAAGCAGGTTGACGGTTCGAGTCACGGGAAATGTTTGATTATCCATTCCAAATTCAGAGTAAATGCTCAATTGTAACTGTTTTTTCAAGTTTGAATTGAAAAGTCAGTTTTGGCGGGAATGTTTCAAATTTCGATAATATACAAGATGCAACAATACACTACAATAATCAAAGCAAGAGAAGCTAATCGCAACGGTTAGAGTAAGTTTTTGGAAGCAAAAATGGTAAGCTTGCCCTTTCCGTTGCTTTTTTGGTGGTTCCGTTGCTTTTTCGTGCACTCATAAATCAACCTTTTTTTCTGCTTCAAATGAAAGATATCGCTAAGCCCTAAGAATTGGTGAAAAGGGAAGGACCCTGGAAGATAAGTTAAGGTGAAGTAATCGGGAGCTGTAGTTTTCGAGTCATTCTAATATTTTTATTCTCCATTGTAAATTCAGAGTCAATGCTAAATTGTAACGGTTTTTCAAGTTTGAATAGGAAAGTCAGTTTTGGCGGGAATGTTTCAAATTTCGATAATATGCAAGATGCAACAATACACTACAATAATCAAAGCAAGGGAAGCTAATCGCAACGGTTAGAGTAAGTTTTTTAAAGCAAAAATGGCAAGCATGCCCGTTCCGTTGCTTTTTAGGTGGTTCCGTTGCTTTTTCTTGCACTCATAAATCAACCTTTTTGTCTGCTTCAAATGAAAGATATCGCTAAGCCCTAAGAATTGGTGAAAGGGGAAGGTCATTGCAAGATAGCGTGAGGGTATGGTAACAAGCAGGTTTAGGGTTCTTGTCACGGAAATATGTTTATTCTCCATTTGAAATTCAGCGTAAATGTTCAATTGTAACGGTTTTTCAAGTTTGAATAGGAAAGTCAGTTTTCGCGGGATTGTTTCAAATTTCGATAATATGCAAGATGCAACAATACACTATAACAATCAAAGCAAGAGAAGCTAATCGCAACGGTTAGAGTAAGTTTTTTAAAGCAAAAATGGCAAGCATGCCCGTTCCGTTGCTTTTTTGGTGGTTCCGTTGCTTTTTTGTGCACCCAGAAGAGAGCATATTAGTAAGGTTCAAATGAAAGATATCGCTAAGCCCTAAGAATTGGTGAAAGGGGAAGGTCATTGCAAGATAGCGTGACGGTATGCTAACAAGCAGGTTTAGGGTTCGAGTCACGGGAAATGTTTGATTCTCAATTCGAAATTCAGAGTAAATGATAAATTATAACGGTTTCTTCAAGTTTGAATTGAAAAGTCAGTTTTGGCGGGAATGTTTCAAATTTCGATATTATGCAAGATGCAACAATACACTACAATAATCAAAGCAAGGGAAGCTAATCGCAACGGTTAGAGTAAGTTTTTGGAAGCAAAAATGGCAAGCATGCCCGTTCCGTTGCTTTTTTATTGGTTCCGTTGCTTTTTTGTGCACCCAGAAAACAGCCTATTTGTAAGGTTCAAATGGAAGATAGCTCTAACCCCTGAGCCACTTTTACAGAGGAAGGTCCCTGGAAGATAAGTTAAACGTGACGTAATCAGGAGGTGTAGTGTTCGAGGCACTTTAATATTTTTATTCTCCATTGTAAATTCATAGTCAATGCTAAATTGTAACGGTTTTTCAAGTTTGAATAGGAAAGTCAGTTTTGGCAGGAATGTTTCAAATTTCGATAATATGCAAGATGCAACAATACACTACAATAATCAAAGCAAGAGAAGCTAATCGCAACGGTTAGAGTAAGTTTTTTAAAGCAAAAATGGCAAGCATGCCCGTTCCGTTGCTTTTTTGGTGGTTCCGTTGCTTTTTCGTGCTCTCATAAATCAACCTTTTTGTCTGCTTCAAATGAAAGATATCGCTAAGCCCTAAGAATAGTTGAAAGGGGAAGGTCATTGCAAGATAGCGTGACGGTATGGTAACAAGCAGGTTTAGGGTTCGAGTCACGGAAATATGTTTATTCTCAATTCGAAATTCAGAGTAAATGATAAATTATAACGGTTTCTTCAAGTTTGAATTGAAAAGTCAGTTTTGGAGGGAATGTTTCAAATTTCGATAATACGCAAGATGCAACAATACACTACAATAATCAAAGCAAGGGAAGCTAATCGCAACGGTTAGAGTAAGTTTTTTAAAGCAAAAATGGCAAGCATGCCCGTTCCGTTTCTTTTTTGGTGGTTCCGTTGATTTTTTGTGCACCCAGAAAAGTGCCTATTTGTAAGGTTCAAATGAAAGATATCGCTAAGCCCTAAGAATTGGTGAAAGGGGAAGGTTATTGCAAGATAGCGTGACGGTATGGTAACAAGCAGGTTTAGGGTTCGAGTCACGGAAATATGTTTATTCTTCATTCGAAATTCAGAGTAAATGCTCAATTGTAACTGTTTTTTCAAGTTTGAATTGAAAAGTCAGTTTTGGCGGGAATGTTTCAAATTTCGATAATATGCAAGATGCAACAATACACTACAATAATCAAAGCAAGGGAAGCTAATCGCAACGGTTAGAGTAAGTTTTTGGAAGCAAAAATGGCAAGGATGCCCGTTCCGTTGCTTTTTTGGTGGTTCCGTTGCTTTTTCGTGCACTCATAAATCAACTTTTTGTCTGCTTCAAATGAAAGATATCGCTAAGCCCTAAGAATTGGTGAAAGGGGAAGGTCATTGCAAGATAGTGTGACGGTATGGTAACAAGCAGGTTGAGGGTTCGAGTCACGGGAAATGTTTGATTCTCCATTCGAAATTCAGAGTAAATGCTCAATTGTAACTGTTTTTTCAAGTTTGAATTGAAAAGTCAGTTTTGGCGGGAATGTTTCAAATTTCGATAATATGCAAGATTCAACAATACACTACAATAATCAAAGCAAGAGAAGCTAATCGCAACGGTTAGAGTAAGTTTTTTAAAGCAAAAATGGCAAGCATGAACGTTCCGTTGCTTTTTAGGTGGTTCCGTTGCTTTTTCTTGCACTCATAAATCAACCTTTTTGTCTGCTTCAAATGAAAGATATCGCTAAGCCCTAAGAATTGGTGAAAGGGGAAGGTCATTGCAAGATAGCGTGACGGTATGGTAACAAGCAGGTTTAGGGTTCGAGTCACGGAAATATGTTTATTCTTCATTCGAAATTCAGAGTAAATGCTCAATTGTAACTGTTTTTTCAAGTTTGAATTGAAAAGTCAGTTTTGGCGGGAATGTTTCAAATTTCGATAATATGCAACATGCAACAATACACTACAATAATCAAAGCAAGGGAAGCTAATCGCAACGGTTAGAGTAAGTTTTTTAAAGCAAAAATGGCAAGCATGCCCGTTCCGTTTCTTTTTTGGTGGTTCCGTTGCTTTTTTGTGCACCCAGTAAAGTGCCTATTTGTAAGGTTCAAATGAAAGATATCGCTAAGCCCTAAGAATTGGTGAAAGGGGAAGGTCATTGCAAGATAGCGTGACGGTATGGTAACAAGCAGGTTTAGGGTTCGAGTCACGGAAATATGTTTATTCTCCATTCGAAATTCTGAGTAAATGCTTAATTGTAACTGTTTTTTCAAGTTTGAATTGAAAAGTCAGTTTTGGCGGGAATGTTTCAAATTTCGATAATATGCAAGATGCAACAATACACTACAATAATCAAAGCAAGGGAAGCTAATCGCAACGGTTAGAGTAAGTTTTTGGAAGCAAAAATGGCAAGCATGCCCGTTCCGTTGCTTTTTTGGTGGTTCCGTTGCTTTTTTGTGCACCCAGAAAACAGCCTATTTGTAAGGTTCAAATGAAAGATATCGCTAAGCCCTAAGAATTGGCGAAAGGGGAAGGTCATTGCAAGATAGCGTGACGGTATGGTAACAAGCAGGTTGAGGGTTCGAGTCACGGGAAATGTTTGATTCTCAATTCGAAATTCAGAGTAAATGATAAATTATAACGGTTTCTTCAAGTTTGAATTGAAAAGTCAGTTTTGGCGGGAATGTTTCAAATTTCGATAATATACAAGATGCAACAATACACTACAATAATCAAAGCAAGAGAAGCTAATCGCAACGGTTAGAGTAAGTTTTTGGAAGCAAAAATGGTAAGCATGCCCTTTCCGTTGCTTTTTTGGTGGTTCCGTTGCTTTTTCGTGCACTCATAAATCAACCTTTTTTTCTGCTTCAAATGAAAGATATCGCTAAGCCCTAAGAATTGGTGAAAAGGGAAGGACCCTGGAAGATAAGTTAAGGTGAAGTAATCGGGAGGTGTAGTTTTCGAGTCACTCTAATATTTTTATTCTCCATTGTAAATTCAGGGTCAATGCTAAATTGTAACGGTTTTTCAAGTTTGAATAGGAAAGTCAGTTTTGGCGGGAATGTTTCAAATTTCGATAATATGCAAGATGCAACAATACACTACAATAATCAAAGCAAGGGAAGCTAATCGCAACGGTTAGAGTAAGTATTTTAAAGCAAAAATGGCAAGCATGCCCGTTCCGTTGCTTTTTAGGTGGTTCCGTTGCTTTTTCTTGCACTCATAAATCAACCTTTTTGTCTGCTTCAAATGAAAGATATCGCTAAGCCCTAAGAATTGGTGAAAGGGGAAGGTCATTGCAAGATAGCGTGACGGTATGGTAACAAGCAGGTTTAGGGTTCGAGTCACGGAAATATGTTTATTCTCCATTTGAAATTCAGCGTAAATGTTCAATTGTAACGGTTTTTCAAGTTTGAATAGGAAAGTCAGTTTTCGCGGGATTGTTTCAAATTTCGATAATATGCAAGATGCAACAATACACTATAACAATCAAAGCAAGAGAAGCTAATCGCAACGGTTAGAGTAAGTTTTTTAAAGCAAAAATGGCAAGCATGCCCGTTCCGTTGCTTTTTTGGTGGTTCCGTTGCTTTTTTGTGCACCCAGAAGAGAGCCTATTAGTAAGGTTCAAATGAAAGATATCGCTAAGCCCTAAGAATTGGTGAAAGGGGAAGGTCATTGCAAGATAGCGTGACGGTATGCTAACAAGCAGGTTTATGGTTCGAGTCACGGGAAATGTTTGATTCTCAATTCGAAATTCAGAGTAAATGATAAATTATAACGGTTTCTTCAAGTTTGAATTGAAAAGTCAGTTTTGGCGGGAATGTTTCAAATTTCGATAATATGCAAGATGCAACAATACACTACAATAATCAAACCAAGAGAAGCTAATCGCAACGGTTAGAGTAAGTTTTTTAAAGCAAAAATGGCAAGCATGACCGTTCCGTTTCTTTTTTGGTGGTTCCGTTGCTTTTTTGTGCACCCAGAAAAGTGCCTATTTGTAAGGTTCAAATGAAAGATATCGCTAAGCCCTAAGAATTGGTGAAAGGGGAAGGTCATTGCAAGATAGCGTGACGGTATGGTAACAAGCAGGTTTAGGGTTCGAGTCACGGAAATATGTTTATTCTCCATTCGAAATTCAGAGTAAATGCTCAATTGTAACTGTTTCTTCAAGTTTGAATTGAAAAGTCAGTTTTGGAGGGAATGTTTCAAATTTCGATAATACGCAAGATGCAACAATACACTACAATAATCAAAGCAAGGGAAGCCAATCGCAACGGTTAGAGTAAGTTTTTTAAAGCAAAAATGGCAAGCATGCCCGTTCCGTTTCTTTTTTGGTGGTTCCGTTGCTTTTTTGTGCACCCAGAAAAGTGCCTATTTGTAAGGTTCAAATGAAAGATATCGCTAAGCCCTAAGAAATGGTGAAAGGGGAAGGTCATTGCAAGATAGCGTGACGGTATGGTAACAAGCAGGTTTAGGGTTCGAGTCACGGAAATATGTTTATTCTTCATTCGAAATTCAGAGTAAATGCTCAATTGTAACTGTTTTTTCAAGTTTGAATTGAAAAGTCAGTTTTGGCGGGAATGTTTCAAATTTCGATAATATGCAAGATGCAACAATACACTACAATAATCAAAGCAAGGGAAGCTAATCGCAACGGTTAGAGTAAGTTTTTGGAAGCAAAAATGGCAAGCATGCCCGTTCCGTTGCTTTTTTGGTGGTTCCGTTGCTTTTTCGTGCACTCATAAATCAACTTTTTGTCTGCTTCAAATGAAAGATATCGCTAAGCCCTAAGAATTGGTGAAAGGGGAAGGTCATTGCAAGATAGTGTGACGGTATGGTAACAAGCAGGTTGAGGGTTCGAGTCACGGGAAATGTTTGATTCTCCATTCGAAATTCAGAGTAAATGCTCAATTGTAACTGTTTTTTCAAGTTTGAATTGAAAAGTCAGTTTTGGAGGGAATGTTTCAAATTTCCATAATATCCAAGATGCAACAATACACTACAATAATCAAAGCAAGAGAAGCTAATCGCAACGGTTAGAGTAAGTTTTTTAAAGCAAAAATGGCAAGCATGAACGTTCCGTTGCTTTTTAGGTGGTTCCGTTGCTTTTTCTTGCACTCATAAATCAACCTTTTTGTCTGCTTCAAATGAAAGATATCGCTAAGCCCTAAGAATTGGTGAAAGGGGAAGGTCATTGCAAGATAGCGTGACGGTATGGTAACAAGCAGGTTTAGGGTTCGAGTCACGGAAATATGTTTATTCTTCATTCGAAATTCAGAGTAAATGCTCAATTGTAACTGTTTTTTCAAGTTTGAATTGAAAAGTCAGTTTTGGCGGGAATGTTTCAAATTTCGATAATATGCAAGATGCAACAAGACACTACAATAATCAAAGCAAGGGAAGCTAATCGCAACGGTTAGAGTAAGTTTTTGGAAGCAAAAATGGCAAGCATGCCCGTTCCGTTGCTTTTTTGGTGGTTCCGTTGATTTTTCGTGCACTCATAAATCAACTTTTTGTCTGCTTCAAATGAAAGATATCGCTAAGCCCTAAGAATTGGTGAAAGGGGAAGGTCATTGCAAGATAGTGTGACGGTATGGTAACAAGCAGGTTGAGGGTTCGAGTCACGGGAAATGTTTGATTCTCAATTCGAAATTCAGAGTAAATGCTCAATTGTAACTGTTTTTTCAAGTTTGAATTGAAAAGTCAGTTTTGGAGGGAATGTTTCAAATTTCCATAATATGCAAGATGCAACAATACACTGCAATAATCAAAGCAAGAGAAGCTAATCGCAACGGTTAGAGTAAGTTTTTTAAAGCAAAAATGGCAAGCATGAACGTTCCGTTGCTTTTTAGGTGGTTCCGTTGCATTTTCTTGCACTCATAAATCAACCTTTTTGTCTGCTTCAAATGAAAGATATCGCTAAGCCCTAAGATTTGTTGAAAGGGGAAGGTCATTGCAAGATAGCGTGACGGTATGGTAACAAGCAGGTTTAGGGTTCGAGTCACGGAAATATGTTTATTCTCCATTTGAAATTCAGCGTAAATGCTCAATTGTAACGGTTTTTCAAGTTTGAATAGGAAAGTCAGTTTTCGCGGGATTGTTTCAAATTTCGATAATATGCAAGATGCAACAATACACTACAACAATCAAAGCAAGAGAAGCTAATCGCAACGGTTAGAGTAAGTTTTTTCAAGCAAAAATGGCAAGCATGCCCGTTCCGTTGCTTTTTTGGTGGTTCCGTTGGTTTTTTGTGCACCCAGAAGAGAGCCTATTTGTAAGGTTCAAATGAAAGATATCGCTAAGCCCTAAGAATTGGTGAAAGGGGAAGGTCATTGCAAGATAGCGTGACGGTATGGTAACAAGCAGGTTTAGGGTTCGATTCACGGAAATATGTTTATTCTCCATTTGAAATTCAGCGTAAATGCTCAATTGTAACGGTTTTTCAAGTTTGAATAGGAAAGTCAGTTTTGGCGGGAATGTTTCAAAATTCGATAATATGCAAGATGCAGCAATACACTACAACAATCAAAGCAAGAGAAGCTAATCGCAACGGTTAGAGTAAGTTTTTTAAAGCAAAAATGGCAAGCATGCCCGTTCCGTTGCTTTCTTGGTGGTTCCGTTGCTTTTTTGTGCACCCAGAAAAGAGCCTATTTGTACGGTTCAAATGAAAGATATCGCTAAGCCCTAAGAATTGGCGAAAGGGGAAGGTCATTGCAAGATAGCGTGACGGTATGGTAACAAGCAGGTTGACGTTCGAGTCACGGGAAATGTTTGATTATCCATTCCAAATTCAGAGTAAATGCTCAATTGTAACTGTTTTTTCAAGTTTGAATTGAAAAGTCAGTTTTGGCTGGAATGTTTCAAATTTCGATAATATACAAGATGCAACAATACACTACAATAATCAAAGCAAGAGAAGCTAATCGCAACGGTTAGAGTAAGTTTTTGGAAGCAAAAATGGTAAGCATGCCCTTTCCGTTGCTTTTTTGGTGGTTCCGTTGCTTTTTCGTGCACTCATAAATCAACCTTTTTTTCGGCTTCAAATGAAAGATATCGCTAAGCCCTAAGAATTGGTGAAAAGGGAAGGACCCTGGAAGATAAGTTAAGGTGAAGTAATCGGGAGGTGCAGTTTTCGAGTCACTCTAATATTTTTATTCTCCATTGTAAATTCAGAGTCAATGCTAAATTGTAACGGTTTTTCAAGTTTGAATAGGAAAGTCAGTTTTGGCGGGAATGTTTCAAATTTCGATAATATGCAAGATGCAACAATACACTACAATAATCAAAGCAAGGGAAGCTAATCGCAACGGTTAGAGTAAGTATTTTAAAGCAAAAATGGCAAGCATGCCCGTTCCGTTGCTTTTTAGGTGGTTCCGTTGCTTTTTCTTTCACTCATAAATCAACCTTTTTGTCTGCTTCAAATGAAAGATATCGCTAAGCCCTAAGAATTGGTGAAAGGGGAAGGTCATTGCAAGATAGCGTGAGGGTATGGTAACAAGCAGGTTTAGGGTTCGAGTCACGGACATATGTTTATTCTCCATTTGAAATTCATCGTAAATGTTCAATTGTAACGGTTTTTCAAGTTTGAATAGGAAAGTCAGTTTTCGCGGGATTGTTTCAAATTTCGATAATATGCAAGATGCAACAATACACTATAACAATCAAAGCAAGAGAAGCTAATCGCAACGGTTAGAGTAAGTTTTTTAAAGCAAAAATGGCAAGCATGCCCGTTCCGTTGCTTTTTTGATGGTTCCGTTGCTTTTTTGTGCACCCAGAAGAGAGCCTATTAGTAAGGTTCAAATGAAAGATATCGCTAAGCCCTAAGAATTGGTGAAAGGGGAAGGTCATTGCAAGATAGCGTGACGGTATGGTAACAAGCAGGTTTAGGGTTCGAGTCACGGAAATATGTTTATTCTCCATTCGAAATTCAGAGTAAATGCTCAATTGTAACTGTTTTTTCAAGTTTGAATTGAAAAGTCAGTTTTGGCGGGAATGTTTCAAATTTCGATATTATGCAAGATGCAACAATACACTACAATAATCAAAGCAAGGGAAGCTAATCGCAACGGTTAGAGTAAGTTTTTGGAAGCAAAAATGGCAAGCATGCCCGTTCCGTTGCTTTTTTATTGGTTCCGTTGCTTTTTTGTGAACCCAGAAAACAGCCTATTTGTAAGGTTCAAATGGAAGATAGCTCTAACCCCTGAGCCACTTTTACAGAGGAAGGTCCCTGGAAGATAAGTTAAACGTGACGTAATCAGGAGGTGTAGTGTTCGAGTCACTTTAATATTTTTATTCTCCATTGTAAATTCATAGTCAATGCTAAATTGTAACGGTTTTTCAAGTTTGAATAGGAAAGTCAGTTTTGGCAGGAATGTTTCAAATTTCGATAATATGCAAGATGCAACAATACACTACAATAATCAAAGCAAGAGAAGCTAATCGCAACGGTTAGAGTAAGTTTTTTAAAGCAAAAATGGCAAGCATGCCCGTTCCGTTTCTTTTTTGGTGGTTCCGTTGCTTTTTCGTGCTCTCATAAATCAACCTTTTTGTCTGCTTCAAATGAAAGATATCGCTAAGCCCTAAGAATAGTTGAAAGGGGAAGGTCATTGCAAGATAGCGTGACGGTATGGTAACAAGCAGGTTTAGGGTTCGAGTCACGGAAATATGTTTATTCTCCATTTGAAATTCAGCGTAAATGCTCAATTGTAACGGTTTTTCAAGTTTGAATTGAAAAGTCAGTTTTTGCGGGAATGTTTCAAATTTCGATAATATGCAAGATGCAACAATACACTACAATAATCAAAGCAAGAGAAGCTAATCGCAACGGTTAGAGTAAGTTTTTGGAAGCAAAAATGGCAAGCATGCCCGTTCCGTTGCTTTTTTGGTGGTTCCGTTGCTTTTTTGTGCACCCAGAAAAGAGCCTATTTGTGAGGTTCAAATGAAAGATATCGCTAAGCCCTAAGAATTGGTGAAAGGGGAAGGTCATTGCAAGATAGCGTGACGGTATGGTAACAAGCAGGTTGAGGGTTCGAGTCACGGGAAATGTTTGATTCTCCATTCGAAATTCAGAGTAAATGCTCAATTGTAACTGTTTTTTCAAGTGTGAATTGAAAAGTCAGTTTTGGCGGGAATGTTTCAAATTTCCATAATATGCAAGATGCAACAATACACTACAATAATCAAAGCAAGAGAAGCTAATCGCAACGGTTAGAGTAAGTTTTTTAAAGCAAAAATGGCAAGCATGAACGTTCCGTTGCTTTTTAGGTGGTTACGTTGCTTTTTCTTGCACTCATAAATCAACCTTTTTGTCTGCTTCAAATGAAAGATATCGCTAAGCCCTAAGAATTGGTGAAAGGGGAAGGTCATTGCAAGATAGCGTGACGGTATGGTAACAAGCAGGTTTAGGGTTCGAGTCACGGAAATATGTTTATTCTCCATTTGAAATTCAGCGTAAATGCTCAATTGTAACGGTTTTTCAAGTTTGAATAGGAAAGTCAGTTTTGGCGGGAATGTTTCAAATTTCGATAATATGCAAGATGCAGCAATACACTACAACAATCAAAGGAAGAGAAGCTAATCGCAACGGTTAGAGTAAGTTTTTTAAAGCAAAAATGGCAAGCATGCCCGTTCCGTTGCTTTTTTGGTGGTTCCGTTGCTTTTTTGTGCACCCAGAAAAGAGCCTATTTGTACGGTTCAAATGAAAGATATCGCTAAGCCCTAAGAATTGGTGAAAGGGGAAGGTCATTGCAAGATAGCGTGACGGTATGATAACAAGCAGGTTTAGGGTTCGAGTCACGGGAAATGTTTGATTCTCAATTCGAAATTCAGAGTGAATGA
Source organism: Lepisma saccharinum (assembly GCF_977018435.1). NCBI lineage: Eukaryota > Metazoa > Arthropoda > Insecta > Zygentoma > Lepismatidae > Lepisma > Lepisma saccharinum. The sequence goes on along the minus strand of NW_028142901.1, from coordinate 1,343,486 downwards.
TAAATTATAACGGTTTCTTCAAGTTTGAATTGAAAAGTCAGTTTAGGCGGGAATGTTTCAAATTTCGACAATATGCAAGATGCAACAATACACTACAATAATCAAACCAAGAGAAGCTAATCGCAACGGTTAGAGTAAGTTTTTTAAAGCAAAAATGGCAAGCATGCCCGTTCCGTTTCTTTTTTGGTGGTTCCGTTGCTTTTTTGTGCACCCAGAAAAGTGCCTATTTGTAAGGTTCAAATGAAAGATATCGCTAAGCCCTAAGAATTGGTGAAAGGGGAAGGTCATTGCAAGATAGCGTGACGGTATGGTAACAAGCAGGTTTAGGGTTCGAGTCACGGAAATATGTTTATTCTCCATTCGAAATTCTGAGTAAATGCTCAATTGTAACTGTTTTTTCAAGTTTGAATTGAAAAGTCAGTTTTGGCGGGAATGTTTCAAATTTCGATAATATGCAAGATGCAACAATACACTACAATAATCAAAGCAAGGGAAGCTAATCGCAACGGTTAGAGTAAGTTTTTGGAAGCAAAAATGGCAAGCATGCCCGTTCCGTTTCTTTTTTGGTGGTTCCGTTGCTTTTTTGTGCACCCAGAAAACAGCCTATTTGTAAGGTTCAAATGAAAGATATCGCTAAGCCCTAAGAATTGGCGAAAGGGGAAGGTCATTGCAAGATAGCGTGACGGTATGGTAACAAGCAGGTTGAGGGTTCGAGTCACGGGAAATGTTTGATTATCCATTCGAAATTCAGAGTAAATGCTCAATTGTAACTGTTTTTTCAAGTTTGAATTGAAAAGTCAGTTTTGGCGGGAATGTTTCAAATTTCGATAATATACAAGATGCAACAATACACTACAATAATCAAAGCAAGAGAAGCTAATCGCAACGGTTAGAGTAAGTTTTTGGAAGCAAAAATGGTAAGCATGCCCGTTCCGTTGCTTTTTTGGTGGTTCCGTTGCTTTTTCGTGCACTCATAAATCAACCTTTTTTTCTGCTTCAAATGAAAGATATCGCTAAGCCCTAAGAATTGGTGAAAAGGGAAGGACCCTGGAAGATAAGTTAAAGGTGAAGTAATCGGGAGGTGTAGTTTTCGAGTCACTCTAATATTTTTATTCTCCATTGTAAATTCAGAGTCAATGCTAAATTGAAAACAGCCTATTTGTAAGGTTCAAATGAAAGATATCGCTAAGCCCTAAGAATTGGCGAAAGGGGAAGGTCATTGCAAGATAGCGTGACGGTATGGTAACAAGCAGGTTGAGGGTTCGAGTCACGGGAAATGTTTGATTATCCATTTGAAATTCAGCGTAAATGTTCAATTGTAACGGTTTTCAAGTTTGAATAGGAAAGTCAGTTTTCGCGGGATTGTTTCAAATTTCGATAATATGCAAGATGCAACAATACACTATAACAATCAAAGCAAGAGAAGCTAATCGCAACGGTTAGAGTAAGTTTTTTAAAGCAAAAATGGCAAGCGTGCCCGTTCCGTTGCTTTTTTGGTGGTTCCGTTGCTTTTTTGTGCACCCAGAAGAGAGCCTATTAGTAAGGTTCAAATGAAAGATATCGCTAAGCCCTAAGAATTGGTGAAAGGGGAAGGTCATTGCAAGATAGCGTAACGGTATGGTAACAAGCAGGTTTAGGGTTCGAGTCACGGGAAATGTTTGATTCTCAATTCGAAATTCAGAGTAAATGATAAATTATAACGGTTTCTTCAAGTTTGAATTGAAAAGTCAGTTTTGGAGGGAATGTTTCAAATTTCGATAATATGCAAGATGCAACAATACACTACAATAATCAAAGCAAGAGAAGCTAATCGCAATGGTTAGAGTAAGTTTTTTCAAGCAAAAATGGCAAGCATGCCCGTTCCGTTGCTTTTTTGGTGGTTCCGTTGCTTTTTTGTGCACCCAGAAAAGTGCCTATTTGTAAGGTTCAAATGAAAGATATCGCTAAGCCCTAAGAATTGGTGAAAGGGGAAGGTCATTGCAAGATAGCGTGACGGTATGGTAACAAGCAGGTTTAGGGCTCGAGTCACGGAAATATATTTATTCTCCATTTGAAATTCAGCGTAAATGCTCAATTGTAATGGTTTTTCAAGTTTGAATTGAAAAGTCAGTTTTGGCGGGAATGTTTCAAATTTCGATAATATGCAAGATGCAACAATACACTACAATAATCAAAGCAAGGGAAGCTAATCGCAACGGTTAGAGTAAGTTTTTGGAAGCAAAAATGGCAAGCATGCCCGTTCCGTTGCTTTTTTATTGGTTCCGTTGCTTTTTTGTGCACCCAGAAAACAGCCTATTTGTAAGGTTCAAATGGAAGATAGCTCTAACCCCTGAGCCACGGTTACAGAGGAAGGTCCCTGGAAGATAAGTTAAACGTGACGTAATCAGGAGGTGTAGTGTTCGAGTCACTTTAATATTTTTATTCTCCATTGTAAATTCATAGTCAATGCTAAATTGTAACGGTTTTTCAAGTTTGAATAGGAAAGTCAGTTTTGGCAGGAATGTTTCAAATTTCGATAATATGCAAGATGCAACAATACACTACAATAATCAAAGCAAGAGAAGCTAATCGCAACGGTTAGAGTAAGTTTTTTAAAGCAAAAATGGCAAGCATGCCCGTTCCGTTGCTTTTTTGGTGGTTCCGTTGCTTTTTCGTGCTCTCATAAATCAACTTTTTGTCTGCTTCAAATGAAAGATATCGCTAAGCCCTAAGAATAGTTGAAAGGGGAAGGTCATTGCAAGATAGCGTGACGGTATGGTAACAAGCAGGTTTAGGGTTCGAGTCACGGAAATATGTTTATTCTCCATTTGAAATTCAGCGTAAATGCTCAATTGTAACGGTTTTTCAAGTTTGAATAGGAAAGACAGTTTTGGCGGGAATGTTTCAAATTTCGATAATATGCAAGATGCAGCAATACACTACAACAATCAAAGCAAGAGAAGCTAATCGCAACGGTTAGAGTAAGTTTTTTAAAGCAAAAATGGCAAGCATGCCCGTTCCGTTGCTTTTTTGGTGGTTCCGTTGCTTTTTTGTGCACCCAGAAAAGAGCCTATTTGTAAGGTTCAAATGAAAGATATCGCTAAGCCCTAAGAATTGGTGAAAGGGGAAGGTCATTGCAAGATAGCGTGACGGTATGGTAACAAGCAGGTTTAGGGTTCGAGTCACGGGAAATGTTTGATTCTCCATTTGAAATTCAGTGTAAATGCTTAATTTTAACGGTTTCTTCAAGTTTGAATTGAAAAGTCAGTTTTGGAGGGAATGTTTCAAATTTCGATAATATGCAAGATGCAACAATACACTACAATAATCAAAGCAAGAGAAGCTAATCGCAATGGTTAGAGTAAGTTTTTTCAAGCAAAAATGGCAAGCATGCCCGTTCCGTTGCTTTTTTGGTGGTTCCGTTGCTTTTTTGTGCACCCAGAAAAGTGCCTATTTGTAAGGTTCAAATGAAAGATATCGCTAAGCCCTAAGAATTGGTGAAAGGGGAAGGTCATTGCAAGATAGCGTGACGGTATGGTAACAAGCATGTTTAGGGTTCGAGTCACGGAAATATGTTTATTCTCCATTTGAAATTCAGCGTAAATGCTCAATTGTAATGGTTTTTCAAGTTTGAATAGGAAAGTCAGTTTTGGCGGGAATGTTTCAAATTTCGATAATATGCAAGATGCAGCAATACACTACAACAATCAAAACAAGAGAAGCTAATCGCAACGGTTAGAGTAAGTTTTTTAAAGCAAAAATGGCAAGCATGCCCGTTCCGTTGCTTTTTTGGTGGTTCCGTTGCTTTTTTGTGCACCCAGAAAAGAGCCTATTTGTAAGGTTCAAATGAAAGATATCGCTAAGCCCTAAGAATTGGTGAAAGGGGAAGGTCATTGCAAGATAGCGTGACGGTATGGTAACAAGCAGGTTTAGGGTTCGAGTCACGGAAATATGTTTATTCTCCATTTGAAATTCTGCGTAAATGCTCAATTGTAACGGTTTTTCAAGTTTGAATAGGAAAGTCAGTTTTCACGGGATTGTTTCAAATTTCGATAATATGCAAGATGCAACAATACACTACAACAATCAAAGCAAGAGAAGCTAATCATATCAACGGTTAGAGTAAGTTTTTTAAAGCAAAAATGGCAAGCATGCCCGTTCCGTTGCTTTTTTGGTGGTTCCGTTGCATTTTTGTGCACCCAGAAGAGAGCCTATTTGTAAGGTTCAAATGAAAGATATCGCTAAGCCCTAAGAATTGGTGAAAGGGGAAGGTCATTGCAAGATAGCGTGACGGTATGGTAACAAGAAGGTTTAGGGTTCGAGTCACGGAAATATGTTTATTCTCCATTTGAAATTCAGCGTAAATGCTCAATTGTAACGGTTTTTCAAGTTTGAATAAAAAAGTCAGTTTTGGCGGGAATGTTTCAAATTTCGAAAATATGCAAGATGCAGCAATACACTACAACAATCAAAGCAAGAGAAGCTAATCGCAACGGTTAGAGTAAGTTTTTTAAAGCAAAAATGGCAAGCATGCCCGTTCCGTTGCTGTTTTGGTGGTTCCGTTGCATTTTTGTGCACCCAGAAAAGAGCCTATTTGTAAGGTTCAAATGAAAGATATCGCTAAGCCCTAAGAATTGGTGAAAGGGGAAGGTCATTGCAAGATAGCGTGACGGTATGGTAACAAGCAGGTTTAGGGTTCGAGTCACGGAAATATGTTTATTCTCCATTTGAAATTCAGAGTAAATGCTCAATTGTAACGGTTTTTCAAGTTTGAATAGGAAAGTCAGTTTTCGCGGGATTGTTTCAAATTTCGATAATATGCAAGATGCAACAATACACTACAACAATCAAAGCAAGAGAAGCTAATCGCAACGGTTAGAGTAAGTTTTTTAAAGCAAAAATGGCAAGCATGCCCGTTCCGTTGCTTTTTTGGTGGTTCCGTTGCTTTTTTGTGCACCCAGAAAAGAGCCTATTTGTAAGGTTCAAATGAAAGATATCGCTAAGCCCTAAGAATTGGTGAAAGGGGAAGGTCATTGCAAGAATTGGTGAAAAGGGAAGGACCCTGGAAGATAAGTTAAAGGTGAAGTAATCGGGAGGTGTAGTTTTCGAGTCACTCTAATATTTTTATTCTCCATTGTAAATTCAGAGTCAATGCTAAATTGTAACGGTTTTTCAAGTTTGAATAGGAAAGTCAGTTTTGGCGGGAATGTTTGAAATTTCGATAATATGCAAGATGCAACAATACACTACAATAATGAAAGCAAGAGAAGCTAATCGCAACGGTTAGAGTAAGTTTTTGGGAGCAAAAATGGTAAGCATGCCCGTTCCGTTGCTTTTTAGGTGGTTCCGTTGCTTTTTCTTGCACTCATAAATCAACCTTTTTGTCTGCTTCAAATGAAAGATATCGCTAAGCCCTAAGAATTGGTGAAAGGGGAAGGTCATTGCAAGATAGCGTGAGGGTATGGTAACAAGCAGGTTTAGGGTTCGAGTCACGGAAATATGTTTATTCTCCATTTGAAATTCAGCGTAAATGTTCAATTGTAACGGTTTTTCAAGTTTGAATAGGAAAGTCAGTTTTCGCGGGATTGTTTCAAATTTCGATAATATGCAAGATGCAACAATACACTATAACAATCAAAGCAAGAGAAGCTAATCGCAACGGTTAGAGTAAGTTTTTTAAAGCAAAAATGGCAAGCGTGCCCGTTCCGTTGCTTTTTTGGTGGTTCCGTTGCTTTTTTGTGCACCCAGAAGAGAGCCTATTAGTAAGGTTCAAATGAAAGATATCGCTAAGCCCTAAGAATTGGTGAAAGGGGAAGGTCATTGCAAAATAGCGTGACGGTATGGAAACAAGCAGGTTTAGGGTTCGAGTCACGGGAAATGTTTGATTCTCAATTCGAAATTCAGAGTAAATGATAAATTATAACGGTTTCTTCAAGTTTGAATTGAAAAGTCAGTTTTGGAGGGAATGTTTCAAATTTCGATAATATGCAAGATGCAACAATACACTACAATAATCAAAGCAAGAGAAGCTAATCGCAATGGTTAGAGTAAGTTTTTTCAAGCAAAAATGGCAAGCATGCCCGTTCCGTTGCTTTTTTGGTGGTTCGGTTGCTTTTTTGTGCACCCAGAAAAGTGCCTATTTGTAAGGTTCAAATGAAAGATATCGCTAAGCCCTAAGAATTGGTGAAAGGGGAAGGTCATTGCAAGATAGCGTGACGGTATGGTAACAAGCAGGTTTAGGGTTCGAGTCACGGAAATATGTTTATTCTTCATTCGAAATTCAGAGTAAATGCTCAATTGTAATGGTTTTTCAAGTTTGAATTGAAAAGTCAGTTTTGGCGGGAATGTTTCAAATTTCGATAATATGCAAGATGCAACAATACACTACAATAATCAAAGCAAGGGAAGCTAATCGCAACGGTTAGAGTAAGTTTTTGGAAGCAAAAATGGCAAGCATGCCCGTTCCGTTGCTTTTTTATTGGTTCCGTTGCTTTTTTGTGCACCCAGAAAACAGCCTATTTGTAAGGTTCAAATGGAAGATAGCTCTAACCCCTGAGCCACGGTTACAGAGGAAGGTCCCTGGAAGATAAGTTAAACGTGACGTAATCAGGAGGTGTAGTGTTCGAGTCACTTTAATATTTTTATTCTCCATTGTAAATTCATAGTCAATGCTAAATTGTAACGGTTTTTCAAGTTTGAATAGGAAAGTCAGTTTTGGCAGGAATGTTTCAAATTTCGATAATATGCAAGATGCAACAATACACTACAATAATCAAAGCAAGAGAAGCTAATCGCAACGGTTAGAGTAAGTTTTTTTAAAGCAAAAATGGCAAGCATGACCGTTCCGTTGCTTTTTTGGTGGTTCCGTTGCTTTTTCGTGCTCTCATAAATCAACTTTTTGTCTGCTTCAAATGAAAGATATCGCTAAGCCCTAAGAATAGTTGAAAGGGGAAGGTCATTGCAAGATAGCGTGACGGTATGGTAACAAGCAGGTTTAGGGTTCGAGTCACGGAAATATGTTTATTCTCCATTTGAAATTCAGCGTAAATGCTCAATTGTAACGGTTTTTCAAGTTTGAATAGGAAAGACAGTTTTGGCGGGAATGTTTCAAATTTCGATAATATGCAAGATGCAGCAATACACTACAACAATCAAAGCAAGAGAAGCTAATCGCAACGGTTAGAGTAAGTTTTTTAAAGCAAAAATGGCAAGCATGCCCGTTCCGTTGCTTTTTTGGTGGTTCCGTTGCTTTTTTGTGCACCCAGAAAAGTGCCTATTTGTAAGGTTCAAATGAAAGATATCGCTAAGCCCTAAGAATAGTTGAAAGGGGAAGGTCATTGCAAGATAGCGTGACGGTATGGTAACAAGCAGGTTTAGGGTTCGAGTCACGGGAAATGTTTGATTCTCCATTTGAAATTCAGTGTAAATGCTTAATTTTAACGGTTTCTTCAAGTTTGAATTGAAAAGTCAGTTTTGGAGGGAATGTTTCAAATTTCGATAATATGCAAGATGCAACAATACACTACAATAATCAAAGCAAGAGAAGCTAATCGCAATGGTTAGAGTAAGTTTTTTCAAGCAAAAATGGCAAGCATGCCCGTTCCGTTGCTTTTTTGGTGGTTCCGTTGCTTTTTTGTGCACCCAGAAAAGTGCCTATTTGTAAGGTTCAAATGAAAGATATCGCTAAGCCCTAAGAATTGGTGAAAGGGGAAGGTCATTGCAAGATAGCGTGACGGTATGGTAACAAGCAGGTTTAGGGTTCGAGTCACGGAAATATGTTTATTCTCCATTTGAAATTCAGCGTAAATGCTCAATTGTAATGGTTTTTCAAGTTTGAATAGGAAAGTCAGTTTTGGCGGGAATGTTTCAAATTTCGATAATATGCAAGATGCAGCAATACACTACAACAATCAAAACAAGAGAAGCTAATCGCAACGGTTAGAGTAAGTTTTTTAAAGCAAAAATGGCAAGCATGCCCGTTCCGTTGCTTTTTTGGTGGTTCCGTTGCTTTTTTGTGCACCCAGAAAAGAGCCTATTTGTAAGGTTCAAATGAAAGATATCGCTAAGCCCTAAGAATTGGTGAAAGGGGAAGGTCATTGCAAGATAGCGTGACGGTATGGTAACAAGCAGGTTGAGGGTTCGAGTCACGGGAAATGTTTGATTCTCCATTTGAAATTCAGAGTAAATGCTCAATTGTAACTGTTTTTTCAAGTTTGAATTGAAAAGTCAGTTTTTGCGGGAATGTTTGAAATTTCGATAATATGCAAGATGCAACAATACACTACAATAATGAAAGCAAGAGAAGCTAATCGCAACGGTTAGAGTAAGTTTTTGGGAGCAAAAATGGTAAGCATGCCCGTTCCGTTGCTTTTTAGGTGGTTCCGTTGCTTTTTCTTGCACTCATAAATCAACCTTTTTGTCTGCTTCAAATGAAAGATATCGCTAAGCCCTAAGAATTGGTGAAAGGGGAAGGTCATTGCAAGATAGCGTGAGGGTATGGTAACAAGCAGGTTTAGGGTTCGAGTCACGGAAATATGTTTATTCTCCATTTGAAATTCAGCGTAAATGTTCAATTGTAACGGTTTTTCAAGTTTGAATAGGAAAGTCAGTTTTCGCGGGATTGTTTCAAATTTCGATAATATGCAAGATGCAACAATACACTATAACAATCAAAGCAAGAGAAGCTAATCGCAACGGTTAGAGTAAGTTTTTTAAAGCAAAAATGGCAAGCGTGCCCGTTCCGTTGCTTTTTTGGTGGTTCCGTTGCTTTTTTGTGCACCCAGAAGAGAGCCTATTAGTAAGGTTCAAATGAAAGATATCGCTAAGCCCTAAGAATTGGTGAAAGGGGAAGGTCATTGCAAAATAGCGTGACGGTATGGAAACAAGCAGGTTTAGGGTTCGAGTCACGGGAAATGTTTGATTCTCAATTCGAAATTCAGAGTAAATGATAAATTATAACGGTTTCTTCAAGTTTGAATTGAAAAGTCAGTTTTGGAGGGAATGTTTCAAATTTCGATAATATGCAAGATGCAACAATACACTACAATAATCAAAGCAAGAGAAGCTAATCGCAATGGTTAGAGTAAGTTTTTTCAAGCAAAAATGGCAAGCATGCCCGTTCCGTTGCTTTTTTGGTGGTTCCGTTGCTTTTTTGTGCACCCAGAAAAGTGCCTATTTGTAAGGTTCAAATGAAAGATATCGCTAAGCCCTAAGAATTGGTGAAAGGGGAAGGTCATTGCAAGATAGCGTGACGGTATGGTAACAAGCAGGTTTAGGGTTCGAGTCACGGAAATATGTTTATTCTTCATTCGAAATTCAGAGTAAATGCTCAATTGTAATGGTTTTTCAAGTTTGAATTGAAAAGTCAGTTTTGGCGGGAATGTTTCAAATTTCGATAATATGCAAGATGCAACAATACACTACAATAATCAAAGCAAGGGAAGCTAATCGCAACGGTTAGAGTAAGTTTTTGGAAGCAAAAATGGCAAGCATGCCCGTTCCGTTGCTTTTTTATTGGTTCCGTTGCTTTTTTGTGCACCCAGAAAACAGCCTATTTGTAAGGTTCAAATGGAAGATAGCTCTAACCCCTGAGCCACGGTTACAGAGGAAGGTCCCTGGAAGATAAGTTAAACGTGACGTAATCAGGAGGTGTAGTGTTCGAGTCACTTTAATATTTTTATTCTCCATTGTAAATTCATAGTCAATGCTAAATTGTAACGGTTTTTCAAGTTTGAATAGGAAAGTCAGTTTTGGCAGGAATGTTTCAAATTTCGATAATATGCAAGATGCAACAATACACTACAATAATCAAAGCAAGAGAAGCTAATCGCAACGGTTAGAGTAAGTTTTTTTAAAGCAAAAATGGCAAGCATGACCGTTCCGTTGCTTTTTTGGTGGTTCCGTTTCTTTTTCGTGCTCTCATAAATCAACTTTTTGTCTGCTTCAAATGAAAGATATCGCTAAGCCCTAAGAATAGTTGAAAGGGGAAGGTCATTGCAAGATAGCGTGACGGTATGGTAACAAGCAGGTTTAGGGTTCGAGTCACGGAAATATGTTTATTCTCCATTTGAAATTCAGCGTAAATGCTCAATTGTAACGGTTTTTCAAGTTTGAATAGGAAAGACAGTTTTGGCGGGAATGTTTCAAATTTCGATAATATGCAAGATGCAGCAATACACTACAACAATCAAAGCAAGAGAAGCTAATCGCAACGGTTAGAGTAAGTTTTTTAAAGCAAAAATGGCAAGCATGCCCGTTCCGTTGCTTTTTTGGTGGTTCCGTTGCTTTTTTGTGCACCCAGAAAAGTGCCTATTTGTAAGGTTCAAATGAAAGATATCGCTAAGCCCTAAGAATAGTTGAAAGGGGAAGGTCATTGCAAGATAGCGTGACGGTATGGTAACAAGCAGGTTTAGGGTTCGAGTCACGGGAAATGTTTGATTCTCCATTTGAAATTCAGTGTAAATGCTTAATTTTAACGGTTTCTTCAAGTTTGAATTGAAAAGTCAGTTTTGGAGGGAATGTTTCAAATTTCGATAATATGCAAGATGCAACAATACACTACAATAATCAAAGCAAGAGAAGCTAATCGCAATGGTTAGAGTAAGTTTTTTCAAGCAAAAATGGCAAGCATGCCCGTTCCGTTGCTTTTTTGGTGGTTCCGTTGCTTTTTTGTGCACCCAGAAAAGTGCCTATTTGTAAGGTTCAAATGAAAGATATCGCTAAGCCCTAAGAATTGGTGAAAGGGGAAGGTCATTGCAAGATAGCGTGACGGTATGGTAACAAGCAGGTTTAGGGTTCGAGTCACGGAAATATGTTTATTCTCCATTTGAAATTCAGCGTAAATGCTCAATTGTAATGGTTTTTCAAGTTTGAATAGGAAAGTCAGTTTTGGCGGGAATGTTTCAAATTTCGATAATATGCAAGATGCAGCAATACACTACAACAATCAAAACAAGAGAAGCTAATCGCAACGGTTAGAGTAAGTTTTTTAAAGCAAAAATGGCAAGCATGCCCGTTCCGTTGCTTTTTTGGTGGTTCCGTTGCTTTTTTGTGCACCCAGAAAAGAGCCTATTTGTAAGGTTCAAATGAAAGATATCGCTAAGCCCTAAGAATTGGTGAAAGGGGAAGGTCATTGCAAGATAGCGTGACGGTATGGTAACAAGCAGGTTGAGGGTTCGAGTCACGGGAAATGTTTGATTCTCCATTTGAAATTCAGAGTAAATGCTCAATTGTAACTGTTTTTTCAAGTTTGAATTGAAAAGTCAGTTTTTGCGGGAATGTTTCAAATTTCGATAATATGCAAGATGCAACAATACACTACAATAATCAAAGCAAGAGAAGCTAATCGCAACGGTTAGAGTAAGTTTTTGGAAGCAAAAATGGCAAGCATGCCCGTTCCGTTGCTTTTTTGGTGGTTCCGTTGCTTTTTCGTGCTCTCATAAATCAACTTTTTGTCTGCTTCAAATGAAAGATATCGCTAAGCCCTAAGAATAGTTGAAAGGGGAAGGTCATTGCAAGATAGCGTGACGGTATGGTAACAAGCAGGTTTAGGGTTCGAGTCACGGAAATATGTTTATTCTCCATTTGAAATTCAGCGTAAATGCTCAATTGTAACGGTTTTTCAAGTTTGAATAGGAAAGACAGTTTTGGCGGGAATGTTTCAAATTTCGATAATATGCAAGATGCAGCAATACACTACAACAATCAAAGCAAGAGAAGCTAATCGCAACGGTTAGAGTAAGTTTTTTAAAGCAAAAATGGCAAGCATGCCCGTTCCGTTGCTTTTTTGGTGGTTCCGTTGCTTTTTTGTGCACCCAGAAAAGAGCCTATTTGTAAGGTTCAAATGAAAGATATCGCTAAGCCCTAAGAATTGGTGAAAGGGGAAGGTCATTGCAAGATAGCGTGACGGTATGGTAACAAGCAGGTTTAGGGTTCGAGTCACGGGAAATGTTTGATTCTCCATTTGAAATTCAGTGTAAATGCTTAATTTTAACGGTTTCTTCAAGTTTGAATTGAAAAGTCAGTTTTGGAGGGAATGTTTCAAATTTCGATAATATGCAAGATGCAACAATACACTACAATAATCAAAGCAAGAGAAGCTAATCGCAATGGTTAGAGTAAGTTTTTTCAAGCAAAAATGGCAAGCATGCCCGTTCCGTTGCTTTTTTGGTGGTTCCGTTGCTTTTTTGTGCACCCAGAAAAGTGCCTATTTGTAAGGTTCAAATGAAAGATATCGCTAAGCCCTAAGAATTGTTGAAAGGGGAAGGTCATTGCAAGATAGCGTGACGGTATGGTAACAAGCAGGTTTAGGGTTCGAGTCACGGAAATATGTTTATTCTCCATTTGAAATTCAGCGTAAATGCTCAATTGTAATGGTTTTTCAAGTTTGAATAGGAAAGTCAGTTTTGGCGGGAATGTTTCAAATTTCGATAATATGCAAGATGCAGCAATACACTACAACAATCAAAACAAGAGAAGCTAATCGCAACGGTTAGAGTAAGTTTTTTAAAGCAAAAATGGCAAGCATGCCCGTTCCGTTGCTTTTTTGGTGGTTCCGTTGCTTTTTTGTGCACCCAGAAAAGAGCCTATTTGTAAGGTTCAAATGAAAGATATCGCTAAGCCCTAAGAATTGGTGAAAGGGGAAGGTCATTGCAAGATAGCGTGACGGTATGGTAACAAGCAGGTTTAGGGTTCGAGTCACGGAAATATGTTTATTCTCCATTTGAAATTCTGCGTAAATGCTCAATTGTAACGGTTTTTCAAGTTTGAATAGGAAAGTCAGTTTTCGCGGGATTGTTTCAAATTTCGATAATATGCAAGATGCAACAATACACTACAACAATCAAAGCAAGAGAAGCTAATCGCAAAGGTTAGAGTAAGTTTTTTAAAGCAAAAATGGCAAGCATGCCCGTTCCGTTGCTTTTTTGGTGGTTCCGTTGCATTTTTGTGCACCCAGAAGAGAGCCTATTTGTAAGGTTCAAATGAAAGATATCGCTAAGCCCTAAGAATTGGTGAAAGGGGAAGGTCATTGCAAGATAGCGTGACGGTATGGTAACAAGAAGGTTTAGGGTTCGAGTCACGGGAAATATGTTTATTCTCCATTTGAAATTCAGCGTAAATGCTCAATTGTAACGGTTTTTCAAGTTTGAATAAAAAAGTCAGTTTTGGCGGGAATGTTTCAAATTTCGAAAATATGCAAGATGCAGCAATACACTACAACAATCAAAGCAAGAGAAGCTAATCGCAACGGTTAGAGTAAGTTTTTTAAAGCAAAAATGGCAAGCATGCCCGTTCCGTTGCTGTTTTGGTGGTTCCGTTGCATTTTTGTGCACCCAGAAAAGAGCCTATTTGTAAGGTTCAAATGAAAGATATCGCTAAGCCCTAAGAATTGGTGAAAGGGGAAGGTCATTGCAAGAAAGCGTGACGGTATTGTAACAAGCAGGTTTAGGGTTCGAGTCACGGAAATATGTTTATTCTCCATTTGAAATTCAGCGTAAATGCTCAATTGTAAAGGTTTTTCAAGTTTGAATAGGAAAGTCAGTTTTGGCGGAAATGTTTCAAATTTAGATAATATGCAAGATGCAACAATACACTAACACAATCAAAGCAAGAGAAGCTAATCGCAACGGTTAGAGTAAGTTTTTGGAAGCAAAAATGGCAAGCATGCCCGTTCCGTTGCTTTTTAGGTGGTTCCGTTGCTTTTTCGTGCACTCATAAATCAACCTTTTTGTCTGCTTCAAATGAAAGATATCGCTAAGCCCTAAGAATTGGTGAAAGGGGAAGGTCATTGCAGGATAGCGTGACGGTATGGTAATAAGCAGGTTGAGGGTTCGAGTCACGGGAAATGTTTGATTCTCCATTCGAACTTCAGAGTAAATGCTCAATTTTAACGGTTTTTTCAAGTTTGAATTGAAAAGTCAGTTTTGGCGGGAATGTTTCAAATTTCGATAATATGCAAGATGCAACAATACACTACAATAATCAAAGCAAGAGAAGCTAATCGCAAAGGTTAGAGTAAGTTTTTTCAAGCAAAAATGGCAAGCATGCCCGTTCCGTTGCTTTTTTGGTGGTTCCCTTGCTTTTTTGTGCACCCAGAAAAGAGCCTATTTGTAAGGTTCAAATGAAAGATAACGCTAAGCCCTAAGAATTGGTGAAAGGGGAAGGTCATTGCAAGATAGCGTGATGGTATGGTAACAAGCAGGTTGAGGGTTCGAGTCACGGGAAATGTTTAATTCTCCATTCGAAATTCAGAGTAAATGCTCAATTGTAACTGTTTTTTCAAGTTTGAATTGAAAAGTCAGTTTTTGCGGGAATGTTTCAAATTTCGATAATATGCAAGATGCAACAATACACTACAATAATCAAAGCAAGAGAAGCTAATCGCAACGGTTAGAGTAAGTTTTTGGAAGCAAAAATGGCAAGCATGCCCGTTCCGTTGCTTTTTTGGTGGTTCCGTTGCTTTTTTGTGCACCCAGAAAAGAGCCTATTTGTGAGGTTCAAATGAAAGATATCGCTAAGCCCTAAGAATTTGTGAAAGGGGAAGGTCATTGGAAGATAGCGTGACGGTATGGTAACAAGCAGGTTGAGGGTTCGAGTCACGGGAAATGTTTGATTCTCCATTCGAAATTCAGAGTAAATGCTCAATTTTAACTGTTTTTTCAAGTTTGAATTGAAAAGTCAGTTTTGGCGGGAATGTTTCAAATTTCGATAATATGCAAGATGCAACAATACACTACAATAATCAAAGCAAGAGAAGCTAATCGCAATGGTTAGAGTAAGTTTTTTAAAGCATAAATGGCAAGCATGCCCGTTCCGTTGCTTTTTTGGTGGTTCCGTTGCTTTTTTGTGCACCCAGAAAAGAGCCTATTTGTGAGGTTCAAATGAAAGATATCGCTAAGCCCTAAGAATTGGTGAAAGGGGAAGGTCATTGCAAGATAGCGTGACGGTATGGTAACAAGCAGGTTGAGGGTTCGAGTCACGGGAAATGTTTGATTCTCCATTCGAAATTCAGAGTAAATGCTCAATTGTAACTGTTTTTTCAAGTTTGAATTGAAAAGTCAGTTTTGGCGGGAATGTTTCAAATTTCCATAATATGCAAGATGCAACAATACCCTACAATAATCAAAGCAAGAGAAGCTAATCGCAACGGTTAGAGTAAGTTTTTTAAAGCAAAAATGGCAAGCATGAACGTTCCGTTGCTTTTTAGGTGGTTCCGTTGCTTTTTCTTGCACTCATAAATCAACCTTTTTGTCTGCTTCAAATGAAAGATATCGCTAAGCCCTAAGAATTGGTGAAAGGGGAAGGTCATTGCAAGATAGCGTGACGGTATGGTAACAAGAAGGTTTATGGTTCGAGTCACGGAAACATGTTTATTCTCCATTTGAAATTCAGCGTAAATGTTCAATTGTAACGGTTTTTCAAGTTTGAATAGGAAAGTCAGTTTTGGCGGGAATGTTTCAAATTTCGATAATATGCAAGATGCAGCAATACACTACAACAATCAAAGCAAGAGAAGCTAATCGCAACGGTTAGAGTAAGTTTTTTAAAGCAAAAATGGCAAGCATGCCCGTTCCGTTGCTTTTTTGGTGGTTCCGTTGCTTTTTTGTGCACTCAGAAAAGAGCCTATTTGTAAGGTTCAAATGAAAGATATCGCTAAGCCCTAAGAATTGGTGAAAGGGGAAGGTCATTGCAAGAAAGCGTGATGGAATTGTATGAAGCAGGTTTAGGGTTCGAGTCACGGAAATATGTTTGATTCTCCATTTGAAATTCAGCGTAAATGCTCAATTGAAACGGTTTTTCAAGTTTGAATAGGAAAGTCAGTTTTGGCGGAAATGTTTCAAATTTAGATAATATGCAAGATGCAACAATACACTAACACAATCAAAGCAAGAGAAGCTAATCGCAACGGTAAGAGTAAGTTTTTGGAAGCAAAAATTTCAAGCATGCCCGTTCCGTTGCTTTTTTGGTGGTTCCGTTGCTTTTTTGTGCACCCAGAAAACAGCCTATTTGTAAGGTTCAAATGGAAGATAGCTCTAACCCCTGAGCCACGGTTACAGAGGAAGGTCCCTGGAAGATAAGTTAAACGTGACGTAATCGGGAGGTGTAGTGTTCGAGTCACTTTAATATTTTTATTCTCCATTGTAAATTCATAGTCAATGCTAAATTGTAACGGTTCTTCAAGTTTGAATAGGAAAGTCAGTTTTGGCGGGAATGTTTCAAATTTCGATAACATGCAAGATGCAACAATACACTACAATAATAAAAGCAAGAGAAGCTAATCGCAACGGTTAGAGTAAGTTTGTTAAAGCAAAAATGGCAAGCATGCCCGTTCCGTTGCTTTTTTGGTGGTTCCGTTGCTTTTTCGTGCACTCATAAATCAACGTTTTTGTGAGGTTCAAATGAAAGATATCGCTAAGCCCTAAGAATTGGTGAAAGGGGAAGGTCATTGCAGGATAGCGTGATGGTATGGTAATAAGCAGGTTGAGGGTTCGAGTCACGGGAAATGTTTGATTCTCCATTCGAACTTCAGAGTAAATGCTCAATTTTAACGGTTTTTTCAAGTTTGAATTGAAAAGTCAGTTTTGGCGGGAATGTTTCAAATTTCGATAATATGCAAGATGCAACAATACACTACAATAATCAAAGCAAGAGAAGCTAATCGCAATGGTTAGAGTAAGTTTTTTCAAGCAAAAATGGCAAGCATGCCCGTTCCGTTGCTTTTTTGGTGGTTCCGTTGCTTTTTTGTGCACCCAGAAAAGTGCCTATTTGTAAGGTTCAAATGAAAGATATCGCTAAGCCCTAAGAATTGGTGAAAAGGGAAGGTCATTGCAAGATAGCGTGACGGTATGGTAACAAGCAGGTTTAGGGTTCGAGTCACGGAAATATGTTTATTCTCCATTTGAAATTCAGCGTAAATGCTCAATTGTAACGGTTTTTCAAGTTTGAATAGGAAAGTCAGTTTTATCGGGATTGTTTCAAATTTCGATAATATCCAAGATGCAACAATACACTACAACAATCAAAGCAAGAGAAGCTAATCGCAACGGTTAGAGTAAGTTTTTTAAAGCAAAAATGGCAAGCATGCCCGTTCCGTTGCTTTTTTGGTGGTTCCGTTGCTTTTTTGATGCACCCAGAAGAGAGCCTATTTGTAAGGTTCAAATGAAAGATATCGCTAAGCCCTAAGAATTGGTGAAAGGGGAAGGTCATTGCAAGATAGCGTGACGGTATGGTAACAAGCAGGTTTAGGGTTCGAGTCACGGAAATATGTTTATTCTCCATTTGAAATTCAGAGTAAATGCTCAATTGTAACTGTTTTTTCAAGTTTGAATTGAAAAGTCAGTTTTGGCGGGAATGTTTGAAATTTCGATAATATGCAAGATGCAACAATACACTACAATAATCAAAGCAAGAGAAGCTAATCGCAACGGTTAGAGTAAGTTTTTGGAAGCAAAAATGGCAAGCATGCCCGTTCCGTTGCTTTTATGGTGGTTCCGTTGCTTTTTCGTGCACTCATAAATCAACCTTTTTTTCTGCTTCAAATGAAAGATATCGCTAAGCCCTAAGAATTGGTGAAAGGGGAAGGACCCTGGAAGATAAGTTAAACGTGAAGTAATCGGGAGGTGTAGTGTTCGAGTCACTTTAATATTTTTATTCTCCATTGTAAATTCAGAGTCAATGCTAAACTATAACGGTTATTCAAGTTTGAATAGGAAAGTCAGTTTTGGCGGGAATGTTTCAAATTTCGATAATATGCAAGATGCAACAATACACTACAATAATCAAAGCAAGAGAAGCTAATCGCAACGGTTAGAGTAAGTTTTTTAAAGCAAAAATGGCAAGCATGCCCGTTTCGTTGCTTTTTTGGTGGTTCCGTTGCTTTTTTGTGCACCCAGAAGAGAGCCTATTAGTAAGGTTCAAATGAAAGATATCGCTAAGCCCTAAGAATTGGTGAAAAGGGAAGGTCATTGCAAGATAGCGTGACGGTATGGTAACAAGCAGGTTTAGGGTTCGAGTCACGGAAATATGTTTATTCTCCATTTGAAATTCAGCGTAAACGCTCAATTGTAACGGTTTTTCAAGTTTGAATAGGAAAGTCAGTTTTGGCGGGAATGTTTCAAATTTCGATAATATGCAAGATGCAACAATACACTACAACAATCAAACCAAGAGAAGCTAATCGCAACGGATAGAGTAAGTTTTTTAAAGCAAAAATGGCAAGCATGCCAGTTCCGTTGCTTTTTTGGTGGTTCCGTTGCTTTTTTGTGCACCCAGAAAACAGCCTATTTGTAAGGTTCAAATGGAAGATAGCTCTAACCCCTGAGCCACGGTTACAGAGGAAGGTCCCTGGAAGATAAGTTAAACGTGACGTAATCGGGAGGTGTAGTGTTCGAGTCACTTTAATATTTTTATTCTATGCTAAATTGTAACGGTTTTTCAAGTTTCAATAGGAAAGTCAGTTTTGGCGGGAATGTTTCAAATTTCGACAATATGCAAGATGCAACAATACACTACAATAATCAAAGCAAGAGAAGCTAATGGCAACGGTTAGAGTAAGTTTTTGGAAGCAAAAATGGCAAGCATGCCCGTTCCGTTGCTTTTTTGGTGGTTCCGTTACTTTTTTGTGCACCCAGAAAAGAGCCTATTTGTGAGGTTCAAATGAAAGATATCGCTAAGCCCTAAGAAATGGTGAAAGGGGAAGGTCATTGCAAGATAGCGTGACGGTATGGTAACAAGCAGGTTGAGGGTTCGAGTCACGGGAAATGTTTGATTCTCCATTCGAAATTCAGAGTAAATGCTCAATTGTAACTGTTTTTTCAAGTTTGAATTGAAAAGTCAGTTTTTGCGGGAATGTTTCAAATTTCGATAATATGCAAGATGCAACAATACACTACAATAATCAAAGCAAGAGAAGCTAATCGCAACGGTTAGAGTAAGTTTTTTAAAGCAAACATGGCAAGCATGCCCGTTCCGTTGCTTTTTTGGTGGTTCCGTTGCTTTTTTGTGCACCCAGAAAAGAGCCTATTTGTGAGGTTCAAATGAAAGATATCGCTAAGCCCTAAGAATTGGTGAAAGGGGAAGGTCATTGCAAGATAGTGTGACGGTATGGTAACAAGCAGGTTGAGGGTTCGAGTCACGGGAAATGTTTGATTCTCCATTCGAAATTCAGAGTAAATGCTCAATTGTAACTGTTTTTTCAAGTTTGAATTGAAAAGTCAGTTTTGGCGGGAATGTTTCAAATTTCGATAATATGCAAGATGCAACAATACGCTACAATAATCAAAGCAACAGAAGCTAATCGCAACGGTTAGAGTAAGTTTTTTAAAGCAAAAATAGCAAGCATGAACGTTCCGTTGCTTTTTAGGTGGTTCCGTTGCTTTTTCTTGCACTCATAAATCAACCTTTTTGTCTGCTTCAAATGAAAGATATCGCTAAGCCCTAAGAATTGGTGAAAGGGGAAGGTCATTGCAAGATAGCGTGACGGTATGGTAACAAGCAGGTTTAGGGTTCGAGTCACGGAAATATGTTTATTCTGCATTTGAAATTCAGCGTAAATGCTCAATTGTAACGGTTTTTCAAGTTTGAATAGGAAAGTCAGTTTTCGCGGGATTGTTTCAAATTTCGATAATATGCAAGATGCAACAATACACTACAACAATCAAAGCAAGAGAAGCTAATCGCAACGGTTAGAGTAAGTTTTTTAAAGCAAAAATGGCAAGCATGCCCGTTCCGTTGCTTTTTTGGTGGTTCCGTTGCTTTTTTGTGCACCCAGAAGAGAGCCTATTAGTAAGGTTCAAATGAAAGATATCGCTAAGCCCTAAGAATTGGTGAAAGGGGAAGGTCATTGCAAGATAGCGTGACGGTATGGTAACAAGCAGGTTTAGGGTTCCAGTCACGGAAATATGTTTATTCTCCATTTGAAATTCAGCGTAAATGCTCAATTGTAACGGTTTTTCAAGTTTGAATAGGAAAGTCAGTTTTTGCGGGAATGTTTCAAATTTCGATAATATGCAAGATGCAACAATACACTACAATAATCAAACCAAGAGAAGCAAATCGCAACGGTTAGAGTAAGTTTTTTAAAGCAAAAATGGCAAGCATGCCAGTTCCGTTGCTTTTTTGGTGGTTCCGTTGCTTTTTTGTGCACCCAGAAAACAGCCTATTTGTAAGGTTCAAATGGAAGATAGCTCTAACCCCTGAGCCACGGTTACAGAGGAAGGTCCCTGGAAGATAAGTTAAACGTGACGTAATCGGGAGGTGTAGTGTTCGAGTCACTTTAATATTTTTATTCTATGCTAAATTGTAACGGTTTTTCAAGTTTGAATAGGAAAGTCAGTTTTGGCGGGAATGTTTCAAGTTTCGACAATATGCAAGATGCAACAATACACTACAATAATCAAAGCAAGAGAAGCTAATCGCAACGGTTAGAGTAAGTTTTTTAAAGCAAAAATGGCAAGCATGCCCGTTCCGTTGCTTTTTTGGTGGTTCCGTTGCTTTTTCGTGCACTCATAAATCAACCTTTTTGTCTGCTTCAAATGAAAGATATCGCTAAGCCCTAAGAATTGTTGAAAGGGGAAGGTCATTGCAGGATAGCGTGACGGGATGGTAAGAAGCAGGTTGAGGGTTCGAGTCACGGGGAATGTTTGATTCTCCATTCGAACTTCAGAGTAAATGCTCAATTTTAACGGTTTTTTCAAGTTTGAATTGAAAAGTCAGTTTTGGCGGGAATGTTTCAAATTTCGATAATATGCAAGATGCAACAATGCACTACAACAATCAAAGCAAGAGAAGCTAATCGCAACGGCTAGAGTAAGTTTTTGGAAGCAAAAATGGCAAGCATGCCCGTTCCGTTGCTTTTTTGGTGGTTCCGTTGCTTTTTTGTGCACCCAGAAAAGAGCCTATTTGTGAGGTTCAAATGAAAGATATCGCTAAGCCCTAAGAATTGGTGAAAGGGGAAGGTCATTGCAAGATAGCGTGACGGTATGGTAACAAGCAGGTTGAGGTTTCGGGTCACGGGAAATGTTTGATTCTCCATTCGAAATTCAGAGTAAATGCTCTATTGTAACTGTTTTTTCAAGTTTGAATTGAAAAGTCAGTTTTTGCGGGAATGTTTCAAATTTCGATAATATGCAAGATGCAACAACACACTACAATAATCAAAGCAAGAGAAGCTAATCGCAACGGTTAGAGTAAGTTTTTTAAAGCAAAAATGGCAAGCATGCCCGTTCCGTTGCTTTTTTGGTGGTTCCGTTGCTTTTTTGTGCACCCAGAAAAGAGCCTATTTGTGAGGTTCAAATGAAAGATATCGCTAAGCCCTAAGAATTGGTGAAAGGGGAAGGTCATTGCAAGATAGTGTGACGGTATGGTAACAAGCAGGTTGAGGGTTCGAGTCACGGGAAATGTTTGATTCTCCATTCGAAATTCAGAGTAAATGCTCAATTGTAACTGTTTTTTCAAGTTTGAATTGAAAAGTCAGTTTTGGCGGGAATGTTTCAAATTTCGACAATATGCAAGATGCAACAATACGCTACAATAATCAAAGCAACAGAAGCTAATCGCAACGGTTAGAGTAAGTTTTTTAAAGCAAAAATGGCAAGCATGAACGTTCCGTTGCTTTTTAGGTGGTTCCGTTGCTTTTTCTTGCACTCATAAATCAACCTTTTTGTCTGCTTCAAATGAAAGATATCGCTAAGCCCTAAGAATTGGTGAAAGGGGAAGGTCATTGCAAGATAGCGTGACGGTATGGTAACAAGCAGGTTTAGGGTTCGAGTCACGGAAATATGTTTATTCTCAATTTTAAATTCAGCGTAAATGCTCAATTGTAACGGTTTTTCAAGTTTGAATAGGAAAGTCAGTTTTCGCGGGATTGTTTCAAATTTCGATAATATGCAAGATGCAACAATACACTACAACAATCAAAGCAAGAGAAGTTAATCGCAACGGTTAGAGTAAGTTTTTTAAAGCAAAAATGGCAAGCATGCCCGTTCCGTTGCTTTTTTGGTGGTTCCGTTGCTTTTTTGTGCACCCAGAAGAGAGCCTATTTGTAAGGTTCAAATGAAAGATATCGCTAAGCCCTAAGAATTGGTGAAAGGGGAAGGTCATTGCAAGATAGCGTGACGGTATGGTAACAAGCAGGTTTAGGGTTCGAGTCACGGAAATATGTTTATTCTCCATTTGAAATTCAGAGTAAATGCTCAATTGTAACTGTTTTTTCAAGTTTGAATTAAAAAGTCAGTTTTGGCGGGAATGTTTCAAATTTCGATAATATGCAAGATGCATCAATACACTACAATAATCAAAGCAAGAGAAGCTAATCGCAACGGTTAGAGTAAGTTTTTGGAAGCAAAAATGGCAAGCATGCCCGTTCCGTTGCTTTTTTGGTGGTTCCGTTGCTTTTTCGTGCACTCATAAATCAACCTTTTTTTCTGCTTCAAATGAAATATATCGTTAGCCCTAAGAATTGGTGAAAGGGGATGGACCCTGGAAGATAAGTTAAACGTGAAGTAATCGGGAGGTGTAGTGTTCGAGTCACTTTAATATTTTTATTCTCCATTGTAAATTCAGAGTCAATGCTAAATTATAACGGTTATTCAAGTTTGAATAGGAAAGTCAGTTTTGGAGGGAATGTTTCAAATTTCGATAATATGCAAGATGCAACAACACACTACAATAATCAAAGCAAGAGAAGCTAATCGCAACGGTTAGAGTAAGTTTTTTAAAGCAAAAATAGCAAGCATACCCGTTCCGTTGCTTTTTTGGTGGTTCCGTTGCTTTTTTGTGCACCTATTAGTAAGGTTCAAATGAAAGATATCGCTAAGCCCTAAGAATTGGTGAAAGGGGAAGGTCATTGCAAGATAGCGTGACGGTATGGTAACAAGCAGGTTTAGGGTTCGAGTCACGGAAATATGTTTATTCTCCATTTGAAATTCAGCGTAAATGCTCAATTGTAACGGTTTTTCAAGTTTGAATAGGAAAGTCAGTTTTGGCGGGAATGTTTCAAATTTCGATAATATGCAAGATGCAACAACACACTACAATAATCAAAGCAAGAGAAGTTAATCGCAACGGTTAGAGTAAGTTTTTTAAAGCAAAAATGGCAAGCATACCCGTTCCGTTGCTTTTTTGGTGGTTCCGTTGCTTTTTTGTGCACCCAGAAGAGAGCCTATTAGTAAGGTTCAAATGAAAGATATCGCTAAGCCCTAAGAATTGGTGAAAGGGGAAGGTCATTGCAAGATAGCGTGACGGTATGGTAACAAGCAGGTTGAGGGTTCGGGTCACGGGAAATGTTTGATTCTCCATTCGAAATTCAGAGTAAATGCTCTATTGTAACTGTTTTTTCAAGTTTGAATTGAAAAGTCAGTTTTTGCGGGAATGTTTCAAATTTCGATAATATGCAAGATGCAACAATACACTACAATAATCAAAGCAAGAGAAGCTAATCGCAACGGATAGAGTAAGTTTTTTAAAGCAAAAATGGCAAGCATGCCCGTTCCGTTGCTTTTTTGGTGGTTCCGTTGCTTTTTTGTGCACCCAGAAAAGAGCCTATTTGTGAGGTTCAAATGAAAGATATCGCTAAGCCCTAAGAATTGGTGAAAGGGGAAGGTCATTGCAAGATAGTGTGACGGTATGGTAACAAGCAGGTTGAGGGTTCGAGTCACGGGAAATGTTTGATTCTCCATTCGAAATTCAGAGTAAATGCTCAATTGTAACTGTTTTTTCAAGTTTGAATTGAAAAGTCAGTTTTGGCGGGAATGTTTCAAATTTCGATAATATGCAAGATGCAACAATACGCTACAATAATCAAAGCAACAGAAGCTAATCGCAACGGTTAGAGTAAGTTTTTTAAAGCAAAAATGGCAAGCATGAACGTTCCGTTGCTTTTTAGGTGGTTCCGTTGCTTTTTCTTGCACTCATAAA
The DNA here is from genome assembly GCF_977018435.1 of Lepisma saccharinum. NCBI lineage: Eukaryota > Metazoa > Arthropoda > Insecta > Zygentoma > Lepismatidae > Lepisma > Lepisma saccharinum. Next base: position 1,319,594 of record NW_028142901.1, on the reverse strand, counting down.
TCAACCTTTTTGTCTGCTTCAAATGAAAGATATCGCTAAGCCCTAAGAATTGGTGAAAGGGGAAGGTCATTGCAAGATAGCGTGACGGTATGGTAACAAGCAGGTTTAGGGTTCGAGTCACGGAAATATGTTTATTCTCCATTTGAAATTCAGCGTAAATGCTCAATTGTAACGGTTTTTCAAGTTTGAATAGGAAAGTCAGTTTTCGCGGGAATGTTTCAAATTTCGATAATATGCAAGATGCAACAATACACTACAACAATCAAAGCAAGAGAAGCTAATCGCAACGGTTAGAGTAAGTTTTTTAAAGCAAAAATGGCAAGCATGCCCAATTCCGTTGCTTTTTTGGTGGTTCCGTTGTTTTTGTGCACCCAGAAAAGAGCCTATTTGTAAGGTTCAAATGAAAGATATCGCTAAGCCCTAAGAATTGTTGAAAGGGGAAGGTCATTGCAAGATAGCGTGACGGTATGGTAACAAGCAGGTTTAGGGTTCGAGTCACGGGAAATGTTTGATTCTCAATTCGAAATTCAGAGTAAATGTTAAATTATAACGGTTTCTTCAAGTTTGAATTGAAAAGTCAGTTTTGGCGGGAATGTTTCAAATTTCGATAATATGCAAGATGCATCAATACACTACAATAATCAAACCAAGAGAAGCTAATCGCAACGGTTAGAGTAAGTTTTTTAAAGCAAAAATGGCAAGCATGCCAGTTCCGTTGCTTTTTTGGTGGTTCCGTTGCTTTTTTGTGCACCCAGAAAACAGCCTATTTGTAAGGTTCAAATGGAAGATAGCTCTAACCCCTGAGCCACGGTTACAGAGGAAGGTCCCTGGAAGATAAGTTAAACGTGACGTAATCGGGAGGTGTAGTGTTCGAGTCACTTTAATATTTTTATTCTATGCTAAATTGTAACGGTTTTTCAAGTTTGAATAGGAAAGTCAGTTTTGGCGGGAATGTTTCAAATTTCGATAATATGCAAGATGCAACAATACACTACAATAATCAAAGCAAGAGAAGCTAATCGCAACGGTTAGAGTAAGTTTTTTAAAGCAAAAATTGCAAGCATGCCCGTTCCGTTTCTTTTTTGGTGGTTCCGTTGCTTTTTCGTGCACTCATAAATCAACCTTTTTGTCTGCTTCAAATGAAAGATATCGCTAAGCCCTAAGAATTGTTGAAAGGGGAAAGTCATTGCAGGATAGCGTGACGGTATGGTAAGAAGCAGGTTGAGGGTTCGAGTCACGGGGAATGTTTGATTCTCCATTCGAACTTCAGAGTAAATGCTCAATTTTAACGGTTTTTTCAAGTTTGAATTGAAAAGTCAGTTTTTGCGGGAATGTTTCAAATTTCGATAATATGCAAGATGCAACAATACACTACAATAATCAAAGCAAGAGAAGCTAATCGCAACGGTTAGAGTAAGTTTTTTAAAGCAAAAATGGCAAGCATGCCCGTTCCGTTGCTTTTTTGGTGGTTCCGTTGCTTATTTGTGCACCCAGAAAAGAGCCTATTTGTGAGGTTCAAATGAAAGATATCGCTAAGCCCTAAGAATTGGTGAAAGGGGAAGGTCATTGCAAGATAGTGTGACGGTATGGTAACAAGCAGGTTGAGGGTTCGAGTCACGGGAAATGTTTGATTCTCCATTCGAAATTCAGAGTAAATGCTCAATTGTAACTGTTTTTTCAAGTTTGAATTGAAAAGTCAGTTTTGGCGGGAATGTTTCAAATTTCGATAATATGCAAGATGCAACAATACGCTACAGTAATCAAAGCAAGAGAAGCTAATCGCAACGGTTAGAGTAAGTTTTTTAAAGCAAAAATGGCAAGCATGAACGTTCCGTTGCTTTTTAGGTGGTTCCGTTGCTTTTTCTTGCACTCATAAATCAACCTTTTTGTCTGCTTCAAATGAAAGATATCGCTAAGCCCTAAGAATTGGTGAAAGGGGAAGGTCATTGCAAGATAGCGTGAGGGTATGGTAACAAGCAGGTTTACTGTTCGAGTCACGGGAAATGTTTGATTCTCAATTCGAAATCCAGAGTAAATGATAAATTATAACGGTTTTTTCAAGTTTGAATTGAAAAGTCAGTTTTGGCGGGAATGTTTCAAATTTCGATAATATGCAAGATGCAACAATACACTACAATAATCAAAGCAAGGGAAGCTAAGCGCAACGCTCTGAGTAAGTTTTTGGAAGCAAAAATGGCAAGCATGCCCGTTCCGTTGCTTTTTTGGTGGTTCCGTTGCTTTTTTGTGCACCCAGAAAAGAGCCTATTTGTAAGGTTCAAATGAAAGATATCGCTAAGCCCTAAGAATTGGTGAAAGGGGAAGGTCATTGCAAGATAGCGTGACGGTATGGTAACAAGCAGGTTTAGGGTTCGAGTCACGGAAATATGTTTATTCTCCATTTGAAATTCAGCGTAAATGCTCAATTGTAACTGTTTTTTCAAGTTTGAATTGAAAAGTCAGTTTTGGCGGGAATGTTTCAAATTTCGATAATATGCAAGATGCAACAATACGCTACAATAATCAAAGCAAGAGAAGCTAATCGCAACGGTTAGAGTAAGTTTTTTAAAGCAAAAATGGCAAGCATGCCCGTTCCGTTGCTTTTTTGGTGGTTCCGTTGCTTATTTGTGCACCCAGAAAAGAGCCTATTTGTGAGGTTCAAATGAAAGATATCGCTAAGCCCTAAGAATTGGTGAAAGGGGAAGGTCATTGCAAGATAGTGTGACGGTATGGTAACAAGCAGGTTGAGGGTTCGAGTCACGGGAAATGTTTGATTCTCCATTCGAAATTCAGAGTAAATGCTCAATTGTAACTGTTTTTTCAAGTTTGAATTGAAAAGTCAGTTTTGGCGGGAATGTTTCAAATTTCGATAATATGCAAGATGCAACAATACGCTACAATAATCAAAGCAACAGAAGCTAATCGCAACGGTTAGAGTAAGTTTTTTAAAGCAAAAATGGCAAGCATGAACGTTCCGTTGCTTTTTAGGTGGTTCCGTTGCTTTTTCTTGCACTCATAAATCAACCTTTTTGTCTGCTTCAAATGAAAGATATCGCTAAGCCCTAAGAATTGGTGAAAGGGGAAGGTCATTGCAAGATAGCGTGACGGTATGGTAACAAGCAGGTTTAGGGTTCGAGTCACGGAAATATGTTTATTCTCCATTTGAAATTCAGCGTAAATGCTCAATTGTAACGGTTTTTCAAGTTTGAATAGGAAAGTCAGTTTTGGCGGGAATGTTTCAAATTTCGATAATATGCAAGATGCAACAATACACTACAACAATCAAAGCAAGAGAAGCTAATCGCAACGGTTAGAGTAAGTTTTTTAAAGCAAAAATGGCAAGCATGCCCAATTCCGTTGCTTTTTTGGTGGTTCCGTTGTTTTTGTGCACCCAGAAAAGAGCCTATTTGTAAGGTTCAAATGAAAGATATCGCTAAGCCCTAAGAATTGTTGAAAGGGGAAGGTCATTGCAAGATAGCGTGACGGTATGGTAACAAGCAGGTTTAGGGTTCGAGTCACGGGAAATGTTTGATTCTCAATTCGAAATTCAGAGTAAATATTAAATTAAAACGGTTTCTTCAAGTTTGAATTGAAAAGTCAGTTTTGGCGGGAATGTTTCAAATTTCGATAATATGCAAGATGCATCAATACACTACAATAATCAAACCAAGAGAAGCTAATCGCAACGGTTAGAGTAAGTTTTTTAAAGCAAAAATGGCAAGCATGCCAGTTCCGTTGCTTTTTTGGTGGTTCCGTTGCTTTTTTGTGCACCCAGAAAACAGCCTATTTGTAAGGTTCAAATGGAAGATAGCTCTAACCCCTGAGCCACGGTTACAGAGGAAGGTCCCTGGAAGATAAGTTAAACGTGACGTAATCGGGAGGTGTAGTGTTCGAGTCACTTTAATATTTTTATTCTATGCTAAATTGTAACGGTTTTTCAAGTTTGAATAGGAAAGTCAGTTTTGGCGGGAATGTTTCAAATTTCGATAATATGCAAGATGCAACAATACACTACAATAATCAAAGCAAGAGAAGCTAATCGCAACGGTTAGAGTAAGTTTTTTAAAGCAAAAATGGCAAGCATGCCCGTTCCGTTGCTTTTTTGGTGGTTCCGTTGCTTTTTCGTGCACTCATAAATCAACCTTTTTGTCTGCTTCAAATGAAAGATATCGCTAAGCCCTAAGAATTGTTGAAAGGGGAAGGTCATTGCAGGATAGCGTGACGGTATGGTAAGAAGCAGGTTGAGGGTTCGAGTCACGGGGAATGTTTGATTCTCCATTCGAACTTCAGAGTAAATGCTCAATTTTAACGGTTTTTTCAAGTTTGAATTGAAAAGTCAGTTTTTGCGGGAATGTTTCAAATTTCGATAATATGCAAGATGCAACAATACACTACAATAATCAAAGCAAGAGAAGCTAATCGCAACGGTTAGAGTAAGTTTTTTAAAGCAAAAATGGCAAGCATGCCCGTTCCGTTGCTTTTTTGGTGGTTCCGTTGCTTATTTGTGCACCCAGAAAAGAGCCTATTTGTGAGGTTCAAATGAAAGATATCGCTAAGCCCTAAGAATTGGTGAAAGGGGAAGGTCATTGCAAGATAGTGTGACGGTATGGTAACAAGCAGGTTGAGGGTTCGAGTCACGGGAAATGTTTGATTCTTAATTCGAAATTCAGAGTAAATGCTCAATTGTAACTGTTTTTTCAAGTTTGAATTGAAAAGTCAGTTTTGGCGGGAATGTTTCAAATTTCGATAATATGCAAGATGCAACAATACGCTACAATAATCAAAGCAAGAGAAGCTAATCGCAACGGTTAGAGTAAGTTTTTTAAAGCAAAAATGGCAAGCATGCCCGTTCCGTTGCTTTTTTGGTGGTTCCGTTGCTTATTTGTGCACCCAGAAAAGAGCCTATTTGTGAGGTTCAAATGAAAGATATCGCTAAGCCCTAAGAATTGGTGAAAGGGGAAGGTCATTGCAAGATAGCGTGAGGGTATGGTAACAAGCAGGTTTACTGTTCGAGTCACGGGAAATGTTTGATTCTCAATTCGAAATTCAGAGTAAATGATAAATTATAACGGTTTTTTCAAGTTTGAATTGAAAAGTCAGTTTTGGCGGGAATGTTTCAAATTTCGATAATATGCAAGATGCAACAATACACTACAATAATCAAAGCAAGGGAAGCTAAGCGCAACGCTCTGAGTAAGTTTTTGGAAGCAAAAATGGCAAGCATGCCCGTTCCGTTGCTTTTTTGGTGGTTCCGTTGCTTTTTTGTGCACCCAGAAAAGAGCCTATTTGTAAGGTTCAAATGAAAGATATCGCTAAGCCCTAAGAATTGGTGAAAGGGGAAGGTCATTGCAAGATAGCGTGACGGTATGGTAACAAGCAGGTTTAGGGTTCGAGTCACGGAAATATGTTTATTCTCCATTTGAAATTCAGCGTAAATGCTCAATTGTAACTGTTTTTTCAAGTTTGAATTGAAAAGTCAGTTTTAGCGGGAATGTTTCAAATTTCGATAATATGCAAGATGCAACAATACACTACAATAATCAAAGCAAGAGAAGCTAATCGCAACGGTTAGAGTAAGTTTTTGGAAGCAAAAATGGCTAGCATGCCCGTTCCGTTGCTTTTTTGGTGGTTCCGTTGCTTTTTCGTGCACTCATAAATCAACCTTTTTTTCTGCTTCAAATGAAATATATCGCTAAGCCCTAAGAATTGGTGAAAGGGGAAGGACCCTGGAAGATAAGTTAAACGTGAAGTAATAGGGAGGTGTAGTGTTCGAGTCACTTTAATATTTTTTTCTCCATTGTAAATTCAGAGTCAATGCTAAATTATAACGGTTATTCAAGTTTGAATAAAAAAAGTCAGTTTTGGCGGGAATGTTTCAAATTTCGATAATATGCAAGATGCAACAACACACTACAATAATCAAAGCAAGAGAAACTAATCGCAACGGTTAGAGTAAGTTTTTTAAAGCAAAAATTGCAAGCATGCCCGTTCCGTTGCTTTTTTGGTGGTTCCGTTGCTTTTTTGTGCACCCAGAAAAGAGCCTATTTGTGAGGTTCAAATGAAAGATATCGCTAAGCCCTAAGAATTGGTGAAAGGGGAAGGTCATTGCAAGATAGTGTGACGGTATGGTAACAAGCAGGTTGAGGGTTCGAGTCACGGGAAATGTTTGATTCTCCATTCGAAATTCAGAGTAAATGCTCAATTGTAACTGTTTTTTCAAGTTTGAATTGATAAGTCAGTTTTGGCGGGAATGTTTCAAATTTCGATAATATGCAAGATGCAACAATACGCTACAATAATCAAAGCAACAGAAGCTAATCTCAACGGTTAGAGTAATTTTTTTAAAGCAAAAATGGCAAGCATGAACGTTCCGTTGCTTTTTAGGTGGTTCCGTTGCTTTTTCTTGCACTCATAAATCAACCTTTTTGTCTGCTTCAAATTAAAGATATCGCTAAGCCCTAAGAATTGGTGAAAGGAGAAGGTCATTGCAAGATAGCGTGACGGTATGGTAACAAGCAGGTTTAGGGTTCGAGTCACGGAAATATGTTTATTCTCCATTTGAAATTCAGCGTAAATGCTCAATTGTAACGTTTTTTCAAGTTTGAATAGGAAAGTCAGTTTTCGCGGGATTGTTTCTAATTTCGATAATATGCAAGATGCAACAATACACTACAACAATCAAAGCAAGAGAAGCTAATCGCAACGGTTAGAGTAAGTTTTTTAAAGCAAAAATGGCAAGCATGCCCGTTCCGTTGCTTTTTTGGTGGTTCCGTTGCTTCTTTGTGCACCCAGAAGAGAGCCTATTTGTAAGGTTCAAATGAAAGATATCGCTAAGCCCTAAGAATTGGTGAAAGGGGAAGGTCATTGCAAGATAGCGTGACCGTATGGTAACAAGCAGGTTTAGGGTTCGAGTCACGGAAATATGTTTTTTCTCCATTTGAAATTCAGAGTAAATGCTCAATTGTAACTGTTTTTTCAAGTTTGAATTAAAAAGTCAGTTTTGGCGGGAATGTTTCAAATTTCGATAATATGCATGATGCAACAATACACTACAATAATCAAAGCAAGAGAAGCTAATCGCAACGGTTAGAGTAAGTTTTTGGAAGCAAAAATGGCAAGCATGCCCGTTCCGTTGCTTTTTTGGTGGTTCCGTTGCTTTTTCGTGCACTCATAAATCAACCTTTTTTTCTGCTTCAAATGAAATATATCGCTAAGCCCTAAGAATTGGTGAAAGGGGAAGGACCCTGGAAGATAAGTTAAACGTGAAGTAATCGGGAGGTGTAGTGTTCGAGTCATTTTAATATTTTTATTCTCCATTGTAAATTCAGAGTCAATGCTAAATTATAACGGTTATTCAAGTTTGAATAGGAAAGTCAGTTTTGGCGGGAATGTTTCAAATTTCGATAATATGCAAGATGCAACAACACACTTCAATAATCAAAGCAAGAGAAGCTAATCGCAACGGTTAGAGTAAGTTTTTTAAAGCAAAAATGGCAAGCATACCCGTTCCGTTGCTTTTTTGGTGGTTCCGTTCCTTTTTTGTGCACCCAGAAGAGAGCCTATTAGTAAGGTTCAAATGAAAGATATCGCTAAGCCCTAAGAATTGGTGAAAGGGGAAGGTCATTGCAAGATAGCGTGACGGTATGGTAACAAGCAGGTTTAGGGTTCGAGTCACGAAAATATGTTTATTCTCCATTTGAAATTCAGCGTAAATGCTCAATTGTAACGGTTTTTCAAGTTTGAATAGGAAAGTCAGTTTTGGCGGGAATGTTTCAAATTTCGATAATATGCAAGATGCAACAATACACTACAACAATCAAAGCAAGAGAAGCTAATCGCAACGGTTAGAGTAAGTTTTTTAAAGCAAAAATGGCAAGCATGCCCGTTCCGTTGCTTTTTTGGTGGTTCCGTTGCTTTTTTGTGCACCCAGAAAAGAGCCTATTTGTAAGGTTCAAATGAAAGATATCGCTAAGCCCTAAGAATTGGTGAAAGGGGAAGGTCATTGCAAGATAGCGTGACGGTATGGTAACAAGCAGGTTTAGGGTTCGAGTCACGGGAAATGTTTGATTCTCAATTCGAAATTCAGAGTAAATGTTAAATTATAACGGTTTCTTCAAGTTTGAATTGAAAAGTCAGTTTTGGCGGGAATGTTTCAAATTTCGATAATATGCAAGATGCATCAATACACTACAATAATCAAACCAAGAGAAGCTAATCGCAACGGTTAGAGTAAGTTTTTTAAAGCAAAAATGGCAAGCATGCCAGTTCCGTTACTTTTTTGGTGGTTCCGTTGCTTTTTTGTGCACCCAGAAAACAGCCTATTTGTAAGGTTCAAATGGAAGATAGCTCTAACCCCTGAGCCACGGTTACAGAGGAAGGTCCCTGGAAGATAAGTTAAACGTGACGTAATCAGGAGGTGTAGTGTTCGAGTCACTTTAATATTTTTATTCTATGCTAAATTGTAACGGTTTTTCAAGTTTGAATAGGAAAGTCAGTTTTGGCGGGAATGTTTCAAATTTCGATAATATGCAAGATGCATCAATACACTACAATAATCAAACCAAGAGAAGCTAATCGCAACGGTTAGAGTAAGTTTTTTAAAGCAAAAATGGCAAGCATGCCCGTTCCGTTTCTTTTTTGGTGGTTCCGTTGCTTTTTCGTGCACTCATAAATCAACCTTTTTGTCTGCTTCAAATGAAAGATATCGCTAAGCCCTAAGAATTGTTGAAAGGGGAAGGTCATTGCAAGATAGTGTGACGGTATGGTAACAAGCAGGTTGAGGGTTCGAGTCACGGGAAATGTTTGATTCTCCATTCGAAATTCTGAGTAAATGCTCAATTGTAACTGTTTTTTCAAGTTTGAATTGAAAAGTCAGTTTTGGCGGGAATGTTTCAAATTTCGATAATATGCAAGATGCAACAATACGCTACAATAATCAAAGCAAGAGAAGCTAATCGCAACGGTTAGAGTAAGTTTTTTAAAGCAAAAATGGCAAGCATGAACGTTCCGTTGCTTTTTAGGTGGTTCCGTTGCTTTTTCTTGCACTCATAAATCAACCTTTTTGTCTGCTTCAAATGAAAGATATCGCTAAGCCCTAAGAAATGGTGAAAGGGGAAGGTCATTGCAAGATAGCGTGACGGTATGGTAACAAGCAGGTTTAGGGTTCGAGTCACGGAAATATGTTTATTCTCCATTTGAAATTCAGCGTAAATGCTCAATTGTAACGGTTTTCAAGTTTGAATAGGAATGTCAGTTTTCGCGGGATTGTTTCAAATTTCGATAATATGCACGATGCAACAATACACTACAAAAATCAAAGCAAGAGAAGCTAATCGCAACGGTTAGAGTAAGTTTTTTAAAGCAAAAATGGCAAGCATGCCCGTTCCGTTGCTTTTTTGGTGGTTCCGTTGCTTTTTCTGCACCCAGAAGAGAGCCTATTTGTAAGGTTCAAATGAAAGATATCGCTAAGCCCTAAGAATTGGTGAAAGGGGAAGGTCATTGCAAGATAGCGTGACGGTATGGTAACAAGCAGGTTTAGGGTTCGAGTCACGGAAATATGTTTATTCTCCATTTGAAATTCAGCGTAAATGCTCAATTGTAACTGTTTTTTCAAGTTTGAATTGAAAAGTCAGTTTTGGCGGGAATGTTTCAAATTTCGATAATATGCAAGATGCAACAATACACTACAATAATCAAAGCAAGAGAAGCTAATCGCAACGGTTAGAGTAAGTTTTTTAAAGCAAAAATTGCTAGCATGCCCGTTCCGTTGCTTTTTTGGTGGTTCCGTTGCTTTTTCGTGCACTCATAAATCAACCTTTTTTTCTGCTTCAAATGAAATATATCGCTAAGCCCTAAGAATTGGTGAAAGGGGAAGGACCCTGGAAGATAAGTTAAACGTGAAGTAATAGGGAGGTGTAGTGTTCGAGTCACTTTAATATTTTTATTCTCCATTGTAAATTCAGAGTCAATGCTAAATTATAACGGTTATTCAAGTTTGAATAAAAAAAGTCAGTTTTGGCGGGAATTTTTCAAATTTCGATAATATGCAAGATGCAACAACACACTACAATAATCAAAGCAAGAGAAGCTAATCGCAACGGTTAGAGTAAGTTTTTTGAAGCAAAAATTGCAAGCATGCCCGTTCCGTTGCTTTTTTGGTGGTTCCGTTGCTTTTTTGTGCACCCAGAAGAGAGCCTATTAGTAAGGTTCAAATGAAAGATATCGCTAAGCCCTAAGAATTGGTGAAAGACGAAGGTCATTGCAAGATAGCGTGACGGTATGGTAACAAGCAGGTTTAGGGTTCGAGTCACGGGAAATGTTTGATTCTCAATTCGAAATTCAGAGTAAATGATAAATTATAACGGTTTCTTCAAGTTTGAATTGAAAAGTCAGTTTTGGCGGGAATGTTTCAAATTTCGATAATATGCAAGATGCAACAATACACTACAATAATCAAACCAATAGAAGCTAATCGCAACGGTTAGAGTAAGTTTTTTAAAGCAAAAATGGCAAGCATGCCAGTTCCGTTGCTTTCTTGGTGGTTCCGTTGCTTTTTTGTGCACCCAGAAAACAGCCTATTTGTAAGGTTCAAATGGAAGATAGCTCTAACCCCTGAGCCACGGTTACAGAGGAAGGTCCCTGGAAGATAAGTTAAACGTGACGTAATCGGGAGGTGTAGTGTTCGAGTCACTTTAATATTTTTATTCTATGCTAAATTGTAACTGTTTTTCAAGTTTGAATAGGAGAGTCAGTTTTGGCGGGAATGTTTCAAATTTCGATAATATGCAAGATGCAACAATACACTACAATAATCAAAGCAAGAGAAGCTAATCGCAACGGTTAGAGTAAGTTTTTTAAAGCAAAAATGGCAAGCATGCCCGTTCCGTTGCTTTTTTGGTGGTTCCGTTGCTTTTTCGTGCTCTCATAAATCAACCTTTTTGTCTGCTTCAAATGAAAGATATCGCTAAGCCCTAAGAATTGTTGAAAGGGGAAGGTCATTGCAGGATAGCGTGACGGTATGGTAAGAAGCAGGTTGAGGGTTCGAGTCACGGGGAATGTTTGATTCTCCATTCGAACTTCAGACTAAATGCTCAATTTTAACGGTCTTTTCAAGTTTGAATTGAAAAGTCAGTTTTGGCGGGAATGTTTCAAATTTCGATAATATGCAAGATGCAACAATACACTACAACAATCAAAGCAAGAGAAGCTAATCGCAACGGTTAGAGTAAGTTTTTGGAAGCAAAAATGAAAAGCATGCCCGTTCCGTTGCTTTTTTGGTGGTTCCGTTGCTTTTTTGTGCACCCAGAAAAGAGCCTATTTGTGAGGTTCAAATGAAAGATGTCGCTAAGCCCTAAGAATTGGTGAAAGGGGAAGGTCATTGCAAGATAGCGTGATGGTATGGTAACAAGCAGGTTGAGGGTTCGAGTCACGGGAAATGTTTGATTCTCCATTCAAAATTCAGAGTAAATGCTCAATTGTAACTGTTTTTTCAAGTTTGAATTGAAAAGTCAGTTTTTGCGGGAATGTTTCAAATTTCGATAATATGCAAGATGCAACAATACACTACAATAATCAAAGCAAGAGAAGCTAATCGCAACGGTTAGAGTAAGTTTTTTAAAGCAAAAATGGCAAGCATGCCCGTTCCGTTGCTTTTTTGGTGGTTCCGTTGCTTTTTTGTGCACCCAGAAAAGAGCCTATTTGTGAGGTTCAAATGAAAGATATCGCTAAGCCCTAAGAATTGGTGAAAGGGGAAGGTCATTGCAAGATAGTGTGACGGTATGGTAACAAGCAGGTTGAGGGTTCGAGTCACGGAAATATGTTTATTCTCCATTTGAAATTCAGCGTAAATGCTCAATTGTAACGGTTTTTCAAGTTTGAATATTAAAGTCAGTTTTCGCGGGATTGTTTCAAATTTCGATAATATGCAAGATGCAACAATACACTACAACAATCAAAGCAAGAGAAGCTAATCGCAACGGTTAGAGTAAATTTTTTAAAGCAAAAATGGCAAGCATGCCCGTTCCGTTGCTTTATTGGTGGTTCCGTTGCTTTTTCGTGCACTCATAAATCAACCTTTTTGTCTGCTTCAAATGAAAGATATCGCTAAGCCCTAAGAATTGGTGAAAGGGGAAGGTCATTGCAAGATAGCGTGACGGTATGGTAACAAGCAGGTTGAGGGTTCGAGTCACGGAAATATGTTTATTCTCCATTTGAAATTCAGCGTAAATGCTCAATTGTAACGGTTTTTCAAGTTTGAATATTAAAGTCAGTTTTCGCGGGATTGTTTCAAATTTCGATAATATGCAAGATGCAACAATACACTACAACAATCAAAGCAAGAGAAGCTAATCGCAACGGTTAGAGTAAATTTTTTAAAGCAAAAATGGCAAGCATGCCCGTTCCGTTGCTTTATTGGTGGTTCCGTTGCTTTTTCGTGCACTCATAAATCAACCATTTTGTCTGCTTCAAATGAAAGATATCGCTAAGAGCTAAGAATTGTTGAAAGGGGAAGGTCATTGCAGGATAGCGTGACGGGATGGTAAGAAGCAGGTTGAGGGTTCGAGACACGGGGAATGTTTGATTCTCCATTCGAACTTCAGAGTAAATGCTCAATTTTAACGGTTTTTTCAAGTTGGAATTGAAATGTCAGTTTTGGCGGGAATGTTTCAAATTTCGATAATATGCAAGATGCAACAATACACTACAACAATAAAAGAAAAAGAGAAGCTAATCGCAACGGTTAGAGTAAGTTTTTGGAAGCAAAAATGGCAAGCATGCCCGTTCCGTTGCTTTTTTGGTGGTTCCGTTGCTTTTTTGTGCACCCAGAAAAGAGCCTATTTGTGAGTTTCAAATGAAAGATATCGCTAAGCCCTAAGAATTGGTGAAAGGGGAAGGTCATTGCAAGATAGCGTGACGGTATGGTAACAAGCAGGTTTAGGGTTCGAGTCACGGGAAATGTTTGATTCTCAATTCGAAATTCAGAGTAAATGTTAAATTATAACGGTTTCTTCAAGTTTGAATTGAAAAGTCAGTTTTGGCGGGAATGTTTCAAATTTCGATAATATGCAAGATGCATCAATACACTACAATAATCAAACCAAGAGAAGCTAATCGCAACGGTTAGAGTAAGTTTTTTAAAGCAAAAATGGCAAGCATGCCAGTTCCGTTGCTTTTTTGGTGGTTCCGTTGCTTTTTTGTGCACCCAGAAAACAGCCTATTTGTAAGGTTCAAATGGAAGATAGCTCTAACCCCTGAGCCACGGTTACAGAGGAAGGTCCCTGGAAGATAAGTTAAACGTGACGTAATCGGGAGGTGTAGTGTTCGAGTAACTTTAATATTTTTATTCTATGCTAAATTGTAACGGTTTTTCAAGTTTGAATAGGAAAGTCAGTTTTGGCGGGAATGTTTCAAATTTCGATAATATGCAAGATGCAACAATACACTACAATAATCAAACCAAGAGAAGCTAATCGCAACGGTTAGAGTAAGTTTTTTAAAGCAAAAATGGCAAGCATGCCCGTTCCGTTTCTTTTTTGGTGGTTCCGTTGCTTTTTCGTGCACTCATAAATCAACCTTTTTGTCTGCTTCAAATGAAAGATATCGCTAAGCCCTAAGAATTGTTGAAAGGGGAAGGTCATTGCAAGATAGTGTGACGGTATGGTAACAAGCAGGTTGAGGGTTCGAGTCACGGGAAATGTTTGATTCTCCATTCGAAATTCAGAGTAAATGCTCAATTGTAACTGTTTTTTCAAGTTTGAATTGAAAAGTCAGTTTTGGCGGGAATGTTTCAAATTTCGATAATATGCAAGATGCAACAATACGCTACAATAATCAAAGCAAGAGAAGCTAATCGCAACGGTTAGAGTAAGTTTTTTAAAGCAAAAATAGCAAGCATGAACGTTCCGTTGCTTTTTAGGTGGTTCCGTTGCTTTTTCTTGCACTCATAAATCAACCTTTTTGTCTGCTTCAAATGAAAGATATCGCTAAGCCCTAAGAATTGTTGAAAGGGGAAGGTCATTGCAAGATAGCGTGACGGTATGGTAACAAGCAGGTTTAGGGTTCGAGTCACGGAAATATGTTTATTCTCCATTTGAAATTCAGCGTAAATGCTCAATTGTAACGGTTTTCAAGTTTGAATAGGAATGTCAGTTTTCGCGGGATTGTTTCAAATTTCGATAATATGCACGATGCAACAATACACTACAAAAATCAAAGCAAGAGAAGCTAATCGCAACGGTTAGAGTAAGTTTTTTAAAGCAGAAATGGCAAGCATGCCCGTTCCGTTGCTTTTTTGGTGGTTCCGTTGCTTTTTCTGCACCCAGAAGAGAGCCTATTTGTAAGGTTCAAATGAAAGATATCGCTAAGCCCTAAGAATTGGTGAAAGGGGAAGGTCATTGCAAGATAGCGTGACGGTATGGTAACAAGCAGGTTTAGGGTTCGAGTCACGGAAATATGTTTATTCTCCATTTGAAATTCAGCGTAAATGCTCAATTGTAACTGTTTTTTCAAGTTTGAATTGAAAAGTCAGTTTTGGCGGGAATGTTTCAAATTTCGATAATATGCAAGATGCAACAATACACTACAATAATCAAAGCAAGAGAAGCTAATCGCAACGGTTAGAGTAAGTTTTTTAAAGCAAAAATGGCTAGCATGCCCGTTCCGTTGCTTTTTTGGTGGTTCCGTTGCTTTTTCGTGCACTCATAAATCAACCTTTTTTTCTGCTTCAAATGAAATATATCGCTAAGCCCTAAGAATTGGTGAAAGGGGAAGGACCCTGGAAGATAAGTTAAACGTGAAGTAATAGGGAGGTGTAGTGTTCGAGTCACTTTAATATTTTTATTCCCCATTGTAAATTCAGAGTCAATGCTAAATTATAACGGTTATTCAAGTTTGAATAAAAAAAGTCAGTTTTGGCGGGAATGTTTCAAATTTCGATAATATGCAAGATGCAACAACACACTACAATAATCAAAGCAAGAGAAGCTAATCGCAACGGTTAGAGTAAGTTTTTTAAAGCAAAAATTGCAAGCATGCCCGTTCCGTTGCTTTTTTGGTGGTTCCGTTGCTTTTTTGTGCACCCAGAAGAGAGCCTATTAGTAAGGTTCAAATGAAAGATATCGCTAAGCCCTAAGAATTGGTGAAAGGGGAAGGTCATTGGAAGATAGCGTGACGGTATGGTAACAAGCAGGTTTAGGGTTCGAGTCACGGAAATATGTTTATTCTCCATTTGAAATTCAGCGTAAATGCTCAATTGTAACGGTTTTTTCAAGTTTGAATAGGAAAGTCAGTTTTAGCGGGAATGTTTCAAATTTCGATAATATGCAAGATGCAACAATACACTACAACAATCAAAGCAAGAGAAGCTAATCGCAACGGTTAGAGTAAGTTTTTTAAAGCAAAAATGGCAAGCATGCCCGTTCCGTTGCTTTTTTGGTGGTTCCGTTGCTTTTTCGTGCTCTCATAAATCAACCTTTTTGTCTGCTTCAAATGAAAGATATCGCTAAGCCCTAAGAATTGTTGAAAGGGGAAGGTCATTGCAGGATAGCGTGACGGTATGGTAAGAAGCAGGTTGAGGGTTCGAGTCACGGGAAATGTTTGACTCTCCATTCGAACTTCAGAGTAAATGCTCAATTTTAACGGTTTTTTCAAGTTTGAATTGAAAAGTCAGTTTTGGCGGGAATGTTTCAAATTTCGATAATATGCAAGATGCAACAATACACTACAATAATCAAAGCAAGAGAAGCTAATCGCAACGGTTAGAGTAAGTTTTTTAAAGCAAAAATTGCAAGCATGCCCGTTCCGTTGCTTTTTTTGTGGTTCCGTTGCTTTTTTGTGCACCCAGAAAAGAGCCTATTTGTAAGGTTCAAATGAAAGATATCGCTAAGCCCTAAGAATTGGTGAAAGACGAAGGTCATTGCAAGATAGCGTGACGGTATGGTAACAAGCAGGTTTAGGGTTCGAGTCACGGGAAATGTTTGATTCTCAATTCGAAATTCAGAGTAAATGATAAATTATAACGGTTTCTTCAAGTTTGAATTGAAAAGTCAGTTTTGGCGGGAATGTTTCAAATTTCGATAATATGCAAGATGCAACAATACACTACAATAATCAAACCAATATAAGCTAATCGCAACGGTTAGAGTAAGTTTTTTAAAGCAAAAATGGCAAGCATGCCAGTTCCGTTGCTTTTTTGGTGGTTCCGTTGCTTTTTTGTGCACCCAGAAAACAGCCTATTTGTAAGGTTCAAATGGAAGATAGCTCTAATCCCTGAGCCACGGTTACAGAGGTAGGTCCCTGGAAGATAAGTTAAACGTGACGTAATCGGGAGGTGTAGTGTTCGAGTCACTTTAATATTTTTATTCTATGCTAAATTGTAACGGTTTTTCAAGTTTGAATAGGAGAGTCAGTTTTGGCGGGAATGTTTCAAATTTCGATAATATGCAAGATGCAACAATACACTACAATAATCAAAGCAAGAGAAGCTAATCGCAACGGTTAGAGTAAGTTTTTTAAAGCAAAAATGGCAAGCATGCCCGTTCCGTTGCTTTTTTGGTGGTTCCGTTGCTTTTTCGTGCTCTCATAAATCAACCTTTTAGTCTGCTTCAAATGAAAGATATCGCTAAGCCCTAAGAATTGTTGAAAGGGGAAGGTCATTGCAGGATAGCGTGACGGTATGGTAAGAAGCAGGTTGAGGGTTCGAGTCACGGGGAATGTTTGATTCTCCATTCGAACTTCAGAGTAAATGCTCAATTTTAACGGTCTTTTCAAGTTTGAATTGAAAAGTCAGTTTTGGCGGGAATGTTTCAAATTTCGATAATATGCAAGATGCAACAATACACTACAACAATCAAAGCAAGAGAAGCTAATCGCAACGGTTAGAGTAAGTTTTTGGAAGCAAAAATGGCAAGCATGCCCGTTCCGTTGCTTTTTTGGTGGTTCCGTTGCTTTTTTGTGCACCCAGAAAAGAGCCTATTTGTGAGGTTCAAATGAAAGATATCGCTAAGCCCTAAGAATTGGTGAAAGGGGAAGGTCATTGCAAGATAGCGTGATGGTATGGTAACAAGCAGGTTGAGGGTTCGAGTCACGGGAAATGTTTGATTCTCCATTCGAAATTCAGAGTAAATGCTCAATTGTAACTGTTTTTTCAAGTTTGAATTGAAAAGTCAGTTTTTGCGGGAATGTTTCAAATTTCGATAATATGCAAGATGCAACAATACACTACAATAATCAAAGCAAGAGAAGCTAATCGCAACGGTTAGAGTAAGTTTTTTAAAGCAAAAATGGCAAGCATGCCCGTTCCGTTGCTTTTTTGGTGGTTCCGTTGCTTTTTTGTGCACCCAGAAAAGAGCCTATTTGTGAGGTTCAAATGAAAGATATCGCTAAGCCCTAAGAATTGGTGAAAGGGGAAGGTCATTGCAAGATAGTGTGACGGTATGGTAACAAGCAGGTTGAGGGTTCGAGTCACGGAAATATGTTTATTCTCCATTTGAAATTCAGCGTAAATGCTCAATTGTAACGGTTTTTCAAGTTTGAATATTAAAGTCAGTTTTCGCGGGATTGTTTCAAATTTCGATAATATGCAAGATGCAACAATACACTACAACAATCAAAGCAAGAGAAGCTAATCGCAACGGTTAGAGTAAATTTTTTAAAGCAAAAATGGCAAGCATGCCCGTTCCGTTGCTTTATTGGTGGTTCCGTTGCTTTTTCGTGCACTCATAAATCAACCTTTTTGTCTGCTTCAAATGAAAGATATCGCTAAGCCCTAAGAATTGGTGAAAGGGGAAGGTCATTGCAAGATAGCGTGACGGTATGGTAACAAGCAGGTTTAGGGTTCGAGTCACGGAAATATGTTTATTCTACATTTGAAATTCAGCGTAAATGCTCAATTGTAACGGTTTTTCAAGTTTGAATAGGAAAGTCAGTTTTGGCGGGAATGTTTCAAATTTCGATAATATGCAAGATGCAACAATATACTACAATAATCAAACCAAGAGAAGCTAATCGCAACGGTTAGAGTAAGTTTTTTAAAGCAAAAATGGCAAGCATGCCAGTTCCGTTGCTTTTTTGGTGGTTCCGTTGCTTTTTTGTGCACCCAGAAAACAGCCTATTTGTAAGGTTCAAATGGAAGATAGCTCTAACCCCTGAGCCACGGTTACAGAGGAAGGTCCCTGGAAGATAAGTTAAACGTGACGTAATCGGGAGGTGTAGTGTTCGAGTCACTTTAATATTTTAATTCTATGCTAAATTGTAACGGTTTTTCAAGTTTGAATAGGAAAGTCAGTTTTGGCGGGAATGTTTCAAATTTCGATAATATGCAAGATGCAACAATACACTACAATAATCAAAGCAAGAGAAGCTAATCGCAACGGTTAGAGTAAGTTTTTTAAAGCAAAAATGGCAAGCATGCCCGTTCCGTTGCTTTTTTGGTGGTTCCGTTGCTTTTTCGTGCACTCATAAATCAACCATTTTGTCTGCTTCAAATGAAAGATATCGCTAAGCCCTAAGAATTGTTGAAAGGGGACGGTCATTGCAGGATAGCGTGACGGGATGGTAAGAAGCAGGTTGAGGGTTCGAGTCACGGGGAATGTTTGATTCTCCATTCGAACTTCAGAGTAAATGCTCAATTTTAACGGTTTTTTCAAGTTGGAATTGAAATGTCAGTTTTGGCGGGAATGTTTCAAATTTCGATAATATGCAAGATGCAACAATACACTACAACAATAAAAGAAAAAGAGAAGCTAATCGCAACGGTTAGAGTAAGTTTTTGGAAGCAAAAATGGCAAGCGTGCCCGTTCCGTTGCTTTTTTGGTGGTTCCGTTGCTTTTTTGTGCACCCAGAAAAGAGCCTATTTGTGAGGTTCAAATGAAAGATATCGATAAGCCCTAAGAATTGGTGAAAGGGGAAGGTCATTGCAAGATAGCGTGACGGTATGGTAACAAGCAGGTTTGGGGTTCGAGTCACGGAAATATGTTTATTCTCCATTTGAAATTCAGCGTAAATGCTCAATTGTAACGGTTTTTCAAGTTTGAATAGGAAAGTCAGTTTTCGCGGGATTGTTTCAAATTTCGACAATATGCAAGATGCAACAATACACTACAACAATCAAAGCAAGAGAAGCTAATCGCAACGGTTAGAGTAAGTTTTTTAAAGCAAAAATGGCAAGCATGCCCGTTCCGTTGCTTTTTTGGTGGTTCCGTTGCTTTTTCGTGCACTCATAAATCAACCTTTTTGTCTGCTTCAAATGAAAGATATCGCTAAGCCCTAAGAATTGGTGAAAGGGGAAGGACCCTGGAAGATAAGTTAAACGTGAAGTAATCGGGAGGTGTAGTGTTCGAGTCACTTTAATATTTTTATTCTCCATTGTAAATTCAGAGTCAATGCTAAATTATAACGGTTATTCAAGTTTGAATAGGAAAGTCAGTTTTGGCGGGAATGTTTCAAATTTCGATAATATGCAAGATGCAACAACCCACTACAATAATCAAAGCAAGAGAAGCTAATCGCAACGGTTGGAGTAAGTTTTTTAAAGCAAAAATGGCAAGCATACCCGTTCCGTTGCTTTTTTGGTGGTTCCGTTCCTTTTTTGTGCACCCAGAAGAGAGCCTATTAGTAAGGTTCAAATGAAAGATATCGCTAAGCCCTAAGAATTGGTGAAAGGGGAAGGTCATTGCAAGATAGCGTGACGGTATGGTAACAAGCAGGTTTAGGGTTCGAGTCACGGAAATATGTTTATTCTGCAATTTGAAATTCAGCGTAAATGCTCAATTGTAACGGTTTTTCAAGTTTGAATAGGAAAGTCAGTTTTGACGGGAATGTTTCAAATTTCGATAATATGCAAGATGCATCAATACACTACAATAATCAAACCAAGAGAAGCTAATCGCAACGGTTAGAGTAAGTTTTTTAAAGCAAAAATGGCAAGCATGCCAGTTCCGTTGCTTTTTTGGTGGTTCCGTTGCTTTTTTGTGCACCCAGAAAACAGCCTATTTGTAAGGTTCAAATGGAAGATAGCTCTAACCCCTAAGCCACGGTTACAGAGGAAGGTCGCTGGAAGATAAGTTAAACGTGACGTAATCTGGAGGTGTAGTGTTCGAGTCACTTTAATATTTTTATTCTCCATTGTAAATTCATAGTCAATGCTAAATTGTAACGGTTTTTCAAGTTTGAATAGGAAAGTCAGTTTTGGCAGGAATGTTTCAAATTTCGATAATATGCAAGATGCAACAATACACTACAATAATCAAAGCAAGAGAAGCTAATCGCAACGGTTAGAGTAAGTTTTTTCAAGCAAAAATGGCAAGCATGCCCGTTCCGTTGCTTTTTTGGTTTTTCCGTTGCTTTTTTGTGCACCCAGAAAAGAGCCTATTTGTAAGGTTCAAATGAAAGATATCGCTAAGCCCTAAGAATTGGTGAAAGGGGAAGGTCATTGCAAGATAGCGTGACGGTATGGTAACAAGCAGGTTTAGGGTTCGAGTCACGGGAAATGTTTGATTCTCAATTCGAAATTCAGAGTAAAGGATAAATTATAACGGTTTCTTCAAGTTTGAATTGAAAAGTCAGTTTTGGCGGGAATGTTTCAAATTTCGATAATATGCAAGATGCATCAATACACTACAATAATCAAACCAAGAGAAGCTAATCGCAACGGTTAGAGTAAGTTTTTTAAAGCAAAAATGGCAAGCATGCCAGTTCCGTTGCTTTTTTGGTGGTTCCGTTGCTTTTTTGTGCACCCAGAAAACAGCCTATTTGTAAGGTTCAAATGGAAGATAGCTCTAACCCCTGAGCCACGGTTACAGAGGAAGGTCGCTGGAAGATAAGTTAAACGTGACGTAATCTTGAGGTGTAGTGTTCGAGTCACTTTAATATTTTTATTCTCCATTGTAAATTCATAGTCAATGCTCAATTGTAACGGTTTTTCAAGTTTGAATAGGAAAGTCAGTTTTGGCAGGAATGTTTTAAATTTCGATAATATGCAAGATGCATCAATACACTACAATAATCAAAGCAAGAGAAGCTAATCGCAACGGTTAGAGTAAGTTTTCTAAAGCAAAAATAGCAAGCATGCCCGTTCCGTTGCTTTTTAGGTGGTTCCGTTGCTTTTTCTTGCACTCATAAATCAACCTTTTTGTCTGCTTCAAATGAAAGATATCGCTAAGCCCTAAGAATTGGTGAAAGGGGAAGGTCATTGCAAGATAGCGTGACGGTATGGTAACAAGCAGGTTTAGGGTTCGAGTCACGGAAATATGTTTATTCTCCATTTGAAATTCAGCGTAAATGCTCAATTGTAACGGTTTTTCAAGTTTGAATAGTAAAGTCAGTTTTCGCGGGATTGTTTCAAATTTCGATAATATGCAAGATGCAACAATACACTACAACAATCAAAGCAAGAGAAGCTAATCGCAACGGTTAGAGTAAGTTTTTTAAAGCAAAAATGGCAAGCATGCCCGTTCCGTTGCTTTTTTGGTGGTTCCGTTGCTTTTTTGTGCACCCAGAAGAGTGCCTATTAGTAAGGTTCAAATGAAAGATATCGCTAAGCCCTAAGAATTGGTGAAAGGGGAAGGTCATTGCAAGATAGCGTGACGGTATGGTAACAAGCAGGTTTAGGGTTCGAGTCACGGAAATATGTTTATTCTCCATTTGAAATTCAGCGTAAATGCTCAATTGTAACGGTTTTTCAAGTTTGAATAGGAAAGTCAGTTTTGGCGGGAATGTTTCAAATTTCGATAATATGCAAGATGCAACAATACACTACAATAATCAAACCAAGAGAAGCTAATCGCAACGGTTAGAGTAAGTTTTTTAAAGCAAAAATGGCAAGCATGCCCGTTCCGTTGCTTTTTTGGTGGTTCCGTTGCTTTTTTGTGCACCCAGAAAAGAGCCTATTTGTAAGGTTCAAATGAAAGATATCGCTAAGCCCTAAGAATTGGTGAAAGGGGAAGGTCATTGCAAGATAGCGTGACGGTATGGTAACAAGCAGGTTTAGGGTTCGAGTCACGGGAAATGTTTGATTCTCAATTCGAAATTCAGAGTAAATGATAAATTATAACGGTTTCTTCAAGTTTGAATTGAAAAGTCAGTTTTGGAGGGAATGTTTCAAATTTCGATAATACGCAAGATGCAACAATACACTACAATAATCAAAGCAAGGGAAGCTAATCGCAACGGTTAGAGTAAGTTTTTTAAAGCAAAAATTGCAAGCATGCCCGTTCCGTTTCTTTTTTGGTGGTTCCGTTGCTTTTTTGTGCACCCAGAAAAGAGCCTATTTGTGAGGTTCAAATGAAAGATATCGCTAAGCCCTAAGAATTGGTGAAAGGGGAAGGTCATTGCAAGATAGCGTGACGGTATGGTAACAAGCAGGTTGAGTGTTCGAGTCACGGGAAATGTTTGATTCTCCATTCGAAATTCAGAGTAAATGCTCAATTGTAACTGTTTTTTCAAGTTTGAATTGAAAAGTCAGTTTTTGCGGGAATGTTTCAAATTTCCATAATATGCAAGATGCAACAATACACTACAATAATCAAAGCAAGAGAAGCTAATCGCAACGGTTAGAGTAAGTTTTTTAAAGCAAAAATGGCAAGCATGAACGTTCCGTTGCTTTTTAGGTGGTTCCGTTGCTTTTTCTTGCACTCATAAATCAACCTTTTTGTCTGCTTCAAATGAAAGATATCGCTAAGCCCTAAGAATTGGTGAAAGGGGAAGGTCATTGCAAGATAGTGTGACGGTATGGTAACTAGCAGGTTGAGGGTTCGAGTCACGGGAAATGTTTGATTCTCCATTCGAAATTCAGAGTAAATGCTCAATTGTAACTGTTTTTTCAAGTTTGAATTGAAAAGTCAGTTTTGGCGGGAATGTTTCAAATTTCCATAATATGCAAGATGCAACAATACACTACAATAATCAAAGCAAGAGAAGCTAATCGCAACGGTTAGAGTAAGTTTTTTAAAGCAAAAATGGCAAGCATGCCCGTTCCGTTGCTTTTTTGGTGGTTCCGTTGCATTTTTGTGCACCCAGAAGAGAGCCTATTTGTAAGGTTCAAATGAAAGATATCGCTAAGCCCTAAGAATTGGTGAAAGGGGAAGGTCATTGCAAGATAGCGTGACGGTATGGTAACAAGCAGGTTTAGGGTTCGAGTCACGGGAAATGTTTGATTCTCAATTCGAAATTCAGAGTAAATGATAAATTATAACGGTTTCTTCAAGTTTGAATTGGAAAGTCAGTTTTGGAGGGAATGTTTCAAATTTCGATAATACGGAAGATGCAACAATACACTACAATAATCAAAGCAAGGGAAGCTAATCGCAACGGTTAGAGTAAGTTTTTTAAAGCAAAAATGGCAAGCATGCCCGTTCCGTTTCTTTTTTGGTGGTTCCGTTGCTTTTTTGTGCACCCAGAAAAGTGCCTATTTGTAAGGTTCAAATGAAAGATATCGCTAAGCCCTAAGAATTGGTGAAAGGGGAAGGTCATTGCAAGATAGCGTGACGGGATGGTAATAAGCAGGTTGAGGGTTCGAGTCACGGGAAATGTTTGATTCTCCATTCGAACTTCAGAGTAAATGCTCAATTTTAACGGTTTTTTCAAGTTTGAATTGAAAAGTCAGTTTTGGCGGGAATGTTTCAAATTTCGATAATATGCAAGATGCATCAATACACTACAATAATCAAACCAAGAGAAGCTAATCGCAACGGTTAGAGTAAGTTTTTTAAAGCAAAAATGGCAAGCATGCCAGTTCCGTTGCTTTTTTGGTGGTTCCGTTGCTTTTTTGGTGGTTCCGTTGCTTTTATGTGCACCCAGAAAACAGCCTATTTGTAAGGTTCAAATGGAAGATAGCTCTAACCCCTGAGCCACGGTTACAGAGGAAGGTCGCTGGAAGATAAGTTAAACGTGACGTAATCTGGAGGTGTAGTGTTCGAGTCACTTTAATATTTTTATTCTCCATTGTAAATTCATAGTCAATGCTAAATTGTAACGGTTTTTCAAGTTTGAATAGGAAAGTCAGTTTTGGCAGGAATGTTTCAAATTTCGATAATATGCAAGATGCAACAATACACTACAATAATCAAAGCAAGAGAAGCTAATCGCAACGGTTAGAGTAAGTTTTTTAAAGCAAAAATGGCAAGCATGCCCGTTCCGTTGCTTTTTTGGTTTTTCCGTTGCTTTTTTGTGCACCCAGTAAAGAGCCTATTTGTAAGGTTCAAATGAAAGATATCGCTAAGCCCTAAGAATTGGTGAAAGGGGAAGGTCATTGCAAGATAGCGTGACGGTATGGTAACAAGCAGGTTTAGGGTTCGAGTCACGGGAAATGTTTGATTCTCAATTCGAAATTCAGAGTAAAGGATAAATTATAACGTTTCTTCAAGTTTGAATTGAAAAGTCAGTTTTGGCGGGAATGTTTCAAATTTCGAAAATATGCAAGATGCATCAATACACTACAATAATCAAACCAAGAGAAGCTAATCGCAACGGTTAGAGTAAGTTTTTTAAAGCAAAAATGGCAAGCATGCCAGTTCCGTTGCTTTTTTGGTGGTTCCGTTGCTTTTTTGTGCACCCAGAAAACAGCCTATTTGTAAGGTTCAAATGGAAGATAGCTCTAACCCCTGAGCCACGGTTACAGAGGAAGGTCGCTGGAAGATAAGTTAAACGTGACGTAATCTGGAGGTGTAGTGTTCGAGTCACTTTAATATTTTTATTCTCCATTGTAAATTCATAGTCAATGCTAAATCGTAACGGTTTTTCAAGTTTGAATAGGAAAGTCAGTTTTGGCAGGAATGTTTCAAATTTCGGTAATATGCAAGATGCAACAATACACTACAATAATCAAAGCAAGAGAAGCTAATCGCAACGGTTAGAGTAAGTTTTTTAAAGCAAAAATGGCAAGCATGCCCGTTCCGTTGCTTTTTCGTGCACTCATAAATCAACCTTTTTGTCTGCTTCAAATGAAAGATATCGCTAAGCCCTAAGAATTGGTGAAAGGGGAAGGTCATTGCAGGATAGCGTGACGGTATGGTAATAAGCAGGTTGAGGGTTCGAGTCACGGGAAATGTTTGACTCTCCATTCGAACTTCAGAGTAAATGCTCAATTTTAACGGTTTTTTCAAGTTTGAATTGAAAAGTCAGTTTTGGCGGGAATGTTTCAAATTTCGATAATATGCAAGATGCAACAATACACTACAATAATCAAAGCAAGAGAAGCTAATCGCAACGGTTAGAGTAAGTTTTTTAAAGCAAAAATGGCAAGCATGCCCGTTCCGTTGCTTTTTTGGTGGTTCCGTTTCTTTTTTGTGCACCCAGAATAGTGCCTATTTGTAAGGTTCAGATGAAAGATATCGCTAAGCCCTAAGAATTGGTGAAAGGGGAAGGTCATTGCAAGATAGCGTGACGGTATGGTAACAAGCAGGTTTAGGGTTCGAGTCACGGAAATATGTTTATTCTCCATTTGAAATTCAGCGTAAATGCTCAATTGTAACGGTTTTTCAAGTTTGAATAGGAAAGACAGTTTTGGCGGGAATGTTTCAAATTTCGATAATATGCAAGATGCAGCAATACACTACAACAATCAAAGCAAGAGAAGCTAATCGCAACGGTTAGAGTAAGTTTTTTAAAGCAAAAATGGCAAGCATGCCCGTTCCGTTGCTTTTTTGGTGGTTCCGTTGCTTTTTTGTGCACCCAGAAAAGAGCCTATTTGTAAGGTTCAAATGAAAGATATCGCTAAGCCCTAAGAATTGGTGAAAGGGGAAGGTCATTGCAAGATAGCGTGACGGTATGGTAACAAGCAGGTTTAGGGTTCGAGTCACGGGAAATATTTGATTCTCAATTCGAAATTCAGAGTAAATGATAAATTATAACGGTTTCTTCAAGTTTGAATTGAAAAGTCAGTTTTGGAGGGAATGTTTCAAATTTCGACAATACGCAAGATGCAACAATACACTACAATAATCAAAGCAAGGGAAGCTAATCGCAACGGTTAGAGTAAGTTTTTTAAAGCAAAAATGGCAAGCATGCCCGTTCCGTTTCTTTTTTGGTGGTTCCGTTGCTTCTTTGTGCACCCAGAAAAGAGCCTATTTGTGAGGTTCAAATGAAAGATATCGCTAAGCCCTAAGAATTGGTGAAAGGGGAAGGTCATTGCAAGATAGCGTGACGGTATGGTAACAAGCAGGTTGAGTGTTCGAGTCACGGGAAATGTTTGATTCTCCATTCGAAATTCAGAGTAAATGCTCAATTGTAACTGTTTTTTCAAGTTTGAATTGAAAAGTCAGTTTTTGCGGGAATGTTTCAAATTTCCATAATATGCAAGATGCAACAATACACTACAATAATCAAAGCAAGAGAAGCTAATCGCAACGGTTAGAGTAAGTTTTTTAAAGCAAAAATGGCAAGCATGAACGTTCCGTTGCTTTTTAGGTGGTTCCGTTGCTTTTTCTTGCACTCATAAATCAACCTTTTTGTCTGCTTCAGATGAAAGATATCGCTAAGCCCTAAGAATTGGTGAAAGGGGAAGGTCATTGCAAGATAGCGTGACGGTATGGTAACAAGCAGGTTGAGGGTTCGAGTCACGGGAAATGTTTGATTCTCCATTCGAAATTCAGAGTAAATGCTCAATTGTAACTGTTTTTTCAAGTTTGAATTGAAAAGTCAGTTTTGGCGGGAATGTTTCAAATTTCCATAATATGCAAGATGCAACAATACACTACAATAATCAAAGCAAGAGAAGCTAATCGCAACGGTTAGAGTAAGTTTTTTAAAGCAAAAATGGCAAGCATGCCCGTTCCGTTGCTTTTTTGGTGGTTCCGTTGCATTTTTGTGCACCCAGAAGAGAGCCTATTTGTAAGGTTCAAATGAAAGATATCGCTAAGCCCTAAGAATTGGTGAAAGGGGAAGGTCATTGCAAGATAGCGTAACGGTATGGTAACAAGAAGGTTTAGGGTTCGTGTCACGGAAATATGTTTATTCTCCATTTGAAATTCAGCGTAAATGCTCAATTGTAACGGTTTTTCAAGTTTGAATTGAAAAGTCAGTTTTGGCGGGAATGTTTCAAATTTCGATAATATGCAAGATGCAGCAATACACTACAACAATCAAAGCAAGAGAAGCTAATCGCAACGGTTAAAGTAAGTTTTTTAAGGCAAAAATGGCAAGCATGCCCGTTCCGTTGCTTTTTTGGTGGTTCCGTTGCTTTTTTGTGCACCCAGAAAAGAGCCTATTTGTAAGGTTCAAATGAAAGATATCGCTAAGCCCTAAGAATTGGTGAAAGGGGAAGGTCATTGCAAGATAGCGTGACGGTATGGTAACAAGCAGGTTTAGGGTTCGAGTCACGGAAATATGTTTATTCTCCATTTGAAATTCAGCGTAAATGCTCAATTGTAACGGTTTTTCAAGTTTGAATAGTAAAGTCAGTTTTCGCGGGATTGTTTCAAATTTCGATAATATGCAAGATGCAACAATACACTACAACAATCAAAGCAAGAGAAGCTAATCGCAACGGTTAGAGTAAGTTTTTTAAAGCAAAAATGGCAAGCATGCCCGTTCCGTTGCTTTTTTGGTGGTTCCGTTGCTTTTTTGTGCACCCAGAAGAGTGCCTATTAGTAAGGTTCAAATGAAAGATATCGCTAAGCCCTAAGAATTGGTGAAAGGGGAAGGTCATTGCAAGATAGCGTGACGGTATGGTAACAAGCAGGTTTAGGGTTCGAGTCACGGAAATATGTTTATTCTCCATTTGAAATTCAGCGTAAATGCTCAATTGTAACGGTTTTTCAAGTTTGAATAGGAAAGTCAGTTTTGGCGGGAATGTTTCAAATTTCGATAATATGCAAGATGCAACAATACACTACAATAATCAAACCAAGAGAAGCTAATCGCAACGGTTAGAGTAAGTTTTTTAAAGCAAAAATGGCAAGCATGCCCGTTCCGTTGCTTTTTTGGTGGTTCCGTTGCTTTTTTGTGCACCCAGAAAAGAGCCTATTTGTAAGGTTCAAATGAAAGATATCGCTAAGCCCTAAGAATTGGTGAAAGGGGAAGGTCATTGCAAGATAGCGTGACGGTATGGTAACAAGCAGGTTTAGGGTTCGAGTCACGGGAAATGTTTGATTCTCAATTCGAAATTCAGAGTAAATGATAAATTATAACGGTTTCTTCAAGTTTGAATTGAAAAGTCAGTTTTGGAGGGAATGTTTCAAATTTCGATAATACGCAAGATGCAACAATACACTACAATAATCAAAGCAAGGGAAGCTAATCGCAACGGTTAGAGTAAGTTTTTTAAAGCAAAAATTGCAAGCATGCCCGTTCCGTTTCTTTTTTGGTGGTTCCGTTGCTTTTTTGTGCACCCAGAAAAGAGCCTATTTGTGAGGTTCAAATGAAAGATATCGCTAAGCCCTAAGAATTGGTGAAAGGGGAAGGTCATTGCAAGATAGCGTGACGGTATGGTAACAAGCAGGTTGAGTGTTCGAGTCACGGGAAATGTTTGATTCTCCATTCGAAATTCAGAGTAAATGCTCAATTGTAACTGTTTTTTCAAGTTTGAATTGAAAAGTCAGTTTTTGCGGGAATGTTTCAAATTTCCATAATATGCAAGATGCAACAATACACTACAATAATCAAAGCAAGAGAAGCTAATCGCAACGGTTAGAGTAAGTTTTTTAAAGCAAAAATGGCAAGCATGAACGTTCCGTTGCTTTTTAGGTGGTTCCGTTGCTTTTTCTTGCACTCATAAATCAACCTTTTTGTCTGCTTCAAATGAAAGATATCGCTAAGCCCTAAGAATTGGTGAAAGGGGAAGGTCATTGCAAGATAGTGTGACGGTATGGTAACTAGCAGGTTGAGGGTTCGAGTCACGGGAAATGTTTGATTCTCCATTCGAAATTCAGAGTAAATGCTCAATTGTAACTGTTTTTTCAAGTTTGAATTGAAAAGTCAGTTTTGGCGGGAATGTTTCAAATTTCCATAATATGCAAGATGCAACAATACACTACAATAATCAAAGCAAGAGAAGCTAATCGCAACGGTTAGAGTAAGTTTTTTAAAGCAAAAATGGCAAGCATGCCCGTTCCGTTGCTTTTTTGGTGGTTCCGTTGCATTTTTGTGCACCCAGAAGAGAGCCTATTTGTAAGGTTCAAATGAAAGATATCGCTAAGCCCTAAGAATTGGTGAAAGGGGAAGGTCATTGCAAGATAGCGTGACGGTATGGTAACAAGCAGGTTTAGGGTTCGAGTCACGGGAAATGTTTGATTCTCAATTCGAAATTCAGAGTAAATGATAAATTATAACGGTTTCTTCAAGTTTGAATTGGAAAGTCAGTTTTGGAGGGAATGTTTCAAATTTCGATAATACGGAAGATGCAACAATACACTACAATAATCAAAGCAAGGGAAGCTAATCGCAACGGTTAGAGTAAGTTTTTTAAAGCAAAAATGGCAAGCATGCCCGTTCCGTTTCTTTTTTGGTGGTTCCGTTGCTTTTTTGTGCACCCAGAAAAGTGCCTATTTGTAAGGTTCAAATGAAAGATATCGCTAAGCCCTAAGAATTGGTGAAAGGGGAAGGTCATTGCAAGATAGCGTGACGGGATGGTAATAAGCAGGTTGAGGGTTCGAGTCACGGGAAATGTTTGATTCTCCATTCGAACTTCAGAGTAAATGCTCAATTTTAACGGTTTTTTCAAGTTTGAATTGAAAAGTCAGTTTTGGCGGGAATGTTTCAAATTTCGATAATATGCAAGATGCATCAATACACTACAATAATCAAACCAAGAGAAGCTAATCGCAACGGTTAGAGTAAGTTTTTTAAAGCAAAAATGGCAAGCATGCCCGTTCCGTTGCTTTTTTGGTGGTTCCGTTGCTTTTTTGTGCACCCAGAAAAGAGCCTATTTGTAAGGTTCAAATGAAAGATATCGCTAAGCCCTAAGAATTGGTGAAAGGGGAAGGTCATTGCAAGATAGCGTGACGGTATGGTAACAAGCAGGTTTAGGGTTCGAGTCACGGGAAATATTTGATTCTCAATTCGAAATTCAGAGTAAATGATAAATTATAACGGTTTCTTCAAGTTTGAATTGAAAAGTCAGTTTTGGAGGGAATGTTTCAAATTTCGATAATACGCAAGATGCAACAATACACTACAATAATCAAAGCAAGGGAAGCTAATCGCAACGGTTAGAGTAAGTTTTTTAAAGCAAAAATGGCAAGCATGCCCGTTCCGTTTCTTTTTTGGTGGTTCCGTTGCTTTTTTGTGCACCCAGAAAAGAGCCTATTTGTGAGGTTCAAATGAAAGATATCGCTAAGCCCTAAGAATTGGTGAAAGGGGAAGGTCATTGCAAGATAGCGTGACGGTATGGTAACAAGCAGGTTGAGTGTTCGAGTCACGGGAAATGTTTGATTCTCCATTCGAAATTCAGAGTAAATGCTCAATTGTAACTGTTTTTTCAAGTTTGAATTGAAAAGTCAGTTTTTGCGGGAATGTTTCAAATTTCCATAATATGCAAGATGCAACAATACACTACAATAATCAAAGCAAGAGAAGCTAATCGCAACGGTTAGAGTAAGTTTTTTAAAGCAAAAATGGCAAGCATGAACGTTCCGTTGCTTTTTAGGTGGTTCCGTTGCTTTTTCTTGCACTCATAAATCAACCTTTTTGTCTGCTTCAAATGAAAGATATCGCTAAGCCCTAAGAATTGGTGAAAGGGGAAGGTCATTGCAAGATAGCGTGACGGTATGGTAACAAGCAGGTTGAGGGTTCGAGTCACGGGAAATGTTTGATTCTCCATTCGAAATTCAGAGTAAATGCTCAATTGTAACTGTTTTTTCAAGTTTGAATTGAAAAGTCAGTTTTGGCGGGAATGTTTCAAATTTCCATAATATGCAAGATGCAACAATACACTACAATAATCAAAGCAAGAGAAGCTAATCGCAACGGTTAGAGTAAGTTTTTTAAAGCAAAAATGGCAAGCATGCCCGTTCCGTTGCTTTTTTGGTGGTTCCGTTGCATTTTTGTGCACCCAGAAGAGAGCCTATTTGTAAGGTTCAAATGAAAGATATCGCTAAGCCCTAAGAATTGGTGAAAGGGGAAGGTCATTGCAAGATAGCGTGACGGTATGGTAACAAGAAGGTTTAGGGTTCGTGTCACGGAAATATGTTTATTCTCCATTTGAAATTCAGCGTAAATGCTCAATTGTAACGGTTTTTCAAGTTTGAATTGAAAAGTCAGTTTTGGCGGGAATGTTTCAAATTTCGATAATATGCAAGATGCAGCAATACACTACAACAATCAAAGCAAGAGAAGCTAATCGCAACGGTTAAAGTAAGTTTTTTAAGGCAAAAATGGCAAGCATGCCCGTTCCGTTGCTTTTTTGGTGGTTCCGTTGCTTTTTTGTGCACCCAGAAAAGAGCCTATTTGTAAGGTTCAAATGAAAGATATCGCTAAGCCCTAAGAATTGGTGAAAGGGGAAGGTCATTGCAAGAAAGCGTGACGGTATTGTAACAAGCAGGTTTAGGGTTCGAGTCACGGAAATATGTTTATTCTCCATTTGAAATTCAGCGTAAATGCTCAATTGTAACGGTTTTTCAAGTTTGAATAGGAAAGTCAGTTTTGGCGGAAATGTTTCAAATTTAGATAATATGCAAGATGCAACAATACACTAACACAATCAAAGCAAGAGAAGCTAATCGCAACTTTTAGAGTAAGTTTTTGGAAGCAAAAATGGCAAGCATGCCCGTTCCGTTGCTTTTTTGGTGGTTCCGTTGCTTTTTTGTGCACCCAGAAAACAGCCTATTTGTAAGGTTCAAATGGAAGATAGCTCTAACCCCTGAGCCACGGTTACAGAGGAAGGTCCCTGGAAGATAAGTTAAACGTGACGTAATCGGGAGGTGTAGTGTTCGAGTCACTTTAATATTTTTATTCTCCATTGTAAATTCATAGTCAATGCTAAATTGTAACGGTTTTTCAAGTTTGAATAGGAAAGTTTGTTTTGGCGGGAATGTTTCAAATTTCGATAATATGCAAGATGCAACAATACACTACAATAATCAAAGCAAGAGAAGCTAATCGCAATGGTTAGAGTAAGTTTTTTCAAGCAAAAATGGCAAGCATGCCCGTTCCGTTGCTTTTTTGGTGGTTCCGTTGCTTTTTTGTGCACCCAGAAAAGTGCCTATTTGTAAGGTTCAAATGAAAGATATCGCTAAGCCCTAAGAATTGGTGAAAGGGGAAGGTCATTGCAAGATAGCGTGACGGTATGGTAACAAGCAGGTTTAGGGTTCGAGTCACGGAAATATGTTTATTCTCCATTTGAAATTCAGCGTAAATGCTCAATTGTAACGGTTTTTCAAGTTTGAATAGGAAAGTCAGTTTTCGCGGGATTGTTTCAAATTTCGATAATATGCAAGATGCAACAATACACTACAATAATCAAAGCAAGAGAAGCTAATCGCAAAGATCAGATTAAGTTTTTTGAAGCAAAAATGGCAAGCATGCCCGTTCCGTTGCTTTTTTGGTGGTTCCGTTGCTTTTTCGTGCACTCATAAATCAACCTTTTTTTCTGCTTCAAATGAAATATATCGCTAAGCCCTAAGAATTGGTGAAAGGGGAAGGACCCTGGAAGATAAGTTAAACGTGAAGTAATCGGGAGGTGTAGTGTTCGAGTCACTTTAATATTTTTATTCTCCATTGTAAATTCAGAGTCAATGCTAAATTATAACGGTTATTCAAGTTTGAATAGGAAAGTCAGTTTAGGCGGGAATGTTTCAAATTTCGATAATATGCAAGATGCAACAATACACTACAATAATCAAAGCAAGAGAAGCTAATCGCAACGGTTAGAGTAAGTTTTTTAAAGCAAAAATGGCAAGCATGCCCGTTCCGTTGCTTTTTTGGTGGTTCCGTTGCTTTTTTGTGCACCCAGAAGAGAGCCTATTAGTAAGGTTCAAATGAAAGATATCGCTAAGCCCTAAGAATTGGTGAAAGGGGAAGGTCATTGCAGGATAGCGTGACGGTATGGTAACAAGCAGGTTTAGGGTTCGAGTCACGGAAATATGTTTATTCTCCATTTGAAATTCAGCGTAAATGCTCAATTGTAACGGTTTTTCAAGTTTGAATAGGAAAGTCAGTTTTGGCGGGAATGTTTCAAATTTCGATAATATGCAAGATGCAACAATACACTACAATAATCAAAGCAAGAGAAGCTAATCGCAACGGTTAGAGTAAGTTTTTTAAAGCAAAAATGGCAAGCATGCCAGTTCCGTTGCTTTTTTGGTGGTTCCGTTGCTTTTTTGTGCACCCAGAAAACAGCCTATTTGTAAGGTTCAAATGGAAGATAGCTCTAACCCCTGAGCCACGGTTACAGAGGAAGGTCCCTGGAAGATAAGTTAAACGTGACGTAATCGGGAGGTGTAGTGTTCGAGTCACTTTAATATTTTTATTCTATGCTAAATTGTAACGGTTTTTCAAGTTTGAATAGGAAGGTCAGTTTTGGCGGGAATGTTTCAAATTTCGATAATATGCAAGATGCAACAATACACTACAATAATCAAAGCAAGAGAAGCTAATCGCAACGGTTAGAGTAAGTTTTTTAAAGCAAAAATGGCAAGCATGCCCGTTCCGTTGCTTTTTTGGTGGTTCCGTTGCTTTTTCGTGCACTCATAAATCAACCTTTTTGTCTGCTTCAAATGAAAGATATCGCTAAGCCCTAAGAATTGTTGAAAGGGGAAGGTCATTGCAGGATAGCGTGACGGGATGGTAAGAAGCAGGTTGAGGGTTCGAGTCACGGGGAATGTTTGATTCTCCATTCGAACTTCAGAGTAAATGCTAAATTGTAACGGTTTTTCAAGTTTGAATAGGAAAGTCAGTTTTGGCGGGAATGTTTCAAATTTCGATAATATGCAAGATGCAACAATACACTACAATAATCAAAGCAAGAGAAGCTAATCGCAACGGTTAGAGTAAGTTTTTTAAAGCAAAAATGGCAAGCATGCCCGTTCCGTTGCTTTTTTGGTGGTTCCGTTGCTTTTTCGTGCACTCATAAATCAACCTTTTTGTCTGCTTCAAATGAAAGATATCGCTAAGCCCTAAGAATTGGTGAAAGGGGAAGGTCATTGCAAGATAGCGTGACGGTATGGTAACAAGCAGGTTGAGGGTTCGAGTCACGGGAAATGTTTGATTCTCCATTCGAAATTCAGAGTAAATGCTCAATTGTAACTGTTTTTTCAAGTTTGAATTGAAAAGTTAGTTTTTGCGGGAATGTTTCAAATTTCGATAATATGCAAGATGCAACAATACACTACAATAATCAAAGCAAGAGAAGC
Source organism: Lepisma saccharinum (assembly GCF_977018435.1). Classification (NCBI taxonomy): domain Eukaryota; kingdom Metazoa; phylum Arthropoda; class Insecta; order Zygentoma; family Lepismatidae; genus Lepisma; species Lepisma saccharinum. Next base: position 1,285,317 of record NW_028142901.1, on the reverse strand, counting down.
TAATCGCAACGGTTAGAGTAAGTTTTTTAAAGCAAAAATGGCAAGCATGCCCGTTCCGTTGCTTTTTTGGTGGTTCCGTTGCTTTTTTGTGCACCCAGAAAAGAGCATATTCGTGAGGTTCAAACGAAGGATATCGCTAGGCCCTAAGAATTGGTGAAAGGGGAAGGTCATTGCAAGATAGTGTGACGGTATGGTAACAAGCAGGTTGAGGGTTCGAGTCACGGGAAATGTTTGATTCTCCATTCGAAATTCAGAGTAAATGCTCAATTGTAACTGTTTTTTCAAGTTTGAATTGAAAAGTCAGTTTTGCCGGGAATGTTTCAAATTTCGATAATATGCAAGATGCAACAATACGCTACAATAATCAAAGCAACAGAAGCTAATCGCAACGGTTAGAGTAAGTTTTTTAAAGCAAAAATGGCAAGCATGAACGTTCCGTTGCTTTTTAGGTGGTTCCGTTGCTTTTTCTTGCACTCATAAATCAACCTTTTTGTCTGCTTCAAATGAAAGATATCGCTAAGCCCTAAGAATTGGTGAAAGGGGAAGGTCATTGCAAGATAGCGTGACGGTATGGTAACAAGCAGGTTTAGGGTTCGAGTCACGGAAATATGTTTATTCTCCATTTGAAATTCAGCGTAAATGCTCAATTGTAACGGTTTTTCAAGTTTGAATAGGAAAGTCAGTTTTCGCGGGATTGTTTCAAATTTCGATAATATGCAAGATGCAACAATACACTACAACAATCAAAGCAAGAGAAGCTAATCGCAACGGTTAGAGTAAGTTTTTTAAAGCAAAAATGGCAAGCATGCCCGTTCCGTTGCTTTTTTGGTGGTTCCGTTGCTTTTTTGTACACCCAGAAAAGAGCCTATTTGTGAGGTTCAAATGAAAGATATCGCTAAGCCCTAAGAATTGGTGAAAGGGGAAGGTCATTGCAAGATAGCGTGACGGTATGGTAACAAGCAGGTTTAGGGTTCGAGTCACGGAAATATGTTTATTCTCCATTTGAAATTCAGAGTAAATGCTCAATTGTAACTGTTTTTTCAAGTTTGAATTAAAAAGTCAGTTTTGGCGGGAATGTTTCAAATTTCGATAATATGCAAGATGCAACAATACACTACAATAATCAAAGCAAGAGAAGCTAATCGCAACGGTTAGAGTAAGTTTTTGGAAGCAAAAATGGCAAGCATGCCCGTTCCGTTGCTTTTTTGGTGGTTCCGTTGCTTTTTCGTGCACTCATAAATCAACCTTTTTTTCTGCTTCAAATGAAATATATCGCTAAGCCCTAAGAGTTGGTGAAAGGGGAAGGATCCTGGAAGATAAGTTAAACGTGAACTAATCTGGAGGTGTAGTGTTCGAGTCACTTTAATATTTTTATTCTCCATTGTAAATTCATAGTCAATACTAAATTGTAACGGTTTTTCAAGTTTGAATAGGAAAGTCAGTTTTGGCAGGAATGTTTCAAATTTCGATAATATGCAAGATGCAACAATACACTACAATAATCAAAGCAAGAGAAGCTAATCGCAACGGTTAGAGTAAGTTTTTTAAAGCAAAAATGGCAAGCATGCCCGTTCCGTTGCTTTTTTGGTTTTTCCGTTGCTTTTTTGTGCACCCAGTAAAGAGCCTATTTGTAAGGTTCAAATGAAAGATATCGCTAAGCCCTAAGAATTGGTGAAAGGGGAAGGTCATTGCAAGATAGCGTGACGGTATGGTAACAAGCAGGTTTAGGGTTCGAGTCACGGGAAATGTTTGATTCTCAATTCGAAATTCAGAGTAAAGGATAAATTATAACGGTTTCTTCAAGTTTGAATTGAAAAGTCAGTTTTGGCGGGAATGTTTCAAATTTCGATAATATGCAAGATGCATCAATACACTACAATAATCAAACCAAGAGAAGCTAATCGCAACGGTTAGAGTAAGTTTTTTAAAGCAAAAATGGCAAGCATGCCAGTTCCGTTGCTTTTTTGGTGGTTCCGTTGCTTTTTTGTGCACCCAGAAAACAGCCTATTTGTAAGGTTCAAATGGAAGATAGCTCTAACCCCTGAGCCACGGTTACAGAGGAAGGTCGCTGGAAGATAAGTTAAACGTGACGTAATCTGGAGGTGTAGTGTTCGAGTCACTTTAATATTTTTATTCTCCATTGTAAATTCATAGTCAATGCTAAATTGTAACGGTTTTTCAAGTTTGAATAGGAAAGTCAGTTTTGGCAGGAATGTTTCAAATTTCGATAATATGCAAGATGCAACAATACACTACAATAATCAAAGCAAGAGAAGCTAATCGCAACGGTTAGAGTAAGTTTTTTAAAGCAAAAATGGCAAGCATGCCCGTTCCGTTGCTTTTTTGGTGGTTCCGTTGCTTTTTCGTGCACTTATAAATCAACCTTTTTGTCTGCTTCAAATGAAAGATATCGCTAAGCCCTAAGAATTGGTGAAAGGGGAAGGTCATTGCAGGATAGCGTGACGGTATGGTAATAAGCAGGTTGAGGGTTCGAGTCACGGGAAATGTTTGACTCTCCATTCGAACTTCAGAGTAAATGCTCAATTTTAACGGTTTTTTCAAGTTTGAATTGAAAAGTCAGTTTTGGCGGGAATGTTTCAAATTTCGATAATATGCAAGATGCAACAATACACTACAATAATCAAAGCAAGAGAAGCTAATCGCAACGGTTAGAGTAAGTTTTTTAAAGCAAAAATGGCAAGCATGCCCGTTCCGTTGCTTTTTTGGTGGTTCCGTTGCTTTTTCGTGCACTTATAAATCAACCTTTTTGTCTGCTTCAAATGAAAGATATCGCTAAGCCCTAAGAATTGGTGAAAGGGGAAGGTCATTGCAGGATAGCGTGACGGTATGGTAATAAGCAGGTTGAGGGTTCGAGTCACGGGAAATGTTTGACTCTCCATTCGAACTTCAGAGTAAATGCTCAATTTTAACGGTTTTTTCAAGTTTGAATTGAAAAGTCAGTTTTGGCGGGAATGTTTCAAATTTCGATAATATGCAAGATGCAACAATACACTACAATAATCAAAGCAAGAGAAGCTAATCGCAACGGTTAGAGTAAGTTTTTTAAAGCAAAAATGGCAAGCATGCCCGTTCCGTTGCTTTTTTGGTGGTTCCGTTTCTTTTTTGTGCACCCAGAATAGTGCCTATTTGTAAGGTTCAGATGAAAGATATCGCTAAGCCCTAAGAATTGGTGAAAGGGGAAGGTCATTGCAAGATAGCGTGACGGTATGGTAACAAGCAGGTTTAGGGTTCGAGTCACGGAAATATGTTTATTCTCCATTTGAAATTCAGCGTAAATGCTCAATTGTAACGGTTTTTCAAGTTTAAATAGGAAAGACAGTTTTGGCGGGAATGTTTCAAATTTCGATAATATGCAAGATGCAGCAATACACTACAACAATCAAAGCAAGAGAAGCTAATCGCAACGGTTAGAGTAAGTTTTTTAAAGCAAAAATGGCAAGCATGCCCGTTCCGTTGCTTTTTTGGTGGTTCCGTTGCTTTTTTGTGCACCCAGAAAAGAGCCTATTTGTAAGGTTCAAATGAAAGATATCGCTAAGCCCTAAGAATTGGTGAAAGGGGAAGGTCATTGCAAGATAGCGTGACGGTATGGTAACAAGCAGGTTTAGGGTTCGAGTCACGGGAAATGTTTGATTCTCAATTCGAAATTCAGAGTAAATGATAAATTATAACGGTTTCTTCAAGTTTGAATTGAAAAGTCAGTTTTGGAGGGAATGTTTCAAATTTCGATAATACGCAAGATGCAACAATACACTACAATAATCAAAGCAAGCGAAGCTAATCGCAACGGTTAGAGTAAGTTTTTTAAAGCAAAAATGGCAAGCATGCCCGTTCCGTTTCTTTTTTGGTGGTTCCGTTGCCTTTTTGTGCACCCAGAAAAGTGCCTATTTGTAAGGTTCAAATGAAAGATATCGCTAAGCCCTAAGAATTGGTGAAAGGGGAAGGTCATTGCAAGATAGCGTGACGGTATGGTAACAAGCAGGTTTAGGGTTCGAGTCACGGAAATATGTTTATTCTCCATTCGAAATTCAGAGTAAATGCTCATTTGTAACTGTTTTTTCAAGTTTGAATTGAAAAGTCAGTTTTGGCGGGAATGTTTCAAATTTCGATAATATGCAAGATACAACAATACACTACAATAATCAAAGCAAGGGAAGCTAATCGCAACGGTTAGAGTAAGTTTTTGGAAGCAAAAATGGCAAGCATGCCCGTTCCGTTGCTTTTTTGGTGGTTCCGTTGCTTTTTCGTGCACTCATAAATCAACTTCTTGTCTGCTTCAAATGAAAGATATCGCTAAGCCCTAAGAATTGGTGAAAGGGGAAGGTCATTGCAGGATAGCGTGACGGTATGGTAATAAGCAGGTTGAGGGTTCGAGTCACGGGAAATGTTTGATTCTCCATTCGAACTTCAGAGTAAATGCTCAATTTTAACGGTTTTTTCAAGTTTGAATTGAAAAGTCAGTTTTGGCGGGAATGTTTCAAATTTCGATAATATGCAAGATGCAGCAATACACTACAACAATCAAAGCAAGAGAAGCTAATCGCAACGGTTAGAGTAAGTTTTTTAAAGCAAAAATGGCAAGCATGCCCGTTCCGTTGCTTTTTTGGTGGTTCCGTTGCTTTTTTGTGCACCCAGAAAAGAGCCTATTTGTAAGGTTCAAATGAAAGATATCGCTAAGCCCTAAGAATTGGTGAAAGGGGAAGGTCATTGCAAGATAGCGTGACGGTATGGTAACAAGCAGGTTTAGGGTTCGAGTCACGGAAATATGTTTATTCTCCATTTGAAATTCAGCGTAAATGCTCAATAGTAACGGTTTTTCAAGTTTGAATAGGAAAGTCAGTTTTCGCGGGATTGTTTCAAATTTCGATAATATGCAAGATGCAACAATACACTACAACAATCAAAGCAAGAGAAGCTAATCGCAACGGTTAGAGTAAGTTTTTTAAAGCAAAAATGGCAAGCATGCCCGTTCCGTTGCTTTTTTGGTGGTTCCGTTGCTTTTTTGTGCACCCAGAAGAGAGCCTATTAGTAAGGTTCAAATGAAAGATATCGCTAAGCCCTAAGAATTGGTGAAAGGGGAAGGTCATTGCAAGATAGCGTGACGGTATGGTAACAAGCAGGTTTAGGGTTCGAGTCACGGAAATATGTTTATTCTCCATTCGAAATTCAGCGTAAATGCTCAATTGTAACGGTTTTTCAAGTTTGAATAGGAAAGTCAGTTTTCGCGGGATTGTTTCAAATTTCGATAATATGCAAGATGCAACAATACACTACAATAATCAAAGCAAGAGAAGCTAATCGCAACGGTTAGATTAAGTTTTTGGAAGCAAAGATGGCAAGCATGCCAGTTCCGTTGCTTTTTTGGTGGTTCCGTTGCTTTTTTGTGCACCCAGAAAACAGCCTATTTGTAAGGTTCAAATGGAAGATAGCTCTAACCCCTGAGCCACGGTTACAGAGGAAGGTCCCTGGAAGATAAGTTAAACGTGACGTAATCGGGAGGTGTAGTGTTCGAGTCACTTTAATATTTTTATTCTCCATTGTAAATTCAGAGACAATGCTAAATTATAACGGTTATTCAAGTTTGAATAGGAAAGTCAGTTTTGGCGGGAATGTTTCAAATTTCGATAATATGCAAGATGCAACAATACACTACAATAATCAAAGCAAGAGAAGCTAATCGCAACGGTTAGAGTAAGTTTATTAAAGCAAAAATGGCAAGCATGCCCGTTCCGTTGCTTTTTTGGTGGTTCCGTTGCTTTTTCGTGCACTCATAAATCAACCTTTTTTTCTGCTTCAAATGAAAGATATCGCTAAGCCCTAAGAATTGGTGAAAGGGGAAGGTCATTGCAGGATAGCGTGACGGTATGGTAACAAGCAGGTTTAGGGTTCGAGTCACGGAAATATGTTTATTCTCCATTTGAAATTCAGCGTAAATGCTCAATTGTAACGGTTTTTCAAGTTTGAATAGGAAAGTCAGTTTTGGCGGGAATGTTTCAAATTTCGATAATATACAAGATGCAACAATACACTACAATAATCAAAGCAAGAGAAGCTAATCGCAACGGTTAGATTAAGTTTTTTAAAGCAAAAATGGCAAGCATGCCCGTTCCGTTGCTTTTTTGGTGGTTCCGTTGCTTTTTCGTGCACTCATAAATCAACCTTTTTGTCTGCTTCAAATGAAAGATATCGCTAAGCCCTAAGAATTGTTGAAAGGGGAAGGTCATTGCAGGATAGCGTGACGGGATGGTAAGAAGCAGGTTGAGGGTTCGAGTCACGGGGAATGTTTGATTCTCCATTCGAACTTCAGAGTAAATGCTAAATTGTAACGGTTTTTCAAGTTTGAATAGGAAAGTCAGTTTTGGCGGGAATGTTTCAAATTTCGATAATATGCAAGATGCAACAATACACTACAATAATCAAAGCAAGAGAAGCTAATCGCAACGGTTAGAGTAAGTTTTTTAAAGCAAAAATTGCAAGCATGCCCGTTCCGTTGCTTTTTTGGTGGTTCCGTTGCTTTTTCGTGCACTCATAAATCAACCTTTTTGTCTGCTTCAAATGAAAGATATCGCTAAGCCCTAAGAATTGGTGAAAGGGGAAGGTCATTGCAGGATAGCGTGACGGTATGGTAATAAGCAGGTTGAGGGTTCGAGTCACGGGAAATGTTTGATTCTCCATTCGAACTTCAGAGTAAATGCTCAATTTTAACGGTTTTTTCAAGTTTGAATTGAAAAGTCAGTTTTGGCGGGAATGTTTCAAATTTCGATAATATGCAAGATGCAACAACACACTACAATAATCAAAGCAAGAGAAGCTAATCGCAATGGTTAGAGTAAGTTTTTTCAAGCAAAAATGGCAAGCATGCCCGTTCCGTTGCTTTTTTGGTGGTTCCGTTGCTTTTTTGTGCACCCAGAAAAGTGCCTATTTGTAAGGTTCAAATGAAAGATATCGCTAAGCCCTAAGAATTGGTGAAAGGGGAAGGTCATTGCAAGATAGCGTGACGGTATGGTAACAAGCAGGTTTAGGGTTCGAGTCACGGAAATATGTTTATTCTCCATTTGAAATTCAGCGTAAATGCTCAATTGTAACGGTTTTTCAAATTTGAATAGGAAAGTCAGTTTTCGCGGGATTGTTTCAAATTTCGATAATATGCAAGATGCAACAATACACTACAACAATCAAAGCAAGAGAAGCTAATCGCAACGGTTAGAGTAAGTTTTTTAAAGCAAAAATGGCAAGCATGCCCGTTCCGTTGCTTTTTTGGTGGTTCCGTTGCTTTTTTGTGCACCCAGAAGAGAGCCTATTAGTAAGGTTCAAATGAAACATATCGCTAAGCCCTAAGAATTGGTGAAAGGGGAAGGTCATTGCATGATAGCGTGACGGTATGGTAACAAGCAGGTTTAGGGTTCGAGTCACGGAAATATGTTTATTCTCCATTTGAAATTCAGCGTAAATGCTCAATTGTAACGGTTTTTCAAGTTTGAATAGGAAAGTCAGTTTTGGCGGGAATGTTTCAAATTTCGATAATATGCAAGATGCAACAATACACTAAAATAATCAAAGCAAGAGAAGCTAATCGCAACGGTTAGAGTAAGTTTTTTAAAGCAAAAATGGCAGGCATGCCCGTTCCGTTGCTTTTTTGGTGGTTCCGTTGCTTTTTCGTGCACTCATAAATCAACCTTTTTTTCTGTTTCAAATGAAATATATCGCTAAGCCCTAAAAATTGGTGAAAGGGGAAGGACCCTGGAAGATAAGTTAAACGTGAAGTAATCGGGAGGTGTAGTGTTCGAGTCACTTTAATATTTTTATTCTCCATTGTAAATTCAGAGTCAATGCTAAATTATAACGGTTATTCAAGTTTGAATAGGAAAGTCAGTTTGGCGGGAATGTTTCAAATTTCGATAATATGCAAGATGCAACAATACACTACAATAATCAAAGCAAGAGAAGCTAATCGCAACGGTTAGAGTAAGTTTTTTAAAGCAAAAATGGCAAGCATGCCCGTTCCGTTGCTTTTTTGGTGGTTCCGTTGCTTTTTTGTGCACCCAGAAGAGAGCCTATTAGTAAGGTTCAAATGAAAGATATCGCTAAGCCCTAAGAATTGGTGAAAGGGGAAGGTCATTGCAGGATAGCGTGACGGGATGGTAAGAAGCAGGTTGAGGGTTCGAGTCACGGGGAATGTTTGATTCTCCATTCGAACTTCAGAGTAAATGCTAAATTGTAACGGTTTTTCAAGTTTGAATAGGAAAGTCAGTTTTGGCGGGAATGTTTCAAATTTCGATAATATGCAAGATGCAACAATACACTACAATAATCAAAGCAAGAGAAGCTAATCGCAACGGTTAGAGTAAGTTTTTTAAAGCAAAAATGGCAAGCATGCCCGTTCCGTTGCTTTTTTGGTGGTTCCGTTGCTTTTTCGTGCACTCATAAATCAACCTTTTTGTCTGTTTCAAATGAAAGATATCGCTAAGCCCTAAGAATTGGTGAAAGGGGAAGGTCATTGCAAGATAGCGTGACGGTATGGTAACAAGCAGGTTGAGGGTTCGAGTCACGGGAAATGTTTGATTCTCCATTTGAAATTCAGAGTAAATGCTCAATTGTAACTGTTTTTTCAAGTTTGAATTGAAAAGTTAGTTTTTGCGGGAATGTTTCAAATTTCGATAATATGCAAGATGCAACAATACACTACAATAATCAAAGCAAGAGAAGCTAATCGCAACGGTTAGAGTAAGTTTTTTAATGCAAAAATGGCAAGCATGCCCGTTCCGTTGCTTTTTTGGTGGTTCCGTTGCTTTTTTGTGCACCCAGAAAAGAGCATATTCGTGAGGTTCAAATGAAAGATATCGCTAACCCCTAAGAATTGGTGAAAGGGGAAGGTCATTGCAAGATAGTGTGACGGTATGGTAACAAGCAGGTTGAGGGTTCGAGTCACGGGAAATGTTTGATTCTCCATTCGAAATTCAGAGTAAATGCTCAATTGTAACTGTTTTTTCAAGTTTGAATTGAAAAGTCAGTTTTGCCGGGAATGTTTCAAATTTCGATAATATGCAAGATGCAACAATACGCTACAATAATCAAAGCAACAGAAGCTAATCGCAACGGTTAGAGTAAGTTTTTTAAAGCAAAAATGGCAAGCATGAACGTTCCGTTGCTTTTTAGGTGGTTCCGTTGCTTTTTCTTGCACTCATAAATCAACCTTTTTGTCTGCTTCAAATGAAAGATATCGCTAAGCCCTAAGAATTGGTGAAAGGGGAAGGTCATTGCAAGATAGCGTGACGGTATGGTAACAAGCAGGTTTAGGGTTCGAGTCACGGAAATATGTTTATTCTCCATTTGAAATTCAGCGTAAATGCTCAATTGTAACGGTTTTTCAAGTTTGAATAGGAAAGTCAGTTTTCGCGGGATTGTTTCAAATTTCGATAATATGCAAGATGCAACAATACACTACAACAATCAAAGCAAGAGAAGCTAATCGCAAAGGTTAGAGTAAGTTTTTTAAAGCAAAAATGGCAAGCATGCCCGTTCCGTTGCTTTTTTGGTGGTTCCGTTGCTTTTTTGTGCACCCAGAAAAGTGCCTATTTGTAAGGTTCAAATGAAAGATATCGCTAAGCCCTAAGAATTGGTGAAAGGGGAAGGTCATTGCAAGATAGCGTGACGGTATGGTAACAAGCAGGTTTAGGGTTCGAGTCACGGAAATATGTTTATTCTCCATTTGAAATTCAGCGTAAATGCTCAATTGTAACGGTTTTTCAAATTTGAATAGGAAAGTCAGTTTTCGCGGGATTGTTTCAAATTTCGATAATATGCAAGATGCAACAATACACTACAACAATCAAAGCAAGAGAAGCTAATCGCAACGGTTAGAGTAAGTTTTTTAAAGCAAAAATGGCAAGCATGCCCGTTCCGTTGCTTTTTTGGTGGTTCCGTTGCTTTTTTGTGCACCCAGAAGAGAGCCTATTAGTAAGGTTCAAATGAAACATATCGCTAAGCCCTAAGAATTGGTGAAAGGGGAATCTCATTGCAAGATAGCGTGACGGTATGGTAACAAGCAGGTTTAGGGTTCGAGTCACGGAAATATGTTTATTCTCCATTTGAAATTCAGCGTAAATGCTCAATTGTAACGGTTTTTCAAGTTTGAATAGGAAAGTCAGTTTTCGCGGGATTGTTTCAAATTTCGATAATATGCAAGATGCAACAATACACTACAATAATCAAAGCAAGAGAAGCTAATCGCAACGGTTAGATTAAGTTTTTGGAAGCAAAGATGGCAAGCATGCCAGTTCCGTTGCTTTTTTGGTGGTTCCGTTGCTTTTTTGTGCACCCAGAAAACAGCCTATTTGTAAGGTTCAAATGGAAGATAGCTCTAACCCCTGAGCCACGGTTACAGAGGAAGGTCCCTGGAAGATAAGTTAAACGTGACGTAATCGGGAGGTGTAGTGTTCGAGTCACTTTAATATTTTTATTCTCCATTGTAAATTCAGAGTCAATGCTAAATTATAACGGTTATTCAAGTTTGAATAGGAAAGTCAGTTTTGGCGGGAATGTTTCAAATTTCGATAATATGCAAGATGCAACAATACACTACAATAATCAAAGCAAGAGAAGCTAATCGCAACGGTTAGAGTAAGTTTTTGGAAGCAAAAATGGCAGGCATGCCCGTTCCGTTGCTTTTTTGGTGGTTCCGTTGCTTTTTCGTGCACTCATAAATCAACCTTTTTTTCTGTTTCAAATGAAATATATCGCTAAGCCCTAAGAATTGGTGAAAGGGGAAGGACCCTGGAAGATAAGTTAAACGTGAAGTAATCGGGAGGTGTAGTGTTCGAGTCACTTTAATATTTTTATTCTCCATTGTAAATTCAGAGTCAATGCTAAATTATAACGGTTATTCAAGTTTGAATAGGAAAGTCAGTTTTGGCGGGAATGTTTCAAATTTCGATAATATGCAAGATGCAACAATACACTACAATAATCAAAGCAAGAGAAGCTAATCGCAACGGTTAGAGTAAGTTTTTTAAAGCAAAAATGGCAAGCATGCCCGTTCCGTTGCTTTTTTGGTGGTTCCGTTGCTTTTTTGTGCACCCAGAAGAGAGCCTATTAGTAAGGTTCAAATGAAAGATATCGCTAACCCCTAAGAATTGGTGAAAGGGGAAGGTCATTGCAGGATAGCGTGACGGGATGGTAAGAAGCAGGTTGAGGGTTCGAGTCACGGGGAATGTTTGATTCTCCATTCGAACTTCAGAGTAAATGCTAAATTGTAACGGTTTTTCAAGTTTGAATAGGAAAGTCAGTTTTGGCGGGAATGTTTCAAATTTCGATAATATGCAAGATGCAACAATACACTACAATAATCAAAGCAAGAGAAGCTAATCGCAACGGTTAGAGTAAGTTTTTTAAAGCAAAAATGGCAAGCATGCCCGTTCCGTTGCTTTTTTGGTGGTTCCGTTGCTTTTTCGTGCACTCATAAATCAACCTTTTTGTCTGCTTCAAATGAAAGATATCGCTAAGCCCTAAGAATTGGTGAAAGGGGAAGGTCATTGCAAGATAGCGTGACGGTATGGTAACAAGCAGGTTGAGGGTTCGAGTCACGGGAAATGTTTGATTCTCCATTTGAAATTCAGAGTAAATGCTCAATTGTAACTGTTTTTTCAAGTTTGAATTGAAAAGTTAGTTTTTGCGGGAATGTTTCAAATTTCGATAATATGCAAGATGCAACAATACACTACAATAATCAAAGCAAGAGAAGCTAATCGCAACGGTTAGAGTAAGTTTTTTAATGCAAAAATGGCAAGCATGCCCGTTCCGTTGCTTTTTTGGTGGTTCCGTTGCTTTTTTGTGCACCCAGAAAAGAGCATATTCGTGAGGTTCAAATGAAAGATATCGCTAACCCCTAAGAATTGGTGAAAGGGGAAGGTCATTGCAAGATAGTGTGACGGTATGGTAACAAGCAGGTTGAGGGTTCGAGTCACGGGAAATGTTTGATTCTCCATTCGAAATTCAGAGTAAATGCTCAATTGTAACTGTTTTTTCAAGTTTGAATTGAAAAGTCAGTTTTGCCGGGAATGTTTCAAATTTCGATAATATGCAAGATGCAACAATACGCTACAATAATCAAAGCAACAGAAGCTAATCGCAACGGTTAGAGTAAGTTTTTTAAAGCAAAAATGGCAAGCATGAACGTTCCGTTGCTTTTTAGGTGGTTCCGTTGCTTTTTCTTGCACTCATAAATCAACCTTTTTGTCTGCTTCAAATGAAAGATATCGCTAAGCCCTAAGAATTGGTGAAAGGGGAAGGTCATTGCAAGATAGCGTGACGGTATGGTAACAAGCAGGTTTAGGGTTCGAGTCACGGAAATATGTTTATTCTCCATTTGAAATTCAGAGTAAATGCTCAATTGTAACTGTTTTTTCAAGTTTGAATTGAAAAGTTAGTTTTTGCGGGAATGTTTCAAATTTCGATAATATGCAAGATGCAACAATACACTACAATAATCAAAGCAAGAGAAGCTAATCGCAACGGTTAGAGTAAGTTTTTTAATGCAAAAATGGCAAGCATGCCCGTTCCGTTGCTTTTTTGGTGGTTCCGTTGCTTTTTTGTGCACCCAGAAAAGAGCATATTCGTGAGGTTCAAATGAAAGATATCGCTAACCCCTAAGAATTGGTGAAAGGGGAAGGTCATTGCAAGATAGTGTGACGGTATGGTAACAAGCAGGTTGAGGGTTCGAGTCACGGGAAATGTTTGATTCTCCATTCGAAATTCAGAGTAAATGCTCAATTGTAACTGTTTTTTCAAGTTTGAATTGAAAAGTCAGTTTTGCCGGGAATGTTTCAAATTTCGATAATATGCAAGATGCAACAATACACTACAACAATCAAAGCAAGAGAAGCTAATCGCAACGGTTAGAGTAAGTTTTTTAAAGCAAAAATGGCAAGCATGCCCGTTCCGTTGCTTTTTTGGTGGTTCCGTTGCTTTTTCGTGCACTCATAAATCAACCTTTTTTTCTGTTTCAAATGAAATATATCGCTAAGCCCTAAGAATTGGTGAAAGGGGAAGGACCCTGGAAGATAAGTTAAACGTGAAGTAATCGGGAGGTGTAGTGTTCGAGTCACTTTAATATTTTTATTCTCCATTGTAAATTCAGAGTCAATGCTAAATTATAACGGTTATTCAAGTTTGAATAGGAAAGTCAGTTTTGGCGGGAATATTTCAAATTTCGATAATATGCAAGATGCAACAATACACTACAATAATCAAAGCAAGAGAAGCTAATCGCAACGGTTAGAGTAAGTTTTTTAAAGCAAAAATGGCAAGCATGCCCGTTCCGTTGCTTTTTTGGTGGTTCCGTTGCTTTTTTGTGCACCCAGAAGAGAGCCTATTAGTAAGGTTCAAATGAAAGATATCGCTAAGCCCTAAGAATTGGTGAAAGGGGAAGGTCATTGCAGGATAGCGTGACGGGATGGTAAGAAGCAGGTTGAGGGTTCGAGTCACGGGGAATGTTTGATTCTCCATTCGAACTTCAGAGTAAATGCTAAATTGTAACGGTTTTTCAAGTTTGAATAGGAAAGTCAGTTTTGGCGGGAATGTTTCAAATTTCGATAATATGCAAGATGCAACAATACACTACAATAATCAAAGCAAGAGAAGCTAATCGCAACGGTTAGAGTAAGTTTTTTAAAGCAAAAATGGCAAGCATGCCCGTTCCGTTGCTTTTTTGGTGGTTCCGTTGCTTTTTCGTGCACTCATAAATCAACCTTTTTGTCTGCTTCAAATGAAAGATATCGCTAAGCCCTAAGAATTGGTGAAAGGGGAAGGTCATTGCAAGATAGCGTGACGGTATGGTAACAAGCAGGTTGAGGGTTCGAGTCACGGGAAATGTTTGATTCTCCATTTGAAATTCAGAGTAAATGCTCAATTGTAACTGTTTTTTCAAGTTTGAATTGAAAAGTTAGTTTTTGCGGGAATGTTTCAAATTTCGATAATATGCAAGATGCAACAATACACTACAATAATCAAAGCAAGAGAAGCTAATCGCAACGGTTAGAGTAAGTTTTTTAATGCAAAAATGGCAAGCATGCCCGTTCCGTTGCTTTTTTGGTGGTTCCGTTGCTTTTTTGTGCACCCAGAAAAGAGCATATTCGTGAGGTTCAAATGAAAGATATCGCTAACCCCTAAGAATTGGTGAAAGGGGAAGGTCATTGCAAGATAGTGTGACGGTATGGTAACAAGCAGGTTGAGGGTTCGAGTCACGGGAAATGTTTGATTCTCCATTCGAAATTCAGAGTAAATGCTCAATTGTAACTGTTTTTTCAAGTTTGAATTGAAAAGTCAGTTTTGCCGGGAATGTTTCAAATTTCGATAATATGCAAGATGCAACAATACGCTACAATAATCAAAGCAACAGAAGCTAATCGCAACGGTTAGAGTAAGTTTTTTAAAGCAAAAATGGCAAGCATGAACGTTCCGTTGCTTTTTAGGTGGTTCCGTTGCTTTTTCTTGCACTCATAAATCAACCTTTTTGTCTGCTTCAAATGAAAGATATCGCTAAGCCCTAAGAATTGGTGAAAGGGGAAGGTCATTGCAAGATAGCGTGACGGTATGGTAACAAGCAGGTTTAGGGTTCGAGTCACGGAAATATGTTTATTCTCCATTTGAAATTCAGCGTAAATGCTCAATTGTAACGGTTTTTCAAGTTTGAATAGGAAAGTCAGTTTTCGCGGGATTGTTTCAAATTTCGATAATATGCAAGATGCAACAATACACTACAACAATCAAAGCAAGAGAAGCTAATCGCAACGGTTAGAGTAAGTTTTTTAAAGCAAAAATGGCAAGCATGCCCGTTCCGTTGCTTTTTTGGTGGTTCCGTTGCTTTTTTGTGCACCCAGAAAAGAGCCAATTTGTGAGGTTCAAATGAAAGATATCGCTAAGCCCTAAGAATTGGTGAAAGGGGAAGGTCATTGCAAGATAGCGTGACGGTATGGTAACAAGCAGGTTTAGGGTAAGAGTCACGGAAATATGTTTATTCTCCATTTGAAATTCAGAGTAAATGCTCAATTGTAACTGTTTCTTCAAGTTTGAATTAAAAAGTCAGTTTTGGCGGGAATGTTTCAAATTTCGATAATATGCAAGATGCAACAATACACTACAATAATCAAAGCAAGAGAAGCTAATCGCAACGGTTAGAGTAAGTTTTTGGAAGCAAAAATGGCAAGCATGCCCGTTCCGTTGCTTTTTTGGTGGTTCCGTTGTTTTTTCGTGCACTCATAAATCAACCTTTTTTTCTGCTTCAAATGAAATATATCGCTAAGCCCTAAGAATTGGTGAAAGGGGAAGGATCCTGGAAGATAAGTTAAACGTGAACTAATCGGGAGGTGTAGTGTTCGAGTCACTTTAATATTTTTATTCTATGCTAAATTGTAACGGTTTTTCAAGTTTGAATAGGAAAGTCAGTTTTGGCGGGAATGTTTCAAATTTCGATAATATGCAAGATGCAACAATACACTACAATAATCAAAGCAAGAGAAGCTAATCGCAACGGTTAGAGTAAGTTTTTTAAAGCAAAAATGGCAAGCATACCCGTTCCGTTGCTTTTTTGGTGGTTCCGTTCCTTTCTTGTGCACCCAGAAGAGAGCCTATTAGTAAGGTTCAAATGAAAGATATCGCTAAGCCCTAAGAATTGGTGAAAGGGGAAGGTCATTGCAAGATAGCGTGACGGTATGGTAACAAGCAGGTTTAGGGTTCGAGTCACGGAAATATGTTTATACTCCATTTGAAATTCAGCGTAAATGCTCAATTGTAACGGTTTTTCAAGTTTGAATAGGAAAGTCAGTTTTGGCGGGAATGTTTCAAATTTCGATAATATGCAAGATGCAACAATACACTACAACAATCAAAGCAAGAGAAGCTA
Organism: Lepisma saccharinum; assembly: GCF_977018435.1. NCBI lineage: Eukaryota > Metazoa > Arthropoda > Insecta > Zygentoma > Lepismatidae > Lepisma > Lepisma saccharinum. The sequence continues at coordinate 1,269,401 of NW_028142901.1, read as the reverse complement.
ATCGCAACGGTTAGAGTAAGTTTTTTAAAGCAAAAATGGCAAGCATGCCCGTTCCGTTGCTTTTTTGGTGGTTCCGTTGCTTTTTTGTGCACCCAGAAAAGAGCCTATTTGTAAGGTTCAAATGAAAGATATCGCTAAGCCCTAAGAATTGGTGAAAGGGGAAGGTCATTGCAGGATAGCGTGACGGTATGGTAACAAGCAGGTTTAGGGTTCGAGTCACGGAAATATGTTTATTCTCCATTTGAAATTCAGCGTAAATGCTCAATTGTAACGGTTTTTCAAGTTTGAATAGGAAAGTCAGTTTTGGCGGGAATGTTTCAAATTTCGATAATATGCAAGATGCAACAATACACTACAATAATCAAAGCAAGAGAAGCTAATCGCAACGGTTAGAGTAAGTTTTTTAAAGCAAAAATGGCAAGCATGCCAGTTCCGTTGCTTTTTTGGTGGTTCCGTTGCTTTTTTGTGCACCCAGAAAACAGCCTATTTGTAAGGTTCAAATGGAAGATAGCTCTAACCCCTGAGCCACGGTTACAGAGGAAGGTCCCTGGAAGATAAGTTAAACGTGACGTAATCGGGAGGTGTAGTGTTCGAGTCACTTTAATATTTTTATTCTATGCTAAATTGTAACGGTTTTTCAAGTTTGAATAGGAAAGTCAGTTTTGGCGGGAATGTTTCAAATTTCGATAATATGCAAGATGCAACAATACACTACAATAATCAAAGCAAGAGAAGCTAATCGCAACGGTTAGAGTAAGTTTTTTAAAGCAAAAATGGCAAGCATGCCCGTTCCGTTGCTTTTTTGGTGGTTCCGTTGCTTTTTCGTGCACTCATAAATCAACCTTTTTGTCTGCTTCAAATGAAAGATATCGCTAAGCCCTAAGAATTGTTGAAAGGGGAAGGTCATTGCAGGATAGCGTGACGGGATGGTAAGAAGCAGGTTGAGGGTTCGAGTCACGGGGAATGTTTGATTCTCCATTCGAACTTCAGAGTAAATGCTAAATTGTAACGGTTTTTCAAGTTTGAATAGGAAAGTCAGTTTTGGCGGGAATGTTTCAAATTTCGATAATATGCAAGATGCAACAATACACTACAATAATCAAAGCAAGAGAAGCTAATCGCAACGGTTAGAGTAAGTTTTTTAAAGCAAAAATGGCAAGCATGAACGTTCCGTTGCTTTTTTGGTGGTTCCATTGCTTTTTTGTGCACCCAGAAAAGAGCCTATTTGTGAGGTTCAAATGAAAGATATCGCTAAGCCCTAAGAATTGGTGAAAGGGGAAGGTCATTGCAAGATAGCGTGACGGTATGGTAACAAGCAGGTTGAGGGTTCGAGTCACGGGAAATGATTGATTCTCCATTCGAAATTCAGAGTAAATGCTCAATTGTAACTGTTTTTTCAAGTTTGAATTGAAAAGTCAGTTTTGGAGGGAATGTTTCAAATTTCCATAATATGCAAGATGCAACAATACACTACAATAATCAAAGCAAGAGAAGCTAATCGCAACGGTTAGAGTATGTTTTTTAAAGCAAAAATGGCAAGCATGAACGTTCCGTTGCTTTTTAGGTGGTTCCGTTGCTTTTTCTTGCACTCATAAATCAACCTTTTTGTCTGCTTCAAATGAAAGATATCGATAAGCCCTAAGAATTGGTGAAAGGGGAAGGTCATTGCAAGATAGCGTGACGGTATGGTAACAAGCAGGTTTAGGGTTCGAGTCACGGAAATATGTTTATTCTCTATTTGAAATTCAGCGTAAATGCTCAATTGTAACGGTTTTCAAGTTTGAATAGGAATGTCAGTTTTCGCGGGATTGTTTCAAATTTCGATAATATGCAAGATGCAACAATACACTACAAAAATCAAAGCAAGAGAAGCTAATCGCAACGGTTAGAGTAAGTTTTTTAAAGCAAAAATGGCAAGCATGCCCGTTCCGTTGCTTTTTTGGTGGTTCCGTTGCTTTTTTGTGCACCCAGAAGAGAGCCTATTTTTAAGGTTCAAATGAAAGATATCGCTAAGCCCTAAGAATTGGTGAAAGGGGAAGGTCATTGCAAGATAGCGTGACGGTATGGTAACAAGCAGGTTTAGGGTTCGAGTCACGGAAATATGTTTATTCTCCATTTGAAATTCAGCGTAAATGCTCAATTGTAACTGTTTATTCAAGTTTGAATTGAAAAGTCAGTTTTGGCGGGAATGTTTCAAATTTCGATAACATGCAAGATGCAACAATACACTACAATAATCAAAGCAAGAGAAGCTAATCGCAACGGTTAGAGTAAGTTTTTGGAAGCAAAAATGGCAAGCATGTCCGTTCCGTTGCTTTTTTGGTGGTTCCGTTGCTTTTTCGTGCACTCATAAATCAACCTTTTTTTCTGCTTCAAATGAAATATATCGCTAAGCCCTAAGAATTGGTGAAAGGGGAAGGACCCTGGAAGATAAGTTAAACGTGAAGTAATAGGGAGGTGTAGTGTTCGAGTCACTTTAATATTTTTATTCTCCATTGTAAATTCAGAGTCAATGCTAAATTATAACGGTTATTCAAGTTTGAATAAAAAAAGTCAGTTTTGGCGGGAATGTTTCAAATTTCGATAATATGCAAGATGCAAAACACACTACAATAATCAAAGCAAGAGAAGCTAATCGCAACGGTTAGAGTAAGTTTTTTAAAGCAAAAATGGCAAGCATGCCCGTTCCGTTGCTTTTTTGGTGGTTCCGTTGCTTTTTTGTGCACCCAGAAAAGAGCCTATTTGTGAGGTTCAAATGAAAGATATCGCTAAGCCCTAAGAATTGGTGAAAGGGGAAGGTCATTGCAAGATAGCGTGACGGTATGGTAACAAGCAGGTTGAGGGTTCGAGTCACGGGAAATGTTTGATTCTCCATTTGAAATTCAGAGTAAATGCTCAATTGTAACTGTTTTTTCAAGTTTGAATTGAAAAGTTAGTTTTTGCGGGAATGTTTCAAATTTCGATAATATGCAAGATGCAACAATACACTACAATAATCAAAGCAAGAGAAGCTAATCGCAACGGTTAGAGTAAGTTTTTTAATGCAAAAATGACAAGCATGCCCGTTCCGTTGCTTTTTTGGTGGTTCCGTTGCTTTTTTGTGCACCCAGAAAAGAGCATATTCGTGAGGTTCAAATGAAAGATATCGCTAACCCCTAAGAATTGGTGAAAGGGGAAGGTCATTGCAAGATAGTGTGACGGTATGGTAACAAGCAGGTTGAGGGTTCGAGTCACGGGAAATGTTTGATTCTCCATTCGAAATTCAGAGTAAATGCTCAATTGTAACTGTTTCTTCAAGTTTGAATTGAAAAGTCAGTTTTGCCGGGAATGTTTCAAATTTCGATAATATGCAAGATGCAACAATACGCTACAATAATCAAAGCAACAGAAGCTAATCGCAACGGTTAGAGTAAGTTTTTTAATGCAAAAATGGCAAGCATGCCCGTTCCGTTGCTTTTTTGGTGGTTCCGTTGCTTTTTTGTGCACCCAGAAAAGAGCATATTCGTGAGGTTCAAATGAAAGATATCGCTAACCCCTAAGAATTGGTGAAAGGGGAAGGTCATTGCAAGATAGTGTGACGGTATGGTAACAAGCAGGTTGAGGGATCTAGTCACGGGAAATGTTTGATTCTCCATTCGAAATTCAGAGTAAATGCTCAATTGTAACTGTTTTTTCAAGTTTGAATTGAAAAGTCAGTTTTGCCGGGAATGTTTCAAATTTCGATAATATGCAAGATGCAACAATACGCTACAATAATCAAAGCAACAGAAGCTAATCGCAACGGTTAGAGTAAGTTTTTTAAAGCAAAAATGGCAAGCATGCCCGTTCCGTTGCTTTTTAGGTGGTTCCGTTGCTTTTTCTTGCACTCATAAATCAACCTTTTTGTCTGCTTCAAATGAAAGATATCGCTAAGCCCTAAGAATTGGTGAAAGGGGAAGGTCATTGCAAGATAGCGTGACGGTATGGTAACAAGCAGGTTTAGGGTTCGAGTCACGGAAATATGTTTATTCTCCATTTGAAATTCAGCGTAAATGCTCAATTGTAACGGTTTTCAAGTTTGAATAGGAATGTCAGTTTTCGCGGGATTGTTTCAAATTTCGATAATATGCAAGATGCAACAATACACTACAAAAATCAAAGCAAGAGAAGCTAATCGCAACGGTTAGAGTAAGTTTTTTAAAGCAAAAATGGCAAGCATGCCCGTTCCGTTGCTTTTTTGGTGGTTCCGTTGCTTTTTTGTGCACCCAGAAGAGAGCCTATTTTTAAGGTTCAAATGAAAGATATCGCTAAGCCCTAAGAATTGGTGAAAGGGGAAGGTCATTTTCAAGATAGCGTGACGGTATGGTAACAAGCAGGTTTAGGGTTCGAGTCACGGAAATATGTTTATTCTCCATTTGAAATTCAGCGTAAATGCTCAATTGTAACTGTTTATTCAAGTTTGAATTGAAAAGTCAGTTTTGGCGGGAATGTTTCAAATTTCGATAACATGCAAGATGCAACAATACACTACAATAATCAAAGCAAGAGAAGCTAATCGCAACGGTTAGAGTAAGTTTTTGGAAGCAAAAATGGCAAGCATGCCCGTTCCGTTGCTTTTTTGGTGGTTCCGTTGCTTTTTCGTGCACTCATAAATCAACCTTTTTTTCTGCTTCAAATGAAATATATCGCTAAGCCCTAAGAATTGGTGAAAGGGGAAGGACCCTGGAAGATAAGTTAAACGTGAAGTAATAGGGAGGTGTAGTGTTCGAGTCACTTTAATATTTTTATTCTCCATTGTAAATTCAGAGTCAATGCTAAATTATAACGGTTATTCAAGTTTGAATAAAAAAAGTCAGTTTTGGCGGGAATGTTTCAAATTTCGATAATATGCAAGATGCAAAACACACTACAATAATCAAAGCAAGAGAAGCTAATCGCAACGGTTAGAGTAAGTTTTTTAAAGCAAAAATGGCAAGCATGCCCGCTCCGTTGCTTTTTTGGTGGTTCCGTTGCTTTTTTGTGCACCCAGAAAAGAGCCTATTTGTGAGGTTCAAATGAAAGATATCGCTAAGCCCTAAGAATTGGTGAAAGGGGAAGGTCATTGCAAGATAGCGTGACGGTATGGTAACAAGCAGGTTGAGGGTTCGAGTCACGGGAAATGTTTGATTCTCCATTTGAAATTCAGAGTAAATGCTCAATTGTAACTGTTTTTTCAAGTTTGAATTGAAAAGTTAGTTTTTGCGGGAATGTTTCAAATTTCGATAATATGCAAGATGCAACAATACACTACAATAATCAAAGCAAGAGAAGCTAATCGCAACGGTTAGAGTAAGTTTTTTAATGCAAAAATGGCAAGCATGCCCGTTCCGTTGCTTTTTTGGTGGTTCCGTTGCTTTTTTGTGCACCCAGAAAAGAGCATATTCGTGAGGTTCAAATGAAAGATATCGCTAACCCCTAAGAATTGGTGAAAGGGGAAGGTCATTGCAAGATAGTGTGACGGTATGGTAACAAGCAGGTTGAGGGTTCGAGTCACGGGAAATGTTTGATTCTCCATTCGAAATTCAGAGTAAATGCTCAATTGTAACTGTTTTTTCAAGTTTGAATTGAAAAGTCAGTTTTGCCGGGAATGTTTCAAATTTCGATAATATGCAAGATGCAACAATACGCTACAATAATCAAAGCAACAGAAGCTAATCGCAACGGTTAGAGTAAGTTTTTTAAAGCAAAAATGGCAAGCATGAACGTTCCGTTGCTTTTTAGGTGGTTCCGTTGCTTTTTCTTGCACTCATAAATCAACCTTTTTGTCTGCTTCAAATGAAAGATATCGCTAAGCCCTAAGAATTGGTGAAAGGGGAAGGTCATTGCAAGATAGCGTGACGGTATGGTAACAAGCAGGTTTAGGGTTCGAGTCACGGAAATATGTTTATTCTCCATTTGAAATTCAGCGTAAATGCTCAATTGTAACGGTTTTTCAAGTTTGAATAGGAAAGTCAGTTTTCGCGGGATTGTTTCAAATTTCGATAATATGCAAGATGCAACAATACACTACAACAATCAAAGCAAGAGAAGCTAATCGCAACGGTTAGAGTAAGTTTTTTAAAGCAAAAATGGCAAGCATGCCCGTTCCGTTGCTTTTTTGGTGGTTCCGTTGCTTTTTTGTGCACCCAGAAAAGAGCCTATTTGTGAGGTTCAAATGAAAGATATCGCTAAGCCCTAAGAATTGGTGAAAGGGGAAGGTCATTGCAAGATAGCGTGACGGTATGGTAACAAGCAGGTTTAGGGTAAGAGTCACGGAAATATGTTTATTCTCCATTTGAAATTCAGAGTAAATGCTCAATTGTAACTGTTTCTTCAAGTTTGAATTAAAAAGTCAGTTTTGGCGGGAATGTTTCAAATTTCGATAATATGCAAGATGCAACAATACACTACAATAATCAAAGCAAGAGAAGCTAATCGCAACGGTTAGAGTAAGTTTTTGGAAGCAAAAATGGCAAGCATGCCCGTTCCGTTGCTTTTTTGGTGGTTCCGTTGTTTTTTCGTGCACTCATAAATCAACCTTTTTTTCTGCTTCAAATGAAATATATCGCTAAGCCCTAAGAATTGGTGAAAGGGGAAGGATCCTGGAAGATAAGTTAAACGTGAACTAATCGGGAGGTGTAGTGTTCGAGTCACTTTAATATTTTTATTCTATGCTAAATTGTAACGGTTTTTCAAGTTTGAATAGGAAAGTCAGTTTTGGCGGGAATGTTTCAAATTTCGATAATATGCAAGATGCAACAATACACTACAATAATCAAAGCAAGAGAAGCTAATCGCAACGGTTAGAGTAAGTTTTTTAAAGCAAAAATGGCAAGCATACCCGTTCCGTTGCTTTTTTGGTGGTTCCGTTCCTTTCTTGTGCACCCAGAAGAGAGCCTATTAGTAAGGTTCAAATGAAAGATATCGCTAAGCCCTAAGAATTGGTGAAAGGGGAAGGTCATTGCAAGATAGCGTGACGGTATGGTAACAAGCAGGTTTAGGGTTCGAGTCACGGAAATATGTTTATACTCCATTTGAAATTCAGCGTAAATGCTCAATTGTAACGGTTTTTTAAGTTTGAATAGGAAAGTCAGTTTTGGCGGGAATGTTTCAAATTTCGATAATATGCAAGATGCAACAATACACTACAACAATCAAAGCAAGAGAAGCTAATCGCAACGGTTAGAGTAAGTTTTTTAAAGCAAAAATGGCAAGCATGCCCGTTCCGTTGCTTTTTTGGTGGTTCCGTTGCTTTTTTGTGCACCCAGAAAAGAGCCTATTTGTAAGGTTCAAATGAAAGATATCGCTAAGCCCTAAGAATTGGTGAAAGGGGAAGGTCATTGCAGGATAGCGTGACGGTATGGTAACAAGCAGGTTTAGGGTTCGAGTCACGGAAATATGTTTATTCTCCATTTGAAATTCAGCGTAAATGCTCAATTGTAACGGTTTTTCAAGTTTGAATAGGAAAGTCAGTTTTGGCGGGAATGTTTCAAATTTCGATAATATGCAAGATGCAACAATACACTACAATAATCAAAGCAAGAGAAGCTAATCGCAACGGTTAGAGTAAGTTTTTTAAAGCAAAAATGGCAAGCATGCCAGTTCCGTTGCTTTTTTGGTGGTTCCGTTGCTTTTTTGTGCACCCAGAAAACAGCCTATTTGTAAGGTTCAAATGGAAGATAGCTCTAACCCCTGAGCCACGGTTACAGAGGAAGGTCCCTGGAAGATAAGTTAAACGTGACGTAATCGGGAGGTGTAGTGTTCGAGTCACTTTAATATTTTTATTCTATGCTAAATTGTAACGGTTTTTCAAGTTTGAATAGGAAAGTCAGTTTTGGCGGGAATGTTTCAAATTTCGATAATATGCAAGATGCAACAATACACTACAATAATCAAAGCAAGAGAAGCTAATCGCAACGGTTAGAGTAAGTTTTTTAAAGCAAAAATGGCAAGCATGCCCGTTCCGTTGCTTTTTTGGTGGTTCCGTTGCTTTTTCGTGCACTCATAAATCAACCTTTTTGTCTGCTTCAAATGAAAGATATCGCTAAGCCCTAAGAATTGTTGAAAGGGGAAGGTCATTGCAGGATAGCGTGACGGGATGGTAAGAAGCAGGTTGAGGGTTCGAGTCACGGGGAATGTTTGATTCTCCATTCGAACTTCAGAGTAAATGCTAAATTGTAACGGTTTTTCAAGTTTGAATAGGAAAGTCAGTTTTGGCGGGAGTGTTTCAAATTTCGATAATATGCAAGATGCAACAATACACTACAATAATCAAAGCAAGAGAAGCTAATCGCAACGGTTAGAGTAAGTTTTTTAAAGCAAAAATGGCAAGCATGAACGTTCCGTTGCTTTTTTGGTGGTTCCGTTGCTTTTTTGTGCACCCAGAAAAGAGCCTATTTGTGAGGTTCAAATGAAAGATATCGCTAAGCCCTAAGAATTGGTGAAAGGGGAAGGTCATTGCAAGATAGCGTGACGGTATGGTAACAAGCAGGTTGAGGGTTCGAGTCACGGGAAATGATTGATTCTCCATTCGAAATTCAGAGTAAATGCTCAATTGTAACTGTTTTTTCAAGTTTGAATTGAAAAGTCAGTTTTGGAGGGAATGTTTCAAATTTCCATAATATGCAAGATGCAACAATACACTACAATAATCAAAGCAAGAGAAGCTAATCGCAACGGTTAGAGTAAGTTTTTTAAAGCAAAAATGGCAAGCATGAACGTTCCGTTGCTTTTTAGGTGGTTCCGTTGCTTTTTCTTGCACTCATAAATCAACCTTTTTGTCTGCTTCAAATGAAAGATATCGATAAGCCCTAAGAATTGGTGAAAGGGGAAGGTCATTGCAAGATAGCGTGACGGTATGGTAACAAGCAGGTTTAGGGTTCGAGTCACGGAAATATGTTTATTCTCCATTTGAAATTCAGCGTAAATGCTCAATTGTAACGGTTTTCAAGTTTGAATAGGAATGTCAGTTTTCGCGGGATTGTTTCAAATTTCGATAATATGCAAGATGCAACAATACACTACAAAAATCAAAGCAAGAGAAGCTAATCGCAACGGTTAGAGTAAGTTTTTTAAAGCAAAAATGGCAAGCATGCCCGTTCCGTTGCTTTTTTGGTGGTTCCGTTGCTTTTTTGTGCACCCAGAAGAGAGCCTATTTTTAAGGTTCAAATGAAAGATATCGCTAAGCCCTAAGAATTGGTGAAAGGGGAAGGTCATTGCAAGATAGCGTGACGGTATGGTAACAAGCAGGTTTAGGGTTCGAGTCACGGAAATATGTTTATTCTCCATTTGAAATTCAGCGTAAATGCTCAATTGTAACTGTTTATTCAAGTTTGAATTGAAAAGTCAGTTTTGGCGGGAATGTTTCAAATTTCGATAACATGCAAGATGCAACAATACACTACAATAATCAAAGCAAGAGAAGCTAATCGCAACGGTTAGAGTAAGTTTTTGGAAGCAAAAATGGCAAGCATGCCCGTTCCGTTGCTTTTTTGGTGGTTCCGTTGCTTTTTCGTGCACTCATAAATCAACCTTTTTTTCTGCTTCAAATGAAATATATCGCTAAGCCCTAAGAATTGGTGAAAGGGGAAGGACCCTGGAAGATAAGTTAAACGTGAAGTAATAGGGAGGTGTAGTGTTCGAGTCACTTTAATATTTTTATTCTCCATTGTAAATTCAGAGTCAATGCTAAATTATAACGGTTATTCAAGTTTGAATAAAAAAAGTCAGTTTTGGCGGGAATGTTTCAAATTTCGACAATATGCAAGATGCAAAACACACTACAATAATCAAAGCAAGAGAAGCTAATCGCAACGGTTAGAGTAAGTTTTTTAAAGCAAAAATGGCAAGCATGCCCGTTCCGTTGCTTTTTTGGTGGTTCCGTTGCTTTTTTGTGCACCCAGAAAAGAGCCTATTTGTGAGGTTCAAATGAAAGATATCGCTAAGCCCTAAGAATTGGTGAAAGGGGAAGGTCATTGCAAGATAGCGTGACGGTATGGTAACAAGCAGGTTGAGGGTTCGAGTCACGGGAAATGTTTGATTCTCCATTCGAAATTCAGAGTAAATGCTCAATTGTAACTGTTTTTTCAAGTTTGAATTGAAAAGTTAGTTTTTGCGGGAATGTTTCAAATTTCGATAATATGCAAGATGCAACAATACACTACAATAATCAAAGCAAGAGAAGCTAATCGCAACGGTTAGAGTAAGTTTTTTAAAGCAAAAATGGCAAGCATGCCCGTTCCGTTGCTTTTTTGGTGGTTCCGTTGCTATTTTGTGCACCCAGAAAAGAGCCTATTTGTGAGGTTCAAATGAAAGATATCGCTAAGCCCTAAGAATTGGTGAAAGGGGAAGGTCATTGCAAGATAGTGTGACGGTATGGTAACAAGCAGGTTGAGGGTTCGAGTCACGGGAAATGTTTGATTCTCCATTCGAAATTCAGAGTAAATGCTCAATTGTAACTGTTTTTTCAAGTTTGAATTGAAAAGTCAGTTTTGGCGGGAATGTTTCAAATTTCGATAATATGCAAGATGCAACAATACGCTACAATAATCAAAGCAACAGAAGCTAATCGCAACGGTTAGAGTAAGTTTTTTATAGCAAAAATGGCAAGCATGAACGTTCCGTTGCTTTTTAGGTGGTTCCGTTGCTTTTTCTTGCACTCATAAATCAACCTTTTTGTCTGCTTCAAATGAAAGATATCGCTAAGCCCTAAGAATTGGTGAAAGGGGAAGGTCATTGCAAGATAGCGTGAGGGTATGGTAACAAGCAGGTTTAGGGTTCGAGTCACGGAAATATGTTTATACTCCATTTGAAATTCAGCGTAAATGCTCAATTGTAACGGTTTTTCAAGTTTGAATAGGAAAGTCAGTTTTGGCGGGAATGTTTCAAATTTCGATAATATGCAAGATGCAACAATACGCTACAACAATCAAAGCAAGAGAAGCTAATCGCAACGGTTAGAGTAAGTTTTTTAAAGCAAAAATGGCAAGCATGCCCGTTCCGTTGCTTTTTTGGTGGTTCCGTTGCTTTTTTGTGCACCCAGAAAAGAGCCTATTTGTAAGGTTCAAATGAAAGATATCGCTAAGCCCTAAGAATTGGTGAAAGGGGAAGGTCATTGCAAGATAGCGTGACGGTATGGTAACAAGCAGGTTTAGGGTTCGAGTCACGGGAAATGTTTGATTCTCAATTCGAAATTCAGAGTAAATGTTAAATTATAACGGTTTCTTCAAGTTTGAATTGAAAAGTCAGTTTTGGCGGGAATGTTTCAAATTTCGATAATATGCAAGATGCATCAATACACTACAATAATCAAACCAAGAGAAGCAAATCGCAACGGTTAGAGTAAGTTTTTTAAAGCAAAAATGGCAAGCATGCCAGTTCCGTTGCTTTTTTGGTGGTTCCGTTGCTTTTTTGTGCACCCAGAAAACAGCCTATTTGTAAGGTTCAAATGGAAGATAGCTCTAACCCCTGAGCCACGGTTACAGAGGAAGGTCCCTGGAAGATAAGTTAAACGTGACGTAATCGGGAGGTGTAGTGTTCGAGTCACTTTAATATTTTTATTCTATGCTAAATTGTAACGGTTTTTCAAGTTTGAATAGGAAAGTCAGTTTTGGCGGGAATGTTTCAAATTTCGATAATATGCAAGATTCAACAACACACTACAATAATCAAACCAAGAGAAGATAATCGCAACGGTTAGAGTAAGTTTTTTAAAGCAAAAATGGCAAGCATGCCCGTTCCGTTTCTTTTTTGGTGGTTCCGTTGCTTTTTCGTGCACTCATAAATCAACCTTTTTGTCTGCTTCAAATGAAAGATATCGCTAAGCCCTAAGAATTGTTGAAAGGGGAAGGTCATTGCAGGATAGCGTGACGGTATGGTAAGAAGCAGGTTGAGGGTTCGAGTCACGGGGAATGTCTGATTCTCCATTCGAACTTCAGAGTAAATGCTCAATTTTAACGGTTTTTTCAAGTTTGAATTGAAAAGTCAGTTTTTGCGGGAATGTTTCAAATTTCGATAATATGCAAGATGCAACAATACACTACAATAATCAAAGCAAGAGAAGCTAATCGCAACGGTTAGAGTAAGTTTTTGGAAGCAAAAATGGCAAGCATGCCCGTTCCGTTGCTTTTTTGGTGGTTCCGTTGCTTTTTTGTGCACCCAGAAAAGAGCCTATTTGTGAGGTTCAAATGAAAGATATCGCTAAGCCCTACGATTTGGTGAAAGGGGAAGGTCATTGCAAGATAATGTGATGGTATGGTAACAAGCAGGTTGAGGGTTCGAGTCACGAGAAATGTTTGATTCTCCATTCGAAATTCAGAGTAAATGCTCAATTGTAACTGTTTTTTTAAGTTTGAATTGAAAAGTCAGTTTTGGCGGGAATGTTTCAAATTTCGATAATATGCAAGATGCAACAATACGCTACAATAATCAAAGCAAGAGATGCTAATCGCAACGGTTAGAGTAAGTTTTTTAAAGCAAAAATGGCAAGAATGAACGTTCCGTTGCTTTTTAGGTGGTTCCGTTGCTTTTTCTTGCACTCATAAATCAACCTTTTTGTCTGCTTCAAATGAAAGATATCGCTAAGCCCTAAGAATTGGTGAAAGGGGAAGGTCATTGCAAGATAGCGTGACTGTATGGTAACAAGCAGGTTTAGGGTTCGAGTCACGGAAATATGTTTATTCTCCATTTGAAATTCAGCGTAAATGCTCAATTGTAACGGTTTTCAAGTTTGAATAGGAATGTCAGTTTTCGCGGGATTGTTTCAAATTTCGATAATATGCAAGATGCAACAATACACTACAAAAATCAAAGCAAGAGAAGCTAATCGCAACGGTTAGAGTAAGTTTTTTAAAGCAAAAATGGCAAGCATGCCCGTTCCGTTGCTTTTTTGGTGGTTCCGTTGCTTTTTGTGCACCCAGAAGAGAGCCTATTTGTAAGGTTCAAATGAAAGATATCGCTAAGCCCTAAGAATTGGTGAAAGGGGAAGGTCATTGCAAGATAGCGTGACGGTATGGTAACAAGCAGGTTTAGGGTTCGAGTCACGGAAATATGTTTATTCTCCATTTGAAATTCAGCGTAAATGTTCAATTGTAACTGTTTATTCAAGTTTGAATTGAAAAGTCAGTTTTGGCGGGAATGTTTCAAATTTCGATAACATGCAAGATGCAACAATACACTACAATAATCAAAGCAAGAGAAGCTAATCGCAACGGTTAGAGTAAGTTTTTGGAAGCAAAAATGGCAAGCATGCCCGTTCCGTTGCTTTTTTGGTGGTTCCGTTGCTTTTTCGTGCACTCATAAATCAACCTTTTTTTCTGCTTCAAATGAAATATATCGCTAAGCCCTAAGAATTGGTGAAAGGGGAAGGACTCTGGAAGATAAGTTAAACGTGAAGTAATAGGGAGGTGTAGTGTTCGAGTCACTTTAATATTTTTATTCTCCATTGTAAATTCAGAGTCAATGCTAAATTATAACGGTTATTCAAGTTTGAATAGGAAAGTCAGTTTTGGCGGGAATGTTTCAAATTTCGATAATATGCAAGATGCAACAACACACTACAATAATCAAAGCAAGAGAAGCTAATCGCAACGGTTAGAGAAAGTTTTTTAAAGCAAAAATTGCAAGCATGCCCGTTCCGTTGCTTTTTTGGTGGTTCCGTTGCTTTTTTGTGCACCCAGAAGAGAGCCTATTAGTAAGGTTCAAATGAAAGATATCGCTAAGCCCTAAGAATTGGTGAAAGGGGAAGGTCATTGCAAGATAGCGTGACGGTATAGTAACAAGCAGGTTTAGGGTTCGAGTCACGGAAATATGTTTATTCTCCATTTGAAATTCAGCGTAAATGCTCAATTGTAACGGTTTTTCAAGTTTGAATAGGAAAGTCAGTTTTGGCGGGAATGTTTCAAATTTCGATAATATGCAAGATGCAACAATACACTACAACAATCAAAGCAAGAGAAGCTAATCGCAACGGTTAGAGTAAGTTTTTTAAAGCAAAAATGGCAAGCATGCCCGTTCCGTTGCTTTTTTTGTGGTTCCGTTGCTTTTTTGTGCACCAAGAAAAGAGCCTATTTGTAAGGTTCAAATGAAAGATATCGCTAAGCCCTAAGAATTGGTGAAAGACGAAGGTCATTGCAAGATAGCGTGACGGTATGGTAACAAGCAGGTTTAGGGTTCGAGTCACGGGAAATGTTTGATTCTCAATTCGAAATTCAGAGTAAATGATAAATTATAACGGTTTTTCAAGTTTGAATTGAAAAGTCAGTTTTGGCGGGAATGTTTCACATTTCGATAATATGCAAGATGCAACAATACACTACAATAATCAAATAAATAGAAGCTAATCGCAACGGTTAGAGTAAGTTTTTTAAAGCAAAAATAGCAAGCATACCCGTTCCGTTGCTTTTTTGGTGGTTCCGTTCCTTTTTTTGTGCACCCAGAAGAGAGCCTATTAGTAAGGTTCAAATGAAAGATATCGCTAAGCCCTAAGAATTGGTGAAAGGGGAAGGTCATTGCAAGATAGCGTGACGGTATGGTAACAAGCAGGTTTAGGGTTCGAGTCACGGAAATATGTTTATACTCCATTTGAAATTCAGCGTAAATGCTCAATTGTAACGGTTTTTCAATTTTGAATAGGAAAGTCAGTTTTGGCGGGAATGTTTCAAATTTCGATAATATGCAAGATGCAACAATACACTACAATAATCAAAGAAAGAGAAGCTAATCGCAACGGTTAGAGTAAGTTTTTTAAAGAAAAAATAGCAAGCATACCCGTTCCGTTGCTTTTTTGGTGGTTCCGTTCCTTTTTTGTGCACCCAGAAGAGAGCCTATTAGTAAGGTTCAAATGAAAGATATCGCTAAGCCCTAAGAATTGGTGAAAGGGGAAGGTCATTGCAAGATAGCGTGACGGTATGGTAACAAGCAGGTTTAGGGTTCGAGTCACGGAAATATGTTTATACTCCATTTGAAATTCAGCGTAAATGCTCAATTGTAACGGTTTTTCAAGTTTGAATAGGAAAGTCAGTTTTGGCGGGAATGTTTCAAATTTCGATAATATGCAAGATGCAACAATACACTACAACAATCAAAGCAAGAGAAGCTAATCGCAACGGTTAGAGTAAGTTTTTTAAAGCAAAAATGGCAAGCATGCCCGTTCCGTTGCTTTTTTGGTGGTTCCGTTGCTTTTTTGTGCACCCAGAAAAGAGCCTATTTGTAAGGTTCAAATGAAAGATATCGCTAAGCCCTAAGAATTGGTGAAAGGGGAAGGTCATTGCAAGATAGCGTGACGGTATGGTAACAAGCAGGTTTAGGGTTCGAGTCACGGGAAATGTTTGATTCTCAATTCGAAATTCAGAGTAAATGTTAAATTATAACGGTTTCTTCAAGTTTGAATTGAAAAGTCAGTTTTGGCGGGAATGTTTCAAATTTCGATAATATGCAAGATGCATCAATACACTACAATAATCAAACCAAGAGAAGCAAATCGCAACGGCTAGAGTAAGTTTTTTAAAGCAAAAATGGCAAGCATGCCAGTTCCGTTGCTTTTTTGGTGGTTCCGTTGCTTTTCTGTGCACCCAGAAAACAGCCTATTTGTAAGGTTCAAATGGAAGATAGCTCTAACCCCTGAGCCACGGTTACAGAGGAAGGTCCCTGGAAGATAAGTTAAACGTGACGTAATCGGGAGGTGTAGTGTTCGAGTCACTTTAATATTTTTATTCTATGCTAAATTGTAACGGTTTTTCAAGTTTGAATAGGAAAGTCAGTTTTGGCGGGAATGTTTCAAATTTCGATAATATGCAAGATGCAACAATACACTACAATAATCAAACCAAGAGAAGATAATCGCAACGGTTAGAGTAAGTTTTTTAAAGCAAAAATGGCAAGCATGCCCGTTCCGTTTCTTTTTTGGTGGTTCCGTTGCTTTTTCGTGCACTCATAAATCAACCTTTTTGTCTGCTTCAAATGAAAGATATCGCTAAGCCCTAAGAATTGTTGAAAGGGGAAGGTCATTGCAGGATAGCGTGACGGTATGGTAAGAAGCAGGTTGAGGGTTCGAGTCACGGGGAATGTCTGATTCTCCATTCGAACTTCAGAGTAAATGCTCAATTTTAACGGTTTTTTCAAGTTTGAATTGAAAAGTCAGTTTTTGCGGGAATGTTTCAAATTTCGATAATATGCAAGATGCAACAATACACTACAATAATCAAAGCAAGAGAAGCTAATCGCAACGGTTAGAGTAAGTTTTTGGAAGCAAAAATGGCAAGCATGCCCGTTCCGTTGCTTTTTTGGTGGTTCCGTTGCTTTTTTGTGCACCCAGAAAAGAGCCTATTTGTGAGGTTCAAATGAAAGATATCGCTAAGCCCTACGATTTGGTGAAAGGGGAAGGTCATTGCAAGATAATGTGACGGTATGGTAACAAGCAGGTTGAGGGTTCGAGTCACGAGAAATGTTTGATTCTCCATTCGAAATTCAGAGTAAATGCTCAATTGTAACTGTTTTTTTAAGTTTGAATTGAAAAGTCAGTTTTGGCGGGAATGTTTCAAATTTCGATAATATGCAAGATGCAACAATACGCTACAATAATCAAAGCAAGAGATGCTAATCGCAACGGTTAGAGTAAGTTTTTTAAAGCAAAAATGGCAAGAATGAACGTTCCGTTGCTTTTTAGGTGGTTCCGTTGCTTTTTCTTGCACTCATAAATCAACCTTTTTGTCTGCTTCAAATGAAAGATATCGCTAAGCCCTAAGAATTGGTGAAAGGGGAAGGTCATTGCAAGATAGCGTGAATGTATGGTAACAAGCAGGTTTAGGGTTCGAGTCACGGAAATATGTTTATTCTCCATTTGAAATTCAGCGTAAATGCTCAATTGTAACGGTTTTCAAGTTTGAATAGGAATGTCAGTTTTCGCGGGATTGTTTCAAATTTCGATAATATGCAAGATGCAACAATACACTACAAAAATCAAAGCAAGAGAAGCTAATCGCAACGGTTAGAGTAAGTTTTTTAAAGCAAAAATGGCAAGCATGCCCGTTCCGTTGCTTTTTTGGTGATTCCGTTGCTTTTTTGTGCACCCAGAAGAGAGCCTATTTGTAAGGTTCAAATGAAAGATATCGCTAAGCCCTAAGAATTGGTGAAAGGGGAAGGTCATTGCAAGATAGCGTGAAGGTATGGTAACAAGCAGGTTTAGGGTTCGAGTCACGGAAATATGTTTATACTCCATTTGAAATTCAGCGTAAATGTTCAATTGTAACTGTTTATTCAAGTTTGAATTGAAAAGTCAGTTTTGGCGGGAATGTTTCAAATTTCGATAACATGCAAGATGCAACAATACACTACAATAATCAAAGCAAGAGAAGCTAATCGCAACGGTTAGAGTAAGTTTTTGGAAGCAAAAATGGCAAGCATGCCCGTTCCGTTGCTTTTTTGGTGGTTCCGTTGCTTTTTCGTGCACTCATAAATCAACCTTTTTTTCTGCTTCAAATGAAATATATCGCTAAGCCCTAAGAATTGGTGAAAGGGGAAGGACCCTGGAAGATAAGTTAAACGTGAAGTAATAGGGAGGTGTAGTGTTCGAGTCACTTTAATATTTTTATTCTCCATTGTAAATTCAGAGTCAATGCTAAATTATAACGGTTATTCAAGTTTGAATAAAAAAAGTCAGTTTTGGCGGGAATGTTTCAAATTTCGATAATATGCAAGATGCAACAACACACTACAATAATCAAAGCAAGAGAAGCTAATCGCAACGGTTAGAGAAAGTTTTTTAAAGCAAAAATTGCAAGCATGCCCGTTCCGTTGCTTTTTTGGTGGTTCCGTTGCTTTTTTGTGCACCCAGAAGAGAGCCTATTAGTAAGGTTCAAATGAAAGATATCGCTAAGCCCTAAGAATTGGTGAAAGGGGAAGGTCATTGCAAGATAGCGTGACGGTATAGTAACAAGCAGGTTTAGGGTTCGAGTCACGGAAATATGTTTATTCTCCATTTGAAATTCAGCGTAAATGCTCAATTGTAACGGTTTTTCAAGTTTGAATAGGAAAGTCAGTTTTGGCGGGAATGTTTCAAATTTCGATAATATGCAAGATGCAACAATACACTACAACAATCAAAGCAAGAGAAGCTAATCGCAACGGTTAGAGTAAGTTTTTTAAAGCAAAAATGGCAAGCATGCCCGTTCCGTTGCTTTTTTTGTGGTTCCGTTGCTTTTTTGTGCACCAAGAAAAGAGCCTATTTGTAAGGTTCAAATGAAAGATATCGCTAAGCCCTAAGAATTGGTGAAAGACGAAGGTCATTGCAAGATAGCGTGACGGTATGGTAACAAGCAGGTTTAGGGTTCGAGTCACGGGAAATGTTTGATTCTCCATTCGAACTTCAGAGTAAATGCTCAATTGTAACTGTTTTTTCAAGTTTGAATTGAAAAGTCAGTTTTTGCGGGAATGTTTCAAATTTCGATAATATGCAAGATGCAACAATACACTACAATAATCAAAGCAAGAGAAGCTAATCGCAACGGTTAGAGTAAGTTTTTTAAAGCAAAAATGGCAAGCATGCCCGTTCCGTTGCTTTTTTGGTGGTTCCGTTGCTTTTTTGTGCACCCAGAAAAGAGCCTATTTGTGAGGTTCAAATGAAAGATATCGCTAAGCCCTAAGAATTGGTGAAAGGGGAAGGTCATTGCAAGATAGCGTGATGGTATGGTAACAAGCAGGTTGAGGGTTCGAGTCACGGGAAATGTTTGATTCTCCATTCGAACTTCAGAGTAAATGCTCAATTGTAACTGTTTTTTCAAGTTTGAATTGAAAAGTCAGTTTTTGCGGGAATGTTTCAAATTTCGATAATATGCAAGATGCAACAATACACTACAATAATCACAGCAAGAGAAGCTAATCGCAACGGTTAGAGTAAGTTTTTTAAAGCAAAAATGGCAAGCATGCCCGTTCCGTTGCTTTTTTGGTGGTTCCGTTGCTTTTTTGTGCACCCAGAAAAGAGCCTATTTGTGAGGTTCAAATGAAAGATATCGCTAAGCCCTAAGAATTGGTGAAAGGGGAAGGTCATTGCAAGATAGTGTGACGGTATGGTAACAAGCAGGTTGAGGTTTCGAGTCACGGAAATATGTTTATTCTCCATTTGAAATTCAGCGTAAATGCTCAATTGTAACGGTTTTTCAAGTTTGAATAGGAAAGTCAGTTTTCGCGGGATTGTTTCAAATTTCGATAATATGCAAGATGCAACAATACACTACAACAATCAAAGCAAGAGAAGCTAATCGCAACGGTTAGAGTAAGTTTTTTAAAGCAAAAATGGCAAGCATGCCCGTTCCGTTGCTTTTTTGGTGGTTCCGTTGCTTTTTCGTGCACTCATAAATCAACCTTTTTGTCTGCTTCAAATGAAAGATATCGCTAAGCCCTAAGAATTGGTGAAAGGGGAAGGTCATTGCAAGATAGCGTGACGGTATGGTAACAAGCAGGTTTAGGGTTCGAGTCACGGAAATATGTTTATTCTCCATTTGAAATTCAGCGTAAATGCTCAATTGTAACGGTTTTTCAAGTTTGAATAGGAAAGTCAGTTTTCGCGGGATTGTTTCAAATTTCGATAATATGCAAGATGCAACAATACACTACAACAATCAATGCAAGAGAAGCTAATCGCAACGGTTAGAGTAAGTTTTTTCAAGCAAAAATGGCAAGCATGACCGTTCCGTTGCTTTTTTGGTGGTTCCGTTGCTTTTTTGTGCACCCAGAAGAGAGCCTATTTGTAAGGTTCAAATGAAAGATATCGCTAAGCCCTAAGAATTGGTGAAAGGGGAAGGACCCTGGAAGATAAGTTAAACGTGAAGTAATCGGGAGGTGTAGTGTTCGAGTCACATTAATATTTTTATTCTCCATTGTAAATTCAGAGTCAATGCTAAATTGTAACGGTTTTTCAAGTTTGAATAGGAAAGTCAGTTTTGGCGGGAATGTTTCAAATTTCGATAATATGCAAGATGCAACAATACACTACAATAATCAAAGCAAGAGAAGCTAATCGCAACGGTTAGAGTAAGTTTTCTAAAGCAAAAATGGCAAGCATGCCCGTTCCGTTGCTTTTTATGTGGTTCCGTTGCTTTTTCTTGCACTCATAAATCAACCTTTTTGTCTCCTTCAAATGAAAGATATCGCTAAGCCCTAAGAATTGGTGAAAGGGGAAGGACCCTGGAAGATAAGTTAAACGTGAAGTAATCGGGAGGTGTAGTGTTCGAGTCACTTTAATATTTTTATTCTCCATTGTAAGTTCAGAGTCAATGCTAAATTATAACGGTTATTCAAGTTTGAATAGGAAAGTCAGTTTTGGCGGGAATGTTTCAAATTTCGATAATATGCAAGATGCAACAACACACTACAATAATCAAAGCAAGAGAAGCTAATCGCAACGGTTAGAGTAAGTTTTTTAAAGCAAAAATGGCAAGCATGCCCGTTCCGTTGCTTTTTTGGTGGTTCCGTTGCTTTTTCGTGCACTCATAAATCAACCTTTTTGTCTGCTTCAAATGAAAGATATCGCTAAGCCCTAAGAATTGTTGAAAGGGGAAGGTCATTGCAGGATAGCGTGACGGTATGGTAAGAAGCAGGTTGAGGGTTCTAGTCACGGGGAATGTTTGATTCTCCATTCGAACTTCAGAGTAAATGCTCAATTTTAACGGTTTTTTCAAGTTTGAATTGAAAAGTCAGTTTTGGCGGGAATGTTTCAAATTTCGATAATATGCAAGATGCAACAATACACTACAACAATCAAAGCAAGAGAAGCTAATCGCAACGGTTAGAGTAAGTTTTGGAAGCAAAAATGGCAAGCATGCCCGTTCCGTTGCTTTTTTGGTGGTTCCGTTGCTTTTTCGTGCACTCATAAATCAACCTTCTTGTCTGCTTCAAATGAAAGATATCGCTAAGCCCTAAGAATTGTTGAAAGGGGAAGGTCATTGCAGGATAGCGTGACGGTATGGTAAGAAGCAGGTTGAGGGTTCTAGTCACGGGGAATGTTTGATTCTCCATTCGAACTTCAGAGTAAATGCTCAATTTTAACGGTTTTTTCAAGTTTGAATTGAAAAGTCAGTTTTGGCGTTAATGTTTCAAATTTCGATAATATGCAAGATGCAACAATACACTACAACAATCAAAGCAAGAGAAGCTAATCGCAATGGTTAGAGTAAGTTTTTGGAAGCAAAAATGGCAAGCATGCCCGTTCCGTTGCTTTTTTGGTGGTTCCGTTGCTTTTTTGTGCACCCAGAAAAGAGCCTATTTGTGAGGTTCAAATGAAAGATATCGCTAAGCCCTAAGAATTGGTGAAAGGGGAAGGTCATTGCAAGATAGCGTGATGGTATGGTAACAAGCAGGTTGAGGGTTCGTGTCACGGGAAATGTTTGATTCTCCATTCGAAATTCAGAGTAAATGCTCAATTGTAACTGCTTTTTCAAGTTTGAATTGAAAAGTCAGTTTTGGCGGGAATGTTTCAAATTTCGATAATATGCAAGATGCAACAATGCACTACAATAATCAAAGCAAGAGAAGCTAATCGCAACGGTTAGAGTAAGTTTTTGGAAGCAAAAATGGCAAGCATGCCCGTTCCTTTGCTTTTTTGGTGGTTCCGTTGCTTTTTTGTGCACCCAGAAAAGAGCCTATTTGTGAGGTTCAAATGAAAGATATCGCTAAGCCCTAAGAATTGGTGAAAGGGGAAGGTCATTGCAAGATAGTGTGACGGTATGGTAACAAGCAGGTTGAGGGTTCGAGTCACGGGAAATGTTTGATTCTCCATTCGAAATTCAGAGTAAATGCTCAATTGTAACTGTTTTTTCAAGTTTGAATTGAAAAGTCAGTTTTGGCGGGAATGTTTCAAATTTCGATAATATGCAAGACGCAACAATACGCTACAATAATCAAAGCAAGAGAAGCTAATCGCAACGGTTAGAGTAAGTTTTTTAAAGCAAAAATGGCAAGCATGCCCGTTCCGTTGCTTTTTTGGTGGTTCCGTTGCTTTTTTGTGCACCCAGAAGAGAGCCTTTTTGTAAGGTTCAAATGAAAGATATCGCTAAGCCCTAAGAATTGGTGAAAGGGGAAGGTCATTGCAAGATAGCGTGACGGTATGGTAACAAGCAGGTTTAGGGTTCGAGTCACGGAAATATGTTTATTCTCCATTTGAAATTCAGAGTAAATGCTCAATTGTAACTGTTTTTTCAAGTTTGAATTGAAAAGTCAGTTTTGGCGGGAATGTTTCAAATTTCGATAATATGCAAGATGCAACAATACACTACAATAATCAAAGCAGAGAAGCTAATCGGAACGGTTAGAGTAAGTTTTTGGAAGCAAAAATGGCAAGCATGCCCGTTCCGTTGCTTTTTTGGTGGTTCCGTTGCTTTTTTGGTGGTTCCGTTGCTTTTTCGTGCACTCATAAATCAACCTTTTTTTCTGCTTCAAATGAAATATATCGCTAAGCCCTAAGAATTGGTGAAAGGGGAAGGACCCTGGAAGATAAGTTAAACGTGAAGTAATCGGGAGGTGTAGTGTTCGAGTCACTTTAATATTTTTATTCTCCATTGTAAATTCAGAGTCAATGCTAAATTATAACGGTTATTCAAGTTTGAATAGGAAAGTCAGTTTTGGCGGGAATGTTTCAAATTTCGATAATATGCAAGATGCAACAACACACTACAATAATCAAAGCAAGAGAAGCTAATCGCAACGGTTAGAGTAAGTTTTTTAAAGCAAAAATGGCAAGCATGCCCGTTCCGTTGCTTTTTTGGTGGTTCCGTTGCTTTTTCGTGCTCTCATAAATCAACCTTTTTGTCTGCTTCAAATGAAAGATATCGCTAAGCCCTAAGAATTGTTGAAAGGGGAAGGTCATTGCAGGATAGCGTGACGGTATGGTAAGAAGCAGGTTGAGGGTTCGAGTCACGGGGAATGTTTGATTCTCCATTCGAACTTCAGAGTAAATGTCAATTTTA
The DNA here is from genome assembly GCF_977018435.1 of Lepisma saccharinum. Lineage (NCBI taxonomy): Eukaryota > Metazoa > Arthropoda > Insecta > Zygentoma > Lepismatidae > Lepisma > Lepisma saccharinum. Next base: position 1,246,449 of record NW_028142901.1, on the reverse strand, counting down.
ACGGTCTTTTCAAGTTTGAATTGAAAAGTCAGTTTATGCGGGAATGTTTCAAATTTCGATAATATGCAAGATACAACAATACACTACAACAATCAAAGCAAGAGAAGCTAATCGCAACGGTTAGAGTAAGTTTTTGGAAGCAAAAATGGCAAGCATGCCCGTTCCGTTGCTTTTTTGGTGGTTCCGTTGCTTTTTTGTGCACCCAGAAAACAGCCTATTTGTGAGGTTCAAATGAAAGATATCGCTAAGCCCTAAGAATTGGTGAAAGGGGAAGGTCATTGCAAGATAGCGTGATGTTATGGTAACAAGCAGGTTGAGGGTTCGAGTCACGGGAAATGTTTGATTCTCCATTCGAAATTCAGAGTAAATGCTCAATTGTAACTGTTTTTTCAAGTTTGAATTGAAAAGTCAGTTTTTGCGGGAATGTTTCAAATTTCGATAATATGCAAGATGCAACAATACACTACAATAATCAAAGCAAGAGAAGCTAATCGCAACGGTTAGAGTAAGTTTTTTAAAGCAAAAATGGCAAGCATGCCCGTTCCGTTGCTGTTTTGGTGGTTCCGTTGCTTTTTTGTGCACCCAGAAAAGAGCCTATTTGTGAGGTTCAAATGAAAGATATCGCTAAGCCCTAAGAATTGGTGAAAGGGGAAGGTCATTGCAAGATAGTGTGACGGTATGGTAACAAGCAGGTTGAGGGTTCGAGTCACGGTAAATATTTGATTCTCCATTCGAAATTCAGAGTAAATGCTCAATTGTAACTGCTTTTTCAAGTTTGAATTGAAAAGTCAGTTTTGGCAGGAATGTTTCAAATTTCGATAATATGCAAGATGCAACAATCCACTACAATAATCAAAGCAAGAGAAGCTAATCGCAACGGTTAGAGTAAGATTTTGGAAGCAAAAATGGCAAGCATGCCCGTTCCGTTGCTTTTTTGGTGGTTCCGTTGCTTTTTCGTGCACTCATAAATCAACCTTTTTGTCTGCTTCAAATGAAAGATATCGCTAAGCCCTAAGAATTGGTGAAAGGGGAAGGTCATTGCAAGATAGCGTGACGGTATGGTAACAAGCAGGTTTAGGGTTCGAGTCACGGAAATATGTTTATTCTCCATTAGAAATTCAGCGTAAATGCTCAATTGTAACGGTTTTTCAAGTTTGAATAGGAAAGTCAGTTTTCGCGGGATTGTTTCAAATTTCGATAATATGCAAGATGCAACAATACATTACAACAATCAAAGCAAGAGAAGCTAATCGCAACGGTTAGAGTAAGTTTTTTAAAGCAAAAATGGCAAGCATGCCCGTTCCGTTGCTTTTTTGGTGGTTCCGTTGCTTTTTTGTGCACCCAGAAGAGAGCCTATTTGTAAGGTTCAAATGAAAGATATCGCTAAGCCCTAAGAATTTATGAAAGGGGAAGGTCATTGCAAGATAGCGTGACGGTATGGTAACAAGCAGGTTTAGGGTTCGAGTCACGGAAATATGTTTATTCTCCATTTGAAATTCAGAGTAAATGCTCAATTGTAACTGTTTTTTCAAGTTTGAATTGAAAAGTCAGTTTTGGCGGGAATGTTTCAAATTTCGATAATATGCAAGATGCAACAATACACTACAATAATCAAAGCAAGAGAAGCTAATCGGAACGGTTAGAGTAAGTTTTTGGAAGTAAAAATGGCAAGCATGCCCGTTCCGTTGCTTTTTTGGTGGTTTCGTTGCTTTTTCGTGCACTCATAAATCAACTTTTTTTCTGCTTCAAATGAAATATATCGCTAAGCCCTAAGAATTGGTGAAAGGGGAAGGACCCTGGAAGATAAGTTAAACGTGAAGTAATCGGGAGGTGTAGTGTTCGAGTCACTTTAATATTTTTATTCTCCATTGTAAATTCAGAGTCAATGCTAAATTATAACGGTTATTCAAGTTTGAATAGGAAAGTCAGTTTTGGAGGGAATGTTTCAAATTTCGAAAATATGCAAGATGCAACAACACACTACAATAATCAAAGCATGAGAAGCTAATCGCAACGGTTAGAGTAAGTTTTTTAAAGCAAAAATGGCAAGCATGCCCGTTCCGTTGCTTTTTTGGTGGTTCCGTTGCTTTTTCGTGCACTCATAAATCAACCTTTTTGTCTGCTTCAAATGAAAGATATCGCTAAGCCCTAAGAATTGTTGAAAGGGGAAGGTCATTGCAGGATAGCGTGACGGTATGGTAAGAAGCAGGTTGAGGGTTCTAGTCACGGGGAATGTTTGATTCTCCATTCGAACTTCAGAGTAAATGCTCAATTTTAACGGTTTTTTCAAGTTTGAATTGAAAAGTCAGTTTTGGCGGGAATGTTTCAAATTTCGATAATGTGCAAGATGCAACAATACACTACAACAATCAAAGCAAGAGAAGCTAATCGCAACGGTTAGAGTAAGTTTTTGGAAGCAAAAATGGCAAGCATGCCCGTTCCGTTGCTTTTTTGGTGGTTCCGTTGCTTTTTTGTGCACCCAGAAAAGAGCCTATTTGTGAGGTTCAAATGAAAGATATCGCTAAGCCCTAAGAATTGGTGAAAGGGGAAGGTCATTGCAAGATAGCGTGAGGGTATGGTAACAAGCAGGTTGAGGGTTCGAGTCACGGGAAATGTTTGATTCTCCATTCGAAATTCAGAGAAAATGCTCAATTGTAACTGTTATTTCAAGTTTGAATTGAAAAGTCAGTTTTTGCGGGAATGTTTCAAATTTCGATAATATGCAAGATGCAACAATACACTACAATAATCAAAGCAAGGGAAGCTAATCGCAACGGTTAGAGTAAGTTTTTTAAAGCAAAAATGGCAAGCATGCCCGTTCCGTTGCTTTTTTGGTGGTTCCGTTGCTTTTTTGTGCACCCAGAAAAGAGAATATTTGTGAGGTTCAAATGAAAGATATCGCTAAGCCCTAAGAATTGGTGAAAGGGGAAGGTCATTGCAAGATAGTGTGACGGTATGGTAACAAGCAGGTTGAGGGTTCGAGTCACGGGAAATGTTTGATTCTCCATTCGAAATTCAGAGTAAATGCTCAATTGTAACTGTTTATTCAAGTTTGAATTGAAAAGTCAGTTTTGGCGGGAATGTTTCAAATTTCGATAATATGCAAGACGCAACAATACGCTACAATAATCAAAGCAAGAGAAGCTAATCGCAACGGTTAGAGTAAGTTTTTTAAAGCAAAAATGGCAAGCATGAACGTTCCGTTGCTTTTTAGGTGGTTCCGTTGCTTTTTCTTGCACTCATAAATCAACCTTTTTGTCTGCTTCAAATGAAAGATATCGCTAAGCCTTAAGAATTGGTGAAAGGGGAAGGTCATTGCAAGATAGCGTGACGGTATGGTAACAAGCAGGTTTAGGGTTCGAGTCACGGAAATATGTTTATTCTCCATTTGAAATTCAGCGTAAATGCTCAATTGTAACGGTTTTTCAAGTTTGAATAGGAAAGTCAGTTTTCGCGGGATTGTTTCAAATTTCGATAATATGCAAGATGCAACAATACACTACAACAATCAAAGCAAGAGAAGCTAATCGCAACGGTTAGAGTAAGTTTATTAAAGCAAAAATGGCAAGCATGCCCGTTCCGTTGCTTTTTTGGTGGTTCCGTTGCTTTTTTGTGCACCCAGAAGAGAGCCTATTTGTAAGGTTCAAATGAAAGATATCGCTAAGCCCTAAGAATTGGTGAAAGGGGAAGGTCATTGCAAGATAGCGTGACGGTATGGTAACAAGCAGGTTTAGGGTTCGAGTCACGGAAATATGTTTATTCTCCATTTGAAATTCAGAGTAAATGCTCAATTGTAACTGTTTTTTCAAGTTTGAATTGAAAAGTCAGTTTTGGCGGGAATGTTTCAAATTTCGATAATATGCAAGATGCAACAATACACTACAATAATCAAAGCAAGAGAAGCTAATCGGAACGGTTAGAGTAAGTTTTTGGAAGCAAAAATGGCAAGCATGCCCGTTCCGTTGCTTTTTTGGTGGTTCCGTTGCTTTTTTGGTGGTTCCGTTGCTTTTTCGTGCACTCATAAATCAACCTTTTTTTCTGCTTCAAATGAAATATATCGCTAAGCCCTAAGAATTGGTGAAAGGGGAAGGACCCTGGAAGATAAGTTAAACGTGAAGTAATCGGGAGGTGTAGTGTTCGAGTCACTTTAATATTTTTATTCTCCATTGTAAATTCAGAGTCAATGCTAAATTATAACGGTTATTCAAGTTTGAATAGGAAAGTCAGTTTTGGCGGGAATGTTTCAAATTTCGATAATATGCAAGATGCAACAACACACTACAATAATCAAAGCAAGAGAAGCTAATCGCAACGGTTAGAGTAAGTTTTTTAAAGCAAAAATGGCAAGCATGCCCGTTCCGTTGCTTTTTTGGTGGTTCCGTTGCTTTTTCGTGCTCTCATAAATCAACCTTTTTGTCTGCTTCAAATGAAAGATATCGCTAAGCCCTAAGAATTGTTGAAAGGGGAAGGTCATTGCAGGATAGCGTGACGGTATGGTAAGAAGCAGGTTGAGGGTTCGAGTCACGGGGAATGTTTGATTCTCCATTCGAACTTCAGAGTAAATGCTCAATTTTAACGGTCTTTTCAAGTTTGAATTGAAAAGTCAGTTTATGCTGGAATGTTTCAAATTTCGATAATATGCAAGATACAACAATACACTACAACAATCAAAGCAAGAGAAGCTAATCGCAACGGTTAGAGTAAGTTTTTGGAAGCAAAACTGGCAAGCATGCCCGGTCCGTTGCTTTTTTGGTGGTTCCGTTGCTTTTTTGTGCACCCAGAAAACAGCCTATTTGTGAGGTTCAAATGAAAGATATCGCTAAGCCCTAAGAATTGGTGAAAGGGGAAGGTCATTGCAAGATAGCGTGATGTTATGGTAACAAGCAGGTTGAGGGTTCGAGTCACGGGAAATGTTTGATTCTCCATTCGAAATTCAGAGTAAATGCTCAATTGTAACTGTTTTTTCAAGTTTGAATTGAAAAGTCAGTTTTTGCGGGAATGTTTCAAATTTCGATAATATGCAAGATGCAACAATCCACTACAATAATCAAAGCAAGAGAAGCTAATCGCAACGGTTAGAGTAAGATTTTGGAAGCAAAAATGGCAAGCATGCCCGTTCCGTTGCTTTTTAGGTGGTTCCGTTGCTTTTTCGTGCTCTCATAAATCAACCTTTTTGTCTGCTTCAAATGAAAGATATCGCTAAGCCCTAAGAATTGGTGAAAGGGGAAGGTCATTGCAAGATAGCGTGACGGTATGGTAACAAGCAGGTTTAGGGTTCGAGTCACGGAAATATGTTTATTCTCCATTTGAAATTCAGCGTAAATGCTCAATTGTAACGGTTTTTCAAGTTTGAATAGGAAAGTCAGTTTTCGCGGGATTGTTTCAAATTTCGATAATATGCAAGATGCAACAATACATTACAACATTCAAAGCAAGAGAAGCTAATCGCAACGGTTAGAGTAAGTTTTTTAAAGCAAAAATGGCAAGCATGTCCGTTCCGTTGCTTTTTTGGTGGTTCCGTTGCTTTTTTGTGCACCCAGAAGAGAGCCTATTTGTAAGGTTCAAATGAAAGATATCGCTAAGCCCTAAGAATTTATGAAAGGGGAAGGTCATTGCAAGATAGCGTGACGGTATGGTAACAAGCAGGTTTAGGGTTCGAGTAACGGAAATATTTTTATTCTCCATTGTAAATTCAGAGTCAATGCTAAATTATAACGGTTATTCAAGTTTGAATAGGAAAGTCAGTTTTGGAGGGAATGTTTCAAATTTCGAAAATATGCAAGATGCAACAATACACTACAATAATCAAAGCAAGAGAAGCTAATCGCAACGGTTAGAGTAAGTTTTTTAAAGCAAAAATGGCAAGCATGCCCGTTCCGTTGCTTTTTTGGTGGTTCCGTTGCTTTTTCGTGCACTCATAAATCAACCTTTTTGTCTGCTTCAAATGAAAGATATCGCTAAGCCCTAAGAATTGATGAAAGGGGAAGGTCATTGCAGGATAGCGTGACGGTATGGTAAGAAGCAGGTTGAGGGTTCTAGTCACGGGGAATGTTTGATTCTCCATTCGAACTTCAGAGTAAATGCTCAATTTTAACGGTTTTTTCAAGTTTGAATTGAAAAGTCAGTTTTGGCGGGAATGTTTCAAATTTCGATAATATGCAAGATGCAACAATACACTACAACAATCAAAGCAAGAGAAGCTAATCGCAACGGTTAGAGTAGGTTTTTGGAAGCAAAAATGGCAAGCATGCCCGTTCCGTTGCTTTTTTGGTGGTTCCGTTGCTTTTTTGTGCACCCAGAAAAGAGCCTATTTGTGAGGTTCAAATGAAAGATATCGCTAAGCCCTAAGAATTGGTGAAAGGGGAAGGTCATTGCAAGATAGCGTGATGGTATGGTAACAAGCAGGTTGAGGGTTCGAGTCACGGGAAATGTTTGATTCTCCATTCGAAATTCAGAGAAAATGCTCAATTGTAACTGTTTTTTCAAGTTTGAATTGAAAAGTCAGTTTTTGCGGGAATGTTTCAAATTTCGATAATATGCAAGATGCAACAATACACAACAATAATCAAAGCAAGGGAAGCTAATCGCAACGGTTAGAGTAAGTTTTTTAAAGCAAAAATGGCAAGCATGCCCGTTCCGTTGCTTTTTTGGTGGTTCCGTTGCTTTTTTGTGCACCCAGAAAAGAGAATATTTGTGAGGTTCAAATGAAAGATATCGCTAAGCCCTAAGAATTGGTGAAAGGGGAAGGTCATTGCAAGATAGTGTGACGGTATGGTAACAAGCAGGTTGAGGGTTCGAGTCACGGGAAATGTTTGATTCTCCATTCGAAATTCAGAGTAAATGCTCAATTGTAACTGTTTTTTCAAGTTTGAATTGAAAAGTCAGTTTTGGCGGGAATGTTTCAAATTTCGATAATATGCAAGACGCAACAATACGCTACAATAATCAAAGCAAGAGAAGCTAATCGCAACGGTTAGAGTAAGTTTTTTAAAGCAAAAATGGCAAGCATGAACGTTCCGTTGCTTTTTAGGTGGTTCCGTTGCTTTTTCTTGCACTCATAAATCAACCTTTTTGTCTGCTTCAAATGAAAGATATCGCTAAGCCTTAAGAATTGGTGAAAGGGGAAGGTCATTGCAAGATAGCGTGACGGTATGGTAACAAGCAGGTTTAGGGTTCGAGTCACGGAAATATGTTTATTCTCCATTTGAAATTCAGCGTAAATGCTCAATTGTAACGGTTTTTCAAGTTTGAATAGGAAAGTCAGTTTTGGCGGGATTTTTTCAAATTTCGATAATATGCAAGATGCAACAATACACTACAACAATCAAAGCAAGAGAAGCTAATCGCAACGGTTAGAGTAAGTTTTTTAAAGCAAAAATGGCAAGCATGCCCGTTCCGTTGCTTTTTTGGTGGTTCCGTTGCTTTTTTGTGCACCCAGAAGAGAGCCTATTTGTAAGGTTCAAATGAAAGATATCGCTAAGCCCTAAGAATTGGTGAAAGGGGAAGGTCATTGCAAGATAGCGTGACGGTATGGTAACAAGCAGGTTTAGGGTTCGAGTCACGGAAATATGTTTATTCTCCATTTGAAATTCAGAGTAAATGCTCAATTGTAACGGTCTTTTCAAGTTTGAATTGAAAAGTCAGTTTATGCGGGAATGTTTCAAATTTCGATAATATGCAAGATACAACAATACACTACAACAATCAAAGCAAGAGAAGCTAATCGCAACGGTTAGAGTAAGTTTTTGGAAGCAAGAATGGCAAGCATGCCCGTTCCGTTGCTTTTTTGGTGGTTCCGTTGCTTTTTGGTGCACCCAGAAAAGAGCCTATTTGTGAGGTTCAAATGAAAGATATCGCTAAGCCCTAAGAATTGGTGAAAGGGGAAGGTCATTGCAAGATAGCGTGATGTTATGGTAACAAGCAGGTTGAGGGTTCGAGTCACGGGAAATGTTTGATTCTCCATTCGAAATTCAGAGTAAATGCTCAATTGTAACTGTTTTTTCAAGTTTGAATTGAAAAGTCAGTTTTTGCGGGAATGTTTCAAATTTCTATAATATGCAAGATGCAACAATACGCTACAATAATCAAAGCAAGAGAAGCTAATCGCAACGGTTAGAGTAAGTTTTTTAAAGCAAAAATGGCAAGCATGCCCGTTCCGTTGCTTTTTTGGTGGTTCCGTTGCTTTTTTGTGCACCCAGAAAAGAGCCTATTTGTGAGGTTCAAATGAAAGATATCGCTAAGCCCTAAGAATTGGTGAAAGGGGAAGGTCATTGCAAGATAGTGTGATGGTATGGTAACAAGCAGGTTGAGGGTTCGAGTCACGGGAAATGTTTGATTCTCCATTCGAAATTCAGAGTAAATGCTCAATTGTAACTGCTTTTTCAAGTTTGAATAGGAAAGTCAGTTTTGGCGGGAATGTTTCAAATTTCGATAATATGCAAGATGCAACAATCCACTACAATAATCAAAGCAAGAGAAGCTAATCGCAACGGTTAGAGTAAGATTTTGGAAGCAAAAATGGCAAGCATGCCCGTTCCGTTGCTTTTTTGGTGGTTCCGTTGCTTTTTCGTGCACTCATAAATCAACCTTTTTGTCTGCTTCAAATGAAAGATATCGCTAAGCCCTAAGAATTGTTGAAAGGGGAAGGTCATTGCAGGATAGCGTGACGGTATGGTAAGAAGCAGGTTGAGGGTTCTAGTCACGGGGAATGTTTGATTCTCCATTCGAACTTCAGAGTAAATGCTCAATTTTAACGGTTTTTTCAAGTTTGAATTGAAAAGTCAGTTTTGGCGGGAATGTTTCAAATTTCGATAATATGCAAGATGCAACAATACACTACAACAATCAAAGCAAGAGAAGCTAATCGCAACGGTTAGAGTAAGTTTTTGGAAGCAAAAATGGCAAGCATGCCCGTTCCGTTGCTTTTTTGGTGGTTCCGTTGCTTTTTTGTGCACCCAAAAAAGTGCCTATTTGTGAGGTTCAAATGAAAGATATCGCTAAGCCCTAAGAATTGGTGAAAGGGGAAGGTCATTGCAAGATAGCGTGATGGTATGGTAACAAGCAGGTTGAGGGTTCGAGTCACGGGAAATGTTTGATTCTCCATTCGAAATTCAGAGAAAATGCTCAATTGTAACTGTTTTTTCAAGTTTGAATTGAAAAGTCAGTTTTGGCGGGAATGTTTCAAATTTCGATAATATGCAAGATGCAACAATACACTACAATAATCAAAGCAAGATAAGCTAATCGCAACGGTTAGAGTAAGTTTTTTAAAGCAAAAATGGCAAGCATGCCCGTTCCGTTGCTTTTTTGGTGGTTCCGTTGCTTTTTTGTGCACCCAGAAAAGAGAATATTTGTGAGGTTCAAATGAAAGATATCGCTAAGCCCTAAGAATTGGTGAAAGGGGAAGGTCATTGCAAGATAGTGTGACGGTATGGTAACAAGCAGGTTGAGGGTTCGAGTCACGGGAAATGTTTGATTCTCCATTCGAAATTCAGAGTAAATGCTCAATTGTAACTGTTTTTTCAAGTTTGAATTGAAAAGTCAGTTTTGGCGGGAATGTTTCAAATTTCGATAATATGCAAGACGCAACAATACGCTACAATAATCAAAGCAAGAGAAGCTAATCGCAACGGTTAGAGTAAGTTTTTTAAAGCAAAAATGGCAAGCATGAACGTTCCGTTGCTTTTTAGGTGGTTCCGTTGCTTTTTCTTGCACTCATAAATCAACCTTTTTGTCTGCTTCAAATGAAAGATATCGCTAAGCCTTAAGAATTGGTGAAAGGGGAAGGTCATTGCAAGATAGCGTGACGGTATGGTAACAAGCAGGTTTAGGGTTCGAGTCACGGAAATATGTTTATTCTCCATTTGAAATTCAGCGTAAATGCTCAATTGTAACGGTTTTTCAAGTTTGAATAGGAAAGTCAGTTTTGGCGGGATTGTTTCAAATTTCGATAATATGCAAGATGCAACAATACACTACAACAATCAAAGCAAGAGAAGCTAATCGCAACGGTTAGAGTAAGTTTTTTAAAGCAAAAATGGCAAGCATGCCCGTTCCGTTGCTTTTTTGGTGGTTCCGTTGATTTTTCGTGCTCTCATAAATCAACCTTTTTGTCTGCTTCAAATGAAAGATATCGCTAAGCCCTAAGAATTGTTGAAAGGGGAAGGTCATTGCAGGATAGCGTGACGGTATGGTAAGAAGCAGGTTAGGGTTCGAGTCACGGGGAATGTTTGATTCTCCATTCGAACTTCAGAGTAAATGCTCAATTTTAACGGTCTTTTCAAGTTTGAATTGAAAAGTCAGTTTATGCGGGAATGTTTCAAATTTCGATAATATGCAAGATACAACAATACACTACAACAATCAAAGCAAGAGAAGCTAATCGCAACGGTTAGAGTAAGTTTTTGGAAGCAAAAATGGCAAGCATGCCCGTTCCGTTGCTTTTTTGGTGGTTCCGTTGCTTTTTGGTGCACCCAGAAAAGAGCCTATTTGTGAGGTTCAAATGAAAGATATCGCTAAGCCCTAAGAATTGGTGAAAGGGGAAGGTCATTGCAAGATAGCGTGATGTTATGGTAACAAGCAGGTTGAGGGTTCGAGTCACGGGAAATGTTTGATTCTCCATTCGAAATTCAGAGTAAATGCTCAATTGTAACTGTTTTTTCAAGTTTGAATTGAAAAGTCAGTTTTTGCGGGAATGTTTCAAATTTCGATAATATGCAAGATGCAACAATACGCTACAATAATCAAAGCAAGAGAAGCTAATCGCAACGGTTAGAGTAAGTTTTTTAAAGCAAAAATGGCAAGCATGCCCGTTCCGTTGCTTTTTTGGTGGTTCTGTTGCTTTTTCGTGCACTCATAAATCAACCTTTTTGTCAGCATCAAATGAAAGATATCGCTAAGCCCTAAGAATTGGTGAAAGGGGAAGGTCATTGCAAGATAGTGTGACGGTATGGTAACAAGCAGGTTGAGGGTTCGAGTCACGGGAAATGTTTGATTCTCCATTCGAAATTCAGAGTAAATGCTCAATTGTAACTGCTTTTTCAAGTTTGAATTGAAAAGTCAGTTTTGGCGGGAATGTTTCAAATTTCGATAATATGCAAGATGCAACAAAACTCTACAATAATCAAAGCAAGAGAAGCTAATCGCAACTGTTAGAGTAAGATTTTGGAAGCAAAAATGGCAAGCATGCCCGTTCCGTTGCTTTTTTGGTGGTTCCGTTGCTTTTTCGTGCACTCATAAATCAACCTTTTTTGTCTGCTTCAAATGAAAGATATCGCTAAGCCCTAAGAATTGTTGAAAGGGGAAGGTCATTGCAGGATAGCGTGACGGTATGGTAAGAAGCAGGTTGAGGGTTCTAGTCACGGGGAATGTTTGATTCTCCATTCGAACTTCAGAGTAAATGCTCAATTTTAACGGTTTTTTCAAGTTTGAATTGAAAAGTCAGTTTTGGCGGGAATGTTTCAAATTTCGATAATATGCAAGATGCAACAATACACTACAATAATCAAAGCAAGATAAGCTAATCGCAACGGTTAGAGTAAGTTTTTTAAAGCAAAAATGGCAAGCATGCCCGTTCCGTTGCTTTTTTGGTGGTTCCGTTGCTTTTTTGTGCACCCAGAAAAGAGCCTATTTGTGAGGTTCAAATGAAAGATATCGCTAAGCCCTAAGAATTGGTGAAAGGGGAAGGTCATTGCAAGATAGTGTGACGGTATGGTAACAAGCAGGTTGAGGGTTCGAGTCACGGGAAATGTTTGATTCTCCATTCGAAATTCAGAGTAAATGCTCAATTGTAACTGTTTTTCAAGTTTGAATTGAAAAGTCAGTTTTGGCGGGAATGTTTCAAATTTCGATAATATGCAAGATGCAACAATACGCTACAATAATCAAAGCAAGAGAAGCTAATCGCAACGGTTAGAGTAAGTTTTTTAAAGCAAAAATGGCAAGCATGAACGTTCCGTTGCTTTTTAGGTGATTCCGTTGCTTTTTCTTGCACTCATAAATCAACCTTTTTGTCTGCTTCAAATGAAAGATATCGCTAAGCCCTAAGAATTGGTGAAAGGGGAAGGTCATTGCAAGATAGCGTGACGGTATGGTAACAAGCAGGTTTAGGGTTCGAGTCACGGAAATATGTTTATTCTCCATTTGAAATTCAGCGTAAATGCTCAATTGTAACGGTTTTTCAAGTTTGAATAGGAAAGTCAGTTTTGGCGGGATTGTTTCAAATTTCGATAATATGCAAGATGCAACAATACACTACAACAATCAAAGCAAGAGAAGCTAATCGCAACGGTTAGAGTAAGTTTTTTAAAGCAAAAATGGCAAGCATGAACGTTCCGTTGCTTTTTAGGTGGTTCCGTTGCTTTTTCTTGCACTCATAAATCAACCTTTTTGTCTGCTTCAAATGAAAGATATCGCTAAGCCTTAAGAATTGGTGAAAGGGGAAGGTCATTGCAAGATAGCGTGACGGTATGGTAACAAGCAGGTTTAGGGTTCGACTCACGGAAATATGTTTATTCTCCATTTGAAATTCAGCGTAAATGCTCAATTGTAACGGTTTTTCAAGTTTGAATAGGAAAGTCAGTTTTCGCGGGATTGTTTCAAATTTCGATAATATGCAAGATGCAACAATACACTACAACAATCAAAGCAAGAGAAGCTAATCGCAACGGTTAGAGTAAGTTTTTTAAAGCAAAAATGGCAAGCATGCCCGTTCCGTTGCTTTTTTGGTGGTTCCGTTGCTTTTTTGTGCACCCAGAAGAGAGCCTATTTGTAAGGTTCAAATGAAAGATATCGCTAAGCCCTAAGAATTGGTGAAAGGGGAAGGTCATTGCAAGATAGCGTGACGGTATGGTAATAAGCAGGTTTAGGGTTCGAGTGACGGAAATATGTTTATTCTCCATTTGAAATTCAGAGTAAATGCTAAATTATAACGGTTATTCAAGTTTGAATAGGAAAGTCAGTTTTGGCGGGAATGTTTCAAATTTCGATAATATGCAAGATGCAACAACACACTACAATAATCAAAGCAAGAGAAGCTAATCGCAACGGTTAGAGTAAGTTTTTTAAACCAAAAATGGCAAGCATGCCCGTTCCGTTGCTTTTTTGGTGGTTCCGTTGCTTTTTCGTGCTCTCATAAATGAACCTTTTTGTCTGCTTCAAATGAAAGATATCGCTAAGCCCTAAGAATTGTTGAAAGGGGAAGGTCATTGCAGGATAGCATGACGGTATGGTAAGAAGCAGGTTGAGGGTTCGAGTCACGGGGAATGTTTGATTCTCCATTCGAACTTCAGAGTAAATGCTCAATTTTAACGGTCTTTTCAAGTTTGAATTGAAAAGTCAGTTTATGCGGGAATGTTTCAAATTTCGATAATATGCAAGATACAACAATACACTACAACAATCAAAGCAAGAGAAGCTAATCGCAACGGTTAGAGTAAGTTTTTGGAAGCAAAAATGGCAAGCATGCCCGTTCCGTTGCTTTTTTGGTGGTTCCGTTTGCTTTTTTGTGCACCCAGAAAAGAGCCTATTTGTGAGGTTCAAATGAAAGATATCGCTAAGCCCTAAGAATTGGTGAAAGGGGAAGGTCATTGCAAGATAGCGTGACGGTATGGTAACAAGCAGGTTGAGGGTTCGAGTCACGGGAAATGTTTGATTCTCCATTCGAACTTCAGAGTAAATGCTCAATTTTAACGGTTTTTTCAAGTTTGAATTGAAAAGTCAGTTTTGGCGGGAATGTTTCAAATTTCGATAATATGCAAGATGCAACAATACACTACAACAATCAAAGCAAGAGAAGCTAATCGCAACGGTTAGAGTAAGTTTTTTAAAGCAAAAATGGCAAGCATGCCCGTTCCGTTGCTTTTTTGTGCACCCAGAAAAGAGCCTATTTGTGAGGTTCAAATGAAAGATATCGCTAAGCCCTAAGAATTGTTGAAAGGGGAAGGTCATTGCAGGATAGCGTGACGGTATGGTAAGAAGCAGGTTGAGGGTTCGAGTCACGGGAAATGTTTGACTCTCCATTCGAACTTCAGAGTAAATGCTCAATTTTAACGGTTTTTTCAAGTTTGAATTGAAAAGTCAGTTTTGGCGGGAATGTTTCAAATTTCGATAATATGCAAGATGCAACAATACGCTACAATAATCAAAGCAAGAGAAGCTAATCGCAACGGTTAGAGTAAGTTTTTTAAAGCAAAAATGGCAAGCATGAACAATCCGTTGCTTTTTAGGTGGTTCCGTTGCTTTTTCTTGCACTCATAAATCAACCTTTTTGTCTGCTTCAAATGAAAGATATCGCTAAGCCCTAAGAATTAGTGAAAGGGGAAGGTCATTGCAAGATAGCGTGACGGTATGGTAACAAGCAGGTTTAGGGTTCGAGTCACGGAAATATGTTTATTCTCCATTTGAAATTCAGCGTAAATGCTCAATTGTAACGGTTTTTCAAGTTTGAATAGGAAAGTCAGTTTTCGCGGGATTGTTTCAAATTTCGATAATATGCAAGATGCAACAATACACTACAACAATCAAAGCAAGAGAAGCTAATCGCAACGGTTAGAGTAAGTTTTTTAAAGCAAAAATGGCAAGCATGCCCGTTCCGTTGCTTTTTTGGTGGTTCCGTTGCTTTTTTGTGCACCCAGAAAATAGCCTATTTGTAAGGTTCAAATGAAAGATATCGCTAAGCCCTAAAAATTGGTGAAAGGGGAAGGTCATTGCAAGATAGCGTGACGGTATGGTAACAAGCAGGTTGAGGGTTCGAGTCACGGGAAATGTTTGATTCTCCATTCGAAATTCAGAGTAAATGCTCAATTGTTACTGTTTTTTCAAGTTTGAATTGAAAAGCCAGTTTTGGCGGGAATGTTTCAAATTTCGATAATATGCAAGATGCAGCAATACACTACAATAATCAAAGCAAGAGAAGCTAATCGCAACGGTTAGAGTAAGTTTTTTAAAGCAAAAATGGCAAGCATGCCCGTTCCGTTGCTCTTTTGGTGGTTCCGTTGCTTTTTCGTGCACTCATAAATCAACCTTTTTGTCTGCTTCAAATGAAAGATATCGCTAAGCCCTAGGAATGGGTGAAAGGGGAAGGTCATTGCAAGATAGCGTGACGGTATGGTAACAAGCAGGTTGAGGGTTCGAGTCACGGGAAATGTTTGATCCCCCATTCGAAATTCAGAGTAAATGCTCAATTGTAACTGTTTTTTCAAGTTTGAATTGAAAAGTCAGTTTTGGCGGGAATGTTTCAAATTTCGATAATATGCAAGATGCAACAATACACTACAATAATCAAAGCAAGGGAAGCTAATCGCATCGGTTAGAGTAAGTTTTTGGAACAAAAAATGGCAAGCATGCCCGTTCCGTTGCTTTTTTGGTGGTTCCGTTTCTTTTTGAGCACCCAGAAAACTGCCTATTTGTAAGGTTCAAATGGAAGATAGCTCTAACCCCTGAGCCACGGTTACAGAGGAAGGTCCCTGGAAGATAAGTTAAACGTGACGTAATCGGGAGGTGTAGTGTTCGAGTCACTTTAATATTTTTATTCTCCATTGTAAATTCAGAGTCAATGCTAAATTGTAACGGTTTTTCAAGTTTGAATTGAAAAGTCAGTTTTGGCGGGAATGTTTCAAATTTCGATAATATGCAAGATGCAACAATACACTGCAATAATCAAAGCAAGCGAAGCTAATCGCAACGGTTAGAGTAAGTTTTTTAAAGCAAAAATGGCAAGCATGCCCGTTCCGTAGCTTTTTTGGTGTTTTCGTTGCTTTTTTGTGCACCCAGAAAAGAGCCTATTTGTAAGGTTCAAATGGAAGATATCGCTAAGCCCTAAGAATTGGTGAAAAAGGAAGGTCATTGCAAGATAGCGTGACGGTATGGTAACAAGCAGGTTGAGGGTTCGAGTCACGGGAAATGTTTGATTTTCCATATGAACTTCAGAGTAAATGCTCAATTGTAACTGTTTTTTCAAGTTTGAATTGAAAAGTCAGTTTTGGCGGGAATGTTCCAAATTTCGATAATATGCAAGATGCAACAACACACTACAATAATCAAAGCAAGGGAAGCTAAGCGCAACGCTCTGAGTAAGTTTTTTAAAGCAAAAATGGCAAGCATGCCCGTTCAGTTGCTTTTTTGGTGGTTCCGTTGCTTTTTTGTGCACCCAGAAAAGAGCCTATTTGTAAGGTTCAACTGAAAGATATCGCTAAGCCCTAAGAATTGGTGAAAAAGGAAGGTCATTGCAAGATAGCGTGACGGTATGGTAACAAGCAGTTTGAGGGTTCGAGTCACGGGAAATGTTTCATTCTCCATTCGAAATTCAGAGTAAATGCTCAATTGTAACGGTTCCTTCAAGTTTGAATTGAAAAGTCAGTTTTGGCGGGAATGTTTCAAATTTCGAGAATATGCAAGATGCAACAATACACTACAATAATCAAAGCAAGAGAAGCTAATCGCAACGGTTAGAGTAAGTTTTTTCAAGCAAAAATGGCAAGCATGCCCGTTCCGTTGCTTTTTTGGTGGTTCCGTTGCTTTTTCGTGCACTCATAAATCAACCTTTTTGTCTGCTTCAAATGAAAGATATCGCTAAGCCCTAGGAATGGGTGAAAGGGGAAGGTCATTGCAAGATAGCGTGACGGTACGGTAACAAGCAGGTTGAGGGTTCGAGTCACGGGAAATGTTTGATTCTCCATTCGAAATTCAGAGTAAATACTCAATTTTAACGGTTTATTCAAGTTTGAATAAGAAAGTCAGTTTTGGCGGGAATGTTTCAAGTTTCGATAATATGCAAGATGCAACAATACACTACAATAATCAAAGCAAGGAAAGCTAAGCGCAACGTTCTGAGTAAGTTTTTGGAAGCTAAAATGGCAAGCATGACCGTTCCGTTGCTTTTTAGGTGGTTCAGTTGCTTTTTTGTGCACCCAGAAAACTGCCTTTTTTTAATGTTCAAATGAAAGATATCGCTAAGCACTAAAAATTGGTGAAAGGGGAAGGTCATTGAAAGATAGCGTGACGGTATGGTAACAAGCAGGTTGAGGGTTCGAGTCACGGGAAATGTTTGATTCTCCATTCGAAATTCAGAGTAAATGCTCAATTGTAACTGTTTTTTCAAGTTTGAATTGAAAAGTCAGTTTTGGCGGGAATGTTTCAAATTTCGATAATATGCAAGATGCAACAATACACTACAATAATCAAAGCAAGAGAAGCTAATCGCAACGGTTGGAGTAAGTTTTTTAAAGCAACAATGGCAAGCATGCCCGTTCCGTTGCTTTTTTGGTGGTTCCGTTGCTTTTTCGTGCACTCATAAATCAAACTTTTTGTCTGCTTCAAATGAAAGATATCGCTAAGCCCTAGGAATGGGTGAAAGGGGAAGGTCATTGCAAGATAGCGTGACGGTATGGTAACAAGCAGGTTGAGGGTTCGAGTCACGGGAAATGTTTGATTCTCCATTCGAAATTCAGAGTAAATGCTCAATTGTAACTGTTTTTTTCAAGTTTGAATTGAAAAGTCAGTTTTGGCGGGAATGTTTCAAATTTCGATAATATGCAAGATGCAACAATACACTACAATAATCAAAGCAAGGGAAGCTAATCGCAACGGTTAGAGTAAGTTTTTGGAACCAAAAATGGCAAGCATGCCCGTTCCGTTGCTTTTTTGGTGGTTCCGTTGCTTTTTTGTGCACCCAGAAAACAGCCTATTTGTAAGGTTCAAATGGAAGATAGCTCTAACCCCTGAGCCACGGTTACAGAGGAAGGTCCCTGGAAGATAAGTTAAACATGACGTAATCAGGAGGTGTAGTGTTCGAGTCACTTTAATATTTTTATTCTCCATTGTAAATTCAGAGTCAATGCTAAATTGTAACGGTTTTTCAAGTTTGAATTGAAAAGTCAGTTTTGGCGGGAATGTTTCAAATTTCGATAATATGCAAGATGCAACAATACACTACAATAATCAAAGCAAGAGAAGTTAATCGCAACGGTTAGAGTAAGTTTTTTCTAGCAAAAATGGCAAGCATGCCCGTTCCGTTGCTTTTTAGGTGGTTCCGTTGCTTTTTCTTCCACTCATAAATCAACCTTTTTGTCTGCTTCAAATAAAAGATATCGCTAAGCCCTAAGAATTGGTGAAAGGGGAAGGTCATTGCAAGATAGCGTGATGGTATGGTAACAAGCAGGTTTAGGGATCGAGTCACGGAAATATGTTTATTCTCCATTTGAAATTCAGCGTAAATGCTCAATTGTAACGGTTTTTCAAGTTTGAATAGGAAAGTCAGTTTTTGCGGGAATGTTTCAAATTTCGAAAATATGCAAGATGCAACAATACACTACAACAATCAAAGCAAGAGAAGCTAATGGCAACGGTTAGAGTAAGTTTTTTAAAGCAAAAATGGCAAGCATGCCGGTTCCGTTGCTTTCTTGGTGGTTCCGTTGCTTTTTTGTGCACCCAGAAAAGAGCCTATTTGTAAGGTTCAAATGAAAGATATCGCTAAGCCCTAAAAATTGGTGAAAGGGGAAGATCATTGCAAGATAGCGTGAAGGTATGGTAACAAGCAGGTTGAGGGTTCGAGTCACGGGAAATGTTTGATTCTCCATTCGAAATTCAGAGTAAATGCTCAATTGTAACTGTTTTTTCAAGTTTGAATTGAAAAGTCAGTTTTGGCGGGAATGTTTCATATTTCGATAATATGCAAGATGCAACAATACACTACAATAATCAAAGCAAGAGAAGCTAATCGCAACGGTTAGAGTAAGTTTTTTAAAGCAAAAATGGCAAGCATGCCCGTTCCGTTGCTTTTTTGGTGGTTCCGTTGCTATTTCTTGCACTCATAAATCAACCTTTTTGTCTGCTTCAAATGAAAGATATCGCTAAGCCCTTAGAATTGGTGAAAGGGGAAGGTCATTGAAAGATAGCGTGACGGTATGGTAACAAGCAGGTTTAGGGTTCGAGTCACGGAAATATGTTTATTCTCCATTTGAAATTCAGCGTAAATGCTCAATTGTAACGGATTTTCAAGTTTGAATAGGAAAGTCAGTTTTGGCGGGAATGTTTCAAATTTCGATAATATGCAAGATGCAACAATAAAATACAAATATCAAAGCAAGAGAAGCTAATCGCAACGGTTAGAGTAAGTTTTTTAAAGCAAAAATGGCAAGCATGCCCGTTCCGTTGCTTTTTTGGTGGTTCCGTTGCTTTTTTGTGAACCCAGAAAACAGCCTATTTGTAAGGTTCAAATGAAAGATATCGCTAAGCCCTAGGAATGGGTGAAAGGGGAAGGTCATTGCAAGATAGCGTGACGGTATGGTAACAAGCAGGTTTAGGGTTCGAGTCACGGGAAATGTTTGATCCCCCATTCGAAATTCAGAGTAAATGCTCAATTGTAACTGTTTTTTCAAGTTTGAATTGAAAAGTCAGTTTTGGCGGGAATGTTTCAAATTTCGATAATATGCAAGATGCAACAATACGCTACAATAATCAAAGCAAGGGAAGCTAATCACATCGGTTAGAGTAAGTTTTTGGAACAAAAAATGGCAAGCATGCCCGTTCCGTTGCTTTTTTGGTGGTTCCGTTTCTTTTTGAGCACCCAGAAAACTGCCTATTTGTAAGGTTCAAATGGAAGATAGCTCTAACCCCTGAGCCACGGTTACAGAGGAAGGTCCCTGGAAGATAAGTTAAACGTGACGTAATCGGGAGGTGTAGTGTTCGAGTCACTTTAATATTTTTATTCTCCATTGTAAATTCATAGTCAATGCTAAATTGTAACGGTTTTTCAAGTTTGAATAGGAAAGTCAGTTTTGGCGGGAATGTTTCAAATTTCGATAATATGCAAGATGCAACAATACACTAGAATAATCAAAGCAAGGGAAGCTAATCGCAACGGTTAGAGTAAGTTTTTTAAAGCAAAAATGGCAAGCATGCCCTTCCGTTGCTTTTTTGGTGTTTTCGTTGCTTTTTTGTGCACCCAGAAAAGAGCCTATTTGTAAGGTTCAAATGGAAGATATCGCTAAGCCCTAAGAATTGGTGAAAAAGGAAGGTCATTGCAAGATAGCGTGACGGTATGGTAACAAGCAGGTTGAGGGTTCGAGTCACGGGAAATGTTTGATTTTCCATATGAACTTCAGAGTAAATGCTCAATTTTAACGGTTTTTTCAAGTTTGAATTGAAAAGTCAGTTTTGGCGGGAATGTTCCAAATTTCGATAATATGCAAGATGCAACAACACACTACAATAATCAAAGCAAGGGAAGCTAAGCGCAACGCTCTGAGTAAGTTTTTTAAAGCAAAAATAGCAAGCATGCCCGTTCAGTTGCTTTTTTGGTGGTTCCGTTGCTTTTTTGTGCACCCAGAAAAGAGCCTATTTGTAAGGTTCAACTGAAAGATATCGCTAAGCCCTAAGAATTGTTGAAAGGGGAAGGTCATTGCAGGATAGCGTGACGGTATGGTAAGAAGCAGGTTAGGGTTCGAGTCACGGGGAATGTTTGATTCTCCATTCGAACTTCAGAGTAAATGCTCAATTTTAACGGTCTTTTCAAGTTTGAATTGAAAAGTCAGTTTATGCGGGAATGTTTCAAATTTCGATAATATGCAAGATACAACAATACACTACAACAATCAAAGCAAGAGAAGCTAATCGCAACGGTTAGAGTAAGTTTTTGGAAGCAAAAATGGAAAGCATGCCCGTTCCGTTGCTTTTTTGGTGGTTCCGTTGCTTTTTGGTGCACCCAGAAAAGAGCCTATTTGTGAGGTTCAAATGAAAGATATCGCTAAGCCCTAAGAATTGGTGAAAGGGGAAGGTCATTGCAAGATAGCGTGATGTTATGGTAACAAGCAGGTTGAGGGTTCGAGTCACGGGAAATGTTTGATTCTCCATTCGAAATTCAGAGTAAATGCTCAATTGTAACTGTTTTTTCAAGTTTGAATTGAAAAGTCAGTTTTTGCGGGAATGTTTCAAATTTCGATAATATGCAAGATGCAACAATACGCTACAATAATCAAAGCAAGAGAAGCTAATCGCAACGGTTAGAGTAAGTTTTTTAAAGCAAAAATGGCAAGCATGCCCGTTCCGTTGCTTTTTTGGTGGTTCTGTTGCTTTTTCGTGCACTCATAAATCAACCTTTTTGTCAGCATCAAATGAAAGATATCGCTAAGCCCTAAGAATTGGTGAAAGGGGAAGGTCATTGCAAGATAGTGTGACGGTATGGTAACAAGCAGGTTGAGGGTTCGAGTCACGGGAAATGTTTGATTCTCCATTCGAAATTCAGAGTAAATGCTCAATTGTAACTGCTTTTTCAAGTTTGAATTGAAAAGTCAGTTTTGGCGGGAATGTTTCAAATTTCGATAATATGCAAGATGCATCAATCCACTACAATAATCAAAGCAAGAGAAGCTAATCGCAACTGTTAGAGTAAGATTTTGGAAGCAAAAATGGCAAGCATGCCCGTTCCGTTGCTTTTTTGGTGGTTCCGTTGCTTTTTCGTGCACTCATAAATCAACCTTTTTTGTCTGCTTCAAATGAAAGATATCGCTAAGCCCTAAGAATTGTTGAAAGGGGAAGGTCATTGCAGGATAGCGTGACGGTATGGTAAGAAGCAGGTTGAGGGTTCTAGTCACGGGGAATGTTTGATTCTCCATTCGAACTTCAGAGTAAATGCTCAATTTTAACGGTTTTTTCAAGTTTGAATTGAAAAGTCAGTTTTGGCGGGAATGTTTCAAATTTCGATAATATGCAAGATGCAACAATACACTACAATAATCAAAGCAAGATAAGCTAATCGCAACGGTTAGAGTAAGTTTTTTAAAGCAAAAATGGCAAGCATGCCCGTTCCGTTGCTTTTTTGGTGGTTCCGTTGCTTTTTTGTGCACCCAGAAAAGAGCCTATTTGTGAGGTTCAAATGAAAGATATCGCTAAGCCCTAAGAATTGGTGAAAGGGGAAGGTCATTGCAAGATAGTGTGACGGTATGGTAACAAGCAGGTTGAGGGTTCGAGTCACGGGAAATGTTTGATTCTCCATTCGAAATTCAGAGTAAATGCTCAATTGTAACTGTTTTTCAAGTTTGAATTGAAAAGTCAGTTTTGGCGGGAATGTTTCAAATTTCGATAATATGCAAGATGCAACAATACGCTACAATAATCAAAGCAAGAGAAGCTAATCGCAACGGTTAGAGTAAGTTTTTTAAAGCAAAAATGGCAAGCATGAACGTTCCGTTGCTTTTTAGGTGGTTCCGTTGCTTTTTCTTGCACTCATAAATCAACCTTTTTGTCTGCTTCAAATGAAAGATATCGCTAAGCCCTAAGAATTGGTGAAAGGGGAAGGTCATTGCAAGATAGCGTGACGGTATGGTAACAAGCAGGTTTAGGGTTCGAGTCACGGAAATATGTTTATTCTCCATTTGAAATTCAGCGTAAATGCTCAATTGTAACGGTTTTTCAAGTTTGAATAGGAAAGTCAGTTTTGGCGGGATTGTTTCAAATTTCGATAATATGCAAGATGCAACAATACACTACAACAATCAAAGCAAGAGAAGCTAATCGCAACGGTTAGAGTAAGTTTTTTAAAGCAAAAATGGCAAGCATGAACGTTCCGTTGCTTTTTAGGTGGTTCCGTTGCTTTTTCTTGCACTCATAAATCAACCTTTTTGTCTGCTTCAAATGAAAGATATCGCTAAGCCTTAAGAATTGGTGAAAGGGGAAGGTCATTGCAAGATAGCGTGACGGTATGGTAACAAGCAGGTTTAGGGTTCGAGTCACGGAAATATGTTTATTCTCCATTTGAAATTCAGCGTAAATGCTCAATTGTAACGGTTTTTCAAGTTTGAATAGGAAAGTCAGTTTTCGCGGGATTGTTTCAAATTTCGATAATATGCAAGATGCAACAATACACTACAACAATCAAAGCAAGAGAAGCTAATCGCAACGGTTAGAGTAAGTTTTTTAAAGCAAAAATGGCAAGCATGCCCGTTCCGTTGCTTTTTTGGTGGTTCCGTTGCTTTTTTGTGCACCCAGAAGAGAGCCTATTTGTAAGGTTCAAATGAAAGATATCGCTAAGCCCTAAAAATTGGTGAAAGGGGAAGGTCATTGCAAGATAGCGTGACGGTATGGTAATAAGCAGGTTTAGGGTTCGAGTGACGGAAATATGTTTATTCTCCATTTGAAATTCAGAGTAAATGCTAAATTATAACGGTTATTCAAGTTTGAATAGGAAAGTCAGTTTTGGCGGGAATGTTTCAAATTTCGATAATATGCAAGATGCAACAACACACTACAATAATCAAAGCAAGAGAAGCTAATCGCAACGGTTAGAGTAAGTTTTTTAAACCAAAAATGGCAAGCATGCCCGTTCCGTTGCTTTTTTGGTGGTTCCGTTGCTTTTTCGTGCTCTCATAAATGAACCTTTTTGTCTGCTTCAAATGAAAGATATCGCTAAGCCCTAAGAATTGTTGAAAGGGGAAGGTCATTGCAGGATAGCATGACGGTATGGTAAGAAGCAGGTTGAGGGTTCGAGTCACGGGGAATGTTTGATTCTCCATTCGAACTTCAGAGTAAATGCTCAATTTTAACGGTCTTTTCAAGTTTGAATTGAAAAGTCAATTTATGCGGGAATGTTTCAAATTTCGATAATATGCAAGATACAACAATACACTACAACAATCAAAGCAAGAGAAGCTAATCGCAACGGTTAGAGTAAGTTTTTGGAAGCAAAAATGGCAAGCATGCCCGTTCCGTTGCTTTTTTGGTGGTTCCTTTTGCTTTTTTGTGCACCCAGAAAAGAGCCTATTTGTGAGGTTCAAATGAAAGATATCGCTAAGCCCTAAGAATTGGTGAAAGGGGAAGGTCATTGCAAGATAGCGTGACGGTATGGTAACAAGCAGGTTGAGGGTTCGAGTCACGGGAAATGTTTGATTCTCCATTCGAACTTCAGAGTAAATGCTCAATTTTAACGGTTTCTTCAAGTTTGAATTGAAAAGTCAGTTTTGGCGGGAATTTTTCAAATTTCGATAATATGCAAGATGCAACAATACACTACAACAATCAAAGCAAGAGAAGCTAATCGCAACGGTTAGAGTAAGTTTTTTAAAGCAAAAATGGCAAGCATGCCCGTTCCGTTGCTTTTTTGTGCACCCAGAAAAGAGCCTATTTGTGAGGTTCAAATGAAAGATATCGCTAAGCCCTAAGAATTGGTGAAAGGGGAAGGTCATTGCAAGATAGTGTGACGGTATGGTAACAAGCAGGTTGAGGGTTCGAGTCACGGGAAATGTTTGATTCTCCATTCGAAATTCAGAGTAAATGCTCAATTGTAACTGTTTCTTCAAGTTTGAATTGAAAAGTCAGTTTTGGCGGGAATGTTTCAAATTTCGATAATATGCAAGATGCAACAATACGCTACAATAATCAAAGCAAGAGAAGCTAATCGCAACGGTTAGAGTAAGTTTTTTAAAGCAAAAATGGCAAGCATGAACAATCCGTTGCTTTTTAGGTGGTTCCGTTGCTTTTTCTTGCACTCATAAATCAACCTTTTTGTCTGCTTCAAATGAAAGATATCGCTAAGCCCTAAGAATTAGTGAAAGGGGAAGGTCATTGCAAGATAGCGTGACGGTATGGTAACAAGCAGGTTTAGGGTTCGAGTCACGGAAATATGTTTATTCTCCATTTGAAATTCAGCGTAAATGCTCAATTGTAACGGTTTTTCAAGTTTGAATAGGAAAGTCAGTTTTCGCGGGATTGTTTCAAATTTCGATAATATGCAAGATGCAACAATACACTACAACAATCAAAGCAAGAGAAGCTAATCGCAACGGTTAGAGTAAGTTTTTTAAAGCAAAAATGGCAAGCATGCCCGTTCCGTTGCTTTTTTGGTGGTTCCGTTGCTTTTTTGTGCACCCAGAAAATAGCCTATTTGTAAGGTTCAAATGAAAGATATCGCTAAGCCCTAAAAATTGGTGAAAGGGGAAGGTCATTGCAAGATAGCGTGACGGTATGGTAACAAGCAGGTTGAGGGTTCGAGTCACGGGAAATGTTTGATTCTCCATTCGAAATTCAGAGTAAATGCTCAATTGTTACTGTTTTTTCAAGTTTGAATTGAAAAGTCAGTTTTGGCGGGAATGTTTCAAATTTCGATAATATGCAAGATGCAGCAATACACTACAATAATCAAAGCAAGAGAAGCTAATCGCAACGGTTAGAGTAAGTTTTTTAAAGCAAAAATGGCAAGCATGCCCGTTCCGTTGCTCTTTTGGTGGTTCCGTTGCTTTTTCGTGCACTCATAAATCAACCTTTTTGTCTGCTTCAAATGAAAGATATCGCTAAGCCCTAGGAATGGGTGAAAGGGGAAGGTCATTGCAAGATAGCGTGACGGTATGGTAACAAGCAGGTTGAGGGTTCGAGTCACGGGAAATGTTTGATCCCCCATTCGAAATTCAGAGTAAATGCTCAATTGTAACTGTTTTTTCAAGTTTGAATTGAAAGGTCAGTTTTGGCGGGAATGTTTCAAATTTCGATAATATGCAAGATGCAGCAATACACTACAATAATCAAAGCAAGGGAAGCTAATCGCATCGGTTAGAGTAAGTTTTTGGAACAAAAAATGGCAAGCATGCCCGTTCCGTTGCTTTTTTGGTGGTTCCGTTTCTTTTTGAGCACCCAGAAAACTGCCTATTTGTAAGGTTCAAATGGAAGATAGCTCTAACCCCTGAGCCACGGTTACAGAGGAAGGTCCCTGGAAGATAAGTTAAACGTGACGTAATCGGGAGGTGTAGTGTTCGAGTCACTTTAATATTTTTATTCTCCATTGTAAATTCAGAGTCAATGCTAAATTGTAACGGTTTTTCAAGTTTGAATTGAAAAGTCAGTTTTGGCGGGAATGTTTCAAATTTCGATAATATGCAAGATGCAACAATACACTGCAATAATCAAAGCAAGGGAAGCTAATCGCAACGGTTAGAGTAAGTTTTTTAAAGCAAAAATGGCAAGCATGCCCGTTCCGTGGCTTTTTTGGTGTTTTCGTTGCTTTTTTGTGCACCCAGAAAAGAGCCTATTTGTAAGGTTCAAATGGAAGATATCGCTAAGCCCTAAGAATTGGTGAAAAAGGAAGGTCATTGCAAGATAGCGTGACGGTATGGTAACAAGCAGGTTGAGGGTTCGAGTCACGGGAAATGTTTGATTTTCCATATGAACTTCAGAGTAAATGCTCAATTTTAACGGTTTTTTCAAGTTTGAATTGAAAAGTCAGTTTTGGCGGGAATGTTCCAAATTTCGATAATATGCAAGATGCAACAACACACTACAATAATCAAAGCAAGGGAAGCTAAGCGGAACGCTCTGAGTAAGTTTTTTAAAGCAAAAATTGCAAGCATGCCCGTTCAGTTGCTTTTTTGGTGGTTCCGTTGCTTTTTTGTGCACCCAGAAAAGAGCCTATTTGTAAGGTTCAACTGAAAGATATCGCTAAGCCCTAAGAATTGGTGAAAAAGGAAGGTCATTGCAAGATAGCGTGACGGTATGGTAACAAGCAGGTTGAGGGTTCGAGTCACGGGAAATGTTTGATTCTCCATTCGAAATTCAGAGTAAATACTCAATTTTAACGGTTTTTTCAAGTTTGAATAAGAAAGTCAGTTTTCGCGGGAATGTTTCAAGTTTCGATAATATGCAAGATGCAACAATACACTACAATAATCAAAGCAAGGAAAGCTAAGCGCAACGTTCTGAGTAAGTTTTTGGAAGCTAAAATGGCAAGCATGACCGTTCCGTTGCTTTTTAGGTGGTTCAGTTGCTTTTTTGTGCACCCAGAAAACTGCCTTTTTTTAATGTTCAAATGAAAGATATCGCTAAGCACTAAAAATTGGTGAAAGGGGAAGGTCATTGAAAGATAGCGTGACGGTATGGTAACAAGCAGGTTGAGGGTTCGAGTCACGGGAAATGTTTGATTCTCCATTCGAAATTCAGAGTAAATGCTCAATTGTAACTGTTTTTTCAAGTTTGAATTGAAAAGTCAGTTTTGGCGGGAATGTTTCAAATTTCGATAATATGCAAGATGCAACAATACACTACAATAATCAAAGCAAGAGAAGCTAATCGCAACGGTTGGAGTAAGTTTTTTAAAGCAACAATGGCAAGCATGCCCGTTCCGTTGCTTTTTTGGTGGTTCCGTTGCTTTTTCGTGCACTCATAAATCAAACTTTTTGTCTGCTTCAAATGAAAGATATCGCTAAGCCCTAGGAATGGGTGAAAGGGGAAGGTCATTGCAAGATAGCGTGACGGTATGGTAACAAGCAGGTTGAGGGTTCGAGTCACGGGAAATGTTTGATTCTCCATTCGAAATTCAGAGTAAATGCTCAATTGTAACTGTTTTTTTCAAGTTTGAATTGAAAAGTCAGTTTTGGCGGGAATGTTTCAAATTTCGATAATATGCAAGATGCAACAATACGCTACAATAATCAAAGCAAGGGAAGCTAATCGCAACGGTTAGAGTAAGTTTTTGGAACCAAAAATGGCAAGCATGCCCGTTCCGTTGCTTTTTTGGTGGTTCCGTTGCTTTTTTGTGCACCCAGAAAACAGCCTATTTGTAAGGTTCAAATGGAAGATAGCTCTAACCCCTGAGCCACGGTTACAGAGGAAGGTCCCTGGAAGATAAGTTAAACGTGACGTAATCAGGAGGTGTAGTGTTCGAGTCACTTTAATATTTTTATTCTCCATTGTAAATTCAGAGTCAATGCTAAATTGTAACGGTTTTTCAAGTTTGAATTGAAAAGTCAGTTTTGGCGGGAATGTTTCAAATTTCGATAATATGCAAGATGCAACAATACACTACAATAATCAAAGCAAGAGAAGTTAATCGCAACGGTTAGAGTAAGTTTTTTCTAGCAAAAATGGCAAGCATGCCCGTTCCGTTGCTTTTTAGGTGGTTCCGTTGCTTTTTCTTCCACTCATAAATCAACCTTTTTGTCTGCTTCAAATAAAAGATATCGCTAAGCCCTAAGAATTGGTGAAAGGGGAAGGTCATTGCAAGATAGCGTGATGGTATGGTAACAAGCAGGTTTAGGGATCGAGTCACGGAAATATGTTTATTCTCCATTTGAAATTCAGCGTAAATGCTCAATTGTAACGGTTTTTCAAGTTTGAATAGGAAAGTCAGTTTTTGCGGGAATGTTTCA
This sequence comes from Lepisma saccharinum, assembly GCF_977018435.1. NCBI lineage: Eukaryota > Metazoa > Arthropoda > Insecta > Zygentoma > Lepismatidae > Lepisma > Lepisma saccharinum. The sequence continues at coordinate 1,218,325 of NW_028142901.1, read as the reverse complement.
AATTTCGAAAATATGCAAGATGCAACAATACACTACAACAATCAAAGCAAGAGAAGCTAATGGCAACGGTTAGAGTAAGTTTTTTAAAGCAAAAATGGCAAGCATGCCGGTTCCGTTGTTTTTTTGGTGGTTCCGTTGCTTTTTTGTGCACCCAGAAAAGAGCCTATTTGTAAGGTTCAAATGAAAGATATCGCTAAGCCCTAAAAATTGGTGAAAGGGGAAGGTCATTGCAAGATAGCGTGAAGGTATGGTAACAAGCAGGTTGAGGGTTCGAGTCACGGGAAATGTTTGATTCTCCATTCGAAATTCAGAGTAAATGCTCAATTGTAACTGTTTTTTCAAGTTTGAATTGAAAAGTCAGTTTTGGCGGGAATGTTTCATATTTCGATAATATGCAAGATGCAACAATACACTACAATAATCAAAGCAAGAGAAGCTAATCGCAACGGTTAGAGTAAGTTTTTTAAAGCAAAAATGGCAAGCATGCCCGTTCCGTTGCTTTTTTGGTGGTTCCGTTGCTATTTCTTGCACTCATAAATCAACCTTTTTGTCTGCTTCAAATGAAAGATATCGCTAAGCCCTTAGAATTGGTGAAAGGGGAAGGTCATTGAAAGATAGCGTGACGGTATGGTAACAAGCAGGTTTAGGGTTCGAGTCACGGAAATATGTTTATTCTCCATTTGAAATTCAGCGTAAATGCTCAATTGTAACGGATTTTCAAGTTTGAATAGGAAAGTCAGTTTTGGCGGGAATGTTTCAACTTTCGATAATATGCAAGATGCAACAATAAAATACAAATATCAAAGCAAGAGAAGCTAATCGCAA